>NC_081355.1:112802445-114148945 GCF_030684315.1 Stegostoma tigrinum
TGCTCCTTAAGCATAGTGAGTCTATTTACCAAAGTGCTCAGTACGCTTGGCATATAATATGCTGACAATACACTAGGGCCAGGCACCACTTATGTCACAAGTAATGCTTTAAAAAAGGTGCTTTGTCATGCCACACCCAACCGCCCTTTCACATCCAAGGAGAAATTAGCTGCAAGTTTAATGCATTGAAAATGCAATGAAGAAAAGGCACAGCTCCTGAGATGCTGCTTGGCCTGCTGTGTTCATCCAGCTTCACACTTTATTATATTGACACCTTGTAGTCTTCAGCTCCAAAATAGAAGTGCCATTCTCTGTAGCATCACTAGTGACCTTGTTAACAGTACTGTCTGAGCAGCCTGAATAGTATCAAGGTTAATGCTGTGGGGCCAAAAGCTGGAAAATTAGGTTAATGTAATCAGATCTTTGTTGGCTGGCACAGATGTAATGTGTCAAATACCTTCCTTTTGTGCTGTAAATGTCAATGAATCTATGTCTCACTAGTACTCTGGGGGCACGTGTGGTAAAGAACAGCTGTGTTGGATATGCAAAAGTTGCTAAAATAAATAACTGGCAAAAGCAGCTTTTGTCATCCATCCCCAAGTGGCCTGGAGAAGATGCTTGAGAACTGCCTTTTTGAACCAGTGTAGTCCATCAAGAAGGTACACACACAGTGCTGTTAGGAAATTTTCAAATTTTGAGTCAGCCATGATGAAATAGTCTACCTTATCTCTTTCAGTCTTTGAACAGGAATTCAACCTTGAGCCACTCCCTTGCCATTTGCCCATAGGACTGTAAATAATTTCCATTCCATACAATGATCCTGTTCCCTTTGAAAGCCTCAATTGACTCGAGCTTCTCCACATGGGTGGTGCCTTTCAAATCCTAATTACTCGCTGTGTGAGTTTGTCTTCATAGCCACTGAAGTGTCTATTGCCAAATACCTTAAATTTGTAATCTCTGATTACGATCCTTCTGCTGGACACTGTTTTTCTTTATCCACTGTGACCAGTCTCCTCATGATTTTAAATACATCTACCAACGTTAATACTAACTACCTCCGTTTTTACTACGACTTGGGGAGCATCTTCTTTCTTGCTCAAGAGAAATGCAAAACATTAATTTAGTAACTGAGCCATTCTCACTGTTTCTATTTCAGGATCCCTTATAGCCTCCAATTTGCTACATTACGCCAGTTAATACTTTTTTTTAAACTATTACTATCCAAAGAGAGACTTCTGGATTCCCTTTCATGTAAGCTGTCAGTCTCTTCTCTCCAATTTCTTTTTTTATTTCCTTCTGAACTTTCTATACTCATCCTAGTTCATACTGTATTATCAAATGGACATCAGTGGCACACTTCGTTTAATTACTGTAATTGCACCCCCCTTATTCATTCCCTCTGGCTAAATCAATTTTGTCTCTGAACCATCTCACTAGCCTCTGCTCCAGTACTGAATGGTCTGCTTAACCAAAATCACCATCACTCACAATGTTGAATGAATGGGCAAGACTCTGGCAGATACAGTACATGTGCAGAGATAGTAAGAACTGCCAATGCTGGAGTCAGAGATAACACAGTGTGGAGCTGAAGGAGCACAGCAGGCCAGGCAGCATGAGGGGAGCAGAAAAGTTGACGTTTTGGGTGTGGACCCTTCTTCAGAAATATTGAAGACGGGTCCCAACTCGAAACGACAACTTTCCTGCTCCTCTGATGCTGCCTGGCCTGCTGTACTCCTCCAGCTCCACAGAGTACATATGCATCCCTGTGTCGTCTTCACAACATGCATACTTAGCTGACTTAGAGTCATCTGCAAACGTACCTCCCAAAGTCATTGACATAAAGTACATTAAACAGAGGCCTTAACACAGATTTTGCAGGACTCCACTCTCAAGCCAATCAAATAAACAGTCACTCACACACACAGTGTTCAGCCAGTCAATCTTCTATCCATGTTACTACATTGCTCAATACTACACATTGTCTAATAATCTTTGATGCAGCGCCCCAGCACTCTCACACCAATCCATTGTACATGTGGTACTTCAAAGAAATCTAATAAATTGGTTATTATTTCATAAAACCACAGTGGATTTTCTCCTATTTTCCTGTCCTTTTAAAAAGGATCCACACAACAATCATATTAAAGTATGAGCCTTTTAATCAACCTAATTGACCCAAATTACATATGGTGAGCAGACTGTCAATTTCAGCACAAGTACACCCTCCAGATTATGGGAGTGGCTTGTTTGAGCAATCCATCTATTTTACACGATAACCCATCAAAAATACAAAAGGCTGTGAAACATAAAATCCAGTTCATGGTTTCAGGACTGAGTAGACTCCACGAGTCATCCTCTTTTTTAGGGCAACTAATGAATTTGTATATTTTTGGACAGCCCAGATATTAAAGCTTCTGCCAATTTCAATGGCAAGAAAAGAAGAGATGCTAATTTATTTCATCTCTCAAGGTTTGGATGCATGCTCCCATCTTGTCACGTTCTTTGTTCACAATTGAAATTAGAGAAAACTACTTTTTGTCTTTTTCAAAGTAGTACACAGAATTGTTCCTTGGTAAGGAGTAACCAATATACTGTGCAGAAAAAAAAACTGTTTTAACTGGCTTTCTCCAAGCACAATTAAAACAAAAAGCAGTGAATGACAAGCAAATACATGGAAATTCAAGGTCACAACACTTAAGTGTGGAGATCGATCAAAGTATCACACCTTCCTGGGGGAAATTTTCCAAAACCTGATGCCTGAATGTGCTTACTAAAGATCAGTATCAGACAGCATTGTGGCACAGTGTTTAGCACTGCTGCTTAACAAGGATGCAGGTTTGATTCCATCTTTGGTTGGTAAATGCAGAATTAGGTGAACAGGATGTAGAATGTGGGTGTGGGTGGAAGGATCTTTGGAGGCTTGGTGCAGACTTGATGGGCTGAATGGCCTCTATCTGAATTGTAGGGATTATACGATTCTATAAGTAGTGAAAACTGTAGGTGTTACAGAATTCCTTTATAATTACCACAACGCATTAAATGCCTTTATTACACACCATAAGGAGCTCAACCTCATAGAAAATTACACGATCAATCTCCAAGTAATCAAGTATTCATGACTGTTGAATGCTTAGAGATTGATTGTGTAATTTTCTATGACAGTTGAGGTCCATATGCTGTTTAGTAAGAACACATCGTTGTTCTATCTTAATTACTTCAGAGAACTTTCTATTGCTATAAATTCACAATGGGATTTCCTCCAAGCTGTCCTGAATGAAGCTGTTTAACCACTGCCTCCTCCTCATTGCATAGCCTAAGTCAGGACTTCATTACGTGCAAACCACTACACAAACATGTCTCTGACCATATGATAACATGTTTTATATTACTTAATGGTTGCCAATGTGACTCAAGGAAGTCTACATTTATGGTCAGCTCAGCCAGACTGAGAATAAGGTTGGAAATTCACAGTTTCAAAGAAAAAGGCATCATACTTCATAGCAGAGATAGTAGGAACTGCTGATGCTGGAGAATCTGAGATAACAAGGTGTGGAGGTGGATGAACACAGCAGGCCAAGCAGCATCAGAGGAGTAGGAAAGCTGACGTTTTGGGTCCACACCCGAAATGTCAGTTTTCCTGCTTGGCCTGCTGTGTTCATCCACCTCTACACCTTGTTATCTCATACTTCATAGCATGTTTTTTAGTGCAACTGATTTGATTAAAAATAGTTTCCTAAAGTAAAACATTTTACTTACATGTGGTGCTGAAGCACCAGATATAAAAAGGTGTACAGGTTCCAAACCATGACTCTTTTGTATCAATTCTGCTGTAGCAAAACTGAGGTATGCTCCAAAACTGTAGAGAAAAACAACTGGTTAAGTAATTTTTCACCTTGGCTTTGTCTTAATGATCTTGCACTGATCGTCTGTGAAATAAGCACTATTGCTGTTGTTGTCTATTTTGAATCAAACTGGTACCTGGACTCAGATTATTCATTTAATAGCATAATTGTTTTTATACATCTCAACTAAATATTTTTGACTATTGCCAATCTGACGGAAATTTGCATTTGCTGATCAAGCACAAGGCAAAAATCAAGACTAACTGTGATGTTGCAAAATCACAAACAAGGCAGAACCTCAAAGACAATTGATAAAGAATATATATGTTCAACTTCATGTAATTGGCTTGCAGGGTGCCCAATTTTCCAACAGACAACTTTGGAGAGAGCCAATTTCAATATTTAAATCTTGTCATTAACTGTACCTTACAAAATTGGTGTCAGCGGGCCAGACTCTAGCTAAGACTCAACCTGAATGTAAAATCTAGTTTCAGCTGTATTACAGGAACTGAGTGCTTAAGTAAGCCTCCTACAAAACAAACTGTTTCAACAACCAACACCTCCGCTTATGTGTGTCATTTCCCTCTTGCTGTGATTTAACTATGCATGTGTTACAAATCCTGTTGTTTTTTTCTCTTGCCATTAATTTCCTTCAGTGCTGTTATTAATGGCTTTGAAATTCATCATATAAGGTAGTAAGGATGGTGTGACTCTGCTCAGCTCTGAATGCAGTACAAAATGAGAGGGGAGTTAGTGTGGGACTAACAAATTTAAGTATCCCTTATGTGTTTTGGTCACATCAGTCTCAACACCACAGGACAGGAATTAAGAGTTTTTTTCCACATGCTCTTACAAACAGTGATAAAACTTGCCTTCAACAATTCCATTTGATGTACCAGGCTTTCACAGTCATGCCCTCTACTCCAGAACCTTCTGCACATAACACTTGCATACCTCTGACTTTAGGAAGCGAAGGTTACAACAGCATGGAACTTGCATGTTACTGAATGCTTCCAAGACATCTTGAGTGTTATCCACATGAGGCACTCTGCAATGTGTATGTACATCAGGGAACTGACAGATTGATTCTTAGTTTGTAAAGGCAAAATACTTTTCACTTTCTTTTACTGAAAAAGAGCCAATGTTGGTCAAGGTTACCACTTTAACCCTTCTACATCAAGCCGATTCCAAAAAACCACAAGGGGACACCAGCAAGACAGTGAATCCACAATGCATACATGTGTCAAACAGCTTACTAACAAGCCTTCTTCAGAGCAAATAGCTTCATAAACCTCCCTAGAAACAAGGAGAATGAGCAGGTACTGCCATTTCATGATGAACGCATACCTCAAATTTAGGAGGGTATTAACGCATTTGCATTCACTTTTGTTCCCACATAATCACATGGTTTTCTTGCAAAATGTAGAATTCCACTCTAACCAGATGTAGTCAGAAGTCACACAACACCAGGTTATAGTCTAATAGGTTTAGTTGAAATCACAAGCTTTTGGAGCGTAGACCAAACTCTCAGACCAGGCTCTCTGAAACCGAAGTTCCGAAAGCCTGTGGTTTCAAATCAACCTGTTGGACTATAATCTGCTTTTTTTCCCCCTTACTCATTCACAGGATGAGGGCATCGCTGGCAAGGCAACATTTGGTGCCTATCCTTAATTGCCCAGAGGGCAGTTAAGAGTCAACCACATTGCTGAGAGTGTGGAGTCTCATGTAGGCCAGACTAGGTAAGGACAGCAGTTTCTTTCCCTAAAGGGCATTAGTGAACCATATGGGTTTTTCCCGACAATCAGCAATGAATTCACAGTCGTCATTCGATTCTTAATTCCAGATATTTATTGAATTCAAATTCCACCATCTGCTGTGATGGGATTCAAACCTGGATCCCCAGAACATTGCCTGGGTCTCTGGATTAATAGTCTAGTGATAATACCACTAGGCCATTGTCTTGCCATATACTGTGTCATGTGAGTTCTGACTTTGTCCACTCCAGTCTAACACCATCACCTCCACATCACGGCTAATCAGATATAGTGCTTCAGATGCCTGGACAGGTAACCTATTTTTCATTACAGATCCAGCATGATCTCACATTGTCATGTTACCAATACCCATGTGATAAAGATATGGAAAAGAAGGCCCATTTATTAACAGTGAGAGTAAAATTAAGAGATACAGCCGGAAACTATCACTGCTATACATATCAAAGCAAATAACAGGATCTGACACAACTAACTGAATCCTTTTCCCACTGTAATAATCCTCCACAGAAACAATATATGGTTCAAAACACCTTCATTATCACTAGCTTCAGCTTTGTCTCAAACATCCTGCATGCCAAACTTTTTAATCTCTAAAGCCTGCTTTCCACTAAATTCCTGGAAGTAATTAGTGAAGGTGGCTGCTATTTCTGTTCCTCCTCATTCTTAGCAGCGCTTCCTCTTGGTGACAGTGTGTTCCATTTGCTCTACATTCTAACCTTCTGCTTATTTACTTGTTTCCTTTACAGTTTTAACAGGATAGTAAGGTGTTTAGCTATTAAATAAATTGAAGAATCAATTTAGGGTAGGGATTACATTTGGCGAATCACAACCACAGCAGCTGTTTGAATGAGCAATTCACTTAGTGCCATACCCCATAACCCTGCACACTGTTCCTTTTCATGGAAGGACAGAATGCTATGGTGCAGAAGGAAGGTACTTTACCTATGGTGTTAGCACTTGCTGTCTAAACAAACACACTAAGTTAGTGACATTCACCTGTCTTTTCCAAACAACTCTTCAAATAATGTACAATTTAATTTCTCTTGAATGCTAACATTGAATGCATGTTTACCACACTCCTAGGCATTGCATTTCAGATTCATTGTATGAAAAAAGTTTAACATTACGCAATGTTCTTTTGCAAACTACTTTCGATTTGTTCTCTATCCTTTTATAAGTGGCAAGTGTTTTCCCCCTACCTACTCTATCTGAATAAATCATGGTTTTAAAATTTCTATCAAATCTACTCTAAGGAAAAACAGTTACAATTTCTCCGAACTACCTTCATAACTGGAGTTTCTCATCTCGGAATGAATCTTGCAAACTTCTGCATTCTTTCCAATGCCTTCATATCCTTCCAAATACATGGTGCCCAAAGTGAATGCAACACTCCACCCGGGGCTTAAATAAACTAGTGAGAATCAGAACCTTGGAATTGAAGTGACTATCCTTGTGCTAAGGCATTGTCTAATTCCTGCTGTTTTGGCCAGTGATGCTGTAACTTGCTAAACTTACTTTATGTAACAGATTGGGGGTGGTGTGCATAAACTGAATAGAATAGAAAAGAAATTGTGGGAAAAGCTCAGCGGGTCTGGCAGCATCTGTGGAGAGTTTTAACGTTTTGGGTCCAGTGACCCTTCCTCAGAACAGACTGTTCCCAGCACCTTCAGTTCAAATCGTTTCTTCTTAGAATAGATGTGGATGAAAATGCACTCCCAATTCCTGCCACACCTGGGAAATCATTGTACATTCTTAACAAGATGAATTTTGAAACAAAAGCCTAACAAAATTCACTTAGCACAATATTATACCTGAACATTGCTGCTCGTACCTCAGCACAGCCGATTTCCTAAGTAAAATGTATAACTGGGGTTTTAGCACATTACTACAACTCTCAGCTATGCCTCACATTAAAAGAGTTAAATTTAAAAAGTGTACATCTTGCTACACTTATAATGAGAATTTTCACAGTAAAACTGCAACAATTGCTTAACTTGGATGCTAACTTTTTTTGAGATTTACACAAGAAAACTCTCAAATCCCTCTGTAATACAGCTTTCAGTAGTCTTTTCCCATTTAAACCATATTCGGCTCCTCTTTTCTTCCTGCCAAAGAGCATAACTTCACATTTTCCCACATGATATTCCATTTGCGAAGTTTTTGCCCACTCATTCAATCTATGTGGTATCGCTGTATGGATCCCTTGTGTCATCCTCATTACCTGCTTTGCTATCTCTTTTATATCATCCACAAACTTGGAAACAGTACATTCACTTCTCTCATTGAAGTCATTAGTATAAATAATTGTGGCCCCTGCAGTGATCCCTGTGGCACTCCACTAGTTATTGGCTGCCATCCCGAAAATATCCCCTTTTATCTCTCCCTGTCTTCTATTAGTTAATTAATCTTTTATCCCCACTAATATACTGCCTCAATACATGGGCTCTTGTCTAGTAGCCCTATATTTGGTATCTTATCAAACATCTTTTGAAAATCCAAATGTACGTCTGCAGTTTTCTGTTACCTGATCTGCTAGTTACCTCCTCAGAAGAACTAAAATGTTTGATCTTTGTTTTTCCTGCACCATGTCTTCATCTTCCTGCACTGAAGACTGTTGTTACACTCCCAGATTCTCAGCAGTCATCACATCTGCTCATGGCCTGACGTTGTGCAAAGCACAGTATGCTTGAACCATGTGGCACACTCACATTGCAAGGCCCACTAGGCTAACCCAGCACTGGAGCCTCACTGTGAAGTGCTCAACCTATTCCTTGATGGCTCTGATGGCCAGAATGGGTAGCAAAGTATCTACAATCAGCCTCAGTAAGGACATTTATAACGGAGTCATCAGACATAATTTCAGTCAGGAGTCTTGGTCATGCTGTAACCATCCTTGAATGGCATCTGGCCCTGGAGATGAGGCAGGAACATAGGAGTTCAAGGATAAGCACAACATGGCAGTTTCCAAGGATACCTGTTGCAGATTTCAACAATGTGGCACCAATGATCACAGATGACGGGTACATTGATGGAATGGAAAACAACTTTTCTGTTCATAAAGTTAGCTGTGACATGACATGGCACTCTCAATACACTGGGTGCTCTGTACTTGACAGAAGCCTGTATGTTGACGTTGGGCTGGAAATGACCAAATGGTTGACTTGACACCAAGGAGTTCACTTCCAGTAAAGGACTTATTAACATTTAAACCAGTAGAAGAAATCTTCTGAAAATCCAGACAGGTTGTCACTGAACAAAGGAAAACATTTTTATAAATTTGTTTCATTACATCTTTAACATTTGCAAACCAATCATTTAATTACCTACATTTCCAATTAAGTTAATCATATGACTGAATGGCTAGAGATGGACAGACTCGTGGTCATGCCCCAGTCCTCCATTGTTTCATGATGTTTCCCAGACACTCTTATCTTCCTTCTTGAGGGTTTTCACAATGGTCACTGTATTCAAGTACATTCCTTCCCAGGCATTTGTCAACTGCGTCAAGTTAACTGCCAATTAATTGGATACTTGCCTCTGACTTCAGGGCCTTTAAAATTCCTTATTAACCTCAATACAGGAAATACAAAGGAATATTGATTTTTGCTCATTGTAACAACATAGGTTCCAACAATGTTATATGGTTACACCGAATGTTAGAATTCTTTAGCTAATAAGTTGAGAGCAGTTTCTTTCTCACCATATTTACTAGACATGCCTATCTTCATCCTTGGCTGTCCTGCAGTGTGCTCATTCAACCCACATTCCAATGTCTGCAAGTTTCTGTACCTCTGATTTAATTCTCTCTGTAAGTGATGTGGAAGCCATTTTTACTGTCCGAGACTGGTTTACTCTCAATTTTATTTGAATCTTTTCCTCGAATGTTTTTAGTTTTTTTGTATATAAGTGAATCTATAATTATTTGAAGGATTTTAATTCAAACCCTCTATCATTAGTGTTATAACAGATTGATTGAATAATTAAAGGGAGAGTCACTAATTAAATGTAGTGTGAAATGTTCGTATCTATGTCATATGCGCAAACAACTGCTGCTGCATATTCTACCTCAGTTCTGTAACCTTCGGTTCACAGAACTATTATTGTTCTAACTTGTGCAGGTTGAATTAAGCAAATATTTTCTCAAGCTCTCTATCTACTGTCTGCCAGTTCTGTTGTGTTAGCTATGGGCAGCCATCAGCCGATTTGTGCTGATCAGTCAGGGCCATCCCTAACACTGGCAAAGTCTACTGCCTGGGCTGCAGCACTGTCCACATCACATGGAAATGAGGTGAAGTGGTGTGATCTGCATTGTTAACAGCCTGAATAAATTGGTTGGCTGAGCATTACAAAATCCTGAACTAATCGCCTGTGAATCCTTGGAAGCAACCAGCTGCATAAGTGTTTGGTGCAACTGTCACCTTAACGGCCACCAGGATAGGATAGCTACCTACCCCTTCAAGTCACAGTCCCATGTCAGCAGATGGCCTTGTTCCTCAGTTAACAGTAACAATGCTCCGAACTCATCTGAAAGAAATGGCATTGAGAATGACTGACTCTGGATTTTTTGTAACTCCTCCACATCCCGAGGGATCCTTCAACTGAGACTTCATGAGCAGGCTGTTTGGCAGTCACTGGAGGTTATGTTGGTCTATTCATTACTCCTCATTTTCTCAGCATTTTTGTTGCAATGTTACCCCTGATGATGACTCCTGCTGTGGGTGGATCCATTAGTAACAGCATCAGTGCTGCTTTGAGAGTATTAATTAGAGTTAGAATAAGTTCTCAGTAATGTGAGCAGTCAGCATTTGCATCACACACAAATGGCAGTTGAGCATTGTCCTTGGTAGGGTGGGACATTAAGACAACGCCAACAAGAGGGGGGCATGGAATATATTCACAATTGTTTGACCAAGTGAACATTATTCCTTTGTATTCAGCACAAGCCATTTATACTGATACTACAGGACATAAACGTGGTAGACTTTCCACACCTTCCACTTGTACCCCCATCCCCAAGAAAGGCAGTATTACACATCAGAGCAAGTTGGCAAATACTTACAGTTCAAGATAAGAGGAAATCAGCTTCATGCTGTTGGAGTTCTTGGACGGCATTTGTGAACTGTGTCCTGCAGGTGAAACTTTTAAGGTCACTTGTAATTACTTCTGCTTCAAGGAGGTGACAATGATCAATCTGTAATGGCCAATAGCACGGTCATGATTGCATCACATACCGTTGGGCACTGCGTGTGTTTCATGGAATATTTCAGTTGCTGACCACGTGTGCCTGCAATGCTGTGGGCTGCTGATCAAGCTGGAAGTTTGGCAGAGTGAGTAGCAAGCTGCAGCAGTCAGATACCCACATTGAATTTCATGTCGAGAATTGATTGCTGTGTACCTTCTCTCTGCCGCTTGGGAGAATAGAAAATTGCATACATGGGAGGCAGGGTTAGGTACAAGTGAGGTGTTAATGCATACAAATAACTCCTGCTAAGTTACTTCTCTCCTGCCACATCCTCCTCCCCTCTCCACTACACAACCTTCTATGTCCTTTCCATTTTTTCAATTACTCCTGTTCACTTCCCAAATTTAAAAACAAAATACAGTCCATTTTCTTAATACAAGGGTGATTTGGTTAGAAAGGGAAATGTGTGAAGTTGATATTTGTTGATTTGCAATACATTTGATAAACTAGTCATTTCATATAAAAAATTCTACTTTTCCGTTGGAATAAATCAACTGCCTTATCTAAACTGTGGCTGAAATTGAAGAAGTGAAGTAAGTGAAGTCTTCCAGACAGACACCAGCATTTTAACTTTTACATTTCAAAACTAATACTCATGAAAATGGTAACAATGTATGCAGTAAACCATCTTAACAATGCGAACAGGACTTTTTCTTTGCTGAAATTGTTTGGTTCTTTATCACCCAAGATAAATCCAGACTTGATTCATTAGCTTCCATACCTGTGACCAAAAAATGCAAAAGGCTTCTCCTTAAGGCAGGGCAGCAAGGCGCTGGAAATTTCCTCAATAAGCTCCTCAAAATTTTGTGTAATAGGCTCCTTAGAACGGGTTTCTCTTCCAGGAAGGCGGATTGAGTAAACTGAAATTAAAGAACTTCATTACTAGTGTCACTTTCTTCCAATTTCAGAAAAATAGGGGATTTGTTACTGGAATAGAACACAGTGAGAATCAAGTCTCTTCAGACATTTAACACAGTCCTTCCATACAAAAGGCACATGATTAGACATTTCCTTATATCTCAGGAACTAGTCATTTCCTCTTGTAGTTGATCCTGGGTTTGACAGGGGCAACAAGACAAAAGGAAACAAGACATGCTGCCAGCCCACCTCCTGCCATTATTTACATGTGGCAAGGTAGTGACAAGATTTCTGGGCTTTCCAGAGGGGTGTATGGAGGAGGAAAACAAAGGTTGGACAGAAATATAATTGTAAGCTTCACCACCAATGATCCTATCCATTTACCTCCTGACCAGTGGCGGTATAGTAAAAGAAAATCCAGGCCCAGTTCTCTACTAACTTGGCCATAGAACCTTCTCAACCTTGCATCATGATGTGATTGTGCAGACAGAATCAGCTATTTTCCCCATTCTGATAGGGAGCATAGTTCGATGATTAGACATAAAGCTCAGGACAGCTTTAAGTTTGAAATTCTTCCTGATACAGATGGGCAGTTTCACTTCTCTTAAGTGCTGAATTTTGACTTTTCTAGAATAGAATTTGC
This sequence comes from Stegostoma tigrinum, assembly GCF_030684315.1. Classification (NCBI taxonomy): domain Eukaryota; kingdom Metazoa; phylum Chordata; class Chondrichthyes; order Orectolobiformes; family Stegostomatidae; genus Stegostoma; species Stegostoma tigrinum. The sequence continues at coordinate 112,814,806 of NC_081355.1, forward strand.
TGTTGTTTTACTGGAACTACAACGAACAAACAGGTGCTGTAACAGTGACGTTACCGAGTGAAATATCAGCATTCCACTCATTGACAATCGGTTGAATTCAGTTATATGAAACTTGTGGCTCTGTGTAGGCAGTCCTAAATTGAGGGGCAGTCAACAGTCATATTTGCTTCATTTTTTTCAACTGAAAATACAGATGTCAGTACTCATAGCTGTTACCTTCTATTAAATTGGTAAAGTGTTTTCCCCACTGAGCATAATGTATAGATCCACCTCCAGCCCAGGGAAAGCAGATGAGTCTGAAAAGTGCTTCAGGTCTTCGATACAGACAGTTAACTATTTTATCCATTTCTGTAATATAATGAAATATTTAATTAAAAGTTGTGGACTCTCACAAAATGCAATCTTGACATTTCAATTTTAGACTTTTGATCTGCAGTACTGAAAGTTTACTTTTTAGCTTGGGTATCCGAGTTCGGATCTTATTACGTACTATGAATTTGGCATCAGAAAGTTAAAAATATTGGGTAGAACCTCCACATTCAATTAGCAGCAGGGAAAGGTAACATCATAACAGTCGACAGAACCGTACCCTTTTTAGCTAACTACAAGATGTGTTGGATTTGAGTTTCAGGCCTAGTGAGATTTTTCACCATACCCCTTTCATAAATGCTTGCAACATCTTCCCTCACTTGCTGTTGCCTGCTCTGACCTGACACCAATAACCCAGCGTGCACTCTTTGCTAACTACTCACTCACTTTGGACACCTCCCCAACTGCACCACCCACTTTCATCTCTTTTAATGCTTGCTTCTCTCTCAGTCCAGGAGGAAAACCATAAGATATAGGAGTGGAAGTAAGGCCATTCGGCCCATCAAGTCCACGCTGCCATTTAATCATGGCTGATAGGCATTTCAACTCCACTTCCCTGCACTCTCCCTGTAGCCCTTAGTTTCTTGAGAGATCAAGAATTTATCAATCTCCGCCTTCAAGACATTTAATGTCCCGGCCTCCACTGCGCTCCGTGGCAATGAATTCCACAGGCCCAACGCTCTCTGGCTGAAGAAACGTCTCCTCATTTCTGTTTTAAATTTACCCACTCTAATTCTAAGGCTGTGCCCACGGGTCCTAGTCTCCCCACCTAACAGAAACAACTTCCGAGCGTCCACCCTTTCTAAGCCATACATTATCTTGTAAGTTTCTATTAGATCTCCCCTTAATCTTCTAAACTCTAATGAATACAATCCCAGGATCCTCAGCCGTTCATCGTATGTTAAATCTACCACTCCAGGGATCATCCGTGTGAATCTCCGCTGGACACGCTCCAGCGCAAGTATGACCTTCCTGAGGTGTGGGGCCCAAAATTGGACACAAAACAGCCCCCAGTAGGGGTGGAAGAGTCAGTATGAGTGGTGAGCTACCTGGCATTCAGCTTCTCGGCCCCGATGAGAAAATCCTGACTTTGACTCACCATGGCTCAGCCTGGTATCAGAGGCTGTCCTTGACTTACAATGAAGGGACACTCTGTTCAAAGGTAATCTCGCTTGAGTAAACTAAAGCTTTCTGGGGAACTTCCTGGCTTTGTGCCTGCACTCAAATGGCATGAGAATATGGGGGCATCGTGAGCCTGGTGTCGCTGGCCGAGTATAAAAAGACACGGGGTGCTGTGAGCGTCCAGGGACAGTCAGAATCAGCTAGCAATCCAATGGCAAACAGAATGGCTGGACATACAGCCTGGTCCAGTCCATGTGCCGGATGTGTGATCCTGAATGCACAATGATAGTTGCTGGTGTGGCCTGAGGTACAGCATTGAAGCTCAGGTGTGTCCTGTAAGAGGCTGGTGCATATCAGATACCAATATCAATGGATGGTGGATGAGTGTGGCCAATGCCTATGAAGCATACCCTGAAACATTGGTGCCTGCTGTCCAGCATGGAGGTTTTTTGGAGTAAGCAGTGAACTGGGGCGACCAGGTCCCCCCCTCTAAATTCCACAACGAGAATTCTCAACATCTAGCTGGGTAGAAGCATTTGGAAGCCAAAAGCTGATGAGGCGAGTCTGGCTGTCAGGAGTTTAGGAAGGCAATGGCCTAATGGTATTATCACCAGACTATTAATCCAGAAATAAAAACAGAAACTGCTGGAAAAAGCTCAGCAGGTTTGGCAGCAACTGTGGAGAAAAATCAGAGTTAATGTTGCAGGTCAAGTGACCTTTCTTTAGGGCTCTCAGAAAAGCAGGAAGTGCTTCACCTGCCCCCACACCTCCTCCCTCACCCCCATCCCAGGCCCCAAGATCACTTTCCACATCAAGCAGATGTTCACCACCACATCTGCCAATGTGGTATACTGCATCCGCTGTACCCGGCGTGGCTTCCTCTACATTGTGGAAACCAGGCGGAGGCTTGGGGACTGCTTTGCAGAACACCTACGCTCGGTTCGCAATAAACAACTGCACCTCCCAGTCGCGAACCATTCCAACGACCCCTCCCATTCCTTAGATGACATGTCCATCATGGGCCTCCTGCAGTGCCACAATGATGCCACCCTAAGGTTGTAGGAACAGCAACTCATATTCCACTTGGGAACCCTGCAGCCCAATGGTATCAAGGTGGATTTCACCAGCTTCAAAATCTCCCCTCTCCCCAGTGCATCCCAAAACCAGCCCAGGCCATCCCCGCCTGCCTAACCTGTTCTTCCTCTCCACTGTCCCCTCCTCCCACCTCAAGCCGCACCTCCATTTCCTACCTACCAACCTCATCCCGCCCCCTCGACCTGTCCATCCTCCCCGGACTGACCTTTTCCCTCCCTACATCCGCGCCTATACTCACCTCCACAGGCTCCATCCCCGCCCCTCTAACTTGTCTGTCTCCTCTCCGCCTATCTTCTCCCCTATCCATCTTCGATCCGCCTGCCCCCCTCTCCCTATTTATTTCAGAATCCTCTCCCCATCCCCCGTTTTCTGATGAAGGGTCTAGGCCCGAAATGTCAGCTTTTGTGCTCCTGAGATGCTGCTTGGCCTGCTGTGTACATCCAGCCTCACACTTTGTTATCACAGACACCTCTTCCTCACTGCTTTCCGAAGCAGCTCTGCACTGTTTAAACACGATTCACAGAATCAAAGAATGATACGGCATAGAGACAGGACTTTCTACCTACGTCCACGTTATTAACACATAACGAAAAAGAGAAGTCCCAATGCTAACTTCTGAGAAATGCAACTGTACAATTCCCCTTAGTCTAAAAAAGAGCCGCTCACCACTTCTTCATGCTCAGAAATTTTAAAAATTTAGGCATTTCTGCTATTTTAAAACTTGGTTAAATTTTATATGTACACTGTCACGGGGCCCTTTAAACCCCGCATTTCAATTTTGCCAGCAAGCCCATATTGTGGTATAGTACGTCAAACGCCTTTTAATTTACGTACAGGACACAAAGCATCTGCCAGTCTGCCCTCACGGATGACAGTCCACCACGACAAAACGTTGCCTTTCAATTCTCTCTGAAGATGCTACCTGATCTTCAGCATTCTTCGTTGACTTAAACCACCAGATCCTGTGTGGTTTATACTTTGGTTCACACTGCTTCCAACATTTACTGATGGTGATCCTACCTGCGCGCGGTCCGCTTATATTATGGTGGAAACATTTTTTCGCTCGATGCATCTAAGTTACATTTTACTGTGTGGTTAATGATAGCCTCTGCAGGACTTGCAGATACTATTGGTAACACAGTAAAGCATACACTGTCCCCACAGCCGAATAGCTTCACTAGAAACCTCATCCACAACCCGAGGAGTTACGAAACTTTAAAGCCCTCTATATAGCAAACATACTTATACACACAAAACAAGAAGCTCAGCCGAACACAGCCGTGGAAATAGCAAGACGGGGTCAGCCTTGTTGGGAGCTGCAGCGGGCGGAGGTTGCAGAGTCGCCCAAGATCTGCCTGTAGCAGGGCGGCTGGACCAGAGCAAAGACCCGGGAACGGAGGAGGAAGTGGACGAGGCTAAAGTCTGGGTCTCCCAACTCCAGAGAAAAAAAAAACCAGCGCCCACTATTCCAAATAAAATAAATCAGACGGAAATCCCGAAAAAAATTACAAAATGACAACATATAGGAGGGAATTACCTTTAAAAAATTAACACTTCAGACCCACAACCGGACGGTCCACTCCCAACCCCGGAACTGTTCATTGGAAGTCAGTGTGTAGTGTCAAGCTTATTTTACTGACAGTGTAACACATTAATTAAATATTTGGAGGAGATGTGCTTGTTAAATCCCTGCGTCAAATATCCTTGGCGGAGAATAAAAGCTCGGGGTATAAACAGGAGAGAATGAGGCACAGAGACAACCTGAATTCAGGAAGGTTTAAACATTCATCATCAAAGGGGTGACAATCTCTAAGCGGAGTGGCTGGGACAACTTGGAATCGCTGCGGATCGCCCGCGACCTGGGCCAGAAACAGCCCTCGTTCCGGTCGAGTTCAGCACCAGCACAACCACTGCTTGCAGAGCGGGTGTGACGCGCTGGGAGGTGGGAAGGCTACCCAGCGGCCGTGAGGGGCGGAAGTATGGCGACGCGTCCGGAAAGGGTGGTGGAATCGGGCAGCGCAAGGCGGGGCGGAAGTGGTGTGTGCCGATTGGTTGACCTTCTGGTGTTAGGGGAAACCGGACGATGGAACGTCACGGAAGTGACGCGTGAGAAGGGGGTGCCAGTGTTTGGGCTGGGTGAAGGCAGAGTTTGACTGAGGAGTTTAGACCAATGGTGTCCGTTCGTCGGTCGTTGGGGACGTCAAATTACTGATCCTCGAAAATTTGCTTTGTCCAAGTAACAAAAGGAAATCAAATTAAACGAGAAAAATAGAGTAAGTCACTAACCAAAGAGCAAGGGTACAAAGTAGTGTGTCTGCTCTAGTTTAGATCATTGTTTTGATGAGCTATGTGTTGATGGGGGTCTGTGTGAAATATGCCAGTGTGCGAAAGTATATACAACATCTTTAATACATTTAAAGTCCCTGGGCGTTCGCATATTCAACTCTGTTGTCAAAATTTTGGTCATCATTCCTGTTACACGAATATTTTAGAATGATTTTTGGATGCGAGCAGGTGTCTGTGGGGATACAGTTTGTAGGCTGCAGCCTGATAAGGGTTTAAGACCCACTCTAGAGACCTGAGAACACAACCAAGGCTGACATTCCAGTGCGTAACCGAGGAACTGCTGCACTCTCAGGGTTGCTAACTCCTTGTGATCTTGCGCCGAGGGCGCTGTCTGTCCCCAGCCCAAGGTAAATATCAAAGATTATCGCTTGAAAACTGGTTCAGACACGATGGGCCGAAGAGCCTCTTTTCATGCTGTAAAACGCTATCGCAGGATCATTTTTAAATATCGAGGCTATTCTGCCCAGTGTCCTAAACAGCATTGATTCTTCATCCGACACTCGTAACTTGTCCAGTTGTTATTGCTGAAAGGTTCTGCTGAGTTTCCTACAGTTACAAAAGTGATCGCACCTCAAAAGGCCATCGTTGATAAAGGTACTTTGGGGATGCCTGGAGGATGAAAGGTTCCCATGCAAGTGAAAACTGTCGTTCATTTTTGAATTCGGCTTTCAATGTTGTTGAAATTCAGTGTGTTCATACTGATATTGGTAAGCATTTCACAGTATTAACGACAACTTAATGGATAAACAAGCATAGAACATAATTCAGAGATAACAAGGTGTAGAGCTGGATGAACACCACAGGCCAAACAGCATCTGGAGCAGGAAGGCTGACGTTTCGGACTTCGACCTTTCTTTGAACTCTTTTTGCTTCTTTCTGGGTACTAACAAATATCTGCTCATTGAGATGTTGATGTAACCACTCTTTTGATCTCACATCAGCTTGTTGGTGTTTTAATTGATCTTTCTGCAGAGAATACAATTCTTACTGCGCTATGAATTAAGAATATTGCATCATTCTCTGGTTGTGTTCCCTTTAATGACTTAAGCTGACAACAACTTGCATTTTTTACAGTACACTTCAGTGTTTAAAAAAAAGTATAAAACACTTCCCAGCATTTGTCCATGAGACAGTTTGGGTTATTGAACAGATGCAAGGCTGAAAAGGTACTTTTGAAGAGGCTTTAATGAGAATGGGGTAAATATCATGCTGAATAACTTGAGGGATTGAATGTCAAAAGGCAAGGCAAACAGTTGTAGATTTTATGGCTTATAAAGATAGTGTGTGGAATGCGTAGGAGGTCAGAGTTGGATGACCAAGTGGTAAAGCTGCAGTGCAAATATGGAGGAGGCCATTGAGATTGAATTGGAGGGATTTATAAATGAGGGCCAGGAGTTTGCATTTGATATGCTGACATGTAATAGACATTGTATGGATAAGACGGATATGAGGTTGTACAGAAAGTGCATGGAAGTAATGAAAGACAAAAGCTTTAAATGGTAAGACAGCATTGGTGACTGTCTCGCACCAATTGATGTTTGTGGAGAGTACAATTTAGAAATCTGGTAATGGGATGTTAGTGAAATTTTGAGGTTAGGCTTGGTAAGTATGGATAAGAATTTCAGACATGGAAATGAAGTAGTGACGGAGAGATGTGTGCATGTGGAGCTATGCAACCCTTGGTTTTCTGAGGGGTAGGTACACTTTGGAAAGTTGTAGTGGGAAGCGATAAAGATGAATACCCAGTTTAAAACACCTGTCGTCCGATAGAGATCTAGAGAATGTTGAGCCTGTGCTTAAAAAAAATGCGTTCAGTTAAATGAAACAAATAAAACAAACTGCAAAAGCTAGAGACCTGAAACAAAGACAGAAAGGTAGAGAAACTCAGCAGGTCTGGCAGCATCTGTGGTGAGAAAAATAGAGTCAGCATTTTAGATCCAGTGGCCCTTTATCAGAAGCAACCTGTCGAATTTTCCAGCACTTTCTGTTTCTGTCAGTATTTTGTATGTTTCAGTGAGATCCCCTCTCTTCCCCTCGGTGGCTCAGTGGTTAGCACTGCAGCCTCACAGCACCATGGACCCGGGTTCGATTCCAGCCTTGGGCAACTGTCTGTGTGGAGTTTGCACATTCTCACTGTGTCTGCGTGGGTTTCCTCCGGGTGCTCTGGTTTTCTCCCACAGCCCAAAGATGTGCAGGCTAGCTGGATCGGCCATGCTAAATTGCCCATAGTGTTCACGGGTGTGTAGGTTATAGGGGGATGGGTCTGGGTGGGATGCTCCAAGGGGCAGTATGGACTTGTTAGGCCGAAGGGACTGTTTCTACACTGTAGGGAATCTAATCTAATCTAAATCATTGAATACAGGCCCAGTCAACCCAAGCAACACCATCCTGCTCTTGTACTTAAACCCTTTTAAACAGAAGGCTGAACACAACCACTGGCTGCCTTTACTGTTGGTCCATCTGCAGGTTTTCAATGACTAATGTACAAGGATACCCTGGTCCCTCTGTACATCAACATTTCTCAATCTATCATCCGTTAAGACATACAGTGATATTCTGTTTTTTCTACCCAAGTGGGCTTTTGTCATGTTATACTGCTCTGCCATACATTTGCCCACTCAACTTGTCTGACTGGCCCTGAGCCTGCATATTTATTTCTCATCACTCAAACCTACCTATTTCTCATCAGCAAACATAGAAATACTTGATTCCTTCACCAAATTCTATGTATGCGTGTGTTTGTGTATATAAAATGCTTAATCCCTTGCCCTTGGTTCCTTTGCCTTCTACGTTGGCTTTTTACTTTATCCTGACTTCCACCTTTGTTTCCCTCATTCTCGTGTCCCTGCTCAGATTCCCATCCTTATAACATTCTGGTTTAAACCGTCTGTGACAGTAGTACCAAATGCCTCTGCAAGGCCACTGTTCTAGTCCTGCTGGGGTGTAACTTATCCAGCTAGTACAGGTCCCATCTTCCCCACAATCAATCACAGAGCCTCTGAAACCCCCCCTCCAACACTGTCTTTCCATGATGTGCAGATACCATCGTTAGACTGGGGTGGACAAAGTCAGAAGTCACATTGCACCAGGTTAAAGTCCAACAGGCTTATTGGAAATCACAAGCTTTTAGAACACTGCTTCTTCATTAGGTGAAGTGGAGGGAGATCCCCAGGCACAGAATATATAGGTGGAGAGACAATTGCAAGATAATTCCAGGTAATTGAGTGTCAACAGATAATTGCAAATCGTGTGAGTAGAGTGTCGACAGGCTGAATAACAAGTCTTTGCAGATAATCAAGAGTATCAACAGATAAAAGATATGAATAAAGTGTTGACAGCAGAATAATGAGTGAAACGATGATCTATGAGCTGATTAATTAAAGCAGAGAGATGGCTACCAATAATCAAAAGTAAAATGGTACTAGAGACAAACCAGTTGACTGGATTAACATGAGTAGGTATCAGAGTCGCATGACCAGGGCCAAACAATGGTAACAAGTAATCAAAAACTGTACAAACTAATTAAGGCAGAGAGATAATCACAAGTAATCAAGGTACTGGTTTCAAAACACGACAGTTAGGAAGATTTTACGAACACGGAACAATATAGTGGGATTACATGTAGGGCGACACAAACTGAAGATCACAACTGAGGCTATTTTCACGAGGGTGGAACTTAGCCATCAATGTCCGCTCAGTGATTCTGCTGTATCGTGTATCTTGAAGGCCGCTTTTGAGAATGCTTGCCCGAAGATTGGAGGCTGAATGTCTTTGATTGCTGAAGTGTTCCCCTACTGCCTGGCGATTGTGTGGTGTCCATTCATCCATTGTTGTAGTCTTGCCGACGTACCATGCCTCGGGACTTCCTTTCCTTCAGGGTATGAGGTAGACAACGTTGACCGAGTTGCTTGAGTATGTACTGTGTACTTGGTGGCTGGTGGTCTCACCTGCATGTGTCTAAGACTGAAACCAATTCTGAAGAGTAGTCCATGGTAAATCTGATGATAGGATGGAGCTTTTTGATATCATTGTGCAGTCATTTCCGTGATTTTGTTGCTGTAAGTCCAAAGGAAGAAGATGTCATCAATGTATCTCATGTATGGCATTGCTTGGTGGCCTTACATGGTGAAGAAGTCTTATTCAAACTTGTGCATGCAAATGTTGGCATATTGAGATATAAATTTGGCCCCCATGGTTATTCCTTGTGTCTAGATAAAGAACTGATTGTTGAAGGTGAAGGCGTTGTGGTCGAGGATGAAGCTGATGAGTTGAGGATGGTGTCTGGAGATCAGCACTTGTCAGTTTTGAGTACAGAGACTGTTGCAGCGATGCCATCATCATGGGGGATGGTGGTGTAAAGCGCCAAAATGCCCACTGTGGTGAGGAATGTTCTTGGTTCAACTGCTCTGTGTGTGCTGGGTTTCTGTAAGATATTTCATGTACTGTTGTTTTTAGGATGCCCTTGACGTAGCCAGAGAGATTCTCACACAAGGTTCTATTGCCTGATATGGTGGGACATCTTCGTATGATGTCTTTGTGTATCTTCAGAAGGCAGTAGAAGATGAGGCAATGGAACTATACCACCTACATACATACTGAGAAGAGGAGACCTGGGAAATTTGGTTTCAATGCTATCAGCAACCAAGCCACCCTGGTAGCATGGTTGAAACCGGTACCACTATAAAGGTGTCCATCATCAACTTGTCTACCACACACTTCATACAAAATCGAAGTTCTCAGCAAAAAACTCAATTTTTGCCCCACCACCGAAATGGACCCAACTGGTCTCGCAGCATACACATCAGCTGAATGAGGGTCCAGGAGTTATTCAACAAACCCCAAGATGTCAGTAGCGAGCCCAATGAGACAGCCAAAGAACCGGAACAGTCGACAGAGAGATCCGCAGTGCAGCAACCAAAGAAGAAAGAGTTGAATTAGACACCTTGAGAATGTTGCTGCCCTAGGCTTGACATGGATGCTGAAGCCATCAGTCCAACAATGCTAGATTCATCAGTCATGCTCACAAGATAGCCCAGAATGTCAGCCAAGCACAATGCAACACCATCCACAGACTCTAGACCAGCATAGAAAGGAGGAGTCATTGTCATACAGCATAGAACAGACTACTGCAAGAAAGTGCACCTGCAACTGAACAACCAGGAACATTATAGACAGGTATCTGCTGATCTGACTAAAGAACACATCCATTAACTCAACAGACTGATCAAGACCTTCAGTCCAAACTTTTAGAGCACCCATGTGCCCTAACCCCATGTATTCTCCAGGGAGGAGACTTCAGCTGCCTCCCGAAGATACACACACAAAATCAACACATCTAGACTTCCCATCATGTCAGGCAATGGCATCTTGAGTGAGAATCTCTCTGGCTACTTTGAGGCATCCTGAAACCCATCATGTAAAAAACCCTAGACTTCTGTCGTGACACTTCGGACTTCTTACAGAAACTAAGTACCCATGAGTATCTACCGTGTACCTGATGGGTAGTGTTTCCAAATATGATGGTTGTATCCATGTCAATGATCTGACTTGTCTTGCAGAGGTAGCCAAAGTAGGGTTGTTTGTTGTCATAGTTACTGTTCTCTTGAAAACTGGGCAGTTTGCTACTGACTCCGATACCTACTCATGTTAATCCAGTCAACTGGTTTGTCTCTAGTGCCATCTTACTTTTGACTATTGGTAGTCATCTCTCTCTGCTTTAATTAATTGGCTCAGATCGTCGTTTCACTCATTATTCAGCTGTCAACGCTTTATTCACACCATTTGTTTTAATCTGTTGACCCTCTTAGCCAATTGCAGAAGACACTTATGATTCTGGGTGGGCTGGCAATGCATGCTGAAGACATCACAGATGTGTAAAACAGGCTGGTGGATCAGAGATAGTAAGAACTGCTGATGCTGGAGTCAGGTAACACAGTTTGGAGCTGGAGAAACACAGCAGGCCAGGCAGCATCAGAGGAGCAGGAAAGTTGACATTTCAGGTCAGGACCATTCTTCAGAAATGGGCCAGCAAGCCTTTACCGTTTTACTGTTTTATATGCTAACATTTAGGTGGCGAGTGTTTGGTGCAGTATGTAAGGGAAATGTAAGCGGTGTACAAAGGAACTAAGAGGTGTAGAGAAAGTTATATCAATCCTTGTCAGCTCAAGTTAGCAATTCTTCTGTACTTCTAGTTCTTTTTTGACATTCCTTTTGAGGAATAGTATGCCTGATCTGGACATACACATGTTTAGAGATACTCAGTGATATTTGCTGTGTTATTTTCAAAATAGTTTTTACAAATTTATAAGTTGAAAAGCCTTTTATTGACTTGAAATATTTGATTCTATGGAATGACTGTTGGAGAGATGTTTTTGTTGTGTCTTACCCTGAAATTGAGCTGTGTTTTTCTTCCCACCATGTCTTTGGTACTCAGTACAATGGGTGCCTATGTCTGCTCATATGATCCATTTGATCCTTTTGTGTGCCCTAGTTTGTTATGTGATAACATTGTATTTGCATTTTACACTGGTATTTTTCCTATTCAGCTGGTTACTTGTAATTAGGCTTTCTGCCCTTATCCACCAAATCTACTGTTCTGTAAAATGTTAGTCAGAATGGACGTAAAATTGAACAGTAAGATGTGATTAGAAAACAGAATGAGAACATACTGAACCATTAGTTCATGAATTTTACTACTGTGATTATGCAAGAAGAAATTGCTAAACCAGGCTGACACTTCTACTTAAGTCAATAAGGATCTGTGGATCACAACGTACAAGTCTGCCTTTGAAGTTTCAACACTGAGTGTAGGGGCTCTCATCCCTGCAGTGGTAGTGTCACTACCTCTGAGCCAGGAGGCCTGAGTTCAAATCCTGTTTGCTGCAGAGGTGTGTTATGATATCTCTGAACAGGTTGATTAGAATGTATCTTGATGTTGATCATAAAAACTAAACAGCCAGCGTTAGTGCACAATACCCCTTTCTATTCATTAGTTGCCATATACAGTTTGCTTTTTGTAGGGATGCCTTAAATTCCAGCAGATGTATTTGGCAACATGGCTGATATTGTCTGCTTGAACCCACATGCTAAATTATAAAGCAAATATAAATTAAAACTTGTACCTTGAGCTGAAAAATTGAGGTCAACCCCTCATGTAAGTAAAACCCTGACATTTATGAACAGAAACTTATTCAGCGAAGTTGTAGGAAAAGCTCAGCAGTTCTGGCAACATCTGTGAAGAAAAAAATCAAGAGTTCACATTTTGGGTCTGGTGACCCTTCTTCAGACCCAAAACGTTAACTCTGATTTTTTTCTTCTCAGATACTACCAGATCTGCTGAGCTTTTCCAGGAACTTCTGTTTTGTTCCTGATTTACAGCATCCCAGTGTTTTATTTTGGTTTTTAAACATATTCAGATTATGGGCTTAAACATGAATTTTGCTGCCAGAAAAGGGGCTGTCTTTTTTGTGGCAGTCTGTAATGGTATTTTGTTTCTGTAATTCTTTTGACATCTGCAGAAATTTCCAACTTTGACAATTTTAAGTGAGGCTTTATCAAATAAGCCATAAAGCTGGGAATTCTTTATATAGTCATAACATTTAAACAAAAACAACTCCAACACAGCTAAAAACAGAAGATTTACAGGCCGTAATGTTCACAATTTTTTCACCATACTCAAAGTTAATAGGATTAGTGCAACCCACAGGAAATGCTGAAATCTGAAATAATAACAAATTATGTTGCAGATACTCAGCAGGATAGGAATCATCTGTGGTGAGGGAAACTAATACTGTAACAAAATAACTTGGTTGTCATACCCCAGCTTTCACATTTTCACCTGGTGAAGAATGCCTTTAGTAGCTCCTTTTACTTGTGGGGAAAGGGCCCTTTTTTTAGCGTCTTGTATGAATACTCGAGAGGAAGTAAAGGTGACTATGCCTGACATGAAAGCACTGTATCACTGGGTGTGGCATCAAGGTGCCCTAGCAAAACTAGAGTCAATAGAAATAAGGGGGAAAAGCTCTCTGGTGGTTGGAGCCATACCTAGCAGAAATGAAACTGTTTATTGTTATAATCATTGAGTTATACAGCATGGAAACAGACCCTTGGTCCAACTCAACCATGTCAACAAGATATCTTAAACTAATCTAGTCCCAAATGCCAGCATTTGGCCCATATCCCTGTAAACCATTCCTATTCATATACCCATACAGATGCCTTTTAAATGTTATAATTGAACCTGCCTCCATCACTTACTTTGGCATCTTGTCCCATACATACACCACCTGCTGCGGGACAAAGTTTGCTGCTCAGATCCCTTTTAAACCTTTCTCCCTCATTGTAAATCTATGCTCTCTACTTTTGGACTCCTATATCCTGAGAAAAAGACGACAATTTACCCTATCCACACCCCTCATGATTTCATAAACCTCTATAAAGTAACCCCTCTGCCTCTGATGCTCCAGGGAAAAACGCCTCAACCTACTCAGACCTTCCTATAGCTCAAACTCTCCAATTCCAGCAACACCTTTAATAAATCTTTTCCGAATCCTTTCAAGTTTAACAACATCCTTCCAATAGAGGAGAGACCGGAATTCAACACAGTATTCTAAAAGTGGCCTCACAAATGTCCTATACAGCCACAACATGACATCCCAACTTTTACACCCAGTGCACTGAACAATGAAGACGAGGGTGCGGAATGCCTTCCTAACCACTATATCCACCTGCGACTCCACTGTGGAGCCTTAATTTATATCCTGCCTTGCCCACGTTAGATTTGGCGTTAGTTGTTCTTATTCTTCACTTCAAAGGTACTGTTGTTGGCATTCTTCCCTCTTGGTAAGGTGGTGGTCAGTTCATATGACACTCCAGCATTAAAGGTTAAAGAGACAAATATATGGGATACAGATTCTGCCACAAAATGCCATGTCTGAAGTTTATCAGGTGCTATTGTGGGTTGTTGGAAGACAATCATCTCTGCTCCAGGACATGACTCTAGGAGTTTCAACCATCTTCAGCTGTTCATCAATAACCTTGCAATCATCATAAGGTCAGAACTGGGGATGTTCACTGTGCAATGTTTAGCTCCATTCCTGTATACTTAGGTATGGAAGCAGTTTGTGTCCATTTGCAGCAGGACCTGACAGAATTGCACTGGCAAACACTCAAAGTAATCATCTTAACAGCTTGTGTTCTAACCAGTACAGTGAGGAACATAATACTGCAATGAATAGAAAGGTCTATTCATATTCAGTGAACCAATTCTAACAAACAAGACTCTGTATCCCACTTTACCCTTCATTAACCATGCCAGAGAATAATTTGACCATCACAATCTTAAAACTCATACTGCATCTTCCACTTCTCCCCTTGTAGATTTTTTGTATTTAATAGGAAATAAATATCATTGGCAAGGCCAACATTTACTGCCCTTTCCTAACTGCTTTTGAGAAGGTGGTGCTGAGCTGCTTCCCGGAACTGCCGTAGTCCATCACGTTTTTGATACACCGGTAATACTGTTTGGACATTTCACCATCCTATGCAGAGGAAAATTGAGTTCTCTTTTCAGCTGGTATTGATAGCCGATACTTCTCTCCAGGCTCAGTTCCTGCAAAGATCATTTCCTCAGCCGTCTTTTCCCTACTGCAAATATCCCAAATATTCTATCCTTTCCTTGCATGCTGATGTCCAGAGCCGCTTATTTACTTAATTGTTTATCCTTGTCATGAATTTCAAGGTACAATAATTACCCCCATTTGTAAAGTGTGATGCAGAGAACTATAGACAAAGTTGGACCAAGTCTAACCCTTGAGCTATATGGCTTAAATAAGACTTTAAGGTCCTGTAACAAGTGACGTATCATTTTACTGACAATAATATTAAAATAAGGCATAAAGTAAAATGTAGGTTACTAAATATAAGCTTTAGACCAAATGCTTTTTAACAGATTATGGATAATATGATTATTTGTATTTATTATGTCACCTTTACCTCATAGTCATTTGTGATTTTTGCATTCTTGTGTTTCAAAATAACTGGTCCATTGTGTTTGCTTGATATTTGCCACCCTTTGTGAATGTGTACTCAATATACTGAGACTAAATGATTTCATTGTAATATATGCCCACTTAAAAAATTGGCAATTTGCCAATGACATTTGAAAGTCCAGTACTTTGCATAACAACACTTGTACTTTGACTGTTTGTTTAAAAATTAGCTGCTTAACTGTTTCAGTAGGCAGACCCACTGATAGTTGAGTCATATTCAATGTATTGTGGTTCTCAAATGGAAAAAAAAACACTGCAACATTGGCTAAAACAGAATGAAACCTTGCGGGGATACAGATTAAGAAGTTTTTGTATCTCAATCAGTTTTTAAATGAGCTAGCGCTTTCCAGAATCGTTTATTAACAATCTTTCCCAGCATCCCTTGCAAGCTTTCTGAATCAAGATCTTTCAAAATACTGAGGAAATACAACCTGAAAATCATTTCTTAATTTTTAATTATACCTCTATTGCATTAATTAGGAACATCAGTCAGTGACAAGTAGGTATAAAAAAAATACAAAATTAAATATTAATGAAAAAAATTGTATTTTATCAAAGCTTTTTTCCTGCATTCAGGGTGTTTCACAAGAGTACAAATTCAAGAGGAAACTAATATTTGTACTACTTGATTAGTTGGCAAGTAACCTCTGGTAGAGGCTTTGCCATGGAGAACGTATCCATTAATACTTGTCGATAATAGCGTGGAGCTGTGAAAACACAGCAGGCCAGGCAGGTTCAGAGGAGCAGGAAAATTGATTAGATTAGATTAGGTTAGGTAACCTACAGTGTGGAAACAGGCCCTTCGGCCCAACAAGCCCACACCGCCCCTTGAAACATCCCACCCAGACCCAACCCCCTATAACCCACACACCCCTGATAATTTTGATTGTTTCTGTCAGAAGGCAACAACTTGGTGATCTATTTGCATTATTCTCCCCCACAAAATGCTGCATCAGTGGGACATGTAAGAATGCATCCTGTCGGGATAATTTTATCATTGAATCTGTAGTTTGTGAGGTATTTAACAGGTTCGTGGGTCAAAATCACTCATTTTACAATGGGCTGTAATTTGTCGCAACACCACCTCTAGGTGGCGAAAGGTGCACACACAAATGGATATTCCAGCTGGCAGTGCTGCATAGCTGCTGAATGACAGGTACAGCTACCTTCCAACCAGAGGGATTGTCAATTGAGCCAGCCCTTGGACTTTCACTGGAGCAGGGGGTATATCCTTGGTGCTGGCAATGCTCCCCCAAGTCCGATTTCAGCTTGTGAAGAGCTGCTTAGCTGTCCTGCTCCCAGATTTTCAGTCCCTTGATCCCAGAGATGAGGAGCTTCAGCCTCAGTTGACCATCTGTACGTGCACAGCCACTATGACGAGATTACATATGGAACATAGTGATGTGAAATGTGTAGGTACAGATTCCTTTTGTTTCGGGGACATCTGTTACCAGCAACTGGCATCACCTGGGCCATTTGTGCAGGTAGCCAAATTGATGACCACCTTTTCAGGGTTTAAGTGAAGAATCGTAGCTCAGGTGTTGGTGTGTTTGCTGAGCTGGGAGGTTTGATAGCAGATGTTTCATCTGTTTCGAGTCGGGACCCTTCTTCAGAAATGAGAAGGGTGGCCAGGAAGGGAGCTTAGAGATAAAGACAGAGAGGAGGGTTGGGGCTGGGGAAGGTAGGTGGGATGGTGATAGGTGAGTGCAGGTAGGGAGTAATGGGGATTGGTCAGTGAGAAGGGAGAGTAGATGGATAGCTTGTGTCAGGTCAAGGAAGTGTGGATAAGAGGGAGGGTTGGACAAGGGATGAGGCTGGGGTTGGGGAGATTTTGAAACTGGGAAAATCCACATTTAGGACATCGGGCTCTAGGCTCCCAATATGAGATGCTGCTCCTCCAGTTTGTAGGTGGCATCGTTGTGACACAGGAGGAGGCCCAGGATGGACATATCACCCAGGCAGTGGGAGGGGGAATTGAAGTGGTTTGCAACCTGAAGGTGTCATCGTTTGTCGTGAACTGAGTGCAGGTGCCCTACAAAGCAGTCTCCAAGCCTCCGCTTAGTCTGACTGATGAGGAAGAGGCTGCATTTGGAGCAGCAGATGCAATAGACCACATTGATGGATGTGTAGGTGAACATCTGTCTGATATGAAAGGTTTATTTGGAGGCTTGAATGGAGTTGAGGGTGGAGGTGTAGGGCAGGTGTAACACTGCCTCCAGTTGCAGGGAAAGGTGCCGGGGATGGTGGGGCTAGTGGGGAGTGTGGAGCTGACAAGGGAGTCGCGGAGAGAGCAGTTCCTATGAAAGGCAGATAGGGGTGGGGAGGGAGATATATCTTTGATTGTGGGTGGCAGAGAATGATATGTTGCATACAGAGGTTATTGGGGTGATAGGTGAGGACAAGGGGGATTCTGTCTTTGTTTTTTTGGGGAGAGGGGATGTGTTGATGGCATTACTCTCCCCACCCCTATCTGCCTTTCGTAGGGACCGTTCTCTCCATGACAGTCTCATCCCCTCCAAATTCCCCACTAACCCCACCACCCCCGGCACCATTCCCTGCAACCACAGAAAGTGCTACACCTGCCCCTACACCTCCCCGTCACCGCTATTCAATCCACCAAACAGACCTTTCACATCAGAAAAAGGTTCACCTACACATCTATCAATGTGGTCTATTGCATCCACTGCTTCCAATGTGGCCTCCTCTACATAGTGAGACCAGCGAAGGCTCAGAGACCGCTTTGTAGAGCACCTGCGCTCTGTTTGCGACAAATGACAACACCTTCTGGTTGTGAACCATTTCAGCTCTCCCTCCCACTCCCTGGGTGACATGTCCATCTTGGGTCTTGTCCAGTGTCACAATGATGCCACCTGGAAATTGGAGGATCAGGACCTTCTGTTCTGCCTTGGGACCCTATAGCCCAATGGCATAAATCTGGATTTTACCAGTTTCAAAATCTCTCCGGTCCCAAACTCATCCCATGACCAACTCTTCCTCTCATCCCTGCCTCCTTGACCTGACACAACCTACCCATCTTCTCTCCCACCTATCTGCTCCTTCCACTTCACTGACCAATCCCCACCACTCCCTTCTTGCACTCACCTAGCACCATCCCACCTACCTTCCCCAGTCTCACCCCTCCTCTTTGTCTTTATTTCTGAGCACCCTTCCCCCTCCCCCCTTTCTCAAGAAGGGTCCTGACCCAAAACGTTAGCTTTCCTCCTCCTCCACTGATGCTGCTGGGCCTGCTGTGTTCCACCAGCTCCACGCTGTGTATTCTCTGACTCCAGCATCGGCACTTCTTACTATCTATCTTATTAATACTTATCGATCAGCTTTTTCAATGAATTAGTATTCTTGAAAATGATGAGTGCAAGACCAAAAGCTTCAATAAACATATCTTTTTTGAGCAATAACGAGAGTTTACTTTACCACCTTCTTTGAATTCTTTATATTGCAAACAAAAAGATATTTTGTTCTGTAGAAAGGGTTACAGGTAAGTATGTAATACCATAAGAGGTTTACAAATTGTGAATAAATTGATTTTGGTGAAGGAGATGAGTGCAATGTGCACAATAAATCTGAAGAAGGGTCACCGGATTTGAAACATTAACTCTGCTTTTTCTGCACAGATGTTGTAAACCTGCTGAGTTTCTCCAACAATTTCTGTTTTTGTTTCTAACCTTTAGGATCCATTGTTTTGTTTCATAATCATAGAATCCCTACAGTGCAGAAAGAGGCTGTTCAGCTCACTGAGCAGACACCAATTCTCCGAACAGGATCTCAACCAGTCCTCCACCCATTCCCTGTAGCCCCACATTTAACATGACTAACCCACCTAGCCTGCACATCCCTAGACACTATGGACAATTCATCATGGTCAATCCACCTAACCTGCCCACCTTTGGACTGTGGGAGGATTCTGAAGTACCCATAGGAAACCCACACAGATGGAAGTGTTGTAGGTTTGGTAGTTGGTGTATAAGGATTTTTGCTGAATTTCTGCAGCGCATCTTGTAGATACTGCTGCTGTTAATATGGACCACGAATAGTTGGAACCCTACCATGATTTGAACCTGAAAGTTGCACATTCTTATCCTGACAATTTCACTATTGTTACACCTGAACGTTTCAACCTCTTGTCCACCAATAGAATTGAAGTTCAAACCTTCGCTGAATCTTCAGACCTTCCACTGAAAGGTCCTTTCACAAATTGCATGAAATATGTCCTGTCTAATTACCAACTGTATTACCAACAGAAACAATGTGCTGAATCTTTCATTTTTTGGCGAAGAGTGAATTGCATCAAGTTTTTTGGAGGGATATTCACCGAAAGGCTGTGCAGGTTTTTTCATTTTATTTCACGAAATTCATCTCACTATCTGTTTACCCACCCCTATAGCATCCCTAATGTTCAATTCCAACCCCATCTTACCAAATATCCCAGAATTCACCAGCAACCCTTGCACCTATCCCATTTTTAAATACCCGTTGTTCACCATCAAATACTGTCAGTCTGAAGCAGCCCTGATCAGTTTCTGAAATCTGGCCCAGATGCGGAAATTGACATCCTGCTTTAAAATCAGGAACCTGGAGGTCCTATAGGATGGATTGGTGCAGAGTTGGGGCTTCCTCTTAACCCGAGGACCAGAAGTGGAGGCCACAGCATCAGCCCATTCTAGCCTTTTCTGACATTGACACCTAGGTTAAAACAGAGTCAGCTATCTGCAGGTATGCCCAGCACTGTAGGTAGAAGGTCAATGATATTCCCAACTTGACCAGCAAAATTGCTACCATCTTCTCTCTGATACTTCTCACTTTTCTGCTACAGACCCATCTCCCAAGGCTCCCAGTTCTGAGAAAGCGTCACCGGACCTGAAACGTTAACTCTGTTTTCTCCTCCACAGAAGCTGCCAGACGTACTGAGCTTTTTCAGCAACTTTGTTCCCAAGGCTCATGTTGTACCACTGTCACTAATGCCTGCAACATCATTGTTTATTTGCTGTCATCCATCCTAACTCCTGCTACCACTAGTCTAGCATGCTATGTGCACTGCCTAGTCACTTGGCTAGAATACCTCTCTACCTGCCCCAAAACCACCTGCTGTGTCATCCACTTTCATCTCTCTTTAATACCTGCCTATCATTCCAGGAGGAAACAGAGCTGGACAGTTTAAGAGCTGACAGACATTGAGTTTCTTACCTCTTGCATGGAGAGCATTCGGTCTGACTGACATTGTGAAGCCCCTGGACTATTATTGGAGGCTTACCTTGATGTGCTAGTGGACACTGAAGTAACTCCACAGAGACTGATTACTGTGGGGACTGCATGCAGCCTGCCATGTTTTGAAAAAGTGAGTCCGTATGATGAAGCAGTGTGAGTGGCATATTCAAGGTTTCGTCCTCAGTTTCTAAAGCTTTTCTTTGAATGTTGGTTTGGTGGAATGCATTCTTCAATATCCTCCTCTAGGTCAAACTTAATCTACACCCTGCAACTCGGGTCCTCTCTAAACAAGGGATTCATTTTCTATTACCACCCTAGCAGTGCTGAATTCATACAAGCCAGTTAGTTGTACTGATTTTAAATTCTGTCTTTGGCTTTGACTTTTTGAACTTTTTTTTCTAGCTGTAAGAAGTAGCGTGAACCCATTATTCCTCTGACTGAGATTACTGCTTGTCCTTTGTTTCGTATAGTGGACCAACAGCTGATGATTTTTGGCCTTCTATGGTTCTCTCTCAAACCATATTTTAATAATAATTTATTACGTCTAGTTTCTACCTTTGAAACCACCTTCATCATGCCTTTGTGCAATTTTTCCTCCCACATGCCCCCTTTATTTTTCTGCAGGTCATAAGGGTCAAACCTTCGTGGCAAATGGTAAATCATGGGGTACAATATAAATATATATTGGACTTCATTTATAGAAACAGATCTTTATGGGTTGAATATCTTTTCCTAATTCCATGTTTTCTTGTGTTCTTGCCAGATATAAGGTGATACATCCCCCTTTTTATAAAATGGAAAATCAAATGTTTGAATCAAATGAAGAGCGTACGTTTCAATACCAGGACTCATTACCTCCACTACCTGTACCCTCTCTTGAGGAATCTTTGATGAAATATTTAGAAGCAGGTACGATATTAACATCACAGTCTGTTCGAAAACTCTTCATAAACTCAATATTGTGGTTGAGTCTCTTTTGCAATTAGAAAAGAAACTATTTTTTGGGTAGAAGTGTCTTATAGATTGGACTAATTAAACTTATCAGATATCTGGCAGCAGATAAATGTGATACTTAGCGTACAGGAGTAGATAGTCATGCAAGAATTTAGTTGAATTTTAATGTTACTTAGAAAAAATATTTTTATCAATTTATTTTATACATCGTAGTCTGCACTCTCCAAGTTTTGATTTTTGTTCCCAAGTGTGGAGATTTAATTTTTCCCTGCCCTCTGTTTTCTGCCTTGCATCCCTTGTCATAATGTTAGTGACTCGAGCTGGCATCTGTTCAATAGGTGCCATTGATTTGTGGACATTGACATTCTTTCCATCCAAGTATGGATAATGAATGTCCTCAGGCTATAACAACATTCACCTAGCTCTTTGACATCTTTGCTTACAGTAATAAAAGTGGACTTTGATTATTGGGCTCTATTGTAAGCAAAAACTGTTGGTTAGTTTTGAGCAGGATATCTTCCACTGCGGTTGCATTCCTAAACTTCAAGAGTCTGAAATCTCATGTGTGACCCATATCCCTCCTGCTGGCTGATTCCTGTAACAGTGAATTGAGTGTAGAAAAGCCCTGACAACTGGCATTAATTTAACTTTTCTTCAAAACATGCTCACATGGCATGTTGCTTTAAGTCAGGAAGTAACATTAAACTTTTGACATCAATTTCAACAAATCAGAGATTTCACTTTTTTTTCCTCCCCTCAATCATTGTTCACCCATAAGAGGGGAAAAAAATGCCAGAAACACACACTTTCAGAATGTTGTCACAATTATACATTGCAACGTCTTTTCTGATTATAAAATTGAGTAATTCCTCCAAACTGAAATTATGTTTTACTTCCTTGGATTCTTTGTTTTTCGCACATGGGAGCTGTTGACTGTTTTGCATTCTTGAATTTTATCATGTTTTGTTCAATTTTATAGACAGTGTCTGTTCAGGTGAAATAGGTTGTTTGTTTTTTTCTGCAGGCTGTTGCACAGAACGTTTTTGGTGATTCAGTTCTGCTTTTTGATTTATTTTATTAGAACTGGTATGTTGCAGCCATAAAATTTGATTGATTTTTTTGTTCATCATTGCTCAACTGGATATTGCTGCAAGTCTTCCAATTTTGTGCCTCATACTCATTGTTTGTAGATATTTTCATTCTCTTGATTCTGTTTCTTCCAGATATCTTTCATTACGTTGTGCCATATTTGCTGTATAGAAATGTTTGATTATTTCAAAAAAAAACCTCTTGTCACTGGGAAACTTCAAATTTCAGCCTCGAAGTTTACAGTAGCAATGCCTCAATATTTTTCAAGTTATGTTTTATGCCAAGAAATTACTTGAAAACCTGTTCAAGTCTATGCAGATGTCTCAGTATTATTTAGTTGTAATTATACAGTTGAATTTTCAAAAATTGTCTTAGTGAAGCCTTTTTTGAATGAAGAAGAACTGGAAAGAAGCACAGCAATTGTTAAAACATTTGGACAAGGAATTGGTAAGCAGCTGCATCAAAAACTTCTGGAGAGGGCCAAAGTTAGGAGAAATTGGGTAAGCAGGAGTTCAGATGCTGTTGATATACATATAATAATTTAAATAGTCTAGTTAGTTTGTTTCATCATAATTTACTAGTTACCTGTCTGCAGATTTTTATTTAAATGTAATTGCTTTCCTTATGTTTTTGAAAAAAAATTCCATTTTAATGTATATTTCTGCATTTAGAGGCGTTTTTTGTCCTCTATTTTCTCAGTCTAATCTTGTGCATCATCTACACCCTAAAGATGGCTGATATTCCAGGGTTATCTCATCTATTTTCCAGAATGATTGTTAGGAAGCATTTGAGATCGGCCTGAGTAATGACTCTTTACTTTTGACTCCACTGCTCAACAATCCTGTTGCGATTATGAATTTGTTTATGCAGAGGATTAAAAACCCACCTCTTTGTTCTGTGACATTGCTCTTTCCCATCACATTCCCATGTATGTGTTTGTTCATCAACTTCTAAGAGCCTTTGTTTTTAATTCAAAGTTCCCTTGCTACACATGCCAAGATTAGCATGGTCCCAAGATTGTACTTGCACCTGAGATGATGGAGACGTGTGCTAGTATGACAATTAATCACAAATACTGAGAATAGTTCTGCCTTAGGATTTCACTATAAGGGAACTCAATACTGTCATATTGTCCTCTGCTGTGTGGAGACAAATGATGTTTTGGTAGTATTAAGCCCAAGCCTGAGAACTTTGTCATCCGTATGTATGGGACCACACCTAGATGATGTCCTTTCTTTGTATGCCCAGAAACAAAAACATGGGCTAAGTTATGTAGAAGTGAAAGTGAAGTAGTTGTTTAATTAGGACAGTCAATTTGGCAGAGGTAGTAGGAACTGCAGATGCTGGAGAATCTGAGATAACAAGGTGTACAGCTGAATGACCACAGCAGGCCAAGTAGCATCAGAAGAGCAGGAAGGCTGACGTTTCGGGCCTAGACCCTTCTTCAGAAAAAGGGTCTTTCTGAAGAAGAGTCTAGGCCCGAAACGTCAGCCATCTTGCTCCTCTGATGCTGCTTGGCCTGCTGTGTTCATCCAGCTCCACACATAGTCAGTTCGGCGCATCGTCCCTGATACTTGCTGGGGAAATCCTTGCCTGTGTTAGAAAATAGTCCTTAGAACTTTGAGAATCATTGGAATATCTTGTACTGTTAATTTTGTTTGCAAGAGTTCAATGAATTTACAAGTTAATTGTGCGTCTTCTGGATAAAATGCCTTCAGATGCATGTGCCGTGTTAGAGTATTTTGTTGTAATTGGCATTGGATGTTGTTTTCTTGTGAGAACGTTTGTTTGTTTTTTTTGTTTGATGTTAGAACAAAATTATGACTATTGTTCTATGTTGTTTATTCAGCTTGAGGACTGGTGGCTTATCAGTGCCTACCTGAATGTCCGCATGCCATCAATGTTGAATGTAAACTTTGGAGGTCCTGCACCCTATTTAGAACATTATTGGCCACCAAAAGAAGGCACTCAGCTTGAACGAACTGCCATTGCTGTCTTCCACATGTTGCAATTTTGGAAACTACTTCGGAAGTGAGATGATTTCTATGCTATTGAAAGATGTAAAACATATCTTTTCCTAAAATTTATAGGAAAATAAATTACAGTCTTTGTTTCTGATTGCATAGAAAATTTAAATGCAATTTTGGAGAGTATGGGGTATTTGTAGAATAGTTAACAACATTTTCCCGTGCCACAAGCTGCTCAGTTGGTGAAATTGTACTAACGTATGCTTGTAAAATTTGGATATAAATTACATCTTCTGGATTTTGGTGC
This sequence comes from Stegostoma tigrinum, assembly GCF_030684315.1. Lineage (NCBI taxonomy): Eukaryota > Metazoa > Chordata > Chondrichthyes > Orectolobiformes > Stegostomatidae > Stegostoma > Stegostoma tigrinum. The sequence continues at coordinate 112,839,327 of NC_081355.1, forward strand.
TCCTGATTTGAATTTAATTTTCTCATTTGTACCTGAATTGTTCCATCATTCCAAAGCTTACAGTATGTACTTTGCACGTAAAAAGTGTGCGTATGTAGTACTTTTTTTAGATTTCACGAACATTCATCAACTTGCTCCGTTTACTGCTCCAGTGCACTTCCGGCATTATAGAACTTGTCAATGGATAGCTTACGTTGTATTTGTTAAAAGTATATTATCTCAAAAATAGCCAATCATTCATTAATGGATTAGCATCACAAACGTAGGACTAGAAGTAAACCCTTTAGCCTGCTCCATCATTGAATAAAATCATAACTGATCTGCTTGTGTTTAGAATTCCACATTCACATTCACTCCAATTAAACCTTGATTTCCCCAGCTTAATATGAACCTTTTCCCCTACGCCTGAACATTTTTCAAGGGGGAGGAGTTCCAAAGTTGCTTAGCCCTGTGAGGGAAGAAAATTCCTCCTCATCTCTGTCCCAGGACTCACTTAACTTTTTCTTTCTTTTGAAATACTTGAAGAATATTTGTTTTACGTTCTGCCTATCTTCCTCTTAAACCATAATTTCATCCTCATTAACCTTTCAGACATTCTCTGCCTTTCTTTATGTTCTGAACAACATTTGACCTACCAGTAACAGGTGAGCTTTTTCCACAAGCTTCATGTCTTTCTTATCCTCCTTGGGTAACTACAGACGGTGGATCTCCCTTTAGATTTTCTTTTCCATCATGGTAGGAATATATCTATTCTGAGTATTTTGAAATAGTCTCTTAAATATCTACCACAATGCCTATCTTGACCCAGTTCATTTCAGATAGCTCAACTTTCATGGCCTCCCATAGTTGCCGCTACTTATGTTGAAAAGGTAGAACAGATTATAAATTTATTGTCACATGTACTTTTACATGAAAAATACAGTGAAAAGGTTCTAGGCAATTCCAAAGAGCAGTGTTCTTAAAAAATAATCTTGAAAGCAGCCCATGAACTCCTCATCCAGGCTACTACTGCCAACCTGATTTTCCTATGAACGGCTCAGTGGTCAGCACTGTTGCCTCACAGCACTAGGGACCCAGGTTCGATTCTACCCTCGGGTGACTGCGTGAAGTTTGCACATTCTCCCTGTGTCTATGTGGGTTTCGTCCCACAGCCCAAAGATGTGCAGACTAGTTGGATTGTCCATGCTAAATTGCTCGTAGTATTCAGGGTTGTGTAGATTAAGTGGATCATGGTGGCTGGGTCTGGATGGGATGCTCTGAGGGTCGGTGTGGACCAGTTGGGCCAGAGGGCCTGTTTCCACACTGTGGGGATTCTATATTTAAATAAAAAGATTAAAGTCACCCATGATTAATAGGGTCCCTTCATCACAAGTACAAAGTGTTTTGTTTTGTATGGTTTGTGCCACATTGTGGTTTTCGTTAGTGGGCTTGTAGCCTCCTCGTACTAGTGACTTCTTTTCTCTGCTATTCCTCATCTCACCGAACCAATTGTAGATTTTATTCTTCCGAGCTAATGTGATCTCTGACTATTGCGCAAATGCTATAGTTGATTAACAGTGATATCTCTCCATCTTTACCTAACTTTCAAATTTTCTTCAATGTCGTATAGCCTACAATATTCAGGACTCAATCCTTGTTATCTTACAGTCATGTCTCTGTAATTGCTATCAGATCATATTTATTGACTTCAATGTGTGCTATCAATTTCTTTGCTGTATTATAAATGCTGTGTGCATTTGGAGACAAAGCCTTTTGTTTTTTTGTTAACTTTAGAGCATATATAGTCTTGATACATGTATTTATATTTTTCTCTGTCCCTTTGTACCAATCTTTGCTCCTCACTTTCCAAATTACTACTATTCTTTTGTCTCTACTCTTTACTGCACCTATCTACATTTGATCCCTTGCCTCCAGTATTTATTGTAAAAACCCTTTTTACCTCTCAAATTATACAGTTCATAAGAACACTGGCCCTGGCAGGATTCAGGTGCAGAGAATCTGAATGGTACAGCCCCCAATTTCCCCCCTGCAGGTGCCATTGACCCATGACCCAGTACCCACTTCCCTCACACTAGTCTTTTAGATGTATTCATCTGTCTGATTTTATTTACTCTATGCCAATCTGCATATGGCCAGGTGATTATCACCTTTGAGGTTCTGCTTTTGAATTAAGTGCCTAAATCTTCATGCTCACTATACAGAACCTCTTTCCTAGTTTTACCTACATCATTAGCACCCACATGAACCATGAAAATTAGATCATTATCCTCCCACTTTCCAAGTTCATTTCCAGCTTTAAGCAAACAATACAATTGTCTGGACTGTTGCAGTTTGCAGAGTACACTCAGTCACTTTCGTATTTATCACCTATATTCACTACATTCCTTGTTATTCCCTGTATTTGAAAGGCTTCCTGTAGCATGGTATTTAGTCAGTTTGCACTTCTAACTGCCTCTCATCCAAATAAACTATGAGAATCTCAAGCCTATTGGACAATTATAGGGGCTAACACTTCTCTCTTCGGACCCCCATGTGCCTCACTCACAATCAAACTGTCCCTGACCGCTGACCAAATCAAAAGACCATGTTTTAAGCAGTGGAACTGCCTTCTGGCACAAAGAACCCAGCTAACTTGCCCCCTCCATCATGTATTGCAGTGCCTGTAGTCCATCCTTTTGCTGAGAAACTGAGAACCACAGCTGCTTGAACTTCAAAGACTTGCTACAGATGTGTTTGCCCTGGATCCAGGAACTGCCGCCTGCTGCAGCCTCAAAACATCACCTGAGCTGCATTTCTTATTGTGTTTTAATTGTTACATTATTCAATCCCACTTAAATTCTGTTTTATTATCTTTTACTGACCTTACTACTAATTTATATATTGTATTAAAACTTAAGGCTAAGAAAATCCTCAGCTACATTACCAGACTTATTAAACGGGTCAGTCCTCTTCCTGTAGTGGGCCAAGTAACAATTCAAATAGTTTTATTTGATCTCTGTCCGTCTCTGCCTCCTTGGCAGCCTTCACGTCAGCTCATCTCCTCCATTTTGTTAGATATCTTTTATACTTGGGCAAATTATCATGGCAGCCGTTATATATTTACAGCATAAAATTTGTATGTGAGGAAATTATGAACTGGGTTTTCTAAAATGGCATAAGTCATTTTGATTCGGGCATTAGAAGCTATGCTGCTGATCTGCTGTAGGAGTTCTTTGTGAACTGTTTAGTGCTGGTCAGTCTTATAAAATAAGCTTTTTTGTCAATGCAGTTGTTTATGCTTGCTGAGAAAATGATCTTCATTTTGTTTATTTTTCTCTCTTAGACAGCGCTTGGCTGTACACAAAACTGGTAGTGTGCCTTTAGACATGGACCAGTTTCGTATGTTATATTGTACCTGCAAAATACCTGGAGTAACCAGAGATTCTCTTGTCAGCTACTTTAAGACAGGTAATAATTTTTGCTGGTGCAATCATTACTGTAACACGCTAGGATCAGGTTAATTCTATTCAACATGGAAATGGTTTTCAGATTCTGAAAATGCTGCCTGTACGTGGCACTGTGAATATATTGTTACAAAACAAATTAAGAACAATAGTTAACAAAGTGTAGAGCTGGATGAACACAGCAGGCCAAGCTGCATCAGAGATGCAGGAAGGCTGATGTTTCGGGCCTAGACCCTTCTTCAGAAATTCTGAAGCAGGATCTAGGCCCGAAACATCAGCCTTCCTGCACCTCTGATGCTGCTTGGCCTGCTGTGTTTATCCAGCTCCACATCTTGTTATCTCAGATTCTCTAGCATCTCCTACTATCTCTAAGAACAATAGGTACCACAATGTTAAATGCCAACAGCAAAAGTTACATTTTTATAACATTAATGTACTTTGTTCCAAAGATATGTACAATTCCTAATAGACTATCTGTTATGATTCATGATTATCAACCCATCTAATTGAGAGATATAAAATGTTAAGGGAGACTGAAACGGGAGATATAGAATGCCCTTTGTGTGGCAATCTAGAATGAGAGCTTCTGGTTTTAGGATGAAGAGTAACAGATTGAAAACAGGTATGAGGAAAGCATTACTTCTCTCAAATGGCCGTGTATCTGTAGAATTCACTACCCCAGCGTGGCAGATGCTGGGACATTGAATAAATTTAGCGAGGAGATTGGAAATCAGTCTATCAGTAATGTGTTGAAAGGTTATGGAGAGTGGGCAGGAATGTGGAGTTGAAGTTGAGATAAGACCAGCCATTAACCCCCATTTAATGGTGGAACAGACTTGAGGGGCTGAGTTGCCTACTGCTGCTCCAAGTTTTTATGCAATTTGTGAATTTTGTGAGGACAGCCTTGCAAATATTTAGTAATAAAACCATAGCACAATGGACAAGCAGTGTACTTTTATTTTCTCAGAATGAAACATGAAACAAGATTTTAAAAAAACTTCGGAGCCAAGTTATTGAACAGTAGAGTGACACAAACCTACCTGAACCTTTTTTTCACTGTGTGTTTGAAACTTCCAATTCCTCTCAAAAACTACCTGCAGTGGTAGAGATGCTGAGCGAAGTCAAAGCCTACCATGCCAACATTGCTGTCTGTTTCCACCATAGTGATTTGCGGCCCAAAACAAGGCTTCACCAATTCCATTTTAGGGAAGAGCTATTTTAAGAATGATGTTTTGATCAATTCAGTTGAATGATCAGCCTGACATACTGCTTTCCTGAAGGAAGAAACTGGAAAGGCTATGGGAGATTGAACACTGAAAAGTTGGTATTGGTGAAGACCAGATGTAATAAAACTTATTTTAATATATGAAGCAGAAATAGTTGCACAGTGAAATTACGTATGATTTCTTGAAATTGTCTTTTTAACACAGAATATTGTTAAGACATTGAAGTTCTACCAGAAGCCTTACAAATTAGGAGCAGAAGTAGGCTATATGCCCATCATGGCTGATCTGGTGCCCTTCCACATCATTTCCTGCCTTTTTCACAAAGCACCTCATTCCCTCATTAAAAATCTGTCTATTTGAGCTTTTCTATGCTTCACATCCCATTGTCTACAGCCCTCTGTAGTTAAGAGTTCCACAGATTTATTATCCTCTTGGAGAAAAAAACTTTCTTATTTCTGCCTTAAATGGGCAACCACTTACTCTGACATTGTGCCCTGTGGTCTTTATCCCTTCCACAAGGCGAAACAACTTCTTAGTATCTGCACTGTTAATTTCCTAAGAAACCTGTGTTTCAGTAACATCTCCTCTCATTCTCCTATGTTATTAAATATAGGAGAATGTTCTCGTTCTTCTAAACTCCAATGAGCCTCTCCTCATAAGAAAATCCCTCCATATCCAGGATCAACTAGTAAAACTTCTTTGGACTGCGTCTAGTACCTATGAACTCTGTTTTTTTTCCTCTCTTATAATGTAAACATTGTTCCATTTGCCTTCCTTATTACCTGCTGAATTTGAATGTTATCTTCTTCCTGCCAAAGTGCATAAGCTGACACATTTTCCTACATTATGTTCCATCTGCCAACCTTTTGCCCAATCTCTCTCAACCTGTCTATGTCTCTGTAGACTGTGTCATTCACACCTTTGCCCTATTTTATGTAGCATCTGCAAAATTGATAATCGCACATTCACTTTCCTCATCCATGTCATTAATATATATCGTAAATATTTGGGGCTCCAGCACTCCAGTAGTTAAAATGCCTCTTCAATCCTAATTGTTTGACACATATATTAGTTAGTCAATCATCTGTCTATGCTAATGTACTACCCTGAACAGCATGGTATTTACCTTATCAAGGAGCTTTTTGAATGCCTTTTGGAAATTCACATATGTTACAGCTACTGGTTACACTTCATCTCTTCTGCTTATTACCTCTTGAAATAATTCTAATTTATTTGCCAGGCGTGAGTTCACTTTCATGATGCCATGTTGACTGTGCTTTATTTTATCTGTTTCTAGGAGTTTTTCTATTACATCCTTTAGCTAACTGTTCTATAGTTATTGTCCCTCTCCATTTTTGAATATGGGAATTACTTTGTTTTACAACTGTCTGGGACTTTTGCAAAGCATAGGATTCTTGGAAGATTACTACCAATGCATTTACTTTTTCTGTTGCTTGTAGCGACATAGGTAAATATTAGGAAGGACCCTCTAAGTAGGGGAGTGGATAAAGGGCTTGCATTGAGATTGCGTGGATAAGTTGTGAGAATTAGCAAAGGGCCAATCGATCCCTTTTGTTTGCCAAACTTCAATAATTTTAATTCTAATGTAGGAGTTTCAGGCAGCAAAAATGAGGAAACTGTGTATGTGCAACACATAATATGTTGACTTGCTGCTAAATTGTTTATGCAAGTTTAAGTTCCTATTTGTGGCATTTTGCTTTTATGAAAGCAGCATTTTTTGGTGATTCTTAACATTGGTAAAAGAATGATAAATAAAATGTTCTGTTTAATTTTTATAGAAGCTGAAGGACCATGCCCCTCCCATTTAGTGGTTCTTTGTCGCGGACGAGTATTTACTTTTGACACAGAGTATGAGCATCACATCTTAACACCACCAGAACTTTTCAGGTTTTTATTTGCTTTTCCTTATTACACTATATATAGTGGAAATATTGAAAATGTAGAATTTGGATTTTTTTTTAAAAAAGCTACTATTTTAAAAGTTACTGCTGTTAGATTTGGATTGCGTGTTTACTCTTCTAAAATTACTTGAGTGGTGGCTTGCCAGTATGAGTTAATAATGAGACATCATGGAAAATTGGACATCTGGGACGTGAGTGAACAGGCTTTAAAATTGTCAGTCTCTTTAATTAATCAGATTGAAGGATTGTGAAAGTAACAATGAATCACAGAAGTGAGGTGCAAGTGACCTACCCATGACATCAAGGCAGCAATAGACTGAGTGTTAAATCAAGGTGCCAAGCAAAATTAGACTTAATGTGAATTGGTGCAGGAGTGGAGTTGGAATCCTACCCTGGCACAATAGAAGATGATTCTGGTCATTGAAGGCCAGTCATCTCAGGACTTTGTTGCAGTAGAGCCAAGCTTGTGAAAGTGGTCCTGGGTCAAGCCTTCTTCCACTCCTTTATCACAGGCCCATCCATTGTAAAGGCAAAAGTAATACTCTGTTAGAAACTGAGGTCCCCCTTACCATTTCAAGTGCATTTAAAAGATCATCTGATGTATTGAAGAGAGAAAGAGATTTATCCCTTAATTAGAATCTCAGAAAAGTTGTTTTTTTTTGTTTTGAAGCTCTGCACAAATTGGCTGCTGTGTCTCCTACACCACTACAGTAACTACACTTCGACAGTGCTGACTTGGCTGTAAAATACGCTGAGAGAACAAAACAAAGAACTCCAGATTCTGGAAAATGAAATAAAATTAATTAATAGGGGAACTCAGGAGAGATGACATATCTGTGGAAAGAAAGCAGAATTAACGTTTCAAATCCAATGACTTTGCAATTAGAAACTAACCGAACTGACCATATAAATATTGTAAGTACAAGAGCAGGTCAGAGGCTGGGAGTTCTGCAGTATTACGACTATGATGGGAGCAATGCACTGATAAACCATTCCTCCACCATGTGCGTAAATGTTTGGTTTCAATCATCAAAATGGCCAGTTGTTTCCCTTTTTTTTTGCTAATATTGTTGATGAATGAAAGATCTTCACCAGGCTTCAGAACTCAGAATAATCTGTTTATTCTAACACACAGCTTATTCATAACAATGAGTGTAACTGGTTAACCTTTCAACTAATATCTGGAACTGGCAACACATAACTTTTCTTAAATGAACACACAACACAAAAGATAACAGATTCTGCAAAGATAATTAACAGAAACTTATAGGGGTGTGTGCAACATGGCTACAGTAAGATTTGCACAAACTTGCACAAGAAGTCCAGCAAGGCCTACCTTGATGTCAGCAGCATCTTGCTGTCTCTTTTATGCTTTACCTGAGCAGTGTGACATGTTTCTCACTAAGCAGTGCTGAGTTGTGAATTAAGGTGGATTATAACTTATTAATTGTCTTGATAACAGTCCAACTCACCTCATTACTATTCAGCTTCTCATCTTACCTAACTCACCAAATGAGGGACAGGGAGGACAGATAGAGGTGAAAGTCAGTGTGGTGGGTTTTCACATTGAGAAAGTGGGTGAAAATGGGCTGTTTGGGTAGTGCAAGGTAAAAAAGAAATTTGGCCCCAGCGCTGATTGCTGCGGCGCTGCACTAATTGCAGTTTGTCGTCTGGAAATGCCTCCCCTTATCCCAACTGTCTCTTATTATTTAACCAGTCCTCTACCTATTCTAATATACTGCCCATTCCACCAACAACTGTTACCTTAACAAGTGGTCTTATACATGGTACCTTCTCAAGTACTTTTTGGAAATACTAATACATCACATCTACTGCTTCCCCTTTATCTATCCTGCTTGTTACAACCTCAAATAATTCTAATAAGTTTGTCAGGCATGATTTCCCCTTCATGAAGCCATGTTAACTGTACTTGATTATGTTAAGTTCTATTGCATCCTAATAATAGGCTCTAACATTTCTCCAATGATAGAAGTTAAGCTAACTTGCCTATGGTTACATTTTTTTTCTCCCTTTCCTTTTGAATAAAGGTGTGATATTGGCATATTTTCAATCCTCTAGGACCTTTCCAGAATCAAAGGATTCTTGAATGAATACTGCTAGTATATGCATATTCTGCAGCTACTTTCCTTTAATATCCTGGTTTTTATAAGACCATAAGATGTCGGAGTAGAATTAGATGTTTTGGGCCTTTGGGTCTGCTCCACTAGTCAATCGTGGCTGATGTTTCGCAACCCCATTCTCTTGCCTCTTTCCAGTAACTATTGATCCCCTTGCCAATGAAGAACCTATCTATCTCTGTCTTAAGTACACTTGATGACTAGGCCTCCACAGCCTTCACAAATTTGCCACCCTCTGGCTGATGAAATTCATTCTAATCACATTTGTAAATGATTGATTCTTCAATCTGAGGCTATGCCCTCAGCCCTAGTCTCTACTACTTGTAGAAACACCTCCATGTCTACTCTATCTAGGCATGTGAGTATTCTGTAAGTTTCAATCAGATCCTCCGTCATCCTTCGAGTTTCTATAAAGTATAGACTGAGAGTCTTCAACTGCTTCTCATATGACAAGTCATTCATTTTCACCATCATTCTTATGAACCTCCTGTGGACCCCCTTGAATGCCAGCACATTCGTCCTTAAATACGTAGTCCAAAACTGCCCACAATATTCCAAATGTGGTCTGACCAGAGCCTTATACACCCTCATCAATACATTCCTGCTGTTGTATTCCAGCATTCTAGAAATGGATGCTAAAGTTGCATTTGCCTTCCTAATTGCAACTGAACCTACATATTAACATTAAGAGAATCCTGAACTTGGACTAAGTACCTTCGTGCTTCAGATTTCTGAAGTCTTTCCCTGTTTAGAAAATAGTCTACACCTCTTCTTCTTACCAAAGTGCATAGCATCATACTTTCCCACATTGTATTCCTTGGGCCACCTTCTTTACGCGTACTTCTAGCCTGTGCAAGACTTTCTATAACATCTTATTAAAGACCTTCTGGAAATCCAAATAGATCACACCCACTGGTTTTCCTTTGTCCAACTTAGTCATTACCTCCTCAAAAAATTCAAACTGATTTTTCAGGCATGACCTTCCCTTGACAAAGTTGTACTGACTCCACTCTATTTCATCAAGCACTTTCAAGTACCTTGCAGTCTCATCCTTAATGCTGGACTCTCAAATCTTATCAACAACTGAGGTCAGGTCAGAAAATCTGATGAAGGGTCTAGGCTCTAAACGTCAGCTTTTGTGCTCCTAAGATGCTGCTTGACCTGCTGTGTTCATCCAGCCCCATACTTTGTTTTCTTGGCTTCTCCAGCATCTGCAGTTCCCATTATCTGTAAGGAACTCGAGTCTGGAAAGGGGTTGATGAAGAACTGTCGCACAGATGCCCCATAGCCTGTTTTCCCAAGCCAACTTTTCCAACAGCCAAGGACCTTAAATGCCTTTTTTTTTCCTTCTTAAAAGCTTTGCTTGCCTTTTTCCCCAGTGACTTGACTTTCTGCAAACATCAGGTTGATCAAAACATACATTATAAACTGTTGACGTCACTCCCAAAGAACTACATGGTTCTATATCTTTAGTTTTTCCACGGAGATCAGAAATATAAATACGCATTTCCAAAAGCAGCAAGTAGGTCATGTCCTGACCAGCGTTCAGAATACTTGAAAGATTGCAGATTAATTCACCTAAAACACCCCAAAATCACCAAAAATAAAAAACACAATCAAAAAGCAAAAATCAATCATAATTCGAGAAAGGTCTTCCTGTTATGTGACAGAGGCAGCATCTGTGAGGGGCTGTTCCTGCAATCTCAGATTCTGTCTGTCACCCTCCTTCAATCACAGGCTGTTTTTCACCCACATTTGCTGTCTTGCAGCTTGTTAGTGACTGTCCTAGTTATTTGTTTCCGTCAGAATACTGTACCTTTACATATCCCAGCAGCTGTAAGGAATTGAATAATATTCCCTTACCATTTTTTAATTTTTAATCCTTTATTTAATGGGTGGTTCTACTCCTTACTGCCCCCCATTTTTGTCTTCGCTCATATAAGGCCTGCCAACATCATTATCCTTCCTTCCATTAGCTGACTACCAGGATATCATTGAAAGTGACTTACTAGAAGCAAGTCCTCTTTTCTCCAGAAATAATGGGAACTGCAGATGCTGGAGAATCCAAGATAACAAAGTGTGAAGCTGGATGAACACAGCAGGCCACGCAGCATCTTAGGAGCATAAAAGCTGACGTTTCGGGCCTAGACACTTCTTCAGAGAGGGGGATGAAGGGTCTAGGCCCGAAACGTCAGCTTTTGTGCTCCTAAGATGCTGCTTGGCCTGCTGTGTTCATCCAGCTCCACACTTCGTTATCCTCTTTTTTTCTATCCCTTTTCATTTTCCTGTTACAGGTAGATCTGTCTCCTGCACTTACTTTGCCTGCACTGCTGCAAGAAGATCCTATGGAGTTAACAGTTGGCAATGGTGGTTCAGTGGTTAGCATTGCTGTCTCATAGCACCATGGACCCAGGTTTAATTCCGGCCTCGGGTGACTGTCTGCGTGGACTTTGTACATTCTCTCCTTGTCAGTGCAGGTTTCCGCTGGGTGTTCCGGTTTCCTCCCACAATCCAAAGATGTGCAGGTTAGGTGGATTGGCCATGCTAAATTGCTGGTAGTGTCCAGGGATGTGTAGGTCAGGTTGATTAGCCATGGGAAATGCAGAGTTACAGGGATAGGGTGGGGGTGATGAGTCTGGATGTCATCCTTTTCATAGAGTTGGTGTAGACTTGTTGGGCCAAATGACCTGTTTCCACAATGGAGGGATTGTATGATTCTGAACTTGTGTCAGTGATATCTAAACTGCTCAATATTTTCTGATAGTGTTGAGCTACCTTTCAACTTACTTCACAATTATCAATGTGTCAAATTACACCATGGAAATGAAGATCAATGCAGCTGAATTAAATATTATAAGTTCCTTATGGTAGCTGGATTGTAACTTGATTAACTATTAGCAGCTCCTGCTCATCCTTATCTTTTCCATATAGACAACTGACATACATCAGGAAAAGATGTAACGATGAACCTGAAGGACCAGGTGTGTCAGCATTAACTGCTGAAGAAAGAACGCGTTGGGCAAAGGTAGTCTGAGGCAATTTCAGTTATTGTTGGCATTGATAGGCTCCTTGTTGTTCAAGTACGGCCAGGTTGTAGATGATTTCATTGTCCTAAGCAAGAGGCTCACGTTTGTCCCCCTCCACCTACGCATCAACAAATACCAGTCATGCTTGGACATCGAGCAGTTTTTTCGCCGCCTTCGCCTCCACGCTTACTTCTTTAACCGGGAGCCTAACCCTCCCTCCCACTGACCCCTTCACCCGCCTCCAACCAAAGTCTTCTTCCTGGACACTACCCCCAGGCCTCCAACCCTCCCTCGACCTCTTCATCTCCAACTTCTGTCGAGACCTGTTCTTCCTCTCACCCATCCCTTCCTCCCACCTCAAGCCGCACCTCCATTTCCTACCTACGACCTCATACCGCCTCCTTGACCTGTCCGTCTTCCCTGGACTGACCTATCCCCTCCCTACCTCTCCACCTATTCTCTCATCTCCACCTATCTTCTTTTCTCTCCATCTTCGGTCCACCTCCCCCTCTCTCCCTATTTATTCCAGAACATTCTCCCCATCCCCCTCTCTGATGAAGAGTCTAGGCCCGAAACGTCAGCTTTTGTGCTCCTGAGATGCTGCTTGGCCTGCTGTGTTCATCCAGCTTCACACTTTGTTATCTTGGATTCTCCAGCATCTGCAGTTCCCATTATCACTGATACAGTCTGGTTTGACAATCTCCTTTAGGGAAGGAAATCACCTGGCCTGCATGAGACTCCATGTGCTTGACTCTTAACTATCCTTTGAAATGGCCCAGCATGCCATTCAGGTCAGGGCGCAATTAGTGGTGAGCACCAAAAGTGGCACCCCCATGGAAGAATTTTTTTTAATGTTGCTAAATAATATGCAATATGCAATACTCTGTTCTAAAATTGAGAGATCATTAGAGGTTATAATTTATCTGGTAGCTGAAATTTACTAATAAAATCTTCAGTTCAGTCGCTGGAGTTCAGTGATGAGAAGTGGATTGGCTGCGCAGCTTTTCAGTATTACCTTTTGATACGGCAAATTGCTGTTGACCATCTCCAGGAATATCTCAAACCTATTCTTTGGTTTAGATAGTTGACAAAACAGAGAAATATATTTTCCTTCACTCTGTAAATATTTAAACTTAATTATATGTTTTACAATTGAAAGTGCTACAATCAGAAGTATAGGCAAGCAAAACCTAGAGAAGACTTGACTTTCCTTTGAGTGGTTTGCTGTGATTGTACCTGGCTCATACAATGGCAGAAATAATAAAAATAAAGAAAATTCCATGATGTGTTTTTGACAGACAATTTTTGGGGTGGGGATTTTTCAAACGCTGATTTCTGCCGGGCTAATTTTCTTTTTAACATTTTGATGCAGATAAGGGAATATCTAATTAGTTTGGATCAGAATAATTTGACTATACTGGAGAAAATTCAGAGTTCCTTGTTCATACTCTCACTGGATGATGCCAGTCCCCCTGCATCACCTGAAGATTATTCTCAAGTGAGTAGATGAATTACCTATGGGTGTGATTCTTAAATGGAGCTTTCAAATGAAAACAGACTGAATTATTTGAGATCTGTGCATGTAACCTGTACAGAAATAAAAAACCTAAGACTCTTGTGGTCATCCGTGACATCATCATGCTTCATCTCTGTAATCTTCAGCACCACTACCCTCAAATATGTGCTCGCTTTTAATTCTGATCTCTTGTATCCCTGATTTTAATTGCTGCCTCATCAGTGACCATACCTTCAGCAGCCTGAGCTCTAAGTTCCAGGATTCCTACTTCAAATTTGGCTATCTCCCTACCTCACCTTTTTCCTTAAAGGTGCTCCTTAAGAAAAATCTTCTTGACCTAATTTTACATTAGTTGTCCTCATAGCTCCCTAGGTGACACAGCACCCTATCTTGTTTTATAATGCTCCTGCTTTTGTTGCCTAAGATTGCTTGCAATTTCCCTGTGAATTCAGTATGCCCCTAAAAATTGTATTGAAAATGGGTAGCTTTACATCAACTTAGCATTTGTGATATTTGGATATATTGTGTATGCATGAAGAAGCAGTCCAAATTGCACTTTGTTTCCTACTTTCAGATATGTTTATCAGCACTAACTGGAAATCCAACTATACGATGGGGTGACAAGTCGTACAATTGCCTCAGTTTCTCCAATGGAACTTTTGGTTCAAACTGTGATGTAAGTGAATCAATCAAGGAAAATCACGCACTTAAATAGCATTTTATGCAGGAATTGTTGCATAGAAAGCAGGTTAAACAATACCTTAAAATGATTCAGAGATAGTAGGAACTGCTGATTCTGGAGACTCTGAGATAACAAGGTATCGAACTGGATGAACACAGCAGGCCAAGCAGCATCAGAGGAGCAGGAAAGCTGACGTTTCGGGTCAGAAGGGCCCAGACCTGAAACGTAAGCTTTCCTGTTCCTCTGCTCCTTGGTCTGCTGTTTTCATCCAGCTGTACATCTTATTATCTTAAAATGATTAACTAGTTAATTTTGAGTTTGTTGAGGGAGGAATGGTAACCAGAACAATTAGAAAATTAATGGTAACCAGAACAATTAGAAAATTTCTTTGATCTACTTCAATGGAGTCTATCAGGCACACATTAAGACAATTAAAGCTTAGTTTATTGAGCATTACAGCTGAAAGATGGCACTTCTGATTTTTATCGTTTTCATACTTAAAAAGGTAATTGACCATTGTCATAGAGTCATACATCCCAGAAATTGGCCTTTTGGTCCACCATGTAAATGCCGACCAACAAACACCAAGTTACCCTAATCCCATTTGCCTGCACTTGATTCATAGCCCCTATGCCCTAGCACTTTAAGTGCTTTTCCAGATGCTTCTTAAATGTTTCAAGAGTGCCTGCCTCGGACACCATCGCAGGCAGCACGTTCCACATTTCTACCAAACTTTGGGTGAGAAAAGTTTTTTTTCTTGGATCTCCTATAAATCTCTTACTCCTCACCTTAAACTTATGCCCTTTTGGTTTTAGACATGTCTGCAGTGGGGAAAAGATTCTCACAATCTACTCGATCTATGCCTGTCATAGTTTTTTTCATACCTCAATCAGATACCCCTCGGTCTCCTCTGCTGCAGATTAAACAAATCCAACCTATTCAGATTGTCCTTGCAACTGAGACTTTTCATCCCAGCGAGCATCCTAGTAAATCTCCTGTGTAACCGTTCCTTTGCAAACATGTTCTTCTGATAGTGTAATGACCAGAACGCTACACAGTATATCCTGACTGATGTTTTATCAAATTGTAATAAGACTTCCTGGTTCCTGTGTTCTATACCCCACCTAATGATGGCCAGCATCCCGCATGCCGCCTTCACCATCCTGTCCACCTATACTGACATATTCAGGGATCTATGGACTTGTACACCAAAGTCCCTTTGTTCCTCTGTACTCTCTAGGAACCTACAATTCATTGTGTATAGCCTTTCCTTATTAGACATTCCAAAATGCTTCACCTCCCACTTATCAGGATTAAACTTCATCTGCTGTTTCTCTGCACAGTCTCTCAGCTGATCAACATCAGATTTAAGCCTGAGATCATTCTCCTTCATTATCAACAACACCACCAATTTCCATGTCATCTGCAAACTTACTAATTATATCTGTTGCTTCACATCAAAGTCATTGTTGTACATAACAAGCACCAGTCCCTGTGGTACACTGCAGGTCACATGTTTCCATCAGACAAACAATCTTCCACCTTCATCCTTTGCCTTTTATTTGCAAGCCAATTTTGGATTCCGTGAGAACATTACTTAAAAAAAAATGTAAAAGTCGTTGCAATGATAGGTAAGTATTACAGTAAAAATATTGCATCAGACAGTTCAATGGATGCACTGTGAATTAATCATCATTGGAATATAATGCCTAAGCAAGGAGGTATGAAATATGAAATCCATTAATTTATGGACTGTGCTGCTCATTTATAGTCAAGTTACCATTTCCTCCAAAACTTGACAAGAAAGTATTGTGTTTTCCTCCACTTTCCATTTTGTGCAGTCTTAATTATGTTACCTTTTAGACTGTTTTCTATTTTTAATAAGACCAATCTCTCATTGTTTGCCTTCCATAAACAGTCATCTTGAGCAATGATTGATTAAGTCATTGTCATGCACAGAAAGAGCAAAGGTTCCAATAGTGAATCTAGGAATTCTACATTAAACCTTCTCATAGTCCATAAAGCAAACATTAACTTCTACTATATTTCCTGATGCTCAAATTATTTTGTATCGATGTTGCTATTGGGTCAGTTTTTATCCAATGTGTGCAGGAGGGTTTCCTGACTCAGTATGTAGATCGGCCAACAAGAGACGAGGCCACATTGGATTTGGTACTGGGTGATGAACCAGGCCAGGTGTTAGATTTGGAGGTAGGTTTGCACTTCGGTGATAGTGACGACAGTTCGATTACATTTACTTTAGTGATGGAAAGGGATAGGTATATACCACAGGGCAAGAGTTATAACTGGGAGAAAGGCAATTATGAGGCGATTAGGCAAGATTTAGGGTGCATGGGATGGGGAAGGAAACTGCAGGGGCTGGGCACAATTGTTCAAGGAACAGCTACTGCATGTCCTTGATAAGTATGTACCTGTCAGGGAGGGAAGAAGTGGTCGAGCGAGGGAACTGTGGTTTACTAAAGAAGTTGAATCTCTTGTCAAGAGGAAGAAGGAGGCTTATGTAAAGATGAGGCGTGAAGACTCAGGGCGCTTGAGAGTTACAAGTTAGCCAGGAAGGACCTAAAGAGAGAGCTAAGAAGAGCCATGAGGGGACATGAGAAATCTTTGGCAGGTAGAATCAAGGAAAACCCTGAAACTTTCTAAAGGTATATCAGGATTAAAGAATGACTAGAGTAAGATTGGGACCAGTCAAGAACACCAGTGGGAAGTTGTGCGTGGAGTCCGAAGAGATAGGAAGGCACTAAATGAATATTTTTCATCAGTATTCACACAGGAGAAAGACGATATTGTTGAGGGGAATACTGAGATACAGGCTATTAGACTAGACGGGATTGAGGTTCATAAGGAGGAGGTGTTACCAATTCTGTAAAGTGTGAAAATAGGTAAGTCCCCTGGGCCGAATGGGATTTGTCCTAGGATTCTCTGGGAAGCTAGGGAGGAGATTACAGAGCCTTTAGCTTTGATCATTATGTCGTCATTGTCTACAAGAATAGTGCCAGAAGACTGGAGGATGGCAAGTGTTGTCGCCTTGTTCAAGATGGGGAGTACAGACAATTCGGCTAATTATAGACCAACTTCGGTTGTGGGTAAAGTGTCGGAGAGGATTTTAAGAGATAGGATTCATAATCACCTAGAAAGGAATAATTTGATTAGGGATAGTCAACTGGTTTTGTGAAGGGTAGATGGTGCCTCACAAACCTTACTGAGTTCTTTGAGAACGTGACCAAACAGGTGACTGAGGGTAAAATGGTTGATGTTATATATATGGATTTCAGTAAAGTGTTTGACAAGGTTCCCCACGGTAGGCTATTGCAGAAAATACGGAGGCACGGGATTGAGGGTGATTTAGCAGTTTGGATCAGAAATCGGCTAGCTGTAAGAAGACAGAGGGTGGTGGTTGATGGGAAATGTTCATTCTGGAGTTCAGTTACTAGTGGTGTACCACAAGGATCTGTTTTGGGACCAGTGCTGTTTGTCATTTTTATAAATGGCCTGGATGAGGGCGTAGAAGGATGGGTTAGTAAATTTGCAGATGACACTGAAGTTGGTGGAGTTGTGGATAGTGCGGAAGGATGTTGCAGGTTACAGAGGGATATAGATAAGCTGCAGAGATGAGCTGAGAGCTGGCAAATGGAGTTTAATGCAGAAAAGTGTGACGTGATTCACCTTGGAAGGAGTAACAGGAACATGAGTACTGGGCTAGTGGTAAGATTCTCGGTACTATGGATGAACAGAGAGATGTCGGTGTCCATGTGCATAGATCCCTGAAAGTTGCCACCCAGGTTGATAGGGTTGTTAAGGAGGTGTACGGATGTTAGGTTTTATTGGTAGAGGGACTGAGTTTCGGAGCCATGGGGTCATGTTGCAGCTGTACAAAACTCTGGTACGGCTGTACTTGGAGTGTTGCGTACAGTTCTGGTCACTGCATTATATGAAGGATGTGGAAGCATTGGAAAGGGTGCAGAGTAGATTCACCAGGATGTTGCCTGGTATGGAGGAAAGGTCTTACGAGGAAAGGCTGAGGGCCTTGAGACTGGTTTTCATTAGAGAGAAGAAGGTTAAGAGGTGACTTAAATAGAGACATACAAGATGATCAGAGGATTAGATCAAGTGGACAGTGAGAGCCTTTTTCCTTAGATGGAGATGGCTAGCACGAGGGGACATAGCTTTAAATTGAGGGGTGATAGACATAGGACAGATGTCAGAGGTAGGTTCTTTACTCAGAGAGTAGTAAGGGCGTGGAATGCCCTGCCTGCAACAGTAGTAGACTCGCCAACTTTAAGGGCATTTAAATGGCCATTGGATAAATATGTGGATAATAATGGAATAGTGTAGGTTAGATGGACTTCAGATTGGCTTCACAGGTCGGCACAACATCGAGAGCCAAAGGGCCTGTACTGCGCTGTAATGTTCTATATTCTGTTGTCCCTTCTGTACCTTTGTTTGCAAATCTGTTGTGCGGCACTTTGCCGAATGCCTTTTCGGCATCTCATGGTAACAGCATCAATCTTACCCAATCTCATGGTTACCTTATTAAAAACTCCAGCAAGTTGGTTACACACAATTTGTCATTAAGAATGAACCTGGCATAGATTTGCTAATTAACCTACATATGTCCCAGTGACTATTAATTTGCTTTCAAGTCATTGTTTCTGGAACCTTCCTAACCACTGAAGTTAAAACTGATTGATTGGCCTGCAATTGTGAGGCTTATCTTTACATACTTTTTTGAACAAGAACATAACATTCGTAAATCTCCAGTCCTTTGCTACCACCAAATGTAAGGAGGCTTAAAAAATTGTCGCCAGTGAGTCTACAATTTCTTCTCTGTCTTCCCTAATATCCTCAAATGAATTCCATTCGGTACTGGTGTCTTATCAGCTGCTAAGTATGGGCAGCCTATCCAAGACCTCCTGCTTATCAATACCTGAATTCCCATCTCTTTCATAATAAACTGCACAGCATCTTCCCTAGAAAAGACAAATGCAAAATATTAACTGAATACCTCAGGCATGCCCCCTGTTTTTATTGCATAAATCTGTTTTGTTTGGTCCTCATTAGACCCAATCCACCTCTAACTGTTCGCTTATGATTTCTGTGCCTATTGAAGGCCTTTCGTTTTCCTTTGTTGTCAGCAGCCAATCCTTTCTGTCATTCTCTGTTTCTCTTACTACTTCTTTTAATTCCTCCCAGAGCCTCCTTTATCAGTCTGATTTTTGGTTGTCTTACCCATTTGACATTTACAATAAATTAATATTTCCTTTTTGTCCTTTTAAGTAGCTCTGAATACGTTTGCCATCATTTCCACTTTGAAATATATCTTGACTGTGCCTAAATTATATCAGAGATGTCCTGGGTGGAAGGTTTGCTCGAGTAGTTCGAGAGGGTTTAAACTAGTATGGCAGGGGGGTGGGAACCTGAGCTGTATACCAGAGGTGAGCGTTGATGCAGGTGAGGCAGTAGCAAGAGGTAGACCAGCTAGTGGGAAGGATTTTCCTGGGAAGGAACCAAGGGATCGGTTAAAGTGTGTTTGCTTTAATGCAAGGAGTATCAGGAATAAAAGTGATGAACTTAGAGCATGGATCAGTACCTGGTGCTGTGATGTTGTGGCCATAACAGAGACATGGGTTTCTCATGGGCTGGAATGGTTGCTGGATATTCCAGGGTTTAGAACATTTAAAAAGAATAGGGAGGGGGGAAAAAGAGGAGGGGGTGTAGCACTACTAATCAGAGAGGGTATCACAGCTACAGAAGCTTCCATTGTCGAGGAAGATCTGCCTACTGAGTCAGTATGGGTGGAAATTAGGAACAGCAAGGGAGTAGTCACCTCGTTAGGGGTTTACTACAGGCCCCCCAATAGCAGCAGGGAGATTGTAGAAAGCATAGGTCGACAGATTTTGGAAAAGTGTGGACGCAGTAGGGTTGTTGTAATGGGTGACTTTAACTTTCCTAATATTGATTGGAACCTCCTTCGAGCAGAAGATTTGAATGGAGCTGTTTTTGTAAGGTGTGTTCAGGAGGGTTTCCTAACGCAGTACGTTGACAGGCCGACGAGGGGAGAGGCCATTCTAGACTTGGTGCTCGGAAACGAGCCGGGGCAGGTATCAGATCTTGTGGTGGGAGAGCATTTTGGTGATAGTGACCATAACACACTCTCATTCTACATAGCTATGGAGAAGGAGAGGATTAGGCAGAATGGGAGGATATTTAATTGGGGAAGAGGAAACTATGATGCGATTAGACACGAGTTAGGAAGCATGGACTGGGAGCAGTTGTTCCATGGTAAGGGAACTATAGACATGTGGAGATGGTTTAAGGAACAGTTGTTGGGAGTGATGAGTAAATATGTCCCTCTGAGACAGGCAAGACGGGGTAAGATAAAGGAACCTTGGATGACGAGAGCGGTGGAGCTTCTAGTGAAAAGGAAGAAGGTAGCTTACATAAGGTGGAGGAAGCTAGGGTCAAGTTCAGCTAGAGAGGATTACATGCAGGCAAGGAAGGAGCTCAAAAATGGTCTGAGGAGAGCCAGGAGGGGGCACGAGAAAGGCTTGGCAGAAGGAATCCGGGAAAACACAAAGGCATTTTACACTTACGTGAGGAATAAGAGAATGGTCAAAGAAAGAGTAGGGCCGATCAGGGATAGCATAGGGAACTTGTGTGTGGAGCCTGAGGAGGTAGGGGAAGCCCTAAATGAGTTTTTTGCTTCTGTCTTTACGAAAGAAACGACCTGTGTAGTGAATGAAACCTTTGAAGAGCAGGTGTGCATGCTGGAATGGATAGAGATAGAGGAAGCTGATGTACTGAAAATTTTGTCAAACATTAAGATTGACAAGTCGCCAGGCCCGGATCAGATTTGTCCTCGGCTGCTTTGGGAAGCGAGAAATGCAATTGCTTCGCCACTTGCGAAGATCTTTGCATCCTCGCTCTCCACTGGAGTCGTACCTGAGGACTGGAGAGAGGCAAATGTAATTCCTCTCTTCAAGAAAGGAAATAGGGAAATCCCCGGCAATTATAGACCGGTAAGTCTCACGTCTGTCGTCTGCAAGGTGTTAGAAAGGATTCTGAGGGATAAGATTTATGACCATCTGGAAGAGCATGGCTTGATCAAATACAGTCAACACGGCTTTGTGAGGGGTAGGTCATGCCTTACAAACCTTATCGAGTTTTTTGAGGATGTGACTAGTAAGGTTGATGAGGGTCAAGCTGTGGATGTGGTGTATATGGACTTCAGTAAGGCATTTGATAAGGTTCCCCATGGAAGGCTCATTCAGAAGGTCAGGAGGAATGGGATACAGGGGAACTTAGCTGCTTGGATACAGAATTGGCTGGCCAACAGAAGACAGCGAGTGGTAGTAGAAGGAAAATATTCTGCCTGGAAGTCAGTGGTGAGTGGGGTTCCACAGGGCTCTGTCCTTGGGCCTCTACTGTTTGTAATTTTTATTAATGACTTGGACGAGGGAATTGAAGGATGGGTCAGCAAGTTTGCAGACGACACAAAGGTCGGAGGTGTCGTTGACAGTGTAGAGGGCTGTTGTAGGCTGCAGCGGGACATTGACAGGATGCAGAGATGGGCTGAGAGGTGGCAGATGGAGTTCAACCTGGATAAATGCGAGGTGATGCATTTTGGAAGGTCGAATTTGAAAGCTGAGTACAGGATTAAGGATAGGATTCTTGGCAGCGTGGAGGAACAGAGGGATCTTGGTGTGCAGATACATAGATCCCTTAAAATGGCCACCCAAGTGGACAGGGTTGTTAAGAAAGCATATGGTGTTTTGGCTTTCATTAACAGGGGGATTGAGTTTAAGAGTCGTGAGATCTTGTTGCAGCTCTATAAAACTTTGGTTAGACCGCACTTGGAATACTGCGTCCAGTTCTGGGCGCCCTATTATAGGAAAGATGTGGATGCTTTGGAGAGGGTTCAGAGGAGGTTTACCAGGATGCTGCCTGGACTGGAGGGCTTATCTTATGAAGAGAGGTTGACTGAGCTCGGTCTCTTTTCATTGGAGAAAAGGAGGAGGAGAGGGGACCTAATTGAGGTATACAAGATAATGAGAGGCATAGATAGAGTCGATAGCCAGAGACTATTTCCCAGGGCAGAAATGGCTAGCACGAGGGGTCATAGTTTTAAGCTGGTTGGTGGAAAGTATAGAGGGGATGTCAGAGGCAGGTTCTTTACGCAGAGAGTTGTGAGAGCATGGAATGCGTTGCCAGCAGCAGTTGTGGAAGCAAGGTCATTGGGGTCATTTAAGAGACTGCTGGACATGCATATGGTCACAGAAATTTGAGGGTGCATCCATGAGGATCAATGGTCGGCACAACATTGTGGGCTGAAGGGCCTGTTCTGTGCTGTACTGTTCTATGTTCTATGTTCTATAGGAGGATACTGATGCTGGAGAACCTGAGATAACAAAGTGTAGAGCTGAATGAACACAGCAGGCCAAGCAGCATCTTAGGAGCAGAAAAGCTGATGCTTCATCAGAAAAGGTCTAGGCCCGAAACGTCAGCTTTTCTGCTCCTAAGATGCTGCATGGCCTGCTGTGTTCATCCAGCTGTACACGTTGTTATCTCGTGCTTAAATGATCTCTTCTTTAAAGATAACGATTAT
Organism: Stegostoma tigrinum; assembly: GCF_030684315.1. NCBI lineage: Eukaryota > Metazoa > Chordata > Chondrichthyes > Orectolobiformes > Stegostomatidae > Stegostoma > Stegostoma tigrinum. Next base: position 112,861,906 of record NC_081355.1, read on the forward strand.
CATTTTGCCCACAAATCTTTGATTCCAGTGTATATAATGGTGTGAGTGTACAGCTTAAGAACAAATTTTGGCCATTTGGTCATTCAAACCTCCTCCACCATTCAATAAGATCATGGATAGTCCGTTTGTGTTTCACATTCGCCATTTATATCTATCTCTGATAACTTTTGATTCTTCCACCTAACAAGGATTGGTATCTGTTACTACCTTAAAAATATTCAATGATTCCACCTCCACCGTCTGAGACAGAATTCCAAAGTTAACCAATCCTCTGGGGGAAGAAGAAAAATGCTCCTGATCTCTGCCCTGAATGGGTGACCTCTTATTTTTGCAAGTGTCCCCTAGTTTTGGACTGACCACAAGAGTAAACATTCTTTCCATGTCCTCCTTGTCAAGACCATTCAGGATCTTCTAAACAGTCAGATCACCCATCGCTGTTCTGAACTCCAGTGAAAACAAGTCCAACCTGTCAAATCTCTTTCTTAATAAGATGACCAGCACAAGCCAAGCGTCAACCTAGTAAGCATTTCCTGAAATGATTCCAGCACGTTTAAATTCTTCCTTAAATAAGGGGACCAAAACTGTACACTGTATATTTAAAATGTGATCTTGCCAGTGTCCTGCGTAACTGAAGCATAGCATTCTTTCTTTGATGTTCAATTCCTCTTGTGATAAAAGCTCACATCCCACTAGCCTTTGTGATTATGCTGTATCTGCATACTAATTTTCTGTGATTCACATGCTACAACTGCTAGATCTTTCTGCACCTTGGAATTCTGCAGTCGTTCTCCATTTAAGTAATATTCTGCTTTTTAAGCTTCTCACCAAATGAAATAACTCAACATTTTTCCACATTCATGGCCATCTCCCAGATTTTCTCACACGATTAACCTATCCATATCGATGTACACCCTTGTTTGGTCATCTTTACAGTACCTATCTTTGGGCTGTATCCTTGTATCTTCAGATTGCCAAGTCACACTTTATTTATCTGTGCACAGTACACCTATTTACCCTATCCGTGCGCCTCATGATTAAATAAACCTCCATAAGATCGCTCCTCAGCCTCTGACGTTCCAGAGAAAATAGCCTGTCTATTCAGCCTTTCCGTGTAACTCAAACCCTCCAGCCCTGGCAACATCCTTGTAAATCTTCTCTGAATAAAAACCGAAAGAACTGTGGATGTTGTAAATCAGCAACAAAACAAATTTGCTGGAAAAGCTCAGCAGGTCAGGCAGTATCTGCGAAGGATAAAACAGAGTTAACATTTTGGGTCCGGTGACCCTTCCTCAGAACTCAGAAATCTTTTCTGAACCTTTTGAAGTTTCACAACATCCTTCTTGTAGCAGGGAGACCAGAATTGCACACAGAATTCAAATAGTGGCCAGACTGATGTCCTGTACAGCCACAACATGACTTCCCATGTCCCATACTCAGTTCACTGACCAAGAAAGGCATGTGTACGAAATGTCTTCTTCACTATTTTATCTACCTGTGACTCCACTTTCAAGGACCTATGAACCTGCAGTCCAGGGTCTCCTTGTTCAGCAACACTCCCCAGGACCTTACCATTAAGTGTATAAGTCCTGACCTGATTTGCCTTTCCAAAATACAGCACCTTGCATTTATCTAAATTAAACTCCATCTGCTGATCCTTGGCCCATCTGATCAAGATACCATTTACTCTGAGGTAACCTCCTTCGCCGTGCACTACACCTCCAATTCTGGTATCATCTGCAAACTTACCTCCATGTTCACATCCAAATCATTTATATAGATGATGAAAAGGCAGTGGACCCAGCACTGATCCTTGTTTCATACCTTTGGTCACAGGCCTCTGGTCTGAATAGCAATCCTCCACCACCACCCTCTATCTCCTACCTTCCTGCCAGTTCCTCTATTCCGTGTGATCTAGCCTTGCTAACTAGTTTACCATGAGGAACCTTGTCAAATGCCTTTCTGAAGTCCATGAAGATCAAATCCACAGCTCTGCCCTTATCAATTCTCTTCGGTCCTTCAAAAATTCAATTAAGCTCATGAGACACAGTTTCCTACGCACAAAGCCATGTTGACTATCCCAGATTAGTCCTTGCCTTTCCAAATGCATATACATTCTTGCTCATCAGGATTCCCTCCAACAACTGGCCCACCATTAATGACAGGTTCATTTTTTAAAAAATTGTAACAATATCGAATTCTGATTTACCAGCTATTTTTATTCAGCAAAAATGGAAATCAAACATGGATACTGAAACATTTGTAGAAAAAAAAACTCCCTCACTGCCTTTACTGAATCTCTTAACTCAGTACACTTTACTGATTGCTGTAAGTCTAATTTAAAACATTCCTCCCCTGATGCACCAAGTTCCTACTTTAAACAAAATTTCTGCATATACTTATTTGGGTGAAATCTCCCTCACACTAGCTGGTTTTGTTGCTCAGCTGGTAATTCAGAGGTTAAGACTATGATCTGGAAACAGGAATTCCAATTCCAGATGGCAGCTGGGATTGGGTAGCAACCATTAAAACTTCCAGATTTTTGTAAAAGCCATTTGTTAGAATGTAGATTTTATTTATCACACTAACACTAGAATTCATGCTCAACAATGCTCAATTGTCTGGTAGGAATAGCATCTTTTTGGCTGATTGAATGAAACACCCAGTTCCTCTGACTGTTCATAAAAGGCAGAGTACACTCAATTAGCTTGCAAAGTGTCCGTTAGATGTAATTCTGCAATTGGGCAGTACATGCTGAACAATCCCAAATCTGCAAACAAAAGGACTGTGTTAAAGCCTGCGCCTCTCTTGAATTACCCGAAAAGCCCATAGTTCCCTATTACTTTCTCCACGGCTATGCCTTAACCAGTCAAGAATGCCTTACCAACCAGACAGCACCGTTTACCCCTGTGGCACACATTGTTGTGATTGTTTGTTTGAAAGTTGGCATTCTTCTGATGTTAACAAGGTAAGAAAATTCAGCAGCATGCCTTTCTTTCCAGCAGTATTTAAGACAAAAACACTTTAGTGATGTCATGTAACCTAAAAAGTTGGGCTAAACTGGATTACTTGGTTCTGTTTTGTCACAGCATTCTCCTTATGATGCGATGGTAATGGTTTCCATGTGCTATTACATCGATCAGACTATCAAGTCAGTGGAAGGCAAGTGGAAGGTATGTAAAGAAAACAATGAGTATCTTTCATCAAAAGAAAACTACTACAGCTGCTTGAAATTTGAAATAAAACCTAAAAATGCTGGGGTTATTCAATGGGATAAACCACAATTGTGGAGGGAGAAACTGAAAACACAAAAAATGCTTGAGATCGCAGTGAGTCAGGCAGAATCCGTAGAGAGGAAGCAAGTTAACATTTTGAGTCTAGATGACTCTTCGTCAGAGCTGACGTGAGGTTTGTAGGGGACAGCATTTATGCAGTTGTGGGGAGGACATTGAATGAGTTGGGGGTTTGGAGTTCTAGGGAAGGAGGAATGTTGATTGGAAGGAGAAAGGTTAAGTGACTGGAATGTGAGAATTGCAGAACGATGGTGTGTCTAACTGCCAGACTGGAAAGAACAGACAATCCCACTGGGGTGCAGGGAGGGGATAGAGGACTTGGTGACAGAGAATGTAACAAGTAAAGCTGAAAGAAAGGGAAGGAAGGGGTTCACAATTTGGGTATTGTACTCAATATTAAGCCTGGAAGGTTGTAAAATGCCTCGTCTGAAGATGAGATGTTGCTGTTCCAGTGAACTATCAATATTCTATCCGCCCAGTACTCCAACCACCACCTCCCCTCTCCCCAACTATGGCATAAGTGCCACCCCCTCCACTTGACTTCACTTCACTTCAGCTCTGAAACTTGAAATGAAAGCTTGCTTTTTCTCCATGGATGCTGCCTGACCTGCTGTGATCAACAGCATTGTTTGTGTTTTCAGTACAGATTCCAGCATCTGTAGAAGTTTATTCCTACGTGAGGGAGAGAGATGGTTAACATCTGGGTGATGACTTTTCATCCATTCTGACTGCATGTCATCATCTTGAAATGTCAGCTCTGTATCTCTGTCTCTGTGTCTCTCTCTCTCTTCCCCCCCAACCCCCCACCACTCCCTCCAATGATAAACCTTCTGCTGTAAAGTGTTTTTTATGTTTCGTTCATTTAGGAAACCAGTGTTAAGAGATGTTACATACTGCAGCATGGGTCTGACACTGCACTGTTCTGTCATTTGGATGCCAATCATGTTTAAGTCCAGTTTGTCTTGACAGTACCTTAAGTGGGTTACATTTAAGGAATATCAGAGCAGGAATGGGCAATTCAACCTCTAGAGCCTGTTCCACTATTCCAGATTGTGGCTGATCCTCTACCTCAACACTTCATTCCTGTGCTTGTCCCATATCCCTTAGTGTCACAACAAACTGCCCTCTAGTTTTGGACTCCACTACTCTAGGGAAAAGACCTTGATTATTCACCTTATCTACGGCCCTCGTGATTTTATAAACCTCTATAAGGCACTGCTCAGCCTTCTACACTCCAGGGAAAAAAAGTCCCAGCCTTTCCTTATATCTGCAAACTTGGAAGTTATTACAGTCAGTGACATGGATTGTCAAAATGCCCTTCATGGAAGGAAATCTGCCATTCCTACCTGGTCTGTCCTGTATCTGATTCTAGATCCAAAACAAAGTAGTTGACTCTCAAATGCCCTCAGAAATGACCTAGGGAGCCAATCAGTTCTCAGTAAAAAGTGCTGACCCTCCCTTCCACATTCTGTACAAGAATTTTTAAAAAAATCATGGTGCAGGCTAATTTTTGTTAATCTAAAGTGGAATCAAATCTTCATTAGCGGATAGCATAATGATGCTTTTGTTCTGTTAAAGGTCTTGAACAGTTTATTTTTGCTTATAAACTAGCAAGAAAGAACAACTTTACTTTGTAGATAGGCAGTAAAGGTTTGACTACATACCTTCTAATTTAAAGCTGCAATGTGTACTTATCCAACTTTTCTCTCAAGGGATCAACAGCAGTTCGTGACCTCGCATGGCCAGAGGAGCTGGTTTTTGTATTGGATCAGAAGGTTCTGAATGACATAGATCAAGCTAAGCAACAGTATTACAAGCAGGTAAGAATTAGTGCTGTAAATGAGGCTTTACACCTAAATCCCAATGATAACATAACTACTTTCCAATAAAATGTAGAGGCTAATAATTAACGTATGATGAACGGCTAAGGATCCTGGGATTGTACTCATTAGAGTTTAGAAGGTTGAGGGGAGATCTAATAGAAACTTACAAGATAATGTATGGTTTAGAAGGGGTGGACGCTAGGAAGTTGTTTCCGTTAGGCGGGGAGACTAGGACCCGTGGGCACAGCCTTAAAATTAGAGGGGGTAAATTTGAAACTGAAATGAGACGACATTTCTTCAGCCAGAGAGTGGTGGGCTTGTGGAATTCATTGCCGCAGAGTGCAGTGGAGGCCGGGACGTTGGATGCCTTCAAGGCAGAGATCGACAAATTCTTGATCTCTCTACGGGGAGAGTGCAGGGAAGTGGTGTTGAAATGCCCATCAGCCATGACTTAAATGGCAGAGTGGACTTGATGGGCCGAATGGCCTTACTTCCACTCCTATGTCTTATGGTCTTATGCAGTGTAATCTAATACAACTGTAAGTCTTCATGTTGATGAAAGCCATGAGCCATAGAAGAAGTAGCCAGGCTAGGATCCAGAAGAAAGTTTTTATCACCTCTGCATTATAATTACATCTTGGCCTTGCTCTCCTTCCTTATCACTATAATCGCCTCTATCCTTGGACACCATCATAATTTCTACAACTCTAGCTATGTCTCTTAAGTATTCCCAAATTCTGTCTCTCCATTTAGCAACTATGTGTTTTTTTTTAGCTAAATAGGTTTTGCGCTCTGGAATTCTCACCCTAAACCTGTCCCCATCTATCTGTTCCTTTTATGTCATTCCTTAAAACATCCCTCTTTGACCAACCTTCTGATTGCATCTTGAAATCTGTTGTGAGGTGCTAAATAATTTGCCTGTTGACATTACAATGGGGAAATTTTAGAAGAAGTAAACGCTGATCTTGACACAGCCCATGAAAGAATAAAGGACAATAAAATTCTTTTGACTATCAAGACCATGTACCTCTTATTTCTGATCATATTCCAGGTAAATTAGACAGAAATATACGTGTTCTTAATTTACAGTTTCATTTGAGTATCTGAGAGAATGAAACATAGCTGATTTTGATAGAAAATAAGTGCAGGGGTAGGCCAATGGTGCTTTGAACCTGGTCTGCCATTCAATATGATCATGGCTGATCATCCAACTCGGTACTCTTTGATCCTTATAGCCCTAAGGACTCTTTAATCGATTTACATCAAGGTCCGAAGGGCCTGTTCTGTGCTCTATTGTTCTATGCTCTACCTCCTTGAAATAATTCAACATTTTGGCCTCAATTGCTTTCTGTGGCAAAGAATTCCACAGGCTCACCACTTTCTCCAGGTGAAGAAATTTCTCCTCATTTCAGGCCTATATGGCCTACCCCTCATCTTTAACTCTGACTTCTGACTCTGAACTCACAGTCATGAGGAACATCCTTCCTGCAATTACTGTGTCCAGTCCTGTTACAATATTGTAGATTTCTGAGATCCCCCCCTTCAATCTTCAAAGGCCCTATTTGGTGACTTGAACTTTGAGGTTTCTGTGCGTACACGCTCACAGAGTTACACAGTTCAAAGTCAGTGTGTCGTTGTATCATGCGTGTAATTCCACACTACATGTGTAAACAGCAAGGGGTTGAAACAGCAGCAGAAGGGAGGGAATGGATGGGGGTCTGGTGGACAGAGAGAGAGTTGAAGGTGAATGGACCAAGGCAGAGAAGAAAGGACTGGGTTGTGAGGGGAATAATTGAGATCACACTGAGGGCAAGGGTGAGTAGGCCCTCTCCAATCATCCTATGACTACTGTCTGCTCTATCTCCAGGCCCAACCCTGCATCCCGATTTCCCTACCTACAGCTTGTTCACTCCCATCTGCCTGATCTGCTTCCCCTCCCCAGCCTGATCTCCTCTTACCTGCAGTGCACAATACCCAGCACATTCCCATCGCCCCCCCACTCCCCAACCCCAGGCTGATCTCCGTCTCTCTATTTCTCTCCCCCCACCCCACCCCCACCTCGCCAGATCTTTAAAGATGAAAATAGTTAAAACTTTATATTCAAAGCTTTAACTGAAGTCTGAACACATGTGCAAACACTTTTCAATAAATTTTATTCACTAGTGCATGCACAAGTGTCTCCATAGGTCATGTTGCGTGTGGTTCTCGGTATCAGCAAATATGGCCCCCGAAACTCCAGTGGATAGCTACTTTTATTTTGAAAGATATTTAACTGATTTCATAGGAAAATGAACTTACTTGGATGAAATTTTGGAGTATAGCCATGCTGTATGTTGTATTTTAGCTGATCATCCTAGATTTGAATAAAAACTGAAAGAACTGTAGAGGCTGGAAATCAGAAACAAAAACGGGAACTGCTGGAAAAACTCAGTCGGCCTGGCAATGTTGGTGGAGAGAAATCAAAGTTAACATTTAGGTTTTGATTTAGGGTTAGGGTTAGAACTGGGAAAAGGTCACTGGACCCTAAATATTAACTCTGATTTCACAGTTGAATATTTAGTTCTGGCCAACGTGAAGTTAAAGGAACAGTTAACATTGAAAATACTCGTGATTTTCTTGTTTAAATGCTTGATTTGGGGCTAAACTAGCTGAAAGTGAGATGAAAGATCTTCTCTGTAAAACGAGGCTTTAGCCTTAACATTTCTATACTAATTGTGAATCATAATCAAGTAGCCAGAGAATAACTAACTGGTGCAGGAAAAGGAAGCATCTATCAAGGCATTTGATAAGGTTCCACGTGGTAGGCACATTTAGAAAGTAAGGAGGCATGGGATTCAGGGAAATTTGGCTGTCTGCAGACAAAACTAGCTGTCCAATAGAAGACAGAGGCTGGTAGTAGATGGAAAGTACTCAACCTGGAGCTTGGTGACCAGTGGTGTTCCACAGGGATCTGTTCTGGGACCTCTTCTTTGTGATCTTTATAAATGGCTGGACGAGGAAGTGGAAGGGTGGGTTATTAAGTTCGCCAATGACTTGGAGGTTGTTGGAGTTGTGGACAGTGTGGAGGGCTGTTGTAGGTTGTGTCGCGACATTGACAGGATGCAGAGCTGGGCAAAGAAGTGGCAGATGGAATTCAACCCAGAAAAATGTGAAGTGACTCATTTAGGAAGGTTGAATTGAATGCAGAATATAGGGTTAATGGTAGGATTCTTGGCAGTGTGGAGGAACCGAGGGATCTTGGGGTTCACGTTCATGAATCCCTCAAAGTTGCGACCCAAGCTGATAGGTTGTAAAGAAGGCATATGGTGTGTTGGCTTTCATTGGCAGGAAAATTGAGTTTAAGAGTTGTGAGGTTATGCTGCAGCTCTATAAAACTCTGGGTGGACCACAGAATACTGTGTTCAGTTCTGGTCACATCATTACAGGAAAGATGTGGAAGCTTTAGAGAGGGTGCAGAGGAGATTTACCAGGATGCTGCCTGGACTGGAGGGCAGGCTTTGTGAAGAAAGATTGAGGGAGCTATAGCATTTTTCATTGGAGTGAAGGATGAGAGGTGACTTGATAGAGGTGTACAAGATGATGAGGCATAGATAAAGTGGATAGTCAGAGACTTTTTCCGAGGGTGGAAATGACTACTATGAGTGGACATAATTTTAAGGTAATTGGAGGAAGGTATAGGGGAGATGTCAGAGGTAGGTTCTTCACACAGAGAGTGGTGTGTGTGTGGAATGCGCTGCTGGCAGTGGTGGTGGAGTCAGATACTTTAGAGACTTTTAAGCAACTCTTGGATAGGCACATGGAGGATAGTAAAATGTAGGGTATGTAAGGTAGATTGTACTTAGTAGGATAATATATTGGCACAACATTGTGGGCCAAAGAGCCTGTACTGTGCTAGACTGTTCTATGTTCTATCACACCACTTCAGTATAATGTGATTTTTTTTAAAATCAGAACTGAGTTCAGTTGTTAGAACAGAATTGCAGGCCCCCAAGGGAATGAACGCTTTTGCTAAAGCTGGCTACCCAAATTCGTAAAACTTCACTTGTGCAAACCCCCACAGGCATTGAAAGCTAAAATGAAATATTTCTACAGGAATAGTGCCAGATGACTGGAGGATAGCAAATGTGGTTCCCCTGTTCAAGAAGGGGAGTAGCGACAACCCTGGTAATTGTAGACCAGTGAGCCTTACCTCAGTTTTTGGTAAAGTGTTGGAAAAGGTTATACGAGATAGGATTTATAATAATCTAGAAAAGAATAATTTGATTAGGGATAGTCAGCACGGCTTTGTGAAGGGTAGGTCGTGCCTGACAAAGCTTATTGAGTTCTTTGAGAAGGTGACCAAACAGGTAGATGAGAGTAAACTGGTTGATGTGGTGTATATGGATTTCAGCAAGGCGTTTGATAAGGTTCCCCACAGTAGGCTATTGTACAAAATGCGGAGGAAGGGAATTGTGGGAGATATAGCAGTTTGGATCAGAAATTGGCTTGCTGAAAGAAGACAGAGGGTGGAAGTTGATTGGAAATGTTCATCCTGGAGAGCAGTTACTAGTGGAGTACCGCAAGGGTCGGTGTTGGGTCCACTGCTGTTTGTCATCTTTATAAATGACCTGGATGAGGGCGTAGAAGGATGGGTTAGTAAATTTGCAGACAACGCTAAGGTCGGTGGAGTTGTGGATAGTGACAAAGGATGCTGTAGGTTACAGAGAGACATAGATAAGCTGCAGAGCTGGGCTGAGAGGTGGCAAATGGAGTTTAATGCGGACAAGTGTGAGGTGATGCACTTTGGTAGGAGTAACCGGAAGGCAAAGTACTGGGCTAATGGTAAGATCCTTGGTAGTGTAGATGAGCAGAGAGATCTCTGTGTCCATGTACACAGATCCTTGAAAGTTGCCACCCAGGTTGACAGGGCTGTTAAGAAGGCTTATAGTGTTTTAGCTTTTATTAATAGAGGGATCGAGTTCCGGAACCAAGAGGTTATGCTGCAGCTGTACAAAACTCTGGTGCGGCTGCACTTGGAGTATTGTGTACAGTTCTGGTCACCGCATTATAAGAAGGATGTGGAAGCTTTGGAAAGGGTGCAGAGGAGATTTACTAGGATGTTGCCTGGTATGGAGGGAAGGTCTTACGAGGAAAGGCTGAGGGACTTGAGGCCGTTTTCGTTAGAGAGAAGAAGGTTGAGAGGTGACTTAATTGAGACACGTAAAATAATCAGAGGGTTAGATAGGGTGGATAGGGAGAGCCTTTTTCCTAGGATGGTGACGGCAAGCACGAGGGGGCATAGCTTTAAATTGAGGGATGAAAGATATAGGACAGATGTCAGAGGTAGTTTCTTTACTCAGAGAGTAGTAAGAGAATGGAACACTTTGCCTGCAACGGTAGTAGATTCGCCAACTTTAAGTACATTTAAGTCATCATTGGACGAGCATATGGACGTATATGGAATAGTTTAGGTTCGATGGGCTTCAGATTGGTATGACAGGTTGGCACAACATCGAGGGCCGGAGGGCCTGTACTGTGCTGTAATGTTCTATGTTCTATTTGACCCAGTTGTTGTGCTAGCTTGTTGAACTGAAGCACTAGGAGCGAAGAACAAGTTTTATTTATGAACTACAGTAATTTAGTTTGGAATAGAAGCATAAATCTACTTCGCTATGTTTTAAAAAGTACCAATGAACAATAGAATAATAATGTTGCACATTAATTTTACTGTGATCATATTAACTCACTTAATGTTGCAGGCATCAGATATCCAAATTGCCAGTTTTGCCTTCACTGCATTTGGAAAATCTCTGATTAAAAAGAAAAAGCTTCACCCAGACATATTTGTACAGCTTGCACTTCAGTTAGCCTATTACAAGTTCCATGGACGGTAAGCATCTTAATCTGTATGCAGTAGATACCACATTTGTTCCATAATCACACTTGTATTGCAAAACATTGTGCTGTGTTGTTGACTAAAAACCGTAACTGTCATATAAAAATAATTACCATTAGATAAGAGTTATAGAGTCATATAGCTCAGAAACAGACCCTTCGGCTCAACTCATCCATGCCAGCCAGGTTTCTTAAACTGAACTGGTCCCATTTGTCTCTATTTGGCCCATATCTCTCGAACCTTCCCTATCCATGTACCTGACCAAATTTCTTTAAAGTGCTGTAATTGTACTCACCTTTACCACATTGGCAGTTTGTTCCATATTTGCAGTACCCTCTGTGTGAATAAGTTACCCATCAGGTCCCTTCTAAATCTCCTCGCATCTCAAACTTATTTTGCTCTCCATGGAGAAAAGACCTTGGCTATTCAGCTTATCTGTGCCCCTCATGACTTTATAAACCTCTATAAGGTCATCCCTCAGTCTCCTATACTCCAGGGGGAAAAGCACCAACTTATCTAGTTTCTCCTTATAACTCAAATCTTCCAGTTTTGGTAACATCCTTGTATATCCTTTTTTCACCCTTTCCAGATAATAACTTCCACCCTATTGCAGGTGACCAAAATTGTATGCAGAACTCCAAATGTGGCCTTACCAATGTCTTGTACAAGTGTAACCATTACATCCCAACTCTTGTACTTAATGCTGTGACTGATGAAAGCAAGCGCGCCATATGCCGCCTTCACCACCCAGTCTACCTGTGGTGCCATTTTCAAAGAACAATGTACCTGCACTTCTAGGTCTCTCTGTTTGACAGTGGTTCAAATGCATCATACTAGTTTCTACTTTTTAAATTTTGCTCATATATTTCTGACTCAGGGCTAGCATTCTTGTTTTTTGAGTCAGAAGGTTGCAGTTTCACTATCCTACTCCAGAGACTTGAGCATATAATCAAAGCTGATGCACATGTGGAGTCCTGCAGGAGAGCTATGCTGTCAGATACTTGAGATACTTAAGGCAATCCTTTAATTAATGCCCCACCAAGTAAAACATTACAGAAGTCACAGAAGTTCTGCCAATGTCCTGGCCAATATTTTGTTGATTTGTTGTAGCCATTAAATGTCTCATTGCTACCTTTTTCAAAGATACAAAACTGATTGATTTCAAGCTCTGTCACCGTTGAGTGTCAATAAACAGTGGATAAACTATATCCTATGTCAAGTGTGTTATGCTGGGAAAAATTTTTATAGACTGTGTATTTCTGGTCAAGTTAATATCCAGAATTGCTATTCGTAATTCAATCCAAAATCAAAAAATAAATCATTTCTTGTAATTCCAATCTAAATCTTTGCTTTCTTAGTGTTGTGATAACTTGTAACAGACAGTCAGTGGCAAATAGAGGTAATGATTAGTAACACAAACTGTGCCAGCAACGTACACATTGTTGGTTAACTTACCTGACAGAGTAGAGGAAAATAATAATTAGGAGCAAGAGTTGGGTTATTGGCCGTACATCCTGTTCTGCCATCCAGCTAGACCAGTGCAATATGAAGTGCATAGAACTGAAGCATAGAACTGTCTTGCAGAGTTTCAGAGATGTACCATTTGATCCAGGTAGCCTGGTATGTGTCAGATATCAATGCACCTGGATGGGGGAGTGCACATGTTCACCTCCCATGGAGTGTGCCCTGTGATGTTGGTGCTGTTGCTCCAGATGGAGGTCCAGAGGAGCAAGCGGAAGCTGGAATTGCCAGGTAACCACTCTGACTTTCATGCTGGAAATTGAAGGGAATTAGTTTCTCTGTGACAGATGGGAGAATGGGGGAATTGCATATTATTGGATCAAGATTATCCAACAATGAGCTTTCTATGCTGTTTCATGGAAATAGGCCCCTTGTCACTCATTAGTAAGAATCTCATCTTCCCATTCAACACTTGATTGGCATATTTGGATATTTTGCTTTTGTTGTTGAGAATCCCCCCACTGATCATCTAACTTGATTTCCCCAACTTTCTCACCACGGCCCAAGTCGGCCAGGAGCTGGGAAGATTCCACTCTGTCTCAGAGAAGCATTGCAGTTATAAAATAACCTGAAGAAATTTCTAATAACTTTGCACCATTCTTTTCTTTCTAATTCCTTTCTTGCTATCTGTTTTATTGAAACAAGAAGTTGGGATAGAATTGATGGTGTGGGTTAATGAAGAAGTCCAGCATGGATTTCTTAAGGAAAAATTGAGTTTAACTAACTTATTGGAGTTTAGTTAAGTGGTAATGTGGAGTGAGTTAATGAGGGTAGTGCTGTTATTTGGTGTTAAATGGACTTCCAAAAAAGGGTTAGATAGTGTCACATAATAGACTTTTAAGAAAAGTTAGATCTTATGAAATAAGTGAGTCAGAAGTAATGTGATACAAAATTGTGACAGTCATAGGAAATCAAGAGTATCTTGGTGGATATTTTTCAGCAGAAGATGATTTGTAGTGGATTTCCTTCAATAATAGTTTTTTTTTCTGATAAGTAATAATAACACAGATCTCGGAATACGGGCAACAATTGCAAAGTTTGCAAACAATACAAAACTTGCAATTATCATGTTATTATTGTATAGAATTTGAAAGGACATTGACAAATAGTCTGATAGGTGACAAATGAAATTCAAAGCACAGCATGTGAAGTAATATGTTTAGGTACAGACAGCATGGAGGTACAGCATAAGGGCTCAAATCCAAAGAGTATGCAAGAGCAGAGACACTTGAGTGTATATGTCTATGAGTCATTATAGGCAGCAGGCTAGGTGGAAAACTCAGTAATAAAGCAAACTGTATCCTAGACTTCATTAATAGTGACTTAAGCACATAAAGTAAAAATTATGCTTTATTTACAATGTGCTAGTTAGGCCTCAGTATTTTGTACATTGCTCAATTTAGGAAGGATGTGAATGCATTGGAGACGGCACAGAAGAGGTTTATAAGAATGTTTCCATGAATGAGAAACTTCACTTAATGAAAATTTGTAGAAATGAGAGAAATTGCTTGCCATTTTATTAAACTATCCTGCTCCCATGCTTCTAATCTGGGCCTCCAGCAAAGCTCAACGTAGGCTGGTGGAACAACACCTTCTCTTCCACTCAGGTGATTCATGGTCTCTCAGATTCAATATTGAATTCCACAACTTCAGAGCGTGCCTTCTGTCCTCCATTTTTACTAAGACCTGTTCTGGCTGTGTCTTGTCTTTGCTGTTAGCAGAGTGGATCCTATTTCTCATTTTCACTTACCTTACATCTTCATCACTATTATTATTAGCACTCGCTTGTCTTTTGCTTTGGGCACTTAACCATCTGTTCCACTTGTTTTTCCTCCCCCTCTGTCAATGGTGTACAAACCGTCATTTCCTAGCCCCTTTCAGTTCTGAAGAAGTCATTTTGAAGTTGAAACATTGCTGTTTTCCTCTGCACTGATGCTCCAGACATGCTGAGTTTCTCTAGCATTTTTTGTTTTCATTTCAGATCTTGAGCATCCACAGAAATTTTCTTTTATGTTGGAGAAGTTGAAATTGCTTTCTTGTTAAGAAAAAGGCTAAGAGGAGTTCGGATGTTTTCAAAATCATAGGAGGTCTGCCCTGAGTAGGTAGCAAGGAATTGTCCCCATTCATAAAATAATCAAGAATTGGTGGACATAAACTTAATGTGATCCAAAAGAAACAAAAGTCCATGAGAGAAAACAGTTTTTTTCACAGAATGAATGTTTTGGGCCTGGAATGCACTGCCTGAAAGTATATTTTTGGTGGAGCTTCTGCCCAAGGAATTCCTTTGGGTATTAGTGGATTGTTTAAATAGAAATAATATGCAGTTCCACAGGGAAGGGGTGGAAGAATAACGCTAGATCATAATGTTCATTTGGAGAACGGATACAGACACATTGGCCACCTTCTGCGCCAGAATAAATCTATGATATTGGCATAAATTGAGCTTGAAGTGAGATTGTGTATGTTAGTTTAGTTTGCAACTAAGGAGATTGGCTATTGTAAAAGGTTTAACCTTCAGGTAACGAGGTGTAAAGCTAGATGAACACAGCAGGCCAAGCAGCATCAGAGGAGCAGGAAAGCTGACATTTCAGGCATACACCCTTTCTCAGAAACCTTAAGGTAATGCAGTATTTGCTGTTACGTTTATACATGCTTTTAAATTTAACTCCATGATTTAGTCAAGAAAAGTGGAAGAACATACATTTGTGAAATATCACCGCATACCAGATTTGGCACTTTACAATTTTCCTTTTTGATCAAGAAGTATGTGCTGACCTACTGTCACCTGAAATGTTTCTAATTGTGTGATAACTGAGCAAAGTAACCGAGCCTTCTAAATCATTTCCTCACAGACCTGGCAGCTGTTATGAGACTGCAACAACTAGACGGTTTTATCATGGCCGAACAGAGACAATGAGACCATGCACTGTTGAGGCTGTAGAATGGTGTAGAGCAATGCTGGATCCAGCAGTTTCTGTAAGTGTTTAATTAGTTGCATTATATTTTTTTACTTTATATTCAATCCCTCCAGCTCAGTGTTTATTTACAATAGATCTATCTACCACCTCTAAGTTTTATGTGTTCCTTGTTCCTAAAGCCGATATTTTACCAAATAAAAGTCAGAAATTATTCTATGTTTTGTTGCCTGTTCCAGATCTTACTGTTTGGGTTAGCAGAAAGACATTCAACTATTTGATAATCTGGACAAATAGAGACGTCGTGAGATGTGCAGTGCAAAGTTTTTATCATCTTTGCTACATACAGACTTTGTTTCATGATTCTATAACAGAATTTGAGTGGAAATTTGACTATTATTTCGTCTTAAATCCGTAAGATTTTAAGCAGTCATGGGCAAGAGTGGCCCTCGGGTGAAGGTGTTTACTTTGGCAAGGGTCAATTATATCCAAATTAGACAGGAACTGGGGAATGTGGATTGGGAACAGTTATTTGAGGGCAAATTTACATCTGGCACACGGGAGACTTTTAAAGACCAGTTAATTAAAGTGCAGGACGTCCATGTCCTTGCAAAACTGAAGGATAGGAATGGCTGGATTCAGGAATCATGGATGACAAGGAAATTGTAAACTTAGTCAAAAGGAAAAAGGAAGCATATGATAGGTCTTGGCAGTTGCAAATTGACAAAGCTCTTGAGTACAGAGAAAGTAGGAAGGAACTTAAATGTGGAATTACGAAGGCTAAAAGGTGCACGAAATGTCTTTAGCATACGGGGCCAAGGAGAATTCAAAGGCTTTTTATGCATATATTAGAAGAAAGATCATAGCAAGGGAAAGAGTAGGCCCACTCGAGGACAAAGAAGAAAAGTTGTACGTGGAGCCGGAGGAAGTGGGAGAAATCCTTAATGAGTACTTTGTATTTGTATTCTGTGAGGAGAAGGACATGACTGATGTTGAGGGCAGGGATTCTAGAGAATGTCGGTATTTCGAAGGAGGTTGTTTTGGACATCTTAAAATGCATTAAGGTAGACAAGTCGCCAGGGTTAGATGGGATTTATCCCAGGTTGCTGCAACAGGCAAGGGAAGAAATAGCTAGGGCTTTGGCAGATATCATCATATCTTCTTTGACCACAGGGTAGGTTTCAATGGACTGGAGATTAGCCAACATTGTTCTCTTGTTTAAGAAAGGAAGCATAGATAATCTAGGAAATTATAGGCTGATGTGCCTCACCTCTGTGGCAGGGAAGCTCTTGGAGAAGGTACTGAGGGATAAGATATATGCATATTTGGAAGAAAATGCACTAGTTAGTTAGGCTTTGTACAGGGAAGGTCATGTCTCACCAACCTGATTGAATTTTTTGAAGAGGTGACAAAGATAATTGAGGGAGGGGCTGAGGATGTAGTTTATATGAACTTTTAGTAAGGCATTTGATAAAGTCTCACATGGCAGATTGGTACTGAAACAAAACTCAGATGAGATTCGGGGTGGGCTGGCTAGATGGAAATAAAACTGGCTTGGTCATAGAAGACAGAGAGTAGCAATAGAAGGGTATTTTTCAGAATGGGGATTGGTGACTTAGAGGTGTTCCACAGAGATCAGTCTTAAGTCCTCTGTTGTTTGTGGTATATTTAAATGATCTGGAGGAAAATGTGGGTGGTCTAATTAGTAGGTTTGCAGATCACACAAAGATTGGTGGAGTTGCTAATAGTGCCGACAATTGTGAAACTATACAACAGGATATAGATAGATTGGTGGCTTGGGCACAGAAAGGGCAGATAGAGTTTAATCCAGACTAATGCGCGGTAATACATTTTGGAGGATCACATTTAGGTGTGAATTATGCTGGTAATGGCAGAACCCTTAGGAACATTAACATTCAGAAGGATCTGGGCATGCAGGTCCACAGTTCCCTAAAAGTGGCAACATAAGTGACCAAGGCAATTAAGAAGGCATATGGCATGCTGGCTTTCATCAGCCAGGACATGGAGTGCAAGCATTGACAAAACATGTTGCAGCTGTATAAAACCCTTGTTAAGGCTGTATTTGGAGTATTGTGTGCTGTTTTCATCAGGATGTTGCCTGGTTGAGGGCATTGGCTATGGGGAAAGGTTAAAAAGACTAGGATTGTTTTCATTGGAAAAGTGGCAGCTGTGAAGAGACCTGATAGAGGTGTACAAAATTATGAGGTGTAGGTAGTGTGGATAGTCAGAGTCTTCTTCTTAGGGTTGAAGTTTCAGTTACAAGGGGTCACAGCTTCAAGGTGAGAGTGAGGGAAGTTTAAGGAAGATGTGCGAGGGAAGTTTTTCTCGCAGAGAGTGACAGGAACCTCGAATGCACTGCCAAAAGAGGTGGTGGAAGCAGGCATGTTAGTGACTTCAAGTGGCGTCTGGATGGTTATGTGAATAGGGAGGGAATAAAGGAATAAGGCACAACTTTTTTTTTAGTTTAGTCAGGCATGATCATCAGCACAGGCTTGGAAGGCTGTACTTCTTTTTTGTTCTTTTTGTTCTTTAGAAAACCAGCAGAACTTGTTCCCAGGTTACCGATTAGTCAGACTCTATACATCATGTCTTTATCCTGATAGAAGGGATGGGCAACAAACAAAACTGCCACTGGCAGGAATGTAGGTGTACTGCAGCCGTTGATCCCATTCTACTGACCCCACTTGGTCACTTAACGGAAATGGCTAATACAGTTGAAATCAGATGGTAAAGCTCTGCTAATTTTCTCACTGACACAAGGGATAAATGGGCAAATTATCAAGATATTGACTCAGTTAACAATTCGCATTATTAGTTACTGCTCATGCATAATGCATTTAATTTCCTAATGGTAAAAGTATCCCTTGGAGTACTTAATTATCTGTTACGGCCTTTTCTTTATAATTCTCAGGCTCTTTCAAGGCACTTACTCAGTTTAATTTCAAAATGAATAATTGACATGACATTTGTTATCTTATTTCAGAATGGATTCTAGAAGTTTGTTAGGAAAAGAACTTTGTTTATATCTTAAACATCACTTTGAGGTTATTGATATTGAATGCCAATCAGACTAGTAAGCTTGTACAGATCATAGGGCAATGCAACAGAGAGGAGCTATTCAACCCCGACTACCTGTTAAAGCTATTAAATTAATTTGAGTTGACTACCATTTTCTTCTCATGTGCATTATATTAGTATGCTGGATTTTGTTGTCTTGTCACTCTTCTTCCAATAAAGTTTGATTCAGCTGTACAGCTTTATTTTGTTTCGCAGGGCCATTGCTGTGTTTTTTTTAGCAGTGCTTTCTAACAGCAGCTAATTTTTTTTCTTGGAATTTCGAACATTTAAATCATGCTTTATACCCTTTGATCTGAAGTAACCAATTCTTCTTTGTGTTTATTGAGATATTACTAGTTTAAGGCCTTTGTGCTCTGTCTCGCCATCTGATAGTTGCAGTTTATTTTTCATTATTTATTTATGTAAATTAACTCATTGATTATTTATTAGACCAGCACAATCTTGTACACATTTGAATGTCATTCATTAAAGTCACGTATGCTGCATATTCTTTTAATGTGCTCAGATAATAGGTACTATAGTCTTTAGGCTCTTGAAACGTTTGGAATATATTTTAATCAATTCATTAATATAAACATTAAAAATTCACCAAATATAAAGTAGCCTTTTTTTTATTCGTAATGATATTTTCCTGTGAACAGTGAATAAAGGGTCAGGCGAAAATATACTTTTCTGTCATCATTGTTTCTTAAGTTCATTCAAGCCTTTAATCAAAGACATTTTTTTCATTTAACTGATGTAAAAATATTTCAAGCTTAAGCTTAATGGTCACATAATATGAATTGTATTTTAGAAAGGGTTAAGTCTGAAAATATGAATATCTTTTTCATTTACTTTGACATTGTGTGTGTTTGAAATGGAAAATGTGCAGCCAGTGAAACTAAGATTATGCTGAATTAATCCATCCAAACTATGCCATAATGGGAATAAGTCTATGGGTTCTTCAGTCACAGATTTTTCCTAAATCATCATCCAACTCTCCATGTTGAGTAGCTTTAGCGTTTTAATTATTTTGTTCTGTATCCTAGAATGTGAAACGTCAACAATTAATGATGAAATCTTTCGCAAAACATCACAAACTAATGACCGACTGTCAGAATGGTAGAGGTAAGTACATTAGTTTCGGTGATTACTGAATTAATAGTACAGATTTTATATATAGTGAAATGTAAGCTCCAATTACGTTATATTTTAGGCTTTGACCGACACCTCCTGGGTCTGATGCTTATAGCTACAGAGGAAGGTCTTCCTGTGCCGGAGCTTTATTTAGATGCTGCCTTTACTAAAAGGTAATTATTCCCTGTTCTACAAACTACAATAAAATAATATGACTTGTTCCAGGTAAACCCACTGAATGCTTTCTTGACAACTTGCTACTAATTTACTTTCTTCACTTCTTTTGTTTTAATAGTGGTGGTGGAGGAAACTTTGTTCTTTCAACCAGCCTTGTTGGATATACCACTGTCCTAGGTGCTGTCCTTCCTATGGTCCATAACGGCTATGGATTTTTCTATCGTATCCGGGATGACAGGTAATGATTCAACTAGTAAACATCTTTGAATTGCTTCCACGCAATTTTATTTTTCCATAAGTGCGGAAATCAAAACTGCACACAGTACTCCCCTTGAGTCTCACCAAAACCTTATATAACGAAACTATAATATCATTATTCTTATTTTCAGCTCCTCTCAGAATTAAGGAGGCTATTCCATTAGCTGCCTTGTTAATTTACTGCCATTACATAACAAACTTTTACTAGCTCATAAGCTAAAGTACTTAGGTCTGTCTGCACCGTAAAATTCTGCATCATTCTTCATTTAAGCAACACCTTTTTTTAATTCATGCTGTCAAAGTGAAGAATGTCATATTTTCCAAATTGTATTTTATTTGCCAGAATTTTTCCCACTTTATCTACATACCTATCTGTCTGCAACTTCCTATTGTTTTTTTCATGATATAGGGTGGAGGTAGCTATTACAAGGGGGTATAGTTTTAAAATGAGTAGAGGTAGATATACAGGAGATATCAGAGGTAGGTTCTTTACTCAGAGAGTGGAAGGGTGTGGAATGCATTGCCGGAGAGGGTAGTGGAGTCGACCTCATTAGGGGCATTTAAGCGGCTATTAGATATGCATATCGATGATATTATAAGGTAGGGTTGGGGGTTACATTAGGTTTAGGATAAAAGTTCGGTACAACATCATGGGCTGAAGGGCCTGTACTGTGCTGTACTGTTCTGTGTTCTATATGTTCCTACCTTCCTTTGTGTTATCTGCAGATTTGGCTGCCTCGCCCACAAATTTCATTGTTTAAATTGTTGATATATCATTATATATAATTTATTGATATAAATAATAAAATGCTAATATCTCACAACAGACCTCTATGGTAATCCATCATTTTGTAGTAATCCATAATATTGGGGAGGCAAAGGCCTAGTGGTATTATTGCTAGACTGTTAATCCAGAGACGCAGATAACACTCTGGGGACCTGGGCTCAAATCCTCCCATGGCAGATGGTGGAATTTGAATTCAGTAAAATATCTGGAATGAAGGATCAAATGATGACCATGAAACCATTGTTGAATATCAGGAGAAAACTTATCTAGTTCACTAATGCCCTGCAGGGAAGGAAACTGCCATTCTGGCCATGTGACTCCACACCAATAGCAATTTGGTTGACTCTGAACTGGCTTGTGGAAACTGGGGATGAGCAATAAATAGAACATAGAACATTACAGTACAGTACAGGCCCTTCAGCCCTCGTTGTTGTGCCAACCTGTCATACCGATCTCAAGCCCATCTAACCTACACTATTCCATGTACGTCCATATGCTTATCCAATGATGACTTAAATGTACCTAAAGTTGGCGAATCTACTACCTTTGCAGGCAAAGCGTTCCATTCCCTTAATACTCTCTGAGTAAAGAAACTACCTCTGACATCTGTCCTATATCTTTCACCCCTCAATTTAAAGCTATGCCCCCTCGTGCTCGCTGTCACCATCCTAGGAAAATGCTACCTAGCCAGTAACACCCTCATGCCGTTAATGAAAGAAAGAGAACGCTCTTCACTGTACCAATTGGAACATGACCCGTTTATATATACTTTGATTTCTGTTAGACAGTCAATCTCCTATTTATGATAATACATTACCCTCATAGCATGATCACCTAATTTGCAGTGTAACTTTTTATGTGACACCTTGTCAAATCTTCCTGGAAATCCAAGTATAGTGTATCTGCAGGCTTCCCTTTATTGGCAAAGGTTTCACTCTTTCAGAGAGCTTAAAGTATGTTTGTTGAATATGACTTTCCTTTCATAGAGGCTTGCCAGCTCTTCCCAACTACCTTGAGGTTTTCTAAATACTCAACAATAACTTCCTTAATGACCAATTCTAATACCTTTACTACAACAAACATCAAGCCAACTGATCTACACTTGCCTGCTTTCTCTCCTGTCCTCCTTGATTAGTGGAGCTACATTCACTATTTTCCAAACTGAGAGAATCTAGTTGTATTCTACTAATTTTTAAAAAATTAATACCAATGCATCCAGTACCTCATTAGCCACTTATTTTCAAATCCTAGGATGAAGTCCACAGGACCTGGATCCTCTGATGAAGGGTCTAGGCCCGAAACGTCAGCTTTTGTGCTCCTGAGATGCTGCTTGGCCTGCTGTGTTCATCCAGCCTCACATTTTATTATCTACTTATCAACCTGCTGCTTTGATCAACTTGCTCAGTACTGTGTGTTTAGAGATTATACTTTTGCTAAATTCATTTCCCTCTCCTTTTCCCTCTACACCGGGGTGCAAGGTAGCTCAGTGGTTAACACTACTGCCTCACAGAGCCAAGGACCTGGGTTCAATTCCAGCCTCCAGTGACTGTGCAATCTCCATGGAGATGTTCTCCCCATGTCTGCTTGGGTTTCCTCCAGGTGTTCCAGTTTCCTCCCACAGTCGAAAGATGTTCAGGTTAGGTGGATTGGCTGTGTTTAATTGCCCATAATATCCAGGGATGTGCAGTCTGGGGGTGGATTAGCCATGGCAAATGCAGACATAGGTTAGGTACGTGGGTCTGGGTGGGATGCTGTTCGGATAGTCAGTGTGGACTTAATGAGCTGAACGGCCTGCATCCACACTGAGGATTCTGTGATTCCTGAACTATAGCTGTTACTGGAATGACAATTGGAAACTTTATAGTGACCACAGAAGGAAAATGTCCATTCACTTCAGGAGCCAATTGCTTGTTGTCAACTTGAAGATCCCCATTTCCACTATATACAATCAGTGCTCACTTTAATCTTTTCCTTTTTAAATAGATGGGAACTGTTGCTATCCAATTTTACATTTCAAGCCTGTTTCCCTTAATAGTGTAATTTTGTTGCACAAAAACAAAGTTGCTGGAAAAGCTCAACAGGGCTGGCAGCATCTGTGAAGAAAAAAACATTTCGGGTCTGGTGACCCTTCCTCAGAATTTCCTTTCCCTGATTAGTCTTGTATGTTCAGTCCAATCACCTGACATGGGCAACAAAAGCGTGAATTGCTAAGCTTTTTCCCTAGGGTAGGGGAGTCCAAAACTAGAAAGCATTGGTTTAAAGTGAGAGGGACAGAGTTAAGAGACCTGAGGAGCAACTTTTTCACGCAGAGGGTGGTGTGTGTATAGAATGTGCTGTCAGAGGAAGTGGTGGAGGCTGGTACAATTACCACATTTAAAAGACATCTGGATGGATAGATAGCAATGGTTTGGATGAATACTGGCCAAATGCTAGCAAAGGGACTAGATTAATTTAGGATATCTGGTCAGCATGAATAAGTTGGACCAAAGGGTCTGTTTGCATGATGACAACTGTATGACTCTATCACGCTCATCTTTGCACAATTATGTGATGTTTCCTCAATTTAGATGCTTTCTTTAAGTTTATTTAACCATGGATGGTGAATCTTGCACTTGGAATTTTTCTTTATAGTTGGAATGCACTCATAAAGATTATTTTGAAATACTCCCCTTAAATGTCTGCCACTTATTCTCAGTTGATTTGTCTTCCAGCCAAGTATCCCAGATCCTCTAACTAACTCAACTTTCATGTAAATGCAGTTGCCCTTCTTTAAGTTTAAAATGTTAGTGTCAAACCTATTCTTCTTAGCAAAATGGATATGAAATTCAATGATGTATGGTCACTGCCACCTGGAGGTCCCTTTCCATTTAGATATTTAGATAACCCTTTCATGGTACACAGTATCATGTCTGGTATAACTTGCAGTCTGGTTTGTTTCAGAATCTGTTGCTGCTGTTAAAAAAAAACTAACTCAGACATACTGTGTCACTTCTTGCCAGGCTGCAATAATCAATCTGATTTTTATCATGAACACCCAATGTATCTTGTATATTTCTATCTACTTTGTGCTTACTGTTAAGAGGCCTGTAGCTGATTTCCCCTATTAACGACTTGCCCGATCATTTCTCACCTGCATCCGAACTAATCCCACATCCTGGTATCTTGAACCAAGGTCATTTTTAACCATTGCAGCAGTGCCATCTCTGATTAGGTGTTACTCTGAATTAGTGTTTATCGAGCTTCCTATTCTTTTTGAATATCGCCAGCCATCAATATCCAACCCTTACCATCATTCACTCTGATTCTAATTTCTGCTGCATTCTTTTACAAATATTCCCTACCCTTTCCTCTCTCACTTGATTATTTTTTCCCTTCTTCGCTGCCCTGCACACCTAATGTCAGATTTTCCTTCTGATTTTTTAAAAACTTCCCTTCAGTCGAATCTTCCTTCCCACTAATTAGTTTAAAGCACCAGCAACAACCCCAATTCTGTGTTTCACCAGGTCTCTGGCCTCCTCAAGTGGAGTAGCTCTTTCTTTCCTCAGTACTGGTACTAGTGCTCCATAAAATGAATCCATCGCCCTTACACCAATCTTTTGAGCCACATATCCTGGCTGTGCATTTTAAGTTAGTCCCAAGCTACTCCCGATACCTCAGCAGAACCACTTTCGTACTCCTATGTCATTGGTCCCTCTTTGACCAAGACAACTGGATCTTTCCTCTACCACTCGAAGTCCTTCTCCAGTCCAAAGAGAGATCCTGATAATCGGCACCATGTGGTCAGCACAGCCTTTAAGGCTATTTGTCTTTGTTATAGAGAACAACGGTACCTATTCCCTAATTATGTCATCCCCTATTACTACTGTATTCCTCTTTTCTTCTCTCCCCCACTTGAATTTCTGCTGTGCTCTGGTCAGTTTTTATTTTGTTATTTATTCATTTATGGGATGTGGACGTCAGTGGCTGGCCGAATTTATTGCCTGCCCCTGTCTGCCCTTGAGAAGATGGTGGTCAGCTGCCTTCTTGAACTGCTGCAGTCCACCTTGATCCACAATGCCATTAGGAAGACAGTTCTAGGATTTTGAGGAAAAGTGGTATATCTCCTTGTCAGGCTTGGAGGGAAAATTGAAGGTGGTAGTGTTCCCATGTATCTGCTGCACTTGTCCTTCTGGATAGAAGTGGTCGTGGGTTTGGAAGGTGGTATCTCAGAATCTTTGAATTTCTGCAATGCATCTTGTAGATAGTACATACTGCTGCTTAGATGGTGGAGGGAGTGGATGCTTGAGAATGTAGTGCCAGTCAAATGGGCTACTTCGCCCTGGATGATGTCAAGATACTTGTGCCTTGTGTATGGTGGACAGGCTTTGTGGAGTCAGGAGGTGAGTTAATCGCTGCAGTATTCCTAGCCCCAGACCTGCTGATGTAATCACAGTGTTTATGTTGGGAGTCCAGTTGAGTTTCTGGTCAATGATAACCTCCAGGATGTTGATAGTGGGTGATTCAGTGGTGGTAACACCATTGAATGCCAAGGGGCTGTGGTTTGATTGTGTCTTATTGGTAATGGTTGTAGCCTGGCATTTGTGTGGTGCTATTCTAACTTGCCGCTTGTCAGCCCATGTCTGGATATTGTACTGATCTTGTTGCATTTGAACATGGACTGCTTCAGTACCTGAAGAGTTACAAATGGCGCTGAACATTGCTCAATCATCAAACATCTCTATTTCTGACCTTATGACGAAGGGACGGTCATTGATGAAGCAGCTGAAGATGGTTGGGCCTAGCACACTACCCTGAGGAACTCCTGCAGAGATGTCCTGGAACTGAGATGACTGATCTGCAACAACCACGACCATCTTCCAGTGTGTCATGTATGACGCCAACCACTGGAGAGTTTGCCAGTTGATACCCATTGATTCCAGTTTTGCTAGGGCTCCTTGATGCCACACTGTCAAATGTAGCCATGATGTCAAAGACTATCATTCTCAGCTCACCTCTGGAATTGAGCTCTTTTGTGCATGTTTGAATCAAGGGTGTAATGAGGTCAGGAACTGAGTGGCCGTGGCAGAACCTAAACTGGGCGTCATTGAATAGGTTATTGCTGAGCAGGTGTTGCTTGAAAACACTCTTGATGACACCTTCCCTCACTTTACTGAGGATTGACGGTAAATTGATGGGGCAGTAATTGCCCTGGTTGGATTTGACCTGCTTTTATGTACAACTTTCCACATTGTCAGCTAGATGCTAGTGTTGTAACTATACTGAAACTGCTCGATTAGGGGAGTGGCAAGTTCAGAAGCACAAGTCTCCAGCACTGTTTCCAGAATGTTGTCAGGATCTGTAGTCTTTGCAATATCCAGTGTCTTCAGTTATTACTTAGTATCACTTAGGAGTGAATTGAATTGGTTGAAGACTAGTACCTGTAATGTTGGGGAGCACTGAAGGGAACCAAGATGGTTCATCCGCTCTGCACTTTTGACTGAAGGTTGCTGCAAAAGCTTCAGCTTTATCTTTTGCACTGACGTTCTGGGCAGTTCCATCATTGAGGATGGGGATATTTGTGGAGACTCCTCCTCTTTCAGTGAAATATTTAATTGTCTAGGGGAGGCCTCATGGTAGTATCACCAGACTGTTAGTCCAGCGACTCAGCATTCTGGGGACCTGGGTTTG
Organism: Stegostoma tigrinum; assembly: GCF_030684315.1. Lineage (NCBI taxonomy): Eukaryota > Metazoa > Chordata > Chondrichthyes > Orectolobiformes > Stegostomatidae > Stegostoma > Stegostoma tigrinum. The sequence continues at coordinate 112,888,434 of NC_081355.1, forward strand.
AATCCTGCCACAGCAGATGGTGGAACTAGAATTCAATAAATATCTAGAATTAAGAATTGAATGCAGACCATGAATCTATTGTTGATTGCAGAAAAAACCCATCTGGTTCACTGATGCCCTTTAGGGAAGGAAACTGCCATCCTTACCTAGTCTGGCCTATGTGTGACTCCAGACCTACGGCAATGTGGTTGACTCTTAACGGCACACTAGGCAATTAAGGATGGGCATTAAATGCTGTCTAGCCAGCGACACCCTCATACCATGATTGAAAAAAGAAAGAAAAACATCATTCATGACTGGATGTGGCAGAACTACAGAGCTTAGATCTGATTCGTAGGTTGTTGGATCACTTAGCTCTGCCTATCACTTGCTGCTTGTGCTGTTTGGTGTGCATATAGTCCTGCTTGATAGCTACACCTAGTTGACACCTCATCTTCAAGTACACCTGGTGCTACGCCTGGCATGCCCTCCTGAACTGTCCATTGAAACAGGGTTGATCCCTGACTTGATGGCGATGGTTGAGTCTGGGAAATGCAGGGCCACTGTTACAGATTGTGGGCCATCAATAGCAGCACAATGCCTCATGGGTGGCCTGAATTGAGTTGCTATCTCTGTTTGAAGTCTGTCCCATTTAGCACATTAATAGTGTCTCACGACACTGTGGAGAGTATTCTCAGTGTGAAGACAGGGCTTCGTCTCCACAAGCACTGTGCAGTGGTTCCTGTTGCCACTACTGTCATGGTAAGATGCATCTGCAGCTGGCAGTTTGATATGAATGAGGTCAAGTATGATTTTCCCTCTTGATGGTTCCCTCACCACTTGCCACAGACTCAGTCTAACAGCTATGTCCTTTAGGACCCGACGAGCTTTCTCATCTTCCCTGTGGACTGTGCCCTTGTACGTACTGGGAGCAAGAATTTCAGACCTACTGCATGAGGGCAGAGACTCCTCAAGCTAAATTACGGATCCCCATACTGGTTTCACTCACAGTCACATCCTCCTGTCCCTGACGATGGACCAAATTTGATGTAGATTATCTAAAGGATCTGTCTTCAGAAATACTGTGTCTAGGTAACTGTCCCCCTCCCTAATGTGCCACAGTGGGTATACCTCAGACTCCAGCTTATCAACTCTGAATTGAATTTCCTTGAGCAGCCAACACTTGTTGCTGGTGTGGTCACTGTAGTCCACCAGGCCCGCATTAAACAGCTGCAAAGCATCACCCACCCAGTCATCTCTATTCTACTCAGTTAATTAATTTTGATGTTAAATATTTTAGGGGTTAATATCTATACTCTTCAGCTGTAACAACATCGACTGATTTAAGACAACTGGCCAAACGACAGATATAGCACAAAATACTTCTCAATCACCTACCTGTTTGCCTGTGATGTCACATTTTGGCACCTACAGGAAGCAACAAATTGAAGGAGCTGTCTGCCTCCAGGTTTATCTCCCACTGTCGGTCCCATTCTCTCTCAATTCTGTTCTTTTCTTTCTGAAGTTGCTGATTCATTCTCTCAGGTTGCTCGAGAAGCTGCTGACTCTGTGTTGTTCTGCTCTTTATGAAGTAGCTTTCCTTTCATGCTGTCATGTTCAGAACTGCAGCCTGTTCATCTCTCTTGCCCAGTCTGCTTCACAATGATGTTGACTCGCTGCACACTGGATCCAGTCAGATGTCGGGGCGTTTGCTGATAAATGCACAATGTTCAACACCATTTATGACTCCTGAGATGCCAAATTATGTCCATATACCCCAAAATCTGTTAACATTCACTAAGTAATGGTCGTCACCAAGAGACAATTTTACCATCGACCAGAAACAAAACTGGACCAGCCATACCTATGGCTACAAGTGCAAATGAGAGGCTGGGAGTTATGTGGCAAGTAACCGAACCTTCTGCCCACACCCTCCACCCCCACGCCAGAACTCATGAATATGCCTCATTTGCCTGGATGAGTGCAGTTTCAATAATGCTCAAAGAAACTTAGCTCCATCCAGGCAAAACAGGCTACTTGATTGGCCTGTTCTAATACTTTATGCTTTCATTCCCTTTGACAGTAATACACAGTGGCAGCAACATGTAACCAGTAGAAAATGTGCAACACCACTCTCCAAAGCTCCTTGAGGCAATGTGTTCCAAACCTGCAACCATTAGTACACAGTACAATAAGAGTTGCAGAAGCTTGGGAACTCCAACCACTTCAAAGTTCCTCTCCAAGCCTCACGCTGTCCTGACTTGCAACTATATTGATGTTCCTTCACTGTCCAGGTCACGATTCTGGAACTCTGTTCCTAAAGATGCTGTGATTGTATTTATGCCAGTTGGACTGTAGCACTTCAAAAAATGGCTCAGCCGTGCCTTCTCAAGAGCAATTAGGGATGGCCAAATAATGCTAGCCTGGCAAATCATGTGATATACCTTGAATGAATAAACAAAAAAAAAGTTTTAACTGACTTCAATCTAGGATTCCTTTCTGAAACATTGAGATTCGTTCGTACGCTTTTGTGCTGTCTGATTTTTTTTTTCCCACTCAGAAATTCTCTTAGGTCTTAACAAAGAATGCTACTCAGGATGGGATCAATGTGAGGAATAAAAATTGAATAACAACTGTTTCATTGTGAAATTAGTATTGCATTCTTCTCATTCCTGGAATAAACATGGTGCCATTTTATAAAAATGAAGAAAGAAATAATCTTTTAATGGTGCAAATTTTTTTGTACCCCAACAGGATTGTAGTTGCTTGTTCTGCTTGGAAATCGTGTCCAGAGACCGATGCAGAAGAACTGTACAAAGAACTAGTTCAGTCCTTTCGTGAAATGATCAAGTTGACAACAGTGGCCCAGCTTTAAGTGTTGCCGAAAAGCAAAGTGTGCTGCTAAAAATTATAAATTCCTAATTCTTTACATACTTGCATTAATATAGTTGCAAATAACGCATGATCATCCATGAGATCTGTGCAACAAAATTTACTTGAAGTAGTAATGTTTTTTCTCCAATTACTACTTTGCAATATCAATGCAACATTTTTGAAACTATGCACAATACAATGCAAAAAATACAGACAAATAACACAAAGGAAAGATTGAATAATTATGATTTTCACATCTTGTTTTTAGAATTAACTTTTGTGTGGAAAAGGAGAAAAAGCCGCAATAATGATTAATTTGAATTAACTTTTGACAGAACCAGCCTGTCTGTTTCAGAGTAACATTTTTTGTATCTAGGATTCTGATAGTAGGAATCAAACTCTTATTGTTTAGAGATTTGAAAATAACCTTTAAAATGCAAATGATTTTAGGATTTATTTAGTATATTCAATGTGTGAAGTGAGAACATCAGTGTTGGACTAGTCTGTGAATTGTTTTATTATGTTGTACAATTTGGGTGTCTTTTACTTAATTCTGTATTATATATTGGATGGTTGCCAAGGTGGAGCACTGGCAAGAAATAAAGCTGACCATGGTAATTGGTGCCCGTTTGAAAGAGACTGTTTATCACTCACAACAGATTGAAATGTATCCAGGGTCTGCATGGTTATTCGTAGCCTTTTGGCACGAGGTAAACATGTAACAAACAGATTTAGCCAAATAATTCTTAATGCATGCTAGTCATGTGATGTTTTCTGTCAGGAGAACAAAATTAAAGTAGAAAAATTTTCAGCCTTTCTGAAAAATTCTTTTAATTTATGATAAATCAAGTGCTAATTGTGTTATTTGGTGATTTAGTTGTTGAGCGTCGCTTTATTTACTCAAGTTGTTGCCGTTTTGACATATTTAGAAGTTAATCCACGTTTTAACTTGCTGTCTACCTCTCACTTCACATCAAATATTGACCCTGGGAAGTGGAGAAATTCTCTTTTAAACAAAAGCACTAACATTGAGAGCTATACATTTTGAAGATGACCTTGTCGCATCTAATGTTAATTGAAACACTCGAGCAATGTATTCAGCTTCCTAGCTGTCCTTCACTATTCTGACATGTAGCTACAGAACTAAAAATTATCAAACCTGAAGCTTTGTTGCTAAATTTGGTATGTAGTCTTTTTCAAGATTTTCCTTCAAGTTATTTTTAATCAACCTCTCGGTGACTCATTTGCCTGGATGAGTGCAGTTTCAACAACATTCAAAGAATCTCAGCTCCATCCAGGCAAAGCAGGCCACTTGATTGGCCTGTTCTAACACATTATGCATTCATTCCCTCCACCAGCAACGCACAGTGGCAGCAACATGTACCACCCCCAAAGAGTATGTGGGACTTGAACCAAGGCCTCCTGCTCAGAGTAGGGACCGTGCTACAAGCGTCCTTTAGCCTTTCCTATATCATTGGCTGTCCTTGCATAATTTTCTGCATACTGTGCAATATGTCCTTTTCCTACCACTTAGGAGTAAACAGAGCACCCGAGGTACCTCTGAGTAAAGTCATCTAGTTCCCTACAGTCTGTTTATCTTTTAGCTTGTATTTGGAAATTAGCTGTGTTCACCTTCTCTTTGATTTAACCCAAATCAATGCTTCATTCATTTGATTTGACTTCCCTCTTTCCTTCCCTTTATTCTTTTATGCTAGTTTTGTTTTTTTTTTGTTTTGTGCGTATTTGTCTCAATGCATTTGGTAAATTGTGAGCAGTTTCGGGCCCTGTAATCTATGAAAGGATGTGCTGTCATTGGAGGGGGTCAAGAGGAGGTTTGCAGCAATGATCCCGGGGATAAAGAACCTGTCACATGAGGACCAGTTGAGGATTCTGGATCAGTATTTGTAGAATTTAGAAGGATGAAGGGGGGATGTCATTGAAACTTACAGAATACTGAGAGGCCGGGATAGAGGGGAGAAAATGTTTCCACGAGTAGGAGAGATTAGAACCCAAGGGTGTGATGATGCTTTAGAATCGAGATGAGGAGGAGTTTCTTCAACCAGAAGGAGGTGAATCTTTAATAATAGGGGATGTGCACTGATATTTCTTATAGAGGCCATGTTGATTTGCATAAAAGCATTGCTTGTTTTAGAAAATACAATGGATCTCCCACAGAAATGGTCAGAGTTGTGAACATAACTGTTACCCAAGATGGAAATGGGTGTTTACCAAACAGTAACTGTTGAACAAGATTGCAATATGGAATAAATGGACATGATAGGAGTGCTTTGGTAAGGAAGCATATGTTGAGTTTAAACTTGCAGCAAATAATGGATACGACAACAAGGTATAGAGCTGGATGAACACAGCAGGCCAAGCAGCATCTCAGGAGCGTGAAAGCTGACGTTTCAGGGAAGGGTCTAGGCCCAAAATGTCAGCTTTCCTGCTCCTAAGGTGCTGCTTGGCCTGCTGTGTTCATCCAGCTCTATACCTTGTTATCTCGGATTCTCCAGCATCTGCAGTTCCTATTATCTCTAATAGATAGATAGGATAAGTCAGTGAATGATGATAAATGGAGACAAAAGTACAACTGACTTCATTACTAAAGAGCAACACTTCACAGAAAATTCTCAGTCTTCATCTCAGGCAACCAGCTTGTAACTGATGTCCATTTCAAGCCCACCGACTCCCACAGCTACCTAGAATACACCTCTTCCCACCCACCCTCCTGCAAAAATTCCATCCCCTATTCCCAACTCCTCCGCCTCCGCCACATCTGCTCTCAGGATGAGGCATTCCACTCCTGCACATTCCAGATGTCCAAGTCCTTCAAGGACCGCAACTTTCCCCCCGCAGTGGTCGAGAACGCCCTTGACCGAGTTTCCCGCAACACATCCCTCACACCCCACCCCCGCCACAACCGCCCAAAGAGGATCCCCCTCGTTCTCGCACACCACCCCACCTACTTCCGGATACAACGCATCATCCTCCGACACTTCCGCCATCTACAATCCAACCCCACCACCCAAGACATTTTTCCATCCCCACCCTTGTCTGATTTCCGGAGAGACCACTCTCTCCATGACTCCCTTGTTCGCTCCACACTGCCCTCCAACCCCACCACAGCCGGCACCTTCCCCTGCAACCGCAGTAAGTGCTACACTTGCCCCCACACCACCTCCCTCACCCCCAAAATGACTTTCCATATTAAGCAGAGGTTCACCTGCACATCTGCCAATGTGGTATACTGTATCCACTGTACCCGGTGTGGCATCCTCTACATTGGGGAAACCAAGCGGAGGCTTGGGGACCGCTTTGCAAAACACCTCCGCTCGGTTCACAATAAACAACTGCACCTCCAGTCGCGCACCATTTCAACTCCTCCTCCCATTCTTTAGATGACATGTCCATCATGGGCCTCCTGCAGTGCCACAATGATGCCACCCGAAGGTTGCAGGAACAGCAACTCATATTCCGCTCGGGAACCCTGCAGCCCAATGGTATCAATGTGGACTTCACCAGCTTCAAAATCTCCCCTTCCCCCACCGCATCACAAAACCAGCCCAGTTCGTCCCCTCCCTCCACTGCATCACACAACCAGCCCAGTTCATCCCCTCCCCCCACTGCATCCCAAAACCAGCCCAGCCTGTCTCTGCCTCCCTAACCTGTTCTTCCTCTCACCCATCCCTTCCTCCCACCCCAAGCCGCACCTCCATTTCCTACCTACTAACCTCATCCCACCTCCTTGACCTGTCCGTCTTCCCTGGACTGACCTATCCCCTCCCTACCTCCCCACCTGTACTCTCCTCTCCAACCTATCTTCTTTTCTCTCCATCTTCGGTCCACCTCCCTCTCTCTCCCTATTTATTCCAGAACCCTCACCCCATCCCCCTCTCTGATGAAGGGTCTAGGCCCGAAACGTCAGCTTTTGTGCTCCTGAGATGCTGCTTGGCCTGCTGTGTTCATCCAGCTTCACACTTTATTATCTTGGATTCTCCAGCATCTGCAGTTCCCATTATCTCTCCCATCTGAATTAATGTTTTATTGATTTTAGGGGGTTTTTGATGACAGTTACCTAATGTGGGCAGTTGACAATTAGATTAGGTTAGATTAGATTACCTACAGTGTGGAAACAGGCCCTTCGGCCCAACAAGTTCACACCGCCCCTTGAAGCATCTGACCCGGACCCATCCCTTTATAACCCACACACCCCTGAACATTACGGGCAATTTAGCGTGGTTGATCCACCTAACCTGAACATCTTTGGACTGTGGGAGGAAACCGGAGCACCCAGAGGAAACCCACGCAGACACGGGGAGAATGTGCAAACTCCACACAGACAGTCGCCTGAGGCTGGAACCGAACCCGGGTCCCTGGTGCTGTGAGGCTGCAGTGCTAACCCCTGAGCCACCGTGCCACCCCATATATAAATTTAAATATAACTTTCTGATAGTTTATTGAGTTTGAGGCAACAGTTTAGATATGATAGTTAATTAGAGAAAAAAATTGTAAAAATTGGGGATGGTTCACTATAGACTGTTAGCACAGTATGTTTTGGTCTTGGTAAAGTTTGTGGGGGCAGCATCCTGCTATCTAGCTGAGATATTAACTAAGACCTGAGGTCTTCCTCCTTTACTTCTGGTCCATCTTCCAACTGCTTGATGAAAATGGATTAATGAAAAGAACTGCCTACGAGGTCAGTACTCTGCCACTTATTGTTCGATCATATTTCGGAGGGGAGGTTATTTTCTCTGTCAGTCAATTGTCTGATCCAATGGCCACAGGCTAACTGCTCATGAGATTGGATAACCACTGTACCCTTCCCATTTCCATTTGAAGTTTGGTTTTCATTCCTGCTAAGATCAATACCTTTTTATTTTTGAAAACAGTGCACTGACAATAAGATCTATTTGACACCAGATAAGCTTGACCAAATTTCAATGTGCATGATGACCTCCATGTTTTTCATAATTCCTACCTTTGTTTTCATATTCTAGAAGTTTGGAGAGTTAATTGCTTTGAAAACTGTTAAATGAAATTTTATGCTGTACAATAAATGCTAAGAGATTTCTGTTTATGAGGGAACTCAATATTCAACAATTTGTAAACATTTCTTTGTTGGGCTTTTTAGTAGAGCCCTGATTGATACTTATCTCTCACCCAGAATCATGTAAGGAAAATGACCTGCTAATTATCACATGGCTGTGTGTGAAGCCTCATGTGCATTGCCATAGACACCTTACTTTGCATTTTCCGATTACTAAATCTCATGACTCTTCACATTTGCTTACCTGTCCTTTTCTGTCTTTCCTAATATACTCAAATTATACATCTGGCACTGAGCCACAATCTTAATCGCTGAACATTTTTGTAACCATCTTTGGTGCAAAGTGTCCTTTGGATGTTCCACGTCTACCTCCCCTGAAGTTTCAAGTATCATAGCTTCCAGTCTTCAGTGAATTCAATTCACTCAGTACGACGACAAAATATACTGGACAGGCTTTGGGGCATGACAACATCATGGCTGTAATGCTGAAGGCTGCAGACCTAACTGTACTTCCAGCTTCAACACTGGGACCGACCTGTGAATGTGGGAAAATACCCAGGTTTGTCCAGTGCTTAAGACAAAGTGATTTGCTCTTAACTGTCTTCTGAAAAGATATAGCAATATAGATTTCATTTAACAGTGTTCACAGCAATTAAGTGTCCAAACCTCTAGAATTCAGTTACATTAAACCACAAATTTCAATACCTGGCATCAACCCAGGTACTGGAATTGACAACGAAAACAGTCCTGTTCATTCTGCAAAGCTTCCTCCAGCAACCTGTGATGATTCTCCCACAGTTTGGAGAACTGTCTAATCAAGCAATAGCCTGACATAGTCAGATTCACAATAACATCTTGTGGATGACATCCCAAATATCACCATCTCTGGGTGTGTCCTGTCCTACCTGTTGTGGGTCTGGAGTCACATGTAGGCCATGGTAAAGGCAATTTCCTTCCCTAAAGGACATCGTCAAATCGGACAAATATTTCTGACAAATGGCAGTGGTTGATCACCATCTTTTGCTGCTTTCATATTAATCACCACTGAGTGACAAGGTCACAGGATATACTTTGGGTTGAGACCTTCAATGTCTATCAGCAAGAGTGGCTCAGTAACAATAATTACGGTTCAAACTGGCCATGTACAGGGCTGCTAGACTGGGTCTGTGGTAGATCGTAAGGGAACGATCTCATTAATCTACTTGTCGCATATGCCTCTGTCCATGACGATGTTAGTAAGAGTAGTCACCACATATTTCTTGTGGAGACTAAGTTCCATCTTCATATTGAGTATTCGCTCCATATGTGGACCCACTGAACTGTAAGATGGGGCAGACTTCAAACCTACCTCAGGAGCATGATGGAATATTCCCCACTTGCCTGGATCAGTTCAGCTCCAATGACATTCAAAAACTTTGACACCATCCAACACAAAGCAGTGCACTTGATTGGCATTACATCCACAAGCATTCACTCCCTCCACCACCAATGCTCAGTAGCAGCACTGACTACTATCTGCAGAAATTCACCAAATGTCTTTGGACATCATCTTCCAAATCCATAGCCACTTCCATCTAGAAGGACAAGGGCGACAGACATAGGGGAACACCAGTACCTTCAAGTTGCTTTCCAAGCCACTCAGCATCTTGACTTGGAAATGTATATATATTGCTGTTCCTTAACTGGGTCTGAGACAAAATCCTGGAATTTTCTCCCTAATGGCATTGTGAGTCAACCCACAGCAGGTGGACTGCAGTGGTTGAAGAAGGCAGTTCATCACCACTTTCTCAAGGGCAAATAGGGATGGGCAATAAATGCTGGCTAGCCAGGGATGCCCACATTCCACAAATGAATGAAAAGAAACCTAACAATTTGTAACTGGGAATCCATTGGGCCATCAGCAGTGGAATTGTACTCAAATCACACTTTGCAATCTCATGATCCAGCATGTCTCACTTTCCCATCACTATCATGCAGACAGACCTACTCTGTTTCAGTAAACCATGCAGGAAGACACGCCACGAGCAACAGTATGTACATTAAACATGAAGTGTCAACCAGTTTATGCTGCAACATAAGACTATTTATATGCCAAATGTAGATGGAGCAGGCAATAGACAGGGCCAAGTCATCCCACAACTAAAGGATCAGGTCTAATCTCTGCAGTCCTGCCACATCTTGTCCAGCATATTGCTTGACATTAAAACAACGGAGGAGGAGAAATCTCCATAAACATGTCTATCTTCAAGAATGGGGGAGCTGAATATTTCAGTGCAAAAGATAAGGTTGAGGCATTGCCATTCTTCAGCTGAAAGTGTCAACTGGCTGATCCATGAGTGCTTTCTCCAGAAGTCCCAGCATCAGAAATGCTATCTTCAGAAAATTTGATTCATTCCACATGATATCACCAAATGCCCAAAGAAATTGGATCTGCTGAGGACTACACTCTGGCAAAGTACTGAAGATTTGTGCTCCAGAGCTTTCTACACCCCTCACCAACATGTTAAAGTGTAACTATTACTCTGGCATGCATATAACATTAAAAAAAAAACTGTCCCCCTATGTTCTATGTGAAGAAAGTGGGAGAAATCTCACTTGGTTTAATCATCAGCAAGGTGATGGAAGCCATCTTCAACAGTGCCATCAAATGGTATTTGAAAGGAATAATATGCTCACTGTTGCACACTTTGGGTTCTGCCAGGGCCAATCAGATCTTGACCTTATTACAGAGTTGATCCAAACATGGACAAAAGATCCAAACTCTACAGGTGACTTTAGAATGATTGCCCTTGGAATCAAGCAATTCTAGGACAAGTGGAGTAAATGGGACCGGAGGAAAGCTCTTTGTCATTGGAGTCATATGGAATCGTAGAATTGTTGTGGCGCAGAAGAAAGCAACTTGGCCTATTGTGCTTGTGCTCATTTGTAGCATCAATCTCCTGCCTTTCCCCAACCAACACCCCATCACTGCATGCTATTGCTAGTCAAATAATCATCCAATGCCCTTTCTTGAATACCTTATCGGAAGATGAATACCTTATCGGAAGATGGTTGTGGTTTTTGGGAGGTCAACCATCTACATTTCTGCAAATCGTTGACATACGCCCAGGATGATATGTTGTCTCCTCGGTCATCACAGAGTAATTGCAGCTCATTCTTCTGGGGGAAGCTGAACAGCAAGAGGTTGTGGTCCACATTAGTAAGAATGACATAGGGAGGAAGGATGATGTGGCTCTTCAACCAGAATTTAAGGAGCTAGGTGGAATATTAACAAGCAAGACCTTCGATGTAATTTCTGGATTACTCGCAAGGCCATGTGCAAGGGAGTACGGAAATAGCAGGATAAGACAGATGAATGTGTGGCTGGAAAGATGGTGCGGAGGGAGAGTTTTAAATTGCTGGGACACTGGGTCTAGTTCTGGGGGGAAATAACATCTGTGCATAAACAGACAGATTGTACTTGAATCGAGCTGGCACTGAATTCCTTCAGGAATGATGTGTTACTGTAATTTGGAGGCTTCTAAACTATCATGTCAGAGATATGGGAATCAGCAAAGAATATTAGAGAAGAATAATGACGTGCCCAAAATATGGAGAGACAGACAGTAGTAGTAAAGACAATAATATGTCAATAGCTGAAGCCTGAAAAAGGGAGAAAGCAAGGAGTTTTAAATCAGGATTAATATACATTGTATGTACATGCTGAGAAAATAATAAATAATGCTGGGGAGTTACAGGCACAGATTATCATGTGAAAATAAGATGATGTGGTGATGACAAAATGAGGTAGCTCAAGACCATTCAGGACTGAACACAAGGTCTTCAGGAAAATAGGGAATAAAAGGAAAGAGGAAGGGTGGCAGTATTGGTTCAAGAGAGCTTTGTGGTGCTGAAGATGGAGGATGTCCCAGAGAGATAGAGTACAGAATCAATTTGACTAGAACTAAAGAATAAAAAGGATACAATAACATTGCTTGGTATATTCAATAACATGCCATCTATGGGAATGGTGTAGATGATCAAATTTAGAGGAAAAATTCCAGAGATTTCAACATTATAGAATCATTATAATGGGAGACTTAAACCAATCAAAGGTATCCTGGGACAGGGGTAGTCTATAAGGCGCAGCAATCCAAACATTCTTGCGTTTGAAGGATAGCACAGTGGCTCAGTGGGTAGCACTACTGCCTCACAGTGCCAGAGACCCACGTTCAATTCCACCCTCAGATGATTCTCCCTGTGTCTGCGTGGCTTCCCTCTGGGTGATTTGGTTTCATCGCATGGTCCAAAGATGTGCAGGTTGGGCGGATTGGCCATGGGAAATGCAGGGATGGGGGTGGACCTGTGTGGGATGCTCTTCAGAGAGTTGGTGTGGACTTGATGGTTCAAATGGCCTGCTTCCATGCTGTAAGGATTTTATAAAAATTTTCCAGTGTTACTTCCAGATCCGAGATGAGGTTCACCAATTCCTATAACTCCACATGGGATACCCATGAGATACCCCAAACAGTTAAGTTCCCAGGTAAAAAGGAATGAGCTAGCTTCCCATCTTTACTCACCCACCGTTATAGTTTCCACAAGGTTAGTGTGGATATGTTTCTCCCAAACTGAATCCAAGCTTCAAAAAGGAACCATTTTAGCCAGGTATTTTTGAATTAATAAACAGAGTTTATTCATTACTGCACACAAGAAAACATACTAACACAACAGACATAGGCACTGATTACCTATCAGAGGTGGTGCACAAAGCTGAAAGGTTAAAAAGAAACTGATGTGCAAATTGAGATGAAAAGTGGATTGTTGAACATTCAGTTAGTATTTGCAGTAGCATCGTCATTGGTACTTGAAAAGTTAGTTTTACGAGCCAAAATTTTGCAGCTTGGTTGAAATTCTATAGTTGATTCCTTTCACGTTGAGAAAGAGTACTTTTGTTCTGTTTACCTTGTGCCTGGCTGTAAGCTAGCTGACATCTCACACTCCGGGTGCAGGTAATCCACGGACCAACTGAAAACCTTGAATATGTAGCTTCCAACATTTTGAAGCATAAGATCACTTTTTGAATTTAAGGGTGACTCAGAATCTATCACTAAGAAAATGTAAAATATAACATTTTTAATTTTTTTCTATTTAAATATAAATATATATAATTCTCTACTCACTAAGTGACAGTCTGATACCTGTGAGTGCACATTATCCCCCAGTGCCTGTTAGTCTCGGTTGTCATCTTGCGACTGAAGAAACCCCTTGTGATATACTTTGGATTGCCATAATTATTTCTCCTTTGATCTTAAAGTCTTTGAATAAAGAGTTGGAGGTCACAGTCATGGCTTCTTTTTGTCACTTCACCATCCATAAACGATTGTTTATCTTTTCTCAAAAAATGGTAAACACGTGATGCTTCTGTACCTTGGCTTACAAACAGAATGACTGTTGAGCTTTCAAAATGACCTTCAGTTCATTAACCTTTGTCCACAGCATGATCAAGGGAAATCAGTTGTTGAATTTATTGCATATCATTGTGTGGTGTTTCAAATTTCCCTTTCGACATATTGATACACTTCAATGACATATAAGGCAACCATTCTTACCTTTGCAAGTTGTACATTTTTGGTCTCTTTATGGAAGGTACAAGTCCATCACTCATTGTTTCTGCTAGCTAGGGATGCGTTTTGTTTTAGCTAAGGGGAAAACCAAGATACCACTAGCTACCACAGCCTACAACTGAGAACCTAACTTGGGTTACATATGTACATAGCGTAAGATAAACAAACAAGTGTAAAGGCTATTTTCAACCAAATGTTATGGCTTGTTCATACAGGCTGGGAATACAGGCACAACAAATATAAAGCACACTCAACCTTCACTGGTGGGCTGCATTATCAGATTTGTTGAACTCAAATGTAAGCGGTATCTAGATGGTTTAAAAGAAATTACATAATGAAAGTTTGCTGTTTCATTATGAGCTTCAGGGAGACAACATCTTTCAAAGAAGTTTGGCCTTCCAATTTTCAACTGAAAGTATCCTGCCAGATAATTTACAGTACAAGAAATAAACAAAGTTGGTTCTATTATTCAACACTATGTTCCACAAACTTTTATTCTTTAAACCTGCAAATTTGAATGGTCCATTTCCTGCTCTGATTTTAATTATACTCAAAAGCTTTCCAGGGTCCAGAAGAATCTCTAACTTCTCCTGGGACTGAACCAAATTGTACGACAGCTCTCAGGAATTCACTTTGACTCATCTCAGTTTTCAAACTTGTCCTCTGACCTGAAAAAAAATAGCTGGATACATTAAGATCTTCCCTTGTTTGAAGTTTACTTTCAGATCTTCCCTCCACTGCTATATCAGTTTTGAATTGAGTTGACTGTCCATTAACGTGGCTGAGCTCTCTTTTGTCTGGTTCAGAAGGGTCAACTACTTCCCCTTGCAATAGCTGCAGTACTTCTTCTAAAGGAGGTGTGTCATCGTCTAATTATATATGTTCTAATGGATGGATATCCAGGGTGTCCAATTTTTTTAATGGCATTTACATTAAATCATTAACTTATTTGAGATGTTGACAGCACTGTTTCTGTCATTTGAGGACTCTTTCTGGTCTTTGCACATTTTTGAAATTGCTTCACTTTCTTGCAAAGATGACACTCTTGAGATAGAGCTGGGCATAGCTTTTGTTTTTGTAAATTTTTCCTAGCTCTGCTCCTTGGACTATGACCCTTCGCAGCATCAACAAAATTGAAGCCCTTTGTGTTGATTTATCCTGTGATTGTTTGGAGTGTTGTTCCATGGGATTACTTTTTCACTGGTATTTAACAGAAATTACGACTGAGCTACTAATTACAATGTCTCAATTATTGAAATGTAATAATTTCATTTTGTTTTTCTTTCCTTAAGTCACTCAGTTTTTTCCCATTTGTGCAGTCACTAGATTGTAGTATAGACCTTGGTTAGCAAGAAGCTGATGATGTGTTCCTTCCTCTGCAATCCGGCCATTACTAAACACTACTATTTTACTGGCATTCTGGATGGTAGACAGACGATGAGCTATAACAATGCAGGTACGTCCCTCTCTTGCTTTGTCCAGTGCTTCTTGGACAATCTGTTCAAATGGATAAAATGACAAAATGAAATCTCTGAAAGGTCAAATTTGCTGAATAATTCTGACCACTGAGATTTATAAAACTATATCTGACTGACGCTCGTAGAAATTGATGGCTTTGCATTTCTAAATCAATGACTCAGTGTGGAATGCGTATAAGCCACTGAGGAAAACCTATGTTATGCAGTATAATGAAAAACTGGAACCATTCAAAGCTAGAATTTTGCACAGTAGCTTCTTCAGTGGCCCACTTACACTTCACCCAAATCTTAATTCCAAAAACCTATTTCTTGCATCATTATCTGCGGTAAATCATCTTCCCCATCACCTCTTTCTTCACTAAACTACAGTAACTGCTTATCAAAACAAAATTTAACAAAACCTTATCCTTGTTTACAAGTCTCGCTGTGATCTTAAACGATTTCCAACCCTAATTCAAATCTTCCTATCTACTGAGTCTATTAGAGCCGGTTAGTTCAGTTGTCTGGGCAGCTATTTTACAACACAGAGTGATGCCAACAGCATAAATTTAATTCCCACACCATCTCAGGTCCTGCCTTCTCAACCTCACTTGGGGTGTGGTGACACTCAGGTTAAATTCACCACCATGTAGCTTTACCTCATGAGAGAGCAGCCCTATTGTCCTCCGGGCCCATGTCTACCTTACTCAGACCACTTTCTTCGATATCCTCCATCTTTCCGTTCAAACATCAGGCATCAGCCAACTTGGCATTACCCTCTGGAACCTCCTAATTTTGAACTCTGCTACACATCTCCCCATCTCCTTCTTTACCCACCACCTTTGGATGGTCTTCCCACTGAACTACCTCATAGACATTCATGACTCTTGAATTTGATGACAGATTTCCAAGCTTCAGCAGCAGGGAAGGATTTGGGTTATTATGGAATTAAGACCAATTCTGGGGAAGTTGGGATCTGTACAAACTGGATGGCTTGCATTCAGTGGAATGGGAAAACATCAAAGAACAAAGAACAAAGAAAATTACAGCACAGGAACAGGCCCTTCAGCCCTCCTAGCCTGCACCAATCTAGATCCTCTATCTAAACCTGTCGCCTATTTTCCAAGAATCTGTTTCTCTCTGCCCCCTGCCCATTCATGTATCTGTATAGATACATCTTAAAAGATGCTATCATGCCCGTCTCTACCACCTCCGCTGGCAACGCGTTCCAGGCACTCACCACCCTCTGCCTAAAGAACTTTCCATGCATATCTCCCTTAAACTTTTCCCCTCTCACCTTGAAATCATGACCCCTAGTAACTGAGTCCACCACTCTGGGAAAAAGCTTCTTGCTATCCACCTTGTCTATATCGCTCATGATTTTGTTGACCTCAATCAGGTCCTTACAGGGGCATTTGTTAGTGCTATGGGGGAGGATTTAACCTCGAGTGGCAGGGGAATAGGAACCTGAGAGGGGAAGAAGAATGAGAAAATAAAGGAGAAATGGAAGTCCGAAAAGTAAAAACAAAAGACAGAGGAAACAAGGGTTAGCGGCATTGAGTGTTGTGGAACAACATGATTGTGTAAAAAAGTCAAGAAGTCAGCTCTAAAGGTGCTATGTCTGAATGCATGGAGTATTCACAATAAGGAAGATGACTTAAGGACACAAATAGTGTAAACAAGCATGATATGATTACAATTACAAAAACATAGCTGCAGGGTTAACAAAACTGGAAACTCAACATTCTTGGGTATTCAATCTTTCGGAAGGACGTGCAAAAAGGAAAATAAGAGATAGAGTGACAATTGTTGTGAAAGATGAAGTCAGTGAAATAGTGAGAAAAGATAAAGCCTTACAAAATATGTGGGTACAAACAGTCTGGACAGAGACTTTGGTTTACTGGGCCTGTATTCACTGGAGTGGAGAAGAATGAAAAGGGATCCCGTTGCAAAATGCTGGCAGGACTGGACAGTCTGGATTCAGGGATGATGATTCTCTTGGCTGAGCTTGATGTAACAAGGGGTGCAACCTCAGCTTATGGAGTTGGCCATTTTTGACTGAGATGAATAGAACTGTCTTAACTCAGACCTGGGTGAAGACTGGCAAAGTCATGAATGAGAGACAGAAAGAATGAAAGAAAGAAAGAACGCAAGATTTCTAAAGGAGTCAAAGAGGAGATAGGGAGACAGCAGTAGTATGATCAGAATCAATGGGCTGAATGGCCTACTCCTCCTGCTATATGCTATGTTTCTATGAGTACGCTTTAAAACCATCCATTGAGCAGTGGTGTTTGTTCCCTGGACACCCTTTTTTGCTATGAACAATATGTTTTATTTGCTGTAATCAAAGTGCATGAAATATATTAATAACATCAACTGCATTGCTCAGCAAACTTCTCTGCAAGAATAAACATGTCCAATATTTGTGATGAGAAACTGGCCACAGTCCTGAATCTCCCCTCCCCCTGCCACATCCCAAAACCAGCCCAGCTGGTCCCCACCTCCCTAACCTGTCCTTCCACCTATGCCCTCTTCCCACCTCAAACTCCACCCCTATCTCCGACCTACTAACCTCATTCCACCCCCTTGACCTGTCCGTCCTCCCTGGACTGACCTGTCTCCTCCCTACCTCCCCAATTACACTCACCTTTACTGACTCCATCCCCACCTCTTTGACCAATCTGTCTCCTCTCCACCTATCTTCTCCTCTATCCATCTTCTATCCGCCTCACCCTCTCTCCCTATTTATTTTATTACCTCCTCCCCCTCCCCCTTTTCTGAAGAAGAGTCTAGACCCGAAACGTCAGCCTTCCTGTTCCTCTGATGCTGCTTGGCCTGCTGTGTTCATCCAGTTCTACACCTTGTTATCTCAAATAGTCCTGAAACCTTTGAGTGGTAGGAATTTTCCTCTGCACATGAAATCAACCCAGAGTTATCCCTTACTCTCTCATCTGCCATTTTTTCATAAGCAACTTTGCAGATCTATTTTTTTACAAAACCAATCATATTCTCCTGCAGAAACAAACTTGGGCGTAAATATTCATTGTAGTACTCCTGACACATTTGTATGTTCTGCACACGGTTTGGAATTTGGATGTGTACAGGTACCATACTTTTTCCCCACTATTTACTTCCTCTTGTGCATCTTACAGTTATAATGAAATTGTCTCCAAACACTTTGTACTCGTCCAACAAGTGAAGCCTCACCATTTCACTTTCAGTATCCAGTGCTGAAGTAGCTTCATCCAAGAGGAGGATCTTGGGATTTCGGACTAAGGCTCGAGCAATGGCAACACGCTGTTTCTGACCTCCAGATAGCTGGGCACCCTTGTCTCCTACACATGTACTGTATTTCTACATAAATTGAATAAAATAACAAAATTAGTGACGAACAATTTTAGAAAGAGCTGCATTTTATGATATTTGTATAGATTCTTCTTGTTTTACTTGCACTGTCTATAAGATCGTATGATGTAGGAGCAGAAGTAGGCCATTCAGCCCATTAAGTCTGCCCTGCCGTTCAACGAGATCATCACTGATCTGATAACCCTCCACTCACTTTCCTATCTTTTCCCGAGAACCCTTGATTTCCCAAGCCATTAAAAATCTGTCCATCTTGGCTTGAATACACTCAATGACACAGCCTCAAAAGCCTTCTGGAGTTCACCCTCAGAAGAATTCCTCCTCATCTCTGTACTAACCAGGAGATCTCTTAATCTGATGCTATACTCTCTGCTCTTCGACTCTCTCTCAGCATCTATCTTGTCATGCACTGCCATCACCCCACCCAAGAATCTTACAAAGAATCTTATATGTTTCAACATGTCTCATTCTTCTAAACTCCAGTGAGTACAAAACCCAACCTACACAACCTCTCCTCACTGTACAATCCCTTCATACCCTGGGTCAACCTTCTGTACCTTCCCTAGACTGCTTCCAATGCCAATAAATGCTTCCTTAGATAAGGGAACCAAAACTACTATCAATATTCCAGGTGTGGCCTATCTTGTGCCACACATAGTTTTAGCAAGGCTTGCCTATTTTTAATTTCCCTTTGAAATAAAGGCTAAGATTTTATTTGTCAGCTATTGCTAGCTGTACTTGGATGCTAGCGTTGTGTCATTTATGGATGATGACTCCCAAATCCCTCTGTTCTGTGGCCTTCTGAAGTCTTTCTCCATTTAAATAACATTCAGCTCATCTATTTTTCCTGTCAATGCAAACCATACATTTTTCCCACACATATTCCTTCTGCCAAACTTTTTGCCACTCGATTAACCTGTTTATATCACCCTGCAGGCTCCACCATCCTCACTACTTGTCTCCGACTTGTTTTTATGTCAATCATGAACTTAGCAATGGTACATTCACTTTCCTCATCCAAGTCATTTTAAATACCCTGAGCCACAATTAACTACAAATCTATTACTTTTTGACATTAATTGAATGTTTCTGACATACAAAATTATAAATAACTTCATATTTGCATGCATAAAATGATCCTTGTTCAGAATACTGTGGTACTGCTGAAAGAGATGACCTGACTCAGAACAGAAAGCCTGTTGTAGCAGATGGAGAGAGGTGATTGGTGATGGTTTAACCTTAGGTCATGACGCCTCAGGAATGAAGGGACGTTGAGAATAAGAACTCTTTCATGGTAATCTCAACTGGTGGCAGACTGAATCCACTCTGCAGTACAAAACAGCTAGTCAGCCAAATGAGCTAACCAACTTCCAATGTAGTAGGTAATACAGAATGTTATAGAAAAAAGAAATAAAGATCCTTACCGAGCCAACACAGTGCAGAGCTGGAGAAGCACAGCAGACCAGGCAGCATCCATCTTCGTTTTTTGAAGAAGGGTCCGACCCAAAACATCAACTTTCCTGCTTCTCTGATGCTGCCTGGCCTGCTGTGTTCATCTAGCTCCACACTGTTTTATCTCTGACTCCAGCATCAGCAGTTCTTACTATTTTGAAGTTCCTTCCCTGTCCACGTAAAGGGCTACATTCTCCCTGAGCCACAAAGATAAGTCAGGAGACAGGACTGGGTGGTTAAAATTGCAAAATAATATGACATATTCCCACCTAAACAGAAATCATCCAGAGACGGGCTCAACAAGACAAGGTCTACATGATAATAGGGAACAACCCATTAAGCCTATCAATTTGGGGATTGGGGAAATGTTTCGGTGCCACTGGGATCTTTCTGATGATGGGTCATTTTCCCCCTCCACCATCTTATTGGAGGTGAATTGCAGTCACTTCCTGGCAGTAAACCAGGCTTCTTGAAGAACATCAAAATCTTCTCTCAGTCACCTCAGCATAGACTCGCTGGGGCATGACGTTTATAGCAATATCATGGCCATCCATTGTAGGGGTTCTGCCTCCATATCAATGGGCTGGCAACTGGGGCAATGCATGAATTTTTAAAGCGCTCATTATTTTACAGAAAGGACTTTCATGTTGAGTTGCCCACATGGTCTCCAGCCTGCCTCGGCAACATCCACCTCTCTCCTGATGAAGTTACAGATCAGACATCACGGCATATCCTCCCTGGCCTGTCCACTGGCCTGAATTGGTCAGGACTGCCAGAGGCAGCTTCTCAATTGGATGCATGTGAGAAGAAGACAACCAACTGGGGAGGCAAGGGACTGTTAATCCTGAGACGCAGGTAATGTTCTGAGGACCTGCATTCGAATCCCACACAGGCAGGTGGTGGAATTTGAATTCAATCAAAATCTGGCACTAAGAATCTAATGATGACTATGAATCCATTGTTGATCGTTGAATAAGCTCAGCAATGTCCTTTAGGGAAGGAAACTGCCGTCCTTACCCGGTCTGACCTACATGTAACTCCTGACCCACAGCAATGTGGCTGACTCTTAACTGCCCTCTGGGCAATTAGGGACGGGCAAGTAAATGCTGCCTGGCCAGCGACGCCCTCATCATGCGAATGAATTAAAAAACCTTTCCACAATTACTTCTGAGTTCCCAACCTAAAATTGATGCCAATTTTGTGATTTTTTCCCCCCAGTTGGATCACACCAGCCCAAGACATGTACAAAACTACTGGGAAGGAATAAAATAAGGAACGCACATCATTCTTCAGCTGGAGGATATCATTTACCTTACTCATTGATTGAATAAAAATATTTATTATTTTGCTTGATCCCTAATCTCATGGTGAGGACTGACAACATTGAGAACAGGCAGCTGATCTTTAGGTTAACATGTGCTTCTCTCCCTCACTTTGGATAAACAGGCTGTTCTATTCATGTTACATTACTGAGTTGTTGCAAGCTGATATGAATGCAATCATGTAGAAATTTACCTGAGGCAGAGTTTCAATAAATGCATGTATATTTGCCGCTTTGGCTGCAACCTCTATCTCCTCCTGGGATACAACTCTGCTGTTGTCTCCATAGGCAATGTTCTCAGCAATACTGCAGTCAAACAAAACGGGTTCCTGGGACACAATACCCATCTGTGCCCGAGCCCACTGAACATTGAGATCCTTCACATCATGCTCATCTAAAAGCTGGAGAAAAATTATTTCAATAATCAGTGCTGTGTTGCATTGTGACACCAAAGTTGATGTACACTGTAGACACAGGAGTATGAAAAGATGTTCAAGCTAAGGATGTATATAAATTCCAGGGCAAAACAACATATGGCAATTTCATTGTTAATGGCTATCACATACACAGGACGGCAACAAGGAAAGACATTGATCTCTGCAACAACATTAACAGACACTTCCTACAGGTGCAGGTGTTGAATAATATCATGACAAATACTGACTGATCACACTTAAATAAAATGGCTTTGTTATTGCATATTTTCACTTGTTGCAAATAAATATTTTCAACCATGTGGCCAATGATGTGGGAGCTGTTGGTGCACAATCTATGCGTATTCAACTATCTACAGCAGGGCCAGTGAAGTTCTGTAACTGAAAATATCAAATTCTGTTACTTT
Organism: Stegostoma tigrinum; assembly: GCF_030684315.1. Lineage (NCBI taxonomy): Eukaryota > Metazoa > Chordata > Chondrichthyes > Orectolobiformes > Stegostomatidae > Stegostoma > Stegostoma tigrinum. Next base: position 112,910,371 of record NC_081355.1, read on the forward strand.
TTTCTCATACAGAATTGAATTCTGTACTTCAGTTAATTTTTCTGTGAAAATACAACCCATGGTCTTTTCAATGCTGTAATTAATCTGTATGTCTATCCTCACTTCCTCAAATAATCAAATTTTAAGAAATAACTGGCAATATAGATAGTTTAAAAATTGTTGTCGTGTACAGATATTTTAGAGACGTGTGTGACTTGTACTGCAATGTGTTGCTATTTTATAAGGTTCTCAACTTTGAAAAGTCATATTTTTCTACAGGAGGATAAATATTTTCAAATGCCAGAGGAAAATGAGGAATAACATCACTACCTTCTCTTTGTTTAAGATATAAACACTCCCCACCCCTGCTGACTTCCTGTACCATATTGTTTATCAGCTTCAAAGAGTTGGTTTTGTAGAAATGCATAAGCATCTGTTCCCAGTGTTTCACAAACATCAGTATTAATTCTCAAACATGTTTCACATGTTTAGTGCAACGATCAGAATTCCATGTACTACCATATCTCAGTTGAAACATCACTGTTAAAACTCTAACCCTTTCCATTGTGCCTCCCAAGATAGGAATTCTGAAGAATATGAAAAGACAGGCACAGATTTAAAATTATAACTTCAAATGTATTGGTTTAAGCACAATTCAACATGCACGCTGGATGGGGACTTCAATGTCCATCATGAAGAATGACTTGGTAGCTCCAATACTGACTGAGCTGGTTGAGTCCTGAAGGATATATTAAACAAACTGGTGCATAGGAACTGGTAAATGAACACATTAAAAAAAAAACTCCTTGATCTGCCTTTTGCCAATCCACCCCTCCCACGTGCATCTGTTATGACAGTATTGGTGGCAGCAATCACAACACAATCTTTATGGAAACTGAGATAACAAAGCGTGGAGCTGGATGAACACAGCAGGCCAAGCAGCATCTTAGGAGCACAAAAGCTGATGTTTCCGGCCTCGACCCTTATCTCTGATACAACTTTGTGGAAAGTAAGTTCAGTCTTCACGATGAGTACATTGCGTGGTGTGGTATTGCCCCTACACTAAATGTGATCCATTCAGAACAGATCTACAACATAGCTGTGATGCACAGTGGGCCATCAGAATCAAAAAATTCTATTCCACTACAATCTGTAACATCGTGGCCCGTCATATAGCATAACCCGACCTATAATCCAGTGCAGTTACTCACCCTGGTTCAAAGAGATGTTTTAGAGTAGAATGCCAGGAGCAGCACCAACCATACCTAAAAATATGCACCAACCTGCCAAAGCTACCACACTGGACGACATGCTATCCAAAGTCAGAGTTTAGCAATATCACAAACAACAGATTCGGCCAAACCTCACCAGTTGCAAATGTTGGATGACAGTGAAGCGACTAACCAGAGAAGGTTCTATGACCATCCCCATCCTCATGGCAACACAGACACCAGCAAGCTCCCCACAAGGTTACCCACCGTCCTGATTTGGAAGCAATTGTTGGTGGGACAAAGTCCTGGATAGCCCTATCCTATACAAGCAGCTGCTCCACAAGAATGTCAGCAGTTTAAGAAGATGGGACTTTGTCAAGAGATGGGCAATAAATGCTTACATGGCCAGTGATATCCACATTTCATAAACGGTTTAAAATGAGAGTTCACTTGTAAAGTTATCTCGCAAAATGAACAGAACTGATAAACATGAAGATATTCTTTAGATTGAGGGGTCAGTTTCATGGCAACAGTCCTTCCTGCCCATATGTACATGTCAGTTTTTTCACCTGGACATGGACTAGCATTGGTAATACCATTTGCTGCTCAGGGCAAGGTAAATACAGTAGTCGGAGAGAGTTGGACAAATTACAGGGACGTATGAAATAGAACACAGCAATCTCAAAATGACCTAAAGAGTGTAAAAGGGAAAAAATACTGGGGGTTGAGAGCAATTCCTGAGCAAGGAAGAACCTGAAGCAGTTTTTACAGTTTCCGCTATCCCAAGACTTTTACACATTACAAAATGGGTTTAATGACCTCACAAGGATGATCGATGTGTTGAGGCACTGTGCACTGTTTAGTGTCTGAAATTCTTCAGGTTAATGATGTCAACCTGAGAAAGGTTCAGAAAATTGTCTTGGTCAGGCCTCATTTGAATACTTCCACTGAAATGAAATCAACACTGACAGAAAGATCACCAATTGAGAAGATTCTCATGTGAAACTTTGACTATTGTGTGTTTCTCATCACCTCTGTGAAAAACCTTCTTAGTCAATAAAACCAAATGGTTGTTTTCTCTTTGGTAATCTGACTCCATTAAGAAGAAAATTGCATGTCCCATTAAAGTCAGCATCAGTGAGTTTCTCTCTGCAAGGACAAGGTGATGTCTGACAAATACACACCAGGTCAGCAAGTGCTACCTGGGAGATTCAGTTTCACATAAATTCAAAGCTGTGGTGACTTTCGCTGCTTTTGTTTAAATACTGCATTGGAGTTTGACAGCCATGGAAGGTACGTTCATAATGTGGTCAAACATGTTGATTATCAACTTGCACATCCTTTCAATACAGCAATGATAGGCTATGAAAATGTGAATATTTTTTGGTCAGCTACAGCCACATGGTCGTTGCAGTACAACAACCTCCCCATTTTAAAAGACTCCACGCAGAAGTTTTTGCTCGGGGCTATATTTCATTTTATTGGTAGATTAAAATTACAGTGATGAAGTCCTAGAACATGTTCAAAACTGACATCCATGGTGAAAGGTTGGGATCAATCAAGCCAGCTTTCACTCTGAGGTCTCACTTGCCCAATATTAACTTTGGCTGAGACCACAAGAGGTGGTTTGCAGATTCAGTAGTGAAATTGGATCCAGCCAAGTCCAATAAACAATGGTGGGACAGATTCAGATGTTAAGGGCTCTTGTGTCAGTGATAGCGTCCTTACCTCCAAGCTAGGAGGCCTGGTTCAAATTCCACCTGCTCCAGAGGTGAGCATGTTTATTACAAAATACCAAGAAATCAGATGTTTGCGACAATGGCAGGGCTCTGGGAAGCAAAGATCCAATTAAATCTTTTTGGACTGTATTTGAAGTGGTGGTCTGACTCATGAGCTCATAAATCATGTTGCTCAGTGCAGAGTACCAAAACTGCCCATAAAATAGTGGAAATTCTGACAAAATTCCAGATCAAAGTTTCCATAAACCCAGCTTTCCTGCAGTTTGTGTAAAATGTGAAAGATGATTCTACCGGTCAGGAGAAACATGATCTTGATCACTTACCACTCTTCCATGTAGTGGGTCATAGTACCTCTCTAGCAGCTGTACAGTGGTGCTTTTCCCACAGCCACTGTTACCCACTAGAGCTAAGGTTTGTCCCTTCCCAACTGAAAGCGTCAAACTTTGCAACACTGTCACATCAGGTCGAGTAGGATAGTTAAAGCCAACATCTTCAAACTTCACTATTCCTTCAAAAGATGCCTTTTTAAAAAAATAATAACAATTAATACTGCCTCAAGATGCACACATTTCCTGAATTACATTTGTAAAGATATATCTTTCCGACAATCAGATGTTTATTTGTACAATTAGAAAACAAGAGTATATTAGACAAGACAGAAGTTTACACATTGTCACACAAATATTTTACCGGAACTCACATTTTTGCGATTAAACATCAGGACCTATTTTTAGCCCTCAAGGTTTCGACTGTGAAGAACTTTTTGAGTTCAAGCATTCTTGGCCAAATGCAATAAAACAGAATTGATCCCAATGTAAGGAATGTTCAACTCTTAAATTGTTACAGGAAAGTCAGCTTCACTAAAATAATGTGAGCAGGTTATGCCAGCAGCCCATTAACCCATCTTTTATGCCCCTACACATTTCCATAATATAAACTGTACATGCTGGAAACACTGAAGGCCTGACAATATCGATAGAGAGAGAAATTGAGTTAATATTTCAAGCTATTGACCTTTTGTCAGAACGTGAAAACATTACTAATGTTAACAAGTTTATAGCATGTTAGGTCATTAACCTGCAAGGTTAAAACTGTTTCTCTTTCTTTCAAGCTGCTGCGTGAACTATTAAGCACATCCAACTGTTTCTGTTTAATTGTCAGGTTTCCAGCACTCAAAGTATTGTGCCTTTGTAAACATATCTATTGTTAAATGTTATAATTTGTCTAGACTCCTGGAAGCTTACAAACATTTCTGACATCATAATCCAAACAAATGAAATTGTTGCTGCATAGTTTTGGTAAATTGTTTTGTGGGAAGTTGCTCCTGAATTACCCAAGATTGAAGCATTTCAGAGACTTACATTTCCTAACTTTTACAGTGAAATACTTACAGGGACAAGACCACTTTCACTGTAGCTGTCTATAGATGGTGTTTGATCAAGTAGCATTCTGATGTGAGCTGCTGAGATCTTGGCCTTTGCGTAGTCAGGTGCAAATGAGCTTGTCTGCCCCAAAGCCATAGCTCCAAATACAATTGCTGAGAATACACTGAAATGGTTACAAATTAAATTAAGCAAAACACAATCTTAAATTAGTCACGCGCCAACATTTATAGAAGCATTTAGCAAATTGTTATACACTACATAAACATTTCATTGCAACATCAGAACTATGTATCAGATGTAAACATGTTGTAAAATAACAGTCTCTGACAAAATGCATTTAATAGATGGTGCACTGGCAACAATAGGCTACTTGTTACAAATTTATTTATAAACAGAAATGTAGTGATTGGTGGATCTTATTAACAATGAGATTGTTGACCAGGGTTGCTAACCTGGGCCAATTAGGGAGCCCTAGCTGACCAATATAAACAGAGGGTTGAGACTCTCCTTGCTTCAAGGAACTGACTCAGAGTTGGCTGGCCACAAGCAGTGTACCGTGCACAGGTAAATAAAGGGTGATTTGGTGACGGGATACAGGCTTCTGTGCAGTTATTTCAAGAAAGGTGCTAATTATACCAGTGTACAATAACAGCAGACAACATTTAGAATGTCTCTTTTCACATCCTCACCAGTGATCTTCAGTAGTCACCAGAAAGACCATTACAGTTACTTAAGGACATCTTGCCCTGAACTCAGGGCAGTGAGGAACAGAGAAGCTGAGTCTTCCTTCTTAGTAGTGCTCCACACAACAAACAACAAGAGGAAGTGAAACTAACGGAACATAAAAGAAGGCAAAAGCACAAAAACACACAAGGAAGAAAATATTTAGAACAGTGGTAGGTAGATTCTTTGAGACAGAAAGAAAATGAGAAAATATTGGACACATCTGATAGAATTATATCAGAGGGGAATTACAAAACGGAAACAAACCATTCAGTCCACGTTAGTTTCTATCCTCTCTGTAAGGAGTGGTTGCAGTCCCATTTTCTTACTCTGTTTTCATATCTTTTTACTTACTTTCATCTGACCAACTATATAAGCTATTCTTAAATTTTGATAATGTCTCTGCGTCAATCTTTAACTCTGGTAATGCATTTCACAGCCTCAAAACTATTTCTCCTCTGTTCTAGATTGCCTACTTTTCATTTTGAATCTCTATCCTCAATTATAGCAAGTGGTCTATTTCAATCTACCCTGTACCATTCTGTCATGTATTAAAGATTCCTATCAAATGCCCACATTCTCCTTCATTGCAACAAGAATTTTAGAGATTTCGTGATGGAAAGAAAGCCCATGTCCTTGTTCACCAGTCACTGAAGGTGCAGCAGGCATTAAAGAAGGCAAACGGTATGTTGGCCTTCATTGTGAGAGGTTTCAAGTACAGGAGCAGGGATGTGTTGTTGCAGTTATACAGGGCCTTGGTGACACCACACCTGAAATACTGTGTGCACTTTTGGTCTCCTTTTCTGAGAAAGGGTGGTCTTTCTCTCGAGAGAATGCAGTGAAGATTTACCAGGTTGATTCTAGGGATGGCGGGTCTGATGTATGAGAAGAGATTGACTAGGTTAGGATTATTTTTGCTGGAGTTCAGACGAATGGGGTTGGGGGGAATCTCATACGAACTTGTACATTTTTAACAGGACTGGACAGGGTAGATGCAGGGAGGATGTTCCCGATGGAGGGTGTGTCTAGATCCAGGCGTCACAGTATGAGGATTCAGGGTAGATCAGTTAGGACGGAGATGAAAAGACATTGCCTCACCCAAAGAGTGGGGAGCCTGTGGATTTTGTTCCACAGGAAGTTGTTGATGCCAAAACATTGAATGTATTCAAGACTAGCTAAAACACTTGGGGCAAATGGGATCAAAATTTATAGGGAGAAAGCAGGATTAGGCTACTGAGTTGGACAATCAGCCATGATCACGATGAATGGTGGAGCAGGCTCGAAGGGCCGAATAGTCTCCTCCTGTTCCTATCTTTTAAGTTTCTACATAATGCCTTCCTTTCACACTGAACCTTCTTTAAATAAAACAGCACTCTACTTATCCCTCCCCTCAAAGCCTATCTGTTGTTAAGAGGCTGCTTTCATGCAAACAAATGCCAATGGCCTGGTGAAGGGTAAAGCTCCTGATGTCAGGATATAATTGGGGAGTCCATCCTTCATGGCACTGCGCGCCCCCCTCCAATATTACCACAGCCTGCCCCCACTTTGACCCTACCTCAGGAGGGGCAGTAAATTTCTTCCTGTGGTCTGTGTACTGAGTGATCACAACAATCATTTATACTTACAGGAAAACATCCCGGAAAACCATGTAATTATTTGTCACCAGCCAGGCCCCAAATCGAAAACATGCTGCGTAAGCAAAGTAGAGAATTGCTTGTGAAATTGCAAAGGTGACTCCATAAATGTGAGCCTTCTTTATTGAATTCCTTCAGAAAAAAAAAGGAAGCATGTTTAATGACAATTTTGCTGCCCAGCACAAAAACACTGTAAAAAGAATATGAAACCAATACACCCATGAGATTGAGGTGGAGACTGCAGGGCTCACAGAGTGCCACTCTGATCGAAGTTGACCAGTCACCGTTTAACTCAGCACTTTTTTTTAAGAACTTGTATGCAATATCAGAGGATGACCATAAGGTTCCTCAAGTTTGCTCCACCAGTCAATCCAATCAAAGCTGATCATAGATGTGAACTCCAATTTACCCCTGCCCTCTATATGCCTTGATTCCCTAAATGACTAAAACCTGCCTGTCCAAGCCTTAAATGAGCCTGAGAGAATTTTGGCTTGGCTATCTAAAACTAGTAATACACCTGAATTCTCTCTGGTATGAACTGAATTTGCCTTATTCAGCCCTAATCATGATCTTTTCACTATTAAACAGAAGAGACCGCCAACTTAGGAAGTCTGACTGTTGTTACCTGGAAGGAATTTTCATGTTTTCTTCATACATTTCTTCAAACTTTCTTTCCCTTGTTAGAGCTACAACGGTTCTAATGTTTTCGACTGCCTCGGTAGCAATCTGTTTAGAAATGGAGAAAACAACAATTTCAAGCAGAGCAGAATTGAGAGAGCTGTTCACAACAAACAAAGAAACAAAGAAACCTACAGCACAGGAACAGGCCCTTCAGCCCTCCAAGCCTGCACCGATCAAGATCCTTTGTCTAACCTGTCATCTATTTTCTAACGGCCTGTGTCCATTTGCTCCCTGCCCATCCATGTACCTGTCCAAATATATCTTAAAAGACGCTAACGTGTCTGCGTCTACCACCTCCGCTGGCAATGCGTTCCAGGCACCCACCACCCTCTGTGTAAAGAACTTTCCACGCATATCTCCCTTAAACTTTCCTCCTCTCACTTTGAACCCATGACCCCTAGTAATTGAGTCCCCCACTCTGGGAAAAAGTTTTTTGCTATCCACCCTGTCTCTACCCCTCATGATTTTGTAGACCTCAATCAGGTTCCCCCTCAATCTCTGTCTTTCTAATGAAAATAATCCGAATCTATTCAATCTCTCTTCATAGCTAGCACCCTCCATACCAGGCAACATCCTGGTGAACCTCCTCTGCACCCTGTCCAAAGCATCCACATCCTTTTGGTAATGTGGCGACCAGAACTGTACACAGTACTCCAAATGTGGCCGAACCAAAGTCCTATGCAACTGCAACATGACCTGCCAACTCTTGTACTCAATACCCCACCCAATGAAGGAAAGCATGCCATATGCCTTCTTGACCACCATATTGACATGCGTTGTCACCTTCAGGGAACAATGGACCTGAACACCCAGATCTCTCTGTTCATCAATTTTCCCTAGGACTTTTCCATTTACTGTACAGTTCGCCCTTGAATTTGATCTTCCAAAATGCATCACCTCGCATTTGCCCGGAGTGAACTCCATCTGCCATTTATCTGCCCAACTCTCCAGTCTATCTATATTCTGCTGTAATTTCTGACAGTCCCCTTCACTATCAGCTACTCCACCAATCTTAGTGTCATCAGCAAACTTGCTGATCAGACCACCTACACCTTCCTCCAGATCATTTACATATATCACAAACAACAGTGATCCCAGCACAGATCCCTGTGGAACACCACTGGTTACAGGTCTCCAATTTGAGAAACTCCCTTCTACTACTACCCTCTGTCTCCTGTTGCCCAGCCAGTTTTTTATCCATCTAGCAAACACACCCTGGACCCCATGTGACTTCACTTTCTCCATCAGCCTGCCACGGGGAACCTTATCAAACACCTTACTGAAGTCCATGTATATGACATCTACAGCCTTTCCCTCATCAATCAACTTTGACACGTCCTCAAACAACACAATAAGAATCTTTAATTCATGGGTGTCAAAATGCCAATCTTGAAACTCAACTTCTCCCATCAACTTTGACAATAAGAATCTTTAATTCATGGGTGTCAAAATGCCAATCTTGAAACTCAACTTCTCCCATCAACTTTGAATGTTAACCTTGACCTGGTTGGCTACATAGCTATTACTAGGATTCCTTTCTGGTAGACTAACAAAGCAGTACCACTGATGAAGACTTTTGGAATAAGACGTTCCAAAGTAGCACTGTCCAATTTCAACGGCTTGATTTTAATAATAGTTCAGTAAACTTATACAGTTTGGAAGTAAAGGTGACCAGGTAAGGTGAGGACAGGCAGTCGGCATCATTGAGATGAGTGAATGAAGAGAGGACCCTTGCAGACAGGCAGATAGACATGTAGCAGGCAGGAGTAGAACTTGGGAAATAAATGAAAACAAGATTTTTCTAGCCTATTCCTAAGTAGAAGCAAGGATAAAATAAAAGCAAATGATCTACATTCTAATTAATAGAAGTATTTCTGGGGAGTTCAGGCTTTCCTCCACATTAGGGAAAATCCTAGGCTCCTCTGGCAGTCTGGAATACCCTATGTTCAGGAAACATCATTTTTAAAAATGTTCATTGAGAGTTGTGCGGGCATTGCTGACAATGCCAGCATTTACTGCCCATCCCTAATTGCCCAGGGGGCAGTAAAAAGTCAACCACATTGCGAAGGGTCTGGAGTCACATATAGTCCAGACCAGGTAAAGATGGCAGTTACCTTAAAAGACCTCAGTGAACCAGATGGGTGTCTCCCCCAACAATTAAGAATGATTTCATGGCTAGCATGAGTTTCTTAATTAGAGTTTTAAGAAAAAAGTAAATTAGACTTTGTTTTATTGAATTCAACTTTCACCATCTGACAAAGCAGGATTTGAACCTAGGACTACCAGAACATTATCTAAGTCTCTAAGTTAACAGTCTAGCAACCATACCACTAGGCCATCCCATTTGGCTAAAGCAACCTGATATCTACATTTTGGAGCTTGAACAGCAGCGAAGTCATCACAGTGCATTCATCAGGCTGGGAGGCTTGTGGATAGGACATTTCATTACGTGGAGGGTGAGGTGGAAGAAGGATGTGGGGTAATACTGCAACAGCATATCTTAGGGAGGGGAGTACCCAGATGCTTCTGCAACTGTAGATGTCAATCAAGGATATGTTGCCTCCCTAGTGGCCGGGTAAGGGAAATTTTAGAAGATATGACAGGAAATTGACAAGAGGTACTTCACGAGGAGCCATTTCCAGATTACACCCGATGCCGTGCTGGAGTAAACATAGGAATAGAAGAATACTATGTATTTTCTTGAATGCCTGGCTGGAGAGATGGTGCGGGAGGGGAGGGTTTATTTCCTGAGGCATTGGGACCATTTCTGGGAGAGGTGGAACCGATACAAGTTGGACTGGTTACATATGAACAGGAATGATATCATCCTCACAGCGAGTTTTGCTAAAGCTGCTGGGATGAATTTAAATTGGACTAGCAGGGTGGTGGGATCCTGACAAGTAGTTCAGGGGGGAAAGAAGCTGAGATGGAATCAGAAGTTAAAACCCAAGTAAGTGAGTCTAGAAAGGAGGAAAAAACATTGGCTATATAAAAAAGAAGGGATCTTAGCAGGTCTAATGCAAGAACCTCAAGAATAAGATAGATGAGTTGAAGGTCCTGATAGGCACATAGGAGTATAATATTATAGCAATGACCAAGAGCTAGCTGTAAGATGGGCAGGATTGGCAGCTCACCATTCCTGGTCAGAGAATATTCAGATGCAATAAAGAGAGGGATAGAAAAGGATGACAGCTTCCTATAAGGTGCACAAAAAAAATAGAGAGGAGAGTTGAAGAGGGTGGATGTTGCATTACTGTAATAATGGAATCAAGTTTTTTGTAGTCAGGAGCAATGATATCATCAAAGAACCAAAAAACACAAAAAAGGGCAAATAATCTGCTTTCTGTGTGCAGTATGCCCCAAAACAGTCAGGAAGAGGTACAGCATCAAATATGTGATAAAATTTCAGGGAAGTATAAGAAAGGTAAGTCAGTAATAGTTGATTTTAATGACCTAAATATTAACTGGGATTCTTTTAGTTTGCGAAGTAAGGAGGGAACAAAATTCTTAAATAGCATCCAGCGAATTTATTCAGTCGGTACGTAGAAAGCCCAACAATGGAGGGGACAGTTCTGAACCTAATATTCAGAAATGATGCTGAGCAGGTGGAAGCAGTAACAGCAGGGGAGCATTTTGAAGAAAGTGACCATAACTCAGTTATATTTAACATTGTTATGGAAAGGGATAAGGATGGGAATAAAAGTTCTAATCTGGACAAAGGGTAATTACATTATGATTTGGCCCAAGTCGATTGGAATCAGGGACTTGCAGTGTTGGAAAAGTTTAAGCCATTCAAGGAGGAAATAGTGAAAGTGCATGGCAAATGTGTTCCTGTAAAGAAAAAGGGTACGGCCAAATGCAGAGCACTCTGGATTTCAAGGGTCATAAGGGTAGAATTAAGAAAAATAGAGAGGCTCATGACAGATACCAAGGGCTTAGTAACAGACTCTTTAAAAGGAGTATATCAAGTGCAGGGCCAAACTTAAAAAGAAAATTAGGAAAGCAAAGGCATTGTATGAGAAAGCATTTGCTGGGAGAATAAAGGAAACCCAAAGTTTTTTAACATATAAAAAGCAGTAGAATAATCAGGGAAAGAGTGTGGCCCATTAGGGACCATACAGGTTATCTGTCTATGGATGACATGGGCACAGTTCTCAATGAATATTTTGTTGGTTTTCAGAGTGGAAAAGGACTTCACAGCTATAAACATCAGGGTGGAGGGCAGTGAAATACTAAAATACTAACATTGAGAGAGTGGAGGTACTAGAAGGTTTAGCAACCTTAAAAGGTAGTTAAGTCTGCAGCCTGGGTGAGGTGTATCCAGGCTGTTGAGAGAGGCAAAGGAGGAGATATCAGGGGCTCTGGTGGCAGCTTTGAAGATCTCTTTGGCCATGAGTGAGGTGACAGTGGACTGCAGAACTGCTAATATTGCCCCATTATTAAAGGAGGAAGGAATGGACCAGGAAATTACATCTAACCTCAGCAACAGGAAGGAATTAGAGAGATATATCTGCATTTGGACAGACACAGATTAATCAGGGAAGGTCATGTTTGACGAACTGATCAGAATTTTTGAGAAGGTAACCAAGAGCACTGATGAGGGAAATGATTTGATGTGAACTAAGAGAGTTTAACAAGGCTTTTGATAAAGCCTCTCATGGTCAAAAAAGTGGGATCCGAGGCAAAGTGGTATGTTGGGTCCAACACTGATGGACAGACAAGCAGTGGTAGATGCTAGAAGGACGCTTTTGTGGCTGGAAGTTTTGCTTCCATCAGGGAGGTGCTGCAGCCCAAGCTGTTTGTGGTGTATATTAATGATTTGTGATTTCTATAATCCATCCTACACCTTCTGTTCTCCAATAGGGCCTCTGATAATTTACTCCCTTTGTACCTGATAAAAGCCTCTCTTTTCCTTCTTACCAGTCCTGAATATTCATAGACATCCATATTTCTCTGGTCTTGTTGCTCCTACGTTGGAACATGTCAGACCTGTGCTATCATCAATTCCTTTTTGAATGGCCCCCATCCCCGCCACTGTTCTGATGTAGATTTACCCAGAAGAAGCTGTTCCCAGGCTATTCTGGCCAGATCCTGCCTTATTCTGTTAAAATCTGCCCTCCCCCAATTTAAAACCCTATTTCTTACAGACTATCTTTACTCGTATCAGTAACATACAACCTCAGGGAGAATGCAACATGATAGATGGGTAATCACAGAGCTTGGGGCAGCGGCTGGGGGAGCTCACTGTGGAGTGAGGTTTTAGCCAGCATGTTTCCTGAAGCCTGAAAACTTTATCAGGCAGGGTTAAATTTCAGAGTGAACTTAAATGAGACACACAGTCTTATTATAATATTTAAAAGACTAACCTGTCTCCAAGGAATGGGTTGATCATCAAGCAAAACTTGGTTCTACCTCGCTTACAACCAGAAGTGGGAGTCTTGGAGGTCAGGGTTTTTTTTTTAAACCCTGTAATTCTGTTTCCTCCTCCACAATGCAAACCTTTGTGGCTAATGTGTCCCTTTCTGTGTTTCTATGCGCGCACTGGTGTAATAATGATTGCAACTACATCCTGTGATTAACATTTCATCTGGAAACAACATGTTATTTACTGCTCTTGCTGTGAAAGTAAATATCAGGCATCTGGAATACCGGCACTGGAGACAGTCCAGATGAGGTACATTAGGCTGATCGTAGGCATGCAGGGACTGTCATTTGAGGATAGGCTGGACTCATTGGAATATACAAGAATGCGAGGACCTTACTGAAACATACAAAATCTTAGGGGACTTGACAGGACAGATGCAGAAAAGTCATTTCTCTTTGTGGGAAACAAAGACTTGAATCATTTTAAGGAAACAATGTGGTATAGGAAGCAATGTGGCCACACATAAAGCTTGAGCAGGAGAAGAACGGATCCCACAGCTAAAAAGCTCTCGATGTATCGGTTGCAGGAGATCACAGTCACAGTTTGAGAATCTATGCTTTAAGGAGGATCTCCAATGATCATACAAGCTACATGGTGCGGGCCTCTCCAGCTCCTGGTTAAATAAGGTCGTGAAGTTGGCATCACTTGCCCTTAAAGAACTTCAACTGGCCCACTGGACAGCTTGCCAACTGATGCCACCCCCACTGCTGTTATAATTGCATTGGAGGCCAAGGATAGGCAGGAAGGCGAAACACGAGCCACCTGCTGGATTCAAACCCGCAGGGAGTGGAGTGCCACATTTAATCCCAAGAGCACAAATCAAAGTGCTATCAAATGCCGTCTACCCCCGCTGAAAATCACTCACCTTTCCTGCTTTCTCAAGTTCCGACTTGTCCTTGCTGGCATGTCCAGTGAGCATTCTCATTTGTATCAATCCTGCTATTGCCAAGACTGGCACAATAGCCAAGATCAATAGTGTCAGCTGCCAGCCGTAGACGAAGGAAATAATAACTGAACATCCTAAATTAGCTATATTCTGTGAAATCAAACCAAGTCTGATACCTGTAGCCTATATAAAGACATGAATAGAGAAAATTCTTCATTAAAAATAATTTTAGAAAATAACATCCATATTCTCTTCAATGTTTGCACTTGTGTTAACTGCCCAACATTTAATAAAGCTTTTTGCAGCATTTTGGGATTAGTTTTATGCTTGATGAGAGGTTTGAAGTACGTTGTTTACAGAATGCTTTGGTTGAGTTGAAATAAGTTGAGAAAAAATAGCTACATTGTATGTGATATCTATGTGAAACTTCTAAGGCAGAAACTGCACAAAAAACATTCATAATATTTTCAAAAATTAATAATTTTTTCTATTAGGAGGCCATAAACAAGCCTGGAGTCACTCTGGAGCATTTGTTAAAGAGGTCTGATTTACAAAATAAAATACTTGAAGTACTAAAGATATTTAAAATAAATATTTAACTATAATGTAAAACATCATACCAAATTTGATCATCAAATTATACAATATTTGATACAAAGTTTTTATTAATTGGGACCTATGGAACCTGAGTGTGTCAATTGATCAAATATTCCAGTTGATCAAGAAGTCCATATAATGTAAAAACACAGAGTAATAGAAACATAATGCATGGATATACACATCACAGTTATACTTTATTTACAGCATAAATCACTGAAGTAATAATACAACTTTGTCTTAAATAAAAAGTACCAGCAGACAGCCTTTCCCCCTCACACACTTAACTGATTACTTGGACATCGCAGCGATCACCATAACACAGTAAACTGCTGTACTTGAGGTAAATAAATTTTACTGGTTTATCAAGAGTGCCAGTTTATAATGTGCTTGTTAAAACAATGTTTGCTGTTTCCAAATATTTTTTCTGAGTGCAAACAGGATTATGTGGAATCTTACCTCTCTTAAATCACTGATATATTTATTTGGTTTAAGAATTAAATCAAAGACATTTTTGGAATATGGGGCAATAAAAAGGGACTAACTGGACTGTACGATAATAAAGTGTGGAGCTGGATGAACACGGCAGGCCAAGCAGCATCTCAGGAGCACAAAAGCTGACGTTTCGAGCCTAGACCCTTCATCAGATGCTCTGATGAAGGGTCTAGGCCCGAAACGTCAGCTTCTGTGCTCCTGAGATGCTGCTTGGGCTGCTGTGTTCATCCAGCTTCACACTTTATTATCTTGGAATCTCCAGCATCTGGAGTTCCCATTATAACTGGACTGCATTCTGAAAGAAGCGGTGTAGAGTTGATGGTACATGGTCTCCCTCTGATTTGTACAAGACTATGATTCTGTCGCTTTATTTACTATAATTCAATTAGATTTCATGACAGTTTTTGACTTCTGTGACGGGTAGGGATGGTCAAGACCTAACGGCACTGGTAGATACATACCCCCTTAACTTGAGATGCATCAGTTGCAAGTCTGGTAGTCAATGCTCCAGTGCTGTTCTTCGAATCATCGAACCAGCTAACATCCTAAATATATATGTATATACACACACAACACACAAATGAATTAACATGTTATATTACATATAAAATGCCATGAGACTAGTGTATAATTACCTGTCTATTTAGCTTGGCTAAATTAGTACACAATTACTTTGGAATAATATTTGTTAAAATGTTAATTGAAAAAGAAGTTTGTGATTTGCTGTACGGTTATTGAAATTTGATGATTTCAGAAAACCAACTGAAAGGTTTGCTGGAGTCACTTCAGTAAAATTGTGGTGAGTATGTCTCACAATAAACGTCAGTTACTACTTTTATAAATTATTCTGCCAGGCATTACCATCTTTATTTGCAATTAATGCTGAATCAGATTCCTATCACAATCGACTTTGATGGACACCAAGCCATTACAGACAGCCTAGAAATTTCATATGTTTTATGGCATTGTCAGTACAACAAAAAGCCTCAGAATTGTTGGTCATACCTTTTTGAGTGCTCCCTCTATCTCCCCTGCTCCCATTCGCACTAAACTCTGGAGCTCTCTTTCACAAGAGCCAGATGAGTCTTTGGGCGGAATCTTAGAGAGGCCTGAACAGTGTGGGCTGTGGTGGGATTTGTAGCAAAATCACATCAGGTCTATCTCTTCATCGGGAGCATCTCACTGTAGCTTTTACATTAACTGGCAAGTGGTGAGGTAGGTTTTTCGCTAGGTAATAGTAAGTTGCTAATTCAATCAGATTAAAGCTTGTTAAACACCTTAATAATGGTACACCATGACTCATTAATATTCAGGCCCCTACCATACCATGCACTTTAAACAAGCCAGATGAGAATTCTCAGCATGGAAACCAGAACAGGTACCTGGCAGCTTCAGCTCGCAGCTATGTCTCAGAGTCTTAAGGAAGTTGCCCTCATCAGAATCCACAGGCAGGGGTTCCCAACACAGTGAGTCAACAGCTACTTCCGAAACCAGTCCAGAGGGTGGCCACAGTCAGGCATCCAGTCAGAGAGTTCTTGGTCCTGAGGTCTGTACCTCTGCATTCCAGGCACTGGGTCATGGTCAGTTATGAGACCTTAGAGCACCCAGTCCAAGGTGTAGGTCAAAAGTGCCCAGGAAAATGTACAGACATCACGCGATGGTCTGGACCCTTTTCATCTGTGACTGTCCAGGTAGGCCACACAAGGAGTTGGGCCACAGTCAGTCCATTAGGTACATCCAGAGAAACTAAGAGATAAAGGGTTTGGGGAAACAGGGGATGGGAAAAAGACTTTGAAATCTTTGGGGGCTGCAAGCCGAATGGAAGGGGGATGACAACTGGGAAGAGGGAAACTAGATGACAGCAGGGTGATGTGTGATGGTGTTGCCCCATGGTAATAAGCACAGTGGTTTTCAGGGAGGGTGCAGGGTATGGCAGCTGGCATGGTTAATTTGTACTTTGGGGGCTTGGCTTGGGAGAGGGGGTGTGAGATGTGGGGAGCTGACACAGATAATTCGGATGGGAACCTCAGAGATGCAAAGCCTGTGGGGTTTATGGGGGTGGATAGCTTCAGCTAAAGGGCAATTATAGATGGATAACAAATTCAGCAATACCCACATCCCAGAGAAGGGGAAAGAAAGGAAAAAAGATTCCATATTTATGTTGCGAATACGCAGCTCTAAGTCATTAGCCCTTCTCTAAGTCTGACTGTTTTTGCTGCTTATTTGACATTTGGTCATGAAGAAGATGCAATTTTGAGTTAATTATTAGGAAGAATTAAGACGTCAACTTTGGACCCTATTGCAAGTAACAATCAGTAACTCTAACCTCCCACCCAGTCACTGTCTCAGGTTGAAGCAGACTAATCACAACCAGACAATTCACAGGCCTATCTTCTGACGTCACACCTCCTCCATCACAGAGGTTACCCAATTTTACATCTTACCAGAGCCTACCTCCACATCTTGCCTCAACTCACTTATTGCTCAAAGGCTCACTTATAGCTTTGATACAGCCAGATTTAACTTTTAATTGCTCTCTTAGGCAACCTCCTAACATCCAATTTTGCTGTCTGTATCATATCCAACACAAAATCCTACTCGCAAACCACTTCTGTGCTTCCTGACCTATATTAATTCAATTGAAAATGTTCTAAAGTTCATTAATGAGCTCAGTTGATGCCATATTTGTAAAACTTCTGAGTCTTTACTCCACACTCTATTCCTCCAAACCCGATGAATCCTCTGAACAGACAACAGAGTTCAATATTTATACAAGGCAAAGGTTCAGCCTCATTCTGTTTGAGTATAAGTTTCAGTAGTAAAAACAAATGTTAATTCAAAATGAGATAACAGGGTGTACAGCTGGATGAACACAGCAGGCCAAGCAGCATCAGAGGAGCAGGAAGGCTGACGTTTCGGGACTAGAAACTTCTGAAGAAGGGTCTCGGCCTGAAACATCAGCTTTCCTGCTCCTCTGATGCCGCTTGGCCTGTGTTCATCCAGCTCTACACCCTGTTATCTCAGATTTTCCAGCATCTGCAGTTCCTACTATCTCTGTTAATTCAAAGTGTTCACAATTGTCATTGGTGTCAATGGTCACAGAGATGTGGCAATTAACTTTTCATTGTTGGGCCAAGGTATGGCAGGGATCACAGGAAACACTGATGCTGAGTTACAGTGGTAATTTTTAATGTCATAATTTCCCTAAATTTCTGCACTTGATCAGTTAACTGTTACTATAGCAAACATTTTTAGGAAGTTCTGGAACACTAAATCATGTTGCTTTTATGCACAGGTCTCTATTTTTAATATTTATTTCATTTAACAAATATTTCATGTGGCATGTGCTCTTCTGGGCAATGGTTAACAATCTAATGCAGTACCTTAAGCTTGTAAAAGGCAGCCTGTGAAAAGTGCTAAGTTTATCTCAGTTCACTCAATAATCAAATTAAGTTTCAATATTCAATTTGACTCAATTACTGGAAGGTCCAAATGACCCAATTCTGCTCTTTTATGTTTCAGACTATTTTACAACTGGGAGGATCTTCAAGCAATTAAAGAACTGATTTAAGTAATCTGAGCTCCATTCCAGAGCAAGGAATATGAAAGGTCATTCTTTTTAACTTAATCAAAAATTAAAAGTCATCAAATGCAAAGTTAAAAAATCTATTTACCCATAAGGACAATATAAAAGACAAATTGTTATCAGTAGATTAAAAGGACATCAGAAAACAGGAACAAGAGTAGGCTGTTCAGTCCCTTGATCCTGCTCTGCCATTCGCTAGGATCATGGCTGATCTGATGATAGTTATTTATTGGCCTTTAATGCCCATACTCTTGACTTGTGCTTTGTAGATAATGGATGGGCTTTGGGGAGTCAGTGTTCCTCAGTGCAGGATTCCTAGCCTTCAATCTGTTCTTGTATCTACAATTTTTACATGGCTAGTCCAGTTCAGTTGCTGATCAATGGTAGCCCCCAGGGTGTTGATAATGGAGATTCAGAGATGGTAACACTGTTGAATTCGATTGGAAGATGGTAGGATTCTCTCCTTTTGGAGATAGTCATTGCCTGGCAGCATTGTGGTGAAAACATTATTTGCCACATGCCTGCCTAAACCTGGATATTGTTGTCTCACTGTAGTTGGACATGGACTGCTTCAACATCTGCGGAATTGTGAATGGTGCCGAACTCTGTAATTATCGGCGCCATCTCCACGTCTGACCTTCCGATGGAGGGAAGTTCTGCTGTGAAAGAGTTGCTAGCGTACTACTACTGATTTGGCTAAATCTAGTGATGGCAAGGTTTACTGAGTCCAAAGAATAAGAAATAAGAATTACACACTGCAAAATAACAAAGGAATGAAGCCAAATATTAATATGTGGTTCCTACCTGTCGCAACATTGCCGTAAAGGCTAAATATCGGAGTCTCATTGTCAGTATCTCTCCAGATTTGCCAAACATGAAGCCCTAAAAAAGGCATAAGGTGGTGTGATAAAATGGAACTATACTTCAAAGGAATAACATAACCGTCCAAATTACTTCTGCAGCTGAGTTAACATAGAGATTTTACTGAATAAACATTCCACACAAAAATCAGTGGGCAGTGCATCCTAGTTTTAGAAATTTGGACTGAATATCATAGAACTTCCTTTTGTTAAAGTTCAGGAAACTTGCCTGGTGCTTTCTCCCTGTTCTATTTTTACAGAGGCATTGTCCTAAGTGTGTTCAAAGCTCTAAACAATACATGTAGCAAGGAGAGGAGCCTATCATAAATATGTTAATATTTATGGAATGTTGACTGACCCTGGAACTCCAAGAAATTACCCAGAACTGGCCTGAAAGATTGGAGCGACTGGGCTTGTATTCACTTGAGTTTAGAAGGATGAGAGGGGATCTGATTGAGGCGTATAAGATTATTAAGGGATTGGACACACTGGAGGCAGGAAGCATGTTTCCGCTGATGGGTGAGTCCAGAAACAGAGGACACAGTTTAAAAATAAGGGGTAGGCCATTTAGAACAGAGTTGAGGAAAAACTTCTTCACCCAGAGAGTGGTGGATATATGGAATGCTCTGCCCCAGAAGGCAGTGAAGGCCAACTCTCTGGATACTTTCAAGAAAGAGATGGATAGAGCTCTTAAAGATAGTGGAATCAAGGGTTATGGGGATAAGGCAGGAACAGGATTCTGATTGTGGATGATCAGCCATGATCATAATGAATGGTGGTGCTGGCTCGAAGGGCCAAATGGCCTACTCCAGCACCTATTGTTGATTGTCTATTGAATCCCTCTGTAAACACCAAACCTTTAGAAAGTAGAGGTTACTGGGCAGCGGCAACATGGATGTTTGTCATCTGCTGTGCACTTGCCAAGTAGCTTGTCTTATGAACTTCTGCCATAAGAGTGCTGCAATACATTCCAGTGAGATTTTATTGGCAGCCTCCAGTGAGTCTTTTATCTCAGACTCTTATGACTTATTTGATCTATTCCCACACCTGTTTTGTTTTCTTATCTTTTTTGCAGTGATTTGGATTACTACATAGCTATTCAGGTCTGCTTTGATTATTTTCTTTGCTCACTGACAGAGTAATTGATGAGAAGCCCATCACAAATTTGATTTCGTATAATCAGTGTAGGTTGTCCACTTAACAAAACACAACAGAACCTCACCAAACATAACTAGGACCAGTACACACCCCAGTACCCCTCTATGCCACCAACTCCTTAAACTGGTCCCATTTTGAGGGCCCTCCAGCTTCAAGAACACCAAGCAAAAGCAGTGGTTTGCTTGGTGCTTCGAGCCTGTGTGTGTTTTTTTTCTTGATACCAAATGGATAAGGCATGAGTTTAGCTCCTGCAGTGTAGAATGCAGGGTTGAATACTGTAATCCAGCTCCAGTCAGCATTCTACTTATTCACAGATATCATTAAACCTTACTTGTAGAAAAAATGTGATGAAGGAGACACCTCCAAGTGCTAGGAATAACAGGGAAAAAAGTGTACTCTGACGGCGAATATGCTCTTTGTCAGAATTAGCAAATACCTGTGTTGGGTAAAAGAAAGACAGTTTAAATATGATTATTGCACCACAACATATTCAGTAAGTTTAGACTGGCAAGAAACAAGGCATTCATGATGTGAAAATAAACTTTGTCTGAAGTTGCATTTTGGTTATAGATAGCAGGGTAATGTTTCAGCATGCTGCTTGTAAATGAAACATGGGTTGCACACTTCGCAGAAACAATTTGTCTTGATATCAACTGAGGTACAAACTGATTTGTTTCTGTGAAAGGTGTTTGTCCAGATAGCATACCTCCTCATTCACAGTGAGAAGAGTTCTTCCTTTGTGGAACAGTTATCCCAAAGACCAATCAAACAACAATCTGATATTGTGTATAAGCTATGATTCCATGAGTATGACTAAATCATCAACATCACTGGGCACGTTCTGTCCCACAGACCTGCCCAAAGTATTACAATCAGTAACAAGGTGTGCTAGGAATCTTCAACATTTGACTCTGGATTCAATGCCATTAAGTCAAAAAGTGGACAAGGAAGCCAACAGATGATAACCACGGTCGCCCTGCCTCAGCTAATGAATCAGTACTCCTCCAGGTTGAGTACCCTCTGGAGGAAATACTGAGGTTGGCAATGGCACAGGCGTGCTCTGCCTGAGGAACTTCAATAACCATCACTAAATGTGGCTCACTTCTGCCATGATTTACTGAAGTGGTGAGGCATACAGAATGAGTAGGTGGCACAGAGGCCATGCATGGTTAAAGGTTTGAGGCTTGGCTGGATGAGACGTTGCATGAAGTACTGGGAGTGACAGAGCTTGAGTCTTAATGGGAAGTGGTATTAGAGATGGAGTGAATGTGAGGTACCACAGAGATAATTGTGACACATACCCTCACAGAAAACCGAATGTGTGAATGTCGTATTGTGCTGAGGAACCTTAGAAATGCAGGGAAACTCAATAAAAGAACAAACTTAAAGGCTTTGTGCTTTAATGGATGCTGCATTCAGAATAAGATAGACAAATTGATGGCACAAATTGAGGTAAATGAGAATAATCTCATAGCCATTATGAAAAAATATTTACAAGCTGATCAAAACTTGGAATTTAGCATTTGAGATAGGAGGGATGGAAAAGGTGGTAGGATAGCACAATTAATGAAAGATGAAATGAGGACAGTTGTGACAGACGATCTAGGCTTAAAGTCCATTTGGGCGGATATAAAAATCAGCCAGGGAAAGAAAACATTGGGAAGAGTAATGCACAGACCCCCAGACAGGAGCTACTGTGTGGGAAAGACTATAAAATCAACAACTAATAGCAGCATGTAAAAAAAATACAGCAATAATTATGGGTAACTTCAATCTTCGTGTTGATTGGGTTAATCAAATTTGAAAGGTAACTATGACAATGAAGTCCAAAAGTGGACAGTTTCTTAGAGCAAAATATCCTGGAAACAACCAGCTGATTGATATCTTAGATATCTTGGATCTGGCAATGGGCAATGAGGTAGGTTTAATAATTGACATTGAAGTAAAAGGTACCCTAGGAAGTAGTGATCATGACAGAATTTAACTTGCAGTTTGAGACTGAGAAACCTGGGTTCGAAACAACTGCGTTTATCCTAAATAAAGTGAATTACAATGAAATGAGGATAGAGTTTGCTTGTATGAATTGGGCACACAGATGAGCAGGAGTGATAGTAAGCAACATTTAAGGAGGTAATTCATGACTCTTAGCAAAAATATATCCCAGTAAGGAGGAAACATCCTAAGACATGGATAACCTAACCATAGCTGACCAAGGAAATTAAAGAGGTTATTAAGTTGAAAGAAATAGCACTTGAGGAGGGCAAAGTCAGTAGACTGGGATAAATTTAGAATCCTGCAAAGACGACTAAAAATACATTATAAACAAAAAAAATAAACTATGAGGACAAATTTGCAAGAAATATAAACACTGACAAAAGATCTTCTTTAAATATATAAGAATGAAGAGAGAGGTCAAAGTGGACACAGGTCCCAGAGAAAATGAAGCTGGGGAGATGGTTTTGGTAAACAAGGAAATGGCAGCAAAGTTAAAGACTGACGACAAATATGTGCTTATGGTGGAAGATATTTCAAACATTGGAGGAAGAATCAAGTACCATCACCATCACTGGAGAAGTGGTATTAGACAAACTATTAGGTCTACAAGTGGATAAGTCCCCTGCCCCTACTTAAGGCTGAGATAGATTCTTTATCAGTAGAGAAATCAAGGGTTACAGGTCAGCTAGGAAAGTGGACATGAAGAATGTCAGATCATCCATGATCACGTTGAATAGCAAAGCAGGCTTGAGGGGCCGAAATGACCTGCTTCTATTCCTACTTCTTACTGTCTTATAGTCATAATGACCCGGATGGCAATCTCAGCCCAGCGGGTGCAGGGCCTCGTTCGGGGTCTCCTTGACTGGTGCTAGGGGAAGAGAAGAGTTCCAGTTTTCCTTTGTCTGTTAAGTCTCGGGGAAATGACATGAACTGTGCATGAGCAGCTCGGGACACCTGGTGCACCACCAACTTTTAAATGTGGTTCTGGATCCAACAGTGAGACAGAGAATATGATAAGCGTAGCACCACAGCGTTTGGTGCATAGGTAATGCAGTGAGTCTCGGAAGATAGCATGAAAAAACCTGGTTCAATATAAAATCTATTTGCAATTGTATAATTTAACTAGAATATATTTGAACATTTTAAACTTACAGAAACAATTTCGGAAAATATCAGGGCAAATGCAGGCTGCAGGACACCATTTAAAATGGAACAGAATGTTCCCAGAAGTATATAAGGCCATTCAGTCCTGTTCATTCTAAGAATACGCAGAAAGGACATGTTGGGAAGATTTTCATCCTGAAAAACAGAGTAGTTTCATATACAGTTGTAATATGAATATGGTTTCCAAATCTGCAATCTGTAAATGACTGAACTTCAGATTCTGTTAAAAAGACCTGTTTATTTTTAAACCTAAAAATGGCTAAATGAATGTTTTAAATAAAAAAAAACAGAAAATGCTGGTAATACAGAGCAGAGGTAGATGCACTTGTTTGCTCTTGTTGCAGATGCTGTTCTACCTCAAAGGTCCACGCAGCTCCCACATTGCAGGGAAGTCTGACAGTACAGCCCGAGGTAGCGGAAAAGGCAAATTTTTGAAAACTAACTTGAAAGTAAAATAGGTCCCACAAGCAAAAGCCTTCCAGGCAAGGAAGGAGTTGTGTTGTTTTGGTCTTTGAAGTTTTCTTAGTCTGTCAATTTTACAGAACCAATGTGCTTTCACTTGTTAATCCTTCAAGTTTTAGATAGCGCTGGAATACCATTCATTGGCTGGGAAAGCCAGAACGCTGGGTTAAATTTCATTTTAACTGCCACTTAACATTGGAAAATAACAGACCTGACATTTACACCAGAATTTATCATATGCCTCCAAGCAACCTCCAGTTCAAGGGGAGAATTGAGTGGGATTACACCAAGTTTCTAATACACCGATATTTTTCATGATTGGACCTTCAAGATGCACCAGCACCTGATTCCACATGTCTCTTCCCTTGCATGTTAATATTCTGCTTATTAACTCAGTTCTTCTCTCCAAACGAACGTTGTCAAACCTTCTGAGTTTTTCTAACACTTCCTGTTTTCAATTCAAATTTCCAGCGTCTGCCATGGTTTGCTTTTGCAGTTTAGAGCAAAAGTGCAAACAATTTCTGATCATATTGCAGAGTGACAACGGGGATACAACTTTCAGTTAAGCCAACGAAGCACCAATGTTGAACCCAAATCCCGCTGAGAATTCAATGTTCTCAACCCTAATACCAATAAATCTCAAACTTCTGTGAATAATGAATGCTTTATATTGATTTAAACATGTGAAAATTATATTGTATAGTTAGCTATCACACGCACTGTAGAAATTCACTCCAGATCCTCCGACAGTACTGTCCAAACCCATGGCCACTTCCATCTAGAAGGATAAGTGCAGCAGATACAATGGGAACATCACCAACTGCAAGTTTCCCACCAAGCCACTCACCATCATGACTTGGAAATATATTGCCTTTCCTTCACTGTCGCTGGGTCAAAATCCTGGATTTCCCTCCTTAATGGCATTGGGGGTCAACCCACGGCAGGTGGACTGCAGCAGTTCAAGAAAGCAGCTCACCACCACCTTCTCAAGGGCATCTATGAATGGGCAACGGATACTGGCTAGCCAGGGACCCCCACATCCCACAAAATAAGTAAGGAAAATAAGCCCAAACACCACTGAACTCAAAGACCCTATACAGACAACAAATAAAACGAACGTCATCTACAAAATACCTTGCAAGAACTGTGACAAACACTACATTGGACAAACTGGCAGAAAGCTAGCCACCAGGATACATGAACATCAACTAGCCACAAAACGACATGACCCACTATCACTCGTATCCTTTACATACAGATGAGGAAGGACACCACTTTGATTGGGACAACACATCCATCCTAGGACAACCCAAACAGAGACACGCACGAGAATTCCTAGAAGCATGGCATTCCGACCGGAACTCCATCAACAAACACATTGATTTGGAGCCAATCTACCATCCCCTGAGAAAAAGAACAGGAAATGACATCACCAACCCAAGGAAACCTAAACAGATAAATAGAAAGCGGGACATAACACCAGCGCTTCGTCGGAGGCTCACTGATGATGTTACCTAGAATGGTGACGAAACGTCTGAAAACTAACCTTCCAGCTCAGCGAGCAAACTCACATCCAGAACCACTGAACTCAATTAACAAAGAGACATGAAATTTCTCCTACTGCTTTGAATTATTAACTTTTCAACTACAGTAGGACAGAAAGACAATACAAGATAAAGATTTATGTTACTTATATAGGCTGACTAGAAGCATCATAAGTAATAAAATTCCAAGATGGAATATTAATGCACCACTTAAAACAGATTCTTAACAAAACTATAGTGACCTGTACCTGTGGAACATCAGCATCCTTATTTTCTGCAGCTGTTCCTGGCTTTTTCATGCTGGCACGTGTTGACTGTCTTCGCAGTGGCTTTGTGGCAACAGTCTTGGGTTTAGCTCCATTTATCTCAATAGCCAATTCGTCCGTCTCATTGTCTTCATTCCTAAATGTCTAAAAACAAATTACATTACATTTTAAGTTTTTAATTGTTTTAAGCAAATTAAACATACACACGCACATTTAGTCAAATTTAATTCTGAAACCTTTTCAGAGATGTTATTACTCTTCTGCAGCAAGTGGGACTTGAACTCCTGGTTCAGAGGTACAGACGCTACCACAAGAACCCTTTCCACAATCATACATGCTCTAAATCAATAGTTAAAGTCATCCATACATTTAAAGCGTTAACTAACTTCCAAAAGTACCTGGTTAGTCACCAATGTATAATAAATTCCTTTTGCCTCCATCAGTTCTTCATGGGTTCCTATCTCTGAAATGACACCATCCTGTAATCCTGCAATGATGTCTGCATTTTGCACTGTTGACAGACGGTGAGCAATAACTATTGTAGTGCGGCCTTTGCGTACCTTTCAGAAAACACAGGGTATGTTTAGATTGTGACTCATATCAAATTCAAGCTTCCAGCCCAGTGCCTATGTAGCTTCTTTACAGAACTATGTAGCTGTTTCTTAAAAATCTTTGCACAACAATGCTCTTGATGCTTTTAGGGAGAGATGGGCACTGTGGGGGTGCCTTGTATTTTGATTTCTTCCCTATCCCTTAACTTTCGTCATGTAAGCATTGCCCTTATCTGGCTTTGCTTGTGACTGGTTCACTGGTCACACAGGAGTTTTCCTGGGTGGTGGAAATATTGAATAAAGGTTTTTGCATAATGGCATCTTTACTGAGTCACTGCACACACAACTACGGGAGATGTGGGAAAATGTAAACACTTCTAAAGAAATGTAAACAGTGGATTCAGAGAGTCCCCAGGCATCAGGGAAAGAAAAGTCTTTGTAAATCCTTGCCACAGTTAGCAACACTCTTTACTTTGAGGTGTGAATATCGTATGTTTGAGCCCCAAAGCAAGAGGAGATCTGATTGTGCAGTTGGGATGAAATGTCTGCACAGCATTCACAGAATTATAAAACCAGCTGGCGAAAAACAGCACATTCACCTAGCCACAGTAACTCTGTCAAATCGGTATCCAACTAGTCTCAGGCTCCCATTCATTTTCCTTAACCCTGCAAATCTTCCCTTTCGAAATACATGTTTATATTCACACCTTCAAACACTACTACCAAAAATAATTTAACTCAACTTTCCTGTTACTTGTGAGATCTCAATGTGTGCAAGATGGAGTAGAAGGAAGCTGGTCTGTTGGTGGATGGGACTCACTTGAATTGTGCTAGGACCGACATTCTGGTGTATCAAATTGCCTACGCTGCAGAGAGGACTTTAAACTTAATTGGTAGGGTCAGGGCAGGGGATGGTGGAAATACACAGGCATACAAAGCAAAAGGATATAAAAGCATTGCAGAGATGCTTTAAGGTAAAGATACTAAGAGGAGGATAGGATGGAGCAGAGGTAGAAACATTAAACAAGTAGCAAGATGGGGAAACGTAGTGAAAAGGCAAAATTAATAGCTTTTTCCCTGTTTGCACATAGTATTCAGAACAAATTAATGAATTAATGGCACAAATAGAAGTTATCAGCTAAGTTCTTATAACCATTAAGAAAACACGGTGACAAGGAGGCTAAAGCTGGGAACTAAATATTCAAGGATACTTGACTTTTTGAAAGGACAGGCAGGAAGGAAAGGCTTTATGAGTAAGGGATGGATAAGTCCAACAGCAGGATCTTGGATCGAAAAATGTAGAATTCATATTCATGGAGGTAAGAAATAATGAGGGGAAGGAGTCATTGGTAAGAGTGGACCATAAGCTTCACAACAGCAGCTATACTGTAGGGCTGAGAATTGAATTGAATTGAATTATCTTTGAATAAATCAGGAGATAATGAGAACATATAAAAAGTACAGTACATGAATCATGGGAGAATTTAATTTTCATGCAGACCGGAAAACCAACTGGCAGAGATGATCACAAGAAATAATTCAGAGTGTGTATTTGGAACAGTTTCCTGGAACAATATGCTGTGGATCTAACCAAGGATAAGGCCATTTTGGATGTGATAATGTGAAATGAGGCAGGTTTAATAAACAATGTCACAGTGAAAGATCCTCAATGTTACAGTGACCACAATAAGGTAGGATTTAGCATTCATTTCGAGCATGAGGAGCTCAGGTCAGAAACAACTATGTTAAACTTGAATGAGGGTAAGTACAATGCAATGATGGCTGAGTTGGCTGGAGTGAACTTGGAAAACGGATTAGCAGAAAAGACAGTTGATGAACAATAGCAGATATTTAAGAAAATAGCTCATGACTCACAACAGATAGATATGCCAGCGAGGAAGATGGATTCTATGATGAGAATAGACCAACCATGCTTAACCAAGAAGGTTATGGATAAAACCAAACTGAAAGACAAAACATGCTGTGTGGCAAAATTTTTTTGTAACCCAGAAGAATGAAAAAAAATTATAAACTCTGTCGAAAGATGACCAAAGCAAAAAAATCTTTTGAGCAAGAAATATGAAATGGACAGAAAAACTTGTTTAATATGAAAAAATAATGGAAGAAGCCAAATTGAACATCGGCCCCGAAGAAAATGAGGCTTGCGAAATATTAATGGGGAAATCAGGAAAAGAAAAATGATTGAATAAATACTTTGCATCACTTGTCATGGTAGAAGATGCTGTTAGCATTCCAAAAATATTAAACAATCAAGGGACAAAATGTGGATTGTGTGTTGAAGGAAGTAGAACAAAATTGTCACTGCAGACAAAGAACTAGCAACGTCAACATGATTAAAGTCCGATAGGTCCACTGAGCCTAATGGATTGTGGCCTATGGTATTAAAGGAAGTAGCGAGGGAAGATGGATGTATTGGTTGGAATCTGCTAAAACTCATTAGATTCTGAAGAAAGATTGGAACTGCCAATGTAACAGCTGAATCCAAAAAGAGAGGGGGACAAAACCAGAGATAATGGGAACTGCAGATGCTGGAGAATCCGAGATAACAAAGTGTGGGGCTGGATGAACACAGCAGGCCAAGCAGCATCTCAGGAGCACAAAAGCTGACATTTCGGGCCTAGACCCTTCATCAGAAAAGGGGGATGGGGAGAGGGTTCTGGAATAAATAGGGAGAGAGGGGGCGGTGGATCGAAGATGGATAGGGGAGAAGATAGGTGGAGAGGGGACAGACAAGTTAAAGGGGCAGGACGGAGCCTGTAGAGGTGAGTATAGGTGGGGAGGTAGGGAGGGGCTAGTTCAGTCCGAGGAGGACGGACAGGTCAAAGGGGCGGGATGAGGTTAGGTAGGAAATGGAGGTGCAGCTTGAGGTGGGAGGAGGGGATAGGTGAGAGGAAGAACAGGATAGGGATGCGGGGACGGGCTGGGCTGGTTTTGGGATGCAGTGGGGAGGGGGGATTTTGAAGTTTGTTAAACCCACATTGATTCCATTGGGCTGCAGGGTTCCCAAGAGGAATATGAGTTGCTGTTCCTGCGACCTTCGGGTGGCATCATTATGGCACTGCAGGAGGCCCAGGATGGACATGGCGTCGAAGAAATGCGAGGGGGCGTTGAAATGATTCGCGACTGGGAGGTGCAGTTGTTTGTTGTGAACCGAATGTAGGTGTTCTGCAAAGCGGTCCCCAAGCCTCCGCTTGGTTTCCCCAATGTAGAGGAGGCCGCAACAGGTACAGTGGATACAATATATCACTTTGGCAGATGTGCAGGTGAATATCTGCTTGATGTGGAAAGTCATCTTGGGGCCTGGGATGGGGGTGAGGGAGGAGGTGTGGGGGCAGGTGTAGCACTTTCTGCGGTGGCAGGGGAAAATGCCGGGTGTGGTGGGGTTGGATGGGAGTGTGGAGCGGACAAGGGAATCCAGGAAAGAGTGGTCTCTCCGGAAAGCAGACAAGGGTGGGAATGGAAAAGTGTCTTTGGTGGTGGGGTTGGATTGTAGATGGCGTAAGTGTTGGAGGATGATGCGTTGTATCCAGAGGTTGGTGGGGTGGTGTGTGACGACGCGGGGATTCTCTTTTGGCGGTTATTGTAGGGGCGGGGTGTGAGGGATGAGTTACGGGAAATGCGGGAGACAGGGTCGAGGGAGTTCTTGACCACTGTGTTGGGGAAGTTGCGGTCCTTGAAGAACGAGGACATCTGGGATGTACGGGAGTGGAATGCCTCATCCTGGGAGCAGATGCGGCAGAGGCAAAGGAATTGGGAAAAGGGGATGGAATTTTTGCAGGAAGGTGGGTGGGAGGAGGAGGTGTACTCCAGGTAGCTGTGGGAGTCGGTGGGCTTGAAATGGATATCAGTTGCTAGGTGGTTGCCTGAGATAGAGACAAAGATAGGCTGGTTAGCTTAATGTCTGTCACTGCGAAAATGTCAGAGAGAGCATTTAGAAATGCTTGACAAACATGCAGACTAAGCAAAGCTTCATGAAAGAAATTTGTACATGTCAAACACATTAGAATTCTCTGAGGAGGTAACAATCAGGATAGATAAAGGGGAACCAGCAGTAATAATACATTTCGATTTCAGAAAGGTATTCAGTTAGAAGTTACATCCAGTAAGATATTACATGTAAGAGTACATTGTGTGAGGGATTGTATATTGACAACTGTAGAGGATTGGCTAACTGATAGAAAACAGAGTTGGAATAATGAGGGCATTTTCAAGTTGGGAGTGGAGTGCGATCGGGATCAGTGCTGGGTCTCAATTATTTACAATGTATGTTAATGACGTGAATGAGGGAAGTGAATGTATGATCACCAGGTTTGTGGATGACGCAAAAATAGGCCGTAAGGCAAGTGGTAAGGATGTCACAATGAGTCTAGAGTGGACTGACCTATCCCCTCCCTAACTCCCCACCTATACTCACCTTTACCAGCTCCATCCCCGCCTCTTTGACTTGTCTATCTCCTCTACACCCTATCTAAACCTCTATCCATCTTCGACCCGCCTCCCCCTCTCTCCCTATTTATTTCAGAACTCATTTCCCTTCCCCCTTTTCTGAAGAAGGGTCTAGGCCCGAAACGTCAGCCTTCCTGCTCCTCTGATGCTGCTTGGCCTGCTGTGTTCATCCAGCATTACACCTTGTTATCTCAGATTCTCCAGCATCTGCAGTTCCTACTATCTCTATTACAGAGGAATATCAACAGGTTGTAATTTTCAATGTTATTATCTTCTCAGGGGTGGCACGGTTGCTCAGTGGTTAGCTCTGCTGCCTCACAGTGAAGGGACCCAAGTTCGATTCTTGCCTCAGGCGACTCTGTGTGGAGTTTGCACATTCTCTTCGTGTCTGTGTGGCTTTCCGCCCAGTGCTCTGATTTCCTCCCACAGTCTAAAGGTGTGCAGGTTAGGTGGATTGGTCATGCTAAATGTGTCTAGGGTAAAATGCAGGGATAGGGTAGAGGGTTGGCCTGGATGGGATGCTCTTCAGGGGGTCACTGTGGACTCGATGGGCTGAATTGCCTGCTTCCACACTGTAGAGATTCTATAATATGAAGTGAGTGGACAAAATCTTGGCAGATGGGATACATGAAAATATCCTTTGACACGAAAAGCAGAAGAGTTGAATATGATTCCAACAGAGAAAGACTGCACAAAGGTCCAACATACAGGGATTTGGGATCCTTGTACATGAGCCATATGAAGCTAGCATACAAGATTAACAGTAACAGGAGAGGCTAATAGATTGAAGCCTTTATTTCATTGGGAATGGATTACAAAAACATTTTTCTAAAACTATCTAAGGCACTAGTTAGACCACAACTACAACACAGTGAATAGTTTTGGTCTCTTTATGTAAGGAAGTATTGAATGGCACTGGAGGCAATCCAGGGAAGGTTCGTTATGTTGATCCTGGATATGGAGGGACCGTCTTAAGAGGAGCAGTTGAGTGAGTTGGGCCTATTCTCCTTAGAGTTTAGAAAATTAGGAAGGAAACTTACCAAAACATACAAGATTCTTAGCGGGGGTTGACAGGTAGATGCAGAGTGGTTATTCCTCTTTGTGGGAGAGTCTAGGACCAGAGGGCATAATCTCAAGATATGGGGCCACCCATTTAAGGCTGATAAGGAGGAATTTCAACTCTCATAGGGTCGAAATTATTTACTACAGAAGGCAGTGGAGGCTCGGTTGTTAAGTATACTCAAGGCTGAGACAGTTGGATTTTTTAAAATCAATAAGGGAGTCAAAGCCGTTGGGGGAAAAGTGGAGATGAATCAGAGCAGCCATGATCTTACTGAATGGAAAGCAGACTCAATGGCCCAAATAGCTTATTTTGCTCGCACTTCATAAGATATTTGCCCACCAAATCACTGTCCTTCAAAACAGTATCTTCTTAATTATTTCATGGGATGTGATTGTTGTTGGCAAGACCAGAACTTGTTGGAAATCACTAACTGTCCTTCAGAATCTCATGGTGAGCCACCCTTGAAGTTAGTCAACGCAGTGAAAACTAGTGATAGTGGAATGGGAAGTTTTTTTAAGAACCAGCAGCACATGACTGAAAAAAACAAAAGAGGAGAAAACTCATTATGAAAATAAATTGGCAAGAAAGATAAAAGTATATTTAGCAAACAAACAGCTACATAAAAAGAATGAAAGTAGCTAAAGCAAGTGTTAATCCCCCGAACGATGTTACTAGGGCATTGATATCAGGGAAATGGTAGATAATTTATACTAATATTTTGCATCTGTCATCACAGCAGACGACACTATAAATATCCCAAAAGATATCAGATAAGCAAGATACTAATGGGGTGACAGATCTGTTAACAGCCTATATCACAAGAGTCAATGTATTTGACAAACTGAATACAAGCTAGAATGTGATGGCCCGTATCCAAGGCTTTTAAATGAAATGGCTGCAGAGATCGTGGAAACATTGGTCAAAACATTCCAGACTATTGTTTTCAGTGAAAATGTAACTCCTTATCTACTATTTTTGTTACAAATGAAGAGTCAAGGGACCAGGCACCTCCGTTCACTCAAAGGCTGATTTGCAATGCAGAGTGACACCAACGGTGTGGGTTCAATTCTCACATCGGCTGAAGTCACTGTGAAGGTCCCACCTTCTAAACCTGAAGTGTGGTGACCCTCAGGTTAAACTCACTGCCAATTGTCTCTCTGTCATAAGACAGCAGCCCTCTGACACTATGGTGACTTTTCCTTTACAAATGAGCAATGCAGTTACCTCAACTCTTGTCACTCCTCAACCGTTACCACAACAGCATTTCAAGATGAAACTGTAAAAGTGGGCAATCCTTCCAATGAAAGAAACCTCTCAATTGCAGTAAGATAATTAAACTAGCATTAGCTAAATTAAAGAAAGAACAACTGTTACCTTATCGAGAGCAGCTTGAACAGTAGCTTCACTCTCAGCATCCAAAGCAGATGTAGCTTCATCCAGCAGCAGAATCCTGGGATTGCGCACCAGAGCTCGTGCAATAGCAATTCTTTGCTTCTGGCCTCCGCTTAGCTGTGTGCCTCTTTCTCCAACTAACGTTTCAAATTTCTGCAGGAAATTTCAAGATCAGAGTTAGTGACACATTATACATGTCTGTTTATGAAGAAAAAGTTAAAATAAGTAAGCCTGTTTTAATAATGATCGGATGTCTCAAACTATCAAAGGTCATTTTCTCCTTTGGATGAATCCAGCACGAAAGGGCAAAAACAATGTTTAAAAATGAGGACACGAGAAGAATGTTTTTTTCTCTGAGGGTTGTACATAGTGAAACTCTCTGGCCTAGAAGGCAGTGGTGACTGGATCATTGAATATTTTAATGATGGCAGTACGTAGATTGTTGTAGAACTAAGAAATCAAAGATTATTGGGGTAGATCGAATTTGGAATTTAAAACACAACAAGATCAACCATGATTTTAATGAATAGCAGAATAGGCTAAAGGGGCCGAATGGTCTATTCCTAATCATAATTTATATATATATAGATGCGTGTACTATTGCCAGAATGTTGTCCGTATATATAGCAGCTCAGCCTCAGGTCTGCAGCATCACAGATCCAGTATTCAGCCAATTCATCTTTCTTTGTGATATTATGAAATGGTTGCTGGTACTAGATACCCTTCATTTGATCCCTTGGGAGGCGGCAATGGTAGAATGAAGAATGGATGTGCCAGACCAAGAGGTTACAGATTATGATTGAATACAATTCTGCTGCTATAGCTGCTGGAGGCCCACAGTGTCTCATGGATGCCTAGTCTTGTGTTGCTGGATGTATTTGAAATCTATCTTATTCAGCATGGTGATAATGCCACACATCATAATGAGTGTATTCTCAATGTGAAAGGGAGACTTCATCCCTGTCAGAATTTCAGTCCGTGGACAGGTGTATCTGGTGTAGATGGATTGGTGAGGAATGGTAAAGTACATTTTCCGTCTTGTTGCTCTCTCACCACCTACCAGGCACAATGTAGCAGTTAGGTTCTTTAAAGATTCAGTGAGCACAGTTAGTTATATTACTACGAAGGAACTCCTGGTAATTGATTCTGATTTCCCCACTCAGAATACCTTACCACCCTCAGTGCCAACACAAGTAGTGCTCAACATGGAGGAGAACTGACTCCTCATCTGAAAGGCGAGGCAGTGGGTTATAGCTGGTAACCGGCTGGAGGGTTCCTTGGTTATTTTTGATCTGCGTTATGATTCCAGCTAATGTTATTGCTGGACAAGTCAGATCCCAGATCAAAACATGACTTGATAGATTTTTGTTTAACTGGTTGTAACAAGGTGGTACAAATAACCAAGACTGCAGATTTGGTTTCAACAATAAAACAAGTGCTTATTGCGGAAAAGAAATTGAATAAACCAAGCCACTTACATATACTACAAATATAATGATCTTGAAACTCACAGTAACACACAGACCTGTTAAAAACATCAGAGCCCTTTAATGGTAACATAACTGTTGTTTTAATTCTCAGTCTTGAGAATCTGATAGCACACCCATACCTCCTTGAGTAGTTACGCAACTGAGTTTGGACCATTTTTTTTGTTACCTCGAATAACCCCTGCAGGGTTTTAACCAAACAATTCTGGTCTTGAAATTCTTAAATAAACTCCTTACACTGTGGTAACCTATTTCTTAACAGTTCTGCGATAGTAGGAACTACCAATGCTGGAGAATCTGAGGTAACATGAAGCATTTCTGAAGAAGGATCCAGACCCAAAACATCAGCTTTCCTGCTCCTCTGATGCTGCTTGGCCTGCTGTGTTTGTCTAGATCTACATAGTGTTATCTCTTAACAGTTCTAAACTATCTTCTTTCTTCAGGAATTGCTTTGCACACCCAGCTTTGACCTGGGCTTCTACAAAATGGAAAACAAAATGGCTTCCGAAGCTACACTGGCCCTATCCCCCACCTCTTCCTCCGTTACATTGATAACTGTTTTGGCGCCGCCTTGTGTTCCCATGAGTAGCTTGAACAGTTCATCCACTTCACTAATGCCTTCCACCCCAATCTTAAGTTTACCTGGACCATCTTTGACAAAGCGCTCTCCTTCCTGGAACTCTCTGTCTCCATCTCTGGACCTCTCTGTCTCCATCTCTGGCATCCACCTGGAAACCGATATCCATTTTAAGCCTAAGGACTCCCACAGCTACCTAGGATATTCCTCCACTCATCCACCTTCTTGTAAAAAGGCCATTCTCTATTCCCAATTCCTCTGCCTCTGCCGCATCTGCTCCTGAGATGAGGCATTCCACTCCCAAACATCCCAGATGTCCTCTTTTTTCAAGGACTGTAACATCCCCCCCACAGTGATCGAAAATGCCCTCAACCGTGTCTCCCGCATTTCCCGCCACTCATCCTTCACACCTCCTATCCACAATAATAACCAAAACAGAATCCCCCTCATCCTCACGTACCACCCGACCAACCTCCAAATCCAACGCATCATCCTCCAATATTTCCACCATCTGCAATCTGACCCCACTAGCAAAGACATTTTTCCCCTCCCCACCCTCATGTGCTTTCCGGATGGACCACTCTCTCCGTGACTCCCTCGTCCGCTCCACACTCCCCTCCAGCCCCACCACCCCTGGCACTTTTCCCTGCAACCGAAGCAAGCGCTACACTTGCCCCCACACTTCCTGCCTCAACCAATCCCAGGCTCTAAGAAGACCTTCCACATCAAACAGATGTGCACCTGCACATGTGTTAACACGATATACTGTATCCGCTGTTCCTGATGTGGCCTCCTCTACATCGGGGAAACCAAGCAGAGGCTTGGGGACCGCTTTGTGGAACACCTATGCTCAGTTCACACAAACAAGTAAACCTCCCAGTCACGAACCATTTAAATTCGCCCCACCCCCCCACCCCACTCCTCGAATGACATGTCCATCCTGGGCTACCTGCAGTGCCACAATGACGCCACCTGAATAATGCAGGAACAGCATCTCATATTTTGCTTGGGAACCCTGCAGCCCAAAGGTATCAATGTGGACTTCACAAGTTTCAAAATCTCCTCTCCCCCAACCGCATCCCAAAAACAGCCCAGCTAGTTTCCTGCCTCCCTAAACATTCATCCCGCCCCAAGCCCCCTCACATCTCCTGCCCACTAACCTCATCCCACCTCCTTGACCTGTCCGACCTCGCTGGACCAACCTATCCCCTCCCTAACTCCCCACCTACACTCACCTTTACTGGCTCCAACCCTACCTCTTTGACCTGTCTATCTCCTCTCACCCTATCTTCTCTTTTATCCATCTTCTCTCCGCCTCCCCCTCTCTCCCTATTTATTTCAGAATCCCCTTCCCCTCCCCCATTTCTGAAGAAGGGTTTTGACCCAAAACGTCAACTTGCCTGCCCCTGTGATGCTGCTTGGCCTGCTGTGTTCACCCAGCTCCACACTGTGTTATATGGCTTACACAGCTTGTGTGTTCTTTTGGCTGAGGGGAAACACCCAATTCTGGATCCCTCTAACTGAAGCCTAATGCACTACACTGTTTACATTTTTTTTAACTGTTTACTCATAAATTCTCCTAACCATTAGCATCCAAGAAATAGCTCTCTTCTACCGCTTTTGTTAAAAACAAGCCATGGCTTCAGAAGGGCCTTGCAAGTTAAACATTAAACACATGCAGGAAGACAGAACAAAGCCCACACGCTACTAGTTCAAAATCCAAACTCAAAAATAAATGAGATAAAAAGAAATATATATTAGGATACCTTAACTCACACCTGATGTTATAAAATTTCCTTGGCTCAGGAGTCAATATTGAGGGCAATAACACGCAACAAAACTGACCAACCAACTGTATAACACTGTTCCATCACCTCTGATGGGCTTGTCCCACCAACGGACATGTGCAAGGATGATGATGGATGATGTTAGAAAGGTATGAATCCATATCACTATATCAGGACATTGTTTGACTAATATGTAGGACAGCTCTCCTATTTTTTTAGCACAGGTCTCAATGCTAGTAAGGAGGGCTGCAGTGTATGAACACAGTTCTGCGTGTCACTGTCATTTCCTATACCTTGTTCAATGCCAAGTGGTCCATCCAATTTCATTTCTTAAATCAGGTGTGTAATGTAACTCAGTTAGATTTAAGATCATGTGGAAATGGATAAGATGGGCCAGAAATAAAATGTCCTCAATTAGGAAAGGGTTAATTTTGCTAAAAAGAAAATACAATTTGGGCCAAGTGAACTGGGAGTGGCTATTTTCAGATAAAACTGCAACACAGCAACGGAAGGCATTTAAGGAGGAAATAGCAAAAGTACAGGGCAAATATGACACAGTATGAAGCTGAGGACCACAGCTGGCTAGGCAGCATCAGTAGAGCAGTAAAGTTGACACTTCAGATCAGGACCCTTCTTCCTTTTTCTGGAGAAGGGTCCCGACCTGAAACATCAACTTTCCTGATCCTCTGATGCTGCCTGGCCCGTTGTGTTCCCCCAGCTGCACACTGCGTTATCCCTGACTCCAGCATCTACAATTCTTACTATCTCACAGGGCAAATGCGTTCACTTAAAGACAAAGAGTTAGACCGTGACCTGGCTAGGGACATAAGATAAAAGAAGTTCATGACATACTGAGGGGTCAGTAAGGCAGTGCACCTAAAGGAGGATAAAATGTTCAGGGAGTACCTTAAAAAGAAAATTAAGAAAGCAAATAGCATGCATGAGGATGCATTAGCAGGTAGAATAAAGCAAACTGAAAGATCTTATTACTTGTGAAAGAGCAGGGCCTATTAGGAACCCTACAGGCAATACATGTGTGAACCCAGAAGACACAGCTACAGTCCTCAATTAATAGATCACATCAATGGTAAATGATGATGTAGGTATGGACACCAGGGTGGGGAACTGCAAAATTTGGTAGGAATTAATACAGAGGATAGATGTAGTTGCTGGTTTAGCAAACTTAGCATTAGACAAACCCACAGAACCAGATGAGCTGTATCCTAGCCTGTGATGGGAAGAAAGGAATGATATATCATGGATGCTGGCAGTAATTTCAAATCTTCCATGACAACAGCTAAGGTGCCAGAGATTGGGGAACTGCTAAAGTTGTCCAATTATTACAAAAGTGAGGAAGGGTCAGACTGGGAAATTACGGGCCAATCAGTCTAATCTTAGTAGTGGAGAAGTTGTGGGAAAGAATTCTGAAGGACAGAGATGAGCTTATGAAGACAGAAATCAAACTCAAAAGAAAACAGGTTTTCACATATAAAATGTATTAATTCAACGGCAAAGACAGTCAATACTTACATCTGGCAGTTTCATAATAAAATCATAGGCATTAGCTTCCTTGGTAGCTTCTTCTATCTCAGTCATGCTGACATTTTGACGACCATAGCGAATGTTTTCAGCTATTGTGGTTGCAAAGAGGACAGGTTCCTGGCTCACAACACCAATCATTTCCCTGAGATGTCTAACATTCAAACTTCGGATATCCTGTCCATCAAGCATAATCTGTCAGAAGTAATTGTTCATTTACATGAGTAATTAGGTTATCACAGTTTTTAAAGACTGCATGTGAAGACTATTACCATAATGTCAGGCCTCACTGCAGCAGTGTTCCAGAAATCAAGCCCTGCTATTTCCACGTGAAAGAATTGAATCCAAATACAGAAAATTCCCAACTTTTACCCCTCCACTTAGACCCAGATTGTCAGAAAGGCAGGCCAGGTTTCTGCAACGAATAAAATGACTCCTTATTACAAATAGATTCTAGCTGCTGGTAAGCAATTGTGAACTATGGACATATAACTCCACTAGTTAAAACACTAACTCTGCTTCTGAAATCACCCTATATAAATATACATGCAGACATGAAAAACATTGATGTTGTAAGTGGATAGAAAAACTGGGAAGGCATTTCAAAGGAGTTTCTGATTAAAAGCAACAATTTATAGCGAAGGGAAAGAAGACTCGTTTGAGGATTTTTTTATATTGCAGAGGAGGTAGCAGTCTCCTTTCAGATGTCTGAAAGCGTCTGCCTATCTCCTTTACACTCATAAGCTATTCAGCTAGATGCAAGCCAATGAAATAGTGGTTGGCGGGCAGAAAAGCCTTCGCCATCGACTAGTCACCATTGCACAGACCAATCAGTGACTTGTTATCAGCCAAAGCTCCCTATTCATGCATTCCCTGGTTCCAGCCTATCTGTAATAACCTCTAACTATCTACATGAACTGCTTCAACATGCAGCAATGTAAACCGCACTTACGATGAATGTCAGTAGCCTGCTTTTAAAATACGTTGCAATCCTTCTATAAGGCTTGACTTAAAAACTGCCTTTTCCCATTTTAGCCCAAAAACCAAAAGATAATATACAAATATATAATATGCAAACTGTGTGAATTTTACAGGACAGCAATTTATCAAAGAAGAAGATACATAACACCTCAACCAAAATACACGAAGAGAAAGAAACTAAAAGTAATCAGGATCTCTAGTTGTGTACTAGGCAGCAATAAACAGTGCTTTATATCCTCCCAAAATCAATCTGACCCAGACTACAATACAGTTAGAGAATAAGACAAAGAACTGTGGATGCTGAAGAACTGAAACGAAAAATAAAAGTTACTGGAGAAACACAACAGGTCAGGTGGCACCTATAGAGAGAAAGCTGGGTTAACATTTCAAGTCCTGGTTAGTAGTTAGAAAAAGGTTTACCTAATGATGGGCAATGGGGAGGAAGAGGAGTGACCGGATTGGTGGAGACAGAGCCCAAAAAGAGCAAAAGAAAGTTAGGCAGACATTGGGATGTTTGCGAGTAAGTCAGAGGGAGACGTAAAGCTGATAAAGGGGACAAAAAGTAGGTGAAAATGGGTTAGCTGTGATGAAAGCAGCCCATGTGAGCACAAGGCCTGGAATGTTGATAGAGGGGGGAAAAGAACATGAAAAAGGGTGTCCAGGTTTTAAAATTATTGAACTCGATATTGAGTCCTGAAGGCTGCAGGGTCCCCAGCTAGAAAATGAGATGCTGCTCTTGTAACTTACGCTGAGCTTCACTAGAGCATTACAGCAAGCCTGAAACAGAGATGTTGGCCAAGGAACACGGTGTTTTGGTGAACTGGCAGGCAACTGGACCCTCAGGGTCATTTTTGCGGACAGAGTAGAGGTGATCCACAAAGTGGTTGCCCAGTCTTTGTTTCATCTTCCTAATGCCCAACAGACCACATTGTGAACAGCGAATACAGTAGACTAAATTGAATGAAGTGCAAGTGAATCACTGCTTCACCTCAAAGGTGTGTCTGGGTCTTGGATACTGAGGATGGAGGAAGTAAACAGTGTTACACTTTTTGTGGTTGTGTGTGAAGGTACCATGGGGCTGTGAAAAGGTGTTGGGAATGGCCCAGGGTACCCTGGAGGAAACAATCCCTGTGAAATGCTGACAAGGAAGGGGAGGGGAATGTGTATCTGGTAGTTCTATCCCATTGGAGCTGACAGAAATGGCAGCTTAAAGTAGTTTGGATGCGGATGCTGGTGGCTTGGAAAATGAACACCTGGAAACACTATTGGGTTGTGGGAGGGAAGAGAAGGGGTGCAGGAAATGGTTGAAAGCCGTGACAACCATGTTGGCAGGGAATCATTACGTGAGGGAAAAGGTGGAAATGTCTGAGTGCCCTCTGTCTCAAGATATAAAAATGCACAGTAACTACATAGTTTTTCATTTGCTTGCAGTGGCAGCTTCATTAGCTTGTGTGATTGCACACAAAATCTCCGCTCCTTTAAAAATATTACCATTTAATGTGTATAAAGGGCCCCTGATTTAAGAATGTCTGACTTACAAATGCTCGTACTGAAGAATGTGATCCATATAAGGGTGTAATTTTAAAGTTCTAACGTACGGGCATTTCCTGTACTTGCAAACGGTTACTTTATATTGTTGCATGCTGCGTTCCAACTTTCATCGGATTGAAGAACAGAACGCTTCACATCCCAGGGACGCCTTGTATTTCTATTCCAAATTTTACTTTATGTTTGCTACTAAGAGTTGCAAGAACTTATCCTGCCAATATATCCCTCTGTAGTCTCCATCAATGCTTATCATAATTTATGAGAATCACAGAATCCCCACACTGTGCAAACCGGCCATTTGGTTTGAAGAGCGTCCACCCAGACCTATCCCCTCTCCAACCCTATTCCTTCAACCCTGCAGTTTTCATAGTTAATCCACCAAGCCTGCACATCTCTGGACACCATGGATAATTTAGCATTGCCAATCCACCTGACTTGCACACCTTTGGGCTGTGGGAAGAAACCAGAGCACCCAAAGGAAACCTGCACAGACATGGAGAGAATGTGCAAACTCCACACAGACAGTCAGTAACCCAAGGTGGAACTGAGCCTGGGTCCCTGGCGCTGTGAGGCAGTAGTGCTTATCACTGAGCCACTGTGCCAACCTATTCTACCTACAACCTGCTGTCACAAGCAAATTTTGATGTTAATCATCCAATTAATGTCTACAAATATCGTATGCATCTCTTATCTCAATATCCTATGATTATCTCTGAGCTTGTTTGCTTTGAATCATGCCCTCACAATTCACACTCCTCTTTTGGGTTGTGCTTT
The DNA here is from genome assembly GCF_030684315.1 of Stegostoma tigrinum. NCBI lineage: Eukaryota > Metazoa > Chordata > Chondrichthyes > Orectolobiformes > Stegostomatidae > Stegostoma > Stegostoma tigrinum. Next base: position 112,952,327 of record NC_081355.1, read on the forward strand.
CTTCTCCCCAGAAAAGAAATTCAGGTGATGGGCTATAACATGTATCATGTACATTTTTCCTAAAACTTGTGTTCACAGCAATGGCACACTTATTTCCCATACACAGCTTTACCATATAGCTGCTGTTCCTATCTCAAACACCAGATAAAAGGAATGCTGGCTCATGATCTGTCCTGCCTAGCAATTCAAATTGCCGAATCCTCGCTCTCTTGTGTGCAGTCAGAAAAGTTAACCGCCAGCTTTCCTGTTGAAAACGCACTGTGTTACAAGTCTAACCCTGCAAGGACTGTATCCCAGCCAGCCATGCATTTGGAGCTCCTAATTGCTGAACCTGTTTGGCGCTTAGCGACTTTATTTTCACAGCATGCCAAACGTTGTTAAACACTTTACCATTCCTTCTTCAGGGTCGTAGAATCTCTGCAGAAGTTGGATGGTAGTGCTCTTACCGCAGCCACTGCTGCCAACCAGAGCAACTGTTTGCCCGCTTTTCAACTTCAGGTGCAGACCTTTTAATATCTACCACAAAAAGGAAAAGGAAAATAAATAAATAAATATCGTGCTGTTGGGATTTAATAAATGTCAAGGCCTTTGTGGCCATCTCTTGTTTCTGATCTGTAAATTTTGGCTTAGTTACACAGGACCGTGAGAAGTTTCATTCATTCAATCTACCCTTATCTAAGTATAGACCAATAGGCCACAAACGTAAAGTGGGCAGAAAAATGCCCGCGTTAAGTGAACCAGATATAAGAACAGAGACGCCAGAACTATCCGACAACTGAGGCAGCATCTGAAAGTAAAGAAACAGGCTTAATGGCCTAAATTTTGTTGAGATGGCAGTAGTCCCATTGCTGGAGATAAAAGCAGGGTGACTCAGCAGGGATGACGCAGCTCTGGCTGATGGAAGAGGGTCAGACTTTGTTGTTGCTAGCTCATTAAATGGCTCCCACTCAATAAAGAATGTTGACTTTATCCAGGGCCCAGTAATACTATCACTAATGTTGGCTATTGCTGAGGCTGCAGCTGCAGTCAAAAACACTTAGATGGCTGGACACCCTTGAGGTAGGCTAAACATTGTTGAGGAGTGCTGGGGTCAGGAAAGGTTGTTTTGCTGACTAAGTGGGCACCCTGGAGACCTGCGCCCCAGAGCAACCACTGATACTGCAGGGTGTCTCCATGATCCCGTGACCCATCCTCAGAGCTTGCTAGTCTCCACATCAGGTGGCAGGCTCTTCTGACCAGATACCTATAGGTGGGAAACAGCTCTTAAGCAATCTTTTCCCAAGCGACTCAGATGGGATCCTGGCAGACATCAAAGCTTCCAATCTTTCAAAATGGCACAGCAGCAAGATGGTCTCAGGAAGACATTCACCCCCACTCTTCTAACCATCACCCCAAATACAGAATCTTCCTAAGACAATTTGCAAACCTTCCCATACCCCAGGACATCTGCAAAGGGCATATTTCAGATCAAAAGACTTTCATCAGCACATTACACAAAAGTATAATATCATGGGAGTATTTTGACTGAATTCTCCAAGTCCCGTCTAACTAAGCCAATATTTTCAGAACAGAAATAAAACATGGTCACATGAGCATTGGCATTTATTAAAGCAGCAAGTTTACTTTTAATAGTTTAACTGGAGTAAGAACTCTTTATATTAATAGGCATAAAATAAAGCGTTGCAATTTCTGTACCCAAAGAATTAAAATGTGTCCTACCTCAACATCAGGTCTTGAAGGGTATTTGAAGCGTACGTTCATAAATTCCACGTCTCCTTTGACTTGATCTGGTTTATGTCCACTTTCTGAAAAACTATCAATTAATGGTTCCTGCATGATAAAGAAAAAGTAGCATAAATAAGTAAGATCTCATAGATTTAGTCTTGATTAAAAAAAGTATTTGTCAAGTTGCATTCAGTACAAATAAATATAGAAGACATAGCCCGAGGAATTTTAATAGTCATAATGAAAATCCAAAAATCCAAACAGGAAGTGCAGTCCACAGCCCATCCGCAGTTGAGGTGGGCGTGTGGGTGGGGGTGCAGGCTTTATGAACAAAACCTTTTAAGAGGTCATCAGGTTTCACTTGGCTATTTCCCCACAAGATGCTTCCTTCCTCCCACCACCCAATGTGGGAATATTGCCAGTACAAGCAGAATATAACCCTTGACAGCACAGAGTCCTTCTGGATGGGTGGCCAATCTTGCAATTTTCATGTCGCTGACAAAACCGCAAGGTGATAAGAACATGCCAGGTTACCCCAACACCAAGCATTTGTCAAGTTGTTTAAGACAATGGCCCAAATGCTGGAAAAGGAGGTTATAATAGTTAAGTGAAGCTGGATGAACACAGCAGGCCAAGCAGCATCTCAGGAGCACAAAAGCTGACGTTTCGGGCTGAGACCCTTCATCAGAGAGCTTCATCAGAGAATAGTTGATGCTGGTTTTTGACCAGTGCAGACTTGATGGGCTGAACGGCCTTCTTCTGTGCTGTAGGTATCTATGATTTTACAGCATTATTTTGCCATCCTTTCTGTTTTACAGCCCATCTCCAAGGGTAGCAGAAAAATTACCTTATCCACTGTTTGGTGCTGAACATTCAAACTAAATGTTTCTGAGGAGAGCCACAAAGTTAATTAGTTTAAAGTCTTGGCAAAAATCTGTAGCTCGGGTTGTAGGTGAGGTTGTTGACTTGCTCATTGAGCTGGTTTGCTCTTGTTCAGACATTTCATCACTATGCTGGGTAACATCATCAGTGGGGCATCTGATGAAGCGATGTTATTCTACTCCGTTTGGAATTTATAATGCCTGGCCCATGATGGTGAGTACCGTCATTTCTGATTTCATCTATATGGGTTTGTATATGGGGTCCAATTCTATGTGTTTGTTGATTGCATTACGGGTAGAGAACCATGCCTCCAGGAATTCCTGTGCGTGTCTATGTTTGGGTTGGGCTGCTGTGATTACCTTGCCCCAGTTAAACTGATGGCGTTCATTGCCTGAATATACTAATATTAAGGAGTGTTTGTTGTGCCGTTCTGCCGATAGTTAATGTTCGTGTATTCAGATGGCTATTTTCCTTCCTGTTTGTCTGATGTAATGCTTGTGGCAGTTGTTACATGGTATTTTGTAAACCATCAGAACTGACAGCAAGACTCCGAAGACCACTAGGAATCATGGTAGCACACAAGCCCATAGCCACCCTACGACAAACACTCACAAGGATTAACGACCCTACTCCCACAACATACAAAATGAACGTGGTTTACAAAATACCACACAACGACTGCCACAAACATTACATTGGACAGACAGGAAGGAAACTAGCCATCAGAATACGTGAACATCAACCATCAGCAAAACGGCACGACGAACTCTCATTAATATCAGTACACTCAGACAATGAAGGCCATCAGTTTAACTGGGAAATGGTAACCATCATAGCCCAAGCCAAGCCAACACGCATGGGAATTCCTAGAGGCATGGTTCTCTACCCATATTGCAATCAACAAACATATAGAATTGGACCCCATTTATAAACCCATATAGATCAAAACCGGAAATAACAGTACTCACCATAACAGACCAGACAGTATAAATTCCAAGCAGAGTAGAATAACATCGATTCATTGGAAGCTCCACTGAGGATGTTACCTAGCATGGTGACGAAACATCTGAATGAAAACAAGCCAGCTCAGTGAGCAAGTCAACACCCTCAAAGTTAAATAGTTCATAAAATTCAGATTATTAAAGTCTAAGGTTCCTGAAACTTCCCTTTACTTTAAGATAAGGAGGAATTGGTTATTGTGATTGTATCATTATTTAATAATTTTTCATCCATGTCTTTGTCTCATCCTTTACTTGCGTTTGGTTTTTGGCCTTGCAAAAGGTAGGAAATCGGAATGCTTATTCTCCAAATGTCCAGAAGAAGTTGTGCATTCCTCACCTGAGGAGTGGCCTGCATTACTGACTGTAGATGCCAGTGAGTAGCAGAACAGAGTCCTAATTGACTTGTTAAATTCTAATCATTGCCCTTCATTGGCAGCCTGCCAATTAGTGGTGGGCAGCGTATCAGTCCCTGAGTCACTCTCATTTACAAAGGCTCAGGCTCAGACCTATTGTAGCAAACTAGCATAGAGACTAGCAGCGCGTCAAATTACACACCCGCCTCACTGTAATCCAGACCGTGAAGCCAAGCTGTAATTTTGAACAGCGCTGGTTAAGGAGGCCACTACAATTACAGCTTCAACAGGTTATTCTCCTGACTTCAAACATCCTCCAAAGACAGGCATCTCGAAGGAACTGAACACTAACTTTTCAGAAAACCCCAGCTTAAAATGAAGCGCGGGATGGGGAGAGAATCTAATAGGTGAAATGGAGCCCAACAGGAATTTGAACCTCAGTGTAGTTTCCTGCATCCAGAGATCTTGAGACTTAACATGTACTGTACAAGATTCATCTTTACCCTCCCAATTGCAGGTCACACACAAATGCATTCTGTGGGTAAAATTTGATGTTTGAATGTGGATTGTTTCCTTTACAAGCTTTTCCCATTCCAAACTCCAAAGGAACACAATGTCACCTGATCCATGATGTTGAAGATCACATAAGCTGCTCCCCTCGCATTGCCGAGTGCTTCAATGTTTGGTGATGTCTGGCCGATAGAAAACGCACCAATCAGCACTGAAAAAAACACCTAAAGATTTAAAAAACATGAAAAACGTTGAAAAGGAGTTACTGGCAAAAGAATACTGTAATTGTTATTTGTCCATTCTCGAATTGAATATCATCATTTATTTATCCTCTAAAAATCTTAGGGTAGAAATTAGTCTAGATTGTTTTTGGCTATGCAGTGTCTACCTAAAAAGAGAAGCCTGGGACAAGGCTGAATATGGCCTCATCTGAATATTCTAGGCACATAAAAAACCTCACCAGGGAGGTCACTCCTCAGGGGTATTAAACTTGGAGCCAATTGCCTCAATGGAAGCGAAATCTTCATTTGTGCACATGGTACTGAATTCTCAATTTGCACAGACTTCAGTGCTGGGAGCACTATGTTATAAACCTTATCCCACTGTAAACTCTACAGCACGTTAGTAATTTCCCCACGTCCAAGGTCAAACTGACAGGCCTATCATTTTTGGTCTATCCTCCACATCATTTTTGAATAAATGCACAATGTTCACAAACCTCCGATCATCTGATACTTTGCCTGTATCTGGGATTTTCAATTCTAGTGAGATATTTCCTCACTGACTCCTTTAAGAGACTAAAATATAGGGAGAGGTGATGGTCTAGTGATGATATTGCTGGCCTGTTAATCCAGCAAACCAGGTAATGGTCTAAGAACCTGGGTTCAAATCCTGCCAGAGCTGATAGTGCAATTTAAATTCCATGAGAATCTGGAATGGTGACCATGAATCTGATTCATTACTGCCCGTTGGGGAAGGAAATGTGCCATCTTTACCTGGTCTGGTCTACATGTGATGCCAGACACGCAGAAATGTGGTTGACTCTTAACTGTCCCCTGAGCAATAAATTCATCCTATGAATGAATGATACGATAAAATCCGGCCCTGGCAAATTATCGATGTTCAAGGAGGTCAGCCCCTCTGCTTATCACTCCTCCTTTTTAACTCTGTCATCCTGCTGCTTTGTAAAGACAGAGGCAAAGTGCTCATTTAAGAATCTTCCAACTTTTTCTACCTTACTTTCCATCATAATCTCTATGCTTTTGAAGTACTGATAAAATATCTTTGGATTTTCATTAAGTGGCAAATTGTTGGCAGGGTACAGGGGCTAAGGAAGAAGTGTGGAAGGACTATAGTGATAGGGGATGGGTTAGTCAGGGGAGTAGACAGGCATTTCTGTGGGCAATATTGCGACTCCAAGATTAGATTCCCTACAGTGTGGAAACAGGCCTTCGGCCCAACAAAGATGCTGCATTCGTTCCCAGGTGCCAGTGTCAACTATGCCATGATCCTACGCTGGGGCCAATAACATGGGAAGAAATAGAAATGAGGCCCATGCATGCAGAATTTATGAGGTTAGGTGGGAAATTGAAAAGTAGGACTTCAAAAATTACAATCCCTGGATTACTCCCAGTGCCATGTTGTATCATGCATGGGCATAGACGGAGAGAGCACGGCTGGAAAGATGGTGCAGAAGGGAGGACTTCAGTATCCCAATGATTTGAGACCATTTCTATTAAAGGTGTCATCTGGACACATTGGACAGATTACATCTGAATAAGAACAAGACCAACATCATCGTACAGAGTTTTGCTAAAGCTGTTGAGGTAAATTTAAACTAGATTGGGAGGGAGATGGGATTCTGACAAGCAGATCAGTGGGGAAATCAACTGAAATGGAATTAGGAGATAAAACAAAGGGTTGTGGTCCCAGGCTATGTAGTAAGCCATTTCCATCAGAGCACAATGATCCTGTGGAATCTTCTACCACAAAGGCTGTGACAAGAAAGTCACACAATTTACTTAGGAAAGAAATAGATGGAATTCTAGAGGAGAAAGTGTAAAAGAGGTTACTGGAGAGAGAAATATGATGTTGAGATCAGTCACAATTATGTTAAATAGTGGAGAGAGCTCAATGGGTCAAATGGCCTACACATTGCCACTATTTTGTGTGTTTTCTTGTAAGAGTCCAGTTTCTGCTTGGAAGGAAGAAGTAACCTGTTACATGGAGTTTTGTGAATAAAAGCTGTACAGACAGACTGATCTCTGCTTTTTCTTTGGCTAGATGGTTGTTTACCCGATATACATTCCAGTCAGACATCAATATGTAAATTAAGTGCTTAATTTCTACTGAAGAAACCATTCTACAAATTAGTTCTCCATGGAACGGGAGGCTTTGTGCCTGTCCTGCTCAAAATCCTTCAACAGTCTCTTGTAGGAGCTCATACAAAGAAAGCTGTGAACATTTGAAAAAGAGAGTCAGGTGGAGCAGGAATGATCACTGAGTTCACAAACGCCCATCCCAATCCTCAGCCCACTGGAACCTCACTGCCTGGGACTTAGCTGAGGACTGCTAACACAAAGTAGCTCCTTTCTGACTTGATTTAACTGTGGAGACACAACCAAAGCAGGAACTGTCCTGAGGATCAACCAAAGTTATTCTTTGAGTCTCCAGTTTAGGACATATGTAAAGCAATATGTAGCAATGAGCCTCATTTGGCTCTCGGCTAACTTATGTTCTATGTGGTTGAAATGGGAAAGAGAAACACACAAAATAAGAATTAGAATAAGAAGAACAGAAAAACAATTTTTAGAATCATAATCCTTACAGGCATTTCTCAGTGTTTAACATTGCATGAAATGTTACTTACCGTTAGCACTTTTCCAATTGTATAATTCTCAGTCAGTATCAGGGTACTTCCATACCAGAATGCCAGAGCATACGAAGCATAGATGATTAAGAAGGTGAAACCCACCGCTATATTGCTGCTAAGTGACTTTTTGATTCCAACTTTCTCAGCTTCAATCAATTTCTCCTGATACCTTTATGAAAAAAAGTGAATATAATTTGTAATGGGCACAATAATCCAACCACTACACCACGCTGGTTCATCTTTACAACAAGGTAAAGGAAAAACTTTTCCAACCACTTACTTTTGTTCTGATCTAACTGGGACACAGTGTTAGAAAATCTACATTCTAAGATATAGCGTGGAGATGTTTCAGACAGAGAACACAAAAGTTCAGGTAAAAATTCACTGCCTGCAAGTTATCCTGATGAACAGATTTAGCTTCCAGTCAAGCAGCAAGGAACCTGGAGCAGGTAAGAAGCTGCAATTGCAACAGGAATTTGAGGGGTTGAGGTGAGTGGGATGCAATCCCTATCCTGGGTTAGGGTGGGATTGAGGAATGATGGTGACTGATAACTGATTTTAATGTATTTAATTATCAACTCCCCAAATCCTAGATGTGGGCCAGCTGTCTATCCCCCACCTTCCCATAATCCTTTAACCTCGAAGTAAGTATGTTGAAGGTGAATTGAGTTGGATTTGGGGTCTCTTCGTAAAATTCAACATCTGACCTCAACTCAAACCATGCAATTGGCACGGTTAAAATTCAGCCCCCAAAGAATGGGAAGCTAAAAAGCAGTGTAAATTTTGCCTAATTTTAGAATACGGCCTTATGATAAGTACCAACGAACGCTGATTTTCAGTTGGGTGATATATGTCCATTATAAATGTTCACATAGCAAATGGAGAATAATAAGGGAAAACGTGAAGTTGTTCATTTTGGAAGGGAAAACAAAAGAACAGAATATTACTTAAGTGGAAATGAACTGCAGAAAGCTGCAACACAAAGAGTCTTGGGGACTCTTGTATATGAACCACAGAAAGCTAGCACTCAGGTGCAGCAGGGAATCATGAAGGCTAATGGAATGCAGGCCCTTATTTCAAGGGGTTTGGAGTATAAGAGGAGGGACGTCTTACTGCAATTGTGCGAGGTGCTGGTGAAACCACATCTGAAGTATTGTGAGCTGTTTTGGTCCCTTATTTTATGGAAAGATATCATTTCATTGGGGGAAGTTCAGAGAGGGTTCACTTGGAAGATCCTTGGTATGCAGGGATTGTTTTATGAGCAAAGGATAAACAGGTTGAGACTCTACTCATTTGGAGTTTAGAAGAACGAAGGATTATCTCATGAAACATTTAGGGTTCTTAAGGGGCTTGACAGGGGAAATGCCGAGAGGATGTTTCCCCTCATAGGAACAGAAAGCACAACCTCAAAATAAAAGGGACCCAATTTAAGACTAAGTTGAGGAGGAATTTCTTCTCTCACTGTCATGGAACTCCGTGCCACAGAGAACTGCATGGGTACAGTCCCTGTGAACGTTTAAGATTGAGATAGATAGACTCTTAATCAGTAAAGGAATCTAAGATTCAGGAGAAATGTGGAAACGTGGACTCGAGGAATGTTGGATCATAAATGGCGGTTCAGGCTTGAGGGGCCAAATTGTTTACTCCTGTTCCAATTTCTTATGGTCTTATCCAGATTATTCAGAACGCATTCTTTTGCTGCGAGCCAAATGTGCTTCTAATTCATGCAACAAATTTGGACTGTCATTTCCAACCAATATAATTTCAATTATATCCAGGAAAACACCGCAACAGAGCAGGTGAAAACAAATACTGATCTCAATGGGGCTCTTAGGGCATTTGTGATGCAGTGGTAGTATCCCTACCTCTTGGAACAGGGGGCCCAGGTTCAAGTTCCATCTGCTCTAGAAGTGTATAATACCATCCCTGAACAGATTGATTAGAACATTTCAACAATGGGACTCTGCATGATAAGTAAAACTTCTCATTCAGATTTTGGAACATGGGTTACCAGTTGTCTCTGATTGAAATGTATTCATGTATATGGGAGGGAAAATAGCAGGCAAAAGGTTGGCATAAAAATAGCAAAATAAAAAGAAAGACTGCTCCATTTTCCAAGGTTTAAGTCTATATAATAAAATGCCTGCATTTGGCTATGATACACAATCAGGGGCTATACAACTCTCATAAATCCCACTGTAAATTCATAGTTTTCAAGCCATCAGGTACCATCAACTCTCAGGAACATAAACAAAAAGTCTAACCTTGCAACTTCTTTCTCTTGTCCTCCAAAAGCTACCACAGTCCTGAAACCTGACAATGCTTCCTCAGCCACAGCTCCAGCTTTTGCATAAGCATTTTGTTCTTGTTTTGTGAATGAAGTCAACAACTAAATCATTTAAAGAAAGGAAAATTAGTTCATGACTCATATCCTTTAAGAAAACATAAATATTAGTGGTCAAATCACAAAAATACAAGAAAATGTTATTTATTGTTCATCTCAACAGTGGCTATTGATGTTACACCTGAATTTGACAGCTGTTTAACCACAGGAGGGTAGAGGAGGGCAAAGGGGGACGATTTCACACCGAACATGATTCAATCCCTGTACAGCCAAACCATTCAATGTCTCTCGTCAAAATCTTCCAGTGTTGGAAGAGCCTCTAAACTGTGCAGAACTAATATACACATCAGTTGAGAGTTCTGAGGAAGGGTCCCTGGGCCCAAAACGTTAACTCACATTTCTCTTCACAGATCGTGGACAGGCTTTGGGGAAACACTAAGTGAGTTCTTCACTGCAAATTTCCTAGCCTCTCACCTACTCTTGTAGCCGCAGTATTTAAATGGCTGAAGACAAATTTCTGCAGATGCTAGACATTTGAAAAACTCCAATTGCTTCGTCCTTGATGATTGCTCTAATATGATTAACACACTATTTGACATCATCATAATCCACGCTCCTGTTGTTAATCCCATTTCTCTAAATCTCCCTTCCAAGTATTTGTCCACCTTCTATCTCCTCTTCATAATCACAGAATCCTTACAGTATGGAAACAGGACCTTCGGCCCAACAAGTCCACACGACCCTCACAGTATCCCACCCAGACCTATCGTCGCACACTATGGGCAATTTAGCATCGCCAATTCCACCTAGCCTGCACATCTTTGGATGGCGTTGTTGGATTTCCCCGGAGGAAACCCATACAGACACGGGGAGAATATGCAAACTCCACACAGACAGACGCCTGAGAGTGGAATCGAACCCGGGTCCCTGGTGCTGGTAGTCTCTATTGTGCTTTGATTGGTCTCCCAGAACTGTTTCTCATCATATTAGGAGATCCAGAACATTCTACATTCTCCCTTACTTCAGTAGGAATGTTTATCGCCTGACTGGTTATTGAGTTTTCTTCCTTTGCTGAGAAATAGTTCCATATTTCTATCGCTTTCTTGTTCAATAATATCAATGGGTTATAATTTTTCCTTTTTATCCCACGAGCTTTTGCAATCCAAATGATTTTGGTTGTTGTGTTTTACAATGATCACTCCTTTCTGCTTGAAGGCTTATTCATACTTGCTCAGAGCGTAGCTCTGGTAAATATTGTGATATGAGCCTTTTATTGAAGGTTAGAGGCCAGCTCCTCATTCTGCTGTTTCACTCTATTGTGGTCATTGAGTGATGCTAGCTTGTAACTTCTGAGACAGGGAAGGAAATTGTGTCTTCAATATTAATGTAATTATATTTGGGTGTGAATCTCTTCAACTGCTCATTTCCAAATGGGGAGCCACTTTCTGAAACTGTAATTTACCAGAATCCCATATTTCAATATATTCTCTTTAGTAAATTTACCAATAACACTGCCATGATTTTACATGGACAGTTTACTTCACCTGCCATAATAGTGTATGATCATGAAGAAGTTCTTGCCTTTGAACACAATCGAATCTTCCTTAGGCACTCCCATAGCCTTAATGGGAAACGTGAGAAGATAGCAGTGTTTTTTAAATTCCCTAGACCGTTCTCCACTTACAGAATGTAATTAGCACCCAATTCCTGTATTGTGAGTGTTACCCGTCTGCCAGTTACACTCTTACGCAGCACTTTGTAATGCTCAAATAATTCTCTAAAAAAAATCTCATGTTAAAGATCTATCGGCATAAGTAATCTCTTGCCGAAGACTAACAAATCATCAATGACAGTGATATATCTGCATTATTCGATATATTCATGCAGTATGGGTTTTTTAGGTTATATAGTTTGGCCATCCTTGATGACAGTGCTTCCCGTTGTGATAAATTCTTCATCCTATTCTTTTGCTTCTCCCATCTCCTGCAGCTTTTATTCTGCAGTTGGTAAGTGTTGAGTAACTCCTGAAGTATAAGCCGTTATTTGGTACTTCCTCTGTACACATTCAGTCATTGTGTATGGTCTGTCCTATCACACCCCATGTAGTTCAGTCTGAACCTTCTGAGTGATAGCTACTTCATTTGTTTTCAGAAGACAGACCAACGGTTCATGGTCTGTTTCCATCTTGAACTGTAACTTCATCACGTACTCTGAAAATTTTTCAATGGTCGCTAACGGTTCTTTATCAATTGTAGCATAACACTGTTCTGAACCTCTTAGTGATCTAGAGGTATAATGATTACTTTCCGATTTCTAACTTTGTGGAACTGAAAGTGTACTGCTTCTAATCCTGCTAAAGATGCATCAGCTTCCACTATGGTTGGTAGATGTCGATCATAGAGTGCTTTAAGTTTTGAAGCAATCAGGAGTTGCTTGATTTTGTCAAAAGCTATTTCCAGCACTATTGTGGACCCTTGTGTAGGAGCTATCTCAAAGCCTTGTTAACTTTGGCAAAAAACTTGTCCACTGATTCACCATCACAGGGAATCTTTGAAGTTTTGTGCTATTCCTCGACAGTGGGTTTTCACTAATACCTTCAGTTTTATTGCTGTTCTAGCTTAACACCTGTAGCTTTGGTAATGTACCCATGAAATTATATCTTCAATCATGCAAACTCTAATTTCTCCCTCAGCATTGGACTTGCATGAGGGGCATGCATAACTGTTTCAGTTCTCTGGTCATATTCTTGAATCCATTGATTAGTATACCACCCATCTCGCATAGTATTCCATCAATACCTTTCAAGGCGTTTTTAATAATTTTTGAAATATTTCTGGCATGGGATCAATTACAAATGGTAATCTGTTAAAGGCACAGCTCCCTCTAAGTGTAACAAATATGTTCTAGGCTCAACCACCTTCAGTTGCTTCATCAACAACCATTCCTCCACCATAAGGTCAGAACCGAGGATGGTTGTCGATGATTACACAATGTTCACATCTATTCATGACTGCTCAGATACTGAAGCAGTCCAAGTTCAAGCATATCAAGATCTGGACAATATGTAGGCTTGGGCTGAAAAGTGACAAGTAACAATTGTGCCATATGAGCGTCAGGGCATCTCCAACAGAACAAAATCTAAATCATACTTAGGAGTTCAATGGCATTACTATCACTGAATCCTTCATTATCATTATTCTGGGGGATTACTTTTGATCAGAAACCAAACAAGACCAGCATATAACTACTGTGCCTATAGCGAAGGACAGAAGCAAGGAATACTGCAGCGAGCAGCTCACCTCTTCGCTCCCCTAAAGCCTGTCCAACATCTATAAAGGCACAAAGCTGGACAGTGATGTAATGCTCGCCATGTGCCTGGATAAGCATAGCTCCAACAACACCAAAGAAGCAGGACACTAACTGGGATACTGCAGCTGGCTTAAGTGGGACTCAATCCACTACCTTCAACATTCACTCTTTTCACCATCAGTGATAGCAGTGCATACAAGCATGGTGTGTGGTACAGTAACTCATTAAGGGCTTTCTGGTTGCACCTTTCAAACTCTCAACCTCTATACTGAGATACTGAGAAGGACAAGGACATGGATGGACGAGATGGATGGGATCACTACCACCTGCAAATTTCCCTTCAAGCCACATATTACATTAACTTGGAACTTTATCTCCACTCCATCACTGCAATTTGGTCAAAATCCTGGAACAGCCTTTCTAACAGCAGTGTGGGTATTCCTTCACTGCAAGGACAGGACCGGTTGAGGAGGACAGAACACCACTAACTCTCCAGGGAGGACAGAGAAAGGGAAGGGAGGGGAGGAGTGGAGAGGAAAGGAGGAGAGAAAGGAGAGGAGAGGAAGTAAACTTTCTGGAGACTTCATTCAGAGGTAATTGCCAAAATCCACTGTTACCATCCGGATTGAAGAAGACACTGCTTTATTCAACTGAGTTAAATCCAAACAGATTCTTATCAAACCATTTCACTTTGGCATTGGATTCATACCTGCATATCATCTTACCCTGTAGGCATAGTGATTAGTGAAATCACTCCATTCTTTAGCTTACACTCTTATTTCTTGCACATCCCCAATGGATATGCAACTTTCCTCTCTTCCCCTCATTCAATGATGTAATTCAACTCAAATTCCCCAGACCCTAGAACAATGTTGGGAACTCATTTCAAAATTCACTTGTTGGGTCTGCTATTGCAAGCAAATCAACATTACAGATTAAGTTAGGCTTTAAGCATGTTCTCCCACTTGGTAGAGAATATCCTTTGATTCTGAATGCCAAAGAGAGGTTAAACAATTTCATTTTCCTTCCTTCTGTACCTTGCTGCGAATTGGCCTGTTACATTGAGGATTTTCCTTCAGGATTTTAATTCATAGAGGAAGACACTACCTATATTTGTTTAAACAAATGTAGTTGATCTGATAGTATGTGCACATGTATTGATTTTAAATTCTATGGGGCGGCATCTATTTATTTCCATTCTGACACTCCAGTATTTGTTTTCAGACAACTGGTTTCACCCAACAAAGGTTCCTTGCTGGTCTGTGATAATGGGAACTGCAGACGCTGGAGAATCCAAGATAATAAAATGTGAGGCTGGATGAACACAGCAGGCCCAGCAGCATCTCAGGAGCACAAAAGCTGATGTTTCGGGCCTAGACCCTTCATCAGAGAGGCCCGAAACGTCAGCTTTTGTGCTCCTGAGATTCTGCTGGGCCTGCTGTGTTCATCCAGCCTCACATTTTATTATTTCCTTGCTGGTCTTGTAGTTTTTCAAACTCTTCATAGTGCCAATACTTTAAAGATTTTTTTCCCCTTTTGCTTGGTCGTTATCTGTATTTAAAACTAACAGGCTCTTTAATAATTATCCATTTTTCCGCAGTTGTGGCATTGTGGTCCCCCACTGGGAAGTCTTCCTGATGGTATGACTTGTCTGTACTGCATCAAGGAAGTTTCATGGTATATTAACTGCATTAACTTCCCTTCAAACATTTACCCCGTTCTGTTTTCCGCACAATCTGTGCCACTTTCACTAGGATTAAATCCTCTTTAGCCAAGAGGTTTTACAAGGCTTCTTTTGCTACTTCAACTATGATCTGGTCATAAATTAATTCTGTGTTCAACCTCTTTGAAGTATGATTCTCTGCCACCCTATAAAGATCAGTAACAAACAAACAAAAAATCTGTGCCTGCCACAGACAGGTTTCCTTCTGATAAACTCCACCCACTCAGTAAATTAATTTCTGTGAACACAACGAAGACTGTGTGAAATACATCTTTTGGAAGGTGCAACTTTCTCATCAGTGTGCGGTCTTGCTAATATATTTTTGTGATAGTTCCCACAGAGTAATGTAATGTACTGTTTCTCACTTTTCCTATCTAGTACCAAAGCAGACCAAGTATTAATATCAGATTCTATGCATTCAATTAATTGGCTTTGAAAATAATCTGCTGTTTTATTCCTAACAACATTATGAAATAGACAGCACACTGCATTTGTTCCTCATAGATCGCATTCCTAAGTGTGGGAAGGCTACTGATAAATCAATCCATTAAGAACAGCAGTTAATGAACACAAATGTTTTATTCAAACATTTCAGCAACTACAGAAAATACTAGGAACTTAGGATATTCTGTGCATTGTTTTATTTATCCAATACTTGACCATATTTTAGAATTATATTTTCATGAAAGGGTTAATTGCACAGTCTGAAAATTTTATAGTTACTTAAACTTTCACCGCAGTGTGAGATAGCTATATTGACACAAAAATTTCTCCTAACAACAAATTTCAAAGTTCAACGAAGACCTGGGCAAAGGTATCTGCTTTCATCAACAGTACCAATTGAGGTCATCAAGAAGGAATTTATTTAACACAGTTTTATGTTTATTTACCTTTGTGTATGTAATAAAGAGTAAATATATGACAGGATGCATAAGATGTGAGATTATTGACCTCAAGGCCTCAAAACTCTGAATACAAAGCAAGCAAGTATAGAAATATTTTAAAACCTGCTGAAAATGTCACACAATGACAATGAGCAACTTCAAAGTTAACACATTCCCTCACATTTTAAAACTCAGTAAATATTTCAAATTATGCTACAAAAGGCTTTGAAACCCTGGTAATTATGGACCAGTGAGCCTTACTTTAGTTGTTGGAGTGTTGTAAAGTGTTGGGGAGGATTATAAGAGAGAGGATTTATAATCCTCTAGAAAGGAATAATTTGATTAGGGATAGTCAACACGGTTTTGTGAAGGGTAGGTCATGCCTCACAAACCTTACTGAGTTCTTTGAGAAGGTGACCAAACAGGTGGATGTGGGTAAAGCAGTTGATGTGGAGTATTTGGATTTCAGTAAAGTATTTGATAAGGTTCCCCACAGTAGGCTATTGCAGAAAATAAGGAGGCATGAGATTGAGGGTGATTTAGCGGTTTGGATCAGAAATTGGCTATCTCTAAGAAGATTGAGAGTGGTGATTGATGGGAAATGTCCATCCTGGAGTTCAGTTACTAGTGGTGTACCACAAGGATCTGTTTTGAGGACACTGCTGTTTGTCATTTTTATAAATGACCTGGATGAGGGCGTAGAAGGATGGGTTAGTAAATTTGCAGATGACACTAAAGTTGGTGGAGTTGTGGGTAGTGCGGGAGGACGTTGCAGATTACAGAGGGACATAGATAAGCTGCAGAACTGGGCTGAGAGGTGACAAATGGGAGTTTAATGCAGAAAATTATGAGATCATTCACTTTGGAAGAAGTAACAGGAATACAGTGTACTGGGTTAATGGTAAGATTCTCGGTAGTGTGGATGAGCAGAGGGATCTCGGTGTCCATGTGCATAGATCCCTGAAAGTTGCCACCCAGGTTGATAGGGTTGTTAAGAAGGCATACGGTGTGTTAGGTTTTATTGGTAGAGGGATTGAGTTTCAGAGCCATGAGGTCATGTTGCAGCTGATCAAAACTCTGGTGCGGCCGCACTTGGAGTATTGCGTACAGTTCTGGTTGCCGCATTATAGGAAGGATGTGGAAGCATTGAAAAGGGTGCAGAGGAGATTGACCAGGATGTTGCCTGGTATGGAGGGAAAATCTTATGTAGAAAGGCTGAGGGACTTGAGGCCATTTTCGTTAGAGAGAAGATGGCTAAGAGGCAACTTAATAGAGACATACAAGATGATCAGAGAATTAAATTGGGTGGACAGCGAGAGCCTTTTTCCTCAGACAGTGATTGCTAATACGAAGGGACATAGCTTTAAATTGAGGGGTGATAGATATAGGACAGATGTCAGAGATAGGTTCTTTACTCAGAGAGTAGTAAGGGCGTGGAATGTCCTGCCTGCAACAGCAGTAGACTCGCCAACTTTAAGGACATTTAAATGGTCATTGGTTAAACATATGGATGATAATGGAATAGTGTAGGTTAGATGGGCTTCAGATTGCTTTCACAGGTCGGCACAACATTGAGGGCCTGTACTGCGCTGTAATGTTCTATGTTCTGAGCTGTGAGGGCCTGTACTGCGCTGTAATGTTCTATGTTCTGAGCTGTGTTTATTTCCAGCTATCACACATGCTCTAGAAATCTGCTCAGGCTTTTCTTGTGCCTTATATATGTTTACTTACAGAAGTCTGCTTAAATGTGAAATCTTAACTTTGCTTTCTCTCCATAGATACTGTCAGATCTGCTGAGTTTTCCCTGAAATTTCTTTTTTTTTCAGATTCCTAGCATCAGCAGTTCTTTGGTTTAATTTAATGTCTGCTCATATGATAAAGTTTGACCATGTCTTCAGTAACCTCCCCTAGCTTCTCTCCCAGCTTCTGCTTGGTCTCACTCACTCACTCACTTTCTTTACCTAAAAAGGCATACGGTTCAATCTAATCTTGACTTCTAACCACACATTTCACCCATTACTAAGATGAGTTCCTATTCCCACCTCTTTCTCAAGTTCCACATTAAGCTCAGTATGCACTGCCACTGAAATTCACATTAAAATCCATGAGAGATAAAAAACTTAAGATAATGATTTAAAGATGCCTCTTTTTCAAAAAAGAAATTACAAGGATGGTTGTGAACAGATATTATGATTTTGTATAAGAATCTGGGTTCCAGCTCTGAATCATGCTTCAGTCCCTGTATCAAAAACATTTACTGTCTAGAAAGAAATTCTTGCATACTTCATTTACTGTAAAATTTTGCTGAATGTAGAAGTTGTTACAATAATGCAAGTTAATATTTGAGGAGATTACTGGTGATATGGCAATGTCTGCATCCCGAGAATAAAAAAAATGCTTGAGTTACAATCTGGTTTTCTTTGCCTAATTCATCTTGAACTGCAAAAAGTAAAAGTGAGGAGCTAATTGAGAAGCAGAGATACTGGCAGAATTTAGCGGAGCCTCCTGCAGTACGTGTGATTCCCAGCAGCTTGAAAACTGAGATAATGGGAACTGCAGATGCTGGAGATTCCAAGATAATAAAATGTGAGGCTGGATGAACACAGCAGGCCAAGCAGCATCTCAGGAGCACAAAAGCTGACGTTTCGGGCCTAGACCCTTGAAAACTGATGTGCATTAAGTGCACAAAAGGAGACAGGATGACTAGCCACAGGGTGTCAAAAAAAAGGTCCATAAAGAGATTTAATTATTCCTGAGCCCACTGGGTTTCAATGATGGTGCAGGGATTAAATTATACTCATTCAGGTTTCCACTACCTCTAGAACATCGCCAGCATCCTAATGAAGCTGTGTCCTTCATTCACTGGTGCTTGGTGCTTGACCAAGGGACATATTGAAAGCCATCCCAGTGCAGTGCACGCAACACCCCACTTTCTCCTTCACTGGCGAGCCTCTCTCTTCAAACGACCCTTACTCTCCCGAAATCCTGAGCCCACAGCCTCTGTTTGGCTGATGGCTCATGAGCAGGAGTTCTGCCCCACTTTGGAACTTGTCAATACAGGAGGCTTGACTGTGCTGTTGGTACATATCTGCTTATCTGGTAATTTTAGCAAAGTTCTTGTTAGAAGGTGACACAGGGTTCCTAGCGGTTCTCCAAATACTGAGGAGGACCCCATCACCACAACTAAATTCCACCTATTATTCCTCCAAGAGAAAATGGCCATTAGTTTTTTTTGTATCATGCCCCAGGATGTTGCCTGGTATGGAGGGAAAATCTTATGTAGAAAGGCTGAGGGACTTGAGGCCATTTTCGTTAGAGAGAAGATGGCTAAGAGGCAACTTAATAGAGACATACAAGATGATCAGAGAATTAAATTGGGTGGACAGCGAGAGCCTTTTTCCTCAGACAGTGATTGCTAATACGAAGGGACATAGCTTTAAATTGGGAAACAGCTAGATTTGTTAGTGTTTGCTGAACAGATTACAAATAGGCCTCATTATATAAGAGATTTTAAGACCTCATATTCCTCATGAAGAAGATAAAAGTAACAGAAAAATACAACAAATTGTCTTATTTTATATGGGTTCTACATGCCAGGTCAAACAGCCAAGTTAATTTAGGCAGGACACTCACTGAGAAGAAAAGGAGTCAGGCTCAGACAGCCATCTGAATTAACATCATGTCAAGGTTATATTAGATGACATAGTAAAGAAAGTTCTGAAAGTGTCTTCTCCAGTAATTTATGAAGTTATTGCTCCTTTTTTATATGGCATTGTGCCTGGCAGATTTTGATGTGGATTTTAACAATGATAATCCATAATCCAGTGATTACAGCAGGTATTTAGAATCGCACCAGTGAACTATTCCAACAGACCTTCCACGATCGCAAAAGGAACCTAATTTCCCTGTAAACAGCAGGCAGCTACATCACTAGGACCATATTTAGCTGTCCACATTAAAATTCGACATAGCTGCCTCCAACAGCACCATGTCAAAATCAGAATCACAATTTCAGATCCTGCAGGAGTAGTACATGTCCCATTAGACAGCTGTCATTATTATCGAATCTTTGCATTAATCAAGACAATAATAAGGCTTCTGGCCCACAAAGAAACGTTATTATTGACTGGTTCAAGGCATAATCAACCAATGAATGAGCTTCCTTCCACTGTACAACAGCTGAGAAAAGCTGCAGGAGAAAACATAGAATAGACATGAGGGCAAAATATTCATATCTCATATGAAATGTGAGGCATCATTCAACATGATTAAGTAACTACCTTTCTGGACTAATTAAAATACACAGCTAATTACACTAACCTTGGACCAGATCGCCGCAGAAATTCCTAGAACCGGACTCACTGCCAGAATCACCAGTGCTAGTTTCCATCCTTTGATAAAGCCTACCACAAAGCCACCTATAAAGGAGGCCAGTGATTGTATGAGCAAGCCTATTTTATCGCCAATTCCATCACTTATCTTTAAAATATCGCTGCAAAACAAAGAGATCATAACTTAAGATCATCATCTGCTAAAATGTCAGTCTACAGCAAGGCATTTTCATTGTTCAACATATAAAAATCTCTGCTAAACCTATCCCTTTTACAACTTCTGGCATGAAAACAGTTTTTGTGCCATCACATTATCAAAATTATACACTTCCCATTTGAAGTTAATAATTGCACAATCCCCATTCCCACAAACATATAGACAGATATTTTCCCAAATCAACCTGTTCAGAGATGCTAATACACATCTGGAATAGGTCGGACTTGAACTCAGGTTTCCAAGTTCAGAGGTAAGGCCATAGCCACTGTACCACAGACGTCCTCCGGGAAATTAAAAGCAGATTGTCTGGGCATTCTGAATATGCTGCTGTAGAAGCTTGAAGTGTGTAAGTGGGTTATTGTGTTCTTTGCCACATTTCAAAAGAATTTAACTGGCTGTAAAGTGAAGTGGAATAACCTTCAACCACAAAAGGTATCATAGGAATTCAAGCCTTCCTTTTGTTTCATAGATATTTCTTACAAAGCTTTTCACATGAAACAATGAAGTTTATTTTGGGTACATCACATGGACATCACATCACCACATGGAAACGTCTTGGAAAATACTATCAGTCCAACTGGGGACTGTAACAAGGCCCTCAGTGCTAAAGGTGCAGTGGGAGGCATTGAGCACTCAGCAATCAGCAGAACCACATTGCAGGGAGTATGGGAGATACCCATCTGAGCATGGAGGCCGTGAGGGAGAAGGCCTAGTAAGCTTGTTTGCACTTTTTCTGAATCCACAGTGGACTGGGTGTGATCCTTGAGTGACATCGCTCCAGCAGGCAGTCAGCAGCCATAACTATGACCCACAATCATTGGACGTGATCTTAGTAGGCACATTATTTGAAAATATTTGGCCTTGTGCTAGACCCCTGCCAAGTACTCTAATTAAAAATGGACGTGACCATCACCACAAGGCAAGTCGAAGAAAAACTGAGAAAGGGTAAGCAGCAACCTACAGAAATGGCTTTCTCTGACCTCACAAAGGACGAAGACAGGGTCAACCAAGAGGAATTATGTAGCACCCTCCTCAACTCTGGCCACCTACAGAAATGCATCACCATCCTCCACCTGCTGCACAGCAACAAAGACCCATGTCTTTGCACCAATGCCCCTCTTCATCTTCTTCACTGCAACACTCTGCCCCATATCCATGAAGGTTCCCGTTGAAGTGGAGCTACATTATAGAATAAGCTGGAAACTGCAGTGACTGCAATGAGGTCAGCCAGGTGGGCCTAACAGAATATGAGTTACCTGAATGGGGCTGTTAATCTGGTCCAATCAGGGAGCCCACGGCTGACATATAAAAACAGCAGTGTCAGACAACCTGATACTTTGAGAGCTGGTTCTGAGGAAGTTGGATTGGTGTTGTGGACTTTCTGTGAGTAAATAAAGGGTGACCTTGTGATGGGATACTGACCTCTGTGGAAGTATTTGAGAAACTATTTAACCTGCATCACCTACAGTCCAGAACGGCACGGTGGCTCAGTGGTTAGCGCTGCAGCCTCACAGCGCCAGGGATGCGGGTTTGATTCCTGCCTTGGGCGACTGTCTGTGTGGAGTTTGCACATTCTCCCCGTGTCTGCGTGGGTTTCCTCCGGGTGCTCTGGTTTTCTCCCACAGTCCAAAGATGTGCAGGCTAGGTGGATTGGCCATGCTAAATTGCCTGTAGTGTTCAGGGGTGTATGGGTTATAGGGGGATGGGTCTGGGTGGGATGCTTCAAGAGGTGGTGTGAACTTGTTGGGCAGAAGGACCTGTTTCCACACTGTAGGGAATCTAATCTAATCTAAAAAAAACCAAGGCCATCCCAACTTCTGTCATGGAGCTGCTATCCATTGATAATGCTTGCATATGCAAATTCTCAGTGGCCAAGCTCCAAATCATTACCCTGGCATTCACAAAGGCCTCTCTTAGAATGGGCCTTAGGCAAAACTGGAAATCATGATGTGTTTTAGAGATAATGGGAACTGCAGATGCTGGAGAATCCAAGATAATAAAATGGGAGGCTGGATGAACACAGCAGGCCAAGAGGCATCTCAGGAGCACAAAAGCTGACGTTTCGGGCCTAGACCCTTCATCAGAGACCCTCTCTGATGAAGGGTCTAGGCCCGAAACGTCAGCTTTTGTGCTCCTGAGATGCTGCTTGGCCTGCTGTGTTCATCCAGCCTCACATTTTATTAACATGATGTGTTTTACTCTGTTACAAAAGGGAGCAGCAGATGGTGAAACAAGAAGGTTGACTGGATAGGCAAGTGAGTAGGAGAGATTAGATGTCTCATGGAACAAATGGCAAAGACGCTTTTTAATGCAATATTTGGTTGAATACTGCTGGATATCAAGGGCAGCCATCTTCATGTCACCACTGAAGTTCAGCTGCTTAATCCATGTAAATTATGAACTGCACCAATCCCCGCACAGATCCCTATTGAATGTTAATTTTCACTTTCCTATGGTCTGAGCAGCTACGTTTACCCTTGCTCTTTATTTTCTCTTTGAAGTCAGCTAGCTAACTGTGCTGTCACATTTCCCTTGGCCTTCCTTAGTCACAAATGTGCTGTGATGTACCTTACTGGTCTGCTACATTAGCCTGGTCCGCTCTTTCCATTGCTTCTTCAAAGGGTTCAGTAAACTTCAAGTGTGACTGTTCTTTGCTCTACATTTAGCTGCAAATCTTTTTCCATTACGTCCTTGAATAATGATTCTATCATCTGGGCTTTCCTGCACTTGCTCTATCTCCATCTTTTGTTGCACAGCAATATTATTAGTTGCTCTCCATTCTTCTGGGACTATATCACTTTTCAATGATTTGGCATAAGTACATCATAGTGCCTCCAATACCTCTTCCAGCATGTGTAAATCCACTGAATTTTAATGCCTTTTAATTTTAACTAATTTAACAATTTTCTCTCTTCCTTCTACCTGAAATGTGTTGTCACATTCTGAACTCTTCTTCCAATATAGCTTTGGTATATGCTGAAGCAAAATAATTATTCAATGGTTCTGTAAATAACAATATAATGTAAGCAGAGAAATAGATCAGGTATCAGAAGGCAATTCTTTTCACAGAGAGTTGGGATTGTGAAACCTGTTGCTTGTTTGAGCAGTGAGCAAAGATTCAATGGACATGTTCAAAAGGGAGCTGGATGGGTTGCTACATGAGGCATGCATACACTTAGAGCGGACTTGGGTATTGCATCCATGCCCCCAATCACCTTAGACTCCCCAAGTCATTTGATCACCTTCAGGGTCAAAAAACTGTTCCAGACAATTAGTTTACATTTTTTTTGACTGTCTCAGATGACTTCATGGCTAGTGTGTGGGTGGTGAACAGCAATGGGGTTTAAGATGTGCACAAGTTGAAACTTGATTCTACGGGAGAGGTGTGATAGCTCAGCTGGTGTTTTCCTGCTTGTTTTTGCACGTTTTGTATTTGAGTGCAGAGCTAGAAGACATGTTTAAGTTAACAAATGAGTCTTGAGGTTAAAAGATGCAATGCTGTTTACTGTCTTTAACTGTAGGATAAATATTTATGGTGAAAATGAAGTTTCCACTTAAATATAGACCTGATTGATAAAATAGCCTCCGAGACACAAAATTAACATGTTAATGGGACTCAAGGAGGGAGTTGTGTCTCATCATAATAGCTCTAAAACTGAGGAAAATATACAGGCCTATAAAGATTCTTTTTGCTTAATGCAGAAGCACTGTTTGCCCTGGTTGAAACAAAGTCCGATTTCTAATAAGTGACAGTTTGGGAAAGCCAAATTGTAAGGACCCTCAAATTGCGTCACAAAGTTATGGAGCTGTAGAACATGGCAATAGGCCCTTTGATCCAACTAATCCTTACCAACCAGATATCCTAAATTAATCTAGTTCCCCTTGCCAGTATCTAGCCCATTTCCCTCTAAACCCTTCCTATTCATATATTCATTTAGATGCCTTCTAAATTTTGTAATAGTACCAGCCCCCACCACTTCCTCTGCTCATTCAATACACTCTCTATGTGAAAAAAATTGCCCCTTACATCTCTTCTAAATCTTTCCTCTGTCACCTTAAACCTATGTCTAGTTTTGCATTCCTCTATCCTGCAAAAAGACCATGGCTACTGATCCTATCCACGTTCCTCCTGATTTTATAAACCCCTACAATGTCACCTCTCAGCCTATTCAGCCTCTCCCTAAAGCTCAAACCCTGCAATTCTGGCAACATCCTTATCAATCTTTTCTGACCCTTTTCAGGTTTCACAACATCCTTCCTATAGCAGGGAGACCCAGAACTGAACACAGTATTCAAAACATAGCCTAACCAATGTCCTGTACACCCATAACATGATGTCCCAACTCCTGTAGTCCATGCACTGACCAATAAAAGCGAGCATACCAAATGACTTCTTCACTATCCTGTTTACCTGTGACTCCACTTTCAAGGAACTATGAACCTGCACTCCAAGGTCTCTTTGCTCAGCAACACTCCCCAGGGCTTTACCATTCAGTATATAAGTCCTGCCCTGATTTGCCTTTCCAAAATGCAGCACCTAACATTTATCTACATTAAACTACATTTGGGTGGCACGGTGGCTCAGTGGTTAGCACTGCAGCCTCACAGTGCCAGGGACCCGGGCTCGCTTCCAGCCTTGGGCAACTGTCTGTGCGGAGTTTGCACATTCTCCCTGTGTCTGCGTGGGTTTGGTCTCGTTTTCTCCCACAGTCCAAAGATGTGCAGGTTAGGTGGATTGGCCATGCTAAATTGCCCGTAGTGTTCAGGGGTGTGTGGGTTATAGGGGGATGGGTCTGGGTGGGATGCTCTAAGGGGTGGTGTGGACTTGTTGGGCCGAAGGACCGGTTTCCACACTGTAGGGAATCTAATCTAAAAACTCTGTCTGTTAATCATTGGCCCATTGGCACATCTGGTCAAGATGCCATTGTACTCTGAGGTAACCTTCTTGGCTGTCTACTATACGACCAATTTTGGTATCATCTGCAAACTTACTAACGATACCTCCTATGTTCACATCCAAATCATTTACTTGAATGATGAAAAAAGTAATACCACACAGGAACAGTTCCTTCGGCACTCCAAAGCTGTGCCAACATGTTTTGCCCTTCTATCCTAAAACTGTCTTCACTTATAAGATATGCATCCCTCTATTCTCTTCCAATTCAGTTGTGTCTGCTTCCACCACCTTCACTGGTAGCATACTCCAGGCACTCACCACCCTTTGTGTGAAAACCCTCCCTTGCATATCTCTTTCAAACATCCCAGCCCCGCACCTTGAATCTGCGCTCCCTTGTAATCGATCCCTGCACCCTGGGAAAAAGGCTCATACTTTCCATCATTCTGTTCATGCCATTCATAATTTTATAAACTTCTATCAGGTCACCCCTCAACTTCCTGCGTTCCAGTGGAAACAAACCCAGTCTACCCAAAAACTTTTTTTTTTAGCTAAAATCCCCCATACCAGGCAACATCCTGGTAAACATTTTCTGCACCCTCTCCAAAGTATCCACGTCCTTCTAGGGGTGAGGTGGCCAGAACTGTCCGCGTTTACACGGAGTCCCAGATAAAGCCTCAGTCACAAACGGAAATCTAACATGGGTCAGGGGAGAGGTGTGTCTTTTTGACTTTTGCCCAAAATGTATTATTGTAACAAAAATAGAAAGCCTTATTCTGAATCTAACTGCATCATTTACAAGCAACCATAATGCTATCCTATTTTTTACTGTAAAAGTACAGAATTCCACTCATCAGCACTAAAGCATCTTAGTAGTCAAAAAATTGACTAATTAGAACAATGATTAATTTCAATCTACAAGATAAATTAAAATTATGTTTATAAATTAATGGCAAGATCAAATGACAGCACATATAAATTTATTTCCCGAATATTAAAGACTGCATTTGTGATTACTTACTCTGTTAGACGAGTGTTGAGTTCACCAATCTGAATGACATCAAACCATCCTATTTCCTGACGCAATAATGAATGAAAAAATATTTCTCTTATCTTTCGTGTCTGTCTTGCTGCAGCAAGTGACCAGAAGGAAACTTGGACATAGGCAGCAAGCAGAACAGCTGCCCCTAAACCCACGTAGTAGTAGGCAAATCTGCAAGTAAAGAAGACATAAATGTTCTCTTGAAAATGAAGCATGTTTTCAGCATGTAGTCTATAAATGGCACTTCAGATAGTCAAGTAATTGCTACTAACTTCATTCTTCTTTAATCTGCTTTACCTACAGCTTTGCAATCACCATCCGTGACCTAGTGGAAATTTTCAACTTTGTTGCCTGGTGTTATTTTAATTGGCGAGATTACTGACCACCTTTTGCAGAAATTGCCCATAAATTCATGAGCGAAAATTGGGCAGGTTATCCAAAAAAGGTCAGAAATGGTTGTTACCACTCAAGCAGCAGTGAAATTTCTTGACCCCTATCCTTTGCTATGGCTATGGCACTTCAGCATTCAAATGGCTATGTTTCTGGGCCCAGTCATTGACTGTAAGATACTGTAACTCATTGTTTTCTCAGCAACAAAATCCCAAGTCACTGCAATCATGTGTGTAACGAAATAACCGAACATGACATATTCAAGCAGGAATTACCAGAAAGTAATTAGAAACAGAAATGATGGCTTGTTTTCCCAATGTCAGAGGTCATGTTACCAATTATACTGAGCAAAATTCACTAATGAACTAGTATAATGTATTTACATTAGCATAAGTTTTACAGCTATTTTCAAAACTAAATCCAAAACATTTTTTCGTATACTTTTAATCATAAACATTTTCATCAAACTATTTATGCACGTTTTAACACACCTCCACAACAGTTGGAACCTGAATAAAGATCTTCTAGCTTAGAGGTAGGATATTGCCACTGCACCACATGAGCTCTATATGATGTCTACATACCCTGGCCGTTAGTGACTTGGAGTCTGACACACTACACATTGCACCAAAGAACCAGATTCTACGTTTAGCTGTGTACCTGCCTATTACAGTTTGTATTTGTGACCATTTATACAAGCCAGCAAAGCCAAAATCTTATGAAGTGAATAAATTTACAGTTTTAGTCTAGAAATGTATTTAGTTAGATATTACATCTCTTTGTACAATATACATTTACACAACAATTTTACAGGTAATTGTGCACAATGAAATATTTTATTTTAATTCCTTTTCATTTTTAAGTAATTACTAGAAAAGCTGGGTGAAGTTACCAGCAGCCACATACAGATCACAGGAGCAAGTAAAACAAACATATGCTTTTGAAGACTTCATACCTTGTCATTTGTTCTTCTAGGGTCTCTGATACAGCAATACTTATATTAAGAATTTCATTTGCTGGAAAAAAGTATATTCTAGTTAGTAATATAGTTGGAAGTGATCATTAAGTAAATATCAAGCATACAATCCTTTGAAAAAAAAACAGAAGCACATTTTTCTTGGGTGTTAACCTGGGAGCCAATTTCCTGAGTTAGCTATGAGGAAGCAACAACTAATCCATGTTTGAAGTAACTGGTTAATCTTCTGTGGACGTACAAACACATTGTTAAGACGAGCAGCATCTTTAGATTGAGCAGGAGTTAACCACACTATGACCCAGGCATTAATGATGCCAGTAGACATCAGTGCAGCAGAGTAGAAGAAACGATAGGGATTTGGAGTGAAAGAACGAGTGATGTTGTCTGTTCATGTTTAATCACAGCCACAACCTCCAGTAGTCTCCTATTATAGCAGTGATCTTAGTGGTGGAAAATGTTAACACCAAATTGTTACAGAAGTTGCAAGAGGATGTGAAATTGTATAGCGTAATACAGGCGATACAGTCAGATGAACTAGCTAGAGTTGTTGTTATTGTCAACACAATACAGGAGATAACTCATCTAATCTAGTTGGAGGTGCTCTGCCAACAGGGTCAATATTTGCACTGACTGAAGGGATCATTTGAAGCTATTGGTTAATTTGTTAAATGTAGACTTGTTAAACTAACTCATTTGTTAGAAATAACGACACCAGGTTACAGTACAAGTTTATCTGAAAACTTAAGCTTTCAGACTGATGCTCCAAAAGCTTGTGTTTTCAAATAAGCCTGTTGGATTATAACCTGGTATGATGTAATTTCTGACCTTGTCCACCCCAGTCCAACATTGGCACCTCCACATCATAATTCGATCGTCACAAGGAATTTCAGGCCCAACATGCACAGTCCATATGACCATGTTTACACTGTCTGGTGGTGTGTGCTTGCCAAGGGTCGAGGAGTCAATGAACAAACATCAACTTATTAATCGAGCAATCACGGGCATATCTCTGGCACTTGCTCCCACCGCCCACCCAATCCAATTGTACGACATCGACTGGATGAAGGAGTTAACACAAGCATGTCCAGTCTGTTACAAACCACACCACAGACACCTTGGGAGCTCGTCCATTAAAGTTACTCTTGACTTTGCTTCTCAGTTTTGCTGGGATCCAGACCTGGAGAGCATCCAAACACCAAAGCAGTAAGAGATTTTATCCTCTCATGGCTGTTTGGAAGATGTCACAAATAATAGAGGCACAATGTAACAGACATTTTCACTGGAGTTACCTGCAAGGAATTTGAGTCTTTTGCTTTTCTAGAGCTGAATATATTTTCTAAAGCTTAGAACACAAAGTAAAACAGCAGCCTAATTACCAATAGTCTTTATTCTCTTGTATGCTCACACATGTAGACACACATATGAGATCTGGCATTTTGGCTTGCTAGGTGCAGCTTTTTCAGATAGGTCACATGGGTAGAAAAACAACTGTATTCCCAAATGTTCTTAGGCTATTCATAGTCTGTTTTGAATAGTTTGTCCTTTTACATGCCCTGCTGTCACCAAGGCCTTCCTGATCATTGTGGATGTTGTCAATTATTGACATTTTTCTTTATCACCAGAGATCTTGTCAGTTTGGTACATTCCCATTATGCATATTCAGAAGAAAAGGAGAAACTACAAAGAACTGTCATGTGGGCAACTCAGACTGTCTGAGAATTTAGTCCGTGCTGTCCTGCATCACCTCCTCTGTAAAGATAGACAAAATGACCTCTCACTGACAAGCATAATACTGGACTAGTCACTGTGAAGTAGGCTGTGTTGTTGTATGAATGAAGGCCTGGGAGGGCCAGACAGGACTTGTACAGTCTGACTGACCTGATTTAACAAGGTACCAACAAGCATTAATGATTCTTCTCAAGCACTATAATAGCAAAGGATGTCATGGCAGTCTGGCTAATTGTAGACTGAAAATTGCAGGCACTCCTTGCAGGCATTTTGTATACTGAAGGGGAAAGTTACGAAGAAACAAATAGCAGTAGATTATCTTCAAATGATGGTGAGATGACAACAAACAACCACAAATTGAAGATAATCAGATAAATTATTCAAGGACAATTCAGAAAAAAAAAATTACACTAATGATGGTTCAAGTGTGGAAATCACTGTCCACTCAGTCTCTCATAAAACAAGGCAAATGGGACTCTAAGATTTGAAGGCAAATTCTTGACCTGGTTAGGAAATCGGCTGAATGACAGGAAACTTGAATTCAATTAAAAAAATCTAAAATTAAAAGCTGGCCCAATGGCACCCATACAACCACTGTCACTTGTCACAGAAACCCTTCCAGTTCATTGAAGTTCTTCAGGGAAGGAAATCGGCCATTCTTACCTGGTCTGGCCTGTGTGTGACTCCAGGCCCACAATGAAGTAGCTGACTCCTAACTGCCCTCTGTGCAGTGGGCAATAAATGCGAGTTGAGTCTACAAAACCTAAATCCCACGAACAAAATTTTTAAAAAAGAGAGGGAGGAATAAAGGGGTGGTGCTCAAAATGAAAGAATGTGAAAAGTAGTGTCCTGCGTTGGGATCTGCGTTGTTCACTGCATTTATTAAACAATTTAAACAATGGGATAAGAACGCTTTTATCCATATTTGTGAATGACTCAAAATAGTTAGCATGGTAAGTAGAAACACAATATTATGATGATACTAATAGATTAAATGAATGTACAAAATTCTGGGAAACGTATTGAATACAGGCAAATATGAGGCCACCTAATTTAGCCCTGAAAATTTCTCTTTTCAAGATACACATGAGGGAACATTTTACTTTTCAGAGGCTCCTTTTACAATCTCACTAGAGGTAATCTCAGCAATCTCATCAACAAATGTTCTATCACTGCCAGAGACCCTCCAAACCTATGCCCATGTTGCGGAAATGGTCCTTTGACAAAAAATAACACCCAGCTCAAGGAAAGAAATGCAATTTGTGCTCTAAGTGGAAGCATCTTGAAAAAATGAGGAGACTAAAGAGGAAAACTTCATGGAAGATCCTATCCCTGGGAGTGTAGATCAGCATGTACATACTGTTGCAAAAAGAAACACTTGGAGCAGATTGACGTGCTCGGCGCGTAAGAAGCAGCATTCTTCAGCTGCACCCCAAAAGGAGCAAATTATACAAGAACTGCAAAAAGATATATTTGGAAGAGAGACTGATCTGATGTCTCCGTCACCTATGATGTTAACTCACCTAGTATCCAATGAGTACTGTGTCCACCTTGGGCAGATCTCAGATCCATGTATGGATGGTCAAAAGAATTCAATTAAAATAAAGGCATTGCAGACTTCACTGAAACTCTTGTTCATTAAAGTGCACTTACTACATATAATGACTAGAGATGGTCATGTAATGATAATCTGGGGCTCTGGATTACTAGCCCAGATTTGGAGATATCGTTCAAAACTTGAAATTATAGCTGATGACATTTATGTTCAAATGAACAAAAATGTGGAATATAAAACTAGTCTCTGTATTTATGAAACCATCACTAATTGTTATGAAAACTCATCTGGTTCACTCGTCTGCTTTAGGAGAGGAAGTCCAGCCACCCTTAACTGGTCTGGCATATATATGTGACTCCAGACCCACAGCAATGTGATTGTTTCTTAACTGTTTTCAGAAATGGCCCACCAAGCCCCTTAGATTAAGAGAAATTAGGGATCAGCAACAAACGCTGGACTTGCTGGCAATACATATGTTCCTTTAAAGACTTTAAAAAAATGCATGTTCCCAATGCAGGAGATATAGCACAACCATTAAAGATAGTCTCTGTGATCCTTCTACGTGTGAACAGATGTGCTTTCAACACAGTAAGAACAACAAACGACAGGAACAGGAAGAGTTTTGGCAGCCAACAAATGTAAAAGCTTTTGGATGCACCTCAGTCAATGATTTACTACACAGTATGATCAGACTGATTACAGCAGAATTAAAAATAGCAGAACAATATCCACAACCCCTAAATGGAGATGAGAACTGGGTAAATGGCCATAAAATACACGTGGTGTTATAAAATGCAGTAAAATTAATCCATACAAAATTCCAAATACTGTTAGCACTTTGAAGGCTACTCAAAACAACTTTTCCCAAACAAACTGTAGCAGATTTGGCCCCAGTGACTTTATTTACATTTATTTGTAATTCATGGAGTTTTGCCACAAGATGGAAGCTTAAAAATCAATACGCCAATTTTGTACATGCATACTCAGTGTTTCATCTAACGACGGTGTTGGCTACAAAAAACAAACACTCCTTTAAAAAGACAACTTCACCTCGACAAAATAAAATTACTCTTTTCATTCAAGTCAAGAAGCACATGAATTCATAGTCCCACATCAAGACATCCAAAATCACACATAGCTGTCAAACTGAGAAAGGTAAAGTACCTTCAATGTAATATTCGATGTCCTTTGAAATCAATCATCCATCACTAATCTGGTAAACACATTTGCAGGCTTATGTCACAGACAGAGTCAAATAGCAAACAATAATTTTTATAAACTCAAGACATAGTTTAAAAGATTGAAAGATCTTGATGCCTTGACAGTATTGACAGTGCCCTTTGATAACTTGATATTCCATAACACATTTTTTAAACACACGCCATGTCTACTCTTAACAATCCTAGACACAGCTGATTTCTTCCAAACAGCTGCCTAATCTCTTCAAAAGGGTTTCTCATCTCAACCAAAAAGCAACTTACCTCCCTCAAACATTTCCCAGACACAGATCCCTTACCTCAACAAGAGTGTTTCTGGTTTTCTAAATGAATCCACAAGGATTACCTGCTCATACTTGGTCAAATCTGTACAACTAGGGTTTCAGAGACCTGTTCACCAAAATGACATAGGAATGGAGGCAGCTGATGATTTAAACATTGAAACATAGAAAATAGGAAGAGGAGTAGGGCATTCAGCACATCAATACATTTACTGGTTCATTGATCAAGGTGTTGTCCTGAGAAATCAGAGTCAAACATGAGTTTAAATTTTAAATGAAGCCTGTTAATTGTCAATCACCATTACCTGGCAATGCTTCTACCAACATCAGTCCACGTGTCAGCCAATCAGCGCTCTCCCCTTATACAGTATAAATGTTGACTTTCCCTGTAAATTGGTACTTTGTAAGTTGTCCTAATGAGTTAAGACAAAAAAGCTCTAACAAAATGTGTTAAGAACAGGAAGGCAGATTACTATCTAAATGGAGTCAAGTTCAGTAAAGGGGAAGTACAAGAAGATCTGGGTGTTCTTGTACATCAGTCAATGAAAGCAAGCATGCAGGTACAGCAGGGCGTGAAGAAAGCTAATGGTATGCTGGCCTTCATAACAAGAGGAATTGAGTATAGGAGCAAAGAGGTCCTTCCGCAGCTGTACAGGGCCCTGGTGAGACCACACCTGGAGTACTGTGTGCAGTTTTGGTCTCCACATTTGAGGGAGGACATTCTGGCTATTGAGGGAGTGCAGCGTAGGTTCATGAGGTCAATTCCCAGAATGGCGGGACTATCATATGTTGAAAGATTGGAGCGACTGGGCTTGTATACACTTGAGTTTAGAAGGATGAGAGGGGATCTGATTGAGACGTATAAGATAATTAAAGGATTGGACACTCTGGAGGCAGGAAGCATGTTTCCGCTGATGGGGGGAGTCCAGAACCAGAGGACACAGTTTAGAAATAAGGGGTAGGCCATTTAGAACAGAGTTTAGGAGAAACATCTTCACCCAGAGAGTGGCGGATATATGGAATGCTCTGCCCCAGAAGGCAGTGGAGGCCAACTCTCTGGATACTTTCAAGAAAGAGACGGATAGAGCTCTTAAAGATAGTGGAATCAAGGGTTATGGGGAAAAAGCAGGAACAGGATACTGATGGTGGATGATCAGCCATGATCATAACGAATGGTGGTGCTGGCTCGAAGGGCTGAATGGCCTACTCCTGCAGCTATTGTCTATTGTGTTTTTTATCAGCAATGTTGAAGATAAATTTTGTTAATGAATTATATTAAGGGATCTGGGGCAAAGGTATGGAATTCTGTAAAAGGGTTACTCGACCCAAAACGTGAACTGCAATTTCTTTCCACAGATCCTGCCAGACCTGCTGAGTTTTCCCACCAATTTCTGTCTTTGTTCGTAATTATTTCGAGTTGATTCACACATCAGTCCTAATCAGCCTGCACAAAAGAACAGGCCTGAAGGGTGAAATAGCCTATTCATGTACTTACATTTTTAAATGTCAGTCATCATTAATCTGTGAAAGGTTATTGCCTTTCCTGGAGTTGTTAATTTTTTTTTAGTGGAGAATTAAGCAGCAGCCCTTGGAGCACACTCAAGCTAGTTATATAATAGAGAAGCCCATAAATCTGATTTGAAGTCAGTTCCATAGAGTGTGCAACAAGCAAAAAAGTAACTCGCTCTGACATAAAAAGATACTTTGAGAGTATTCACTATATTTATGGGCATTATCCAGTTTGACCTCCAAGATATCGACTGTCTTCCCGTCTTTCTCACTGATTTGTGACATAAGCAGAGGACCAATATTTAAACATGCTTCACCAATTAACCTGCTGCTAATCTCTGTAGATTGCTAACTTGATAAAATTGAGGCCAGGGGACTAATATCAGTGTTTGAAGAAGTTCAATCTTTGAAGATCTTCAAAATTAGATTAGATCAATCTCTGGGAGCATTTATGCACAGCAGCATCATTGTCAAAGGCAATTCTGCTTCACACTAGGCACTGAAAGTATATGTGGTGTAAAATCAATGGATTAGGACATTCTACTCTGACTTTTTTTATTTAAAAAAATACTTTATTCGTAGAACATACAAAAAATAAACATATTTACACACCCTACCAGGTCAAGCTAGCCACTCCGAGTTATCCTGGGGGTATGTACACCAAAGAAAAAAGCAAAAAAACAAAGAAAAATCCCGGCGGTTATCTCCCCGCACAGTCACTGTTGGCCCCCCCGACCAGTTAGGGAAGGCGCCAGCTGGGCCCAATTGCCGAGTAGGGCCTCTGTTACATTCTGGCCAAGGGGTCTCATAAGGTGGTCTTTCCCCACCGCGCCTTGGCAGTGGCTGCCCCAAGCTTTAGCGCGTCCCTCAGCACGTAGTCCTGGACCTTGGAGTGCGCCAGTCTGCAACACTCGGTCGTGGTCAGACCAGCAAGTTGCGGGCAGACCAAACAGCATATTTCACCGCATTGATGGTCCTCCAGGCGCAGTTGATATTGGTCTCGGTGTGCGTCCCGGGAAACAGCCCGTAGAGCACAGGGTCCCATGTCACAGAGCTGCTCGTGACGAACCTTGGCAAATACCACTGCATCTCCCTCCAGACCTGCTGCGCACAGGCACACTCCAGCAGGAGGTGATTGACAGTCTCGTCCTCCCCACAGCCACCTCGAGGGCAGCGTGCAGTGGCACAGAGATCCCGGGTGTGCATAAACGATCTCACTGGCAGAGCCCCTCTCACCGCCAGCCAAGCAACGTCCTGGTGCTTGTTAGAAAGCTCTGGTGATGAGGCATTCTGCCAAACGACTTCAGCAATCTGCGTGAGGAACCAGCCGACAGGATCTCTCCTTTTCCCGAAGGGTCTCGAGGATATTTCGTGCTGACCACTGCCTGACGGCCTTGTGGTCAAAGGTGTTTCCTTTCAAAAATTTCTCCACGAAGGACAGGTGGTATGGGTGGTCCAACTACTTGGAGCGTTCATTCTACTCTAACTTCTATCACATCAGATTTCACCCTTATTCTCAAAAATGTCAGCTGTCTTGAAACTATGAGTAGACTCAGTCCTTCTCCCTCATACTTTAGTAACCTGCTGTCTATTTGACATTAGATGGGTGAATCTTCCAAGAATGCAGACACTCAGGTAAGACTCTATTTCATTGTTTTCTTGCTCAAAATTCCTCAGTGGCTCAGTGGTTAGCACTGCAGCCTCACAGCGCCAGGGATGCGGGTTTGATTCCTGCCTTGGGCGACTGTCTGTGTGGAGTTTGCACATTCTCCCCGTGTCTGTGTGGGTTTCCTCCGGGTGCTCCGGTTTCCTCCCACGGTCCAAAGATGTGCAGGCTAGGTGGATCGGCCATGCTAAATTGCTCGTAGTGTTCAGGGGGGTGTGGGCTCTGGGGGATGGGTCTGGGTAGGATGCTGCAAGAGGCGGTGTGGACTTGTTGGGCCTAAGGGCCTGTTTCCACATTGTAGGAATCTAATCTAATCTAAAAACTTAGATGGTAGCTCATCACAACCTAAGTGAGGTATTTAAATAGTGTTTGGATTCACCTCAAAGTTACATCGCCCAACTGGAGAAAGCCAAGAGATTTTTTTTTCTATCTGTTCTTTTCATTGTCTTAACTACATCAGCTTCAAGAACTGCTGAAGCATTCCATATCCCAATAAACCTGACTGTGAATAAAAAGAACCATTTGACTGTCTGTTTCTTACTTAGTTTAATAATTCTAAATTTATGGCCCCTTCTTGATGACTAATGAAACAAAGGCAGTTTTGTTTTACTGTTTCGAGGACATCAGTCATGTTGAAACTCTCATCTGGATTTCCACTTTGCCAAACATGGCACTTTTTTGGGGTAAACGTACACCTTCAATGACTGGGCAGTGATCTGGAATAGCGGGCGATGCACCTCTTACTGAATCTGCCAAGTTTAGTTCCACTGGAATCACTGGAATGAACATCAGTTGTACCCCCAGATGGGAGGGAGGATTCATTAAATTAGATTGTCTATCCCCTGGTATCATCCCCATAAATTCATAGCTTTTCTCACAGCTCCAACATCCTAGCCACAATTTCTTCTCATTCTTGTGACAGGACAGAGCAGCAAATCAGTACTGTGTACTGGTGCTGACTCTGCAAATTTCTGACGTAATGTGGTTGCAATGTTTCAGCTGACCTGATAGTGTGTCCTCGTGTGATCCTGGAAGATTCTTATTGGAGAAGTGGAGGCTGACTGGTTGCTGGAGGAATAGGTCTCACATTTTTTCTCTTTCTAACCCAGATAGCAGTAGTTTATTCTGGTTCCTTTAAGATCATACTGTGTGAAATTAAATAACTACCCGAGGCTGAACGGGGTACGGTCACTGTTTAACTGTACGAAAAAGGCCAAATGCACCTATTTTCCTGAGGAAGGGTCTACACCGAAAACATCAGCTTTCCTGCTGCTCTGATGCTGCTTGGCCTGCTGTGTTCATCCAGCTCTATACCTTGTTATCTCAAAAGCACCTATGACAGCATTTTTTTTGGTGAGCGTGTTATGTAATTTTACAAGCAGAACTTGGAATCAAAAGTCAAACGTGTTATTTCCAGTCGTTCCTGCACACAACTACAAGTCATATTACGACATAGTCCGTTATGGTCATATCTAAATTTCATCACTTGATACAACCTTTGCCTTATTCTGCACTGTGTGCAATATTATAAGGAATTAACAAGGCTGCAGTGTGCATGCGATGTTGATTATTATCATGAAGAAAGGGGATTCTCAACTCTAGGCTGTCAATCATCCTAACCCTAGGCTGTCAAAGTAGCTCTTCAGGACAGTGCTGTACTTGCAGTCATCTTTAGCAGTTTCAATGAGCTTCCCCATACCAAAAGGTCAGGACTGCAGAAGTGCATTGATGACTGTCATGTCCAGCACAGGTAATGAAGCCGCCATCTCCATATGCAATTAGTCCCAAGCAACAAAAAGGACAAGGCCAGTGGGGGTAAGGGACCTTCTCCCCCAGTAAGTCACTCCCAGTTTGGAAGTATATTGTAATTTTTCCATCACGGCTGGGTCAAATCATAGAACTGCCCCAACACCTACCCACCACCACCACCACGACAAGTCAAATCAAGTCGTCACTGTCTTACCAGATCATACAGCTGCTGCACTATTAGAGACAACTGGTGCTAATTTAACCAGATGGTCACCACACCTCAGGCAATGGGAGAGGTTGAGAGGAAGAGTCCTTCAGGGTAATCTCAAACAGTGTGAGGGATGAACCCCCACCTATTTGCAAGCCAACCATCCAGCCAACTGAGTTAAACTAACCCAGCCCCCAGCTCCCAATCAAGTAGCCCCAGTCTCCAACAGTACTATGGGTGTATCTACACCTAATGGATAGCAAAGGTTTAAGAAATTCACAAACATATTCTTCAGGGCAATTAGGATTGGCAACAAATGCTGGTATTTGCAGCGATACCCATAGTCTAGGAACAAAGAAAGATACATGACATTCTTAGTATAATTGCCTTAGGCCTGTTTTTGAACCTGAAATGTTTTCACTTTAACTGGGTGGTCCAAGGCATATATTTAAGTACGTAACCCAAATAAGTCCTGGGAGCAGGGGAACGGGTTGACAATGTTGGTGGATGGGAACACAGTCACTGTTTGCTTGAAGCTGTGTGGCTACTCAAACAATCCACAAACTCCAATCAGCTTGAGGACGTGTCAACTTCCGGTTTGGAAGCTGCTGCCTTGCATGATCTTTCATTTCCTATTTGTGGAATGGAGAAGGCCTATTCCCTGACAGCTCTGACACAGTTTAAAATCACTCTGCAGGCTGTTGGCAACTATCTGTGACTTGACTAATATCTTCCTAGTCTGCCTTTGTGTCGTCATACCCATAATACAGTTAATTCACCAGAGGAGGAAGTCAGTAACTTGCACATCAGAGGATGCACCAATAAAATTTTCACCTGCACCCTCCACCAGCTCAGAGACTTTCACTTTGCTGTGTTCTCTATCCAGATTAGACTCTGGTACACAATCTGGTCAGCACATCATTGTTATGTCTGCAGCAGGGACAGGAAGAACGACCTGAGTCTCTGATACTCAGAGGACTGCTTGAAATCAAACACAAGAAAATCCCCTTTTCTTGACCATTAATGACATCATCAATGTGCACAGACTGCCACAGGAGCAACTAGCAGGTTTGTCATAGGCAATTGGTAAGCTGGACTGGAGGATGGAGAAGTCCACCAATGTTATTAATACCATACAGGATCTGTCACAAAGGCATCTCCATGGACATGTTTATAATCACGACAAAAAGCCAGGTCTCAAGCACCAAAGTGATCCCAAAGCCTGCAGCAGGAAAAGGGAAAGCCTGCAACTGGATACAAAACTCTCAAACAAGCCTGGGCCTAAAGGCCCTGGGGGTGATGCCTGAGTTTTCCAAGCCAATACGGCCGGCCACAGAGCAGGTTCAGAAATCAGGCCTATGACCTAGCTGTCTAGACACACACAGAAATACCTCCCAGTGACTGAAGGCTTAAAGAAGGCCCCTCAGCATTCCTTTCAACCTACCGGGTATCTTGAGAGATTTCACCACAAAACACTCTGATATGTTATTCTGACAGAGTTTTTTAACTGTACCACCATGCGATATTAATGTACTATCTCACTGATAACTTCTTTCTCCCCAAAAGTGTAAACATATGAAAATAAAAAGTCAATGAGTGCACACTAAAAAAGCAAGGTGTGGTATGCAGTGGCTGGCAAGCTCTAAGTAATGGCAAAGTGAGTGAGCGCTGACAAAGCAAGCAAAGAACCACAGAATGCAGCCTGTGCAAAGGTATGGGACGTGTGGGTGCCCCTGCAACTTGGCTGCAGCATATAAATCCTAGGTATCCACGAGCCCCATGGTAAAATGTTTTGAAAGGCTGAAAGAGGGGTGACAGTTGATCCAAAAGTAGGCACGATTATATGTTGAGGTCACTGGTGTGGACGAATTGTTGAGGAAGAATGATGACCACGGGTCATGCAAGGACATCGCTCCGAAGATGTTGCACAACAAAAGCATAAAGCATTCAGCAAGCTGCCGACCTCATTCGGAGTTAAATGTCGGGACTTTGTGGGACTCTACTGAGTGGGATGAATGTTTAATTGATGCATAGGGTTGACAGTTCATACATGCTAGTCAAAAGAATGTGACAAATTTTAAGGGTGATACCAGGCTTGGCACAGATTTGTTAGCACTATGGAAAACAACATAAACTAGAAATCCCAGTATAAAAACCTTTCCCATTGTCATCTAAAAATATCTGACAAATATCAAAAGAAACAAAAAAAACACGAGTTACTTTAAACCCTGCGAACAATGAAACAAACATTAATGTTAATGCATCTTCTGGGACATATCAAAATAAGGAGTTGCACCTGTAACTTTTAAATAAACTTTATCAGTTGCACAGAATAATAGAAGGTCTAGAGAAATAAGTATGTCTAGGTATACCCTGAGGTGAAATAATAATGTATTAAATCGCAAGTAACAGAGTGGCTCCTCTCGAATCAGGACATTTTACAACTACAGGATAATAAAACTTCAGTCATTTTCTCTTCCAGAAAGAGGTTGCTATCTAATTATATCATGTGAACAAAGTAATCACTCCTAGTAAAGTTCAGCATTTACCTGTGAGGTTTTTCGAAATTTCATTGTGGATGAAGCTGTCTGTCATCTGTCCAAATACTATGACCATGAGAGGCATTCCAGCTCCATGAATTAAAGCAGCAACACTACCAAACACCATTAGAAGTCTGTCTGTACAACTTGCATAGCGAAACTAAAAAGAGAGTTTATGTTATTTTACAATGCAAAATCACATTAGCACATTCATATTGTTGTTTTAATCATTGAATAGGTACATATTCAAAGTTTACAGCAATCCGCTTCTCAAAATTCAACTCTCACAATTTAAATGACATTGCTTAAATCAATGCTTACTAACCATGGCATAATTTTTTTTTACTGAGAGGTAAGGATGAATCTTATGTTTTGTTGGCCAGTATGAGTTGCGTCAAGTTTTTTGGAGGGATTTTCACCCAGCAGGATTTGTATCCAAATCTTACCAAATGCACCTCAGTAACAACCTACAATACTTCACCTTTGATTCTATCCCCATCTTATAATGCTCCATTCCTAGATCAACACATCATTCACCAGATATCTGAAGGACGACCGGCATCACATGCACCCATTTTACTGCTTGTTCAGGTGCACTGTTCATCCAATGGTTCCTAACATTTGTCCTGGACGTGGCATCCACGGCGAAACTGTCAACCCGTTTCATAGGCTGGAACCTGGGGGTCCAGCTGGAGGGGTGATGCACAGGCTGAATGTCCTCTCCACTCCAGACCAGGAGGAGAGGTGGCAGCACCAGACCAAGCCAGCTGAGTCTGAGGATCCCCGCAGATCAGTGCTGCCTCAGCCACCTGGAGGAATGCATAA
The DNA here is from genome assembly GCF_030684315.1 of Stegostoma tigrinum. Classification (NCBI taxonomy): domain Eukaryota; kingdom Metazoa; phylum Chordata; class Chondrichthyes; order Orectolobiformes; family Stegostomatidae; genus Stegostoma; species Stegostoma tigrinum. Next base: position 112,993,058 of record NC_081355.1, read on the forward strand.
TACTGTAGGAAGCAGGTCAATGTCTTTCTCTCTGCCAAAGCAAGTAATCTTCTCTCCGACACATGACACCCAGAGTTCTTCACCCAGAGAGTGGTGGATATATGGAATGCTCTGCCCCAGAAGGCAGCGGAGGCCAACTCTCTGGATACTTTCAAGAAAGAGATGGATAGAGCTCTTAAAGATAGTGGAATCAAGCGTTATGGGGATAAGGCAGGAACAGGACACTGATTGTGGATGATCAGCCATGATCACAATGAATGGTGGTGCTGGCTCAAAGGGCTGAATGGCCTACTCCTGCACCTATTGTCTATTGACACTCACTCCACCTCTACTCCTGTCCCCACCTCCCACATGCTCAATCACTTTCACTACTGCCTGAAACATCCTCCTCATTCAGAATTGGAATGAGTCAAAAGGAGGCTGAAAGAAAACAACTCAATTTCTGTGATCCAGACTAGAGCTTCTGACATTTTGTTTTCCTTCCCCACCTCTTATACATCTTTTATTGCCGCATTGTCTGTCTGGGTAAAAGATTTTTTTTTTAAAAAAGGGACAAAGTTTATAATGTAAAGTTACAGGTTAGCAATTCATTTCTTTTTCTTACCATTGGACAACTATTTATTGCAACTGAACTGCTTTAAATTTCTTGTTTACGAAAAATCTGAATTAGATATTCGGTAGAATTGTGTAATTCAGTGGTTTAATCAATTCTGCATATTTGTGACAACTCTGGGAACAGTGGGGCTTGATTTCCAACACATTACCTCAGTGAGCCATGACAGCATTCATGTCTAGGTAACCCGTTCTTGAATGTCCAATTAATTAGGCTGGTTTGTTCCTTTGCACCAATCGAATACCTCGGATATTCTTTTGTTTTATTCGTTCATGAGGTGTGATATGGATTTCACTGGCCAGGCCAGTATTTTTTGCCAAGATAGCAAGAACTGCAGAATCTGGAGTCAGAGACAACAAAGTGTGAAGTCGAAGGAACACAGCAGGCGGGGCAGCAACAGAGGAACAGTGAAACAGTATTTATTGCCCTTTCTTGCTGCTCTGGAAAAAGAGGTGGTGAGCTGTCTTGATAATGCACCCTGGGTATGAGGTTTAGTCACATTCTCCTGATCATTATCCTTGATGGATCTTTGCTGTCTCCAACCCAATGGATTTGAATGCAGAAGGTACAATGATGAAGATTGGGTAACCATCTTTCCTCCAAGCTGAGGTCACTTTTAAGGTCTGTTTTTAAAATATTTAATTTGGATTTCCAGCTGATGATTTTTTTAAAAAATGTTTATTTGATAAAAAGCACATATTTATGGCACATTGCTGACCTTCAGCCTCACGTCTACTTATCCAACTGTTCATGCACCCCTTGATTCACTAACAGCCTAAGGATCTATTTCAGCCTTAACTATATTTAACAAAGCAGTATCCATAATCTTGTATCAGAGATAATGGGAACTGCAGATGCTGGAGAATCCGAGATAACAAAGTGTGGAGCTGGATGAACACAGCAGGCCAAGCAGCATCTCAGGAGCACAAAAGCTGACGTTTCGGGCCTAGACCCTTCATCAGAAAAAGGGTCTAGATGCTGAAGGGTCTCGGCCTGAATCGTCAGCTTTTGTGCTCCTAAAATGCTGCTTGGCCTCTTGTATTCATCCAGCTCCACACTTTGTTATTTAGTATCCATAATCTGCCAGGTCAGAGAATTCCAAAGATTCAAAATCCTTTTAGTCAAGAAATTTCTCATTGTCTCAGCCCTAATTAATCACTCTGTCCCCTGATACTGTACCCACTATCGTCTTGATGTCCCACCTTAGGAAAATAACCTCTCAACGTTCACTCTGTCAAGCCTGTTCAGAATAATCTATATTTCAATGAGAGAGCCTCACTGTCTTAAACTCTCAAGGATACAGACCAAATTTATTCATCCCAGGGATCAATTTAATGAAGATTCCCTGTACTGTCTCCATTGCTTATGTTCTCCCAATTATGTGCTGGAGCATTGCTGAAGCTTAGCTTGCTAAAATCATACAAGTCATCAGCATGAATTGCTTAAGCATAAGGTTCCTCTGATTTTCCAGCTTGGAAGGAGACAAAACTGCCATATCACATTACTGTTGACTTTTTCTTGACACAATACTTGCAGGATTTTTAAAAATTATTCATTCGTAGAAAACGGTCAAATTGTTTTAGTAGACAATCAATGGACATTGTAGGGAAAATGTGAAGAGGCTTTCAAAGAATATCTGCAAAGCGGAAGGGAAAATGCAGTTCCATTTTGCTAAATGAGGAGCCATCAAATGAAATGGGAGATTATGGCAGACATTCAATTGGGAGGATCTTTAAAAGGCTCACAGACATGGCCCTTTTTTGGATGCCACAGTAATTCATAGGCATTCCAGCAAATTTTCAAAACTGATATTTTAAGAGAAGCAAAATAACTGCAGAAAGCTTGGTTCAGGGAAGTTCGAATGTCAAAGAGTTCTGCCATGCTGTTTCACTGGCATGAACGTTTCCATGGTAAAATAATCTTGCCTCGGCAAACACTGTTCATTTCTCCAAAGGAAGCTGCATGTGTCACCAATTGGCAGCGCTATATGATACTGGAATGTCCTTCAGAAACAGCCCAAACATAGCATGTCACAGTTTGCACGATGTACAGTAATTAAGAATTGGTCTTATTTTCACACATTACAGACAGAACTAATTCTACAAACTCTGGCTGATTTTGTATTCTGCAATGCAGTTAGATCATGGCTGCTCTGAAAATGCATAGAACTGATTGATAGAAGTAACAAACAGTCATCTGTAGTTTTCCAAATGATTGTACCTTCCTGTAGGAATTGTGCTATGTTAGCCTGTAAATACAGTATTTTTATGATTGTCCAGTTCACTTTATCTTTGCCACACGCTGACACATCACTCATACACATTCAACCACATTGCAGAGCCTTATCCTCAACTTAAAACAGGCTAAAATCATGGTCCAGTTTTTGTCTGGACATCATGACATGAACAATTATGTTTTACTCAAGGTTATGGTAAAAGTGCATTCATCCATGATCATTCTTTCAACAAAGATCATAGTCTATGGATTGCAACTCTGGATTGGCAAAATCACCTCTGCCTTTGGGAAACTCAAGCAGGGATTGTGGTGGGAATGAGGAATTAGTCTGCTAACAAAAGTCACTACAATGATGTGCTATGTTTATCACAATCAGCAACTTGATCAGTTCCATTGACACCACGAATGATCGCTCAACTGCAGAGATAATAGAATGTAGGAGAAGAAATAATTAACTTGACCCATCATATCCACTCCAACACTCAATGAGATAATGGCTGATCTGATAATCATCAACTCCACACTCCTGCTTTTCCCCCATAACCTCAGATTTTTAATCAGTTGAGGAATCAGTCTATCTCAGCCATGCTTATACTTACTAACCCAGCCTGGAAAGCCCTCTGCAGTAAAGAATTCCAAAGATCATTATCCGCTCATACAAGAAATTCCTCCTCATTGCTGAAACTTAAATGGATAACCCCTTACTCCGAGCTTTTGCCCTCTAGTCCTAGACTCTCCCTAAGCAGAAAACAACCTCTCCACATGTATCCTGTCAAGCCATCTAAGAATTTTATACATTTTAATAAGGTCACTCTTATTCTTCTAAACCTAAATGAGTAGAAAGCCAACCCGCTCAACCTCTTCCCATAAGAAAACCTCTCCATGCCTGAGATTAATCTAGTGACCCTTCTCTGGGCTGCCTCCAATGTCATTCAGTCCTTCCTTACGTAATGGGATCAAAACTGTCCACTCTATTGCAGCTGTAGTCCGACTGGTGCCTTATAAAGTTTCAGCAAGGCCTCCCTAATTTATACTGCATTCCCTTTGAAATAAATTCCATTCCACACACCTTCCCTATTTTCCTACAATTTTAAACACAAGCTTTTTGTCATTCATCCACTAAAATCTTCAAATCTCTAATGCAGCTTTCTTCATTCCTTCTTGATTTAAATAATTCACTGCTGCTTTACTGTACCTGCCAAAATACATAACCTCACAATTTCCAATATTATTTTCCATCTGTCAAGTCTTTACCAACTCACTTAACCTTTCTATATTTCTCTACAGATACCTTGTGGCTTCTTTATTACTTGCCTTCCTGTTTGTTTTTGAGTCATATGGAAACTTAGCAATAGCACATAGTTGTGGCCCCAGTACTGATTTCCATGGCACTCTTCCAGTAACAAGTTGAAATCCTGAAAATGTGTCCATTTTCCCAAATCTCTATTTTCTGTTGGTTAGCCAATCCTCTATCCATGTTAGTGTACTACCCCAACACTATGTGCTCTTATCATATTAAGCAGCCTTGTGTGCAGTACTTTCATAAATGCCGTTGGAATTCCAAATATATTACATCCCTGGTTCCACCTTATTTACCCTGCTTGTTACCTCCTCAAAGAACTCTAAAAATTTAGTCAGGCATGATTTGCCCTCACGTAGCCACTCTGTTGCTATTTGTTTATATTATGTTTTTCTATGTCTTTTATAAGGACATAAATATTTTCCCAAATGACAGATTTTAACTAATTAAAAACTGAAAGAACTGCAGATACTGTAAATCAGAATCAAAAACTGAAATTGCTGGGAAAGGTCAGCAAGTCTGGCAGCATCCATTGAAAGGGTCAGTCGACCTGAAATGTTAGCTCTGATTTCTCTTCACAGATGTTAACCTGACTGTCCTATAGTTAGCTGTTTTTGTCTAGCTCCTTTTTTTAATGCAACAGTGTAAGATTGGCAATTTTCCAATCTTCTGGGACTTTTCCAGACTCCAAGAATTCTTGGAAGATTACTACTAGTGCATTCACTATCTGTTCACAATTACTTCCTTCAAACACCTAGAATCTATCTCATCAAGTCCAAGGAACTTATTGGTCTTTAGCCCCATTGATTTCCATAGCACTTTCTGTGGCTTTTTCCATCACCCCATTGCTTTAGTCCCTTCATTATTTACAATTTTCGGAATGCCACTGATACCGTCTACCCTGAGGACTCATGCAAAGTATTTGTTCAACTCTTCTGCTTTTTCTTGGCTTCCTGTTATTATTTCACTAATCTTGTTCTCTGATGTACCTATGTTCACTTGTTGACTCTCTTTTACTTTTCATATATTTAAAGAAGCTCTTACCATCCATTTTGATGTTACTTGCTGGTTTGTCTTTGTTATTTTCTCCCTCTTTTCCAAGAATCTTTTATTGCTTTTAAAAGTTTTCCAATCCTCTTATTTTCCACTAAACATCGACCCATTGTATGATAGTTCTTTCAATTTTTCATATTATCCTTAAACATCATTGGTTAAAATGGTTAGTTTATCCCCTTCTTAGAATTCTTCATCCTCAAAAGGATAGATCTTTGCTGTGAGTCATGAATTGTGCTTTCTTAATGTCTGTCATTGTTCATAAACTGTCTTTTCTACTAAGCTCCTTTTCCAATCCACTCCAGTCAACTCTGCCCTCATCCTTTATGTAATTACCCTTATTTAAATTTAGCACAGTTGTTTCCAATTCAAACAAACTGTACCTAAATTCTACCACATTATGAACACTGTTCCCTCCATGATCTCTTATTCTGCATATGGGATCCTTTCCTTCATTATCCAAGGTTTAAGATATCAGAGAAGTGATATTATGTTGGAACTATGCAAGTCATTAGATAGGCAACAAGATGACAAAGTGTGGAGCTGGATGAACACAGCAGGCCAAGCAGCATCTCAGGAGCACAAAAGCTGACGTTTCAGGCCTAGACCCTTCATCATCCTCTCTGATGAAGAGTCTAGGCCCGAAACGTCAGCTTTTGTGCTCCTGAGATGCTGCTTGGCCTGCTGTGTTCATCCAGCTCCACACTTTGTTATCTTGGATTCTCCAGCATCTGCAGTTCCCATTATCACCGATAGGCAACAACTTCAGTACTGCAGCAATTCTGGTCACCTCACTACAGAAAGCATGTAATTGTACTAAAGAGGGCACAGGGATATCAATGAGAACATTGCCTAGGAAAAAATGTAGTTGTGAAGAAAGATTAGATAGACTGGGTTTGCTCTCCTTTAAACAGAGGAAGCTGATTAAGATTGTTGATTAAACGTGCCTCATTGTCAATTGCCATATCCAAAATAGCTAATCCCTGGTTGGATCCACGAAATAGTGTTCCAGGAAATTATCCTGAATACAGTCTATGAATTCTTCCTCATGGATTTGATTTTCCCAATCTACATGAAGATTGAAGTCATGAGCAATTAACAAACTGTCTTCTTGTTTAGACTTCATTATCTTCTGATTTATTCCCTATCCTACAGTTAGTTAAGGGCCGAAAGACTATTCGCACTAGTGTTTTCTTCCCTCCACCTGTACTGATTCTTTGTCACCAGATCCGAGATCGTTTCTTGCCAACATATTAATGCCAACTCTCAAAAGGATACATACACTTAAATATTTAGCTGTCAGCTACGATCTCTTTGTAATGATGCCTCCATAATGGCTGTAAGACCATACCAATGCATCTCTATTTGTTGAGTTAATTAATCTCATTTGCTGCTTTATTTATGCTTGACTTCACTGTCCCTTTTTGTCTCAATCTGCATACCACTACCAAAACATTTGCCCTGAAATGCCGTCATATCCTTTCGCTTTATAATTATGTTTCCCCTGCTCAAAACTTCTCCCTGACCTCACCACGTAATTTAAAATGCTCGCCATAGCCCTAGTTATGTAATTCGTTTGAACATTGGTCTCAGCATTGTTCATTTAAGTGAAGGGTGAACTGGAATAGCGCCCTTCTACCCCAGCACTGGTGCTGTGCCCCATGAACTGAAATCCATTCCTCCCACAACTCTTCAACTCCTCTAGTTATTTCTGCATGCCAATTTGCCCACTGCTCAGGCATTTTGGTGCAGTAACACCTTTCCAATACAATGTCATTAGCGATAGAAAAGTTGCCAAAACCCATACCCTCAGTATAACTGGAACTAAGGCTATAATCAAAGATCTCATTGTTTTAGTCTAATCATGGTGTTCATGTAGCTAATTGGACGATTCCCAAACCTAACCTCTATGTTGTGCAGACGAGATGCTAAAGAGTCATCTTCAATGCCACTGTGATTTTTTGCAATATTGCCCAACACCTGGAAAAAGACAGCCTCTGGCAAACCACAATGGCAGCACGATTCCCATGAGTTTGAGATTTTGAGGTTGCAAAGTCTGACTACCAGAGGCATGGCAGAATCTTTGCCTGAGTTTGCCAAAGGCAGAAGTGATACTGACAATTCACTCTGTCATATTGTCATTGATTATGGTCTTTTATAGAGCGACTCTATCTATCCAAGTCACGTGCCTTTCAATGTGATACGTGTGGTAATACATGCATGTCTAGTGTTAGAGATCTCTCCCGTTAGTACACTTTTCATAACTGAGGTACATCTGATAGTTTAACAGGAAACTCTTTATCACTGTCTTGTTAAAAACTGATTGCTTGTTTTATGAGAGAATACTGAATACTTCTAAATGCTTTCACTTTAGTAAACCATTCGGTGGTCTTCAATTAAACGGTGTCAGAATGAAAATGCCAAAAATGAGCAAAGCCAATGGAGCATGTGAAGTTGGAAGGGAATGTATAACGTTGGAAACAGTGGGCTAACTTGTTTGACTAGAACATGAACGGAAGGAAAAGCACCAGCATTATTTCTAAACATATTATTATTTCCAAAACATTTTAAAACTAAAATATTCTTGAGCATTTGAATTTTGCTTAAAGGGAGACTGGCAAGTTCAATTACTTATTGGTGCTACAAATAGTACCACACCTGAGTATTCAAGGGATAAACATTTCAGGACTCTCAACACTTTATTGTTCATGTTTACAGAAGAACAATTGAAGCCTCTTGGGAACAATATCCAAAAACAAGAGAAAGCAAGCTACTGAACAAATAAATTTAAAGATCATTCCATGCCAGCGAAAATGCAACTTACGTTAGATATTCATAAATACAAGGTCAATTCAAAAGCCAAAATAGCTGATTTACTAATTGGCAAAGGGCTTGAAAACATGGAGTAAGCTTGAAAGTATGCAGCATCCTGTATTACCATGGCAAACATAGAATTGTGGTCTACATCACAGGAAACCATACGCAGACTTTTTTTCAGCAAAGAAAACTTTGACCTTCAAAAGGCAATAGACATTTGTTTGCAGCAATTAACCTTAAAACACAGTTACGGAAGTTGGTAGCTGGATCTACAAAGAGAAGAACTGTAAATAAAATTTAAAAGAATTAGAAAGGTAAAAGCAAAGTGTACAGCAAAATAAAGGACAACTAAAATTGTCGGAAAGAAAACTTTCAGTGACTGAAAGAAGAAAACAAAGACTATTCCAAATTAGAAAGAGAACAGTCAAATGTAAATTACTCCCAGAAACCAGAATTAGGCACAGTGTTAAGTACACTTATTTTTGTAATCATGCTCGATCTAGAGAGCTGAAGAATTTTGTATTGCAGTTTCTTATGTTAACAAAGAAACAACACTGGGACGATTACAATGAGAGGGTGGTGAAAGTGGAGAAAATTGGCTGTCAAGCAATGCTCCTTAGTCATATCCATTCCTTTCATCAACAAAAATGCACTGCAATGTATATTGTGATGTCACCACTTTTGACAATTTCAGGATGATGAATGGAGCAAAACAGGGCTATGTTCTTTCGCCCCTTCACCTACGTTGGTATTGTCTTTTCCAAGCCTTTCCAGCTGATGAAGGAGGTAACATGCATAGTAGGTCAGGCACCAAAGGTCCAACATCTTGGTTTACATGACCTGAGTTCTCAGCACTTTGTTGTATGGCTGTGAAGCCTAGACAACTTATTGCTATCAAGAAAAGAATTTTTATTTTTAATGTTTGCAGCATCGCAAGGAAGGATAAAATCATGAACGCTACACAGTTTTCTCAAAAGACAAGTCTCTCAGGCATGCTAGCACTCATCACAAAGAGATAGCTTCATTAGCTTGGGCATGTTGGCAGGATGGAAGGAAGATGCAGTTTCAAGGACATATTGCAGGGCGAGGTAAACAAAGCCAGAAGATAAGTAGGCTGCTCAAAGCTCTACTTCAAACAAGCTTACGGGCTTAACACAAAGGCCAAAAACAAAACCCCAATCGATTTTCACATGTGGGAGACATTAGCCAAAAGCACAGAAAAGGCAGCATCACTTTGTAGGCCAGCAATGTCCCTAGACTATTAGTTACCATCAATGTCTACAACAGCTCGCTAAGAGGAAACAATAAACTGCAGTACTAACTGGTAGTCATTTTTAAATGCTGCACTTACAACAGGACTTCCCTCTCACAGATTAATTTCTTCAGCCATCAGCAAAAGTGCATCATGTGGAAAGTTGGGGGTGGCAATTGTTTAGTGGCATTATCGCTAGACTATTAGTCCAAAGACCCTGACAATGTCCTAGGAACCCAGGTTCAAATCCCACCATATCTAATTGTGGAATCTGAATTCAATAAAAATCTGGATTTAACAGTCTAATGGTGACCAGAAAGAAAATCTGGTTTACTAATATGCTTTAGGGAAGGAAACATTGTGGGCTGAAGGGCCTGTTCTGTGCTGTACTGTTCTATGTTCTATGAAACTGCTGGCCAACATGTGACTCCAGACACACAGCAATGTGGTTGACTCTTAGCTGCGGGCCTCATCTATAAATGGTTTATTTTAAAATCCCAGTGCCAAGGAATTTACAGTATATCTATCATCTCATATAGATAGAAGGTTCTTAACAGCAGTTTCTTTTGATAACAAAGAAACAATAATGGAATGATTATAGTAAAAAAAAAAGAGGCTAGGGTTGAAGTAACAATTCACAGAAGGTTCAACAGTCATGGTTGCTGACAAAACAGGAATCATGGAGAACAGGGTGTGGAGCTGGATGAACACGGCAGGCCAAGCAACATCATAGGAGCACAAAAGCTGACGTTTTGGGCCTAGACCCTTCATCAGAAAGAGGGGAGGGGGAAGAGGGTTCTGAAATAAATAGGGTGAGAGGGGGAGGCAGATCGAACGTGGATAGAGGAGAAGACAGGTGGAGAGGAGACAAACAAGTTAAAGGGGCGGGGATGGAGTCTATAGAGGTGAGTGTAGGTGGGGAGGTAGAGAGGGGATAGGTAACTGTATAATTACCCTAATTTGTGTTTCACAGATTCGGAAGTGGCACCTGATGTGAAGTAAATATCCATGCAATAACACTTTCCAATTTGAAAGAGAGTTCAAGGTCACATAAGAGATAACATTATCATGTAAAAACTCTTTCAGGTCGATAAGTACACTTCATGAAGTCTGCATTTTGGGCCTTTTAATAATATTTAGCACTTCATCAGGTCCTAAAAATATAGTATGTTTGGAAAATCATGGAAATGTCTCTTACCAAAGCCAGTGGGCTGACCATTTTAGGCTTCTTCTCCTCTTTTGTTTCACTATAAATTAACAAATTATAATTATTAGATTCTGTGAGAATCCTTTCCTGCTTTATGTTTCTAAAACTAGTATCAGAACAGTTGTGCTATACAATCAGCCACAACTATGTGTTTTGCATTAAAGGAAGATGAAGTTCATGCAAAATCAAAGCACTTTTTAATTCATAATTATAAATTGTGGCATAACTATCCTAAATCATTATTTTTCCCATTATTTTCAACACTGTTGACAAATAAGATTAGATTTCATCTTATTAGTCAACCAAAGTTTCAGAAAATGTATAAAGTTGGCTTCTTATTTCAATTGATGCTCCTAAAATATTTTGTAAAAGTACAAATTACATTGGACAAATAGCTGAGCTCATTTTACACCAAAAAAACAAATTGAGAATTCTGACCATGTATCATAAAATCACAGACCAGAATTCATGTGTATCAGTTTTGTACATATTTATTAATATGCAACTACATTAGTAAGCTGAACAGTTATAAAGTACAGCTTGACTAAGATATTATTTTATGGAAAAGATGTTGCAATAAAAATTCAATGTGTCAGTGACTTGGTTAATTGAATACTTTGTCATGCAATCACCATATTAAATAAAAAATGCATAATAACTGCATGTGACTGATACAACTGCAGAATTGGTGGAAGTAAATCTCCATAAGCTTTCACGTGGAGCTTCTCACCTGTTTTTCTCAACTTTTCCATCAGTAGGAACATCATGTTCTTTTTTGTCGGTCTCATTTGTGCTGCTTTTCATATATTGGCTCGGCATCTCTTTACCTGCTCTAGAATGGAACCACTTCATCAAACAACTTAAAATATGTTAGTGTGTAATTAAAGAATTAAAATGCAAAATGGAAGAGAACTTCACAAAATAATATAGAAAATCTATTTGCTTCTTAGCAAATCTGGAGTGCACCTCCACTCTCTAGCCTCAACAGATTTAATTAATCACTTTACAAATTTTGGCCTGTACACCGTACATAAGCAGAACGGGCAGGAATTCAACATCTAAAATCAGCAAAACTTGCAAAATGGGAAAAATCAACAAAAGTTCTCTTGTATCATTCAGTTTTGCCATTTGTTTGGGAGTAGTTTCCTATTTAAACTGCCTTTTTTTTTAACTTGCACATTATTGACAATGTGCTTTACCATGCAAAGAACAATTTACACACCATATTTGAATAAGAATTAGGTTTTATTGTCACCTGTACTCAAGTACAGTGAAAAGTTTGCAATGTTACTATTCACGGTGCCATCCTAGGTACAAAATCTTAGGAAGATAAAGCAATGTTAAAAGTTTCATGTTACAGTTCTTGTTGGTATAAAGTAGTAAACACGAAATAAAAATAAAGGTTACAAATTACAGTCCTTCTTTAGCCATGGACCTGTAGTCACTCCACACTGGCCTTTCCCCACAAGGGCTAGATCTCTCTCCTATGCAGGGTTTGATCTCTGTCCTGCACTGGGCTCAATCTCTCGATCCCCACACCTCCATGCAGCCGTCTTGCTGCTGACCATCATCAGAGCTCAATGGTCACATCGCCATAGGCTGCCAGAGTCCCACTGTGGAGCTGCTCCAGGCCCCCCAGCCACTTCCACAAGGCTGCTGACTGACAGAGTTCTGCCCGGGGCACACCAACTTCCCAGGGGCTGACTGCCAAAGTCCCTGCTCTGGGCCTCCAGCTGCAGCCATCGCCGCAGCTACCTCCAGAAGGTAAGAAGAAAGAAAAATTTTTTAAAAAGAAAAAAAAGTGAGAAAAAGAAAGAAAAGCCACTGGAGCAGATGAGATCCAACCTGGGTACCCCACTCTGCCACCATCTTAGCAGAAATGCTGAGAAGTAACTGTCCCCATTTGATTCACTAGAATTGACCTGTATTGACTTTCTAATTTACCTCTCCCAGGTAATTCTTTGGCCACCTTAGGGAGGTGAATGGTGACACAGTGATCACGATAATCAGAACTTACACCTTGACTTGATGAAATAGGCTAGATAGCCCAATTGGTTGTATTTGTTGTAAATTATTTGCATACATTTCCCCTCCAAACTTACCTACAATGTCATGAGCCCTCACACCTCAAAATACTCAATGTGTACTCAAAATAGAGATGATCCCATAACAGAGGACTCATGCATGTCCCAATGGCTGCATTTCTTAAATATCTGCAGGTGCATTGACAGCAGGCAAGTTTGCTCACAATGAATTTGCATTATTAATATTTTTTATAAATCTGTAAATATCACTCATCATCTGGTTATTCATTAAAATTCTCAACTGAGATCGAGGTCCTTAAGATGCTTTGCCCCAGTTATATGTACATGTAAGATGGTGTCGATGACAGAATGCACAGCTCTTTTTTATTCGTCCGTGGCATTTTCATTCTCCATTCCTTATCGTTCTTCAGTGGTTAGTGACCCACCTTGAGCTGCTGCATTCTATTCAAGACAAGCATCTGAACAGAGTTAGTGGAAAGGCAGTTCCAGGGCTTTTACACAGCAAAAGTGAATCAGAGTTTCAAATCAGGACGGTGAGTGCCTTGGAGGGGAACTTACAAGCAATGCTCTCGGCTGTGTTTACTTTTCCAAATGGTAGAGATTGTGAAGCTATAGAAAACTGCAGCGGTATATCTTATGAAGGTAGAAACAGATGCCCCAGAGATGGAGCGAGCGACTGTTTAAGATGATGTGTAGTGTGCAGATCAAGCTGAATGGATTTTTTAAAATCTCCAAAATATGCTTTATTCCTCAAATATCTCTATATACATTGTCCCTAAAGCAGTTCGATTCTATACAGTAGCATATGAAGAAACAAACAAACAAGCAAGCTTTGGAGTTTGACACTATCTAACAAACAAACCAAAGGCATTTCTTTAAAATAAACCCAAAAGTACTGTAGATGCTGGAAATCAGAAACAAAAATAGAAACTGCCGGAAACACTCAGCGGGTCTGGCAGCGTCTGTGGAGAGAAATCAGAGTTAACAGTTTGGTTCAGACCTCTGGGGTAGGGGCACTTTACCGGAAAAATTAATTCTGATTTCTCTTCACTGATGCTGCTAGATCTGCTGAATTCAAAGACATCTCTTACTTGTACAAGACTACACTTACATACATTTGAGACACTAGGCATTGCTGGGTGGGTGGGGGGGGGTACAAAAGGGCAGCAAGGTGGCTCAGTGGTTGGCACTGCTACCTCACAGCGCCAGGGACCTGGGTTCGATTCCACCTCCTGTCTGTGTGGAGTTTGCTCTTTCTCCCTGTGTCCGTGTGGGTTTCCTCCAGGTGCTCCGGTTTCCTCCCACAGTCCAAAGGTGCGCAGGCTGAGTGGATTGCCATGCGAAATTGCCTGTAGTGCTCAGCGGTGTGTCAGTTAGGTGGGTTATAGGGGGATGAGTCTGGATGGGATGCTCTGAGGTTTGGTGTGGACTTGTTGGGCCAAAGGGCCTGTTTCCACAGTGTAGGGGTTCTATGATGATTCTACGATAAGCGAACACACCCCATTTAACTTCAGCAGAAAGACCTCCGAGGGTGGTCTTTCCCTGCTGCGCTTTGGTGGCAGCTGCCCCGAGCGTCCCTCAGCATGTAGTCCTGGGCCTTGGAATGCGCCAGTCTGCAACATTCAGTCTGGGTCAACTCCTTGTTCTAGAAGACTGACACGTTCTGGGCAGACCAAAGACAGTCTTTCACCTTATTAGTCAATCTAATGGTCCTCCATGCACAGTCGATGTTTGTCTCGGTGTACATCCCATGGCACAGACTCCTGTGTCACAGAGCTGCTCTGGATGAACCCTGACAAAACCACCGCACCTCTCTGCGAACTTCCCTTGCAAAGGCACATCCCAGAAGGAGATGTGTGACAGTCTCAAACCTACCAGCAGCTGCTTCAAGGGCAGTGTGTGGTGGCGCAGAAGCCTGGGCATGCATGAGTGATTTCACAGGTAATAAAACCCTTTTCATCACCAGCCAAGCAATGTCCTGGTGCTTGTTGGAGAGCTCTAGTGATGACGAAGGCTAGATAGTGGTGCACAATTTACTTGAGTGATTGAAGCTGCACTCTTCCAAGCAAACGGAAGATGCTCCATACCACCCCATTACTTCACAACGTTACGTTGGATCATGTGCTATTGAGACGGCAGGGAGCTTCAGCAGTTTTTGAGTGCAGACGGGAAATTGCCAACATATATTTGATTCCTAGCCATTTTATACTATAGCAAACGATTATGCCTAAAAAAATTCCTGTGAGTAACAGTAGATCTCAATCATACTTCGAGTAAACAATTTCCTATTTTGTTTGTTCAAATGCAGCAACTTCTGCATAATGAGTCAACAATAATCAGACAGATGACTTTCCTTAGCTTACCCTGCGAAAGGAGAAATGAAACACGCTTTTACTCACCCCCCGGCGAACGGGTTCTTCAGAGTGGACGAGCGGGGTTAAAGGAAAATCCACTATGAAATATTCTCAATGACAGCAAGAATAAAAAAAGGGTGTGTTCCTCAAGGACAATGACCTTTGAATGGTTTTGATTGCCAGCCCAATGTGTAATAAGATGAAACGCTAACCGGCTTTTCATCCCGACAATCTTGCCTGTTGCAGCAGATGGGTGGCCCTGATTGACAGTGCTCACGAATCAGCTCACTGCTCTCAACTTGGAGGCAGAGTTAGTCTCCCCAGTGACTCTGATTGGTAATTGTGTAGCCAGTCCTGTTAACGTGTGGCAGCAGCGTGGTTTGTTTGCTGTAAGATGCATTTCTCCAATTCGCCTACTAATAGATAACTTGTGCGTCTCTATATGGTCCTCGGATCAGACCTTTTTTTTAAAAAATATACATATATATGTAATTTCTCCTGCGAAATGGGTACTTCTGGCTTTAGGCCAGGACGTGGCCCATGGCTAATTGTTAAGGAAGCACCCCTCCACACCAGGAATATCGAGAGCTGGAGACTCTGTAGTTCTGGTTTCAAGTCTCACCTGCTCCGGAGTTGTAAACTGACATGACCGAACAGGTTAGAAATAAAATACTGCAGCTGCTGGATATCTGAACTTTAAAAAGAGCCCAGCGTTGGAGAGACTCAACAAGTGTTAACTTCTCTCTCCATCGATGCTGCCAGACTTGATTAAAAATATATAGCCCTGTGTCCCTAAAAGAAATTGTTCAGTTATGTCAATCAACAATTGAAAATTGCAAAACTAAGATGCATTGATTTGTTTCTGCCTTTTTTTGTTAAGTGGGTAAGGATCTTACAGTAATATAAAATAATGAACTGCAAATGCTGGAGATCTGAAATGAACAGAAACAAATTGCTGGAAAAACACAGCAGATCTGGCAATGTCTATGGAGAGAAACTAGAGTTAATGTTTCAAGTCCTTCTTTGGAACTGATAGCACTGAAGAAACGGACGTATTTGTGCTGATGTCGGGGGGGGGGCGGAGCTCAGAGAGAAAAGAAGGTGGACAGGCAAAGGATAACGAAGTGTGAAGCTGGATGAACACAGCAGGCCCAGCAGCATCTCAGGAGCACAAAAGCTGACGTTTCGGGCCTAGACCCTTCATCAGACAGGGGGACGGGGTGAGGGTTCTGGAATAAATAGGGAGAGAGGGGGAGGCGGACCGAAGATGGAGAGAAAAGAAGATAGGTGGAGAGGGGACTGACAAGTTAAAGGGGCGGGAATGGAGCCTATAGTGGTGAGTATAGGTGGGGAGGTAGGGAGGGAATAGGTCAGTCCGGGGAGGACTGACAGGTCAAGGAGGCGGGATGAGGTTACGAGGGAGGCAATGGAGGTGCGGCTTGAGGTGGGAGGAGGGGATAGGTGAGAGGTGAGAGGAAGAACAGGTTAGGGAGGCGGGAACGAGCTGGGCTGGTTTTGGGATGCAGTGGGAGGAGGAGAGATTTTGAAGCTTGTGAAATCCACATTGATACCATTGGGCTGCAGGGTTCCCAAGCGGAATATGAGTTGCTGTTCCTGCAACCTTCAGGTGGCATCATTGTGGCACTGCAGGAGGCCCATGATGGACATGTCATCTAAAGAATGGGAGGGGGAGTTACAATGGTTCGTGACTGGGAGGTGCAGTTGTTTATTGTGAACCGAGCAGAGGTGTTCTGCAAAGCGGTCCCCAAGCTTCCGCTTGGTTTCCCCAATGTAGAGGAAGCCACAACGGATACAGCGGATGCAGTATACCACATTGGCAGATGTGCAGGGTAACATCTGCTTGATGTGGAAAGTCATCTTGGGGCCTGGGATGAGGGTGAGGGAGGAGGTGTGGGGGCAGGTGTAGCACTTCCTGCGGTTGCAGGGGAAGGTGCCGGGTGTGGTGGGGTTGGATGGAAGTGTGGAGCGGACAAGTGAGTCCCGGAGGGAGTGGTCTTTCCGGAAGGCAGACAAGGGTGGGGATGGAAAAATGTCTTTGGTGGTGGGGTTGGATTGTAGATGGCGGAAGTGTTGGAGGATGATGTGTTGTATCCGGAGGTTGGTGGGGTGGTGTGTGAGGACGAGGGGTTTCTCTTTTGGTGGTTATTGCAGGTGCGGGTGTGAGGAATGAGACACGGGAAATGCGGGAGACACTGTCGAGGGCGTTCTCGACCACTGTGGGGGGGGGGGGGTGATGTTGTGGTCCTTGAAGAACAAGGACATCTGGGACGTACAGGAGTGGAATGCCTCATCCTGGGACCAGACGCGGGGGAGGCGAAGGAATTAGGAATAGGGGATGGAATTTTTGCAGGACGGTGGGCAGGAGGAAGTGTATTCCAGGTAGCTATGGGAGTTGGTGGACTTGAAATGGATATTGGTTGCGAGCTGGTTGCCTGAGATGGAGACAGAAAGGTCCAGGAAGGTGGGGATGTGTTGGAGATGGTCCAGGTGAACTTGAGGTTGGGGTGGAAGGTGTTAGTGAAGTAGATTAACTGTTTGAGCTCCTCTTGGGAGCATGAGGTGGTGCCGATACACCCATCGATGTAACAGAGGAAGTGGTTGGATTTAGTGTAGGTATGGAAGAGGGACTGTTCCACGTAACCTACAAAGAGGCAGGCATAGCTTGGGCCCATGCGGGTACCCGTGGCCACCTCCTTTGTCTGTAGGAAGTTGGAGGAATCGAAAGAGAAGTTGTTAAGGGTGAGGACGAGTTCGGCTAGGCAGATGAGGGTGTTGGTGGAGGGGGACTGGTCGAGCCTGTGGGACAGTAAGAAGCGGAGGGCCTTAAGGCCATCTGCATGGGGAATGCAGGTGTATAGGGACTGGACGTCCATGGTAAAAATGAGGTGTTGGGGACCGGGGAATTGGAAGTTCTGGAGGAGGTGGAGGGCATGGGTGGTGTCACGGACGTAGGTAGGGAGTTCCTCGACCAAGGGGGAGAAAATGGAGTCCAGATAGGTGGAGATGAGTTCAGTGGGGCAGGAGCAGGCGGAGACAGTGGGTCGACAAGGACAGGCGGGTTTGCGGATTTTGAGAAGGAGGTAGAAGTGAGCGTTGCGGGGTTCGGGAACAATGAGATTGGAGACTGTGGGTGGGAGGTCACCTGAGGTGATGAGGTTATGGATGGTTTGGGAGATGATGGTTTGGTGCTCGGGGGTGGGGTCGTGATCCAGGGGGCGGTAGGTGGTGGTGTCGGAGAGTTGGCATCTGGCGTCAGCAATGTAAAGGTCAGTGCGCCATAATACAACTGCGCCTCCCTTGTCTGCAGGTTTGATGGTGAGGTTGGGATTGGAGCGGAGGGAACGGAGGGCTGCACCTTCTGCAGGAGAGAGGTTGGAGTGGGTGAGGGGATGGAGAGATTGAGGCGGTTGCTGGGTTTGTTGGTAGTAAAGGCCGTTATAGGATTTAGAATGAAGGTATATAGTTAACCGCTAAAAAGCCACACATTATGCCAAAACCTGGTTTAATTTGAACCGAGGGAGAGAATTTGAAAATAAGGCAAAGGATAAAGGAATGATTCCCTGTAGATGCCCACCTTGACACAATCGGAGGCTTGTCTTTTAAGTGATGGCTCCTTGCTCCCGGTGGAGCAGCCTGTGGCAGCACGTAACAGGGTTCACATGATGGGGAGGTGCCAGACTAAGTGTGGTCCAAAATCTTCAAGGGCAGGCGAAAGATTGTGCCTCTCAGTGGCTTCAATGTCAAAAGAAGGGCGCAGTGGTAATGTGGCCAAGTCCATCACAGTTCTCCATGTCACCAAAATCTAACCACCGACCAATTATAGTGAAGTGGACTGGGAAACATCCCCGAGGTCACCACACTGAGGCTCCTACCAGACCCCATCCACCAAATCTAATAATCATGAGGCAATGGCCAAATGGTATTTTCACTGGACTGTTAATCCAGAGACCCAGGTAATGTTCTGGCCACCTGAGTTCAAATCCTGCTGCAACGGCTGGTGAAATTTGAATACAGAAATAGCTGGAATTAAGAATTTAATTATGACCTCCATTCCATTGCCAGTTGTCAGAAAAACCCATCTGGTTTTCTAATTTCCTTTAGGGAAGGAAACTGCCATCCTGATCTGGGCTTGCCTACATGTAACTCCAGACCCACAACACTATGGATGACTCAACTATCCAGAGGGCAGTTGGAGATGGGGAATAAATGGTGGTCTAGCCACTGATACCCTCATCCTATGACTGTATTAGAAAAAGACATAGGCAACACGGGCAGAGCTGTGAACAAGGGAGTTCACAAGTCAAGAAGCTGCACACAAGTGACAGATACATGTCAGTCATTGGTCACCAGTACTGGGATTGAAGTGTCCTTAGGCAGGAGTTTTTATGACTGATCAGTCTTCTTTAGGATACCCTTTGCTTACTGATCCACAGCACAGAAAAAGACTATTTGGCCAGACTCACACAGCATAGATACAGGCCCTTCGGCCAACCAATAAACATCAGATTACACTCATCCCACTTACCTGCACTTGGTCCATAGCCTGGCAATTTAAATACTCATCTAGGTGCTTCTCAAATGTTGTGCAGCCCTCCGTTCCCTCTGCTCCAACGCACCTACACCACCCAGTCAGGCAGTGCACGCTATACAAAAACCACACTGAGGGTGAAAAAGGTTCTCAGATCTCCTGACCTTAAACTTACAGCTTCTGGTCTTAGGTATATCTGCCATATGTTAAAAATTCTCACAATCTATTCTCTCTATGCCACTCGTAATTTTGTATACTTCTATAAAATCCCACCTTAGCTTCCTCTGCTCCAGGGAAAACAAATCCAGCCTATCCAGTTTTTCCTCATAACCAAGACCTTCTTTCTCAGGCAACATCCCTGGTAAGTCTCCTCTACACTATCTCCAGCACAATCACATTCTTCCAATAGTGCGACAGCCAGAACCCCACACTACATTCCACCCATGGTCGAACCAATCTTTAATAAAGTTGTAACAAGACATTCTTGCTTCTTTATTCTTTGCTCCAGCTAATGAAGGCTAGCATTCTGCTTGCCTTTTTTATGATACTATATACCTGTGCTGATACCTTCAGGAATCCTATGAACTTTATACACCAAAGCCCTTTGTTCCTCAGTACTCCCTAGGGCCCTACCATTCATTGTTTACACTCTTCCCCTATTAGATTTCCAAAAATGTGTCACCCTCACACTTATCAGGATTAAATTTCACCTGCTTTGCCCATTTTACCAGCTGATTGATATCAGGCTGTAGCCTGAGACTATCCTTCTCACTATCAACCACACTCCCAATTTTCATGGATCTGCAAATGTACTAATTAAGTCATCTACATTCACATCCAGATTGTTAATCCAGCCTGTTGCCAGCAAATTAAATATCTCCACCAGAGCCCCAGCAATCTCCTCCCTTGCCTTGCATTGCAGCCTGGGATACATCTCATCAGGCCCTGGCGATTTATGCACCTTTATGCTCACTATAACTCCTTTTTAACGCTATACCTCCTTTTTAATCTTAAAGTATTCTTGAACCTCACCATCCCAACTGATATGCGCAGCAATGATGTTTTTCTCCTCTGCGAATACAGATGGGAAGTATTCTTGTAAGACTTCACCCACATCCACTGGCTCCATGAACACATTGCCCCTTTGGTCTCTGATATATCCCACGCTTTCACTGGTTGCGGTATCCACCGTAAATATTGTATCATTTAGGTTCATATGATTGATTGTAGAACAGGCTCAAAGGGCCTTTTTCTCCATCTATATCCTCCAAAGTTAAGGAGTAGACGCATGTACCGAACTTAAGAACTGGTGGTGAAGATTTAGATGGCTTCAATTATGGTATAACCAGAATTCCAGAAAACTGTCAATAAAGTTGAACAAAAAAAAGCCTACAATGCATGCCCATGGTAGTAGGTATCATGAATGAATTGGTTAAAAAAGGAAAAATGTCGAATGCATTATTTGGAGTATATTTCTTATTGGGAGAAATTCATTGAATACGGTCCTGCAGCCTGCACTTTTCTGATCTAAATTAGCTACCTGCATTTGGCAACACTGGATGAAATGTGATCTAAGCCGACAGCTTGTTGATAGTAGAGGTAAGGGCTGGGTGCTAACAATGGGTGAGGAATGTATTTATTTTACTATCACACTATCCTGTATCTGTCAAATTAACGGGACCTTGGCAGGAGTCAGAATCAGTTTGGGCAAACTTTACAGTGAGGGCATGTGCCAGGGGAGAAATGAATGAAAGAAGTGGGAAGGTTTTCTCTGATGTCTCTGGAGCTAAAGGCACATGTTGTTTCCTCAGAACGAGTGGAAGAGCCCAACCACACAAATGAAACAGGTGTAACTGAGGATGCAGTGCTAAGGACCCAGCTACAGAATTGGAAAAGGTATAAGGATCTCATTAGGTCAGGAAAGGTGGGGCCTTGCAACTTTAACACTTTGACTTCTACACAGCACATCTCTGACTATTCCGTGTAGTCACACATTTCCCTTTTCCTCCACTTACCTCCTCTCATCACCATCTGAGCAACTGACACTCTGCTTCATCCTATTTCTTCTCCCAAATCCATCCCACACAGCCTTCCCTTACAAGTGTTACTGCAATTTCCACTCCACATATTCAACTTTCTGCTTTTTCTCATTGTAGGAGGAGAGCTGACATCTCTGGGATTTGTCTAGATTCTTCAGTGTTGTTGGAGCCTCACTCATCTTTTGTAGGTGGTGGACTGGCTTTGGTGAGATGAAAGTTGATTTTTTTTGCCACTAAATTCCTAGCCTTCGACTGGATCTTGTATCACAATTTTCATATGGTTGGTCCTGTTCAGATTCTGGTAATTGCTAACTTTCAGGATATTGATGGTAGTGCAATTTAGTGATGCTAAAACAATCAAATGTCATTGTGTGGTGGTTAGATTCTCTCATGGAGATATTTATTGCCTTGAACTTGTGAGGTGCAAATGTTTCTTGCTGAAGCCTGAATGATATCTATGTCCAATAGCACATGGACACAGAGCACATCAGTATCTGAGGAGTCATGATGTGAACACATGCAATGAGCAGCAAACATGCCCATTTGTGGCCTCATGATGAATGGAAGGTTATTGATGACACAGCTGAAAATGTTTGGACCTAGGGTACATCCTGAGCAACTCCTGCAACAAAGTCAAACTGTGATGATTGTTCTTGAACAACCATAGCCATATTCATTTGTGCTACACAACTCCAACCAAAGGAGAGTTTTCCATGATTGTCACTGACATCAGTTTTGCAAAAGTTGTTTGGCGACAAATAGTCAGATGCAGACCAATGACAATAACTGTCTGTGGTGATTGTAACGAGGTCAGCCATATGGACCTCGTAGAAATATGAGTTCCCTGATTGGAGATGAAGATCTGGTCCAATCAGGGAACCCTGGCTGACAGATATAAACATGAGTGTCAGAGGTTCTGTTCACTCTCAAAGCTGGCTATGAAGAAGTGGGACCAGTGTCAGGTCCTATGCATGTGTAAGTGAAGGGTGATGTGGTGATGGGATACTGACCTCGGTGGAGTTATTTCACTGTCAATCTGACCTCATCTCCCAAGTTCAGCTGGGACAACACCGGGATCCTAGAACAGGCCAAACAGAAACAAGCATGGGAATTCCTAGAGGCCTTGTCCTCCACCAAGAAGGCCATCAACAAACACCACTACATGTACACCTATATATACACCACTGCGAAGGGAAACTGGAAATGAGGCAATCAAATCCAACAGACGCCAGAGTTTAAATACTAGGTGGGAAAACACAACAGCACTTCGTTGGAGGCTGCACTGATGATGTTACCGGGTAACGTAATGAAACGTTTGCGAACTAACAAACCAGTTTGGTGAGTGAATCAACCACGGCATCCACAACCTGAGCTACAAATCTACTCAAGAACCTCAACTCCTTTCTCCATGCTGGACCAAGATTGTAATGAGTTTAGGAGATCAGTGGCCCTGGTGGAACCCAAACTGTCATTGAAACCTTCTAACACTTTGCTGATAATTAGGGCAGTAATTGGCCAGATTGGATTTCTTCTGCTGTTTACTTCTGAACAGGTTATACCTGGGTAATTTTCCATTTTATGCAGCGGATGCTTGTACTGCAGCTGTAACTGAATAGTGTAGCTAAGGGTCAGGCTAATTCTGGAGCATTTTGGTCTTTACAGTATCCAGTGATCTCAGCCTTCTTTTAGCATCAAAATTGGCTGAAAAGTGACACACATGATGCTGAGAAGCTCAAGAGATGGCTGAGGTGGATCATCCACTTGGCAGTTCTGGCTGCTGATGGTTAAAAATCCATGAAATTTATATTTTATATAAATGTGCTGGACTCCACTTCAGTGCAGTTGGGAGTTTATACACGTTTCCAATTCCAGCGAGTTGTTTAATTGTCCACCACTTTTCACATCTGGGTGCATCAGGACTCCAGAGTTTAGATTTGATTTTTATCAAATCACTTTGCACTGTTCACTTAAGCTGTTTCATATAGAAGTAGTCCTGTGTTTGAGCTTCACTTTTTGATACCTCACTTTTAACTATCCTTATGGCATTTCCTGGCATGTCATGTGTCAGTGGACCAGGGTTGATCCCCTATCTCAGTGTTTAAATATAGAGTGAAAGTTATGCCTAGCCTTAAAATTGCAGGTAATGGTTTAATACAATTCTGTTGTTGTTGATGGCTTACATCACATCATGGATGCTTACCATCTGAAACTACATCAGTTTGAAATCTGCCCCAATGTGTTGTGAAGACAAAATTCTCCATGTGAAGACAAGATTTTGTCTCTGTAAGAACTGTGTGGTAGTTTGTCCTACCAGCGCTGTCTAGGAAGATTCACCTGTGACAAGTGGATTAGTGGACAAGGTCTGATAGATCTTTCTTTCCTGTTTATACCCTTCCTACCTGCAGCAAGCTCAGTCTGGCAAATATGTTCTTCAGATCTTGGTCAGCACATTCGGAAATAGTGCGACTGAGCCACTCTTGGTGATGGGCTACTGCCATCATTAACATCTAAATCAGCTGCTAGTGTTAATTCTCGAAGAAAAGAGTGATGTTGCTCTTCGGTAGCCCTTCCCCATACAAAGAAATTTGCTCCATTTTGTGATGATCTGTCCTTCAAGGTTCTTTTCCAAGGCATGAATATACATGTTGACTCAGAAACTATTGGTTTGATGCTTGATTTGCTTTTTAAGATGTAGTACATCTTTGGCAGAACAGTATTGTCTTTGCTGATGGGGTAGGGGTGTTTGAAGCAACGAATCTATATGCTGAACAGTAGACTACTGAGCATTCAGCATTAATGTAACATACTGTTTTAGATTTTTCTGATAAGCTGTCCAAAGATCACAGTCCAAAGATGTGCAGGCTAGGTGGATTGGCCATGCTAAATCGCCCATTCAGGGATGTGTAGATTAGGTAGGTTGTGCGAGGTGGGTCTGGGTGGGATGCTCTGAGGATCAGTGTGGACTTGTTGGGCCGAAGGGCCTGTTTCCACACTGTAGGGATGTTATGATTCTATGTCTGTCTCCTCCGGTCATATGCTCTACTGTACTTGATGTGGTCAACACGCTCAGCAGTATGTAATACATTAAAGTGAACTGTTGCTGTATAATAGTAAAATGTGAGGCTGGATGAACACAGCAGGCCAAGCAGTATCTCAGGAGCACAAAAGCTGACATTTCGGGCCTAGACCCTTCATCAGAGAGGGGGATGGGGGGAGGGAACTGGAATAAATAGGGAGAGAGGGGGAGGCGGACCGAAGATGGAGAGTAAAGAAGATAGGTGGAGAGAGTGTAGGTGGGGAGGTAGGGAGGGGATAGGTCAGTCCAGGGAAGACGAACAGGTCAAGGAGGTGGGATGAGGTTAGTAGGTAGCTGGGGGTGCGGCTTGGGGTGGGAGGAAGGGATGGGTGAGAGGAAGAACCGGTTAGGGAGGCAGAGACAGGTTGGATGGTTTTGGGATGCAGTGGGTGGGGGGGAAGAGCTGGGCTGGTTGTGTGGTGCAGTGATTGGGAGGTGCAGTTGTTTGTTGCGAACTGAGCGGAGGTGTTCTGCAAAGCGGTCCCCAAGCCTCCGCTTGGTTCCCCAATGTAGAGGAAGCCGCACCGGGTACAGTGGATGCAGTATACCACATTGGCAGATGTGCAGGTGAACCTCTGCTTAATGTGGAATGTCATCTTGGGGCCTGGGATGGGGGTGAGGGAGGAGGTGTGGGGACAAGTGTAGCATTTCCTGCGGTTGCAGGGGAAGGTGCCGGGTGTGGTGGGGTTGGAGGGCAGTGTGGAGCGAACAAGGGAGTCACGGAGAGAGTGGTCTCTCCGGAAAGCAGACAGGGGAGGGGATGGAAAAATGTCTTGGGTGGTGGGGTCGGATTGTGAATGGCGGAAGTGTCGGAGGATAATGCGTTGTATCCGGAGGTTGGTAGGGTGGTGTGTGAGAACGAGGGGGATCCTCTTGGGGCGGTTGTGGCGGGGGCGGGGTGTGAGGGATGTGTCGCGGGAAATGCGGGAGACGCGGTCAAGGGCGTTCTCGATCACCGTGGGGGGAAAGTTGCGGTCCTTAAAGAACTTGGACATCTGGGATGTGCGGGAGTGGAATGTCTTATCGTGGGAGCAGATGCGGCGGAGGCGGAGGAATTGGGAATAGGGGATGGAATTTTTGCAGGAGGGTGGGTGGGATGAGGTGTATTCTAGGTAGCTGTGGGAGTCGGTGGGCTTGAAATGGACATCAGTTACAAGCTGGTTGCCTGAGATGGAGACTGAGAGGTCCAGGAAGGTGAGGGATGTGCTGGAGATGGCCCAGGTGAACTGAAGGTTGGGGTGGAAGGTGTTGGTGAAGTGGATGAACTGTTCGAGCTCCTCTGGGGAGCAAGAGGCGGCGCCGATACAGTCATCAATGTACCGGAGGAAGAGGTGGGGTTTGGGGCCTGTGTGGGTGCGGAAGAGGGACTGTTCCACGTAACCTACAAAGAGGCAGGCATCGCTGGGGCCCATGCGGGTGCCCATGGCCACCCCCTTAGTCTGTAGGAAGTGGGAGGAGTCAAAAGAGAAGTTGTTGAGTGTGAGGACGAGTTCAGCTAGGCGGATGAGAGTGTCGGTGGAGGGGGCCTGGTCGGGCCTGCGGGACAGGAAGAAGCGGAGGGCCTTGAGGCCATCTCCATGCGGAATGCAGGTGTACAGGGACTGGACGTCCATGGTGAATATGAGGTGTTGGGGGCCAGGGAATTGGAAGTCCTGGAGGAGGTGAAGGGCGTGGGTGGTGTCACGGACGTAGGTGGGGAGTTCCTGGACCAAAGGGGAGAAAATGGAGTCCAGATAGGTGGAGATGAGTTCGGTGGGGCAGGAGCAGGCTGAGACGATGGGTCGACCAGGGCAGGCAGGTTTGTGGATTTTGGGAAGGAGATAGAAACGGGCCGTGCGGGGTTGGGGAACAATGAGGTTGGAGGCTGTGGGTGGGAGGTCCCCTGAGGTGATGAGGTCGTGAATGGTGTTGGAGATGATGGTTTGGTGCTCGGGAGTGGGGTCATGATCGAGGAGGCGGTAGGAGGTGGTGTCGGAGAGTTGGCGTCTGGCCTCGGCGATGTAGAGGTCAGTGCGCCATACTACCACTGCGCCACCCTTGTCTGCGGGTTTGATGGTGAGGCTGGGGTTGGAGCGGAGGGAGCGGAGGGCTGCCCGTTCTGCGGGGGAGAGGTTGGAGTGGGTGAGAGGGGTGGAGAGGTTGAGGCGGTTAATGTCTCGACGGCAGTTGGAGATGAAAAGGTCGAGGGAGGGTAGGAGGCCTGGGGGTGGTGTCCAGGAGGAGGACTTGTGTTGGAAGCGGGTGAAGGGGTCAGTGGAAGGAGGGTTGGGTTCCCGGTTGAAGAAGTAGGCATGGAGGCGAAGACGGCGGAAAAACTGCTCTATGTCCGACCGTGACTGGTATTCGTTGATGTGTGGTTGTAGGGCGACAAAGGTGAGCCCCTTGCTAAGGACTGACCGTTCGTCCTCAGTCAGTGGGAGGTCTGGGGGGATGGTGAAGATGCGGCAGGGCTCAGTGTGGCTGTCTCCTCTGGGGTTGCAGGCTGTGGAGGTTGTGGGTGGAGCGATGAGGCCGTCGGCTGTGGGCGGGGTTCCGTCGGCCGTGGGCGGGGTTGCGTCGGCGTCGGCCGTGGGCGGGGTTGCGTCGGCGTCGACCGTGGGCGGGGTTGCGTCGGCGTCAACCGTGGGCGAGGTTGCTTCGGCGGTTGGAGGATCGGGGTGGGCGGCAGCAGCTGAGGTGAGGGTGGTGTGTGGGCTGTAGTACCTGGACGTGGAGGTGGTGACTGCAGCAACGGTTCCAGAAGTTCTGTGGCCGGCGGAGGCGGATGTGACGTCATCGGTGGGGTCTCCGGCTGTGTCCTCATGGTCAATGGCGGCGGGTGCATGGTGGGGGAGGGGCAGGGACAGGGACAGAGTCGGGATTTGGGAGGCGCAGGAATCCTCTTGTGGGTGGCAGGGGCCAGTGAGTTTGTTGTACTTACGATTTTTGGTGTCCAGTAAAGCTGAGTGGAACTGGGTGTTCAGTCTGTGGATCCTGCGGAGGATAAAAAACAGCAGGGGTCCTTTGCAGGTCTGGGAGAGGGAGGCTCTGAGCTGGGGCAGGCTGGATTGCAGTGCCTGGAGGTGCCGGCGCATGGCTGCGAGTGTCTGTTTCAGGACTCGCAGGGAGAAACGCTTCTGAAGGGTCTGAATGTTCTGGGTGTAGAGGTGGTCACGGTTGGGGCCAAATTGGGAAGGCTGAAATGTGGACTGTAGTCCCTTGGGGATGATCTGGTTCCGTAGGCAGGTGCTGAGGAAGGTGATGTGGCTGTGGTACCTGGTTTGCTTCAGGACATGGTCGAGCAGTTTCAAGGCCGAAGAGATTACAAGAGAGTTGCAATGAGAGAGAGATTCCCTGAGGTTGGTCCGGAGGGAGGAGGGTAACTTCTTCAGGTTAGGCATCCCTGGAAGAGGCTTCGCAGTGAGGTTAAAATAGTATCAGAGATAATGGGAACTGCAGATGCTGGAGATTCCAAGATAATAAAATGTGAGGCTGGATGAACACAGCAGGCCAAGCAGCATCTCAGGAGCACAAAAGCTGACGTTTCGGGCCTAGACCCTTCATCAGAGAGGGGGATGGGGGGAGGGAACTGGAATAAATAGGGAGAGAGGGGGAGGCGGACCGAAGATGGAGAGTAAAGAAGATAGGTGGAGAGAGTGTAGGTGGGG
The DNA here is from genome assembly GCF_030684315.1 of Stegostoma tigrinum. Taxonomy (NCBI): domain Eukaryota; kingdom Metazoa; phylum Chordata; class Chondrichthyes; order Orectolobiformes; family Stegostomatidae; genus Stegostoma; species Stegostoma tigrinum. Next base: position 113,021,245 of record NC_081355.1, read on the forward strand.
AGGTAGGGAGGGGATAGGTCAGTCCAGGGAAGACGGACAGGTCAAGGAGGTGGGATGAGGTTAGTAGGTAGCTGGGGGTGCGGCTTGGGGTGGGAGGAAGGGATGGGTGAGAGGAAGAACCGGTTAGGGAGGCAGAGACAGGTTGGACTGGTTTTGGGATGCAGTGGGTGGGGGGGAAGAGCTGGGCTGGTTGTGTGGTGCAGTGGGGGGAGGGGATGAACTGGGCTGATTTAGGGATGTAGTAGGAGAAGGGGAGATTTTGAAACTGGTGAAGTCCACATTGATACCATATGGCTGCAGGGTTCCCAGGCGGAATATGAGTTGCTGTTCCTGCAACCTTCGGGTGGCATCATTGTGGCAGTGCAGGAGGCCCATGATGGACATGTCATCAAGAGAATGGGAGGGGGAGTGGAAATGGTTTGCGACTGGGAGGTGCAGTTGTTTGTTGCGAACTGAGCGGAGGTGTTCTGCAAAGCGGTCCCCAAGCCTCCGCTTGGTTTCCCCAATGTAGAGGAAGCCGCACCGGGTACAGTGGATGCAGTATACCACATTGGCAGATGTGCAGGTGAACCTCTGCTTAATGTGGAATGTCATCTTGGGGCCTGGGATGGGGGTGAGGGAGGAGGTGTGGGGTCAAGTGTAGCATTTCCTGCGGTTGCAGGGGAAGGTGCCGGGTGTGGTGGGGTTGGAGGGCAGTGTGGAGCGAACAAGGGAGTCACGGAGAGAGTGGTCTCTCCGGAAAGCAGACAGGGGAGGGGATGGAAAAATGTCTTGGGTGGTGGGGTCGGATTGTGAATGGCGGAAGTGTCGGAGGATAATGCGTTGTATCCGGAGGTTGGTAGGGTGGTGTGTGAGAACGAGGGGGATCCTCTTGGGGCGGTTGTGGCGGGGGCGGGGTGTGAGGGATGTGTCGCGGGAAATGCGGGAGACGCGGTCAAGGGCGTTCTCGATCACCGTGGGGGGAAAGTTGCGGTCCTTAAAGAACTTGGACATCTGGGATGTGCGGGAGTGGAATGTCTTATCGTGGGAGCAGATGAGGCGGAGGAATTGGGACCACTGCACCACACAACCAGCCCATCTCTTCCCCCCCACCCACTGCATCCCAAAACCAGTCCAACCTGTCTCTGCCTCCCTAACCGGTTCTTCCTCTCACCCATCCCTTCCTCCCACCCCAAGCCGCACCCCCAGCTACCTACTAACCTCATCCCACCTCCTTAACCTGTCCGTCTTCCCTGGACTGACCTATCCCCTCCCTACCTCCCCACCTATACTCTCTCCACCTATCTTCTTTACTCTCCATCTTCGGTCCGCCTCCCCCTCTCTCCCTATTTATTCCAGTTCCCTCCCCCCATCCCCCTCTCTGATGAAGGGTCTAGGCCCGAAACGTCAGCTTTTGTGCTCCTGAGAGGCTGCTTGGCCTACTGTGTTCATCCAGCCTCACATTTTATTATCTTGGAATCTCCAGCATCTGCAGTTCCCATTATCTCTGTTGCTGTATAATGCTTAGATTGTGTATCCACTGCTGTTCCAAAGTTACATCCTGCTTTGAAGAAATTCAGTGACTGATTTATCCAAGATTCTAATAACAATTCTGTTGCAAATGAGCTTGTGATATAAGTTTCAGCAGTTATATAGTTCACATAGCTTTAGCAACAAGTCTTGTGTACAGATTATCCTGGGAGAAGGTATTTCCTATTGAAGCGTACTCTTGCTGGTATCCTGCTTATCTTTGAAATGATGTATTGATCAGAGGTTGGTAGGAGGTTGTCAAGTGTAATCTGTTTCTCATAGATCTATTGAATAATGTAATACATGATCTAATGCTCTTTGCAGATAATAGCATCGTGTGTGAGGGATCTTGCAGTGCAGTGATAGTGTCTCTACTCTGGGTTAGGAGGCCCAGATCTCCGTCAGAAGTGTGTAATAATATCCCTGAACAGGTTGATTAGAAAAATATAAAAGTCATAGTGTCATGCAGCACAGAAGCACCGCTTTCGATCCAAATAGTCCTAAACTAGCCCCACTTGCCTTTATTTGTCCCATATCCTCCAAATCCTTTTGATTCATGTATTTACCCAAATGTCTTTTAAATGTTGTAACTGTACTTACATCTGGAAGTTCGTTCTACGCATGAACCCATTCTCTGTGTAAAAAAAAATTGCCCCTCATGTCCTTTTTAAAACTTTCTCCTGTCACATTAAAAATATGGCCCCTATTTTGAACTCCTTCACGCTAAGAACTCTTACTAGTCGCCTTGTTTATTCCCCTTGTGATTTTATAAACCTCTATAAGGTCACCCCTCAACCTTCTACAGTCCAGTGAATGAAGTCCCAGCCTATGCTGCCTATTTTTATAACTCAAACCCTCCATTTCCGACAACATCCTGGTAAATCGTTTCTGAACCCGCTCCAATCTAATAATACCCTTCCTATAACAGGATTACCAGAATTGCATGCAGTACAGCAGAAAATGCCTCACCAACCTTCTGTACAACCTCAACATGATGACCCACTGCCTATACTCCATAGTCTGAGCAATGAAGGCAAGCATAATAAATGCCTTCTTAACCACCTTGTCTATTTGTGAAGCAAACTTAAAAGAATTATCTACCTGAACCCCAAGGTCTCTCTGTTCTAGTACACATCCCAAGGCCCTATCATTAATTGTACCCTTGTTTATTTCACCGAATTGCAATACCTCACATTTATCCAAATTAAACTCCAACTGCCACTCCCCAGCCCATTGACCCTATTGATCAAAATCGCTTTATGATCTTAGATAACCATTTTCACTGTCCACTAAACTACCAATTTTGGTGTCATCTGCAAACATACAAACCATGCCTCCTATATTCTTATCCAATTGTATGAATGACAAACAAAAGTGGACCCAGTGGAACACTGCTGGTCACAGACCTCCATTCAGAAAAACAACCCTCCACCACCACGCTCTATCCCCCACCACCAAGCCAATATTGTATCCAATTGGCAAGCTCACGCTGAATCCCATGTGATCTATTATTAATCAAGCTACCATGTGGAACCCTGTCAAAAGCTTTACTAAAGTCCATGTAAACAATGTCTACCATTCTGCCCTCATCATCTTTTTGGCTACTTCCTCAAAGAACTCCATCAAATTTGTGAGACACAGGCTGTTGATCTTTCTGCTGTGTGTATATAAGGCTGTGTGACCTGAAAACCCTAAAATGTTTATGTTGCACATGTGGAAAGTTCTGTGCATGCAAACGTTGTGAAACACCCTCCAGTAAAAAAAATGGAAGCACCCAATTAAACACAGTAAATATGAGCCATCAGCATGGAGCAGCATTATTGGCAGTACTGGCAGAGGTGATGTGTGTGCACATTTTGCACATGCAGACTGAGAGTGCTTTTGGAGTATCAGCAGATATTCTCCTGTATTGGATATTGTTTTCAGTATGAATTTTTGTTTTCTTTTACCATCATGGCATCTTCGTGGAGATGAATAAAGATAATCCATTTCCAAGATGGCTGTAGGATTTCAAAAATGACCCGTGGGTAGAAACCTTCTCACAATGGCTTCAATCAATAAGATTCGTTGATTTTTGACTTCGTGGAAGATGGCTGCTGTGACACCGTTGCACTGATTTTCTTTGCATCGAAGATATGTTTGGCCAAATTCACCACGGCATGGTCAGATTTGAGCTCTTTTTCTCTATCTGTGATTTGCTGGTGTTTTAGCAACTAAGATTGTTAACAGTTCTTAGATGCTGAATTAAACTTGTAAACATTACATCCTCATTCAAAAAATGCTGTAAAGATCAGTTCAGTAATCGTAGACCAGTCAGTTTTACTTGGGAGGTGACAAAATTTCTAGAAACAATTATTTGGGATAGATTAATAGTTTACATGGAAAATTTGGATGAATTCAAAAGAGGCGGCATGGATTTGTTAACGGAAAATTGTGTCTAACTAACTTGCTTGAGTGTTTTGAAGAAGTAACAGAGAGTTGATGAGGGCAATGCTATAAATGTGGTTTGATGTAGTATCACAGCAAACATGTGAGGAAAGTTTATAGGTCATGTAATGAAAAAAATATTTGTAACATGGATACAAAATTGACTGAAAGGTACGAAATAGTATTGGTTAATGATCATTTCGTGGACTGGTTTGTAGTGGAGTTCCCCGGCGGTCAGTATTGGGACACTTGCATTCCATGGTCTTCACATAAATGACCTAGGTCTTGGCACAAAATGTGGGGGAATAGTAAACGGTATGGACAATAATATAGCACTTTGAAAGGACATAGGCAGACATAGTCCAGTGTGGGAATTGTGAGGTGATGAATTTCAGTACAAAGAATATGGAAAGACAATATAAAATAAAACATACTTTTCGAAAGAGTATGCAGGTGCAGAGACACCTCGCGTGTATGTACATAATTCATTAAATGTGGCAGGAGTGAGCTTTCAATGAAGCATACAGTATCCTAGGCTTCATAATAGGAGCATAAACTTTTTTTCAAAAGAGCAAACTGCACCCCCAAGCCCCTCTCCTCCCCACCCAAATCTTGTAAAACTCACTACCTTTCCTTTATTGTATCTTGTTTCATTTTTACAGGGATCATGTCAGCTCAGCTGACTGGATGGCTGGTTTGTAATGTAGGACGTTGTGTGATGGAGAACACTGACACCAGTGAGGTTACCATGAAGGACTGTCTTTCTCAATATCTCCCTTTGCTTTAGGTATGGTAACCTTCAGGTTAAACCACCACCAGTCATCTGTCACTGATACAAGAGCAGCCCTTTGGTCTGGTAAGATAATGGAAACTTCATCTAGTCAGGAAAGTAGGATTGAGAGCACAATCATATCAGCTACAACCTTATCAACTGAATTGCCTGTGTCTGCTCCTAACATGTATGTTCATATCTATATTGAAGTCTTGCTACAACTTGTCTGAAGAATATACCAGGCCATGAAGTTACAGGTTGCGGTTGAGTTCAGTCCCGTTGCTGTTGGTGGCCAACAACATGACGTAGTTTTGCGCTGCTAGATTTTTCTGAATCTGTCATATTTACAGGGCATTGGTAAGACTTCACCTAAAATATTGCGTACAGTTTTAGTCTTTTTTAAGAGAGGAAATATTTGCATTCTGCACGGTGACTGTCCAAATAGAATTTTGGATGCACTACCAGAACTCTTCAACTGTGAAAATGAAAGAATCATGACACTTCACTTCTAGCTCTGTCATAATCAGTACACTGCTATCTTCAACACTTATGCCCAATATTTTAGTCCAATGAAAATGTTAAGGAAATGTTCTTCCTGTGAAATGTCAGTTCCGAGGTTGAGCATGATTCCAGTGTATGGGAAGGAGCCAATGGGTATTGCAGAGTGGGAAAAGCCCATGCAAATATGCAGGTATATCTGATTCACTTCAGGTAATATGTACATTTAAAATGTTTCTTTTGAAGAACTCATTTTTCACTGTTTAGCGATAATCCAAAGAGTTTAATGTTTCACAATAGTATACTTTGTACCTAACAACTAAGTCATATTTTCACAAAATAGAATAATCTAAAAATATAAATTATGCAACAAAGTGGAAGTAAAGTTTAAAAAAATCATGACGATTCAGATCATTTGAATGAAGACTGGATTGTGGTGTCACTTTGCCTTTAACCACAGGGGGGTGCTGGTGCGAGCTATTTGGATTATGTGCACCTGAAACTTTGTGTCCGTTTTCAGAAACCAGATAAAGGTGATATATGGACAGTGATATCCCACCAGGGATTCCATGGAATTAAACTTCATTTAATGTCTGTGGTGCTGCCAAAGCTCAGTAAAACTTGTTAATTGCACCTTTGTTCATCTCAAACAGTGCATTTTGAGGCAAAGTAGTCCCAGAGGAGCAGCGTGGGTCAAGCTGTTTGAAGAAGTGCTGGTAAAGGATGTGCAGTTTTGGATTGAGTGGTGGAAGGGTGTAGGGGGCTGATTAATGCTACAATGGCCAAGAGGAGAGCTTCTAGACGAGAGAAGCACCGCAGCGTCATATTTGTGAAACTGTAAATCTGAAGCCCAGGGTGTGGCTCTTTACCTGTAGCAGAGGGAGGCCTGTAAGCTCAGATCTCTTTGACTGTTGAGATGCTCTTGGCCAATATCCTCCAAGATTGTTAGCAAACGAAGACCCAACCGAAAACTGTTTGTGACAGATTCAGCCACCAGGCCAGGAGGTAGACTGTGGGGAATTGACTGAGCTGGTGGGGAGGATACTAGGAGGGTTATGGTTAGGAGAAGGGAAGTGCTTAATGTGGAGTTCTCAGGTCATACTTTAACATCATGGTCCAATTGTACTTCCCTTACTGTTCTGCTGGAGAATAACCTGCTGTAAGCCAATGGGGTACTGAAAAGGTTCAGGCTAATGTATCATTCAACTGGCTTAGGTGGCATCCAGTGGATGCAAACCTTTTGAGGCCCTTCATTCTGCAGACAGTGTCCACATCCCCTTGTTCGGCACAGAAATTGGGACCTTACGCCCAAGATTTGACATTGTAAAATCAGACAGAAATTTTGATCAAAGTGCTCAAAAATCTGAGCAGAGTCTAAATTTTAAAAAAAGGCTGAACCAGATACCACAAGAAACTGCTGGGAAGAAAACAGGTGACTGAAATGATCTTTTAAGACAAATAAAAATACTGCAGCAAATTCTCTAATTCTAAGATTATAGCACTTTGTTTCAAAGGCATTTGTATGGGATAGTTTAATCACTGAAATGTTAGCCAGCCTGTGCAGTGATCATTTAAAAGCTAAGGAATTATCAAGAAACTGCTCAGCAAGCGAAAACAGAATGAAATCTTTAAAGTGCTGGCTGAACAGCTAGGAAACAATCCAATTTCAGATCAGGTTGATGAGGAATTAACTCTTGAAGCTGATTCATCCCCCAAATAACCAGCGTAAAATTCTCAAAACTCTGGATGCAACCAGAGTTTACAGGCAGGGAATGAGAGAGAGAGAGAAAAAGATCTGTGAAAATTTTAAATTTCCCTGGTGGAAGTTGCCAAAAAAACACAACAGCCAATATCAGAACAAAAGTTTGAAGTCCCAAAGCATACTCACTTTGCTTCTGAATTTGAACAAGGTTATGCAGAGTCTGTATTCAATACTTTTCGAAAAGTAGGAGAGTAGTTAAAGAACTGTGGATCCTCAGATTACAAGGGCAGCTGACAGGAAGAGCCCAAGAGGTCTATTTCATGCCAGTTTCAGAAATGTCCATGGAATGTCTTATGGATCAGACTAAACCCCTTCAAAATATATTAGGAAGATACTCTAGACCCTAACTTATTCTTATTTTAAAGCTGAGTGTAAGATGTGCTTTAATTTGATTGGCCAAACTACTTGAAGTTAAGCAAACCACACTTTATTTTTCTATACAGTTGAAATACAGACAAAACAAAGAAAATGATTGGCCTAACTGTAACTCTATTGAATTGTTTAACACAAAAATGGAAATACTAACTACTACTAATTAATTGTTCCAATGTAGTAACATTCCATTAACACTCTTGGAAAAGGCAAACTCAATAAAACAGATTGTCTCACATGGAATTCTAGCAGCAGGCAGAGAACCCCAGCTTTTAGCCGTAACTGAGAGAGGAATTAGAGCTTCCACATCCAGCTTCAAGATCCCAGCAACTGTAAAAAGCTGAAACTACAAATCTTAGTTTTGTGGGAGCTTAACCTAGCCCATTCAGGCTGTTTCTACTGTTCCAACTTTAAAAAGAGCTACAAAATCTCACAAGCTGTTTACTTTATTGGCTTTGAACAGACTTTTCATCACTTCTGTCTCGCCCTTACTGCATTTTAAAAAAGGACAAAATACACCTCTTCAAGCCACAGTAATTGTGAAAAGATAAAAACTGCCATCATTAATGCAGCATTAGGGGTGGCACAGTGGCCCAGAGGTTAGCACTGCTACCTCACAGCGCCAGGGACCCAGGTTCAATTCCACCATCAGGCGACTGTGTGGAGTTTGCACATTCTCCCTGTGAGTGCCTGGATTTCTGCTGGGTGCTCCAGTTTCCTCCCACAGTCCAAAGAAGTGCAGGCTAGGTGGATTGGCTGTGCGAAATTGCCCGTAGTGCTCAGGGATGTGTAGATTAGGGGGATGCTGTGAGGGTCGGTATGGACTTGTTGGGCTGAATGGTCTGTTTCCACACCATAGGGATTCTATTAAAAAAAAATGCCAACTCATATCACCAACAATTCATGGGTGCTGAACAGACAATCCATGCAGAGTTACACAGTTTGAAAAGTGAAGGCAAATTGATTTTGACTGGTGTACCCAGTCTGTAATGTGATGGTACACTTCTGACAAAGTACGTGATTGTGTACGGCTGGAAAAGTGTAGCAATAACCAAACCATGCTGTCTGCCTAACCCGAGAATGTGCAGCAGAGACTTGTCACAGTTAGAGAAGGTGCAATCACTGCTGATCGACAAGAACTCACCCCAATCATTTAGGAGCCTGGGCTGACCCCCAATATTAGTGGGTTGATACAGAGGGGAGAGCTGAATAAGAAGGGTGCCTTGGTCAGAAAGGAAGGTGTAAATAAGGTTGTACAAAGTCTACCCCAAGCCTGTAAACAGAATGCCTGGTGTTCAATGGATTCTCACTGAAATTAAAAGAGGCCACTCCAGGCATGAATGTTGCAGGTTAAAAAGTCCGCTTGAACAGTTCTCAGCGAGATATCCCAGCAGGCACACTTCAGAACCCACAGGGATCCTTGCTACTAAATTGAGCCACTTGAAAGGGAGTTTGCTGTACGTGAGAACCACCAGGCAAACTCCTTGAAACCTACAGGAGATTTGTCCTTCCAGGAACAGCATTCCCATGCCCCTTCCTGAAATCAAGCAGATCTCTTTCTTTACAGTCATAGAGCTGTACGGCACAGAAACAGACCCTTCATGCAACTCGTCCATGCTGACCAGATATCCCAATCCGACCTAGTTCCATTTGCCATGGCCCATATCTCTCTTTTACCCTTCCCATTCATGTACCCATCCGGAAGACTTTTAAATGTTGTAACATTTACCAGCCTCCACCACTTCCTCTGGCAGCTCATTCCATATATGCACACCCTTTGCATGAAAACATTTCCCCTCAGGTCCCTTTTAAATCTTTCCCCTGTCACCTTAAATCTATGTCTTCCAGTGTTGGGCTGCCCTAGCCGAAGAAAAAGACCTTGGCTGTTCACCCTATCTGTGCCCCTCATGTTTTTATAAACCTCTATATGGTCACCCCTCAGCCTCCAACACTCCAGGGGATACAGCCCCAGCCTATTCAGCGTCTCCCTAAAGCTCAAACCCTCCGACCCTGGCAGCATCCATGTAAATCTTTTCTGCGCCCTATTAGGTTTAACAACAACCATCTTATAGTAGGGAAACCAGAAATGTCCACTGTATTCTAACAGTGGCCTCACCATTGTCCTCTACAGCCGCAACATGATGTCCCAACTCCTATACTCACTGTTCTGACCCAAAGAAGCAAGCATTCCAAATGTCTTCTTCACCACCCTGTCTACCTGCAACTCCACTTTCAGGGAACTATGGACCTGCACTCCAAGGTCTACTTGTTTGGCAACCGCATTCCCCAAGGTCCTTTACTTATTATTAACTGTATAAATCCTGCCCTGGTTTGCCTTCCAAAGATGCAACACCTCACATTTATCTAGGGACATGAGAATCACTCAATCTCTGATACTAAAGACAATTCAAAACTTCCTCCTCCAATTCTGACTCATTTGATCTCAAGTAATTTATAACTGTCCTTTCTCTTGTCCTTCATACTTAAAACATGTGTATGAGTGTTTGTCATAAACCATTATACCCCTAGAGGTTTTGAATACAGTAATAAATTATTAGTTATTATTACTATTATCATCACTAATTATGAGTATAGAAACTGAGGTAATGCTCTGGAGACCTAGTTTCGAAACCCATAATGACAAATGGCAGAATTTGAATTCAATAAAAATCTGGGATTAAAAATCTAATAATGGTCATAAAACTGTTGCCAATCATAGGAGACACCCATCTGGTTCATTAATGTCCTTTAGGGAAGGAAATCTATCTTCCTTACTCATGGTGATTACAGGTGATTCTATACACAAACAATGGGTAAATGTAAAGATGAAGATAAAGCTGAAGCTTTCATAGCAATGTTCAGCCAGAAGTGCCAAGTAGATGATCGGTCTCGGATTCTTCCATTGGTCCCCAACATTACACATACCAGTCTTCAACAAAACTCCAAGTGATACCAAGAATGGGTTGGAGACTTAGGATACTGAAAAGGCTACCGGTCCTGACAACGTTCCGGCAATAGTAATGAAGACTTGTGCTCCAGAACTTGTCACTCCCCTAGCCAAGATAACAAAGTGTGGGGCTGGATGAACACAGCAGGCCACGCAGCATCTCAGGAGCACAAAAGCTGACGTTTCAGGCCTAGACCCTTCATCAGAAAAGGGGGATGGGGAGAGGGTTCTGAAATAAATAGGTAGAGAGGGGGACGAGGATTGAAGATGGATAGAGGAGAAGATAGATGGAGAGGAGAGTATGGGTGGGGAAGTAGGAAGGAGATAGGTCAGTCCGGGGAGGACGGACAGGTCAAGGGGATGGGATGATGTTAGTAGGTAGGAAATGGAGGTGCAGCTTGAGGTGGGAGGAGGGGATAGGTGAGAGGAAGAACAGGTTAGGGAGGTGGGGACGAACTGGGCTGGTTTTGGGATGTAGTGGGGGAAGGGGAGATTTTGAAGCTTGTGAAATCCACATTGATACCATTGGGCTGCAGAGTTCCCAAGCAGAATATGAGTTGCTGTTCCTGCAACCTTTGGGTGGCATCATTGTGGCACTGCAGGAGGCCCAGTATGGATATGTCGTCTATGGAATGGGAGGGGGAGTTGAAATGGTTCACGACTGGGAGGTGCAGTTGTTTATTGAGAACCAAGCATAAGTGTTCTGCAAAGCGGTCCCCAAGCCTCTGCCTGGTTTCCCTGATGTAGAGGAAGCCACAACAGGTACAGCGGATGCAGTATACCACATTGACAGATGTGCAGGGTAACATCTGCTTGATGTGGAAAGTCATCTTGGGGCCTGGGATGTGGGTGAGGGAGGAGGTGTGGGGGCAAGTGTAGCACTTCCTGCGGTTGCAGGGGAAAGTGCTGGATTTGGTGGGGCTGAAGGGGAGTGTGGTGCAGACAAGGGAGTCCTGGAGAGAGTGGATGTACGGGAGTGGAATGCCTCATCCTGGGAGCAGATGCGGCAGAGATGAATGAATTGGGAACAGGGGATGAAATTTTTACAGGAACGTGGGTGGGAGGAGGTGTATTCTAGGTAGCTGTGGGAGTCGGTGGGCTTGAAATGGATATCGGTTTCTAGGTGGTTGCCTGAGATGGAGACTGAGAGGTCTAGGAAGGTGAGGGATGTGCTGGAGATGGCCCAGGTGAACTTGAGGTTGGGGTGGAAGGTGTTGGTGAAGTGGATGAACTGTTCGAGCTCCTCGTGGGAGCATGAGGCGGCACCGATACAGCCATCAATGTAACGGAGGAAGAGGAGGGGTTTAGGGCCTGTGTAGGTACGGAAGACGGATTGTTCCATGTAACCTACAAAGGGGCAGGTATAGCTTGGGTCCATGCGGGTACCCATGGCCCTAGCCAAGCTGTTCCAGTACAGTTACAACACTGGTATCTATCAGACAATGTGGAAAATTGCCCAAGTATGTCCTGTACACAAAAAGGAGGACAAATCCAACCTGGCCAGTTACTGCCCCATCAGTCTTCTCTCGATCGTCAGTAAAATGATGGAAGGTGTCATCAACAGTGCTATCACGCAGCACCTGCTCAGCAATAACCTGCTCAGTGACACCCAGTTTGGGTTCTGCCAGGATCACTCAGCTCCTGAGCTTATTACAGCCTTGGCTCAAACAGGGACAATAGAGCTGAATTCCAGAGGGGAGTTGAGAGTGACAGCCCTTGCCATCAAGGCTAAATTCAGCTGAGTGTGGCATCAAGGAGTCCTAGCAAAACTGGAATCAGTGAGTATTAGGGGCAAACTGTCCAGTGGTTGGGATCACACCTGACACATAGGAAGATGGTCGCAGTTTTTGGAGGTCAATCATCTCAGCTCCAGAACATCTCTGCAGTAGTTCCTCAGGGTAGTGTCCTAGGCTCAACAATCTTCAGCTGATACATCAATGACTTTCCCTCCACCATAAGATCAGAAGTGGGGATGTTCACGGATGATTGCACAATGTTCAGCAACATTCGTGACTCCTCACATACTGAAGCAGTCCTTGTTCAAATGCAACAAGATCTGGACAATATCCAGGCTTGGGCTGACAAGTGGCAAGTGACATTAGCCTGGTATTTGTGTGACGCAATGACCATTACCAATAAGAGACAACATAACCACCACCCTTTGACATTTGCCATCACTGAATCCCCCACTAACAACATGCTGGGCCTATCGTTGATCAGAAACTCAACTGGACTCACCACATTAACAGTGACTACAACAGCAGGTCTGAAAATAAGAATACTGCACCAAATATATCACCTCCTGAGTCCCCACAGTCTGCCCACCATCTACAAGGCACAAGTCAGGAACGTGATGGAATACTCCCCACTTGTCTGGTTGAGTACCATTCCAACAACGCTCAAGAAGCTTGACACCATCCAGGACAAAGCTGCCTGCTTGATTGGCACTACATCCTCAAGCACCCACTCCCTCCACCACTGACGCTCAGTAGCAGCAGTGTGTACTAGCTACAAGATTAGCTGTGGATGTTCACCAAAGATCTTGAGACAGCATTTTCCAAACCCAAGGGCAGGTGATACATGGGAACACCATCACCTCCAAGTTCCCTCCAAGCCATTCACCATCCTGACTTGGAAATATATCGCTGTTCCTTGACTGTCACTGTTTCAAAATCCTGGAATTTCCTCCCTAATGGCATTGTGGGTCAACCTCCAGCAGGTAGACTGTCGTGGTTCAGGAAGGCAGCTCACCACCACCTTCCCAAGGGTAACAAGGGATGGGCAATAAATGCTGGCCAGCCAGCGACACCCACATCCCACAAATGAGTACATTTTTAAAAATGTCGTTGAATCTCAACTGTTTTTAACAAAACCCTGCTTAGTTTTAACCCTAAAGAATTTGCTGTGGATCGCTTTAAGTTGGACCTCAGATATAGAGTTTTGGGAAGTACCATACCACACTACTATTTTATAAAGGGAAAAGAGCTGAAGAAATTTAAAAAACACCACCTCTGTTATGGACAGGATACTTTAACTTCCATGAGAATTTATTCATTCTACAGCTGCTTTTGATGCTCTGCACAGTTGGCCATTCAAGGAATGAGCCACAAGGGGGCAATGGTGGTAAAGTGGCAATGTCACTGAGTCTATTTCGAGAAGGCTACGCTAGCATGTTCAGGGCATGTGTTCAAATCCAACCACAGCAGTTAATAAATTTAAGTGTAATTAATGAAATGGAACGCTAATCTCAGCTACAAACTTGGCATGCTACATATGACCCCAGATCCACTGTAATAGAGCTGAGTCTTACCAAATTCAGATGGCAGGACAACTTTTCATAATCTCTCAGCTGTCTACAAGATATGTATTTAAGTGTGTTTTAAACTTTGAGTGCTGTTATTTTCAGTAATGATGCAGGCTTTCAGGTAAGTTATACCATGTTCTGGCCTTGTCAATTGTGTTGAGTTTCAAGGAGAGTTTCCCTCAGTGAGGCGCGGCATGATTTCTCGCTGTGTTATCCTGAAACTCTCCTCTTTAACAACTTGTCATACCATTATGTTATATTAGATGCTGACCCAATTCTACGATCTTACCATGCACAGAACAATTCGCCACTCACCTGATATCCCAGAATAGATGAGTATCCAAGGTAACAGCGCCATCCTTAAGCTCCACCCTAATGCCCAGACAAGCATTGGTATCAGGGGTTATCCTTCATTGCCAATGGAATGGCTCAGCAATCCCGGATATGTGTTGCTTATGACACATAGCTGGCATGCAGACACTTCCTGGTACATGCAACTCTACTTTCTTGGTCCATTCAATGTCTAACCATCAGGCCACACAATTTTACCTGCTTGCATTCCATCCTACCACCCTCTCTAAGTCACCATTACTTTGTGCCCAGTACACAATGCAGACAAGTACCTTATCACTGTTCAGTGGGGGACTGTCACACAAACGCAAACATTCAGACCTTCCAGAGGTGATTTTTTTATTTACAATCAGCAAAAGCAACTTGTAGTGATTGGAACCAGGGTCAGGTAGGTCTCATTGACTATGAGATCCTTGATTGGGGTTGTTAACCTGGGCCAATCAGGGAGCACCGGCTGACAAATGTAAACAGGAGATTCTGAAGGTCACCTCAGTCTAGGGACTGGCTTTGAGCTGGCTGCACATGTCAGCACAGGGTGTGATGGGGTGCAGTTTTTTCACAAAACATAAACAAAACAAATAGAGAGTGCAGTTCGCCCCCTGCCATGTAAAGGAAGGGCTGACATGATGACCTATCTTACATTGTGTGATGGTCTGTAGCATCCAGCTGCTATCTGCTGTAACGAGGTGTCAGTCACATCGGTCAAGCTCTAAAGAAGAGTCATACCTGAGTTGAAATATTAACTCTGTTTCACTCTCCACTGAGATACTGAGTTTCTTCCTTCTGAGCAGTTTCCACAGATTGGGGAGCAGCAAATGTGAACCCACTATTAAAAATGGATGGAGAGAACAAAACAGAGAATTACAGACCAGTTAGACAAGCATCACACGGCGGGGTGGTAGGGTGTGCTTGACTTTATTATAGAAGGTGTGGTAACAGATGCTTGGAATGCATTTGCTGGATTAGACAGAGCCAACAGGGGCTTATGAAAGGGTGAAATTACGGTTAACTAAACACTGGAGTTTCTTGAGCATTTATAATACATAAGAGAGAACCGGTGGAGTTGGAGTACTTAGATCCCAGAAGTCTTTTGATAAGGTCTCAGATAAAAGGCAAGTGGTAAAAATCAAAGCACATGGGATTGGGTGTAGTATATCGGCATGGACTGAGAATTGGTTGACACACTAGGAAGTGAAAATGGGGAGAAATTACTTCAGCGGAATAAGCTCATCCACGCCATCTGCTTTTCTTTATCTTTTATTTTCTTCTTTTCTCACTTTTTCTTTCTTTTAAGTTTGTTTTTTTTTCTCTACTAACTTCTCTTCTGGAGAGAAGGTCACGGAGGTAGCAGCATTCTGGCTTTGTCGGGTCCAGTGTGTGGCAGCGGCAGGGGGCCTGTGTCTGGACTTTGATGGTCGGAGATCGAGCCCAGCGCGGGAAGAGCGAGGCCAACGCGGTGGTGACGGAGGACCCCGGCATCTGCAGTGGCAGCAAAACCAGGCAGCCCAAGGTCTCCCAGAGAGCAGGCTAAAGCTGAGGATTTCGAGCCCGGTATGGCTGAGCATTTAAGAAAGACTGTTGAAATTTCAAGTTTATTTATTTATTTTCTACTTTACAGCAAAAAAGATTGTAATGTTTAACTTTGTTTCTTTATTTTTTCTACTTTGTACCTAAAATTTTGAACCTAAGTACCTTTGTACCTAAGATAGCAACGGGAATGACAACTGGGCACATATACTTCTGTACTTGACAAGAAGATGCATTTCTAACTGGGTCTTTTCCTGGGTGGCAGGTGGTGTTTAGTGATGCCCTACAGGGATCGGTGCTTGGGCCCCAGCTGGTCACAACAAATGTTAGGGGTGCAGATGATGGAAGTAAGCGCAATATTTCAAAGTTTGCTAGCAACACAAGATCAGTTGAATTGTGAATTGTGACAAGGATTCAGCAAGGCTTCAGGGTGGTTTCAATGAGTTGAGCACATGGCAAACACATAGCAGACAAAGTGTGATGTGGTTAAAAGTGAAATTATACACTTCAGTGTGAAAAAGAGAAAACTTTTATTTAATTAGTAATATAGTGGAAAATGAAGATTTGCAAAGGCACTTTGGCATCCTTGTGCACCAGACAAATGGTATAATGGCTTTTGTTTTAAGAGGATTTCATTCAGAAATAGGGATGTTGTTCTGCAGTTATGCAGGGCCTTGGTGAGACTATACTTGGTGTATTGAGTGGCATTTTGCTTTCCTTGACTAAGAAAGGATACATTTTCCACAGAGGGAGTGCAGTAGAGGTTCACCAGGCTGATACCCGGACTGTGTGATGAGGAGACATTGGCTCGACTCTGACATATCTATTAGAAAAAGTCACCATAATCCCAGAGGACCTTAGGACCACTTTCTAAGCTGCTTCTGGAACTCTGCCTGTGGAACATGCGTGGTGTTTTCTAAGCTCATCTGCTGCTGAACTGCTATTTGCTACCTCTAACATGGTTTATTCCAATTGCTTTCTGAGCTGGTCTTCCAACCTCCACCAGCGCAAACTTAATCTTGTGCAAAATGTCACTTCAGTCTCTTGACTGGCACCAAGTCGAAATCAAACTTGTATTTGCTGCTTTACATTGACTCCCAGTCCCCAGCCATACCTCATCTTCATATATATTCTTGATATTATTGTCTAATACAGAATATTTACAAGGAGTCTGCCAAGCTAAAGAAACCGCACACTTTATTGGAACACATCTTATTATGTCTACATCTTATCACAAGGCTGTGCAAAAAACAATAAAATCATGAAAAGTTGCTTCATTTATAGTAGTGACAGATACTCTGATTAGCATATTACTCAGAGTTAAACACTTATTCTACATTTTTCAAATCTTTTCATGCCTCACCCTTTCCTATCTCTACAATATACTGCACGCCACAGCCCTTCGACAGCTCTGTGTTCTTCTGATTCTTGCTTCTCATGCATCCCACAATTCCAACTTCTACCATATCTTCATCTGGAAAGAAAGAAGGCCTTGCATTGATATGATGCCTTCCATCATCTCAGAATTTCCCAAAGCATTATACAGATAATTAAGTACTTTTGGAAATGTAGTCACTGTTGTAATCTCGGCCCTAAGCTCTGGCATTCCGTCTATAAACACTTTTGCCTCTCTGCCTCTGTCTTCCCCTTAAAATTCTGCTAAAACCACCACCTTGATTAAACTTTCAGTCACCTATCTTGACATATCCTTCTTTGATATCAATTTTTACCTGATCATTTTGAATTTATTACTACATTAAAGGTGCGATATAAATGCACCAGTGCCCTTTGGAAACAACAAAATAGGCAGCGTATAAGTAAATTGGGAATGGATCAGCATCAGTGGCTGCATTTGGGGTGGCTGAGTGGGGACTCAGTATGTTGCACTCCTACCATTATCATCAAACAAATTATCCCAATCAATATCACTTACATTAGTCTGAAAAACAAGTTGAAAAGCAAGTGTTTCCTTGCATATTTGTTTCCTGCAGCAGACCTTGACCTGCATTTTAGGAAAGAAGCCCAACTATTCCTTAGGAAATGTTTGGTTGTAACTTTTGTGTAGCAGCTGCCATAGTTGATATGTGTTCGCTACTTTAGGCACTGACCTTGAATCCAACATTAGCACCAGTCTTGGACCAGTGCCACTGTGACACCTCCAAATTCCCCTTTAAATCATGCACCATCTTGACTTGGATACTTTGTCTTTGTTTATTGCAAGTCAAAATCCTGGAAATCCTTGTCTAATACTGTCTTCAAAACAAGATTACTACAAGGAATGTTCAAGATGACAACTAACAATCGCTTCTTGGAAAATGAGATAAGTCTTCTTCCTCAGAAACTAGGGGGATAGGAATTACTAGAATTTTGAAAGATGCAACTGATGATTATGATTCATGCAGTCAGCTTTCAAGGACAGAATGCTCTGCGCGTGGTATTTAAGAGTGAATAAGGATCATTTCTAGGTCTTCACTCCTACTCTATCAGGGTATCCATCTGGTAGATCTCCTCAGAGTGACCAATTAAGAGATGTCTTCAGGGTCTGGCATCCAATGAAGAACGTTGGAGGGTCCCCAGATCTGCAGTCCCAATCGGTCTGAGGAGAAAAAGTACAAGGCCACCTCCCTTGAGGTGGCCTTGGAAGAGTTAGAATGTTAATGAAACAAATTGCTTCCACAGCTGCTAGGTCACCAGAATTTCAGGAAATCCTGTCACATGGGATAGTTGACAGATGCAGCTATGAGCTAGAGATGGCTGTGTCTGTAGTGGGAAAGGAGAGGAGGATAATTGGAAGATGCCTTGTATGGCTGTCAACCAGCAGCAAGTTGCTTCCAGGCCCCTGTAGGGACTGAACCTCAGTAAGCTGAAAAATGCTGGAAAAAGCCTGGCAGCATATCCAATCCACTCAGAAATGGGCAGTTAACAATGCAAATAGCCAATATGCCTGGTAGCAACGGGTACTTTATTCTACCTGGCACCTTCTTGATAAACTAGCAAAAATTATATAACTCTCAATAAACCAGTAAAAATTATGTACCTCTAATACCATGAAGTTTACTGTATTATTCTGTCCAATTATTATGGTTTTAAACATTTATTTACCTCAATGTAAACATATTTGTTCTTCAGTCAAATGGCTAGAAGAAATATCAACATCTGATTCACTTTTGAATCAATTTCTCCTCGAATACAATGTTTTCCGTAATGTCCCAGTGGGCAGTTCAGGTTGTGAGTCAGAAGACTGTCTGCTGCTAAGTTTTATTTAAGGCAAAGAAGGGAAGGGGGCAGAATAGAAAAGTACTCGTGGTAGGGGACTTGATAGTTAGGGGAATCGACAGGAGATTTTGTGTTCAGGATCGGGATTCCCGGAAGGTATGTTGCCTCCCTGGTGCCAGGGTCCGGGACGTCTCCGATCGGGTGTATAAGGTTCTAAAAGGGGAGGGCGAACAGCCAGAAATCGTGTTACATATTGGCACTAATGATATAGCCAGAAATAGGATTGAGGATATAAAAAGTGATTTCAGGCAGTTAGGATGGAAGCTGCAAAGCAGGACAAACAGAGTAGTGTTCTCTAGTTTACTACTGGTGCCACAAGGTAGCGAGGCGAGGAATAGGGAGCGGACGCAGCTGAACACATGGCTGCGCAGCTGGTGTAGGAGGGAGGGCTTCAGATATGTAGATAATTGGGATGCCTTCTGGGGAAGGTGGGACCTGTACAAGAAGGACGGGTTGCATCTGAACTGGAAGGGGACCAATGTCCTGGGTGGAAGGTTTGCTCAAGTAGTTTGAGAGGGTTTAAACTAGTATGGCAGGGGGGTGGGAACCTGAGCTGTATACCGGAGGTGAGAGTTGATGCAGGTGAGGCAGTAGCAAGAGGTAGACCAGCTAGTGGGAAGGATTTTCCTGGGAAGGAACCAAGGGATCAGTTAAAGTGTGTTTGCTTTAACACAAGGAGTATCAGGAATAAAAGTGATGAACTTAGAGCATGGATCAGTACCTGGTGCTATGATGTTGTGGCCATAACAGAGACATGGGTTTCTCATGGGCAGGAATGGTTGCTGGATGCTCCAGGGTTTAGAACATTTAAAAAGAATAGGGAGGAGGGGAAAAGAGGAGGGGGTGTAGCACTACTAATCAGAGAGGGTATCACAGCTACAGAAGCTTCCATTGTCGAGGAAGATCTGCCTACTGAGTCAGTATGGGTGGAAATTAGGAACAGCAAGGGAGTAGTCACCTCGTTAGGGGTTTACTACAGGCCCCCCAATAGCAGCAGGGAGATTGAAGAAAGCATAGGTCGACAGATTTTGGAAAAGTGTGCACGCAGTAGGGTTGTTGTAATGGGTGACTTTAACTTTCCCAATATTGATTGGAACCTCCTTCGAGCAGAAGATTTGAATGGAGCTGTTTTTGTAAGGTGTGTTCGGGAGGGTTTCCTAACTCAGTACGTTGACAGGCCGACGAGGGGAGAGGTCATTCTAGACTTGGTGCTCGGAAACGAGCCGGGGCAGGTATCAGATCTTGTGGTGGGAGAGCATTTTGGTGATAGTGACCATAACTGCCTCATATTCTACATAGCTATGGAGAAGGAGAGGATTAGGCAAAATGGGAGGATATTTAATTGCGGAAGAGGAAACTATGACGCGATTAGACATGAGTTAGGAAGCATGGACTGGGAGCAATTGTTCCATGGTAAAGGCACTATAGACATGTGGAGACTGTTTAAGAAACAGTTGTTGCGAGTGATGAATAAATATGTCCCTCTGAGGCAGGCAAGAAGGGGTAAGATAAAGGAACCTTGGATGATGAGAGCGGTGGAGCTTCTCGTCAAAAGGAAGAAGGTAGCTTACATAAGGTGGAGGAAGCTAGGGCCAAGCTCAGCTCTAGAGGATTACAGGCAGGCGAGAAAAGAGCTCAAAAATGGTCTGAGGAGAGCCAGGAGGGGGCATGAGAAATGCTTGGCAGAACGGATTAGGGAGAACACAAAGGCATTTTATACTTATGTGAGGAATAAGAGAATGGTCAAAAAAAGAGTAGGGCTGATCAGGGATAGCATAGGGAACTTGTGTGTGGATTCTGAGGAGGTAGGGGAAGCCCTAAATGAGTTTTTTGCTTCTGTCTTTACGAAAGAAACAAACTTTGTAGTGAATGAAACCTTTGAAGAGCAGGTGTGCATGCTGGAATGGATAGAGATAGAGGAAGCTGATGTGCTGAAAATTTCGTCAAACATTAAGATTGACAAGTCTCCAGGCCCGGACCAGATTTGTCCTCGGCTGCTTTGGGAAACGAGAAATGCAATGGCTTCGCCACTTGCGAAGATCTTTGCATCCTCGCTCTCCACTGGAGTCGTACCTGAGGACTGGAGAGAGGCAAATGTAATTCCTCTCTTCAAGAAAGGAAGTAGGGAAATCCCCGGCAATTATAGACCAGTAAGTCTCACGTCAGTCATCTGCAAGGTGTTAGAAAGGATTGTGAGCGGTCGGATTTATGACCATCTGGAAGAGCGTGGCTTGATTAAATGCAGTCAACACGGCTTTGTGAGGGGCAGGTCATGCCTCACAAACCTTATCGAGTTCTTTGAGGATGTGACTAGAAAAATTGATGAGGGTCGAGCTGTGGATGTGGTGTATATGGACTTCAGTAAGGCATTTGATAAGGTTCCCCATGGTAGGCTCATTCAGAAGGTCAGGAGGAATGGGATACAGGGGAACTTAGCTGTCTGGATACAGAATTGGCTGGCCAACAGAAGGCAGCGAGTGGTAGTAGAAGGAAAATATTCTGCCTGGAAGTCAGTGGTGAGTGGTGTTCCACAGGGCTCTGTCCTTGAGCCTCTACTGTTTGTAATTTTTATTAATGACTTGGATGAGGGGATTGAAGGATGGGTCAGCAGGTTTGCAGACGACACGAAGGTTGGAGGTGTCGTTGACAGTATAGAGGGCTGTTGTAGGCTGCAGTGGGACATTGACAGGATGCAGAGATGGGCTGAGAGGTGGTAGATGGAGTTCAACCTGGATAAATGCGAGGTGATGCATTTTGGAAGGTCGAATTTGAAAGCTGAGTACAGGATTAAGGATAGGATTCTTGGCAGTGTGGAGGAACAGAGGGATCTTGGTGTGCAGATACATAGATCCCTTAAAATGGCCACCCAAGTGGACAGGGTTGTTAAGAAAGCATATGGTGTTTTGGCTTTCATTAGCAGGGGTATTGAGTTTAAGAGTCGTGAGATCTTGTTGCAGCTCTATAAAACTTTGGTTAGACCGCACTTGGAATACTGCGTCCGGTTCTGGGCGCCCTATTATAGGAAAGATGTGGATGCTTTGGAGAGGGTTCAGAGGAGGTTTACCAGGATGCTGCCTGGACTGGAGGGCTTATCTTATGAAGAGAGATTGACTGAGCTTGGACTTTTTTCATTGGAGAAAAGGAGGAGGAGAGGGGACCTAATTGAGGTATACAAGATAATGAGAGGCATAGATAGAGTTGATAGCCAGAGATTATTTCCCAGGGCAGAAAAGGCTAACACGAGGGGTCATAGTTTTAAGCTGGTTGGAGGAAAGTATAGAGGGGATGTCAGAGACGGGTTCTTTACACAGAGAGTTGTGAGAACATGGAATGCGTTGCCAGCAGCAGTTGTGGAAGCAAGGTCATTGGGGACATTTAAGAGTCTGCTGGACATGCATATGGTCACAGAAATTTGAGGGTGCATACATGAGGATCAATGTTCGGCACAACATCGTGGGCTGAAGGGCCTGTTCTGTGCTGTACTGTTCTATGTTCTATGAATTATGCTGTAAATAAAGTTTAACAGTGATGTGCCTGCATTAAATTGCTATTACTTAGTGTGTGTTTTTATATTGATTCTGTGGACCTCAATTGTCTGGAATAATTAATTAGCTGGCACACTCTTGGTCCCATCAGCACCAGTTAATAAAAAGTTTGCAGCAGTCAGTGTCTGTGATGGTCCATCTTTAGGAGGGGTGTTGTTGGGCCTTCCTCCAACATTTGTTCCTGTCCTGTCTTAAAACCCATTCTACACGACTGGGAAGATTCCTCCCACTATCCTCACAGATATTCTTCAGGCAAAAGACAAAATTGATCAAACCGAGGGGATGACTTTCTCTAATATGTGTCTGACAAGAGCAGTGCAAGATGTTTGCTGAACTGTTGCTAGGGAGCCCCAACTAACATTTTGCCTTCCAGCGGTGCCATGCATCAAATCCGAGGTAATTGGCTCTTCAGGTTCATTTGACATCTTACAATGGTTACTATTCCTTTGGGCACCAACAAACAAACAAGGGATGAGTACAGAATATCTCCTCTCAAATCCTTCAAGGAATAATCTCAGCCCCAACCAAGAAGCGATTTTGCTTCCTTTTGAAAGCATGTAGAGACACTGTATACATTGCACCAACTTTAATTATTTTGTTGGCATTCATAGCATCACCAGAATGGGTCTGAAAATTTTAGCCTGTTATTTATGTACTTCATCTCTGAGTTTATTTTGCAGAATTCTGTAAACAAGATCCCTATGCCTTGCTGTCCAGTCAATCAGTTAGAGAAAATTTGTGACTATAACATTGTACTTCTACAGCATGTATAAACATGAATATGATGAGAAAGAGTTTGATAGTTGCTAGGAGATTTGTGCATTGGTTCATTTGTTTTGGATGTAATACTGCATTAGGTATTAGTGCAAGTGATGCATAGAATGAAGGCATTTATCTCATAGCTTGCATGTTATTGCCAAGTACCAGGATATCTCTAATTGAGTGTAACTGCATTAGTTATTAAGCTTAAGCAATATTACTAAGTCGGGCTGTTCTAATAATAATAGCTCACATCGTGTATTCAAATGTAAGAGATGGATAGAAACTATAACAGAATTAGTGTAGCCATTGAATTTCATCTTTGACATTTTTTAAAAGAAACAAAAACATGTACCAGAGGGCCAATATTAGCATATCTGGTGAAAACCCCCAGATATATACTGCCCTCTCCTAGATTTCCAATGGATCATTGGATTCAGCTAAGCAGAAGAATTGTTTGCCTCTGTCTTAATATCATGGTGCTGTATCAGCACCACAGGAACCCATTGGTACCAGGTTCTGGTCCCAGTTATCCCACCAGTTAAATTCCACCCCAGACTCTTAGCCTCTCCTTTTTATCTCAGAAAAGATAGAGAAAGAGCCCATGTTATTCAGTCTTCTCTAATCAGTTTTCTTCCTTAAGTTGTTAGGATTAGCTATGTGATCCTTTACTGCATCACCTTGAATAGCTAATGATCCAATTATTTTGATCTAGCTTTTACATTTCCCAAAGTACTGACCCTTGTCAAACCTATTAATTATATCCTATGACCCGTAACTGCGCCACTTATTCTTTCTTGATGTCAACGTAACATCCAACATAACCAACCCATTGTTCTCCACGGTCTCTCCTTGACATCTCCAAAGCACTGCTACCAAGTTGGCTCCAATTACAGTATATTCCTAATGTCCCAGCAACATCATGACCTACCTTGCAGTGTGAGCTCAACAAAGCCTCTTGATATTGATCCCTCCAAGAATCAATATGTAAAATAAGCAAATGAAGATACTAGCTGCAAACATTAGTTTCCATGCCTCTCTGATGCCTCCATATACTTATTTTGTTAAATATGGCAACCAGAACTGTACTCACTACTCCAAAGGTAGTCTGACCAAGATTTAATCCAGGTGTAGCAAATCTTGCCTATTTTCCAGTTTTATCCCTCTAGAAAAAGGATCTAGTGTAATTTAGATGCAAAAGTTAAGACAAAAAGATAGCTGTTTATCTTATCTCGCATATAATTTGACAAAAGGTTATTTTCAGATTTGTAAACATCCAGTATGACGTTTTATGAGATATTTGAAAAATAAAGTTGGTCTTGACCCTCGAGTCTTTGACTTTTTAAAATTTTCACAATTACACTTTTATAACGTTTATTTGATTTGATTTAATTTATAACTTTCACATGTTCCAAGGTACAGTGAAAAGTTTTGTTTAGCTTGCAGCACAGGCAAATCATACCATATTAAAAGCAAAACATTTTGCTGTATGTAAGTAGGTGATAATAATAAACCAGATCAAATAAACATTATAAAAATGTAATTGTAAAAATTTTTAAAGGCTTCTATGTTCTGAGCTGTTGTTACAAACATTCTCCAAATTGATTAATTCCTTTAGTAGTTTTGACAGTTTTGTCCGCTACTTTGTATTTTGGTTCTAAAATTCTAGTGCTATTTTGCCAGGCTACTGTTCAAATTTGATACACCTCAGTTTTTAAGGTTGCTTAAGCCCTTGTTGATCCGCTTTGCTAAGTGCAAATTTTCTGAACTATGTTTTACCTGTATCATGCCCATATCAAGCATGTCCAGAGAGCGTTCTGTGAACTGTGACCTTGGAAAGTTCATTCATGTTTGAGGATTCCACTTTAAAAATAACCAGCAGCAAATGTTTGGTCTTAAACAAGATCAATATTAGATTATTACATAATTACAGCAAGAAAGAAGTTACTAAGAAAAAATAATAGTTATTGACTAAAGTACAGATACAAAGATTATAAGTATACATGGATAAAAATAATGAGAAATACACAAACATAAGATCAAGCTATTATCATTTCAGACCTGTTTCTTGCATAATGATTCTTTTTCAAAGGTGAAAGGTGAAAGGATTGAAAAATCTAAGTCAGAGTTCAGTAACTATGAGGTATCTTGAGTCTTTATCCTGTCATTTTTGACAGTATGACTTTTTAAAAGCTTTCAACTGATTGTAATTGTTGCAAATTGCACTGAGATTGCTTAAATTGCAAAGCCACCTTGAACCGGATATAAGAAAACAAATATTTCAGTTGCTGACGGACAGGTTGCATAAAAAAGTGGGAGAGGCACTCCCTACTAACTAGTCCATTTTAACTCATTATCTCAGGAAGACTTTCTGGACATTGGGTCCATCTGTGACAGTCACAATGCCAAAAACGAATCTTCTGCAAATACAGGTTGAAACCCGTATTTGAAGGAAGGTTGTGAGACTTTCGGCAGATTACTGAAAGGGTGGTTGCTGTTTCCAATTCACACTCTCAGAGAAACCAGCACCCAGTTCCCACAAAAACAGTGCCACTGAAGAAATATCAAGGAGTCAATAACATTCTGCAACATTTGTTACTTCTGACTGCATTTCAGAAACCAGTCAATCTCAGCTGAAAACAAAAAATGTTGGAAATCACCCCAAGTCAGGCAGCATCCATGGAGAGAGAACAAGCTAATGTTTTGAGCCTAGAACTCCATCAGAGTTTCATCTCACACCCTTACCACTAACCCCGCTCCCCCACCTTAATGAATTTCTGGCTTGCTACGATGTTGAACAGTTTTTCCACCACCTCCATCTTCTTCAGGCAGAAATCCCCACCTCCCACCCCGTTCCACTGATCCCTTCACTCGCCTCCAGTACTCACCCTCCTCTTAGACCCCTTCTGCTGCCCTGTTATCTGCCCTCGATCTCTTCATTGAAAATAGTCGGCGTGATATCGGCCGTCGCAATTTCTCTGCTGCTCTTACTCACCCTAACCTGTCCCTTGCCGCAATTCCCGCTTTTCACTCTCTCAGGCCCATCCCTAACTTTGTCGTCAAACCCACTGACAAGGATGGTGCTGATGTAATCTGGCACACTGATCTTTACCTTGTGGAGGCTCAACGCCAATTCTTGGACACATCTTACTACCTCCCCACCCCAACCCCGGACCATGACCTCACATTGAAACATAGATCATAGAACATTACAGCACAGTACAGGCCCTTTGGCCCTCGATGTTGTGCCAACCTGTCATACCGATCTCAAGCCCATCTAACCTACACTATTTCATGTACGTCCGTATGCTTGTCCAATGACGACTTAAATGTACCTAAAGTTGGCGAATCTAGTACCGTTGCAGGCAAAGCGTTCCATTCCCTTACTACTCTCTGAGTAAAGAAACTACCTCTGACATCTGTCCTATATCTTGCACCCCTCAATTTAAAGCTATGCCCCCTCATGCTCGCCGTCACCATCCTAGGAAACATTAGGCTATTGTTGCCAGTACAGTCCACCGACCTCATTATCTCCAGAGATCTTCCCACCACCAAGTCTCCAACCTTATTGTCTCCCAGCCCTAGACAGCCAGCTTCTACCTCCTTCCCAAATTCCACAAACCAGACCTCCCAGGCTCTGATGAAGAGTCAAAACTTTAGCTTGCCCACTCTCCATGGATGCTGCCTGACACGCTGCAATGTACAGCATTTTTTGTTTTCAGTACAATTTCCAGTATCTGCAGTAATTTGCTCCTAATCCCGCTCAATCGCAGCCTCAGATTAAACCCAAAGGCCACCAAAATTTATATTATTTATCTTCCCAGTCTACTAGACACAGTCCCCTTTAAATTTATAGCTGTGTATGTGAGGGCCAAGTAACCGTATGAAAACTACACATAATTTTTTAGTTAGCAAGCAATAAACTAGCTTTTTAACTACTTACTGCTCACAGGATATGTAGCAAATTACATTTGGGGAAGGGTAGAGCTGTGAACAAGAAAACCTAAAGCCCTGTTGTGTCCAGTGACAAGGTTGAACTGTGGGGAACCATTTCACCCATTCCTGCACCTTCCCCCAGCCGTCCTTACCTGTTTGTAACAGATGGCTCCTGAATATTTGGAATTTTCTTCCGCAGGTGGACTGAACTGGACAGATTCTGGGAGGAAGTGGATAATCCTTTATTTTACTTTCGCAGCAAAGCAGGATGTGACTCTCATTATAATAAAGTGTGAAGCCGGACGAACACAGCAGGCCAAGCAGCATCTCAGGACCACAAAAGCTGACACCCCGGGCCTAGACCCTTCATCAGACTCTCATTAGTCTGGTACAGTACATTGGTGTTTCAGATGGAGTCCCTTTCTCCTTATCCCTGGCTGCTATTGTTAACTGTCATGAACCCATTGTACCACAAAACAAACTCTATTCTGCTGGAATTTCCTGTGGTGTTCTTTCACTCTCCTGTATTTTCTCTTGAATCTTTGAATCCTCATCCTTTCAGAAGTATGCATTATGCTGTTGAAGTGTTAATCAAACCCTAACTTCAGCTAATGTTAAGATTACACATCATTCTGTCATGGATCAACAGTCATGTTCTGCAAACCTCTTTGGAAGATTAAATGTCCATTTTTACAGACAGATTAATCCTGTTTCTAAAATATAAAATTTTAATTACACAGCCAAGACTGTGGAAATATGGTGACGAGGAATGAACTGCTGGCTAATTTAAAAGAATTACTCTGTCTACTCTCAGACTACTCACGAATAACATTATCAAATATAATTCTAAAAAGCACCATTATTTGCAGATTGGAATAGCAGGTAGTATGTGTGATGGTTAGAAAATGATATGGAAGATATGAATACCTTGATTCAATGCTGTTGTAAATGTGCTGTCTCAGATCACTGGGATCAGTATGTTAATAGCACTGTTTAAAATACAGGCAAACTGATGAGATAAATGAATTAATCCTTTCTCACCAAATGATCAAAGAAGCCAGACCATGAAGTTTGATATGACATATCATGATCCATCTATGGTCATCATTACCAGCAGTTGAATTTTAAATGTTTGATTATTTATTGGATAGGATTAACTGTTGAAATGGATAATACAATTGTAAATACATTTCCTCACAGTAATTCAGTGCTGAATAGATTGCTGATTATTAGTTGATAGGTGAAGGTTTGACTCCTATATTTATACAAATTGGTAAGATTATTTCATGATTACACAAGTTAATGGTATAATGGTGAGTTTATTGAATGAACAAATGTCTAATGAATTTGACTGATTTCTGATGGGTAGGAGGTCTGCATTCAAATCCCATCTACTCCAGATGTGTGTCATAACATGTTTGATTAAAAATGCCTGTTCTTGATAGATTCCAACTCATTCTATGGATTTGGCATCATGGACTCAGTTGTGTGTTTTTTTTATTTCTCTGGAATGATAATGTCAGCTGTTTAAGATATCAGATGAATGAATCTCACCTAATCATGTGTGGTATACATTCCCAAGTTTCTGCATCCAGGCACATTATGGAGGTAGGTGCATTTGCACTAGCTGGCTTAAACTTCCCGGAAACATCTCAGAACTAAGTGACACACTTAGTTGTTTTTTGTTGATATTAAATTGGCATAATTTTTTAAAATAAAGTTCCTGTAATCTCTCCCACCCTTCTATTCAGAGATGCATTGCCCATCCCTTTTACACAGGCATATTGCAATGATATTGAGAAGACCTACAATACGATACAGCCTGAGAATGTTAACTTCTAATTCAATCAATTTTTGTTACATAATCAAATATATTATACACTCCTGATTTTCAAATACATCAACTCAGTTTTACTAACCAATGAGTCATGTATACATGTCTAGAATTACAACTTTAATCTGTCAACCATCTTGAACAGTCGTGTACAAAATTGTGACAACTTCAGGTTAATTGTAGGTGAGAGAGAAGTCTTATGCAACAATTGAATTTTCATTACCATGTAATAATCTTAAAGAAAGAGAACTCACAATACAAATTGGGGTAGCACATTGGCTCAGTGGTTAGCGCTGCAGCCTCACAGCGTCAGGGACCCAGGCTTGATTCCACCAATGGGCAACTGTCTGTGTGGAGGTTGCACATTCTCCCCATGTCTGCGTGGGTTTCCTCTGGGTGCTCTGGTTTCCTCCCACAGTCCAAAGATGTGCAGGGTAGGTGGATTGGCCATGCTAAATCGCCCATAGTCTTCAGGGATGTGTAGATTAGGTGGAATCTGGAAGTCTGAACTAATGATTCAGAGGGATGACTTCAAAATCCACAAAAGCAATTAGGAAATTTAGATTTTCTGAGTGATGCAGGAATGAGGATCCAGAATTTAGCACTGGATGAGATTCAGCCAGTTCCTTTACCAAATAGGAAAAAAAGTGCATGATCCTGGTGTGGATGAGGGCACCGATTGTGGGAACAATGAGTGAACTGACGGCAGCATCACAGTTCAGAGTGCCAATTCATGTTGAGCAAGGAAAGAGAAGTGTGGTAGGAATAAAGGATCATTTGTCTAAGGGAATTGATATTGTTGTCTGCAGCAAAGACAGAAATTCCCAAAGGCTGCTTCGTCTATCTGCTGCCGCGGTTTGGATAATCTCTCCTGTTACACCAGCAATTTCTGTTTTTGTGTGATTCCATGTCATGTTTGTTTGCACCTATATCACAACTCACCACTGCTCTGGTACCTCCCTTCATTAACAAAGCTACCCCACCTCTTTAAATGCTTGATTATTTTTCTGGACCAATGAACCCATGGATACAACTGTGGAATTGATAACTGGCAACAAGGAAATGGCTGATAATTTAAACAAACATGTTGTATCAGTCTTCATGGTAGAGGACACCATAAACATCCCAAAAAGAAAAAGAAACAAGTTGCTAAAGAGAGGTAAGATTTTGTAACAGCCTGTATCATGAGGGACCAAGGATTTGGCAAACTAACAGGACTAAAGGTTAACACGCCACCAGGGTGATGGCCTGCACCCAATGATGGATGAAGGTGGTTGAAGGAAGTGATTGCAAAGATAATGGACGCACTGGTCAAAATATTGCAGAACCTGCTGGGTTCTGGGTGTATTCTATTGTTTTGGTAAACTGCAAATGAGACACCCCTGTTCTAGAAGAAAGGGAGACAGAAATTAGGAAACTGTTGTCCAGTTAGCCTAACATCTGTTGCTGGGAAAATGCTGAAGTTCACTATTAATGAAGAAAAAGCAGGACATTTAGGAAAGATTAATGCAATCAAACAATCAACGTGGATTTGTGAAAGGGAATCCATGTTTGTCAAATTTCTTAGTTCTTTCAGGCTGTAATAAGCAGAGTTGATAAAAGAGAACCAGCAGATTAGTGTATTTGGATTTTCAGAAGGTGTTCAATAAGGGGCCACATAAAAGGTTATTTATTGCACAAGGTGGAAGCTTACAGTATGGCAGTTAATATATTAGCAAAACATAGAAGGGTGTCATCACACAGAAGAATGAGAATTGTAATTAATGTGTCAAGGCCGTCTCTTTTTTAATGTCTATATTAATGTTCTGGATAAGTGGACAGAGTGTAATATTCCCATGTTAGCTGATGACACAAAGACAGGTGGGAGGGCATGCTGTGATGAGGACAGGATAAATCTGCAAGGGAATATAGACAGTTTGAGTGAATGGGCAAAGATTTGGCAGATGCGGTTTAATAAAGGTAAATGTGAGGTCATGCACTTTGGTCAGAGAAAGCAAAAGCCAGAGTATTATTTGAATGGAGAAATACTCTGAAGAAAGTACAGCATAAAAGAATCTGGGTGTTTCGGGGTTTCATGCACACAAAATGTTAGCTTGCAGGTATAGCAGTGATTAAGAAGATAATTTGATTTGATTTATTGTTGTCACATGCGCCTAAGTACAGTGAAAAGTTTAGTTTTGCAAGAAGTACAAGCTGATCATAACACACAAGGACATTCAAATCATAGGATGTTTAGACAGAGCAAGGCATACAGGGTTGTGGCTGCAGAGGAGGTGCAGAAAAGCAAGATCAAGTTTAGGCTTGAAATTAGAGAGATCCATTCAGCAGTTTGATAACAGCAGGGAAGAGGCTGTTTTTGAACCTGTTGGACATCTGTTTAAGATTTTGTATCTTATGCCTGACAGAAGAAGTTGGAAGAGTATATCGTCAGGGTGGAAGGGGTCTGTGACAATGTTGCCAGCCTTTCTGCAGCAACAAGAAGTGTAGATGGAGTCCATGGATGGGAGGTTGGCTTTCCTCATGGTCTGGGTTGCGTACACAAGCTTCTGCAGATTCTTCCGGTCCTTCGCAGAGCAGGGGCTTGAGTTTAAAAATAGGGAAGTTTTGTTGTAACTGTCCGGGGTGTTGATGAGGCCACACTGGAGTACCATTTACCATTTTTAAATACTGTCCCTGTATTTAAGAAAGGATATGCTTGTAGTGAAGCAATTCAAAAGAGATTCTCTGGGCTGATTCTTAGAATGACGGACTTCTTGATCAAAATTAGCTAAACAGGTTAAGCTTGTCTTCATTGGAGTTTAGAAGCATATGAGGGAGTAATCTGATTGAAACATACAAGATTCTGAACGCACTTGACAAGGTAAATGTTGAAAAGATGTTTCCACTATTGGGGAATTCTCAAACTAGGGGCCATCATTCCACAGTTAGGAGACACTGATTTAAAACTTAGATGCAAAGGAATTTCTTCTCCCAGACTGTAGTGAATGTCTGGACTTCTCCATCCCAGAGAACTTCGGAGGCTAGATAATTGAAAGTGTTTAAAGAGGAGATAGAAAGACTTTTGAAATATGGGGGAGTTGATGACTAAGTTGAGCTGCCATAAAT
This sequence comes from Stegostoma tigrinum, assembly GCF_030684315.1. NCBI lineage: Eukaryota > Metazoa > Chordata > Chondrichthyes > Orectolobiformes > Stegostomatidae > Stegostoma > Stegostoma tigrinum. Next base: position 113,053,169 of record NC_081355.1, read on the forward strand.
AAGGAGTTGAAGCCCATGGCAGAATGGCCATGATCTTGCTGAATGATAGGGCAGGCTTGAGAGTCTGAAAGGCCAGCCTTACTCCTATTTCTTAGGTTCTTGCTGATGACTGATTACTAATGATTGAACTCATTAGGTGGCATTACCTTAGGTGGCAGGATGAGCCCTTAAACTCCTGAAGATGAGTAAGAAGCAAAATGCTTCTCTTTTGTGGCCTCCGTAAGCATGTACCAGCTGTATGAACATGTACCAGCATCTTAAAATTATGTTTCTGTCATAGATGATGATGAGATAGTGAAAACATGTCTTTCAATTAAATTGGAGAAATACGTAAATATATATCTTATTCCATCTGACAGCCTATATAAATGATGGTTAAAAAAAAATCAGGTTGCATTTTCCATCCTTGAGAGTGACCCCGAACTCTACAATAGATTATAGTGTCTGAAGGAGTTGTCATGACTTTTTTTCCAGGCCTCCTATTATTTCCTAGTGTGAGATTTTAGACATATTTAGAGAAAGCACTGAAGATGGCAAAGGCACAAAATGTACTCTGGGTGAGGGACTTCAGTGTCCATCACCAAGAGTGTCTTGGCAGCAGTGCTATTGATTGAGGCTGATTGGGTCCTAAAGAACATAGCTGTTGGACTGGGTCTACAGCAGGTGGTGAGGGAACCAACAAGAGGGAAAACATACTTGACCTCATTCTTACAAATCTGCCAGCTGCACTGGCATCTGTACAGTATCAGTAAGAGTGACCATCACACAGTGCTTGTGGAGACCTTCCCACATTCACATTGAGAATAACTTCCACCGTTCCAAATGGGACAGACTTTGCATCAATCTAGCAACTCCAGACTCAGTATCCATGAGGCACTGTGGGCCGTCAACAGCAACAGAATTGTACTCTAGCACAGTCTGTAACCTCATGGCCTGGTATATCACCCACTCAACCATTACCTTCAAGCCAGGGGATCAACCCTGGTTCAATGGAGAGTGCAGGAGGGCATGGCAGGAGCAGCACCAGGCATACCTGTAGATGAGGTGTCAACCTGGTGAAGCCACCAAACAGAAATACTTGTGCACCAAACAGTGAAAGCAGCAAGTGATAGACAGAGCTGAGCGATTCTACAACCAACGGATCAGAGCTAAGCTCTGCAGACCTGTCACATCTAGTCATGAATGGTGGTGGACAATTAAATGACTCATATGGAGCCTCCTCCTCCAAAATATCCCCATTGTCAATGATGGAAGACCCCTGTAGGCTAGTGTAAAAAATAAGGCTGAAGCATTCACCGCAAACTTCAGCCAGAAGTGCCAAATGGATGATCCATCTGGACCTCCTCCAGTGCTCCCCAACACTACAGATACTAGTCCTCAGCCAATTCAGTTCACTCCATGTGATATCAAGAAATGGTTGGAGACACTGGATACTGCAAGGGCAACAGGCCCTGACAATATTCCAGCAATAGTACTGAAGACTTATGCTCCAGAACTTGCCACTCTCCTAGCCAAGCTGTTCCAGTACTGTTACAACACTGATAACTACCCAGCAATGTGGAAAATTGCTCAAGTATGTCCTGTACACAAAAGGCAGGACAAATCCAACCTGGCCAGTTACCGCCCCATCAGTCTCCTCTTGATCATCACTAAAACGATGGAAGGTGTCATTAACAGTGCTATCAAGCAGCACCTGCTCAGTGACGCCCAGTTTGGGTTCCGCCAGGACCACTCAGCTCCTGACCTCATTACAGCCTTCGTTCAAACATGGACAAAAGAGCTGAATTCCAGAGGTGAGGTGAGAGTGACAGCCCTTGATATCAAGGCTGCTTTCAACCAAGTGTGGCATCAAGGAGCCCTAGCAAAACTGGAATCCGTGGGTATTGAGTGTAAACGCTCCGGTGGTTGGAGTCATACCTGACATGTAGGAAGATGGTCATGGATGTGGGAAGTCAATCATCTCAGCTTCAGGACATCTCTGCAGGAGTTCCTCAGGGTAGTGTCCTCATCCTAACCATCTACAGCTGCTTCATCAATGACTTTCCCTCCATCATAAGGTCAGAAGCAGAGATATTCGCTGATGTTTGCACTATGATCAGCACCATTCCTGACTTCTTAGATACTGAAGTAGCCCATGTTCAAATGCAACAGGATCTGGACAATATCCAGGCTTGGGCTGACAAGTGGCAAGTAATATTCATGCCAGGCTGTGACCATCACCAATAAGAGACAATCTAACAACCACCCCTTGACATTCAATGGTATTACCAACACTGAATCCTCACTATCAACATCGCAGGGATTATCATTGATCAGGAACTTAACTGGACTCACTACATTAACACAGTGCTACAAGAGCAGGCCAGTAGCTAGGAATATTGCGACAAGTAACTCACCTCCTGACTCCTCAAAGCCTCTCCACCATCTACAAGGCACAAGTCAGGCGTGTGATGGAATACTCCCCACTTGTCTGGCTGAATGCAGCCCCAACAACACTCAAGAAGCTTGGCACCATCCAACAAAGCAGCCCGCTTAATTGGCACTACATCCACAAGTATCCACTCTTTCCACCACCGATGCTCAGTAGCAACAGTGTGTACTATCCACAAGATGCACTGCAGAAATTCACCAAAGATACTCAGAGAGCACCTTCCAAACCCACGACCACTTCCATCTAGAAGGACAAGGGAAGCAGACACATGGGAACACTACCACCTCTTAGAAGGTAAGGAGGCATGGGATTCCAGGAAATTTAGCTATCTGGGTACAAAACTGGCTGTCCAAGAGAAGGCAGCAGCTAGTTGTAGATGTAAAGTATTCAGCCTGGAGCTCAGTGACCAGTGGTGTTCCGCAGGGATCTGTTCTGGGACCTCTGCTCTTTGTGACCTTTATAAATGATGAGGAAGTGGAAGGGTGGGTTAGCAAGTTTGCTGATGACACGGACGTTGCTGGAGTTGTGGATAGTGTGGAGGGCTGTTGTAAGTTGCAACAGGACATTGACAGGATGCAAAGCTGGGCAAAGAAGTGGCAGATGGAATTCAACCCAGAAAAGTGTGAAGTGATTCATTTTGGAGGGCCAAAATTGAAAACAGAATACAGGGTTAATGGCAGAATTCTTGGCAGTGTGGAGGAACAGAAGGATCTTAGGGTCCACGTCCATAGATCCCTCAAAGTTGTGACCCAAGTTGATTGGGTTGTAAAGAAGGCATATGGTGTGTTGGCTTTCAGTAGCTGGAGAATTGAGTTTAAGAGCTGTGAGGTTATGCTGCAGCTCTATAAAACTCCAGTTAGACCACACTTGGTATATTGTGTTCAGTTGTGGTCACCTCATTATAGGAAGGATTTGGAAGCTTTAGAGAGGGTGCAGAGGAGATTTACCAGGATGCTCAGAGATAATAGGAACTGCAGATGCTGGAGAATCCAAGATAACAAAGTGTGAAGCTGGATGAACACAGCAGGCCAAGCAGCATCTCAGGAGTACAAAACCCCTCTCTGATGAAGGGTCTAGGCCCGAAACGTCAGCCTTTGTGCTCCTGAGATGCTGCTTGGCCTGCTGTGTTCATCCAGCTTCACACTTTGTTATCTTTACCAGGATGCTGCCTGGACTGGAGGGCAGGTCTTATGAGGAAAGGTTGAGGGAGTTGGGGCTTTTATCATTGGAGCGAAGAAGGGTGAGAGGTGACTTGATAGAGGTGTACAGATGATGATAGACATAGATAGAGCAGATAGTCAGAGATGTTTTCCCAGGGCGGAAATGACTATTATGAGGACACATAGTTTTAAGGTGATTGGAGAAAGGTATAGGGGAGATGTCAGAAGTGCACAGGGGAAGGGAAGATTATTGTTTTTTTCTGTCCAGTATAAAAGCTTATCGCGTGCAGCAGAGGCCCTCTTGTTTTTCAGTGGCAGCAGCATAAGCCAGAGTGTCGATGGGAAGGTAAGGTTGTTTTTTTCTCTCCAGTATATATATTTGGGTGGTTGCTTTACCCGAAACACTACTTAGGTAGTGTGTCCCGCCAGTCCTCCTCCTCTAACCTAAAAAAAAGATTCTGAGCGCCTATTTGGTAAGGTTACTAGTTTTGTTTTCATTCAATAGTCTGTTTGGGAATTCAGAACAGTGGGAATGGGTGTTAGGGAAGTTGCAAGCTCCTCCTGTAGAATGTGGGAGGTAAGGGTCACCACTAGGGTCCCCACTGACTTCATCTGCGGGAAGTGCACCCAACTCCAGCTCCTCGAAAACCGCTTTAGGGAACTGGAGCTGGAGCCGGAGCTGGATGAACTTCAGATCATTCGGAAGGCTGAGGGGGAGATAGAGAGAAGTTATAAGGAGGTGGTCACACCCAAGGTACAGGAAAAACGTAGCTGGGTGACTGTGAGAAAGGGGAAAGGGAATAGGCAGACAGTGCAGGGATCCCCTGTGGCCAATCCCCCCAATTACAAGTATACTGTTTTGGTTACTGTCGGGGGCGAAGGACCTACCAGGGGTAAGCCACGGGGTACAGGTCTCTGGCACAGTCTGTCCCTGTTGCTCAGAAGGGAAGGGGGGAGAGGAGGAGAGCATTAGTTATTGGGGACTCCATAGTTAGGAGACAGATAGGAGATTCTGTGGGAACGAGAGAGAATCGCGGGTGGTCTGTTGCTTCTCAGGTGCCTAGGCCGGAAACGTCAGCTTTTATGCTCCTAAGATGCTGCTTCGCCTGCTGTGTTCATCCAGCCCCACACTTTGTTATCTTGGATTCTCCAGCATCTGCAGATCTCATTACCTCATTACCATGTCTCGGATCATGTTTTTGGGATCCTTAAGGGGGAGGGGGGCGCAGCCCGAAGTCATGGTCCACATAGACACCAACGACATAGGTAGGAAAAGGGATGAGGATGTAAGACAGAAATTCAAGGAGCTAGGGTGGAAGCTTAGAGCTAGAACAACAGTTGTTATCTCTGGTTTGTTACCTGTGCTAGCGAGGTGAGGAATAGGGACAGAGAGCATTTGAACATGTGTCAACAGGGATGGTGCAGGAGGGAGGGATTCAGATACCTGGATAATTGGCGCTCATTCTGTGGTAGGTGGGACCTCTACAAATGGGATGGTCTACACCTGAACCAGAGGGGTACCAATATCCTGGCGGGGAAATTTGCTAATTTGCTCTTCGGGAGGGTTTAAACTAATTCAGCAGGGGGATTGGAACCTGAATTGTAGCTCCAGTGTCCAGGAGGTTGGGAGTAGTGAGGTCATGAATAAGATTTCAAGGTCGCAGGAGTGTACCGGCAGGCAGGAAGGTTTGAAGAGTGTCTACTTCAATGCCAGGAGCATCGGAATAAGGTGGGTGAACTTGCAGCAATGGGTCGGTACCTGGGTCTTTGATGTTGTGGCCATTTCAGAGACACGGATAGAGCAGGGACAGGAATGGTTGTTGCAGGTTCCGGGGTTTAGATGCTTCAGTAAGATCAGGGAAGATGGTAAAAGGGGTGGGGGGTGTGGCATTGTTAGTCAAGGACAGTATTATGGTTTCAGAAAGGATGTTTGATGAGGACTCGTCTACTGAGGTAGTATGGACCGAGGTTAGAAACAGGAAAGGAGAGGTCACCCTGTTGGGAGTTTTCTATAGGCCTCTGAAAAATTCCAGAGATGTAGAGGAAAAGACTGCAAAGATGATTCTGGACAGGAGTGAAAGTAACAGGGTAGTTGTTATGGGGGACTTTAACTTTCCAAATATTGACTGGAAACGCTATAGTTCAAGTACTTTAGATGGGTCAGTTTGTGTGCAGGAGGGTTTCCTGACACATTATGTAGATCGGCCAATAAGAGGTGAGGCCACATTGGATTTGGTACTGGGTAATGAACCAGGCCAGGTTTTAGAATTGGACGTAGGTGAACATGTCGGTGATAGTGACCACAATTTGGTTACGTTTACTTTAGCAATGGAAAGGGATAGGTATATACCGTAGGGCAAGAGGTCTCGCTGGGGGAAGGGCAATGAGGCAATTAGGCAAGATTTAGGATGCATAGGATGGAGAAGGAAACTGCAGGGGCTGGGCACAATTGAAATGTGGAGCTTGTTCAAGGAACAGCTACTACGTGTCTTTGATAAGTATATACCTGTCAGGCAGAGAGGAAGTGGTCGAGCAAGGGAACCGTAGTTTACTAAAGAAGTTGAATCTCTTGTCAAGAGGAAGATGGAGGCTTATGTAAAGATGAGGCGTGAAGGCTCAGTTATGGCGCTTGAGAGTTACAAGTTAGCCAGGAACGACCCAAAGAGAGAGCTAAGAAGAGCCAGGAGGGGACACGATAAGTCTTTGGCAGGTAGAATCAAGGAAAACCCTAAAGCTTTCCATAGGTATATCAGGAATAAAAGAATGACCAGAGTAAGATTAGGGCCAGTCAAGGACAGTAGTGGGAAGTTGTGCGTGGAGTCTGAAGAGATAGGAGAGGCGCTAAATGAATATTTTTCGTCCGTATTCACACAGGAAAAAGACAATGTTGTTAAGGAGAATATTGCGATATAGGCTATTAGACTAGACAGGATTGAGGTTCATAAGGTGGAGGTGTTAGCAATTCTGGAAAGTGTGAAAATAAGTAAGTCCCATGGGCCAGATGGGATTCATCCTAGGATTCTCTGGGAAGCTAGGGAAGAGATTGCAGAGGCTATGGCTTTGATCTTTATGTCGTCATTGTCTACACGAATAGTGCCAGAAGACTGGAGGATGACAAGTGTTGTCCCCTTGAAGGGGAGTAGAGACAACCCTTGTAATTATAGACCAGTGAGCCTTACTTCGGTTGTGGGTAAAGTGTTGGAGAAGATTATAAGACATAGGATTCATAATCATCTTGAAAGGAATAATTTGATTAGGGATAGTCAACACAGTTTTGTGAAGGGTAAATGGTGCCTCACATACCTTACTGAGTTCTTTGAGAAGGTGACTAAACAGGTAGATGAGGGTAAAGCAGTTGATGTGGAGCATGTGGATTTCAGTAAAGTGTTTGATAAGGTTCCCCACGGTAGGCTATTGCAGAGAATATGAGGCACAGGATTGACGGTGATTTGGCAGTTTGGATCAGAAATTGGCTAGCTGTAAGAAGACAGAGGGTGGTAGTTGATGGGAAATGTTCATCCTGGAGTTCAGTTACTAGTGGTGTACCGCAAGGATCTGTTTTGGGGCCACTGCTGTTTGTCATTTTTATAAATGACCTGGATGAGGCCGTAGAAGGATGGGTTAGTAAATTTGCAGATGACACTAAAGTCGGTGGAGTTGTGGATAGTGTGGAAAGATGTTGCAGGTTACAGAGGGACATAGATAAGCTGCAGAGCTGGGCTCAGAGGTGGTAAATGGAGTTTAATGCAGAAAAGTGTGAGGTGATTCACTTTGGAAGGAGTAACAGGAATACAGAGTACTGGGCTAATGGTAAGATTCTTGGTAATGTGGATGAGCAGAGGGATCTTGGTGTCCATGTGCATAGATCCCTGAAAGTTGCAACCCAGGTTGATAGGGTTGTTAAGAAGGTGTACAGTGTGTTAGGTTTTATTGGTAGAGGGATTGAGTTTCGGAGCCATGAGGTCATGTTGCAGCTGTACAAAACTCTGGTGCGGCCGCACTTGGAGTATTGCGTACAGTTTTGGTTGCCACATTATAGGAAGGATGTGGAAGCATTGGAAAGGGTGCAGGGGAGATTTATCAGGATGTTGCCTAGTATGGAGGGAAGGTCTTATGAGGAATGGCTGAGGGACTTGAGGCTGTTTTTGTTAGAGAGAAGAAGGTTAAGAGGCGACTTAATAGGGACATACAAGATGATCAGAGGATTAGATAGGGTGGACAGTGAGAGCCTTTTTCTTCAGATGGTGATGGCTAGTACGAGGGGACATAGCTTTAAATTGAGGGGTGATAGATATACGACAGAAATCAGAGATAGGTTCTTTACTCAGAGAGTAGTAAGGGCGTGGAATGTCCTGCCTGCAACAGTTGTAGACTCGCCAACTTTAAGGGCATTTAAATGGTCATTGGATAAACACATGGATGATAAGGAATAGTGTGGGTTAGATGGGCTTCAGATTGGTTTCACAGGTCGGCGCAACATCAAGGGCCGAAGGGCCTGTACTGCGCTGTAATGTTCTATGTTCTATGTACACAGAGAGTTGTGAGTGTGTGGAATGTGCTGCTGGCAGTGGTAGTGGAATCAGACACTTTAGAGATTTTTAAGCAACTCTTGGATAGACACATGGAGGATAGTAAAATGTACTGCATATGGGGGTAGTTAGATCTTAGTAGTATAATAGGTTGGCACAACATTGTGGGCTGGAGGGCCTGTGTTGTGCTGTACTGTTCTAAAAAAAACACCTCCAACTACTCACCATCCAGTCTTGGAAATATATTGCCCTTCCTTCAATTAGGGATGTGTAAGAAATGCTAGCCAGCCAGTGACACCCACATCCCACAAATGAATAGAAAAAGAAAAGACATATTTATTACATAGTGTATCTTCAGATCTCAGTTTTCTTGCTTTATCTCTTCCCATTTTCTCTGGCTTCTTAATTTATATTAGCTTATTTTATTTCCTCCCACTTTACTATTCTGGCTTACCCATTTTTTTCAGTCCTTTCTTCCACCAGCTTCTTTACTTCCCAACTTCACTCCTCCTTCCTGCATCTTGCCTGATCTCGCATAACATGCAAACAATCACCCAGCAGCGGTTTTCTGGGAAATTGTCAAGTTGATAACAATTGCCAAGTAACTGTTTTCTGCAAATGCAAATCCATTCACTGACAGAAACTGTGACTGGTGATGATAAATCCTTTGTGCTTTCAACCTCTCTGATGTTCTATCCTACCATTATTGATGGATTGGGAGATTATGTTGTGTGGAAAAGAGAGTTGCAGACAAAATTTTCTCCAAATTACTGTTGCTTGATGATAGTTTCTTGTGTATGACAAGATCTATGTGATCTGTTTCGTGCTATAATCATGCAGACTATCCATTTTTAACATTTTCTTTGAAGTATCCTGAAGTGTATTCTTTAACATAAGATTCTGAAACTCCTAGATGAGTCAAAGATTTTGCCGATTTCATGGACAAGTCTTTACATACTGTACATCTCCAATGTTGGGAAAAGTGCTGAACTCCAGAGGTGAATCAAGAGTGACTGCCCTCACATCAAGGAACACCAATGAAACTGGACCTCAGTGAGAGAGTTATTCAAGTTAGGGTGTTACGTCCAACCATCTTCAATCGTTTCATGAATGACTTTCCTTCCACCATCACTCAAGAAGCTTGACCATCCAGGATAAATCAGCCTGCTTGACACCACCTGCAATATGCACTGGTTTCATAGAACATAGAACATAGAAGAGTACAGCACAGAACAGGCCCTTCAGCCCATGATGTTGTGCCGACCATTGATCCTCATGTATGCACCCTCAAATTTCTGTGACCATATGCATGTCCAGCAGTCTCTTAAATTTCCCCAATGACCTTGCTTCCACAACTGTTGCTGGCAACGCATTCCATGCTCTCTGTGTAAAGAACCCGCCTCTGACATCCCCTCTATACTTTCCTCCAACCAGCTTAAAACTATGAACCCTCATGTTAGACATTTCTGCCCTGGGAAATAGTCTCTGGCTATCAACTCTATCTATGCCTCTCATTATCTTGTATACCTCAATTAGGTCCCCTCTCCTCCTCCTTTTCTCCAATGAAAAAGTCCGAGCTCAGTCAAACTCTCTTCATAAGATAAGCCCTCCAGTCCAGGCAGCATCCTGGTAAACCTCCTCTGCACCCTCTCCAAAGCACCCACATCTTTCCTATAATAGGGCGCCCAGAACTGGACGCAGTATTCCAAGTGCGGTCTAACCAAAGTTTTATAGAGCTGCAACAAGATCTCATGACTCTAAAACTCAATCCCCCTGCTAATGAAAGCCAAAACACCATATGCTTTCTTAACAACCCTGTCCACTTGGGTGGCCATTTTAAGGGATCTATGTATCTGCACACCAAGATCCCTCTGTTCCTCCACACTGCCAAGAATCCTATCCTTAATCCTGTACTCAGCTTTCAAATTCGACCTTCCAAAATGCATCATCTCGCATTTATCCAGGTTGAACTCCATCTGCCACCTCTCAGCCCATCTCTGCATCCTGTCAATGACCCACTGCAGCCTACAACAGCCCTCTATACTGTCAATGACACCTCCAACCTTCGTGTCGTCTGCAAACTTGCTGACCCATCCTTCAATCCCCTCATCCAAGTCATTAATAAAAATTACAAATGGTAGAGGCCCAAGGACAGAGCCCTGTGGAACACCACTCACCACTGACTTCCAGGCAGAATATTTTCCTTCTACTACCACTCGCTGTCTTCTGTTGGCCATCCAATTCTGTATCCAGACAGCTAAGTTCCCCTGTATCCCATTCCTCCTGACCTTCTGAATGAGCCTACCATGGGGAACCTTATCAAATGCCTTGCTGAAGTCCATATACACCACATCCACAGCTTGACCCTCATCAATTTTTCTAGTCACATCCTCAAAGAACTCGATAAGGTTTGTGAGGCATGACCTGCCCCTCACAAAGCCGTGTTGACTGCATTTAATCAAGCCACGCTCTTCCAGATGGTCATAAATCCTACCGCTCACAATCCTTTCTAACACCTTGCAGATGACTGACGTGAGACTTACTGGTCTATAATTGCCGGGGATTTCCCTATTTCCTTTCTTGAAGAGAGGAATTACATTTGCCTCTCTCCAGTCCTCAGGTACGACTCCAGTGGAGAGCGAGGATGCAAAGATCTTCGCAAGTGGCGAAGCAATTGCATTTCTCATTTCCCAAAGCAGCCGAGGACAAATCTGGTCCGGGCCTGGAGACTTGTCAATCTTAATGTTTGACAAAATTTTCAGCACATCAGCTTCCTCTATCTCTATCCATTCCAGCATGCACACCTGCTCTTCAAAGGTTTCATTCACTACAAAGTTCGTTTCTTTCGTAAAGACAGAAGCAAAAAACTCATTTAGGGCTTCCCCTACCTCCTCAGACTCCACACACAAGTTCCCTATGCTATCCCTGATTGGCCCTACTCTTTCTTTGACCATTCTCTTATTCCTCACATAAGTGTAAAATGCCTTTGTGTTCTCCCTAATCCGTTCTGCCAAGCCTTTCTCGTGCCCCCTCCTGGCTCTCCTCAGACCATTTTTGAGATCCTTCCTCGCCTGCCTGTAATCCTCTGGAGCTGAGCTTGACCCTAGCTTCCTCCACCTTATGTAAGCTACCTTCTTCCTTTTGACGAGAAGCTCCACCGCTCTCGTCATCCAAGGTTCCTTTATTTTACCCCTTCTTGCCTGCCTCAGAGGGACATATTTATTCATCACTCGCAACAACTGTTCCTTAAACAGTCTCCACATGTCTATAGTGCCTTTACTGATACCTAGGAACATTAGTGTATTCCATCTACAAGACACACTGCAGCAACTCGCCAAGGTTTCTTAGACAATACCTTCCAAACCCACAACCACTCCCATATGAAAGTACAAGAGCAACACATCTAGGACAACAAATTAGTGTCAAAGTCATACCCCATCCTGACTTCACAATATGTCAGTGTTCCTTCAGCGTCACTGGGTGAAAATCTTGGAACTCTTCCTAACAGCACTGTGAGGTTCCTACACCATGTGGACTGCAATGACTTAAGAGGCAGCCCACCACCTTCTCAAGGGCCAGTTAGCATGAGTAACAAATGTTGATGCCCATGCCCCAGGAACAAATAAAACATGTACTTTTTGAGTATAATGTAAAAATGTACAATGAATGGACATCAAGAGTAAATACTTGGCTTGTCCTTCTCTGGCCTGAATTCAATATCAAGGATAAGATTGAGAGGAAGTTTGAGATTGAAGAATGACCTTAACTTCAGGTCGAATGTCCACCCGCCATAAACCTCAGCTCATCCAAAATCCTACAGCCTATATTCTGCTGAGCATTTCCAGTAGTTTCTGGAATACCAGGAATGACAATTTGTTGCCGTTTCTTTTGTTTCATGGAAAAATTGAGAGTTGATTGATCGAGCTCCTTACAAAGCAAACGTCGTTTTTGTCAACTGAATGTTGGCTGATTTCGTGTCTGCTCTGTTGGTATCAGTTTTTCGCTCCTTTCTGCAACCTCGCTCAGCCGTACGATCCCGAGCTTTCCTGCAACTCTGTTTTGTTTGATTAATTATCAAATTCCGAGGTGAAAATAAGGCTAACTCTTTGTATTACATTTAGGGCTTAAGGAAATAGTATTCAACTCAAAACAAAAGACCATGAAGAACACTCAACGCTCAACCATCACTTTCAAGTGAAATGAAGACAAGCTGGAATAGATGTTGGCGGTAAGCAGGCGGAGTCCCGATATGACAGATTTACAAGGTATTGAGTGTTGAGTGCAACCTAATCAGTCTGACGCTGGCCAATTAATTCACATCGGAAGACGTGAAATGCAAGCTTTTCACAAGCTATAGGCCGACAGTGATTTATAAACAAACATTAAACAGTCCTCTGCAGGTTCGGTTATTGTTCTCTGCAGATACTGCAATAAGCTGCTCAGCATTTCCATCATTTCCGGGGGTTCTGATTTCCAGCATTGGCAGTATGTGCTTTTGTAACGCAACGAAGTGATAGAGTATGACACAGCCGGTTTTTGTGTTCGGATGTTGATATCCTGTGGGGAGTTATATGTGTCGTGTGAGGCCATCGTTCCCTCCCCAAAATGTTCTCCCTGGGTGAGGTCATGCTATCAGTGTCCCTTTAAAGGCAATTCATGCTGTAAACTTCCGGTCCCGTGGTGTGAGACAGAAGGAAATGGGATGGAGAGCAGCTTGTTTCCAGCTTCTCGGTTGGAATGTGTGTGTTGGGAACACGAAGCAATGGACACAGATAGCACCGGGCTCCCACACGCCGGAGAGAAGCAGCGGAAACTAGGTTATTAGCTGTGCGGAGCACCAAGCTAATACTTGAAGACCTACTTGAAATATTGTACAAAGCTGTTGCATAATGCATTGATCCCGATGCACAAGCGCCTGTGGACCACAGCTCATTCTCGTCGGCCGTTCCAAATCATTTGCTTCCCTGTTTGCTGCTGTGTGAGGTTTTTTTTCCTCTCTCGTGGTGCTGCAGCAGTTGCAGGTTTATTTTGTCTGAATCCGGGCTGTGTTGTGGCTGAAAGCCGACTGCACGAATGAGCAGTTATCCCGCTTCCACAGTCTGCTCCTGGAGCGCCGTGCACCGCAGATCCACCCTGCGTTCAGCGTCCCCCACCGTCCCTGAACTCTTGCCAGAGTTCACTTTTTGTTACTGATTTTCCTTTTTAAAGAGGGGCAGGAAGAGAGAATGGCTTCCATCAGCCTGGGACTAAATTTCTCGCGAAAGAAGAGTTTGGCGAGGAACGCTGCAGTGGAGCGGAAAAACCTCATCACCGTTTGCAGGTAAACCGAGGCTGGTTGCCAGAAATATTGTCATTCATCCCGGTGAGCTCGGCTTCAGTGAGTCCCTGAGAGCTCGCAGATAATATTGACATGTTATTTCCTTTTCAGTTCCTGTCCCTTAACATTGGTTTGCTGGCCACTTGTCCGTATTATCATAAAATAGTTCTTGATTTCAAGGGTTCTTTTGATCCATTTTCCTCGGTGTACCGTACAGAACTATTATCGGGACTGTGCAGTTCCTCCTGCAGTTGCTCTACCCATAGTCTGATTTGTAAGATGTGTATCAGGCTGTACGTTGAAATCATGGAGTGAATCTTTCGCGGACACAGACTATTCCTACTCATTTTTTTGTTAAATTGTTGAGTTTAATACACGTGTCATATCCCTTTCCGTTGAGCACTTGCCAAGATTTGTGACTGGGACCACCCTGCTGCCCTGCCCCTTTAATTTATGGCGACTCCAGGGCCAGCACTTTAGAGACTGACGGGCTATTGGGGAGGCGATACGCGGATGGGACAAACCAGTTTTCTGGCTCGCTGCAGTCTGTTCTCGCCGCAAACGCCACGGGACCCGGCAGCAAGTCCGCTTGTGGGCAACCAGGGAACCGCTCGGAGCGCGATGACAAAATCACAAAATGTTAAACTTTACAATTGGTCGATCGAATCAGTTTCAAATATTAGGATTAAATAAATAAGATTGAGGCTCGGCTGATAATTTTCAGCCCCTGTTTACAGCAATGATTGCCCTCATGTTGCAGGGCCGTCCCTATTCCTAATGTACGGGTTTCCAGCTGTGGAAGCGTGCAAATACATATTCAAATACTTTGCTGCTGACCCGGGCGTGACACTGAGCGCCAGGAGGTGGAAGTGACTGACCCGTGAAACAAGAGGGCGCTCTCCGGTCTGAACCTCCAGATCGGACAGCTCCTTGAGGGTTTGCATGTTTTTAGCGTGTGCGCGCCCATGTTTAAGGACTATTTGATTTTTTTTTCCCCCAGTCCATTCGCTTACTTCATCCAGTAGTGAGAAACATTTTTGTCCGATTTCATTCAGTGTGTACAGATATTCAGACTGAGTTCCCCTCCCTTGTGCACACGCGGTAACTAATCAATAATGCTTGCTGTGAGTAATTAGTGTGATTGGAATGGCTTACCAGATACTTAAGCAGCTTAAGTAAAGGAATGGGGACGGAGGGTTTCTTGTGAAAAGCCTACTACGGCATGCAGTTTTGTTTAACCCAACAAAATGTTTCATCAGGAAGCAAAAGTTTCATCCTGTCCACCCAAAACTCCGTCAATCTTGTTCAGTTTTGGTCCGCCAGTGTTTCCATTTGAAATTCTCACTGCTGTGTTTAAATCCCTCAATGACCATCCTGTTACTCCTTCCTATTCTCCTCTAGTGGTAAAACCTTCGAGGAACTCTGGAGATCCTGGAACGTAGGGCCGTTACACGTTTTTCACTCCCTTCAGGCTTTGTCTGGACCCTGAGGTCTGAAAATCCCCTTTCTAAAATTCCACCAGCCCTGACTGAGAATTTCTCATGAGCCAGATCAAAGATGTTGCACCTCTGGAGGATATGGGTCTTGGATTCGGACGTTCTGGCTCAGAAGTAGGGCACTACCACTGTCTCAAGAGCCCTTCACCCTTTTGTTTACTTCCAGAAATGCCCTTTACACACACCTGAACAGTCCCTTTTCCCATCCCAAGATCAGTGTGTTTTTTTCATGTATAAACCACCAATAGTAAATAATCTGTTTTTCTGATTGAATAATTTACGTACAGAGCCTGTTATCGAGGGTAGCCCTCCATCCGACATACAATATACGTTGTTACCACTTGCTATTGACTGTGTCAATTTACATTTTGACTACAAAAAATGCTGCCTTTTAACATAGTAAGAGGCCTAAGGTACTTTAATTGGAGCATTATCAAACCAAATTTGATATTGAGCCAAAATTTGACGCAAAGTATATCAAAATGTTTTTCTGTTAAGTCATTATAAAATCACATTGAATGAGATCATAGCCAATGCTATAGATACATGTGAAGCTCACAACCTTAAAAATACTGCTGCGTATGTTTCCTTTTTGTGTACATTACTCTTGTGAAGGGCCTTGTTCGCTTTTCAGTGGGATTATCTCAAATCATAAAGCTATAGAGTAAGTTTGGGTGTATGGACAGAAGGTGCATTGATCGGTATAGACCAAGGAGGCCCCAGATTTGTGGCTTTCACTTGAGCTGAAATGGTTAATCTCGGCAGAGTTGGTTGCCAGGATCGTATAACTGGCCTCAAATTCATTGCATTTTCAGCTACAGTTCTGAGATTGCAGCTGGATCAGGCGTATGTGCAAGGAAGGCTTCCCTCATACTTAGCTGTTCTCGTAACATGCTCTGCCTTCACACACACAGGGGTGGCACGTGATAAAGAGCAGAGGCTGGCAGTGTCTAGGGTGCCACACCATTTGATAGTGTTGTCACCTTTTTTGCTTTGTTATAACCTGGACACAAATTTACATGAAGTTCTAAAATTAAATGCAACAAATGATTGGGCAGCTGTAAATTAGCCTTCACTTCTTTAAAGGTGGCTGCTACTTGTGTGACAGCAACTAATACGTAGGAAATGGGAAGTAAAAACAATAAGCCCACATTTTAATCAGACGATAGTGGCAAATGTTGTCCAATCTTCCTTGTGACTTACTTACACATCATCTAAAAATAGATTAGAATTACTTTAAACATTTCTTATTCTTCACTTCTCCCACTTCATTGTAACTGGGTGATCCAGGCATAATGTAATGTAGGCTCTTGTCATCCATGACAGAGTAACTGAAATGATTATGCTATCAAATTTGCATCAAAGATTGAATGTCATACTGCATAGTTCATCATGCATATTGAGATGTAACATTCTTGGTCGGATAGTTGTGGTTAGACAGGGTTTTGCCTTTTCGTGCCTTGCAAGCTGTTAGCTGGGTTCCAACTTTTCCACACTTGTGACCTTCCTGGTTAGCTATAACAAACTCTCAAAATGGGGGAAACCGCACCAAATACTGTTTGGCATCGGGATCTTTCTTGAAGCTCCTGAAGATTCTTTAGGTGTTTGAGGTGCATCTGTCACTTATTGATTGTATCCTGGAATATCTTTCTGATTCTCCAAGTATGTTACCTACAGAGCTACAAAGCATATAAATGTTGTTTTGTATTTATATAGTACCTTTTTTAATTAATATACCACAAGTTCCAAAAGGCACGCCTCAGGAGCATAAAACAATTTCCACTGATCGTATTGGACCGATGACTAAAAGCATATGTCAGAGCTTTTGAGAAAAAGAGATAGAAAAGTTTTTAGGGGGACACTTGTAAGCTTTGAACCAAGATGAGGTACGTAGGTGTGCACCAGTTGAAAGAACACATTTCTTGGATTGTGAAAGGCATTTTTTTAAACAAAGTAGGGAGAAATGAGGCTGAGGAAGAATTTGAACATAAGTTGTCATTATGTAAATCAGAGCTGCATTTTAAGTCATGTGTCATATCTGTACCTGATGCTGTGCATCTTGTCAAAATGTAGTTTAAAACCAGCAAGCTGCAGCCTTCATATTGGCTAAATCTCCTCTGTGATGAAGCCCAAGTTCGTGTTCAAATAAGCATTTATGCTGCTTTGCTTTAAATAGCTTGGTTGTGTACCCTGCTAATGAGGAAAAATACATTGTACTTGCAGTGGAAATTGCTGTATGATGCATATAAGTATGCATTATTCAAACATCAAATATGGTTTAATGTGGCATTAAAAAAAATATTTTGCTGACATGTTTCTTCTTTGGTGTCTTCCTCCTCTTAACTTTTGGAATAGTCTCTTTGTTTTTCCATATTCACAGATCAAACAGAAACTGAACAACACATGAATAGGCCATTCGACCCTTCAGCCTATTCCATTATTCAGTTAAATTGTGGCTGACCTGTATCTTGACTCCAGTTACAAATGTTTTGATGCATATTCCTTTGGCCTTTGTCTACCACAGTTTTATCTATCTCGATTGACTCACCATCCCTGGTTCT
This sequence comes from Stegostoma tigrinum, assembly GCF_030684315.1. Lineage (NCBI taxonomy): Eukaryota > Metazoa > Chordata > Chondrichthyes > Orectolobiformes > Stegostomatidae > Stegostoma > Stegostoma tigrinum. The sequence goes on from NC_081355.1 coordinate 113,070,663, forward strand.
TTTTTTTTAAAGAGAAGAGAGTCCAGCAAAACCTGAAAACTGAAGGTCCTATCCATTGACTAGGGAACCATCAGGGAACCCTCTGTTTGTTCTGTGAGGCAGGCCCAAAGGAGCCATTGTCTCGCCATCCCATCATTGAGAACCCTGGCAGCAGAAGCCTATTTGTTCAGAACTGCCCTATTGCAATCTGGCAGCTCCTTGTACTCAAATTGCAATGGTGGGATTGAATTCTTTATCAGTAGAGTAGCTTGCCAAGTTGGGTTGCAGAGTCAAGAATCTGAGCTAACCGTGTAGAGCTGGATGAACGCAGCAGGCTAGGCAGGATCAGAGGAGCAGGAAAGCAGACAGGTCAAAGAGGCAGGGATGAGGCTAGTAGGTAGGAAGTGAGGGAAGAGTAGACAAGTCAATGAGACGGGAACAAGATGGGCTGGTCTTGAGATGAGGTCAATGGGTGGGGAAATTTTGATGCTTGTAAAGTCTACATTGAGGCTGGGGGTGCAGAGCTAACTTCGTCCCTGCCACCTTGACCTGTCCATCTTCCCTGCCATCTACTCGCTGACCAACCCCTATCCCAACTCCCTACCAATGCTTACCTGTACTGGCTTCACCCCTGCCTCCTTGACCTGTCCTCCTTCTCTCCACCTATCCACCTTCTACCCTCACCTCCCCCTCTTTCTATTTATTTTAGAGTGCCCTTCCCCTCCCCCACTTCTGAAGAAGGGTCCAGACCCAAACTGTCAGCCTTCCTGCTTCTGTGATGCTGCTTGGCCTGCTGTGTTCATCCAGCTCTACACCTTGTTATCTCAGACTCCAGCATTAGCAGTTCCTACTATCTCCAAGAAGCTGAGCTGTTTGGGTTTCCCTGCAGGCTGTGGAATCTTATCTCATGGCATGTTTGTCTAACGGCATCTGACTGGAAGCCAGCTTGATTGATGGGCTCAGCTACAGTTGAATGGGGAATGCTCTAGGAGACTGGCCACATAGGAGCAGCCAAGGAACCCATTTGGTTAATTATCGGGACTGTGGGGACTGACATTCCTAACCCTACAGCGATCAGAGAGGGCGGGGCACAAGATGTGTGACACCAGGGGTTCCATACCCTGATCTGGGGATTGGGGAGGGGTTGTGTGAATGCTATGTCAGAAAATTAAGTAAGGTTTGGGAAAGTGGGGAGGAAGCATCACTGCACCTTTTGGGTCCACACACAATGCAGTAAATTCACTTGTGCTTGCGCTGAAGCTGTTGTCTGTCTGGGGAAAACTACCCAGTCAGATCAAGTGTAAAATGTATGAAGCTTCCATCCTCATTATGCATTTGAAGCATAATGAGCCTGTTAGCAGGTTGGTTACCTGCCCCTCTCTGGGCCAGTCCCTGTTAAGTTCTAATGAGGGCAGTTTGAGATCAGGTTTAAGATTGGTACAATCCTTACGCTTCCCCTGACTCCCAATCCACCTGTATTTAGGGTTCAAGTTAGACCTGGTTCTCTCAGATTTTCAGTCCACACATTGCCAGTTTGGTAGCATCATAGCTGCCATGTTATACATGTCCTCATGATTAAACTATATATGACTGTGCATTGTAAACTCAGCATTGATAGGTCTTTTTCTGTGCTGTAGACATTTATGACTCTATCAGCCCATCAAGTATATGCCAGTCAAAAACTATTACCTAACTCTTGTAATCATTTTTCACCACTTGGCTCATAGCCTTGTACGCATCGGCATCATAAATGCCCAACAAAATACAACTTAAATGTTATGAAGGTTTCTGCCTTTACCACTTTTGCATGCAATGAGTTCCACCACCCTCTGGTGGGGGAGGGGAAAAATTCCTGACAATCCATCCTCAACCTCCTTGTCTAGTTTTGCTACTTTGAGGCTGATGTTCAAAACTGATGTAGTCTCTCAAAGTCTCTATACAGATAATATATCACCTGTCTCCTCTTTGACCTGTCTGTCAACCTTAAATCTATGTACATATTTGTACATTAGAATAAATCCCTATGCTTCTACACAGCTACTCGTTTCTCTTCAGGCTATTCAGATTTGTTGGTCTTTGATCCAAGCTGATTAGCTGTCTACTTCTCAGTGTTAAAATCCACATCTTTTTCCATGTTTGGCAGATCAGTTGTGTTCCTGTATAACTTCATGCTTGAGTCAACACATCCTCAGTCTTCAGGTTTGCTTTGTTTCAAAGTGGCACAGAGGCATATTTACTGGACTAAACTGAACAGCCCTTTCAAACCATGCTACGTGTAGCTTTTTAAATGCATTTTCTGCTTTGGTTTTTAATAGAACTCTTTGTGCAGTGGATGTTGGACTACGTCAAGTTCCTAAACACGAAATTTTCATAAGTCTGGTATGTAAACATGTCGTCAGTACATGAAAACCCATTCCTATCAAGCACTAATGCTATATTCATTATACTTCAGCTGAGATCTTCACTCTGTCAAAGTACATTTACAAGGGCAGTTAAATTAGGAATCTTTAGTATTTGAATAAAACCGATGTTTGCCTATTAGGTAATTACAAATGATTTTGTTGAAGTAGTTGGGAAATGTTACATTTTCTCATTCCACAAGAGAGCCCAAGATGAAATCTACAAGGTTGTAACAACATCACGGGCTGAAGGGCCTGTACTGTTCTATGTAAGGCTGAGAAAAGCAGCAGAGTGGTGTATTTGGGGGTATGCTCGGCAGATAAGTCTGAGATTGGGGGAATTGAAACCGTCTTCTATTTACATGATCATTGCAGTCTTGAGGCACAGTGCTATAGCGTCCCTACCACTGAGCCAGAACCTCATGAACCTCCTACTCCAGATATGCGTAATAACAGGTTATTTAGAAAATTATCCACAATGTTGAAAAAGTGGGAATGGACTTCTTGTGTGTGAACATCCTTCTAAATGTGGTTGCTTTGCATGAGTTGCCAGCCGTCTTGCACTAAGCTTATGTGAACTTATTTCTCCTTAACAACGTTATCTTTTCTGTATGACTGAGTAAGTGCTTACAAGGCAGAGAACCTTGTGTTTGTAGATAGAACACACCACCTTATTTTACCTTGTTGGTAGGATTTCTTTGACTGTACTGGTAGAAGTTAATATGATGTTTCCATTACTAAAGTATCGTTCTGTCAAATGTTCAATCAGATTCTCAATCATTTTGCGTTGTAGGATGTTTAAGGCTTATAAACCAGCCTCTCTCATTTCCATTCAAAGTGAGACTCTAGTTGTTCAGGAATGATCAGAGTTCTCTTTTCTCCTGCATGATTTTACAAAATGCATATTCATGCTTAAAGGTCACTTGCTCCAACTCCAATCAGCTCTTTACAATGTTTATGATTTGTTACCTGACTACTTGGTTATGGAATTCAATCAATCGCATCTTGTCTGAAGTGGGACTGCAAATTGTGTTGTTCTGAGGAAGGGTCCTGAAATGTTACTGTTTGTTTTTCTTCTGGGTGAACTTTTCCAGCAACTTTGTTTTCATTCCTGCAAAATGTACAGTTTGCATTTGATGTGCTGTAATGGAGCAGATGCACTGATTCTCCATTGAGGGAAAGCAGACCAGTGGTTGTGCGTGGCAGTGGTTAATAAACTGTATTTGGAATTCAATGAGCTTTGAGTCTGCGTTTGAAAGAAAACTGGACTTTTAAAAATGGCTACAATCTCTCTCTCGTTAAGGTTTTTAAAAAGTGACTTCTAATTTGCAAAGTTTAGGTGTAAATTCAGCAATGGTTTTCAGTTTGAACATAATGGCATCCCACAATTCAGCATTATCAACTCCAGTAATAGAGTACCTTTTGTGCCAGCTATCTGACTGTTCAGTTTGAATATGCTCCAACTCCAAAAAGCCAAAACAATATCATGCAGCTAAAGTAATGATGGGAATATATAGTGACCATTTTACTTCAAGATGCCAGTTCATGTGCTCCCAATAAATAAGTATTCAATAGCTCATTGTTTGTCTATGTCAAAGTATCAGTGTTTTAAATTAATATTAATAAATTGTCATCATTTTTGGCTTTTTTTAGAAAAGGAAAATCACACAGGGGGAGTTTATTTTGGCACAACTTGCTTTAATAATGTAGAATTCAGTGATTGTTCTTGGACTAATGTATTTCGGTCTGACATTGCAGTAATAGGACTAATTTTATTCAATGAACTTGCATTAATTTTGCCTCTCATAATATTCCTTTCTTTAAAGAGAGGAATATTACGTTTTAGATTGAGCCCCAGGTGATCGATCTTAGCTGTTGGAAGTAACCTTACCATAATTACATTCTGATTATGAAAGGTAATATTCAGAAAGGCATTAGGTTTTTTAGAAATGAAAAATTGCACAGACTTGGAATCACAATGAAGCAGTGAGGTTTTTAGATTGGTACCTCTACTTAGGCAAACTGAAATGCCCCACACTCTGTTTCATGTAGATAACACAATACTGGTGACTGAATATGGTATCTGAAGATAGCTTCAGATGTGCAATGTGTCACCTGCTGGAGGTCACATGACTATAGTGTAGGCGGGACATTTGTACATGTTTGGATTTAGATCCAAACATTGCCTTTTTACCCACAATGCTTAGGTTTTTCACTTTACATTTTTGAGCTCCAATTTACCATTATGTGCAAATATGACTGTTCTGGTGCATTAGCCACTGTTTGTTCCAACTAGCCTCTTTATTTCCGTGGATGGTACACAACTGTTAAAATGTGTGCATCTTGTGATGGTGAACATATGGGTTGTTGGCATTTTTCTCCAGTGTCTGCTAGTGGGATGAGGTGCTCTCTGGCTAGATTTGAAAATCTTCTTGGCTGCTTATGCTGCCTTGCATTCGCTGTGTCTGACAAGGCAGTCTTTTCATTGTGTGACTTGTGCATCCAATTCCTTTGTTTTTCTGCAGTCCATCCTTCTCTATCTTGCACTGTTTTTCTATTAGTCATTCGGCATGTCCTGCAAAACACTGTCTCATCTGGACAATTTAAGATTAGTTTGAGATCTTAAATTAGTTTTGCTCAGAGGAGTAGCTAATGTCTAATGTCTGAAATTCTGACAGCCAATGACTACTGGAGTTCTGCAGAGGTCCATGTTGGGACTACATTTGTTAAGGTTATACATTTGTTAAGGTTATACATTAATGACCCAGACAAAGAAACTGAGGGTCTTGTTGCAGAAGACACAACGATAGAGGTGGCACAAGACAATATGTGAAAATGTGAGGTTATCCATTTTGGTGGGAGGAAGAGAGGTGCAGACTATTTTCTAAATGGAGAAAGGATTCAGAAAGCATAAATAGACTTAGGAGTCCTGGTTCAAGATTCTTTTAAGGTTAACGTATAGGTTCAGGTGGAGTTAAAGCAATTGTAATGTTTAGCAGTCATTTCAAGAGCAGAAATGTATGTCTGAGGTTTTATAAGGCTCTGGTCAGACCACATTGGAATATTGAGAGTATTTTGGGCCCTGTATCTAAGCAAGGATGCGCTGGTGTTAGAGCAGTTCTGGAGGTGGTTTGAGAGTGATTGCAGGGCTGGAGGCCGTGTCACATGAAGAGTGGTTAAGGACTTGGAGTTTAGAAGAATGAGAGGAGGATCTGATTGAAACTTGCAGATTACTGAAGCATGGATAGAATGGACGTGGACAAGGCGTTTCCACTGGTAGGAGAGACTAGAATGTGAAGGCACTGCCTTGGTGATAGGACAACTGTTTAGAACTGAGATGAGGAGGAATTTCTTCAGCCAGCGGTGAATGAATCAATCAGTGGAACTCATTGCTGTGTGTGTGTGTGTGTGTGTGTGTGTGTGTGTGTGGATTCGTAAGGGGATCAAGGATGACAGGGAGAAGGCGGGAGATTGGGATTGAGAAACATATAAACCATGATTGGACCTCAGAGCAGACTCAATGGGCTGAATAGTCTAATTTTGCTGTTGTATCTTACGATATTATGGAAATTTCAGGTCTTCAATCTTGCTGTAAATTTGTCCTCGTGAAGTGAGCTTTATTCCATCTCAGAGCTTAAAAGTTTTTATCTAAGGGTTTTGCTTTTGTTCAGTATCTTGTGTAACTTCACATTGGTCTGTGAAGCTCATAATGTTGCAGGAAGCATAGTGTCTGGCTGGTGCTCCAGATTCATTTTATGCATTTATCACAATAGTTACAAGCTATTTTCCTCCATTATGTTCTCTTGCCAACCTGTGAATCATCAAAACTTTTGTCTGACATCTCTCTAGTAACCACTTGATTTTGTCCAAATCACTGTCTGTCATCTTTGTAGGATTGTTTATCTGTTTCCTAGCTAAATACTCGTGAAAAATAATTTAGTTGTATGCAGTTAAAACACTTTTTATCCCGTGTTGTTTGTGTTTTTCTTTCATGTGACAACCTGTAATGTTTACAACTTGACTGTTGACCTTGATATTTCTGTTGTCTCCTGTGTGGACTGTCATTGCTTTATTCCACATTATACTTGAAAGATTGTAGGCTGCTTTTCAATCCACTGGCCAGGCCCTCCACGCTGTAGAGATGTTTGCTTATTCTCCCATGTAGGCACTATAGCTGTTGCTGTTAGAAGCTGTGAGCTTCCGGACATGCCTAATTTCTTCAAGAGTCACGTTCTCTTTTATTAATGCTGTCATGGTAGGTTTCCTTATGCTTAAAATGATTCTATAATTAGATCACATTTTTAATTGCCCAATTTCAAGGTTCTGCAAGCCGTGTTAGTGTTTCGTATTAATCAATGGACTCTTGCCTTGGACCCCCTCATTAAGCATCAAATGTCCATTTAGAGTTCAAAGGATACCTTTCAAAGCTTCCAGCATGTGTATATTTCTGCTCTTCAGAGATTTATGTCAGAATATACTTTGAAACCTTCTCTTTCCAACAGTGATTTTAGAAAATATGATGTGGAAGTGCCGGTGTTGGACTGGGGTGGACAAGGTCAGAGGTCGGATGACACCAGGTTATAGTCCAAGAGGTTTATTTGAAGTGACAAGCTTTTGGAACATTGCTGCTTTGATATGAGAAGTAGCTTCAGCTGACAATGCAGCAACACTCCAAGAGTGAGATTTCAAATTTAATGTGAGTTTAAAAAAACATTGTGATTTGTACCTTCTGCTTTTGTTCAAGCCTGTTCCTAATTTCATAATTATACCACTGTGCATGGAAAAAAGTCAGTTTTGAATCATCTTTGTTTTGAACAGGAACCAGTTGAGAAAAAGAAGCAGGTATGTTTTTCCCCCCCTAACTGGAGTTTTAACCATGACTTTGTTTATTTTAGTGGCAGCTAACAGCTCTGCATGTACATGTCTCCTTGTCATTGGCTGTGCATTCTTACAGCTCAGTAACAGTCACCTCAAAATATGGTGTCAGATTTGACACTCCACTAAATTCATCATGAGGACTTTACTGAAGTTAGCTTAAAATGTTTGCCTAGTGTATGTGCCTCATGATTATGACAGATTAGGAGGGACATAAGGGGTGCCCTTTAGAAAAATTTGTAAAATCATGAGGGGCATTGATAGTGTGAATAGCCGAGGATCTTTTCCCCAGGGTAGTGGGGAGTCTGAAACCTGCGGCCGTCGGTTTAAGGTGAGAGAGGAATGATTTAAAAGGAACCTGAGGAGCAATTTTTTCATGTGGATGGTGGTGTATGTTTGGAAAGAGCTGCCAGAGGAAGTGGTGGAGGCTGGTACAATTACAACACTTAAAAGGCATCTGGATGGCTGTATGAATAGGAAGGGGTTAGAGGGATATGGTCAAATACTAGCAAATGAGACTAGATTAATTTAGGATGCGGGGTTGACATGAACGAGTTGGATTGAAAGATCGGTTTCCATGCTGTACAGCTGTCTGACTCTGATTCTGTTATTTGAATGGTGATGTGTTGCGAAGTGTGGATATGCAAAGGGGTCTGGGAGTCCTTGTACAACAGCTAGTGAAAGTAGAGTGGCAGGTATAGCAAGCAGTCTATGGAATTTAAATGCAAGAGAAGGCTTTGAAGGCTGCTGGATCTTTGAATATATTCAAGGAAGAGATTTGATAAACTTTTAGATAATAGCGAAAGCAGAATATAGCGTTAAGATACAAAATCGGCCATGAACATATTTGATAGCAGTGCAGGCTCAAAAGGCTGAATGGCCTATTCCCTCTTCTGTTTTTATGTACATGATCACGTTTTCCACGCAATGTTTTATTTGAAGTGGTTTCTAAGCCAACAAATAGAAATTAGACTGTGTGCAAGTTTTATGCATGCAAAACAAGTGCAACAAAATGCAGTTTTGTGGTTTGGCTGTAAATTGTTACAAAAACATTTGACTTGAAATTGGCCAAACTGTGCTTGAAGTGGTTACCTAGCTTCAACATTAGACCCACTGAAAATGCTAATGAAGTGTCTAATGTCTACTCTCGATTCTCTCTATCAACTTTGATTTGCTACGTGTGGAGTGAGGGTCAGGCCTGTGCTTTCCAGCTGGAGGTAGCAGTGGTGATAGCTGAAAAGCTGCTTACATTAAAAGAAATGTACTCCTGCTAGCAGCAACACCTCTGCTCCTTTTTGCTATCATTTCCCCTGAGAACTTGCCTGAAGACTGCTTCCAACCAGGCAGGTTACCTAAAATTGAATTCTGTTGTCTGGAGACCAGGTTGTTTGCACTGTCTGGATGACACCTGTTGCGCAGTGCAAGGAGCTTGTTTTGTGATGCTTTTGATCCCTGTGCACATTTAGAAATCTCTCCAGGTCCTTTTTGTGTCTGCCTTTGTTTTCATCTGTCTCAGTTCTCCAGCCGTTCTTTTGGTTATCAGACTCTGATCTCCCATAAATTTCTTTGCATCATACTCAGCAGTTTGAGCCCCATTCTCAAGTAACAACAATTAAACATAATGTTTTCTCTCAATTTTCCTTTTTGAGTGCAAATTATACTTGCACTAATGTAAGTTGATTAGGGCTGGGGCCAGTTGATACAAATGGTAGATGTGTATAAATCTTTGTTTGAACACTCTCAAAAACAGCCTAGCTGACCTGTAGGTTGTTGCACCTGTTCCCTTTTCTATTTTAATTCTCTTGGATCTGTACTGGGTGCTGAGGTTTATGGAAAAAGCTACAGTACTAATAGTCACATCACTCGATGTGATCTGGAATGCAAGTAATTACAATTATTCCTAGATTACCGTAAGCAAAGTTTGTTGTTTTCATAGGATAAACAAAATGAATCACAGAAGGTGATTCCCAGAGCCTTGATTTTAAAAAAAAATTCCATGTAATTAGAATGGAAATAACTTGTTCAACTGCTGTAAACCACTTGTTCTGTTTGTAATTAATAAATTATAACTAACAATATGGCGTGAACACATTGATATCATTCTCAGGGATAATTTTTAAGTAATTTGGAATTTTTTTGAAACTGCCTGTTTGCACAGATGTCTGGATGATGCACATTGATATGTATAATTCCCACAAAAAAAGTTTAATGACCATGACAAACTTATTTAGTATATATCAGAATTTGAGATTATGTTTTGGGAAATGAAATGATCAGTGCATAATGTTCTGAATGGAGGCAGTCTGTAAAGTTGTGCTAGATTGGTATCATTGTGTACCCTTTAATTTGTAAAAATTGATTATGTAAGTGTTAATTTTAAGTATGTAGGCCTTTCTGGCCTTCGCAAGGAACCATCAAGCCATTTAGTATGACCTATGTGGAACATATACTTACAAAAAAACCACAACAGAAGAGAAACGTTTTTTCTTTTTTAAGCCTAAATCAAGTGTGAGGTTTGTACGTGGTCAACGGAATAATACAAGAATTGACTGTCTTTTAAAAGATCTATGGGCATAGATTAGTCACTAAAATCTATTTGAATGTGCGCGAGCATAACTGTATCACATGTTCCTTTGTCATCTAAATGATGGCCACTGACAGTGACTGGAGAAGTTGATCAGAAGACCAAGAGATCTTGATGATTAAATGCTTAGTTTATGGCATTTTTTAACCCCCACCCCCGGCCAACTCAAGCTTCCACTCTGATTCACCTTTTTAGTACTGATCTCCCAGGTGCTAGAGTAATAATTTGAGCCACAGTAAAGATGGTCTTCTGAGCCAAACACCTCCCTTGCCAGGTTCTGAAACAAGGACCTTCCACCTCACTATTGACCGTTTCTTGGGTGAAGTAGTCTTTTGCAAAAGTTGTGAAAATGCATAAAATCTGCAGAATCCAAGAAACCCATGTTTCCAATGTCAAATGGCCAATTGTGACCACATTCATTGATAGAAGTTCATAAGTAGCCACGACACTCAAAGAATAGTCTGACTGGGTACATGACAGATTTTAACATTTTCTCCAAACTGAAGAACCAGCTGCACCACTTCCACTGCCATCAAGATTAGGAAACAGCAGCAAAGCCCACAATTTAAAAAGTGATCCATGTGGCTCGTGAAGCTTGACAAGCCAAATGAATTTCATAAGATATCATGAGTAAACGTCTTGTGAAAAATCCAATGCAAAAGAATCTTCGACCAAGTTCATGTGCAAATCTAATCTACTACTAATTTTGACTACTTAGGTTCTTTTCAGATTGAAGGTAACTATAACAAGGGAAATATTTACAGATCGGAAACTATAAAAGGCCGGGAGGAAGTTTTACAAAATAAAGTTAAGAACCAAGTGAAGAAAATAGAGATGCAGGGGCAGGTAGTATGGGACAGGAGGATGTGACAATGAGTGAGGCAGGTAGAGAGAGGAGGTAACGATGAAGGATCCTTGGCCCTTGAGCTTGTCCCTAACACATTTGAGATTCTTGCTCCCTGTGCTGATAAGGATGACTATAGGGAGGGTCAGCAAACTGACCATGGCACAGTGGTTCGGGGAGCCATTTAAGAAGGTGGTTGAAAAGAAATGCAGGTGTAACCAGGGATTGTACAGTCAAGGACAGACACTATTCTCTTGCCAGGATTGAGAGTCCTGAAGATTGTATTGCTTGCCTGGTGTCTGGCTTCAGGATATCAGTCCATGTAGATACCAATGACATAGGTAGAAACAGGAAAGAGGTTCTGCTAAGGGAATATGAGCAATAAGGGGCTAAATTACAAAACAGGATCAAAAATGTGATTCTGGCTCAGAGACCGAGCAAATTGACACCGGGTTGACCAGATTAAACAAGCAAATGCATGGCTCAAAGATTGACGAGGGAGAAATGTATTTAAATACATTTGTCACTGGCGGCGGTACTGAAGAACAGGGAGCTGTTCTGATGGGACAGGCTGCACATAACTTGTTGGGACTAGAATCCAAAGACTTCGAAAGCCAGTTCAGAATTCTGTTAACATTCACCATGCAGGTTCAGTTGGAGGTTGAGACTGAAAATACAACATTAGCATTCATTCCAAGTGGGTTAGAATACAAGAGCAGTCAAAGACTCTGCTCTGACTGCATCTGGAATATCATGCGCAGTTTTAGGTCTGTATCGAAGGAATGATGTGCTGGCATTGGAAGTGATCCAGAGGAGGTTTACATGAATTATCCTGGGGATATGGAATATGATGAAACTTACAGCATACTGCGATGACTGGGTAGAGTGGATGTGGAGGAGATGTTCCCACTAGTAGGAGAGACTAGGACTTCAAGGTAGAGCCTCAGTGAAGTGGCAACCCTTGAGAATGGAGATGAGGAGGAATTTCTTCAGACAGAAGATGGTGAATCTATAGAACTCACTGCTGCAGAAGACTGTGAAGCTGAGTCATTGAGTGCATTTGAAACACATGTTCCTGATTAGTACAGGATAAAGGGTTGCAGGAATAAGACAAGAGAACGGGGTTGAGAAACACATCAGCCATGATTGAATGGCAGAGCAGAGATGATGTGACAAATGGCCTGATTCTGCTCCTGTATCTTATGGTCTAATTATCTGGCTTAATTATCTGACATTAAAATTATAATGTTCCTACACACATCACCTGTACGATGGAAGAATTAAAATCGCCTTGCTCAAGGTTGGATGTCAAGACGCACAGTTGCGTGTATTTAAGTTTACTACTTTTTTTTTTCGTCTTTCTCCCTTATTTCAGAAGAACATTCCACCTATGATACCACGTGTGGGGGGTTTGGAGTCATTTGAGAATGTGCTAGGTGTTTCTGTAATTATGGATTCCCGATTTGCAAAGGTTGGCAAGGAGTGTGAATTGAAAAAAAAATTGCATTTTGTTTTGAAAAACAAATACATTTAATTTTCAGACTTGGGTTCCTGCTGGATGTGGAAGATGTAGGGAATTGAGGTTTTAAGATATCCTTGTTGTTATGATTTGGAGCTGGGTTTAAATTTGGCTTGTTGGGGTGACCTTTTGGTGAGAACTGTTTGTCTTTAACAAAAATGTGGAAACTTTATTTTGAGAACTGGGACTTGTTAATTGGATCCATTATTGATGAAAACAGTGCAAGTTCCTGACTGCAGTCAGGCTTGCAAACAAAGGCATTTTTTACTAATTGTCTGCTCTAAGGCCAGAAGCATGTGGAGTGAGTTTTGTGTAAAAATGGCTGTTACTGTTCACAAATGTAACATGTTTTCAGTAGCATTAGTATTTACTACGGTCAGATAACTTGCTGGCATGTATTAGCTTTCTTTCAGAATGTTCATGGTATAATAAGGAGACGTGATGGCCTAGTGTTATTATCTCTGGACTGTTAATCCAGGGACCCAGACAACCTTCTGGGGACCCAGGTTCGATTCCTGCCATGGCAGATGGTGGAATTTGAACTCCATGAAATATCTGGAATTAAGAGTCTACTGATGGCTGTGAATCCATTGCTGATTGTTGGAAAAACCCATTTGGTTAATGGTAGGAAACTGCCATCCTTACCTGGTCTGGGTTTGATGGCATGTGACTTCGTACTGCCCTCTGACCAATTTGGGATAGACGATAAATGACACCCCCATCCTGTGAATGCATTTAAAAAATGAATTGATTCCCATCTGTTTCTTGAGCTTCTCCCGCTAAGAGGAGTCGGTTGTGGAGATAATTCACATGCAGTACAGGATTGTTGAATATTTAGTAAAGGTAGACTTACTGAATTCCCTGATTGAAAACTCTGAATATCATGTTTGAACTTGAACCAAATTAGTTCAATTCAAAGGAACTTGAGGCAAGTGTAATCATGATTGAGTTGCTGAGAGCAAAACATCCTGAGATGTATGTCCGGATATGCACTTACCTTCAGACAAATTAAATTAATTCCTAATTTGAGTGATTTTTCTCTCTGCTTTTGCGTATTGCTTACTTAGCCCACTAATTTGAAGCCATTCAGTGTCTGCGTGAATAGTTTTTTAAAAACTACACTGGAAACTGGACACATTCACTACAAGGGCTAATTTGTTGCCAGAATGATATTAGAATCTGTCATCATGCTAAACAGATTACTCTACACAACTCAACTGGCTGTTGTATCAATGTGGACTTCACAAGCTTCAAAATCTCCCCTCCCACTACCGCATCCCAAAACCAGCCCAGCTCACCCCACCTCCCCAACCTGTCTTTCCTCTCACCTATTCACCACCCCCCCCCCCCCCCACCAGACCTGTCCGTCCTCCACAGACTGACCTTTCTCCTCCCTACCTCCCCACTTACACTCACCTCACCTTTTTACTGGCTCCAACCCCGCCTCCTAGACCTGTCTGTCCCCTGTCCACCTATCTTCTCCTTTATCCATCTTCTGTCTGCCTCCCCCCACCCCCCCCCACCTCTCTATTTACTTCAGAATCCCCTTCTCTTCCTCCATTTCTGAAGAAGGGTCTAGACGGGGAACGTCAGCCTTCCTGCTCCTCTGCTGCTTGGCCTGCTGTGTTCATTCAGCTCTACACCACCTTATCTCTGGCTGTTTTACTGCCCCTTTCTGCCATTTCCTGCCCTCTTTAGCTTGTCTTGCTGTTGAAAGCAGAGCTGGCCATGACATTATTAAGGTGGCATCGTGACTCAATGATTGACACTGCTGCCTCACAGTGCCAGGGACATGGGTTCGATTCCAGCCTCTGGTGACTGTGTCAGTGTGTAGTTTGCATGTGCTCCCTGTGTTTGTGTGGATTTCCTCTGGATGCGCAGGTTTTCTCCTGCAGTTTAGAGATAAGCAAGCGAGGTGGATTGGCCATGATAAATTGTAAGTGTCCAGGTATATGTCAGCTAGGTGGATTAGTCATGAGAAATGCAGAGTTACAGAGATAGGGTAAGGGATTGGGATTGGGTGGAATGCTGTTTGGAGGATCAGTGTTTGGACTCGATGGACCAAATGGGCTGCTTCCACGTCGTAAGGATTCTATCATTAGTGCTATTAGAACTCTATTTGAGCATGCAGCATTTCTTGGGTCTCTGCCTCCTGTTGGAGGGTTTGATAGCATTTGACCGGCAGTTTAAGGTTACCCTTTTTTAAAAAAAAGGGACTATCATAAATTTGAAGGGTCACCAAATGTTCCATGTTTAATACTGTAATTAAAAATTAAAAAAAGGACAACACTTTTGAAAGGGATGAATGTGTCTGGAGTCTCTGCCATAAACAGAACCTCTTGCATAGCTCTTTATCAAAAACCTAGGATAGCTCTTTATCAAAACCCAAGCACTACAAACATTTCTTTCTGTTATTGAGGGAGTGTGGAAGTTGAATGCATGTTATGTAGTAAACGTCCCTCAGTATTGACCTAGTTCTAAAAGGCAATATCTACTAGCTCAACAAGACTGTCATAGAAAAATACGTTGACAAATATGTGACCGAAATGACACACTAGCTACTCAGACATTCCAACACTTTGTCTCTGGTGGATAGAAAGCTGATAGTGTCAGAACCTCTCTGAATACAGGTTAAAAGCTTAAAGTCCAATAAAATATGGTCTCAGCATTTGCTTTTATCAAGAAAGATAATCAGTAAGTGCTAGAGACAAGACCAACAAGGAATTGCTTGTAGGATTATAGAACATAGAACATTACAGCACAGTACAGGCCCTTCGGCCCTCGATGTTGTGCCGACCTGTCATACCGGTCTCAAGTCCATCTAACCTACACTATTCCATGTATGTCCATATGCTTGTCCAATGACGACTTAAATGTACCTAAAGTTGGCGAATCTACTACCGTTGCAGGCAAAGCGTTCCATTCCCTTACTACTCTCGGAGTAAAGAGACTGCCTCTGACATCTGTCCTGTATCTTTCACCCCTCAATTTAAAGCTATGCCCCCTTGTGCTCGCCGTCACCATCCTAGGAAAAAGGCTCTCCCTATCCACCCTATCTAATCCTCTGATTATTTTATATGTCTCCACTAACCTTGAATGCTAACTTTGCTTGCAAATATTTCTGAAGAATTCTATGTGGGATGAGTTGCCTTCACAGCCTTACCCAATCAAAAAAGCCTTTTATAAATACATCTGAAGTTATAACTATGATGCTCCTCCTGGGTTTCTAGGGGATCAGTCTTTAATTTCTGCAGATGATGGGGCAATGCTAGAAGGGTGACGGTGGTTGATATGTGCTAAGAAGATCTTTTCTTCAACCTACAGCTGGCAAATTGAATGAACGAATCGGTTGCATGCAGTATGGCCGTAGAAGTGTTCAGTTGAGAGCACAAGTGAGCTTTACTGAACAATCTTTGTTTGGGTTAGTGGTTGACATTGTTTTGGGTTCTGGGCATGTCTTTGTGACAAATGAGTAAAAACACCAGCCAGCTATTTTTCACACCCACCTCCTCAGTGCAACAATGAATGCTGTGTCTAGTTTTTTCCATTTTTGCGGTGCATGACCATTATTCAATACTGAAAGCCAAGTTTTGAAAACTGATATTTTAAAATCTTGAACCTTATCTGGTCAAGCCACAATTTTTTTTTTGGCAATGCCCAATTACGTCTCCAATCCCTGTATATAAACCACTTTTTTTCCCCCCCCCATTTATTTCGGTTGGTGACAATGGCTCAAAATGCAGCTGAAAGAAGGTTGTTTCTTGCCTTTTGAGTAGATTAACTTTCCCATTTGGGACTTAAGTATTGACTTTTGGGGTGAATTTCTACCCCACTTCCTGTTCATTTGGCAAATTTAAGATGTTGGAATGATAAAAGGGCTCATGAGAATCAGTACTGAATCCCTGTTACTTTATAAGGTGAACAGTTAACATATTTTTCTCTGGCTACAATCCTGTCTATGTTGTGTAAATTGTATTGAAATTTGCTTTTCCCATTTAAATTGCCAGCTGCTTAAGTCTCTGAATCATTGAGTGAAAGAGGTTTTTCTCTTTGGCTGATTTGAAAATATAGTACTTTATTACCCATCGGGGAACATGCCATAAGTTGAATGCTTAATGTCTTGTCAATGGGACATACTTATTTGTTTCCCTGTGGTGCTGTTCCTCAGACCTGAAAACAGTCCTGAGTCCTTTGATGCCCAATATAGTATCACACAGTGAGACAGCCATATACTGTCTTAGTCTGCTTAATGAAACAGCTAGAAACTATTTTGGAAAAAGAGTAAGGAATGATGTGCCTCCTTTGGTCAAACCGTACTGATCATGGGCAATAACAGCAGACATACACTTTTTGTCTGTGACATTGTGTATTTATGGTTATGGGCGAGTAACTCTGTTTGCCACCTCCTGTCGTGTCTGTTTTGCCGCTTTCTTAGGAGACCTTCCTTCTGATCAAACAAATTTGCTAACTAACTCTCTAGGCTGTTCGTTGAAAGTTGAATTCTTCTAGTTCCTGGAGCCTTAATCGGCCTTTACCGATGTTGCCTTTTTAAGAACTGTGGGAGGAAGAGTGAAGATGGATGGTAGGCTGCCAGATACTCAGAACTTGTCCCTTATGGCGAGGGGCTCCTAACTTTGACCACTACAAGCAGCTGATTGAATCTGACTCTGTCCCAGCTCCTGGACAGGTGTAGGAGGCTGCTCTTGACTTACTGTGCTGGGACTCCTAACCGTCGCACGTGTCCGACTGTTGACAGTCTTCCTGGCATTGTCCGCACTAAACAGCATGGCATTGTGGCAGTATTTTGAGCTGGCATTTCTGGCTGAGGAGTAAGGTAAGACTGGGATGCTGTGAGCATCCAAGCAGGTTCAAATGAGTGAGTGTCAAGACAGCAAGTGAAAAGCTTGATGCAGCCTGATATAGCCCATGAGCTGGGTGTATGTCCCTGACCACACAGTTACCATTACAGTGATGGTTGCTGGTGCACCCCAAGGTGGAGTGTTGAAGTGTAGAAATATAATATATACTGCTTGGAGACATGGCATGAAGGTTCTTAATAACTGGCATCTGACGTGCCAGTGACTGTAGACTTCTGATGCATGTGGTCAGTGCTAGTGAGTGTGCTGTTGAGATGTTGGTGCCTGGCATCTAACGTTGTCTTTTCCAGTAAGTGATGAGCTAGAGTCACCAGGTGCCTTCCTTGTCCATTGTCAATGTCGAATATGCCAGAGGTACATGGTGGGATTAAAAAGCTGAATATTAATGGTGGGCTTTGCAGTTAATAGGGTCACTAATAAAAAATAATCCCCTGTGATGGAAACCATGGGATTTATTTGCTTTTTTTCTTTACTCATTCACACGATGAGGGCATTGCTGGCCAGGCAGCATTTTATTGTCCATCCTTAATTGCTCAGAGGGCACTTCAAAGTCAACAACATATTACTATGGGTCTGGAGTCACATGTAGACCAGACCAGGTAAGGATGGCAGTTTCCTTCCCTAAATGACGTTAGTGAACCAGGTGGGTTTTTTCCTGACAATCGACAATGGATTCACAGTCAGTATTAGACACTCGATTCCAGGTACGTTTTGAATTTAAATTGCATCATCTCCTGTGGTGGGATTTGAACCTCAACATTACCTGGGTCTCGATCAACAGTCCAGCAATAATACCACTAGGCCCTTGCCTCCCCAGTATAATATTCAGTATATGATGTTTAATGATTCTTGATGTGTTTGGGTCTGGTTTTTGAGTTAGTAACTGGTGGATTCTTCGTGTGTGACTTGAATATGTCTGCAACCATGGTGGTTTTCTTTTTTTTAAAAACAGTTTTTGATGCCTGGCTGTAGAGTGGTGTTTTTGGGATTTTGTTTGTTTGGTGAATAATGGGCCTCGAAGGCTTGTTAGTTTTGGAACCTGTTTTATTAAATCTTAAAGGAAGTCCTCTTAACTGAGAGACTTTCAATTTCAATTTTAACATTGAGTAACGTTTTAATTCTGAGAAGATCTTAGAACAGGATGGTTGTTTCAAACAGTGATTCAGAGAAGGGAGATACAGATCTAGTGAATTAGATTACCTTAGAATGAAAAAGGTAGTGTTACTCCCAGATTGGAACAGTTAGGTTTAAAAACCTGGAAATGGTTATTTAGCTGAAATTCATCTTTGTTAAACTGAGTGTGCTGGCTCCAAGAAGAAGCTATCACAGTTCTGGTCTAGACATTGAATTCAATTGATTTAACCCTACAGAGGTATTAGATAGCAATACTCGTGAGTATTATATGAATTGTGTTTTGGGTACTGCACTGGGAATGGTGCTTTGAGAACCACACCCCACATGTTTTGGATGAAATATAAAATCTACTTTATTTCCTTTTTCAGTGTGTAAGAGTGTTGTGGGATTAATGGGATTATACTTTTTTTATTGGGTTTAAATCTTTTAAATTTAGGCTGTGTAAAAGAAAAAGTTACCATAGTCTTATCATACAGTTGGGCTGCTCTCCCGTTCGAGAGTGACAAGCTGGTGGTGATTGAAGTTGTGTCTCTCATGCTTCAGGTGCGGGGAGAGGTTGAGAAAGAGAGTTCGTCCATGGCAAACTCAGCTGGTGTGGGAATGGAACTGTCATCTCAAACCAGCTGTCCAAACCACAGGGCAAAATCGACCCCCATTTCTTGTGAATAGATTGTTTGGATTTTCCGGTTTGTCTTTTCTTTTGTAGTAAACTTCCATTTTATTGTTAAAGGGAAATCTGAAGCATCGCATGCTTCTGTTTCAGGAATAGACCATTTTGGTTCAACCAAAGCAACTAATTTTGTGATCTATTAAGGTAGGATCCTGTCTGGGATCTGTTTTACCTGATAATATCAGGTGGGATCATAAAACTCCCTTAATTGAACTCCTCACTACCTAGCAAAAATCACCTTGACATTTGGAACTCAGTTGGGAGTATCTTGTTGCATTTTTAACTTTGAGAAAGGCTTTGCAGGACCTTGTGTACAATTCGACACAATTTCTTGCTGCAGACCATATGGTTCAGGTCCCTATAGTAGCTAGCTGGCAGTGTTTATACAATTAGTTTAAATGATGTGTCAGATTCATTTGGATTGGACTAGTGCTGTTGCATTGGTTAAACGGGTGTGCCAAGTGAGTGATCAGTGACTTGATGTGGTGCCCATAGTGCATGACTGGGTAGCATTGAGTGCAAAGTGCTAAATCAGTTTGTGCCCATGGAAGTCATAAATGTTAATGACAAATCTTTTGTATTTTGTAACTATACTCCTGAGCGTTTCTTATTTCAGGCACTTTAGTGAGTAAAACAAAGTCCAGTTCCAGAAGTGGTGACCACAATGGTAGCAATTGTTGATTTTTTTTTAAATAAAAAAACAGGTTCACTAAAGTGAGATGGGCAATGAAATGGCAGATGGAATACAATGTGGGAAATTGCAAGGTCATGCACATTGGTATGGAGAATAGAGGCATAGACCAGTTTCTAAATGGGGCATGGCTACAGAAATCTGCAGCACAAAGAGACTGAGTGTCCTGGTTCAAAATTCTCTGAATGCTAACGTGTTGGCTCAGCTGACAACTGCAACTGCATTGTTAGCATTCATTTCAAGAGTGTTAAATTCGGGGATGTATTTCTGAGGCTGTATAAGTTTCTGGCCAGACTGCATTTGGAATATTGAGTAGTTTTGTGTCCCATATCTAAGGAAGGATGTGCTAGTGTTGGAAGGGGCCCAGAAGAGGTTCACAGAAATGATCCCAGGAATGAAGGGATTGTCAAATAAGGAGCAGTGAAAACTCTGGGTCTGTACTCTGTTGTTTATAAGGATGAGAGGGGATCTCACTGAAACTTAGAATAGTGAGACTCCTGGATAAAGTGGATGCAGAGAAGATCCCTGCCCTGGAAGGAGAAACCATGCCCTCAGCTCTTAGACTCAATTGAAGCGATGGCCCTTTAGAACTGAAATGAGGAGGAATTTCTTCAGCCAGAGGATGGTGAACCTGTAGAACTTACTGCCACAGAAGGCTGTGGAGGCAAGCCATTGAGTGTATTTAAGACAGGGACAGACAAGTTTTTGGTTTAGTAAGGAGATCAGTAGTTTTGGGGATGGGTGGGAGATGGGGTTGAGAAATATTTTAGCCACGATGGAATGGTTAAGCAGACTCACTGGGCTGAGTGGCTTAATTCTCCTCCTATATCTTATGGTCCTAAAGTAAGTTTTAGGGAAAGAAACCTGTTGTCCTTAACTGGCTTGGCCTACAGCTGGCAGTATGGTTGACTCAACTGCCCCCTGAAATGGCCTGGCAAACTATCAAACTCAAGGGCACCTGGGGATGGGAAATAAATTCTGATCTAGCCAGCAGTGGTGACATCCTGTGAAAGGGGTGCCAAGTTTGGACTGAGATCAGCAGGAATTTGAGTGTTGAGTATTTGGAACTCCTTGCCACAGGAGCAGAATCCTAGTGTATGCTTATGGCTGAAATAGATAGGGTTTTGATCAGTAGGAGATAGAGTATGATGAAGTAAAAAAGGCAGGGCAGTGGACATGAGGGACATCGGATCAATTGTTATCCTGTTGAATAGTGGAGCAGTTTTGAGAGGTCCAACAGTCTACTTCTCCTCTTATTGTCTTATGAAATTTTCCTCATTTCCCCAATGTGAAACAGACAATCCTTTTGTGATTTTAAGAGCAAGGTCACTTGACAGCATGGCAGTTTGAAATTAATGTTTGACTTTTCTGTCTTACCAGTAATTACTTCTAATTGTCTTATGAAGGCTAAATTTTAACTAGCGAATGAGGCATTATTTTAGTACAAAGACAGCTACTTTTAGAGGAGACTTAATGAAGATTTTGCTCCAATCATTTTGCAAATATGCCCCAAATTGGGCATCATGCATTATTGTAATCCTCTGCCCTACTCCAATGCTGATCTGTTTGACTTTCTGGGTCCTACAGTGCTTCGCTGAACCTCGAACTCTAAGTGGCATTCCTTTAGGAAATGCCTCCGGAATTGCTCAAGTTTTATCACATCTCCAAACGTTTTCCATTTCTGACAAAAGGTTAAATGTTAACAGTTTCCATCTCTGCAGATGTTCCCTAACCTGACTTTTTCGCATGTTGATCAGTTTTTAAATTATTTTTCAGCATCTGCAGTGTTTTGTACCTTACTTTTAGTTGTGTCTTCAATTTGTCACATTTGTCTTGTCTGTTTCTGCCAATGCAGCAGTTACATTATTCCCAAACTGTCAAATTTTTGTTTCATCATATACTCCTCCTATCTTGATAACCACCTGTATCTCTGTAATTTCCTTTCCACCTTATTGGGTACTGCAAGGTATTGCTGTAAATCCTAGAGCAGTTTTGGAATTTGCCAGTACCACCTTTGTTTTGATTTTTTCTTTTGATTCTTGAGCTGGATATGTTTGCCTAAAATTTCATAAATATTGACGTGACAAATTATTGAGCATTGGGCAGCTTTGTGGTTTCAGTGCAACTAGAATTCTGGAATGTGATCCCTAGTATACAAGTTGTCGGGGGTGGGGGTGGGGAGGAATTCCATGGAATAGGACATTCTGTCTCTAAAGCAATAGCCATGATAATGACCCTTTCCGAGGAAACACTTACTTTTGCCCCATATGATATTTGTGTAATGTGCAGGTTGTGGGAGATCCTCGTTTTTAGTGCTTGTTGTGTTTGATTAACGTCACAGAAATGATTCAAACTCCCCCTAGATATTTTTCTTCTTAATCCAAAATCTTGTAACTGATTGCCATTGATGGAATCCTGGGATCAAAATTCAGACCAGCAAATCAAATAATGGGAAAGATTTATTTGGCCATAAGTTTGATTATCTCCTATTTGCTGTGATTGGGCATAATCTTTCCTAAAGGAAAAGAAAATATGAACTTTTTTGTTTTCCTCGTTCTCATTTTCCAAATTTCTTCTTTCCTGCCTGACTTGATGACAGAAATTGTGACTCTAAACATTAAACATTAACTTACCTTTAAATTGAAATTTCTGTACCTCCATCCAGAACCAAGGTAAGAGGAGATGATATTAATCTCGAACTCCAGTCCTGCATTTGAATTGATCTGCATGTCTGATAGTTGTTACTTGCAGTTCTACTCAATTTGTTATTCCTAATGAAAATTTCAATCCCTTAAGTATCGGTGTAACTCTGCTGCTTTGGAGTTTTTGAAACTTGTGACTTGATGTATATTTTAGCTAGATTTGTTTTGATTTGCAGGTTTTCTGTCAAGACTCTAATCGATCGCTCCTGTTTTGAGACTATTGATGACTCATGTTCAGAATTCACAAACTTCGCGGCTATTCTAGAGCACGTGCTGAGTCACCGTCTCAAAGGTAACCTTGTCTGCTTCATGCATCAATGTGGGGGGAAAAGTATGAATTGCCCACTTGGGTTGCCCTGGTTTAATGTGTAGTGGGATCAGGGCTTTTAGTGTGGGCATTAATACATCAATAAAATCTTCAAGCTGTTGCAAAGGGTGAAAGTTCAGGCTGAATAGAAATGGAGTATGAAAAACATTTAACTAGCAGTCTTGTTGACATTTCATAATGTTTGTAGATTTGAGTGATCTTGAACTTGAACAAAATCCATTACTTTTGTAAATTTCACTGCTGAAATATAAAAAGTCAAGTTCTGGGAGAGAGGTAACATGTCAAACATTTACACTGACTAATGACACATACCATCCTCAGCTTATGCAATCAGGAAAGAAAAACAGTGTATTTTGAGAGTTAGAGATAATGGGAACTGCAGATGCTGGAGAATTCCAAGATAATAAAATGTGAGGCTGCATGAACACAGCAGGCCAAGCAGCATCTCAGGAGCACAAAAGCTGATGTTTCGGGCCTAGACCCTTCATCAGAGAGGGGGATGGGGAGAGGGAACTGGAATAAATAGGGAGAGAGGGGGAGGCGGACCGAAGGTGGAGAGAGTATAGGTGGGGAGGTAGGGAGGGGATAGGTCAGTCCAGGGAAGACGGACAGGCCAAAGAGGAGGGATGAGGTTAGTAGGTAGCTGGAGGTGCGGCTTGGGGTGGGAGGAAGGGATGGGTGAGAGGAAGAACCGGTTAGGGAGGCAGAGACAGGTTGGACTGGTTTTGGGATGCAGTGGGTGGGGGGGAAGAGCTGGGCTGGTTGTGTGGTGCAGTGGGGGGAGGGGACGAACTGGGCTGGTTTAGGGATGCAGTAGGGGAAGGGGAGATTTTGAAACTGGTGAAGTCCACATTGATACCATTGGGCTGCAGGGTTCCCAGGCGGAATATGAGTTGCTGTTCCTGCAACCTTCGGGTGGCATCATTGTGGCAGTGCAGGAGGCCCATGATGGACATGTCATCTAAAGAATGGGAGGGGGAGTGGAAATGGTTTGCGACTGGGAGGTGCCGTTGTTTGTTGCAAACTGAGCGGAGGTGTTCTGCAAAGCAGTCCCCAAGCCTCCGCTTGGTTTCCCCAATGTAGAGGAAGCCGCACCGGGTACAGTGGATGCAGTATACCACATTGGCAGATGTGCAGGTGAACCTCTGCTTAATGTGGAATGTCATCTTGGGGCCTGGGATAGGGGTGAGGGAGGAGGTGTGGGGACAAGTGTAGCATTTCCTGCGGTTGCAGGGGAAGGTGCCGGGTGTGGTGGGGTGGGAGGGCAGTGTGGAGCGAACAAGGGAGTCACGGAGAGAGTGGTCTTTCCGGAAAGCAGACAGGGGAGCGGATGGAAAAATGTCTTGGGTGGTGGGGTCGGATTGTAAATGGCGGAAGTGTCGGAGGATGATGCGTTGTATCCAGAGGTTGGTAGGGTGGTGTGTGAGAACGAGGGGGATCCTCTTAGGGCGGTTGTGGCGGGGGCGGGGTGTGAGGGATGTGTTGCGGGAAATACGGGAGACGCGGTCAAGGGTGTTCTCGATCACTGTGGGGGGAAAGTTGCGGTCCTTAAAGAACTTGGACATCTGGGACGTGCGGGAGTGGAATGTCTTATCGTGGGAGCAGATGCGGCGGAGGCGGAGGAATTGGGAATAGGGGATGGAATTTTTGCAGGAGGGTGGGTGGGAGGAGGTTTCCACTCCCCCTCCCATTCTCTAGATGACATGTCCATCATGGGCCTCCTGCACTGCCACAATGATGCCACCCGAAGGTTGCAGGAACAGCAACTCATATTCCGCCTGGGAACCCTGCAGCCCAATGGTATCAATGTGGACTTCACCAGTTTCTAAATCTCCCCTTCCCCTACTGCATCCCTAAACCAGCCCAGTTCGTCCCCTCCCCCCACTGCACCACACAACCAGCCCAGCTCTTCCCCCACCCACTGCATCCCAAAACCAGTCCAACCTGTCTCTGCCTCCCTAACCGGTTCTTCCTCTCACCCATCCCTTCCTCCCACCCAAGCCGCACCTCCAGCTACCTACTAACCTCATCCCACCTCCTTGACCTGTCCGTCTTCCCTGGACTGACCTATCCCCTCCCTACCTCCCCACCTATATTCTCTCCACCTATCTTCTTTTCTCTCCATCTTCGGTCTGCCTCCCCCTCTCTCCCTATTTATTCCAGTTCCCTCTCCCCATCCCCCTCTCTGATGAAGGGTCTAGGCCCGAAACGTCAGCTTTTGTGCTCCTAAGATGCTGCTTGGCCTGCTGTGTTCATCCAGCCTCACATTTTATTATTTTGAGAGTTAAGCTGCATGTTAAAGTGTAGGATGTTGAAATAATAGGTGCATTTTAGTGATTTTGATTTAAATGTTGTGCCCTTGCTCGCCAACTTCAATATTTCAAATGAAATCTGGAGTGTGACTGCTCATACCTGGTGAGGTTACTCATTTTGGCAGGAAGCAGAGAGGAGCTGAACAGATAGACCTGAATTATGGTTGTGCTATCACAATCCCAAGTTCTGGAAGAAACTAAAACACTGAAAATGGGGAAAAGAATGTCAAAACAGTTACTAAATATAACTTGCTTGTATTTTTCTGCTCATTATGACAAAATGAAAGCAGTTACCTGAATCTGGACTTGGATATTCTCAAGGTAACTTGAAGAGACAGTAGGAACTGCAGATGCTGGAGAATCAGTTAGCAAGGTGTGGAGCTGGATGAACACAGCAGGCCTAGCCCGTCCTTCAGAAAAGCCGAAACGTCAGCTTTCCTGCTCCTCTGCTGCTTGGCCTGCTCTGTTCATCCAGCTCTACACCTTGCTATCTCAGTAGTAACTTGAACTTGACTTCATTTCTGGCAGTTTTTTTTTATGTCAATAAGTATGTTGTGTTTGTTACCTTGTTAGTAAAGCTTGTTTGTGCAGTATCTCTTTCTTTGGAGAGCAAAACTCCTGTAGTGGGAGACAAGGTTAATTGCATAGTTCACCTGTAGGATGAAAACATTTTCACAAGTAAAAAGGTGTAGGATTAGGAACATGCCATTGACCCAACAAAACTGCTTCACCAATATAATGAGATCATGACAAATCTCATAACCCTCAAATCCCGCTATTCTGCTTGTTCCCCATACTCCTTGACTCCATACTGATTTAAAATTTGTAACAGTCATGAATATACTCTCATGACCGTGGCTGTAGAGACCTCTGCAGTAAGAAATTCCCACAGATTGACTCCCCACTGAGACAAGAAATTCCTCCTTCCTTCTGTTCTAACTGGGGTGACCCCTTGCTCTAAAATTGTTGTTTCCACATCAAGCTGCCTAAGAACATTATGTTGTAATAAGGTTGTCGCTCATTCGTACAAACTCAACTTGCTCAATCTCGTCTCAATAAGAAAACCCTGGGAGAATTTGAATTTCCAGAGTGTGTATTATTTTTGACCCATGTACTGAAGAACCAACCAGAGAACAGGCCACTCTGGACTGGGTACGGTACATTGAAAAAGACGCAAGTTACAAAGGGAAGCGTGACTATAATATGATGAATTCTATCATTTAGGATTGAAACTGAAGGAGTTGAATCCAACAATATGGTCCTGAATCTAAACCAAGGAAACGGAGCGCATGAGACCTAAATTAGCAAGGATGGATTACTAAATGGGTTACAACAAATATCCATTCCTGTACAGCACAAAAATAAAAGGAAAAGTGGCTCAACCATGCCTTATGAAATAGGAATATATTAGATGCATAAAATTGCTAGTAAATGCAGGAGACTCAGTCACACAGCATGGAAACCGAACCTTCATTCTAACTATTCCACATTGACCATGTCCCTAAACTAAACTAGTGCCACCTGTCTGCATTTGGCCCATATCCCTCCAAACCTTTCCTATTCGTGTATTTATCCAAATGTCTTTTAAATGTTGTAACTGTACCTGCATCCACCACTTCCTCTGGAATTTCATTCCACACATTAACCACTCTTCTTATTTTTGAAAAGGTTGCCCCTTGTGTCCTTATTTTTTAAGGTGAGGAGAAAGATTTTAAAAAATGCCACTTAATTATGAACACTCCCACCTTGAGGAAAATACCTTTGCTATTCACCTTTATCTATGTCCTTCATAATTTGTAAATGTGAGGTCACCCCTCAACCACCTGGGGGAGAAAAAAAGGCCCCAGCCCACTTCTATAACTCCACATTCTGGCAAATCTTTTCTGAACCCCCTCCAAGTTAATAATATCATTCCCAAAGCAGAGTGGCCATAATTGCACTTAGTACTGCAGAAGAGGCCTCACCAATGTCTTGTACAACCTCAGCATAACATCCCAACTTCTATACTCAGTGGTCTGAGCAATGAAGATGAGCATGTTAAATGCCGCCTTAACCACCCTGTCTACCTGTGATGCAAATTTCAAAGAATTAGTTACCTGAACCCCTGAGTGTCTTTGTTCTATAATACTATCCAGGGCTGTAATATTGTATAAGTCTCACCCTTATTTGTTTTACCAAAATGCGATGCCTCAGTTATCCAAATTAAACTCCATCTGCCACTCCTCCAGCTGTTGACCCAATAGATGAAGACCTCTTTTTGTAATCTTAGAAAACCTTCACTGTCTGTCTGCCATACCACCAATTTTGGTGTCTTCCAGAAACTTACTAATCATTTCCTCCATGTTCTCGTCCAAATCATTTATTTAAATAACAAACAAGTGGAACCACCGATCCCTGTGGAACACTGCTGGTCATGAGCCACCAGTCTGAAAAACAACCCTCCCCCATCACCCTCTGTCTCCTACCATTAAGCCAATTGTGTATCCAATTGGTAAGCTGTCCCTGAATCCCTTGTGATCTAACTTTACCAATTAGTTTATTAGCAGAACCTTGTTGAAGGCTTTACAAAAATCCAAATAAACAACATCTGCCTCTCTTCCCTTCTCAATCTTTTTGGATATTTCATCCAAAATTTGCACGTTCTCCCTGTGTCTGTCTTCCTCCCACAGTCCAAAGATGTGCAGGTCAGGTGGATTGGCCATGCAAAATTGCCTGTAGTATTGAGGGATGTGTAGCTTTGGTGGGTTATGGGGGATGGGCCTGGTGGGATGCTCGGAGGGTCAGTGTGGACTTGTTGGGCCCAAGGGCCTGTTTCCACACTAGGGATTCTATGAAAATCTCAATCGGGTTTGTGAGACAAGATTTCGCTGTACAAAAACCATGCTGACAATCCCTAATCAGCCCTTGTCTCTCCAAATGCTGTAAATCCTGTTTTTCAGAATCCCCTAATTTACCCATCACTGATGTCAGGCTCACAGGTCTATAGTTTCCAGGCTTCTCCTTACAGCAGTCCTAAAAGGCACTGAAAGCATTTTTAGAATTCCGTAAAAGAGGGCGATTTTTGATCAAGGTGATCAGTTTTCGGTGAAGCCCAGATTCAGTAAGTTTTACCTTTCTGGTTCTATCACCTGCTGTTGGAGGTCCAGCTTGGTGGCTAGATACGACCTTTTCAGCTCATTCAGTAATGATGCTAATATGCCACTACTCTTGGACATTGAAAAGCGCCCCATGCCGAGTACATTCTGTGCCCTTTTCACCCTCTGTACTGCTTCCAATTGATATTCAAGATGAAGGAGTATTGATTCATTCAGAGGCTTCCTTGCCCATATTTAACCTGATTTCTGTCATACCTCATGTGGTTTGGAGACCATCTGAGGGACAGATCAATTCCTGCCCATCTGTGTACCTCATGCTTCCCTGTATATGCTAGGCTTGCTCTGATGATAGGATAGGGCATACTTGGGAATGATTCTTAGTGTCTGAAACATGAGGATTTGATTTTTGAGTATGATTGTGCTGGCTTACTGCTTGTCTATAGGGCAGCAGTCCCAATGTTGGCATAAGCTGCCAAATGTTGCTAAGGAAAACTTTTCCATGTCAATGTCAAATGGTCTGCCTTGGCTTTGTTCTTTGTTGATATTTCTGTCGTGGTTTGGTACAATTGAGTGGCTTGTTTGGCCATTGTAAAGGTAGTTTAAGATCAACTATGGGACTGGAGTCACATGTAATCCTGAGCAGGTAAAGGACAAAAGATGTTCTTCCCTTAAAGAAATCAAGATGGCAATTCAGGTGATTTTCATGACAAATGCTGGTTTCGTTGTAACCTGCAGGATGGTGGCTCAGTGGTCGGCATTGCTGCCTCTCAGCACCAGGTTCAATTCTACTCTCGGGTGACTATCTATCTTTGTGGAGTTTGCACATTCTCCCTGTGTCTGTACGTGTTTCCTCCGAGTGCTCCAGTTTCCTTTTCACAGCTGAAAGAGGTGCAGGCCAGGTGGATTGGCCATGCTAGATTATCCAGAGTGTCTAGGGGTGTATAGGCTAGGTGTGTTAGCCATGGGAATGCAAGGTTGCAGGGACTGGGTGGGGTGTTCTTCGGTGTGGACTCAATAGGCCAAATGGCCGCCTTCCACATCACAGTATTCTATATAATCGCTACTGAGTCTGGCTGTTCAATTCCAGATTTTTAAGAATTGATTGAATTGAATTTAAACTCTACCAGCTGTGGTAGTGAGATTTGAACATCCAGCTAAGCTATTCTTCTGTGACAGCCCTGAGCTCGGCACACTATATATAGACTCTTAAAAATTAAATTGAAATAAAGATTTTGTGAATTCAAAAATTCACCTTTTTTTTTGTTTTGCATTTTCAACAACAGGGATTTGCTTTGTTCACCAGCAAATTAGTCATAGAGCTGTACTACGTGGAAACAGACCCTTTTGGTCCGACTCATCCATGCTAACCAGATATTCTAGATAAATATATTCCCATTTGTCAGATTTTTGGCCCATGTCCCTGTTAAAACTTTCCTATTCATATACCCATCCGGATGCTTTTAAATGTTGTAATTGTACCAGCTCCACCACTTCCTCTGACAGCTCGTTCCATTCATACCCCATCCTCAGCATGGAAATGTTCCCCCTTCAGGTCCCTTTTAAATCTTTCCTCTCTCACCTTAAACCGTCGCTGTAGTTTTGGACTCCTCTGGGGGGAGAAAACACCTTGACCACTCACCCTATTCATGCCTCTCATGATTATATAAACTTCTGCAAGGTCACCCCTTGGCCCTTGATGCTCCAGTAGAAATAGCCCTGGCTATTTAGACTCTCCCCACAGCTCAAACCTTCCAACTCTGGCAACGTCCTTTTGTAAATCATTTCTGAGCCTTTTCAAGCTTCACAACATCCTTCCCGTAGCAGGGGGACCAGATTGGTTAGGCCACTTTTGGAATACTATGTGCCAATGTCACGTATGGCTGTGACATAACCTTCCAACTCCTGCACTCGGTGTACTGACCAATAAAAGTAAATGCTTTATCCAAATCAATGTAATGGTAGTCATCTGCAAAGCTTTCCTGTGCAATATTTACATCGTATTAAATCTAATAATCAGGGATAAGCTGCAAACAATGTTTTGCAAACATCATCCACGTCCTGAGAATGAATATTTTATTTATTCAAAGCCACAGGTGTGCACTTGCAATGTGCCTTAATTGAAACCACAGGAAATGTCTTTGCTGCACGGTGTGATTTATTTTTCAATTTTTACAGCAGTGATATTATGACCAGTGTAATTGCCAAACAAAGTTGAATTGGGGTAATATTTTACAGTGACATTGAACCCTTGACTAGGTGAAAATGGATTGAATTTGCCCAAAGCTGCTGTTTTGTTAATGTAGGATCCATAAAACTGTTGGAAAGATGAACCCATTTCAACAGAGCAGGGTGGATTTTGGCTAGCATCTATTCCACTGAGTTAGTGAGTCTATAAAATTTGGGATAAGCTATATTGCAATGCTGTCCTTTAAACATCTGATTTGGAGCTCAACAATTCTGACTTTGCTGTAAAAGACTTCTTGATGGAAGATGTGCATTTGCGCTTAACGAAATGGAGCTTCCAGTAAAATAAGGTGTTTTTTTATATAAATAGTGTAGTTTCTAACAAATTTTATAACTTAATTTAAGTTATAATATCTATTAAACCATAGCTAATTCACACATAGTTTTATTTCCATGACTTAATGTGCTTCCAATCATAATTTAAGTTGAAAATATAAGCATGAGGCTATTGATTTTCACTCGTCATGCAAGTAGACAGTTTTCCCCTATTCATATAATAGCGATTATCAGTTCATTTTAATCCATGTGATGTGAAGGTACTCTGAGCAGTTTTGGTTGCTTTTATTTAAGAAACTGGAGTTTAGAAGACTAAGAAGTGACCTTGTTTAAACATATCAAATTCTTGAGGCTTGACTGGGTCAATGCTGAGAAGATGTTCCGCTTCATGAGAGAGTCTAGGACCAGGGACCACAGTCTCCAAATAAAGGGGCACCAATTTAAGACAGTGAGGAGGATTGATTGGTTTTTTTTTCTCACTGGGTTGAGAGTCTTTCGAACTCCTTGCCATTCAGCTTCCTTGTGTACATTTATGGCTGAGATAGATTCTTGATCAGTCAGGCAATAGCAGATTATGGGGAAAACAGTTTGTTATGGATATGAGAAATGTTGGATCAGTCATGATTCTATTGTTTTGAAGGGCTGAATGGCCTGTTCCTACTAATGGTATTCTGGTCTAATAGAATCCACAGCAAGGTTAGAGGAGCAGCCCCCTTTTTTGCCTTTCTAAAATAAATTAACAAGCAAAGTATATTTCTGGACCTCTTTTTGGTCTTTGAACTCTTCCTCCTGACTTCACTTAGCAAGAAACTGATTGGGACTTTCCTTTCTGGCAACTTTTCAAAGTTATAGATTCAGAATTACAATCGTTTTTAAAATGAGTTTGGTTGTTTTTTTAACTTCGTCATTTATTTGCTGCTCACGAAGTCACCAGAATCTGGTAACCATGTGTGGGGAAATAAATGAGTCTGACTTTTTTTTTACAAATGTGGAAGAAGTCCTATCAGATTTGATACATGTTTCTCTTCATGGATGCTGCCAGATCTACTGAGTTTCTCCAGCATCATCTGCTTTTATTTCACCTGATTTTTGTATTGGCTTTGTAAGTGGTGGTCCTTGTTTCTTGCTCAGTTGATCAGTGTAATATTCAGCATTCAGTCCTACTGCTGCACTGGTAATGATCCTTTGGAGATTTTTGCTGCTCAGTTCTCCAATTTCTGCTGGTTGGGTAGAGTTGAATTTCCTGCCTGCAAGTTGAAATGGTTGAATTTACTTGCAGTATTAGATGTGAAATTTAAGGTTTTTGGACAAGAATAAGAAGAAAGCATCAGTTAGATACTGACAGCGGGAATCGAGTGATTGCCCAGAAGAGTTGAGGCAGTAGGAGTATACTTGGGAGGGCAAAGAGGGGACTTGAGGTAGCTTTGGCAAATAGGGTTAAGGAGAATCCAGAGGGATTCTGAAAATATTTTAAAGATAGAGTAATTAGGGAGAGAAGAGAGCCCCTTAAAGATTGTAAATGCTGCCTCGGTGTAGAACTGCAGGAGATGGGGGAGATGCTAAACGAGTATTTTGCCACAGTGTTTATGGTGGAGAATAATATGAAAGATAGAGAAGTTGGGGAAATAAAACACAACATCTTGAAAAATGTCCATATTACAGAGGAGGTGGTGCTGGATGTCTTAAAACACAAAGGACAACAAATCCCCAGGATTGGGTGTACCCTAGAACTCTAGGAGGCTGAGGAAATGATTGCTGGGCCCATTGCTGAGGTATCTGTCAGAAATCACAGACAACTCCAGGTTGTAGCCCAACAAGTTTATCCACCCCAGTCTGACACCAGCACCTCCAGATCATGTGATATTTGTATCATTGGCCATAGGTGAGGTGCTGGAAGACAGAAGGTTGGCTGACATGGTGCCACTACTTAAGAAAAGTGGTAAGGAAAACACGGGGAACTACAGGCCGATGAGCCTGACATCAGTGGTGGGCAAGTTGTTGGAACAGATTCTGAGGGACAGGGTTTACATATATTTGGAAAGGCAAGGACTGATTAAGTATTGTCACTACGGCTTTGTGTGAGAAATCACTTCTTCAATTTAAAAAAAAGGTAACGAGGACCGAGGGCAGAGTAGTGTGATCTCCATGGCCTTCACTAAGGCATTCAACAATGTTCCTTGTGGCTGACTGGTTAGCAAGGTTGGATCATGTGGAATAGAAGGAGAGCTAGTTATTTGGATACAGAACTGGCTCAAAGGTAGAAGACAGGGTTACGTTTCAGACCGAAGGCCTGTGCCAGCAATGTGCAAAAAAGATAGGTGCTGGGTCCACTGCATTTCATCAGTTAGATTAAATGATTTACATTTGAACATAGGCATGGTTAGTAAGTTTGCAGATGACATCGAGATTGGAGGTGTAGTGGGCAATGAAGAAGGTTACCTCAGCCTACAACGGGATCTTGATCAGATGGGCCAATGGGCTGAGGAGTGACAGATGGAGTTTAATTTAGGTTAATGTGAGGTGCTGCACTTTGGAAAGGCAAATCAGGGCAGGACTTAGGCACTTGATAGGCCCTGGGGAGTATTGCTGAACAAAGAGACCTTGGAGTGCAGATTCGTATTTCCTTGAAGGTGGGTGCGCAGGTCGACAGGTTAGTGAAGGTGTTTGGTATTCTTGCCTTTATTGGTCAGTGCATTGAGTATAGGACTTCGGAGGTCTTGTGGCAGCTGTACAGGGCATTGGTTAGGCAACTATTAGAAAACTGTGCAATTCTGGCCTCCCTGCTATAGGAAGGATGTTGTGAAACTTGAATGGGTGGTGAAAAGCTTTACAAGGATGATGCTAGGATTGGAGGGCTTGCTCCACAGGGAGAGGATGAATAGACTGGGGCTATTTTCCCTGGAGTGTTGGAGGCTGTGGGGTGACCATATAGAGTTTTGTAAAGTGAGGAGGGGCATGGATAAGATAAATAGGCAAGGTCATCCTCTTTCCACCCTCCCTGCTGGGGGAGTCCAGAGGGGAAAGATTAAAGGGGGCCTAAAGAGCAACTTTCACATAGGGTGGTGTGTGTATGGAATGAACTAACAGTGGAAGTGGTAGACGCTGATACAGTTACAACATTTAAAAGGCATCTGGATGGCTATATAAATAGGAAGGGTTTAGAGGGATATGGGCCAAATGCTGGCAAATGGGACTAGATTTATTTAGGATATCTGGTCAGCATGGACGAGTTGGACTGAAGGGTCAGTTTTATGTGCTGTACATCTGACTTTGTGGATATCTCTGCCTCTGCAACTCCCACCAATCTGCATGCTCCACTGGTTTTCTTGCTTTACAATACTTAGTTGACTGATATGTGAAGTAATTTCTGTTCATCCTTGTCGATGAATTGCCTCCTTTTAATATGTATGCCTGATTTTCTTTCTTTGCCACTTAAATGTCAGCACACCAGGATGAAGACTTATTCAAACTGTTTCTTTGCTTCATAGCCCGAGTATTTACCGGCTGGTGCAAGGTTTTGGATTATGATGGGGTGCTGGCGGGATGTGGTGGTGGTTAGGATTATGCATGGGATGCTGGATGGGGAATACTGGTGAAGCCAAGTGTTTTGAGAGGAATTAATGTTGAGATTACAAGGCTCTATGCTAAATGTGCTTTTGTTTCAGCTGCTGAGTTATGGTAGTGCCACTTAGTTCAAATATGGGACCATGTTTGTTACCATTTGTAAAACCTGAAAGTCATGAATAGGAGTTCTGTATGTTTAGTATTCACAGTATTAATGTCTGAATAAGATTAATGGACTAAAACCCACTAAATTTGGATGAGCTTACTCTGAGGAAACCAAGAGCATTATTGTATTCTATTTTAATAATGAAAACCCGCCACTCTTTCTAAATTGTAGCTGCCTTTTATTCTATTTACTCCGTTTCAATCATCTTGTTTTGTCTTCTCTTTTCCTTGCATTTCAAAAGTGAAATGGGCTGCACACACTGACCTTTTCAGCCAAGGCAAGATGACATTTTTCCCTGCCCCCAACTTTGAATTGGCTCTCAAGGATCTGACTGATTGTCGTGTATATATATTAGCCAAATTGAAAGAGCTCATCGTTTGAAGCTAGTTATGAACAAGAAAGTTCAAGCTGGGAAATGTAGAGCTCAGCAACTTGGGCACTTTGGTTTGATAAGCAGTGAACCATTACATATGTCATGGCATAGTTCAACCCAATATTAATTTATCAACATGATAAAATGTCAATGCTATTTTATTTGTGGAGATGTGCTCCTCTTCCTCTTGAGATTCTGTGACCGACCTACAGGAGCATACTGGGTGAACATAATTTTGGAATAGGCCAAACTTGAATTATGACCTTTGCATAGTTCATTAATTTCACTCCTCCACACACCACCACCACCCCAAAAAAAAACTTGCTCACTTACACACGCTCTCATCACCTCATTGTTTAACAAACCATTCTCCTCTGGGTGCCTGAGATTTCTGAATTAATGTAAGTAGGTGGCTGTGCTATGAGAAGCTGAAATAAAACCTTTCAAGAGACTATAATAAAAGCAAAATGCTGCAGATTCTGGAAATCTGAGGAAACTCAAAGGTCTGGCAGTATTGATAGAGAGAGAAACCGAGTTTGTGTTTTTAGTCCAATATGACTTTTCAGGGTTCTGTAGAACACTTCTATCAGATGACATGTTCCCCTCTTCACAAATACTGGCCTGCTGTGTTTCCCCAGCATTTTGTTTTTATTAGACTGAGAAATAGGAACAGGGCCTCGGGCATTCAAGATTTCCATGCCATTCAGTAGGATCATGGCAGATCTGACCTTCCTCATATCCACTTTCCTGCCATTTTCCCATGACTCTTGATTCCTCAAATGATCAAGAATCTACCTCAACCTTAGATATACAGAGGGACTCTGCTCCCATGACTGTGTGGCAAAGAATTCCAAAGAGACTCGACTGCATCAGATAAGAAATTCTTCCTCCTCATCGCAACCTTAAATTGGTGTCCCTTTATTCGGAGACTCTGCCCTCTGGTCCTTGACTGTCCCTGGAGGAAATGATCCTATCGGCATTTACCCTGGCAACCCCCTAAAGAATCCTGTCTGTTTCAATGAGATCACCTCTCATTCTTCTAAACCCCAGTGAGTAGACTCCCAGTCTGTTTAGCCTTTGCTTAGGAATCTTATTTCAAAAGGCACCTTTTTTGGTTGAGTTTACTTACAAAATGGAAACTGTGTGAAATGAGAGATAATGGGAACTGCAGATGCTGGAGAATTCCAAGATAATAAAATGTGAGGCTGGATGAACACAGCAGGCCAAGCAGCATCTCGGGAGCACAAAAGCTGACGTTTCTGGCCTAGATCCTTCATCAGAGAGGGGGATGGGGAGAGGGAACTGGAATAAATAGGGAGAGAGGGGGAGGCAGACCGAAGATGGAGAGTAGAGAAAATAGGTGGAGAGAGTATAGGTAGGGAGGGGATAGCTCAGTCCAGGGAAGACGGACAGGTCAAGGAGGTGGGATGAGGTTAGTAGGTAGCTGGGGGTGCGGCTTGGTGTGGGAGGAAGGGATGGGTGAGAGGAAGAACAGGTTAGGGAGGCAGAGACAGGTTGGACTGGTTTTGGGATGCAGTGGGTGGGGGGGAAGAGCTGGGCTGGTTGTGTGGTGCAGTGGGGGGAGGGGACGAACTGGGCTGGTTTAGGGATGCAGTAGGGGAAGGGGAGATTTCGAAACTGGTGAAGTCCACATTGATACCATATGGCTGCAGGGTGAAGGGGTCAGTGGAAGGAGGGTTAGGTTCCTGGTTGAAGAAGTAGGCGTGGAGGCGAAGACGGCGGAAAAACTGCACAGTGTGGCTGTCTTCTCTGGGGTTGCTGGCTGTGGAGTTTGTGGGCGGAGCGATGAGGTCGTCGGCCGTGGGCGGGGTTCCGTCGGCCGTGCAGTTTTTCCGCCGTCTTCGCCTCCACGCCTACTACTTCAACCGGGAACCTAACCCTCCTCCACTGACCCCTTCACCCGCTTCCAACACAAGTCCTCCTCCTGGACACCACCCCCAGGCCTCCTACCCTCCCTCGACCTCTTCATCTCCAACTGCCATCGAGACATTAACCGCCTCAACCTCTCCACCCCTCTCACTCACTCCAACCTCTCCCCCGCAGAACGGGCAGCCCTCCGCTCCCTCCGCTCCAACCCCAACCTCACCATCAAACCCGCAGACAAGGGTGGCGCAGTGGTAGTATGGCGCACTGACCTCTACATCGCCGAGGCCAGACGCCAACTCTCCGACACCACCTCCTACCGCCCCCTCGATCATGACCCCACACCCGAGCACCAAACCATCATCTCCAACACCATTCACGACCTCATCACCTCGGGGGACCTCCCACCCACAGCCTCCAACCTCATTGTTCCCCAACCCCGCACGGCCCGTTTCTATCTCCTTCCCAAAATCCACAAACCTGCCTGTCCTGGTCGACCCATTGTCTCAGCCTGCTCCTGCCCCACCGAACTCATCTCCACCTATCTGGACTCCATTTTCTCCCCTTTGGTCCAGGAACTCCCCACCTACGTCCGTGACACCACCCACGCCCTTCACCTCCTCCAGGACTTCCAATTCCCTGGCCCCCAACACCTCATTCACCATGGACGTCCAGTCCCTGTACACCTGCATTCCGCACGGAGATGGCCTCAAGGCCCTCCGCTTCTTCCTGTCCCGCAGGCTCGACCAGTCCCCCTCCACCAACACTCTCATCCGCCTAGCTGAACTCGTCCTCATACTCAACAACTTCTCTTTTGACTCCTCCCACTTCCTACAGACTAAGGGGGTGGCCATGGGCACCCGCATGGGCCCCAGCTATGCCTGCCTCTTTGTAGGTTTGTGGAACAGTCCCTCTTCCGCACCTACACAGGCCCCAAACCCCACCTCTTCCTCCGGTACATTGATGACTGTATCGGCGCCGCCTCTTGCTCCCCAGAGGAGCTCGAACAGTTCATCCACTTCACCAACACCTTCCACCCCAACCTTCAGTTCATCTGGGCCATCTCCAGCACATCCCTCACCTTCCTGGACCTCTCAGTCTCCATCTCAGGCAACCAGCTTGTAACTGATGTCCGTTTCAAGCCCACCGACTCCCACAGCTACCTAGAATACACCTCCTCCCACCCACCCTCCTGCAAAAATTCCATCCCCTATTCCCAATTCCTCCGCCTCCGCCGCATCTGCTCCCACGATAAGACATTCCACTCCCGCACATCCCAGATGTCCAAGTTCTTTAAGGACCGCAACTTTCCCCCCCACAGTCGTGGAGAACGCCCTTGACCGCATCTCCCGTATTTCGCGCAACACATCCCTCACACCCCGCCCCCACCACAACCGCCCTAAGAGGATCCCCCTCGTTCTCACACACCACCCTACCAACCTCCGGATACAACGCATCATCCTCCGACACTTCCGCCATTTACAATCCGACCCCACCACCCAAGACATTTTTCCATCCCCACCCCTGTCTGCTTTCCGGAGAGACCACTCTCTCCGTGACTCCCTTGTTCGCTCCACACTGCCCTCCAACCCCACCACACCCGGCACCTTCCCCTGCAACCGCAGGAAATGCTACACTTGCCCCCACACCACCTCCCTCACCCCTATCCCAGGCCCCAAGATGACATTCCACATTAAGCAGAGGTTCACCTGCACATCTGCCAATGTGGTATACTGCATCCACTGTACCCGGTGCGGCTTCCTCTACATTGGGGAAACCAAGTGGAGGCTTGGGGACTGCTTTGCAGAACACCTCTGCTCAGTTCGCAACAAACAACTGCACCTCCCAGTCGCAAACCACTTCCACTCCCCCTCCCATTCTTTAGATGACATGTCCATCATGGGCCTCCTGCAGTGCCACAATGATGCCACCTGAAGGTTGCAGGAACAGCAACTCATATTCCGCCTGGGAACCCTGCAGCCATATGGTATCAATGTGGACTTCACCAGTTTCAAAATCTCCCCTTCCCCTACTGCATCCCTAAACCAGCCCAGTTTGTCCCCTCCCCCCACTGCACCACACAACCAGCCCAGCTCCCTCCCCCCACCCACTGGATCCTAAAGCCAGTCCAACCTGTCTCTGCCTCCCTAACCTGTTCTTCCTCTCACCCATCCCTTCCTCCCACCCGAAGCCGCACCCCCATCTACCTACTAACCTCATCCCACCTCCTTGACCTGTCCGTCTTCCCTGGACTGACCTATCCCCTCCCTACCTCCCCACCTATACTCTCTCCACCTATCTTCTTTACTCTCCACCTTCGGTCCGCCTCCCCCTCTCT
Source organism: Stegostoma tigrinum (assembly GCF_030684315.1). NCBI lineage: Eukaryota > Metazoa > Chordata > Chondrichthyes > Orectolobiformes > Stegostomatidae > Stegostoma > Stegostoma tigrinum. The sequence goes on from NC_081355.1 coordinate 113,109,517, forward strand.
CTCCCTATTTATTCCAGTTCCCTCTCCCCATCCCCCTCTCTGAAGAAGGGTCTAGGCCCGAAACGTCAGCTTTTGTGCTCCTGAGATGCTGCTTGGCCTGCTGTGTTCATCCAGCCTCATTTTATTATTACTGTGTGAAATGATGTTGGCAGTGGAACTCCTCAATGGATATACAAGATCATGTACTGATTTTGGAAGGAGTGATTTGGAAGTTTTACATTATACTGCCCTCTGTTTCATTTTTAACATATTAGGTAGTTGGAAAGATATGTTCGAAACCAAATGTCTCCAGTTTGGCTGATATTTCACTATTGTTAATCTTGCCTGCGAAAACTGAGCCACAATATCTGCTCTATGCTACCTGAGGGGAGATGGTGTGCGATGTGTCAATGGATAATTTGAAATGTAAACTGTGTATTTTTTATGTTTTGTGTTAAGGGGAAGACACAACTTTGCCTTTTTAAGAAATTTTAACATGTTATGAGCTTGAGGCTTTGAAGTTTGGAGTGCTGTTTGAATATATGCATTTTTAATAATGTGTAACAACCCTTGAAGTGACGATATGGGGTTTAGTGCAATAGAAAATAAAAGGGAAAAAATTGTGCAGTTGCTTGGCAACTGAGGTCACAGGGATAAACAGATGTGGCAAAACAAAACCAGAATGAAGGGTGGTCAACATGCTCGAACGCATATACAGGTAACTTTCTAGTAGGAATTTCTGTCAGAGTGCTGGAAACTCTGTGTTTTGGGATTTTCCATGTTTGCTCTGAAGTATAAGTAGTTGAGAGTTTGATTCGCAGTTTGCTTTACCAGAAAGATACTTCAAGATGAAATGCATCTGATGCATGTGCAGAAATTGCCTGGAAAGAAACTGGTTGAAACTGTGATAGGCTGAGTAAAAAGACAGTGTATGGACCTGGTTGTAAATCTTCCCTTGGCTATTGATGTTTGTAAAGATGTTGCTTTGACATTTTTTTTAGAAAAGTGAAGGTTCAATTCCTTTTCTGATGCTTTTAATAAAATATTTCCAACCTGTTCTTATCAAATGCAGAATTTTTCATGTTCTTTTGTTTAATAAATGTTTTATTCTTTTTGGATAAAGTTATTCTAAGACCCATGTGTATGTGCTTAGTATTTGACCCCCACAGTTTGAGGGAGGGAAGACAGACAGGTCATGGAAGCAGGGACAAAGTGGGGAGCTGGTCTTGGGATGAGGTCAGGGGTGGGAGATGGAATGATGCTCATCTCCCCACCCCTGACCTCATCCCAAGATGTCCCCTGTCCGTCTTCCATTCCACCTACCCGCACCTTCATCCCAACTCCCGACCTACACTCGCCTGTACTGGCTTCATCTCTGCCTCCTTGACCTGTCTGTCTTCTGTCCAGCCCTTGCCCTTGCCCTCGTCCCTGCCCCTGCCCCTGCCTGTGGCCTCTATTTCAGAGCCCCCTTTTCTCTCACCCCCCCCCCCCCCCCCCGCTCCCATTATTGAAGAAGGATCCAGTACCGAATGTCAGCTTTCCTGCTCTCCTGATGCTATCTGGCCTGCTGTGTTCATCCAGCTCTACACCTTGTTATCAAGTTCAATAACATCCTTTCTAGGAGGAAATCTGCCATTCTTACCTGGTCTGGCCTATGTATGACTCCAGGCTCACAGCAGAGTGGTTAATACTTAAGTATCCTTTTTGTTTTAGCCTAGCAAGTCGCTCAGTTGTGTCAAGCTATTACATTTCTGATAAAGAATGAAACTGGATACACCATGTGGTATAACCTGGGACCTAGAAATACCGATAGCAATTTTGGCCCTGTCGACAGTGCAATGTCCTCCCTGTATGACGTCTAGAGAGCTAGTGCTAAAGATGGAAGAACTGTACAACAGACTATATTTTATGTGACAACCTAACATAGTCATTGGAGAAGGTGATACTGCTGAGCCGCTGGCTTAAACCACAGCGTCCTTTGGATACAGGCACATCGATAGTGCTGTAAGGGAGCGTGTTCCAGGATTTGAACTTAGTAGCAGTGAAGGAAGGGTGAGATTTCTGAAGGAAGAAGGTGTGACAAGGTGAGGAAATTGCTGGCAGTATTCCCGTGCAACTGTTGCCCTTGACCTTCAAGATTCTGTCGGAGGAGCTCGAACACAGTCCGAAACTGTCAGACTTTGAACAGATCAAAACTGAGCATCTTGAAGCATTACCGACAGCAGCAGCAGAATTATATTCAACCGCAAGCTGTAACGTAATCGTGCAGCACACACACTCCACTCTCAGTGATATCAAACCTAGCTTGTGAAGGAGTATAACAAATATGCCGGGATCAGCACTAGGCATGCCTTTAATATGAGGTGTCAACCTAGTGAGGCTACAATACAGGCCAACTTCCTGCACCTGCTGTTTGCCATGCAAAAGGCCTAAACAATTCCATAATCAACAGATCCCATTAGCCCCGCCACCTCCAATGGTGATGGAGAAATTAAACAACTTGCAGGACGAGGAGGAGGCTCCCCATCCTCAGCCATGTAGGATCTCCCTGTATCAGTTCAAAAGACAGGGTGTAAGTATTTGTGACCGTCTTCAGCCAGCGGTGCCAAGCGACAGATTCACTTCCACCAGCATCACAGATGCCGGTCGCTTGGATAAATTTTATTCAGTTTACATGAGATCATGAAAGCGCTCATGACAATAAATGCTGCAAAGCCTATGAGCACTGACGACGTTCCCATAAATGAGCTGAAGATTTGTGCTTCAGAGCTTGCTGCACACTTAGTTGCCATACTGGGAACAGCTTGACTACACTGGAATCTACCTTGCAATAAAACAGCTTATCTTGGTGTCATACAGCACAGAAACAGGCCCTTTGGTCCAGCTCATCCATGCCAACCAGGTTTCCCAAACTAAACTAATTTCACTTGCCTGTGTTTGGCCTATTTCCTTCTAAAGCTTTCTTGTACTTATCCAAATGTCTTTTAACTGTTGTAACTGTACCTGCATCTACCACTTCCTGTGGTAGTTCATTCCACATATGAGCCACCCTCCGTGAAAAGGTTGTCCCTTAGTTTCCTGGAAAACTGCTTGGCCCTGCTGCTTTGCACTCTTATGCAGCCAGTTATTGACCTGTGAGCCTACCCTCGCTCATCAGCAAAACAATGCAAAGGGTCATCAACAGCATTGTTACATGCTGTGCCTAACCTGTTTGCTGTTGTATTTATTTTGCGCAGCTCCCCTCAGCTCCTGACCTCTTTCATAGTTTTAGTCTGAACAACGGCAACATTTTAACCAAAGATAGCATTGGAGTATCAGCAAAACTATAGTGAATATAGATAGACTGGAGAGTTGGGCAGATAAATGGCAGATGGAGTTCAATCCGGGCAAATGTGAGGTGATGCATTTTGGAAGATCAAATTCAAGGGCGAACTATACAGTAAATGGAAAAGTCCGAGGGAAAATTGATGCACAGAGATCTGGGTGTTTGGGTCCATTGTTCCCTGAAGGTGACAACGCAGGTCAATAGGGTGGTCAAGAAGGCATATGGCATGCTTTCCTTCATTGGGGCATTGAGTACAAGAGTTGGCAGGTCATGTTGCAGTTGCATAGGACTTTGGTTCGGCCACATTTGGAGTACTGTGTACAGTTCTGGTCGCCACATTACCAAAAGGATGTGGATGCTTTGGAGAGGGTGCAGAGAAGGTTCACCAGGATGTTGCCTGGTATGGAGGGTGCCAGCTATGAAGAGGTTGAGGTAGATTAGGATTATTTTCATTAGAAAGACAGAGATTGAGGGGGGACCTGATTTGAGGTCTACAAAATCATGAGGGGTATAGGTAAGGTGGATAGCAAAAAGCTTTTTCCCCCAGAGTGGGGGACTCAATTACTAGGGGCCATGAGTTCAAAGTGAGAGGAGGAAAGTTTAATGGAGATATGTGTGGAAAGTTCTTTTCACAGAGGGTGGTGGGTGCCTGGAACGCGTTGCCAGCGGAGGTGGTAGACGCAGACACGTTAGCGTCTTTTAAGAGATATTTGGACAGGTACATGGATGGGCAGGAAGCAAATAGACACAGACAGTTAGAAAATAGGTGACAGATTAGACAGAGGATCTCGATTGGCGCAGGCTTGGAGGGCCGAAGGGCCTGTTCCTGTGCTGTAATTTTCCTTGTTCTTTGTTCTTTTGAATGGGAATCCTGGAGGCCTAGCGAGCTAACTGTTTACCATGCTGTATGACTCTTTTTGCTGTTGTCCTCTGTCTTGTGATCTCCTGCCTACCAGGTATCTACTCCCTGGCTGCTTCCCTTGCTGGTTGAAAAAGACTGATAAAACAGTGTCTTGAAGTAAACTTCAGCAGGAGCTGTAGGAAAAGCTGAACTTCCGAATTTTCTCTTCGGAAGTCCAGTCAGATCGGAGTCAGAAAGGACATGGGGAAGGTCGCAAGCATAGGAAGCTATCTGTTGAGTGGTGCACTTCAAATGCTCTCCAGTGCTTTCCTTGGAAAGGGAAGAAGGGCTGACTTAACTTGTCCAAATAGGCTTCCTTCTGCAGCAATCCTTGTAGATGCTCCCCTTCTGCTGTCTTAGCATTGAACAACTGATCTGATCAACAGATCTTCAGGCCTGTTTTTCATTCAGTCGCAAGTATCAGCTCAATAAAACAATAAGGTAATCAAGAAACATTACCACTTCCTCTTCATCACTACCCAAGCATGATGTCTCCTGAAATATCTGCTGGACTGCCCAAAGAAAGATCAGTGATACAGCTCAATCTGGCTGAATCATAGAGCAGAGAGACTTCAGTTAAAAGTCAGGTGCAAGCCTGGGAGACATTCAACAGTGCCTCTGCAGTATGTTTGCGGGTGTGATCCTGCTGGTTCATCCCACTCCTCTGAGCAGTGTTGACCTATTGACACTGAAAGTGACCAGATTCGAAAAACAATGGGCAGAGCTTTTTAACCAGATTATTGATCTTCATCAGTAAATGAAGAAATAATGAACAGATTGCTATCAATTGTTGTCTTGCTGAACCTCCCACTCTCGTTAGAAACAAAATGAATCTAGTCAAACTCCTGATCGGTGACAAAGCACCAGGGGCGGCTGATATTCCTGGCTAAGGTCTACACAAGTGGAGGTCCGTGCCTGTTCAAGAGGCTCACTTAAACACTCTGCTCATGTGAGGGTGAAGAATCAACCCACAAGAATACTAAGATACCTCCATCATCAACCTGTAGAATCGGAAAGAAATTGACCAACCCTGACAATCGTAGAAGACTCTTACCCCTCACCTATCACTAACAACATCAGGGTAGATGATGGCCTAGTGTTACCATAACTAGACTATTAATCCAGAAACCCAGCTAATATTCTGGCAGATGGTAGAATTTGAATTCAAGATAATGAAAGAGTCTTGAATTAAAAATCTATTAATCACCATGAAATCATTGCTGATAGGTTTTTTTGATCAATCTAATTCACTAATGTATTTCAGGGAAGGAAATCTGCCACCCACACTTGGTCTGGCCTACTTGTGATTCCAGACCCACAGCAGTGTGATTGACTGTCAATTGCTCATTCAGTTGTACTAATTTCCTCAAAATTTTCAGAAATGAAATCCAATTGATCACCTGGCATCAACCCAGTCACCTGGAAAAGACAGCAGCAGAGACAGCCCTGTCAACCCTGCAGAGTCCTCCTCACTAACATCTGGGGGCTAATGCCAAAACTGGCAAAGCTGTCTCAGACTAATTAAGCAACAGCCTGACCAAGTCATACTCACTGCTCAGTAGCAGCAGGGTGTACTATCTACAGGGTGCACTGCAGAAATTCACCAAAGATCATCAGACAGCACCTTCCAAACCCACAACCACTTCCAGTTAGAAGGCCAAGGGCAGCAGACATATGGGAGCATCACCAGCTCCAAGTTCCCCTGCAAGCCACTAATCATCCTGACTTAGAAATGTATTGCAGTTTCTTCACTGCCTCTGGGTCAACATCCTGTAATACCCCCTCTAATGGCATTGTGGGCCAACCTACAGCTGGTAAACTGCAGTGGTTCAAGAAAACAGCTTGCTATCACCTTCTCAAGGGCAACTAGGGATGGGCAATAAATGCTGGCCAGCTAGCGACGCACAAATGAATTTAAAAAGAAAACCCGAACCCAGCCAAACTGCTCGGTGCTACGTCTTGATCAGGATCTACGATCAGAGACTCTGGTTTGAGAACAGATCTGGTGTTTGCAATTACACACCTCCAGGAGAAATACTCTGGTTTGAAGTCTTTGGAAGGTATTTGCAAAGTTTAGCTGTCCTGAGACATTTTGATCAATGGCTGAACAGTGCCATGACAGGCATTCTGGATGCTGGTGAAACTTCTGACTCATTCCCAGCCAGTAATGGAGTTGGAGAGCTGCATTCATTCATTCTTTTTCTGCCTCCAATGGGATGTAGGCATCACTGGCTAGGCTGGCATTTGTTGTACCTCCCTAATTGCCCTTGAACAGGTTGAAGCTGCCTGAGGGAGCCAGAGGGTAGGTAAGAATCAATCAAATTGCTGTGGGTTTGGAGTTACACGTAGGCCAGACTAGATATGAACAGCTGAGTACTTCACCTTAAGGCTGTGGCAAAACCAGATGGATTTTGAAAATCAGTAACATTCACGTTGCTGCCATTACCCTGACTTGTTTTAAATCCAGGTTTTATTTTAGTTCAAAATGCACCGTCTGCCATAGTGGGATTTGAACACACATTTTTGGGGCATTGGTCTGGGGCTCAGAATCAGCATTACCACTATGACACTGCCTTCCCATTTCTGACTTCTCCAACTCTTCTTGTTTTCCTCCGACCATACTCTGATGCCAAATTAACAAAATTTAAGATATCAGTCAGATAATGTATGGATGGGAAATTGCTCATCTCTGCCTCCAGTCGGTGATTAGTGTCCCAGGGATATGGTTTCCCCAATGACGGACTGACGGACGACAACAGCTGCCATGTCAGAGTTGGACATGCCAGATAGGATGGACTTGTTCTCCAGTACATGCAGCAGCGTCAGTTTTATGATCAGTACAGTGAAAATGGGAAACAGTGTGCCTTCAGCCCCAGGAAAACCCCATCTCGTACCTCAGATTTCCAACTGTCATCAGAACGTGGATAAATACATTGGCAGCACATTCTTTTGGACTATCTGCCTTGATGACAAGACACAATTGCCAAAGCAAGTGTAGCTTTTAGCAGATCTTAAACTGCAATCCTTGAATACAGAACAGTAAGAAAATCTGTTAAACTGAGTGTCTACATTTCTACCATCCTGCATTCTCAGGGCTGATGCATATGTGACTTTGAACTTGTACCTTACCAACATCATGCCTAGGATTGCAATCTAACTATGAACCTGTACTCCAAGGTCTTTGTTCAGCAACACTCCCCCAGACCTTACCATTAAGTGTATTAGTCCTGCCCTGAATTGCCTTTCCAAAATGCAGCACCTCACGTTTATCTAAATTAAACTCCATCTGCCACTCCCTGGCCCATTAGGCTTAACAGATCACGATCCCGTTTGTAGGCTGAGGTAAACTCCATCACACCCCTCCAATCTGTGTCAGCTGCAGACTTACTAACCATACCTCCTACGTTCCCATCCAAATCCAGCAGTGAACCCAGCACTGATCCTTATGGCACATCAATGATCACAGCCCTTGAGCCTGCAAAGCACCTGGAGTAGCTTGCCCAGGATCATCTCTTCAGCAGGTGCAACTGAACTTTTTTAAAAAAAGGCTTACTTTGGAAAGAAGCAAATATCAAAGGTGGAGAGAAAATGCCAGATAACACATTCTTTGGCAATCTGTCCTACCTGTAGCAGCACCTTGAGAGCGGGTCAGGTTTGGCGGTTTACTACGTATCACTTTGAATCCTACCAAGAACCCCAGGTGGTGGAGTTCATCATTACTTCATCTCAAAAGGACAAAAAGAAAGGTGCTGCTGCTGATAGTGATGCCAGGTATCTCTGTTATCGAACTCTGTTCTGTCCAATAAGTGGATAGTGGGTTTCAAATAAAAACAAGTGAGATCATTAATTGGAACATCCTCCTTGTTTTCTAGTGTTTAGTCTGATGCCCATTCTTTGTGCCTTGTGTCGATGGTTTGTAGCTCAGCTTCCACTGTACACAATCCAGGCGTCATGTGTGTACTGCAGCTTGATGGTGGAAGTCAGGGTGATCTTCGTTCTGACCTAGAGATGTCTAAAGTTGAGAAGTTTCCTGCCAGTTTACACTCCTGTTGGATCTGTGATGGATCCCTTGGTTCAGATCACAGCTTGCATGCCATTGTGCAACCTGGAGGAGTATGGTGATGAATTTCTGCAGGCAGTAAATTTTAAGAGGATACTATCTCCCTCAGATGGAAGAGTTGAGAGATTGAGGAAGGCCATCTGCAGAGGTTGTGATGTTCCCTGCACTTGGATTTGTCCCATGCTGAAAATCATGACTCATTGTGCCTCCCTCTAATTTCCCTGCCTCCTTCCTTTTTGAAGTTGGTCACAATTATGGCTTCTTGAGTTCTCCCAGCATGGTTCCTTCCTTCTAGACAAGAGCAATGCAATCATCTGTTCATGCCAAGAATGCCTCACCGCCTATTTTAGCCCTTCTTCAGCGGAGATTCCGTTGCATCCTAAACATAGGAAACCTTTTTGATTTCTAATCAGCCTGCCCCTGCCACTCAACACTGCCCCCAACCATCAAAATCCACAATGAGGCCCTGGATATCATCAATCACTTCCCATACCTTGGAGCCGCCTCTTGGTGTGAGCGGACATTGACAATGAAATCAAACATTGGACTCCAATACGTTAGTGCACCTTTCAGATGCCTGAGGGGCAGGGTGTTCAAAGCCACTAAACTCATGGTCTACAGAGCAGCTGTGGTCCCCACCCTCGATTGCATCGGGAACATGAACCATGAACAACAGACACCTGGAGCATTATCAGCAGCGCTACCTTTGCAAACTCCTGCAAATCCACTAGCAGATGGGGGTGTACCAATATGAGAGTCCTCTTGCAGATCAATATCTCCACTATTGAGGCCAGGTACACCCAATTGAAATGGATGGCCAACGTTGGCTGCATGCCTGACACAAGATTTCCTTAATCAAGTGCTCTACTCCAAGCTTCGCAATGGATAAGCGATCACGAGGAGGATGATTGAAATGCTGCAGGGACACCTAAAAGCCTCCCTAAACGAATGTGACATGCCCCATCAACATGTTGGAGTTGTGTGCCTGGAACACAAACTGGAGAAGGAGCACCTGGTGAAGGTACCAACCAAATGGAGCAGGTGGATACTAAGCGCAAATGGAGAGAACGCACGGAATCCAGTGTGTCCCACCCACCCGCCTCAAACAATACCTGGGGCAGAGTCTGAGGCTCCAGGATCGGACTGTTCAACCACCACATAACCCCATCCTCTGGAGGGAAAACAACTCCTCCTTATCCCTCAGACAGCCAAAGAAGAGAAGGAAAAATGGAAGGTCCTATTCTCTTTGGTCAAGTTGCCCATAACAATATGGGGCTTAAATTTAAGATAAGTAGGACGTTTAGAAGGGATTTGAGTCCGCCCCTCCCTTAATTCCTCACCCCATCCCCCAAAAATCCAGAGGGCTGCAAGGGTGGTAGAGAGAAACCGTCAATGGTTTTTTTAAAAAAAAGTTACTTCTAAGTTCTGTGACCTACTAATGTCCAAAATCTAGGTAATGCAGTTGAGACCTGATTGGCAATTTATTGGTTGCCATGGGCACAGATGCATGTCTGATTCAGTTAGAAACTGACAACTAAGCATTGAAAGCAGTCATGAAATATAAACTTTCTAATAGAACTATTAGGGTTTCACGGTTAACAGAAAACAGCCATTTTGTGAGTGTAAGAGACAAAGCAACAAGTCCAAAGGACACCTTACTGATTACCTGGAAAAGCAAATGAATATTTTTGCTGAAGGGTGTCTGCGTCGCTATGTTTTCATGGATCTTTTTCAGACCTTGCATTCTTCCTGCGTAAACCTACTGCCTACACCTGAGTGATTTTAATGCAAGGTCTGGGTTCATCCTCATGGTGGCATCTTCCAGAGAGTGGGCCTTCTGCACTTTCTTACAGGTTATATCAAATCACAATGATTCCAGATACTTTGCAACTGTAACCTGTTGGTGGAAAGTTCCAGAGATGCCTTGCTTAAACCTCTTGCATGTTGTGTAAACTGTTAACAGAAGTTGTTTTCATTTGACATAGTTGTAGACTCTGTTCTGTCACAAACATCTAAGTGTTAGTTCAGTGTTAAGATCTCCATCTGATACCACTGCATCATAAGTGGCTGTGCATTATTTGACACCCCACTGGTATAATAAAGTCCAGGGAGTGGCAGCTCTCTTTACCTTGCATGCCGTTTGGTCATTGTATTTCTGGACCCACTGTCACCTTCCAAATAGCCGTGCTGGAAAGTGATAAATATCAGGACAAACAGTATGTTTTCTTAGTTGTGCTGTGCTGTTTTTAAGAGGGGAACTTGACGCCGGGGTTAAATGAAGTGAGTGCCCTTGCTACCAAACTTCCCTTCCCGTCCCCCTCTGCTATTCCAGAATAACACAAATTCGAGAGGCTGGTTTTCTTATGATGACCAGTTAACCACCCAAACTGGGGTGGCTCAGTGGTTAGCACTGCTGCCTCACAGTGCCAAGGACCAGCATTCGATTCCACCCTCGTGACTGTGTAAACTCCACACACTTTCCCTGTGTCTGTGTGGGCTTCCTTTTGTGATCTCTGGTTTCTACCCATAGTACGTGGTTGCGCAGGTTAGGTGGAGTGGCTATGTAAAATTGTCCCATAGTGTCCAGCGAGATGTAGACCAGATGGATTCGTCATAGGGTGACTAAGTGGATTAGTCATAGGAACTATGGGCTTACAGGGATGGGGAAGTCTGGGTTACATCCTCTGGAGGGTCAGTGCAGATTCAATAGGCTGAATGACATCTTACCTGCACTATAGGAAATCTAATGATTTTTAATTTTTTTTTTCCTTGCTTAGATTTAATTTTTAACTGGCAAGGACTGATTTGTTATCAAATTGATTTTGTTTTTCTCTAGAACATTGAACCTTAATGCTACTAAATGGATAAATTTCTGATTTTATGAATTGATTAGATTCTTCATTTAAGCTTGTATGTATCCTTGGAGACTGGATTCTGGCCAACTATACAGACAAGCTCTCAGTTGGATTTGACACTGCAGGTTTGAACCTAGATGGTTCCTCCTGAAGATGGATCCAATGAATTCATTTGCCATTGGTTTATAATGATTTGAATTTTCGAGTAATGAAGCTAAATTCATGTAATATTTTAATCTGCAAATTCTTCTGGCTGAAGGAAATGCCTCTGCCTCCTGAGGCCCAGAGGAAAATCTGACTCTTGTATGCAAGTTATTGTGAGTGAGTTTAAAAAAACAATTAAATTAAGAAGCTGGGGAGATCCGGCATCATGCATTAGTACTTCAATCATGTGCACGGAGCAGTGCACAATAGCTACTGTTCTCAGCACATTTTTGATGGCTTATTTGTGGCAAAGCAACTTATAGAACATAGAACATTACAGCACAGTACAGGCCCTTTGGCCCTCGATGTTGTGCCGACCTGTCATACCGATCTCAAGCCCATCTAATCTACACTATTCCATGTACATCCATATGCTTGTCCAATGAAGACTTAAATGTACCTAAATTTGGCGAATCTACTACCGTTGCAGGCAAAACGTTCCATTCCCTTACTACTCTCTGAGTAAAGAAACTACCTCTGACATCTGTCCTATATCTTTCGCCCCTCAATTTAAAGCTATGCCTCCTTGTGCTCGCCATCACCATCCTAGGAAAAAGGCTCTCACTATCCACCCTATCTAACCCTCTGATTATTTTATATGTTTCAATTAAGTCACCTCTTAACCTTTTTCTCTCTAATGAAAACAGCCTCAAGTCCCTCAGCCTTTCCTCATAAGACCCTCCCTCCATACCAGGCAACATCCTAGTAAATCTCCTCTGCACCCTTTCCAAAGCTTCCACATCCTTCTTATAATGCGGTGGCCAGAACTGTACACAATACTCCAAGTGCGGCCGCACCAGAGTTTTGTACAGCTTCACCAATAACCTCTTGGTTCCGGAACTCGATCCCTCTATTAATAAAAGCTTAAACACTGTATGCCTTCTTAACAGCCCTGTCACCCTGGGTGGCAACTTTCAAGGATCTGTGTACATGGACACCGAGATCTCTGCTCATCTACACTGCTAAGAATCTTACCATTAGCCCTGTACTTTGCCTTCCGGTTACTCCTACCAGAGTGCATCACAAAGTGCATGACTAATACTATTTTCTATTTTGGTGAGTTTACAATTTACTATTCTGAATTGCATACAAAGTTTCAAAGACCAATCAAATTTGTCAATATTTACATCTCACTAAGACAGAAGTACGCAGTTACCACAACATTGACAGAAATAGCAAATACATATTTTGTTCCAATTCTGATCAAATTTTTTTTCATAAACAGATTGAGCAGTACAGTGAGATTTGGTTTTGATTTGGAATGACTTCTACAATGTACCTTGGTCTAAAATTATGAATCTGGTTGTCAAACTCCTTTTACTCGTGACATGAATGAGGTTGTCTTAGAAGTTTAGTATGGTAGCAAAGATGGGGAAATATAGATATGAAGAAACACATGAATTAACACCATTACTGGCATTGACTGTAAATAGCTTTCTTGCACGAGTCAGAAGGTTGTGTGTTTAATCCTCAACTTGAGACTTGAGCAGATATTCCAGACTGGTGTCTTTTGCAATAGCGAGGAGTATGTGATGGAGTGAAAGAGAGGTTTGCTTCTACTGATTGGAGCCAATACTAAGGGGACATTGGTGTTATCCACTGAGTAAGGAGAATTGTCCATGAATACTATCTCAAATGTCTGGATACAATTTGCAAGGTTGGTACAATGGTTAGGGAAAGTAAAGCAAGATAATTGGAGAATATGTGGAGAGCAGTGCAAAACAAAAGTAGATTTGAAAAGGTGAAGCAGTCAAAGAAGCGAGTAGGAAGAGACTAAATAAATGGAAAAGACAGCGTTTGCATAAAACATCTTCAGGAGAGAAGGAATACTGAGTGATTTTGGTGAGTTCTTGTGATAGATATCAGCTTGGATCTGAGTGGCTGGAAGTAAGATGATCCTTCAATGTGATTTGCATTTGAGATGTATTAGAGAAGCTCACAGATCAGATGTGCTAGTGGTACATGAGGATGTTAACCTCACTATACAGCAGCCTCACTGTGAGCGAGTGGAGGGGAGGGGAAAGTGGCACCTACCCTACAGGTTGGAAGAAGTGATTTGATGCTGGAGATGAGGTCCCTGTATTGTTTTCATTTGGTAGAATGCCTCAGCCCAAACTCTTTACTGCTTTTAAACTGGTGAGAAGTGACATTTTAGCTTTAAACTGTGGCTGGACACAGTGACATGTGGAAGGAGGAAGAGTGATGAGGGAAAATTGTGAGCAGCTGCTCCAGGTTTGAGTATGAACACAGTTGTTTTCTACCACTATTGCAGTCAGTCACTCACTAACTAATCACTTTTTATATTTAAGGTGCAAATTGTGCAGGATTGATGACTTAACAGAATGCATGAAAAGAAGTCCAGGAGAACTGGTGAAATTACCTGCTGTTGCTTAAAGAACTTCCTGTCCAACGTACCAAATTGTTTCCTTTATTTTAAACATGAAACATTGTATTTTGGTGTCAAAGACCACATCATTTAGGTGTAGGGAAGTGTCTCAAATTTGTAAAATTGACATTGCATTGAGAAGCTGGTTTTAATCCACTGTCTTCATGTTTGCCACCTATACCTGAGTTTACATGCGCACAATTAGACAATAGGTGCTGCAGTAGGCCATTCGACCCTTCGAGCCAGCACCACCATTCATTATGATCATGGCTGATCATCCACAATCAGTATCCTGTTCCTGCCTTATCCCCATAATCCTTGATTCCACTATCTTCAAGAGCTCTGTCCATTTCTTTCTTGAAAGTATCCAGAAAGTTGGCCTCCACTGTCTTCTGGGGCAGAGCATTCCATATATCCACCACTCTCTGGGTGAAGAAGTTTTTCCTCAACTCTGTTCTAAATGGCCTACCCCTTTATTTTTAAACTGTGTCCTCTGTTTCTGGACTCACCCATCAGCGGAAACATGCTTCCTGCCTCCAGTGTGTCCAATCCCTTAATAATCTTACACGCCTCAATCAGATCCCCTCTCGTCCTTCTAAACTCAAGTGTATACAAGCCGAATTTCAGTGATATAGAAACATTTTTCATTTTAAAATTTAGGTCCTTGCATTTTCTAAACCTCCTGAGATTTGCCAGTGAATCAAGATAGTAATTCTAGGGCTGAAGTTTTCTTGGGTAAATAATGCTCGTACATAGTGAGTATTCACTGCTGTTATCTTGCAGGTTGGTGATTAAAGGGTATATTCACATACTTTGGCTAAGTGCACTTCGCCACTCTGTATTGAAGTCTTCTGCAAATGTGCTAAGGACACTTTGAAGGTCAGTCAGTAAATAACACCTTTGTTGGCTGCTGCTCAACAGCTTTCATGGGGCTCACCTTTGTCCGTTTTGAGCACAGCTCAGATCAGTCTGTACTCTCTGACTACAACTCTTCTGCCTCTGTTTTCACCATCTGTTCATACGTGTGAGAGAAAACCAGTTGGAAACATTGACTGTGTGTCACCGTTGCAGCTGCCCCTGACATGAGTATCAGTGTACAGTCTACATGGTTCCTGCAATGGTGCACACTTCGAACCATTGATCTGCTCTGAGGACTTGTTGTCAGCAACCCCCACCGATACATGTTGTACCAGGAAAGGCACACAGATAAAAGACGTGAATTAGACATAGCAAAGTTTAAAATAATAACACAAAAAATATATTGTTTTAACAGGATCAAAATACAGTGAGATGTGGGTGATTTTTATTTAATTGTGCCATCCGGGATCAACCCCCAAACCCATTTCCAATGGTCAGGGATATTGAAAATCTACTTTTCTCCAGTGCGACTTGTGCTGTGTTTGAGCTGCAAGATTGTTGAGCATAATTTCCAACTGTCTGCTTCTTTTTGTACTGCACACAGAATACCAGACATAGTATGTGAGGAAAATATGTACCGGTGAGGAGTGAAGTGCTGGACTTTTGTAAGAGTGTACATAATGCTCTTGGCTGCCATTGTAATTTTCTCTTTTCTTTTTTCTAGACCTGATGAACTCATTTAAAGTATTTTATGCACTGAATGCAGCAATCATCCTGGTTTGTGCAGCGAATAGGGACACCCAGTTGTATTTTGTGGTACCTTTTTTAACATAATAGGTTTGTTATAAAATCAATATGACTCCAAAGCCGCATCAGATATTTGGGCAGATGAACAACAACTTAGGTTTTAAGGAGTATCTGTGAAAGAGGTAAACAAGTTTTTTTTTTTAAAATTTACAAAATGAATTCTGGAGCTGGGGTGGTGGGGGGGACCCTGACTCCTGAAGACACAGCCACTAATGGTTTAGCGATTTTAAAGTCCAGGATAATATGGAACTAGAGGAGGACAGCTGCCTCTGGGTTGTTGGACAGATGGAGGTTGCAGATGTGGAAAGGGAGGCCATGATGGAGAAATTTAGAACCAAGGATTTAAAATAGTTTGCCTGGAAGCCGGTGTAGGTCAGTGAACACCTGTCTGATGATGCAGGAGAGTCAGTGAGACTCAGGATGTGGGTAGTGGAGTTTTGAATCACCTCTGATTTAGGGAGGCAGGACAGGCCTAGACTGCATCCGAATGGTCAAGTCTACAGGTAAGAAAGACACGGATAAAGGTTTCAGCAGCAGTGCTGGAGTTAGACAGTGTAATTCAGGTGGCAATAAACTGTATTAATGATAGCATATTGTGTGATTTGAAACTGAACTTTGGGTGAAATATGTTTGTGAATAGTCTGATTCAGGAAGTGGGGTTGAGACCCTAACAAGTGAACAAAGCTTGTGAGGTTGAAGACAATGGGCGGGTCTTGTAGGGATCTGAACAACACAGGCTGTGGCAGAAAACCTGGGAGAATTGTGTAAGAAGCCTACTGAGGTAGACATATAGACCAACATGCTAGTTTTCCAACTAGATTCCTGGTGTTGAGATGAGACTCTCAATAGGCACCTTGCTGCTCTCTACTAACAGGTATATTATTGCTTACAAACAGCCTATAGCTGAATCTCAGCTAATTAACCTACAGCTTCCTAACCTACCGCCTGCTGTGAGGAAACTAAACATTGACAATTCCTCACCTAGAAGTGTGAACAGGTACCTGAAGACACCAGATAGCAGCTTGCTCCTCCTGATTGTTGCTAGTGTTCAAGAAGGCAGTGTCCCAGGACACACTGCAACATAAGCCACGTGGCCTTCATCCATGGACACTAGCTGCAAATACCTGCTAGCCTCCCAGGGCACATTTGGCACACGTGATCCACTTGCTGCATGCTGCTACTCCATTTCTGTACCTCAGGGGTCACTAGCAATTATCGTTACGATTCTGCTGAATGGACATTTTGTGCATAAGGGTTGGTGCTCAGTTCACATGCTGAACCAGGAAGCATCGTTGTTTGCTCACTCTTAGTGCTCACTCTTGCTCTAAACCTGTTTAAATTTGTGCTCCCACCCTCACACCAGCTAGAGCTACTGGGCGCACAGTACCTTTTGTCTTATTCAACATAGACACAAATTCAAGAAGCATGTCATGGATTGACAGCAGCCCTGGCCAAGAAAATAGAGGTTGGAGTGGTCCCTGTCAGGGTCCTTTCCTTGTCAGGAGTAAGGATCCAAATCTCAGGCAGCCCACCTGCCTTGGCTCTTCCTGTTCAAAATGGACTGTTATCTCCTGTAATATAAAAGGAGGCATTGAATAAAATGAAATTGGGAGGTGCAGCTGTTTGGTGCTGAGTTGTCCCAAGAGGTGGGCAGCATAGTGGCTCAGCGGTTAGCATTGCTGCCTCACAGCGCCAGGTACGTGGGTTCAATTCCAGTTCAAGTGACTGCGTTAGTATGTAGTTTGCACATTCTCCCCATGTCTGCGTGGGTTTCCTCCCACAGTCCAAAGATGTGCAGGGTAAGTGGATTGGCCATGCTAAATTGCCCGTAGTACCCAGGAATGTTTAGTTTAGGTGGGTTAGATATGGGAAATGCAGGGGTAAGGGAGTGGGTCTGGGTGGAATGCTCTTTGGAGGGGCGGTGTGGACTTGTTGGGCTGAATGGCCTGCTTCCACACTAAGGATTGTTTGATTCTGAGTGAGTTGGTGGTATTAGGTATTGGGATGGATGACAGCAAGTGAAGGAAGATATATACAGGAGCAAGTGTGGTAGATAATAAGTATTTATGGGAGGTGGGTACAGTAGCAGTGATAGTGTGAGGTATTGAAGACAAGACAGTGATACTTAGCTGTGGTGGAGTGGATGAAGCCATTGACCTATTTCCTACATTGTCAGTCATTCCTCCAGGAGGCTGAGACTGCACAAACTTGGTGGCAAGATCTATCTGAACTGGCACAGTTTGGCATTGTGGGGAAGAGGATGGCGCTCCACTGCATCATCTTATGTACCAGGACCAAACATTGTAAACTCACCACATGACCAGTAATAACCTCAAGTTTCTGTCTGGGCATTTATAAGGTCTTTCATTTTGTTGAAATGTAATTGAGTCACTTTTTTGTTCTACATGATAAATTACCTTCACAGAACTGAAAGCAAAGCCATCTTCCTCTTTTAAATAAAAAGATTAGTTCTGAAAAATTTTGGACAAAACCCAAATTGCCAAATTAGACATTTTTTAAAAAAACCACAACCTGCAAGTTGAATTACAGTGAGTGAGCGAGAAAGCAGCTGCTGTGCAAATTTCAATTGTGTCCAGGTTTTGCTCTGGCTCCCAGCCTGTCGTCAGAATTAAAGTCAGGGTTAATGTTCTAGCCTCTCATGTACCCTTGAACAGATATTGCTGTATCTTAAAATGTATGCATCACGAATCATTAATTTTTGAATAATTTATTATTAAATTTTCAATGAAGACTATTTCACTTTATAGCGAGGGACAGTAATATTAATTTGTAAGGGAGAAAGCAAATTAACAGAAATGATTTTTTTTCTTTGAGCAGCCCTTTTAAAAAAGCTGATATATGCAAAAAGTAGCTTTCCTAGGGAGCCTTGTTTAATAGATTAAAACCTGATGTGCCTTCACTGCTGTCTGCAAATTCTGTGTTCTCATGAAGGATGCATATTTTGATAATCTCTTTCATCATGATTTTGACCTTTTCTGTTCAAGGGAAATCAGAACCAAAGGAGTCTTGACACAATATGACTCCTCAGATGATCAAAAAAGCAACTTCTGCAATGAACTTTCCAATGATATCTCAAATCTCATTTTAGGTATTAGGCAATATTGATTGTTGTCTCTTGATTCTGTTGTAATGCATAATGTGTTGTATTCAGAGTAAATGATAATATCTTTTCATTAAACAATCACACACTGCATAAAGGAAATCAAATCCAGGCTGGTATTGTGAAATTTCAGTTGTAATCTAATTGACACACAGTCAAAATATCTAATTTATTGTTCGACTATAGGTTGAGCCAGTTGCCTGAAAATTGAGCTTTCAACAGCTTGTGCTGTGTCCCTTAACTTTAGTTGTGACCAAAATCTGTTGCTCTGCTTCATTTAAAATGATTAACTGTACATAGATAACACGGTGTGAAGCTGGATGAACACAGCGGGCCAAGCAGCATCAGAAGAGCAGGAGAGCTTGACATTTTGGACCGGGACCCTTCAGAAAGAAGGGGCCCAACCCGAAATGTCAAGCTTTCCTGCTCCTCTGATGCTGCTTGGCCCGCTGTGTTCATCCAGCTTCACACCGTGTTATGTCAATCTCCAGCATCAGCAGTTCCTACTATCTCTGATTAACTGCACAGTTTTTACTGGATAAGCGAAACGGCACCATTCATAGCTGTTGGTGCCCAGACACATAATTAATCCAGATATTATAATGACATCAGTGATTAAATGAAAATGAATAGAATTTTGCCTGAAGTTCTTCCACATCCTGTAATCAAAGACACCAAATTATTCTCACTTGATATTAAAGGTTTTTGTGGTAATTTGAGAGGGAAGGCCGCATTTTAGAAGAATGATTTATGCAGTTTGAGTACCTTCTTCATTAATCTCTTCGTTTTGACCTTCCCTGAGTGAAATCAGTCAGTTGGAAATAAAGCAGTGGCAATCGTAGGGCTACAATAAACAATCAGCTGTCACGCTCTGAACTGAAGCAGAACATTTTCCTGACTGCTACGTTGCTGGTTTAATGGTTGTATTGCAATTTCATTCCAAGTGCACTGCTCCTTTTGAACAACTGTGACAGGGTTCCCATATTTATGAATTGTGTTTCTATACTTTTTCCCCCCTATCCATCTTTAAGATAAAGAACTGATAAATGATCCTTTTGATACATTTCACCATTTTATGGACCAGTAATTATGTAACTTTGAAGTCTTCACCGAATTTTCACTTTTAAGACGTTGATGAAAGTTTCTTGCTCTGAATAAACTTATTGAAGATTTCTATTTTGCAAAACAGCAACAATTAATTTTAGGAAGGAACGTCTTACATACTCCCCTCCTCAAGCATTCAGCAATTGCTTCTTTCTCAGGTGCCCCAACAGCCTTTTATAATGCAAGTATTTTGATGTTCTTCTGCATGTTTCAGAAATGCTTTACTTACAGGAATTGTTTATTAAACTAGATTGATAGCTATCAGCTTGTTGTCTATGCTTCTGCTGACCTTGAGGAAATAAACTTTAGGGAAACACTGTAAATCAAGGTTTGCTAATTTCCACAACAACAACTTAATCTTAATAAATGAGGTGATGGACAGTCTGAAGAAAAGAATGTACCAGGATAATATTTAATGAAACTCCAAATCTGTCTGTGTGCAGCATATTCAAAGTGGATGATAAATTGAGAGAAACTGTATATTCTATTGCACATTCAGTTGGTACTATCAGTGGACATGTATTAGCCAGAATACATAGTTTCATGGTGAAATCTGCCTTGTACTTAATACAATTTTAAATCAGTCAGCAGCGCTATTGGCCGAACGTGAAAGGAAAATTACTAGTGACTACTGAAGAAAGCCACTGTTAACTTTTGTAATTCAATTGACACCGTGTTTGATGTATATTTGTTTGAATTCTTGCTTTTTAAATTTGAGATAAACTTGGTTTCACTCCAGTTGCATACAGGCTTTAGAACTTTGATATCACGCAGTTGCATCTCATTGTGTGTAAACTCTGTCCAGACTATGCTACTTAAAACAAAAGATGTGTAAGAACAATGCTAGATTCTGAAGTCTCGCCTTATGAATGTTGGCGGTATGTGGAGGAGACTGACTGACTAGAATTGGATGGTAGCATTTATGAAACAGTCACTCAAAAATCCAATAGTAAGATTAGATCCGAATATATCTCTGCATTACCATGCATTGCAGTATTTATAAGTGTTATGAAACTGTGGAGCCTAAAGACTGTGTTCTTAACTTTGCTTCCACCTTCACCTCCACATGGATGTCTCCTTGTATTTACCAGCACTTGCCTATTTTCCCTAACTCTAGAGTGACGTATTTTCATATTGGAAGTGAATATTGTTAGTTTAATCTGTACTAGATGTTAACTGCATAAATTAGATTGTGTGTGCAGGTTGAGGAGCACCCATTGGGCGATGGGTGCATTTCATGGTATGAGAATATTGTTCTGTACACTTTACAAGCCAAAGATCATTTTAAAATTTTCCCTGCTTTTGGGAACCATTGTGGGTAACTTGATTGTCAGGGTGGCACAGTGGCCCGGTGGTTAGCACTGCAGCGCCTCAGCGCCAGGAACCCGGGTTTGATTCCACCCTCGGGCGACTGCCTGTCTGTGTAGGATTTGCACATTCTCCGCATATCTGTGTGGGTTTCCTCCGGGTGCTCTGGTTTCCATCCACAGTCCAAAGATGTGCAGGCTGGGTGGATTGGCCGTGCTAAATCGCCTGTAGTGTTCAGAGATATATAGCTTAGGGTGGGTTATAGGGGATGGGTCTGCATGGGATGGTCAGAGGGTCAGTGTGGACTTGTTGGACCAAAGGGCACGTTTCCACACTGTAGGGATTCTGTGATGATGGCTTGGTGCAGTTTCTCTCACTGTTGTGCTGTATATTGGGTGGGGGTGCTGGAGAGTGCACATCATTCAAGCTGCTAACTATATTCATCATTTCAGCCTGGTAGCCAGAAGTGTATTGATAACTTGCAAATGCAATGCAGGCTGAGCATACTAATGGAAATGTACTGACCGAATGACGACAAAGTTCCCAGAATGTTCAGGAAGAATTTTTTTTGAGCATAGTTGGCCGTGCTTGTAATGAATAACAGAGGCAGCTTAGTGGCTGTACGTTCCATGAAATCAAAATACTATAGATGCTGGAATCTTTGAATTAAAAACAGAAAATGCTGCAAATACTCGCCCCCCAGGTCAAACAGCATTAGTGAACAGAAAGTGTTGCCTTTACTGGTCGTTAATCACCTCCTTCATCAGAACTGAGGGAACGCAGTACAGGATATTGATTTACTATTCATTTTATTATCTTAATCTTTTGAGTCTTTTTATTTGAAGGAGAAGTTACTAATTTAGCAGATGATGATTTTACTTTCTCTGGTTCTCCTATTTCTGCACTACAGGCCAGATTAATTGGTTTGGTTACGAAAGCCCTCGAAGCTTCTGGGACTTCATCCGTGTGGCGTGCAGCAAGGTTCCCCATAACTGCATCAGCAGCATTGAAAACATGGAGAATGTGAGCTCATCAAGGGCAAAGGTTCGAAAGCAGTTGTATCTTGATATTCTGTTACATCTACAAACATTGACCAAAGTATCGGTCAGTTTTTTTTTATATTATGCAAGACCCTGTGATACTGCCTGATGGGTATGTTTACACAGCAAGTTCCAATCCAGAAGTAAGCACTAAAAGGGTTTGAGGATGAGGGTAAGATTGTTTTGGCTTTTATTTTAATCGAGGTTAGGTCGTATGTTTTGTAAGATAAGTGAGCCTCCCCTGGATTTTTTGTCGTAAGATTCTAGTCATTTTAACTCCTTGAACTTTAACGTTTGATACCTATCTCATTCAAAGAAATACAAATGAAATATGGGTTAGTGGAAGCAGGATTGGAAAGGAGAGTTAAGCATCTTTGGGAAACCAGAGAAATCATTGTAGTGTGGGTCATGTCTGGTTTTGAAATTTAAAATTGGTTTGTGTTGCTGTGCTATTCTTTGGCCTGTGATTTTCAGTTTTATACTCGAGCCTGTAGCAGGTGGTCATCATGCTGCCAGAAGTAGAGATAATGGGAACTGCAGATGCTGGAGAATCCGAGATAACAAAGTGTGGAGCTGGATGAACACAGCAGGCCAAGCAGCATCTCGGGAGCACAGAAGCTGACGTTTCGGGCCTAGTCCCTTCATGCTGCCAGAAGTACACGAGCTAAAATAAGATATCCAAGCCGATCAACAGTGTGGTACAGATCCAGGACACCATTATCAAACACCCACCTGTTCGTGATGGGTGACTGTGTTAAAATTAGGCCTTTGAAAATTAGTGCAATGAGGGACATGGAACGTGTTGTGTTGTGGGTGGGTGTTGTGTTGTGGGTGCCATGAGGTTGGTGGGGGGTGGGGGAGGTGGGTGACGAGTGAGTTAATTCTTGACATGTACTGTATCTATCATTAGGCAGTCTGGAAGTGAGAATGTGGCCCTAGCATTGACAGAAATTCTCAGGTAGAACTAGGTCTCATCTTAAATATGGAGGTTATTTTGTATCTGCATTCTTGCTATCTCTCCACCAATATTGATCATTTAAGCCGTTTTCCCCTGCCAGTTCTACACCTGCCCCCACCCTCGTTTCTAGCAAGAAATGGAATGAGATTAGGTCAGCTCCTCGTTTTGCTTCGCTCCTGTACATTTGCTCACTGTATCCAGCTGCTGTATTGTTCCTCTTCTCTGAATTAATTATTTTAGCTCCCATCTCCTGTCATGCATGCTCTGAAATCCTCTTATTGACCAGATATAATTTTCTGCTCTATTAACTGTAATCCTAATAAACTGCTGATCATTCAGTTCTTTTCCTAGCTACCATGTTGGCTGGAATTATTAATAGTTCCCACTTTCCTGGTCTATCCTCCCTTTATCAAAACCCACTGTCATCATCACCTCTCACTCATAAATCAAGTGTGACTCCCTCTGTCTGTATAAAATCCTGTCTGATGTGAAACCTCTCCCTTCAAACATTTTCTGTCCAAAATCCCTGAATGAGGTCAGACTGCCAAATCTGTGTCTAAATTTTTTTCCAGCTGCTTGTTTGAGTCCCTCCATCAGGTTCGTATGCCTGTCGCGTACTGAGATTTAATTCTGTAAACATTGCAAGTGACGCCCTAATTGTCTGTAACAAAGGGAAATGGTCCCTCTTTGATCTGTTCGACTTTTGTGCAGAATCCAGTGCAGGTAATCACAAAATTATCCTCTAATGTCTGCTAGTTGTCATCCAACAGTGTGAGACTGTGCTTGCCTGCTTTCTTTTCTGTTGTTCTTCTTAAAACAAGAAAGCCAACAGTAATGGCTTCCTTCCCTGCTCTCTCACCATTCATCTCCAGTGCTACCCAAGGATATATTCTCAAAGGTATCCCTTCTCTCATCAACATGTCTCCAAAACCATGGCTTCAGTTTAATGTACGCTAAAGATATCAATGTCTTCTTTTCCTCCGCTACTTCTGACCCTTTTTTTCTTTCAAATTCCCATCCAACATATAATATGGATTGAATAGACTCTGTCTCAGACTGAGCAGGACTTTTGTAACTGTTATATTTTGAGCACACAAGCTTCTGACTGCTCACCTACATCACTGAAGCTGTCAATTTGCACTGCTGTACTATAGTCTGAGTTCAACTTGTGGATCATTTGCTGACGACAGCCTCATTTATGACTCTTGCACCTCCTAGCCACGAGAATCTAATGCGCTCTGAGGAACTTCCAATGTTCTACTGTCAACTTGAAATTATTCAAAACCCTATTACTCATTATTAAACTCTCACTAAGTCCTTACTGCTCGTCTCCACTGTGCTCATCAATTTACATTGGCCTGCAGTTCGATGTTGCCTCAATTTTAAAAGTTTGGTTTTCTGCCACCATTTTCAAATTGCATTGTCGCCTTTTCCTTTCCTGTATCTGTAAATTTCTTCAGTCTTTTTCTGGTCTGTTGAGCATTTCTAATTGTGACCGTTCACTGTTAACTGCCATGTCTTTAATTGTATCAGTGATAATGGGAACTGCAGATGCTGGAGAATCCGAGATAGCAAAGTGTGGAGCTGGATGAACACAGCAGGCCAAGCAGCATCTCAGGAGCACAAAAGCCGATGTTTCGGGCCTAGACCCTTCATCAGAGAGGGGGATGGGGAGAGGGAACTGGAATAAATAGGGAGAGGGGGGAGGCGGACCGAAGATGGAGAGAAAAGAAGATAGGTGGAGAGGAGAGTAGAGGTGAGGAGGTAGGGAGGGGATAGGTCAGTCCAGGGAAGATGGACAGGTCAAGGAGGCGGGATGAGGTGGTAGGTAGGAAATGGAGGTGCGGCTTGAGGTGGGAGGAAGGGATGGGTGAGAGGAAGAACAGGTTAGGGAAGCAGAGACAGGCTGGGCTGGTTTTGGGATGCGGTGGGGGAAGGGGAGATTTTGAAGCTTGTGATGTCCACGTTGATACCATTGGGCCGCAGGGTTCCCAAGCGGAATATGAGTTGCTGTTCCTGCAACCTTCAGGTGGCATCATTGTGGCACTGCAGGAGGCCCATGATGGACATGCCATCTAAAGAATGGGAGGGGGTGTTGAAATGGTTCGCGACTGGGAGGCGCAGTTGTTTATTGCGAACCAAGCGGAGGTGTTCTGCAAAGCGGTCCCCAAGCCTCCGCTTGGTTTCCCCAGTGTAGAGGAAGCCACACCAGGTACAATGGATACAGTATACCACATTGGCAGATGTGCAGGTGAACCTCTGCTTAATATGGAAAGTCATCTTGGGGCCTGGGATAGGGGTGAGGGAGGTGGTGTAGGGGCAAGTGTAGCACTTCCTGTGGTTGCAGGGGAAGGTGATGGGTGTGTTGGGGTTGGAGGGGAGTGTGGAGCGGACAAGGGAGTCTTTAATTGCTTAGTCCTTAAGCTTTGGAATTCTCTCTTGGTCTATCTTCTCCTCTTCCTTTTAAGTTGCTCCTTAGAGCACTGTTCATGTAATGTAAGTTGTAGACGATGGCAAAAAGATTATAGAAAATTAGGGGACAGTGGGAGTGATACTTCTAAATGTGACCTTTTGAAAGGTTTTGTGATGAAACTGAGTTAATATTTTTATTTCGAATAGATAATCATAAAATGGGGTCAGAGGACCACCCCCATGTACAAGTCATTGCTTTTCCATTACTGTTTTGATCACTAGGATTGCAGTGAGATACTGACTTGTAGGTCAGCATCTCATCTTTTAACTGGATTTTTTTTCCACTCAGCTGAGCATCACAATCCGTAAGGGGATGGGATAGTGTTGCTATTAGCCATTAGAGGGATAAATTGGCTCGCATTACTGCTGATTTGCTACTTGGCAGTTTCCTCATATTCTGTGACTGAATGAAGGATATGTTTGGGTGAGGATAGCATTAGAGTTGGCTGTGATGCTTCGCATTTTAACAGTCTGCTGATACGTATTTGTGAGAGAAACAAAACAATGTCAATCTGGGTGAGTAAGTTCCCCTCATGTTGAGAAATGGGAGAAGAAATATTTTCTAGGGAAGATTTATCATTCTGATGTCAAACCAGATGAATTGGAATGTGCTGCACTTCTTATAAAGCAATGGGTGCCCCACCCTCCTGTCGCCACACCTCCCCCCTCCCCAAATGTCCAGAAAAGCAAAACCAAAACACCTAAAGTGGAGTACCTCGTCCCATAATTAGTTAAAAGGAGCGTGGAAGGGGGTGTAACCTGTCTTTCAGCAACTTCTAGTGGTTAAATCAAATAATCCCTGATGTAACAATATATTTCACTAACTCTAAGTGAATAAATTAACTAAATATTAACAAAATGAATAAATTCTTCTAACTACTAACTATTCCTGAATAACACAAGATTCTAATAGTATGCTGTTACAATAAATACAAGTCGCACTTGTATAACGAAACAGTAGAATTTAGTCTCTCAAAAGTACAGCCACGTTACATTTTCTAGAATGTTCTGTCTCCTGTCGACTCTTCTGACAGGAATACTTTCTCTGTGATCTCTTCTGTCAGTGTCTTAGCCAGGTGTGCCATGGCACTGTTGTGAATGGATGGTGTTTTCATAAGAGCTGAGAGCCATTATTTCCAGCAGATGGCAATTAGTTGTGATTTTTTTTTTCCAACTGCCCCCTTCTTTTATACACTTGATATTAGTTTCTTACAATCGGATTAGTTCCACACTGTCAAAACCATCAGATTCAAATTTGATAGGCTTTTGATATCGAAGTACCTGGTTCAAATTGGCTAAATTCAAAAACTTGTTGTCTTGGTGAAAATGCTGCTTGGCCTGCTAACAGTACGACCTTCAGATACAAATGTTTCAATTCTGTGCTTGGTGATGTCTGTGAGCAGCTTGAAAGTTTACAAGCACAGAGAGCACCGAAAAAGCCCATTCTTTTCAAGGATCCAGACAACACATTCTCCCCTAGCATTTTACAAACACTAAATTCCAATGTCTTGCCTCCTAAACCCCACAAACTCTACCCAACATGGCAACACACTAAACATATTATAATTTGTTCAGTCTTGTTTACACAGCCATATGAAACAAATTATCAGATGGCCAAGTGATTTTGTGACTGTCACAAAGCAATCCCAGTAAACTTCTGTAGCTATTAGAATCAGATTATTTGATATTCAGATATCACCTTTTACAGAAGCGTGCGTATCTGAGCACATCCTGATGACAGATCACACCCTAATGAGTTATGCTGTTAGGGTAAGTTACACTAGTTCAATGAGGAGCGATTGAATGGCTCTTCTTCCACTGTTCATATGACTATGACAGGTTTATTTAAAAAAGAGTTTGCTGATTTACTGGTTGTTTTAACAATTTTAAAGGCTGTGACTAAAAGCTGTTTTTTTTTCCAAGTTCTTGTTTTAAAGTTTTTAACTGAAATTATTGTGCTCAAAACGCACTCCAGACTAGGCACTCCAAATCTCTCATGTGCAGCCAAGGTTTTGCTTATATACACAAATAAATTGTAAAGTGGAACGATAGATTAAGTAGTTTTTAAAAAGCCCAAAGATGTCACTTACGTACAGAGATAGTTGGAACTGCAGATGCTGGAGAATCTGAGAAAACAAGGTGTTGAGCTGGATGAACACAGCAGGCCAAGCAGCGTCAGAGGAGCAGGAATGCTGACGTTTCGGGCCTAGACCCTCCTTCAGAAATAGGCCCAAAACATCAGCCTTCCTGCTCCTCTGCTGCTTGGCCTGCTGTGTTCATCCAGCTCTACACCTTGTTTTCTGTCTTACCTACAGGCTTGGTTGTTTGCCCTGTGAGATTTCTGACTGGGCTCATGGGTCTTTCTGGATTGTGTTGCCTTTTCTGGAGTCAGTAGCTGACCAGTTGGTTCTTACAGCTTTGCTTGCAGCATGTAGACGGTCACACACAAAGGCAGGGCTCCAGCTTCAGCACTGAAGTGGGGGGGGGAGAGGGAGAGGGAGAGGGAGAGGATTTGTGAATCTTCCTCTTTGGATTTGGACTTGCTTCTGCTTTGTTCTAGGTCTAAAAAGAAACACCGAGAGTTGACACATCGTGTGTTCCTCTCTTAGCAGCTGATGAAATACTCAAATGTGGTCATAGTGAACTGATAAAACTAATGCTAGAAGAATTCCCTTTGCGACCACGGTCCTTTTGCCCAAAGAGACTTTTTTGTGTTGTGGCTGATCCATACCAAGAGGAATAACGAAGCTACCTGAATGTTTTGCAATAGGTCAGCGGTTGGACCATTCGGATTCCTCTAAAGTGATTTTTAATTTTCTTTTCATTCATAGGAATGAGCATTGCTGGTTAAACCAGCGTCATTGCCCATCCCTAATTGCCCAGAGGGCAGGTAAGAGTTAATTATGTAGCTGAGTGTGGAGTCACATGGAGTCCAGGCCTGGTAAGGACCACAGATTTCCTTCCCTAAAGGACATTAATGAACCAGATGGGTTTTTCTGACCGTCGACATTAATTCTACATTTTTATGGAATTCAAATTTCACTGTCTGCTGGGTAGGATTTGCACCCACGTCCCCAGAATGGTAACATGGTGTCTAGGTTAATAGTCTAATGATAATACCATCACCTCTACACTTTTTGTTTCTGATTTAATTGTTTGTCTTTAATAGGCTTTTAGACCTAGGGCTCACCACAGACTTGTTTCTGGGATGACAGGACTATCTTCTGCAGAGAGATTGGGCAAACTACACCCTCTAGAGTTTCAAGGTGATCTTATTGATACCTATAAAATACTGTAAGGGATAGACCAGATGGTAAGATGTTACCCCTAACTGGGGAGTCTAGAACCAGGAGCACCATTTTAAATAAGGGGGGTATTATTTGGGACTGAGATGAGCAGGACAATTTTACTCAAAGAATTGTCAGACAGTAGTTCAGCTTCAGGCACTTGCAAGGGAAATGAGTAAAAGGGATGGCCTGGGAGCAGAAGTTGCTGCATTGTCTGGAAATCATGCCTTCACTTTTCTGATATTTCACCGGAGGAAATTTTCATTCAGCGCTGGATGTTGGACAAGTAGCGTGGCAAATCAAAGTACGGGAGGGACTCAGCGATAAGGTGGTGTGGGTTTTCAGCCTTTATGTGAAAACTGACCAGTGTTTGTGAACACTCTTACTGAGGGATAGTTCATATTAGGTGAGGAGAAGAAAATAAGGTGGGTGGGGGTGTGTTCTGATAGATTCGAGGTACTTGAGAGATAATGGTGTGGACACGGGAAGTAAATCATTACGTGCATGTGCGGCCGGCGAGTTATACATCTTGGGACAAGAGTTGAGAGGCGTGCTGGGGAGGACAGTGTGGTTAATCATATCAAACTGCTGAAAGCAAGTCAAAAAGAATGTGAAGGAGCAACTTACTATTATAAAAATCAATCAGTCATCAAAAATGGCATTATTTATTGGGCTGAAACTGTAGTTAAGCAACAATATTTCAGTGACTGTCCAAAGCAGATTCTAAGATGGCCATACATATACATAATTTCATTCTACAAATTCCAAAGCCATGAGAATTGATTCACCCTGCCCAGGAATGTAAAAACAGAACAAAAGAAAAGTACAGCACAAGAACAGGCCCTTCGGCCCTCCAAGCCGGTGCTGATCATCATGCCATGGCTAAACTTTTTTTTAAAAAATCAAACCTTCTGCCCTTATTCAGTCTGTATCCCTCTATTCCCTCCCTATTCATCTGACCATCCAAATGTCTGTTAAATATCACCAACTCGCCTGCTTCCACCATTTCCTCTGGCAGTGCATTCTCAGCTCCTACCACTGTGTGGAAAAATTTCCTTGCACATCTCCTTTTAAACTTTTGCCCTTCCACCTTGCACCTGTGCCCCCTTGTAACTGAAACTTTAACATTGGGAATACAAGAACAGAAGTGGATCATTCAACCAATAGAGTCTGCTCTGTCATTTAAAATGATCATGGTTGATCAAACACTCCAATGCTTTACCAACATTATCCCTCTCAATACCTGTTTGTAATCAAAGATCTATCCATCTCTCA
Source organism: Stegostoma tigrinum (assembly GCF_030684315.1). NCBI lineage: Eukaryota > Metazoa > Chordata > Chondrichthyes > Orectolobiformes > Stegostomatidae > Stegostoma > Stegostoma tigrinum. The sequence goes on from NC_081355.1 coordinate 113,139,457, forward strand.
AAGTCACTTAATGACTGAGCTCCCACAGCCGTCTGTTGTAGAGAATTCCAAAAGATTCACAATTCTTCGAGTAAAAAAAGTCCTGCTCATCTTGGTCCTAAATGATATCCCCCTTATTTAAAATGGTGCTCCTGGTTCTAGACTCCCCAGTTAGGGGCAACATTTTATCATCTGGTCTGTCCCTTACAGTAATTTATCGGTATCAATAAGATCACCTTGAAACAGGGTGTAGTTTGCCCAATCTCTCTTCAGATGATAGTCCTTTCACCCCAGAAACCAGTCTGTGGTGAGCCCTAGGTCTAAAAGGGATGAGTTTCTGACCACGCTTCCATGTCACCAAAACTGCCTACTGCCTACTTCCTACTGCCTAGATGTGTCCAACTTGGCCCCAGTCTCAGCTGATCAATTACTGAAATTCTCACTGTCTTTTATTATTTCTTGACACCCATCCAGTGAACTCAGGCCAGACTATAGTCCTTTGCTTTCTGTAACCTTGAGCTTATCCAAAATCCAATTGCTCATGTCCTTAATCACATTGATTTCCATTTTCCCCCTCTGCATTACTGGTTTACACACCCTTCTGTTTTAACAAAATCCTGATCTGAGAAATGTTCATGCTCATTTTTATATTGCCCGTTGTGGCTGTAGAGTTTCTTCCTCCCTGCTCTGCAGCCTCTATCTTTTCTTGTTTAAACTGCTGCTCAAAATCCTATCTTTGACCCAGCTTTTGCTCATCAACTTTAATACCTCTATATGTGGCCTGGTATCCAGTTTAGTTTCAGAATGCACTTGTGAAATACGTTGGGATGTTTTACTGCTTTACTTTGAGATGGTGCAGTGTGTGGTGACATTACACACTTTTTCAGAACTCCTGTACTACTTGCATGCATGTGACCATAAAATCTGAAGCCAAAGATCTATTTTAAAGATGCTATACAAAAACAAGCTGTCACCACAAATGTTTTGTCTTTGATTTTTTAAATCACTTGCTGTTGGCTGATGAAATGTTCTGTCCAAACGAGCTTCTGCTGCTCTTTTCTTTTTATATCAGTCTGATTATCTACAGGATGTCAGAAAGACTAACTTGAGAAACCCTTTTCTCTGATTAGAACAACTACTTGGAGTTGGCAGCATTTATTTTTTTCTAAAATGCTGATGTTTGACTGTCAGCAAGTTGTAGGAGTTGTAGCCCAAATGAGATGTAAAACACTAGCTCCCACTTGGCTGATTTGGATGCTTCTTGACTCATGACCATATGCAGTTGTCAGTTCAGTGAACAAAAGAATGTTGTAGCTGTTTGCTCAATACATTTTAATTGTGCTGTGCTTCTGTTCTGTCTCTTCTAACTTGACAGGGTAGAGCGTGGATCCGAGTTGCTCTCATGGAGAAGCGTCTGTCTGAGTATATCTCTACTTCCCTGAGGGACGTCAAAACAACCAGGTCTTTACAAATTATCCCTGTAATGTGACATCTATGATATAACTTGAGAAACTAATGCAATTGAACTTGGGTTGACATTTATAAATAATTCCCCTTATTTATTTAAAGAAATGCCGTCTGTAGCCTGATGTATGATATACCAGTTTCTGTTTCATGAACTAGAGAACTGTTGTAAGGGGTAGACTTTTCAGTCCTCTGACTTGCTTAGCCAGAGAAATGTTGTTCCTTACACGGCTGATTTCAGTTCATATATAACATTTAAAACCTGATTGATTGATTGGAATTGTCTTAAGCTGTTTGTACCTTTTAAATGCAATACAGACCTGAGGAACTGTTGTTTAAAATTTCTCCTAAAGGAGATATTATGAAGATGGAGCAATTGTACTGGGAGAAGAATCAAATCTGCTGGCTGGCATGTTGCTTGGACTCAATGCTATTGATTTCAGGTAATGGACCTGACTTATTCCATTGACTTTGTTATCCTATTCAAGACTTTTAGGTAGTGTGTAAAAGATGGTAAGGGATCAAGGGGAGGCAATGAGCGAGTGGAATTATCACTGAACTATTAATCCAGGGACCCAGATTCAAATCCTGCCAAGGCAGATGGTGGAAATTGAATTTAATAAATCTTTGGAATTAAGAGCCTAATGACGATAACAAAACCATTGCCGATTGACAGGAAAAAAAATCTGGCTCGCGAATACCATTTTTAGAGAAAGAAATCTGCCATCCTTATGAAGTCTGATCTACACATGGCTCCAGACCCCCTGTTCTCTGGGCAGTTAGGGACAGGCAATAAATACTGGCCTGCCAGCCACGTCCATGTCCCATGAATGAATTAAAAAACAAAAATTGTATCAGTGATAATGGGAACTGCAGATGCTGGAGAATCCAAGATAACAAAGTGTGGAGCTGGATGAACACAGCAGGCCAAGCAGCATCTCAGGAGCACAAAAGCTGATGTTTCGGGCCTCGACCCTTCATCAGAGAGGGGGATGGGGAGAGGGAACTGGAATAAATAGGGAGAGAGGGAGAGGGACATCTGGGATGGGAGATGTCCACATTCTTCAAGGACTGCCCCCCCCCCCCCCCGCCCCCCCCCACCCCCGGCAGTGGTTGAGAACACCCTTGACCGCGTTTCCCGCAACACATCCCTCACACCCCCGCCCCCGCCACAACTGCCCCCAGAGGATCCCCCTCGTTCTCACATGCCACCCCACTAACCTCCAGATACAACGTATCATCCTCCGACACTTCCGCCATCTACAATCCGACCCCACCACCCAAGCTATTTTTCCATCCCCCACACTTGTCTGCCTTCCGGAGAGACCACTCTCTCCGCGACTCCCTTGTCCGCTCCACACTCCTCTCCAACCCCACCACACCCGGCACCTTCCCCTGCAACCGCAGGAAGTGCTATACTTGCCCCCCTCACCCCCATCCCAGGCCCCAAGATGACCTTCCATATCAAGCAGATGTTCACCTGCACATCTGCCAATGTGGTATATTGTATCCATTGCACCCGGTGTGGCTTCTACATTGGGGAAACCAAGCAGAGGCCTGGGGACCGCTTTGCAGAACACCTCCGCTCGGTTTGCAACAAACAACTGCACCTCCCAGTCGCGAACCATTTCAACTCCCCCTCCCATTCTTTAGATGACATGTCCATCATGGGCCTCCTGCAGTGCCACATTGATGCCACCTGAAGGTTGCAGGAACAGCAACTCATATATTCCGCTTGGGAACCCTGCAGCCCAATGGTATCAATGTGGACTTCACAAGCTTCAAAATCTCCCTCTCACCCATCCCTTCCTCCCACCTCAAGCCGCACCTCCATTTCCTACCTACCACCTCATCCCGCCTCCTTGACCTGTCCATCTTCCCTGGACTGACCTATCCCCTCCCTACCTCCTCACCTATACTCTCTCTCCTCTCCACCTATCTTTTTTTCTATCCATCTTCGGTCCACCTCTTCCCCCCAGCACCCCCCCCCCCCCCCCCCCCCCCCCCCCCCATTTATTCCAGTTCCCTCTCCCCATCGTCCTTTTCTGATGAAGGGTCTAGGCCTGAAACGTCAGCTTTTGTGCTCCTGAGATGCTGCTTGGCCTGCTGTGTTCATCCAGCTCCACACTTTGTTATCTATAAAAAAACAAAAATGCTGTTTTTTGCTCGAGTGTATTTCCAGCTTAGATAACTTTTGGTTTATCACTAGTTTCTAGCTGGCGAAAAAGAATTGCACACACCTTATCCTGCATCTGTCCCTCAAATGCCGTTTAAACTTTAATGTTGATGAGCAATCAGTGAGTCAGTCCATTTTCTGTTAGCACTGTACACATTAACAATGAAGTTTGAAAGGATTCTTGGCAATTGTGACATGTCTGGCCTTACCCAAAGGTATACAATTCCTGGCAATGTTCCTGGGGAGCTGTGTGCGCGCATGTCCATGCAGTAGTTGGAAGGTATTACATAAACTGTTTCAGATCAAATACCTTGCATGTACGGCCATGCAAAATAACTTAACCTTGTGTCATGTGACTTCTGACTTAAAATACCCTGCCATGAAAAAGTTTATCATCCAATAGGTTTGTTTGAAATCACTAGTTTTCGGAGTGCTGCTCCTTTGTCTGATGAATAAGAGAGCAGCACTGTATAGAGTTGGCACATTCTCCCCTTGTCTGCGTGGATTTTGTTCCTGGTGCTCCGGTTTCCTCCCACGGTCCAAAGATGTACTGGTTAGGTGGAGTGGCCACGGGAAATCAAGGGTTGCAGGGAAAGCGTGTGGGGAATGAGTCTTTGTGGGATGCTCTTGAGTAGTGTGGACTTGTTGGGCTGAATGGCCTGTTTCCCAACTGTTGAGATTCTATGGATTGTATAAACTGGTATAAATCACAATTTTGGCCATGGAATGCAAGATAAGAAGGTAGGAGAGCAAGTCTTATGACCCTTTCAAACTGCTATGCCACTCAATCAGGAAATATGAATGGACTTATGCCATTTAGCCTCAAGTTTGCCTTGATGATTCCAAGGATTATGGCTGATCTGACCGAGGCCTCTGCTCTTCTTTCATGTCAGCTTTTTATAACCCTTAACTTCTATTTCAAAAAATCTCTCTAACCTCTCTTTAAATATTTAGTGATGTAGACTCCGCAGGCTTGTGAGGTAACCGTCTGATAGAAGAAATTCTTTCGGATCTCCATTTTAAGTGAATGTCAATTTATTCTGTGACTCTGCTCCCTTAACTTGAGATCACCTCACTAATGGAAACATCGTCTCAGTCTCTCCCCGTGAAGCCCCCTGAGTCTTGTACATTTCAATCATCCCGATCCGTCTAAACTTTAATGAATAAAGGTTTGACCTGTTTAGTTGTTTTTGATAAGTCATCTCCTTCATCCTCTGAATCAACCTAGTGAATTGCTTTTAACTGTCTTCAATGCTAATGTATCCGTCTTTAAATATGGAGATTGAAACTGTACATAATATTAAAGGAACAAAAACCGAAGTTGCTGGAAAACCTCAGCAGGTCTGGCAGCATCTGTGAAGAAAAGAAAAAACAATGTTTCAGTTCCAGTGACTCTTCCTCAACTGAGGTCTAATTGCCTTTTCCTTTTCTTTCAAGACATTTTGCTTCTTGCGTATTGAGCCATATCTTTGGCACGGTGGCTCAGTGGTTAACTCTGCAGCCTCACGGCGCCAGGGACTTGGGTTCAATTCCAGCCTCGGGTAACTGTCTGTGCGGAGTTTGCACATTCTCCCCGTGTCTGCGTGGGTTTCCTCCGGGTGCTCTGGTTTCCTCCCACAGCCCAAAGATGTGCAGGCTAGGTGGATTGGCCATACTAAATTGCCCATAGTGTTCAGGGGTATATGGGTTATAGGGGGGATGGATCTGGGTGGGGCACTTGGGCCGAAGGGCCTGTTTCCACACTGTAGGAAATCTAATCTAGTCTTATATCTGTTCTTCACTGTCAGTTCTTGCATGTTGTTGCCAAATTTCTTGCCATTGCTGCTTTTTCCAATTTTATTTCATTTTGCATCTTTGCATTCTTAATTTTCTTCTCTGCCAGTGATCAGATTCATATTCCGGATTGAACTGGCCTCCAGCCTGAGAATTTTTTTTGGCTGTTTTGCAGTGATTGCTCATCAATTAAAGCGAACAGTATCTACTTGACCAGAAACATCCTCCATTATCTGCTTGTACCAGTGTACCAAATGCATTAAACTGTTGGGGTGACTACAATACACCCCAAAATTAATTCCCCACCAAAAAATACTTTTTGAATATTCTTAGGGTATAAAATGCACTATATAAATTAATGTTATTTTTACGTTCGTAATTTGCATGTCATCATGGTCCCCCCTCAGATGTCTTATTTCAAAGATCTTTCTTTGCAAACATAAGAATTTACTAATCATCATCTGATGAATTTCAGCCTTCAGAATCGTGGTAGGATCTCTGCAAGAGGATTTATGTTGACCACTAAACTTTATGTTCTAGTTGGTAAAATCCAAAGCTTATACTTGGTTTATCTGCTGCAGGCTTTTTGGGTATTCATGTGAAGGTCATTACTGAGATATGCATTGTGAAGCGCTCTCCTCTGGGGCTGAGCTTCACTATATGCTGATAGTGTCTGCCTGCAACTACCTGTTTATTCCTGCAGCAAATGAATCACATACTCTTGATCCCCTCCCATCGCATGTTGTTATGCCCCACTCCCAAATTTTGTTTCTGCTTATTTGTAACTTGCAAGGAAAAGTGAACTTGAATCACATAATGAGCAAAACTTTGATATGAAACTTGCACAGAATTTTTTTTGAGATGCAATCTGTTAAACAACTGGCCTGAATGTAATGAATAAACTATGTACTTTCTTCCCTTTCAGCTTCTGTTTAAAGGGTGAGAGCCTGGATGGTAATTGTCCTGCTGTCATAGACTACACTCCATATCTGAAGTTCACACAAAGGTAGATCTTTTTCTGATTTGTGCATTTTCTTCTTCAGTGTGATTTAGATGAAGTAATAAAGACTGGAATCTCAAAGCTAAAGCTTTTCCTAAAATTTTCAACTTTTATTTATTTGTATTCAAGCAGTGTCCCAACTGATGGAAACAAAGCATATGATAATTTGCCCGAGTCTGTGTGTACTAGTATTTTCTTGGTCATGTTTGGAAATTAGTTAATTGTGAACCTAAAAAATCTTCTGAATTACTCAGGCTATAAATTACTGAGTTGCAAAATGAGGTATTAATGTTTAGAATCCAGAACTACCTGTTTGCTTCAACATTTTATATAATGCATCTGTTCTGGGTCTTAAAATTTGATCTATTGGTTCTTGGCTTGGTCTCTGCTGCGGTTCCTGAGGCCTCTTCCTTGGAAGTCAAAATATTCTACTTGAACTTAACTCTGTTCTGAGTCATCTCATCAATTATATGTCTAATGGTGACGATGAATCCATTATTAATTATTGGAAAAGCTCATCTGGGTCATTATTGACCTTTTAGGGAAGGAAACTGCCATCCTTATCTGGCCTGGCCTATGTGACTCCAGACCAACAGCAACATGGTTGACCCTGAACTGCCCTCGAGGCAATTGGGGATGGGCATTAAATCTGACATAGCTAGTGACACCCTCATCTTGTGAATGATTATAACAAAAATCTAACATCAGACTTGCCTTCAGATTTCAAAATTCAATATTGTCTGTAAATTTTCAAATTTTTGGCTTGTACACCAAAGTGTGGGTAACTAATATATGTTGAGAACAGCAGGAGGCACAAGATCAACCCGAGAGAACGCCAGTATAACGCATCCTTCTGTTTATAGAATAACATTTAGCCACTACTCCATCCAATTTCACAACTGTATTGGTACAGTCTCTTTTACTGAGCTGTAACTTTGCTCCAAGGTCTGTTGTGTAAGCACTGGCTCAAATGTCTTTTGGAAGTCCGTGTACACCCCGTCAACCCTCCCCCTCATTTCTTTCAAAAAAAAACAAATGCATGCAAGTTAACTAAACACTACCTGTTATGGCCAATCTCCACTGGCTTTATTCAACGTGCGTTTTCCCAAGTGACTATTAATTTTATTCTGAATTACCATTCCTAGATGCTTTGTGGTCAGGTCCTTGTAATTTTCTGTCTCTGTGCTGACTGTTGCGGAATTAATTTTACTGCTGGTGTTTCAGCTGAATCTAATTTATGAAATGTCATGTTGGCAAAGCTCTGAGAGTATCAGCAGTGATGAGGAGGAGTTACGGACCCTCGGAAGCAGCGGCAGTGAAGGCAGTACCCCTGAGAACATTGGTCCACCTTTCATTACTGACGAACACAGTTGGTACAACAAGTGCAAACGAGTGGAGCAGAAGTTCAGGCTGGCATTGGAGCAGAAGGTAATTCTCATTGTTGATATGGGTGGACTGTGCTTTTCATTGTTGAGGTGTAGCTGCCCTAATTCTCCAGTGTTACAAGACTTCAGCTGACTTTGATTTAGTTCGCTTAATATTGTGAAATGGCTGAAGGGATGGATGTAGCAAAGAGTTTAGGCCTTGACAAAACTCTGGCAACAGCACTGAAGACTTGTGCTGCAGAACTTACTGCACACTAGCCAAGCTGTTCCTGTATAGCTACTACTTTGGTATTAATCCAGCAAGAAAATTTCCCAAGTATGTCTGAACTTAATAGCAAGACAAATCAAATCTGACCAATTTCTGTTACAATCAGGAGCCAGGACTGGACCAGCCAGGTAAATACTGTGACAACAGGTGCCAGATGGCATACTCCACATTTGCCTGGATGAGTGCAGCTCCAACAACAGTCCAGAAGCTTAACACCATCCAATACAAAGCAGTCCACTTGATTGGCACCACATGCACACATTCAGTCCTTCAGCAGCAGTGTCTGCTATCTGCAAGATACGCTGCAGAAATTTCCCAAGATTCCTTAGATGGCACCTTCCAAACCCATGACCACTTTCTTCTAGAGGTACAGGACAGCAGACATCTGGAACACGAGCACCTGTAAGTCCTCCTCAAAGCCACTCCTCATCCTGACTTGGAAATATGTCACTATTCTTTTACTGTTACTGGAACCAGTTAGTGAGTTGCCTTTTTTTTTGAAATAGAAGAATGTCTGACGTATTGTAGGTTGTGTTTTTTAACCTGTATGTAAAAAGGTAACCAGATTAAAATTGCTGAGACGGCAAAAACTGTAAAACCATTGATGTTAGATATTCCCTTTTAATTGAATCCCCTCCTTTTGTCTATTCCCAATTTCTATAAATCCAATTAAATGTCATTGCAAACGTCATTAACCTGTTGTCTCAAATACCAAATTCCTAGCTCTTGCAGATCCCACTCACTACCAAAATTAAAAATAAAATACTCTGCATGCTGCAATATCTATATAGAAAATCAATCTTGTGACCATGGTCTTCAGTGTTTGAATGTGTCATGCGTGACTCTGCAATTGTGCATGTTGGCCTGGATATGCAATGGTCAGACAGTCGGTCCAGTTGGAAACAAAGTAGGGCAGTCCCTCTCATTGTTCATTCACAGGATAAGGGCATTGCTGGCTAGGCCAGTATTTATTGCCCTTCCTAATTGCCCAGAGGGCAGTTAAGAGTCACCTTGATTGTTGTGAGTCTGATGTCACATTTAGGTCAGACCAGGTGAAGATGGTATTTTCCTTCCCTAAAGGACGTTACTGAACCAGAGAGGTTTTTCCCAACAATCAACAATGGATTGATCATTTAGGCTGTAAATTCCAGATTGGGCTGAGATCAGAAATAAATTTTATTGGCGGTATCTTGATATCTCTGATACTACTTGCTGTGTGTAATAATCCATCCGTACCTTTCATCAGCATTTTTCAGTGCTTTAAGCTGATTTAACCAAATAGTTGCTCATTCGAGCCACTGTTCTTAGTCACTGAATACACTTAAACCCTGTTTGTGTTACATCTGATTACAGTAATTTAGGAATTGCTTTTCAAACAATGGCTACTAGCATGTGGCAGTTGAATAACTGAAATTAGGATCATTTAATTTTGACCAGAGCTGAGGTCTGCATTCTGTAGTTAAATGTCTTCCCACTAATAATGCAAATAAAAATGTTGACATTCAAAGTACAGTGCTCAGAATTTCTTTTCCATTAAGATCCTGCAAACCTCCCAACACTTGCGTTTATGCTTGTACACAACCATATGACTTTATTACTGTGGGAATCAAATTGCATAGAATTATGACAATTGAGATTTATTTTAATTATAGGAGCTATGCTTTGTAAAAAGGTTTATACAGCTATGCAACAATCTATTAAATGCTAGTATTGGTGCAGAATCTTCCCTTGTAGGAAAGTTGTGATATTGACAAGACACATTATTTCAGTCATGATGTCCAGTTACAATAGGAACTTGGTATTGTTTGTTGTCAGTACAGATCCACCAATGGACAGAAATTTCACCTAGCGAGGAGAGAAATCAACTTGCACACAGGAGACAAAACTTCAGCGTTTCTTTTAATGTTTATCTGTTTAACCAATTTTTAAATTGCTTACGCATTTCTCATTGGGAGAATGTAAGCATTTCCTCTTTCTGTATTAAATGGGATGTCCCAGCTTTTGTTTTGTAGAGTTGAGCATGATTCCACTCTTAAATGGCAGTCTGTAATAATAATTTTTGTTTGAGTGTGGATCATTATTTTTGTGTGTGTGCCACACTTTTTGAATTGTCATTATCTGCTTGATTTTAGGGCTACCTGGAAGAGTTAGTGCGTTTGCGGGAAGCTCAACTTGCAGAGTCGGTTTCTCAAAACAAACTTGTTTTACAAAGGATGGAAGAGACTGACCTGAACCACAAACTGGAGAAAGAACAACTAGAGTTCATTATCCTGGAGCTGCAGGATCAGCTGTAAGAAGCGAATTATGCAGCACAGCTCAAATCCTACTTAATAAATTACATAGGGTAGCTCTTTATATCCACTTTTTAACATAGCACTTATCAGAGTCACTTGAGGCAGTGCAAAGAAGAGGCAAGAGGCTTATACCTTATGTCAAGATTTACACTTGTGGAGGTAGGCTGAAGAGAATTGTGATGTTACAACACAGACTTTTGAAAGATGGACTTGTTAAAGTGGTGTAAGATCGTTAAGAAAAAGGTAAATCCAGAGCACCTCAATTAATTAAATGATGTAAGGGGTCAAAGTCTTATTAAATATGGTCAGACATATTTACATTTGAACTATTCAAACTATTCGGATGATGAAATGACAAATTGTAAAGAGCAACTAGCTGTAACGTGGGACTGAATAGGACGTTAGCTATAGGTTCTTTGTGGGCAATATGGGACGTACTTGAAAGGAGATAATAGGAACTGCAGATGCTGGAGAATCCAAGATAACAAAGTGTGGAGCTGGATGAACACAGCAGGCGAAGCAGCATCTCAGGAGCACAAAAGCTGACGTTTCGGGCCTAGACCCTTCTTCAGAGAGGGGGATGGGGTGAGGGTTCTGGAATAAATAGGGAGCGAGGGGGAGGCGGACCGAAGATGGAGAGAAGAGTACAGGTGGGGAGGGGATAGGTCAGTCCAGGGAAGACGTACAGGTCAAGGAGGTGGGATGAGGTCAGTAGGTAGGAAATGGAGGTGCGGCTTGGGGTGGGAGGAAGGGATGGGTGAGATGAAGAACAGGTTAGGGAGGCAGACAGGCTGGGCTGGTTGTGTGATGCAGTGGGGGGAGGGGACAAACTGGGCTGGTTGTGGGACTGACCTATCCCCTCCCTACCTCCCCACCTATACTCTCCTCGCCACCTATCTTCTTTTCTCTCCATCTTCGGTCCGCCTCCCCCTCTCCCCATCCCCCTCTCTGAAGGGTCTAGGCCCGAAACGTCAGCTTTTGTGCTCTTGAGATGCTGTTTGGCCTGCTGTGTTCATCCAGCTCCACTCTTTATCATACTTGAAAGGATGTATTTATAAGTTTAAATTATAGAGAAAGGCACCATATATCACTTTTTTTTAATGCTAGCTCGGTCGGGAGTAGTGCTGCCGAGTTATTCATGGTATTGTACATTGAAGTCCCCCACCCAGAAGATGATGACTGCAATAGAAAATCCCATCTGGTTCAGTATTTTCCTTTTAGGGAAGGAAACAGCTGTCTTTACCTGGCCTGGTCTACATGTGATTGCAGACCCACAGCAGTGTGGTTGGCTGTCAACTGCCCTCTAGGCAATTAGGGATAGACCATGAGTGCTGTCCTAGCCAGCAATGCCCACATTCTGTGAATGAATGAATTTAAAAATTCATTCCAATGATGGGTTGGATGGTAATGAGAAGACACAACTTAAATGTATTTATAGTTATTTGCAGTGACATAGCTGCCACTTTAATAAAAATGTTTAAGAAATTGTTGCTGCCATAAAATTGCTTTTGCTACAAATTGAATCTTGTGAAGATGAGTATAACACTGGTAAATAGTGGAAATAAAGGGCTGAAATGAAATGAAATGTACAGAGTTGTTTTTTCTTGTGCACGTTTTCTCTGATGCAACAGCTAGTTTTGTGCACAGAAATGAAGCTTTACTAGGGATGTGGAGGAGGTGCAAGTTTCATATTTCCATGATAACTAAATTGAGTGCATACGGTATAATCACATAATTAATAATGCAATGCATACTTGGTGCACTGACTCATGTAAAACCAAAACTCCGAAATTGTAGTATGACATCCATGACAAGCTAATTATTTTTAAATTCTGTAACCCCTTTGAATAACTAGATTTTTAAATCATGTCCAATTAGGTGTGATTTGCCAATAAGAGTGGGTTTTTGGTTGTTTTTTGAAATGTGACTTTAATCTGTACTAACGGGAAAACAGATCTTTCCACAGATCCTGCTAAATTCCTGTCCATTCAAGCCAGTCATCACTTTATAAAGTCGGAACTATCAGTGTGGAAACAGATCATTTGGCCCAACTCGCCTGTGCAGACCAGATATCCTAAACTAGTCTAGTCCCATTTGTCAGCATTTGGCCCATAGTCCTCTAAACCCTTCCTGTTCGTGTACCCATCCGGATGCCTTTTATATGTTGAAATTGAACCAGCCTCCACTAGTTCCTCTGGAAGCTCATTCCATACACACACCATCCTCCTGTGTGGAAAAAGTTGTCCTTTGGGTCCGTTTTTAATCTTTCCCCTCTCACCTTAAACCAGTGCCCCTCTAGTTTTGAACTCTCCCTACCCTGGTGAAAAGACCTTGGCTATTCACCCTATCTATGCCCCTCATGATTTTATAAACCTCTATAAGGTCACCCCTCACCTGGTTGAGGGAGAATAGCCCCAGCCTATTCAGCCTCTCCCTATGGCTCAATCTCTCCAATCCTGGCGACATCTTTGTAAATCTTTTCTGTACCCTTTTCAAGTCTAACAACATCCTTCTGAAAGCAGGGAGACCAGAATGTAGGGAGTAGGCAGTATTCTAAAAGTGGCCTAATCAATGTCCTCTACAGTTGCAGCTTGATATCCCAACTTCTGTATTCTATGCACTGACCAGTGAAGGCAAGCATGCCAAATGCGGTCTTCATTGCCCTGTTTGCCTGTGAATCCATTTTCAAGGAACAATGCACTTGCATCCCTAAGTCCCTTTGTTCAGCAACACTCACCAGGGCTCTACCAATAAGTGTATAAGTCCTGCCCTGATTTACCTTTCCAAAATGCAGCACCTCACATTTATCTAAATTAAACTCTATCCCCCCCACTCCTCAGCCCATTGGTCCATCTGTTCAAGATCCTGTTGTACTCTGAGGTAACCACCTTCGCCATCTGCTTCGACATCTGCACACTTATTTACCATGCCTCCTATGTTCACATCCAAATCATTTAGCTAAATGACGAAAAGCAGAGGACCCAGCACTGGTTGTTGCAGCACACCATTGGTCACAGGCCTTGAGTTTGAACATCAACACCCCACCACCACCTCTGTCTCCTACTTTTCAAGCCAATTTTATGTCCAATTGGCTAGCTCCTCTGGATTCCATGTGATCTAACCTTGCTAACCAGACTGCCATGTGGATCACTTTGCTGAACATAGAACATTACAGCAGAGTACAGACCCTTCGGCCCTCGATGTTGTGCCGACCTGTCATACCGATCTCAAGCCCATCTAACCTACACTATTCCATGTACGTCCATATGCTAGTCCATGTAGACAATGTATACTGCTGTGCCTTTATCAGCCTCTTTTGTTACTTCAAAAAAACTCCAAGTTAATGGTACGCGATTTCCCATGCACAGAGCTAGGTTGACTATCCCCAATCAGACCTTGCCTTTCCAAATGCATCTAAATCCTGTCCCTCTGAATCCCCTCCAACAACTTACCCACCACTGGTATCCGGCTCACCAGCCTGTAGTTCCCTGGCTTTTCCTTACCATCTTTCTTAAATAATGGCATCATGTCAGTCAACCTCCAGCCTTCCAGCATCTCCTCACCTCTGGCTGACAATGATACAAATATCACAAGGGGCCCTGCAATCTCTTCCGTAGCTTCCTGTAAAGTTCTAGGAGACACCTAATCTGATCCCAGGGATTTAAACACCTTTTGTTCATTTTAAAATGTTCAGCACCACCTCTTCTGTAATGTGGGTGCTTTTCAAGATATCATTGTTTCCTCAAGTTCTCTGGCTTCCATTTCCTTCTCCATGGTAAATGGTGATATACTAAATAAGTATTTCACCTCTCCTGTGGTTCCACACTTAGATGCTTTTATTGATCTTTCTTTAAAGGGACCTGTTTTCCCCTGAGTTACTACTTTTCCTTTTAATGTGTTTGTAGAATCTCCTTGGATTCTCCTTAACCCTATTTGCCAAAGGTGGCTCATGTCCCTTTTTACCCTTGTATTCCTTTTGGGATTCACTTGACCCCAGCTGTCTGTACTTGACACATGCCCCCTTTTTCTTGACCAGTGCCTCAATTTCTCTAGTGATCCCACGTTCCCTACACCTGCCAGCCTTGCCCTTCACACTAACAGAAATGTACTTTCGTTGGACTCTGTCTCATTTTTTAAAGGCCTCCCACTTTCCAACTATCCATTTCCCTGCACATAGCCTTTCCTAATCAACTTTTAAAAGGTCTGGTCTAATACTTTAATGAAAACTGCTCATGTTTTAGTTCTGTGTAGTAGATGCAGTCATGGCAGTGTTTTTTTTTCCCTTGCAACATGCCTAATTCCAATAATTTTAATGCAACCATTTGTAAGATTCTGTGCCCCATCATTACTTGCAGTAATTAAATGGCTGCTTTATTGAAAACCCATACATTGCAATTCCCATTTTATATGCAAGAGTGGAGTGCAGCAATCCCACTTTAGTGAGGCCTGTCACATTTGAACCAAAAGCTTTCAGCTCTGTTTTGATCGGGTTCACACGGGACAGAGTGCTCATGTTTTGGCTTGTCTTGGCAGACACCTGGTATGTTAGTGCGGTATGGATGTGAGAGAAATAGTAGTTGGTTTTTTTTCCAAATAACTAAACAAACAAAATGGGTCAAATTAAATTATTTTGCATCTCCCTCTTCATATTATCAATACCCCAGTTGCATCCTGCAAGGTTTCTACTCATTTTAACTACTCTCTTACATACATGCTGTTTGCTTGTATATTTTATGCCAATTTCATTGCCAATTTTCTCCTTATTAGCTTTTAAATCAATTTTTTTAAAAAACCTGATCCTCTGGCCTACTATTACTTTTCACTGCTTTGTATACTGTAAGTAGGAACAGTTTTGTAAAGTGTTGGGCTGTCCAGTTGTATGTGATATTTTAAAATGTTGTACAAATTTTGCATGGTTGTCCACATGCAATGTCATTTCTGGCATGGTTCGTTCTTGATTTTTGGAGGTGAGTTGGTGGAAGCCAGTAAGTGAGACCTGCATCGCTGACATACAGAGGCAGTCATGTCTATCAAATGACAGAAAAATATGCAACATTAACAAATTAGTGTTTTTTTATAAAGTATTTTCGTGCCAGTTCTGGTTCAGCGATAGAAGGCATCAGTGAGACCACATCTTGAATACAGTATGAAGTTTGGGGCTGCTTACTTATATGCAAGCATATAAATGCATTGAAGGTGGTCAGAGGAGGTTCACCAGCTTAAATGCTGGAAACTAGAGAGTTGGCTCATGAGGATGGATTACAGACTTTCTTCTCTTGGAGTTTAGAAGAATGGTGGGGGGGGGGGGTGCGGGGGGTTGATTGTTCAAGTTTAAGATCCTAAATGTTCTTGACAAGATGAATATGGAAAGCATGTTTTCTCTTGTGAGAGTTGAGAGCTAGGGGACACTTGTGAAATTAAGAGCCCTCATTTCAGGACACAGATGACAAGCATTTTTTTTCCCACTGAGGATCGTGAGACTTACTGTGTCATTGAATGTAGTAAGACGGCGGTCACTGAATATTTTCAAGACAGAGGTGGATAGATTCTTCTTAGGCAGTGGAATTTAGGGTTTTTGGGAATGTGGAATTTGAAACACAAACCAATTAACAATGATTTTATTGCATGGCAGGGCAGACTCGGAGCTATGTATTTACTTCTCTTATTTTGTATATTGTGAGAAGTTTAGGAAAGCTGTTGATTCTTTTTATCTGGAAACCTGTATTTCCTCACTTACTTTACAACATTGTCAAGGTTGAGGTGGCTATTAGTGACTGACTGTGGTGGAATTTACAGAGGCCACTAAACTTTTAGTTCTAAATACTTCAGAGTCTCTAATGGTGTAGATGTAGTATCTGCTGTTTATCTTTACTAAAATTATGATTGGTAGAAATGTTCATTTCTTAAAGCTATTGTTGAAGATCTGAACCATGAATCAAAAATTATTAACGTTTGAAAGTAAAACCATTGCATTACTAAAAATGGATTGATGGAGCTAGATGACTGGTAGTTATAGATGTTACAATCATTAACAAATGTTTTCCATATCAGGTGGTAAAAGCGAGATCACAGTCACATTTTGGAAGGTAAATAAATATTTAATGTTGAAAAGTAGCAGAACCAAGTATCATGTAGTTGTACAAGAAGCTTCTAGCTATTGCTCAGTAATTTTGAGCAATCTGAAGTCTGTTGCCTTGCTGCAATCTCATTACACACTTTGTCTTACAGGGCAGTGTTGAAACATAATGATTTGAGATCAAGACAAGAATTAACTGCACACCTCACCAATCAGTGGCCCTCCCCAGGAGCACTAGATGCAGATGCTGTTGCTTTGGATACACTTCTGTACAGAAAACAGTGTGGACAATGGGATGAGTATGCTTTACGTTTTATTTTAAAGTGCCAAGTTTGACTTGTTCTGGTTGTGATTATTCTAACTTAAGAATCACTCATATCGTTATACTGCCTTGCTGTAGCTCATGTGAGGTTTTTATTTCATCACAAAAGGATTTTTCTTTCTCTCTGATAGATTTGTAACATTAACCTTACTGTGTCTCCACTATTATTGCCTGACCTGCTGAGTATTTTCAACAATTTCTGTTTGTTTCTGTTTCATGTTTTCCAGCATTTGTAGTGTTTTGCCTTTTGATGTTCAACTTGAACAAACATAAGAGAAAACGAAAAGACGAGGATATTCTGGGCACTTTTTCAAATACTGAAGTCATAACAATATATTTTAAGGGCAAACAAAAATTTTCAGATAAGGTACTCGCTACTCAAGACTAAACAATCTCTTCATCTACCAAAGCAAATTGTCAGAGAATCTAGAACTGGGGGGGGTCATAGTTTAAATTAACGGGCAACCAATTTGAAGTAGTTTTTTTTCCTCATGAGAGCTTGGAGTCTTTTAAAGCTCCCTTCCTCCAAAAGTTAATGGATGCAGAATCTTGAAGGCAGAGGTAGATGAAGTTGGTAACCAAGATGATGGAAAATTATTGGGACATGCAGGAATGTAGAGTTGAGATTAAAATAAGATCAGCTATGATCTCATTGAGTGCCAGGGTAGGCTCAAAGTGCGAAATAGGCTGCTCTTGTTCCTTGTTTGTGCGTTCATAACTTAAACTAACTAACAGTCTATAAAATATGCATTTTTTTATAACTTGCTCAATTGATATGACATTTGTATATATTAATTATTAGTTGACAAAGATGATAATGTATGTTTGTAATGAGTATTTTAAATATTGAGCATTTATGAAAATTAGGAAATTTTATTTTAAAAAATTTTCCAACTTTCAAAGCTGGCGAGTTGGTGTACAGAGCATTGAAGGCTGAGGGGTGAACTTATAAAAGTTTATAAAATCATTAGGGGTATGAATAGGGTGAATAGTCAGGGTCTTTTCTGTAGGGTAGGTGAGTCCAAAACTGTGGAGCTGGAGGAACACAGCAGGTCAGGCAGCATCAGAGGAGCAGGAAAGTTGACGTTTCGGGTTGGGAAGCTGGTCCCAACCTGAAACGTTGACTTTCCTCTGCTGCCTTACCTTCTGTCTTCCTCCAGCTCGACACCGTGTTGACTCTGACTCCTGCATCTGCAGTTCTTGCTATGTATAAATGAAATATCTTGTTACATTTTTAGGAGAATTTTTTTTTGTTGTTTTGGAGAAATTTAGTAATCACACACAAGGATTGATGAAACGATTTTGATTTGTTTACCTAAAGCTGAGATTATATACAGATAATTTTCACTGGGAGCCAAGTATAATACAACATACTTCGATCGTTTTGCTTCAGAATGACAACAGGCCATGGATACATCTCAGCCTGTCAAGGTGTATCATTTTTGCATGGAATGATTGAGGGCAATTTACAATATTTAAACACTTATGTCATAGCACTATATGTAGTCTGCATGTTTGTGACTTAAAGACATGGTGATTTAAGATTACTTTCACATGTTATTGGCAAGCTTGCAAGATATTGTTGTGATTTGTCTTTGCAGACACAGTTTCCAAAGTTTGGAGCAGCTGTCTGCAGAGATCAGTCTTTCTTCAACTTCACTAGATCCATTACATCCACAAAAGGAGGGGGTGGGAAGGCATGGAAACTCAAAAAGTGAAGGTAAGATTTAAGGGGACAAGAAGTGGTATTGACATCCTGATCTACCATTGGCTCTGCATTAAATACTTACAAGTGCATTATTTTGTGGATAGAAACCTATTTTTATTCAGTGAGAACAAGATGTCAACTGTACAGAATTTATGACTAAGGTGCATAGTAAAAAGTTGTTGCATTTATTGTCCCAGTTAGCCAAACATATCTGAAGCTTATCTATTCGTAAATAACTACGGCTAGACTAGCTGCTTTTCATTTTAGCTGGAGGTTGGACTCTTGCTGCTGAGTCAGAAGGTTCATGTCTTGCAACAAATACTTGAAGACAGTCTAAGCTGATTTATTTCAGTAGAGCATTGCGGGAGTGCTATACTGTTGGAAGTGCTGTATTTTATTTCAAATTTTAAATCCTTTGCTTTCAGATGGTTGTTTTTTTAAGAAAGAAATTTAATGGTAGTATTTCACAAAACGGATGGTAATATTAACCAATATTCATGCCAGAAGCAACATCAGGAGAAAAGTAGATTGTCTGACCATTATTACATTTGCAGTTTGTGGGAGCTCGCTTGGGTGCAAACTGTCTGCTGTGTTTCCAATTTTTACCACTGTGACTACACTTCAAAATAGTTATGGCTTGTGGCATATCCTGACACTTTATTCTGCCCAGCATCTGACAATCCCAAAACATTCATGTAGGCACTTCACAATTTCTGAGGGGGGGTGAGGGGCAAGATATGTTTGCTGACAACAACTGAAGATAACAGCAGTGGTGTTGTAAATTCTTTGTGTGAATGTGATGGGATAAAAGATGAGTATCCCATTGATTTTTGAGGCATTTTTTTCCACCTTCAGCATGATGTCACTACCAGGCACTTGCCCACCCTTCCTGCTCAATATTCTGAACAGACTGTGTTGCATCTACAATAGTCTTCTCTTGAAACATCTCCAACATCCCCTCCTTGTAGAACTTCACCGAAAGCACAGAAGATATAACATGTTCCCTTTCAACTTCCCTGTTCTCAGCATTCAGGAACCCAAATGTTTCTTGCAAACAAGGCAGCTGTTTATTGTTCTGCTTTCAATTTGATATACTGATTTATGATGCAGTCTCCTTCACACTGAGATACCTCTGCAAATCTTGCTCTGTGGCTGCCTGTTATTTTGGTTCTCTGCTTTGCACCCATTCTATCCTTCTGGTCTTTTACACTAATCCCATGAAGCTCAATATCAACACATTGAACAGCTCTTCCTCTTTTTATTGAGTACCTTCCGGTCTTTTGGACTCAAGAAAATTGAGTTTAACCAATTTAGATTTCAACCTCTGTCCATTTTCTTTCTTTTTTGACTGGAGCATTTTATACTGATTTTGATACTTCCGGATACATGCTTTTATATTTTATTCATTCATGGAATGTGGGAGTCACTGACTGGGCTGGCATTTATTACCCATCCCTCATTGCCCAGAGGGCTGGTGTGGTTGAACTCAATGCTGTGGATCTGGAGTCCCAGAGCAGGTAAGAAAGCCAGTTTGCTTCTGTAAATGTCTACTTTCAGGAAAAATTATGCCAATGGTTTCATTGTCATCATTTGACTCCTCATTACAGTTAAATATTGAAATGAAATTCTACAACCTTCCATGGCAGGATTCGAATCTGGGTTCGCAGAATATTACCAGGGTTGCTGGATTAATTGGCCTAGTGGTATTAATCGCTAGTTTTTGAATCCTCTAAGGTCACCATAGGCCAGCTGTCTCACTGGAGAGAGATGATCTGGTGGTGGTTTGACCTGGGGATTGCCATACCTCAGGTGAAGGGGCGAGGCTGACAAGTTCTTCATGGGAACCTCAGATGGTGCAGGAATTGAACCCAAGCTGTAGGCATTACACTGCTTCACAAGTCAGATATACAGTTGACTGAGCTAACTGATTCCTTGATGCCTCTAAGCTCATCATCTACTTTTTCATTTTGCCTTGCTTCATCATCTTTTTGTCTTTAACCTAAGCTGAAATTTCTCCGTCCTGTCACAGATCATCCCTTTCCCTTCCTCTGTCATTGCTTAAAATCTGTTATATCTCTTAATATTTCTTTGCTCAAACATTGAACTGAAACATTAACTCTGTTTCTCTTTCCATAGATCCGGAGTGGCCTGCTGAGTTTTCCTGGCAATTTTTAGAGTCAGAGTTGTACAGCATGGAACCGGGCCCCTCAGTCCAACTAGTCCATGCCAATCGTTCCCAAACTAAACTAGTCCTAGTTGACTGTGTTTGACCCATATTCCTCCAAATCTTTCCTGTTCATGTCCTTATCCAAATGTCTCTCAAATGCTGTAACTGTACTTGATCCACCACGTCCTCTGGCAGTTCATTCCGCACGTCAACACTAAGCTTAAAATAAAAGGTTGCTCCCCTGTCTATCTTTTTAAAACATTTTCCTTGCACCTTAAAAAAATATGACCTTTTTGTTTTGAATGCCCACCGTAGGGGAAAGACCTTTTTGATATTCACCTTACCTATGTTCCTCAATCTCCTCCACTCCAGTGAAAAAAGTCCCAGCCTATTTTTGTAACTCAAACCTTCCATTCCTAGCAACATCCTGGCAAATCTTTTCTGAACATTCTCCAATTTAATAATCACCTTCCTATAGCAAGGTGACCAGAACTGTGCACAGTACTCCAGAAGAGGCCTCACCAATGTCCTGCACCACCTCAACATGATGTCCCAACTCCTATACTCCAAGGTCTGAGCAATGAAGGCAAGTGTGCTAACTGCCATATAGCCACCCTGTCTACTTGTTTCGCAGGTTTCAAAGAAATGTGTACTTGAACCCCTAGGAACACTACCCAGGGCCATACTAGTAATTGTGTAATTTCTGGCCCTTGATTATTTTACCAAAATGCAATACCTCACGTTTATCCAAATTAAACTCTGCCACTCCTCAGCCCGTTGATCTAATTGATCAAGATCCCTTTGTGATCTTAGGTAACCTCTTATTGTACAAAATACCACCAATTTTGGCATCATGTGCAAACTTACTAACCATGCCTCCTATAATCTTATCCAAATCATTTATATAAATGTCGGAATGTTTTTCTCAACCCAGGACAAAGATACAAGTAGTAGGCAGGATTCAGACAAGTGGAAGATATTTATACAAGCATAAACCAGTTTACACAGGGTGTGTGCTGAAGGATCTTCCCCGAATCTGGCTTCGGAAGATAGATCAATGATACAACTTCTGCTTTTGCAAAGAAATACTGCATTTTTGTACATTGTATCTGATTACTGTAACACAATGTAGCCACTGACCTTCTGCCTAATTGAAACACTCAATCCTGTGAGGCACCTAATCAATAATGGGCACTTCTTTAGACAGCCCCAGGTCCCTATGATCTTATGGTATTAGCTAGACACTGTAATTGCTAGGCCTTTGCGATCTTCCTATGCATGCTATTTATTAGCATTACAAAAGTTTAATGGCTCTACTCCTTCAGGTCTTTCTCGGACTTCCTTGTCTGAGGACAGCTCAAATTCTGCTACCCATTGAATTTTGGTGCTGTCTTTTACCACATTCAGGTATCCCTTTATTTTCCCACTGTCCCAAATACATAATGTAAAAATAAAAAGTTAGTTTTAACTAATTGCTGTAAGGTTAACTTCTGTTATAAAGTTAATTGTAAGGGTAGCATTTTGCAGCTACTATTGTCAGCATCTTGTAATTTATAGGTAGTGATCAATCTATCTTGTTCAGGGTGTAAGAGAAGGTGTCTCCTAAGGCTAGTTAATTTTCACATCTAAGCTTAAATACTTTTAAGGCTTGTATTATATTCTGGTTATGTAATGAAACCAGCTTTTATGATTCTAGCATTTTTAGCTAGAAGCTATTTAATATTGCCGGTAGCTTCAAAGAGGCAGCTATTTACTAACTTTAGCTGTTTCCTTGCAGCTGTTGGATACTTCAGTCAGCACCTGATGTTATTCATTTACTGGGACAATCATCCTTTCATTAATAAGGCTGGAATTTGAAAGTTTCTTTGTCTCATTCCATTAAAGTTTGCCTTACTCCACTTTGGAACCTTAACTTTGTGGAAGGCTTATCCTTTTACTGTAATGCTGTCAGTTTTAAAATAGGTTATGTTTATTAGCCCCAGTCCCTTGCCCTGCCTTACTTCCCAAGAGAAGGTCAAGTTTTGCTCCTTCTGTAGAAGGTACGTGCATGTATTGATTAAAATAAATTTTCTTGAACACACACCTTTAAAAATTCTTCAGTGTCCAAGCCTTTAACACTGGTAGTTCCAATTAATGTGTGTAAAATTAAAGTACAATTTTAAAAATCTAAAGTTTAAAAAAAATTGTGTAGGATTTAAGATTTCTGGCATTCAGAATTTTTGTCCTTTTGTATCAGACTGCTGACCAGAGTGCTGAGGATGTAACACTGGAGGAAGTTTCTGATTTTTGTTTTGGGGAGGAGGAATGGGGGAAAACTGAGGTAGACTCAGAGTTGAAGACAAGTGCTGTAATTTACAATATCTGATAGACAGAGAGGGAACATTGACCAGTGAAGATGGCTCAGCAGAAAAAATAAAATCTGTGTGCATGCAGGATTTAGTGCCCACAAACTGTTTTAATGATTTTTATAACTAATTTTGTAATGCTGTGGCTAGCTCTTATTTGTGCATTTTAAATGTGCCTGAGTTTTATGAAATGAAAGCTGAAAAAGTAAAGGCATTGTTTTATTTACAGGGAAGGAGGACACTCCCTCATTACTTGGTTTATGTGGATCCTTGACTTCCATGACAAGTTACAAGTCTCTTACAAGCCTCAAGTCAAGTGAATGCCTTGCAAGTCCCAATGCCGAGATTACAAGCCCAGGGCTCACCCCATCCTAGGAATTATGTTATCAGCAAAGCAATGATGAAGTTGGCTCCTTGTGCAATTAGGTGACATTCCAAACATTCAAATCCTGAAAAGCATGGAAACTTGACACAATAAATCCAAACTGATTTTATTTAACCAGAAAACCAATAGAAAAGAAGCTTTCTACTCAGTGGTATCTTCAGCATCTGCAGAAGGTTTTGGCCAATTGTGCGGATTGCTTTACTTAGGCATTTGCTTTGGAACTTATTCTAGACATGCAAATATAATTCATGACAGCTTATGTTGAAATTTGTTTCCCATAAAATGTCTGCTGTAAGATGCCCTCCTTGTGACAGGGAAAAAAAACAATTGTTGTTTGTGCTGGAGTTACTTTTACTGACGCCTGAGATACTCATGAATTTATGGAGCAAAGAGGTTGTCAAATGTGTAATTAACTTCATTGCATAAAAAGAAAAGCTGCTACTTTTCCTAGAGAATATGAAGTTGAAGTATTCTCTGTTCCTTGTCCTAATTAAGATTGCAGACTTCTAGATGTATGTCATTAGATGTGTATTTATTTCTTTACATTGACAGTCTTCGGATCAAAGCCATTTTTCATGGACCTGCAAGTGAAGATGATGCCTAATCTCTCTTTTTGGGCAGTGTTTTTAACTAACTTGATACAAGATGCCTTTAACATTCTGACAGGGCTTAGGTGTGTGAAGGTGTAGATTGGATTTATTAATTAATGTGAAAGTTTTAATTATCTCTGATACTTGAGAATGTAAATGATGAGCACATTTGGTGTTAATTTAAGTGCAGTTGCCAAGACGTGTTCATTATTTGGGACTAGTTACTATTGATATCAAGTCAGGAACAAGCATTATAACCAAGTGCACTGGTTTAAGTACTACACCCGATGTTGTAATTGTTCAATTCCAATGTCATTGCATCAACAAAATTATGACACATTTTCCTGCCCTTTAAAAAAAATTATTGCACGCCACTCATTGTCACAATCAACAGCAAATCATTGATTTGAACACACTGACAGATGATGGGTACAAATTTTGTTAACACTGGTTTAAAGAGTTGGTAATAGAACCCTGCCACAGATACATGCTTGAAAGTATAGATTATGAAAACTATTGAATAGTTCTGGTAATTGAAACTAACTAGATATGAAATTTTCTATACTTAAATGCAATTTACAATTTTAAACTCTTTGACCTTGTATTTACATGTATGTTCATAACTGTCAATTTATGTAATATTTAAATCTAATTGGCCTAAAGTCACAGCAGTTCCTCACTTTAGTTGTTACTTTGAATTGTTTATATGTAAGAATAATTATTCACAATGGGGTCATAGTGTACAGGGTCTTTTATTTAAAAGAATGTTAAAGTATTGTCGTCTAACCCTAATTTTTAGTGTTTACTTTTAAATACAATCCCATTGTATTTGTAAACATTTTTGTTCTATATAGAGCTAACATTAAGTTGTTGGTACAATGTACATAATGCATGATGAATCTGTTTACTTTGTGTACCAATGGTGTTTACAGGGTCTTTATTTAATCTAATTTAATTGAGAAAGGTGATGTCAAATTTTACTTGCATATGCTTTCATAAATTTCGTCTTAAGACACAAATTATCAATAAACTGCATGTATAATAAAGTTAAATAAATAACCTCCTGTAGTTTGACATTTAGGCTACAGCTGTAACATTATTATCTATCTGCCTCTGATTTTAGTATCATTAAGTTCTGAATGAGGGACTGAACAAGCTGGATTTTACAGTTGGCACCAAAGTAGCAACTCAGTCTGTTCATTATGCTTGTAGCTGCCCACAGACTCTTCATGTAATGTCGATTACATTTCATTGTTTTCTGTAAAGTGCTTTGAGATGTTTGGTAATCATGTAAAATACCATACAAATTCAAGCATTTTAAAAATGTGACAACATAGTGTAATTATAGATTTTCAGTGTAGTTCTCGTCTAAGTTGCCGCGTACAAGGCAACAGCCTGTCTCTTCCACCATCTTAACTGAATAATCCTCACAAACATGCACTGTAAAACTTAGAGTAAAATTAGAAATTTAACAAATTCACGTGCAGAGAACAAAAGGGAGAAACAGGATTGGGAGTGGAAAGAGATAGCAAGAAATATGGATGCTGGAATCAGAGATAACTAAGTGTGAGCTAGAGGAAAACAGCAGGCCAGGGAGCATCAGAGGAGCAGGAAAGCTGAAATTTCAGAAACAGAGGAGGGGTGGGGCTGGGGAAGATAGATGGGATGGTAATAGGTGAGTGCAGATAGGGGGTGGCGAAGATTGGTCAGTGAGGTGGGGGGGGAAAAAGATGGACTTGTCAAGGAGGTGGGGATGAGAAGGAGAGTTGGACATGGGATGAGGCAGAGTGAGGGGAGATTTTAATGCTGGTGAATTCCATGTATAGGCCAACAGGCTGTAGGCTCCTGAGGTGCTGCTTCTGCAGTTTGTGGGTGGAGTTGTTGTGACACTGGAAAAGGCCATGGATTGGCATGTCACTCAGGAAATGGGCGGCGAGTTAAAATGTTGTCCTTTATTGTGAACAGAGCGCAGATGCTCTACAAAGCAGTCTTTGAACCTCCGCTTGGTCTCACTGATGTAGAGGGGACCACATCGGGAGCAGCAGATGCAGCTGACTAAATTGATGGATTGAGAGGTTTTTTTAAATTTACGATTCTCCAACAATAATTGCAGCATCTCTGAGGAGGTTAAATAAAGTTGCATAAAGTTGTTGGGCATGCCTGGCTAGTG
This sequence comes from Stegostoma tigrinum, assembly GCF_030684315.1. Taxonomy (NCBI): domain Eukaryota; kingdom Metazoa; phylum Chordata; class Chondrichthyes; order Orectolobiformes; family Stegostomatidae; genus Stegostoma; species Stegostoma tigrinum. Next base: position 113,165,559 of record NC_081355.1, read on the forward strand.
ACCACTCAAAATGGAAAACATTCACTTGTGAAGGCGTCAAACATTGAGAAACTGTTTCAAAAACAAAGGCAAAGTGTTGAAGAGAGTTAACAATTCTCGAAACAAATCATTTCTAACCTCACAAGCAGCAACTGCCCTAACATGGCAGAGTCTGCAGATCCCAATTGGTCTCAACAACCATCTATCTCAAACAGCTTTATAAGACTTTGGTTAGGTGAAGTATTGTATTCAATTCTATCACCACATTACAGAAAGGATGTGGGGGCTTTGGAGAGGGAGCAAAAGAGGTTTACCAGGATGCTGTCTGGATTAGAGGGTATGAGCTGTATGGAGAGACTAGAAAAGCTTGGGTTGTTTTCTCTGAAGTGGTGGTCACTGAGGAGAGATCCAATAGAAGTGTGTAAAATTGAGATGCATAGATAGGCTCACAATCAGTTGATCAACTCTTCCCCAGAGTTGAAATGCCTAATACTGGGAGGCATGCATTAAGGTGACAGGGCTAAAGCTTGAGGGAGATGTGAGGGGCATGTTTTTTAGAGTAGCAGGAGTCTGGAATGCACTGCTAGGGGGCGGAGGCAGATACAATAGGGACTTGTAGATAAGCACCTGAATATGCGAGGAATGCAGGCATATGGACCAAGACTAGGCAGAGGGGATTAGTTCATTTGGTGTCATGTTTGGCACAACATCATAGGCCAAAGGGCCTATTCCTAAGTTGTACTATTCTATGTTCTAAGAGTTGAAGCAAGTCATCCTCAATCCTGAAGTAATATTTAAGAGGTTAACACAGTAGACAAAAGGTAAAGATTTTGTAATTGGGCTTTTTAAGTTTTTTGTGATGCAGCTCATTTTAGTTGAAAAGCATAAAATGTTAATCTGGGCAAAAAGATCAAAACAAATCACCATCAATTTGTGTAGTGAGTATTGTGCTTGTGGTAAGTAACTCTAAATTTATTTGTACATGCGAAGTCGAACATCATTGCATTACAGCAAGTGCCCTGCACTACTAATAAAACCAGTTTAAAACTTGGGAAGACATTTCCTTTTAACTGTATGCCTGAATTTTTTTTGCTGGATAATGCGAAATTTAGCCTTGGGTATGAGCTATACTTATTAGTGGTGTTGCGAAGTTGGGTAGAGTATTTGTGGATTGGGAGGCAGCAAGTTTAAAATTTAGTGTTAGTATAATGCTAGGGAGGGAAAGCATTGCGTGGTCCCTCTAAAAGATGATGTGCTTTTTCTATGATTAGAGATTTAAAACGGATGTCTGTGACCAGCAGCTTGAAAGTTTGCAAGTCACAGCATCTGAATTGAAACATTTGTATCAAAAGGCTGTACTGCTGGCAGGCCAAGCAGCAGCTTTTTTAACCAAGACAACAATTTGTTGAATTTAGCCAATCTATTTGAACCAGGCTCCTAGATGCCAAAAACCAATCAAATTTAAATCTGATGGTTTTGACAACATAGAACCAATCTCATTGTAAGAAATTTGCATATCATCAAGGGTATAAAAGAAGGGGCGAGTTGGACAAAGCAGCACAGCTGAACTGCCATCCGCCAGACCTAATAGCTGACAGCTCTCGAGAGAATCGCTAGCTCTCAGACTCTTGTGTGTCTTAGCACTATCTGAATAAGAAAGGTACCCACAGCACGACGAGTTAATATTCGTCGCCGAAGAATCAACAGGGAAGGCTCGGATCATCCTGGAAGACTAGTAACTTGGCTGCGATTTTGACAGACTAAATTCTTTTCTTTATAAGTGGAACTTATATTTTTATTGTAACAGCATACTAGTGGAACCTTGTTTGATTTGGGAATAGTTAGTAGTTGGGGATTGTTCAGTTTGTTAATAGTTTAGTTAATTTGTTCTCTGTTAGAATTTGATAGATAAGTTGTTATTTGTTCACTATAAAGCGAGTGTCAGGGATTTATTGTATTTAACTACTAGAAGTTGCTGAAAGGCAGATTACACCACAACTGTCCGAGGGGGGTCAACCCCCGATTTGTAACAATTACTCTGGCAGCAAGCACACTTTCAGAATAGTGTGGATACAAAATAGAGTGAAAATAACTAGGATTTTAGATAATTCTGAAAATGTTTAGAACATTGAATTATCAAATGATTGATCAGACAGCAAAAGTTACCATGCATATGGTTTATATACACATACACACGGGGCTTATATCGAGTGAGAATTAGCCATGATCATTTCAGCTGTGATTACACGGACTGCACATAGCCAATGAAATTATAATTCACTTTTGTGTATACTTCTATTTATTTTACTGATATGTATTCATTATTAAGTTTTTTTTAATTAAAAATTGAGTTACTCCACATGGAAACTGTGTCTCTGTTGGTAGGATGGAGTAAGAAACCTGTGATTCAGTAGAGACAATGGGAACTGCAGATGCTGGAGAATCCAAGATAACAAAGTATGTAGCTGGATGGGTCTGCTGAGTTCATCCAGCTACACACTTTGTTATCTGTGATTCAATAGAGGCAGTTCCTGGGATGTAAGAAGTCCGTTCTGCAAGTCAGAATGATACAGGAGGATGAAAAACAGCTGTTCATAAGTACGGGAAATATTCATATGTCGTATCTTCAAAATTATAACCAAATGGGATCAAAATTGTAAGTACGAGTGTTCTTTAATCGGACTTGCTTAATTCAGGGATACCCTGGAGTGCTTGATTTTGTAATGGAGTTATTTTAGGATTCCGGTGGTTAGTCACTTGGGAGAAGAGAAATCCCAGCTCTTAATTTACCAATCAATCAGATTTCTGCTCAAAGGGTGTCTCTTTTCTGTTCATTTATGGCATGTAAAGGCACTTGTAGTGGAGTGGTAGAGTCCCTGCCTCTGAGCCAGGAGGCCCTGGTTTGTGTCCTTACCTGCTCCAGAGGTATGTAGTACTATCTCTGAATAGGTTGATTAGAAATGTATGTTTTGAAGAAAAATCTTGCCTTTTAACAAAGTACCACAGGGTGCGAAGTTGAATAAGGTTAAATCCTGCAGGTTCCAGGGAGAGCTTTCCAATTGGCTATGAAATTAGCTTGAAGGTAGAAGACAGGATGGTGGTAGAGGGTAATTTTTCAAACTGGAGGCCTGTGACCAGCAGTGTGCCCCAGGGGTCAGTGCTGGGTCTATTGGTATTCGTCACTTATATAAACGGTTTGGATGAGAATTTAGGAGTTATGGGTAGTAAGTTTATGGATGATGCCAAGATTACTGGTATAGCTGACGGTGAAGAAGGTTATCTGGGAACAGTGTGAGATCAAACCTGAGCAGCACCTTACATGGTCAATGGTAGGGCCCTGGGAAGTGTTATAGAACAGAGATCGATGGGTATGGGTTCATTGCTCCTTTGTAAGTGGAGTCACAGGAAAACAGGGTTTTGAACAAGGCTTGTGACATGCTTGCTTTCAACTGAGTATGGGAGTTGGGATGTTTTCTTGCAGCTGCACAAGATATTGGTGAAGCTGCATTTAGAGTAGTGCAGCAGTTTTGGTTGCTTTATTATAGGAAGGATATTATTAAACTAGAAAGAGTGCAGAAAAGATTTACTGGGATGCTACCTGGACTGGAGGGTTTGAGTTATAAGGAAAAGCTGGATAGGCTGGAACTTTTCTTTTGCCCCTGGAGTGTAGGCAACTGAGGTCTATAAAACTATATGTGGTGTAAATAAGGTAGATGGTCAACAGCTTTTTCCAATGGTAGGGAAGTCTAAATCTTGAGGCATAGGTTTAAGGTAAGGACAAGGATATAAAAGGGGCCAGAGGGACAAATGTTTTCACACAGGGTGGTGAATGTCTGGCTCTGGCCACCAGAGGTAGTGGTGGATGAGAGTACAATTACATCATTTAAGAAACATTTAGACATGTACATGGATGGGATAGGTATGGAGGGAAATGGACCAAACACGAGCAAATAGGACTAGATTGTGGAAACTGAATGCATGTATACGTTGGGCCAAAGGGCCTGCTTCCTTGCTGTAAATGTGTATGACTGAGCATTACTGGGAAGGTTATCCTTAATTGCACGCAAGATGATTAGCCACTATTTTTGGACTGCTGCAGCGTATATGTATATCCATAATGCCGTCAGGGAGTGAGTTCCAGGATTTTATTCAGTGACAGTCAAGGATTGGTGGTTGAATTCTAATTCAGGAGCATATGCCCCTTGATGGGGAACTCTCGTTATGATATTCCTGCGCATCTTTTAGGCTTCTAAGGTCTATCAGAGGAGCCTTGGTAAGTTCCAATAGCATTACTTTAACAGAAACAGACTGCTGTCACTATGTACCAGTAGTGGAGGAAATGAATGTTTAATGCAGTAGATGGGATGCCCATCAAGCTGACTGCTTTTCCCTGGCTGGTGTTAAGTTTTCTCAAGGGTTGTTGGAACTGCATTAATCCAGCCAAGCGGGGTCTGTTCCAACACATTCCTGACTTATGACTGCTTTTGAAGGGTCAAGAGATGAATTTCTTGCCTTTAGAATCCTCCGCCTCTGATCTGCATTTGTACTCCTTATGTTTAATCCAGTTATGTTCCAGACCAAAGGGAACTCGCAGGATGTTGATACGGAGAGACTTGGTGACAATAATGCCTTTAACAGCAAGAGGAGATTGCTAAGTGTCACTGTGGTTAGTGTTGTCCCTTACCTGGTGCTGCTACATGCAGACATAGAACATAGAACATTACAGCACAGTACAGGCCCTTTGGCCCTCGATGTTGTGCCAACCTGTCGTACCGATCTCAAGCCCATCTAACCTACGCTATTCCATGTATGTCCAATGAACTATTTTACTAAGGAATTGTGAATGTTTGTGAACATTGTGATGGAATATTCTCTAAACACTTATCATAACACCAGAAAGGTAATTGATGAAGCTGAATACAGTTTGGCCTAAGCCCATTCCCCATAATAACACATACCACTTTGGATACTGTTTTTGGTAGGGTGGGGAATCCTTTCAGGGGCTCGCAGCAGCAGTCAGGTCAGTGGCACTGTTACCACCTGTGAGACCCAGAGGGAAAGGTACAGTCCGACAGAGCAATTATTGATAGGAGACTCCATTGTGAGGGGGACAAATAGGAGATTCTGTGGCCACAGATTAAACACACCAGGATGGTATTACCTCCTGGGTGCTAGAGTGTCTCTCGTTGCAGAACAGTCTGAAGGGGAAGTGTGGCAAGCCAGAGGTCATGTGCATATTGTCTATGTCATTTATACCAAAGGGATGGAGTCCTGCAAAATAAGTATAGGGAGTTAGGTAGGAATTTAAAGGATAGTGATCTCCAGATTACTCCCAGTGCCATGCACCATTGACAATAGAAATAGAAAGACAGGCTAGATGAATGTGTGGCTGAGGAATTGGTGTGGGGTTGGGGTTGACAGGGGCACAGGGGTTTCCAATTCTTGGATCATTTGGGATCTCCTCTGGGGTAGAGGTAACCTGTACAAGAGGGACAGGTTGCACATGAACAGTGGGGGTCCAAAATCCTCTGTTACGAGTTAAACCCAGGAGGGTTTAAACTAGTTTGGCAGGGGTTGGGACTTTGAATAAGAGAGGGCCCATCAATATGTTAGAGGAAAATACGTTAGCCATCAACAGCAAGCTTGCTATTCAGGATAGCTAGGGGTACAGTACAGGGAGGGAAAGAGTTCTGGTTTAAAGTACATTGAAATAAATGCACGAGGCCTAACTGGTAAAGCAGAATGAGCTCATAGCATGGATTGACTCTGGGAACTAGGATATTATAGCCATAAAAGAAACATGGCTGAGAGAAGGGCAGGACTGGCAGCTCAATGTTCCAGGTTACAGAAGCTACAGGTGTGACAGAAGTACAAGCGAGGGGGGAAGAGTTGCCCTTTTGATAAGGGAGGACATAACAATGCTTAGAGAGGATATTGTTAAGGGGTTATTAAATGAGGCCATGTGGTTAGAACTTAAAAACAAGAAGGGGATGGTCACTCTGTTGGGACTGTTATACACCCCAAATAGCTACCAGGTACGAGAGGAGCAGATGTGTAGAGAGATTGCTTTTACCTGTAGGAATAATAGAGTAGTATTGGTTGGAGATTTTAATTACCCCTGTATTGACTGGGCCATCCAGAGTGTAAAAGGCCCAGATGAGGTGGAATATGTCAAGTGTGTCCAAGTTTCTGAAATCAATATGTCGAGGGCCCTACTGAGGAGGGTGTAACACTGGACGTCCTTAGGAAACCAGGTCAGGCAAGCGACTGAGGTAAGAGCATTTTGGGTTCAGTGACTATAACTCTTCTTTTTCCATAACTGTGAAAACTATAGGACAGGTCCAGAGGTTAAAGTGCTAAATTGAGCAGGGCCAATTTTATGGCCATTAGGCAGGATCTAGCAGTGGTCAGTTGGGTGAGTATGTTGGAAGAAAAAGGAACGTACATGGGAGGCTTATTGAAGTGTGATATCAAGAGTCCAGGGACAGTATGTCCCTGTAAGGGTGAAAGGGAAAAGCTGGCAGGTTTAGGGATCCCTGGTTGATGAGGGATATTGAGGCTGTGCTTGGAAAAAGAAGGCATATGTGGGTTTAAGCTATTGGGCTCAAGTGAATCTCTGACTGTAAAAAGTGTAGGAGCACATGAGGGAAATCAGAAAAGTAAAAAGAAGATGCAAGTGTGATCTGGCAGATAAGGTTAAAGACAGTCTCTAAGAGGTTTTATAGCTATATTGAGAATAAAAATGCAGCTAGGGAGAGAATATGTCCCCTTAACTCAGCATGGCCATCTATGTGTGTTTTGCTCTCTGAGGAGAGAATCATGGATGCTAAGGAAATAAGGAACACAAGTGGGGATGTTTTGGACTACACATACATTACCAGAGAGGTGTTTGCAGCCTTAAAATTTAAGGTAGGTGAATCCCCTGAACTTGATCAAGTCCATCCTTGGATCTTGTGGGAGGCGAGGGAAGAGATTTTTTTTTGCCTCATCTTGAGCCACTGGTGAAGTTCTGGAAGACTCGAAATTGGCTAATGTTATTCCATTGTTTAAGGCAGCACAGACAGGCTATGGGCCAGTGAGTGTAACATCAGTAGTAGGCAAGTTATTGGAGAGGATACAGAGGGACAGGATCGACCAATATTTGGATAGTCAAGGTCTGATTAGGAATAGTCAGCATGGATTTGTGCGTGGGAAGTCATTGTCTGACAAATCTTTGAAAAACTGAGGTAACCAAGAGGATAGCTGAGGGTAGGGCAATGAATGATGTCTATATGGACTTTAGTAAGTAAGGCCTTTGACAAGGTCCTGCGCAGTGAGGTTGCGTGGGAACCAGGGAGAGCTAGCTAACTGAACCAGTTTTGCATCCGGTTGAAGGTTATTTCTCTGACTGCAGGCCTGTGACTAGTGGTGAGGGGTCAGTGCTGGGACCTTGGTTATTTTTAATTTACATATTGTCTGGATGTGAATGTACAAGGGATGATCAGTAAGTTTGCAGATGATACAAAATTAGGAGGTATCATTGATAGCAAAGAAGTTTATCAAAAGTTAGAGGGATCTTGATCAGATGGGGAAGTGGACTGAGGATTGGTAAACGCAATTCAATACAGATAAATGAGGTGTTGCATTTGGAAAGTCGAACCAAGGTAGGACTTATGGTAAATGGTAAGGTCTTGAAGAGTGTTGTGGAACAGAGGGACCTAGGAGTACAAGGACATAGTTAGTTCGTTGAAAGCATGTCACAGGTGGACAAGGTGGTAAAGAAGGCATTTATCATGCTGGCCGCCTTCAGTCAAAGCATTCAGTATAGGAGTTGGGATGTTGTGTTACAGTTGTATAAGTCGTCGATGACGCTACACTTAGAGTATTGTGTACAATTTTGGCCACCCTGCAACAAGACAGACATAGTTAAACTGTAAAGTGTGCAAAGAACATTTTAAGAATGTTGCCAGGACCAGTAGGCCTGAGTTATAGGGAAAGGTTGGCCAGGATAGGATTCTACTCCTTGGAATGTAGAGTGAGGGGTAAGCTTAATGAGGTGTGTCAAATCACGAGGGGCATAGACAGGATGAATGCATATGGACTTTTTCTCAGGGATGGGGAACTGAAAATTAGACAGCATAGGTTTAAGGTTAGAGGGAATAGATTTAAGAAGGACCTGAAGGGAAATTTCTTCACACCGTGGTGCTAATATGGAATGGGCTGCCAGAGAAAGTGGATGAGACAGGTACAATAGCAACATTTAAAAATGGATGAGAAGGGTTGAGGGGGTTATGGACCAATTGTGGGCAATTGGAACTAGCTCAGTAGGCACTATGGTCAATATGGACCAGTTTGGGCTGAAGGACCTATTTCCATGCTGTATTACTCTAACTACTGCAGGAATACCTTGGTCGAACATCATAGAGTAATGTCCTAGGATTAAAAATTATTAACCTCCAACAAACACAACGATCTTTCTTGCTGCTAGCTAAGACTTCAGTTTTCCAAGTGAACTTCATGGTGATAAGGCTTCCTCTAAAAAGTGTGAAATTTTTTGTCCTGTTTTATTCCATCAATTTGACCCCATAACAGCAGTGTTTTTGTTTCCAAGTGTGAAAATGTAGCTGTCTGGTTATATACACGACCATGCGAGGTGATGCATTTTGGAAGGTCGAATTTGAAAGCTGAGTACAGGATTAAGGATAGGATTCTTGGCAGCGTGGAGGAACAGAGGGATCTTGGTGTGCAGATACATAGATCCCTTAAAATGGCCACCCAAGTGGACAGGGTTGTTAAGAAAGCATATGGTGTTTTGGCTTTCATTAACAGGGGGATTGAGTTTAAGAGTCGTGAGATCTTGTTGCAGCTCTATAAAACTTTGGTTAGACCGCACTTGGAATACTGCGTCCAGTTCTGGTCGCCCTATTATAGGAAAGATGTGGATGCTTTGGAGAGGGTTCAGAGGAGGTTTACCAGGATGCTGCCTGGACTGGAGGGCTTATCTTATGAAGAGAGGTTGACTGAGCTCGGTCTCTTTTCATTGGAGAAAAGGAGGAGGAGAGGGGACCTAATTGAGGTATACAAGATAATGAGAGGCATAGATAGAGTTGATAGCCAGAGACTATTTCCCAGGGCAGAAATGGCTAACACGAGGGGTCATAGTTTTAAGCTGGTTGGTGGAAAGTATAGAGGGGATGTCAGAGGCAGGTTCTTTACGCAGAGAGTTGTGAGAGCATGGAATGTGTTGCCAGCAGCAGTTGTGGAAGCAAGGTCATTGGGGTCATTTAAGAGACTGCTGGACATGTATATGGTCACAGAAATTTGAGGGTGCATACATGAGGATCAATGGTCAGCACAACATTGTGGGCTGAAGGGCCTGTTCTATGTTCTATTACACTGGCTACTCTTAGTACTAAAAGAAGCAGTTTCACTCCAAGGCGAGCAAAGTTGTGATAACGCTACAGAAGCTTTCACATAACCTACGACAGACTTGTGTTGGATTCTGAATTTTTCACTAATGAGCCAGTTAAGAATGAAGAAAATTACAACCAGCAGGGAAATGGTATTAAGCACATTGTTCTAACTACAGTCTGACAAGTCCCTGGTCCTATTATAAGTGCCTAGTAAGATAGTTTACCTAATATAAAGGAAAAAAATCCTTGGGTTTGGATGTTTCATTAGATTAGAAATTAGCAAATGTGGCTTGTTAAATAAAGAGACAGACCAAGTATAAAACTGCAGTTAGTTTAACATCTGTTACATTGAAGATATTAGGTATTAAAAGATATTATACCAGGACCAATATGGTTTTGTGAATTCATGTTTCACCAATTTGTTAGAGTCCTTTGTGGCAGAAAGATGATCTGGACAAAAGGAACTGGTGGTGCTAGCCACAGAATTCCAGACAGCATTTTGTATGATGTCACAAAGATAATTGCAGAAAATAAAAGGTCGCTGTATACAGAGTAATACTAGTTACGGACAGGTGTCCTAGCTAATGACAGTAGGCATAAAGTTACATCTTGCCAACCAGAAAATTGAGTGGAGTCCCACAGGGATAGCACTGGGACCTCAACATTTTACAAATTCTATAAGTGACTTAATGATGGGGTCAAAGATGGGGGAATACAAGTTTGAACAGGACATAAGCAGTCTACAAAGAGATACAAGTATATTAGGCAAGTGGGAAAGATCTGGCAAATGCAGTATAATGAAAATGTGAAGTTGTAATTTTTACATGAAGGATAAAACAGCATACTACTTAAACAGTTTTCATAGCTCTGAACTGCAGAAGGATTTGGGTGTTCTAGTGTATGAAATTGCACAAGGTTAGTAAGCAAATACAGTAAATAATTAGGAAAGCTAATTGCTAATTGTTATTGCTCAAAGATAAATGGAATGCAAAAGTAAGATGGCTATGCTTCAGTTGTGCAGTGCATCTGAAACCACCGAGTACTGTGTTGTACTGGTTTTGGTATTGGTTTCCATATTTAAAGAAAAATATAAAATGTATTGGAAGCAGCTGAGATGTTCACTAGACTAATACCTGCATTGACTTGTATTTGCTGGAGTTTAAAAAAGCAAGAGGTAAATTCTTTGAAGCATATAATGATCCTGACGTTTTCACAGGGTAAATGTAGAAAGTGTTTTAATTTTGTGGGAGAATCTAGAACCTGGAGTCACCAGTTAAATATAGGCAACTTATGTCAGATGAGAACTTAATATTTCCCATACAGGATGGTAAATCCTTCGAACTCTACTCTTTGTAAAACATGAAAGCAGAGTCCATAGATACTTTTAAGGCAGAGGTAGATGGTTTCTCGGTGAGCAAGGGGGTAGATGGGAATGTGGAGTAATGATATACATATCATGACCTTACTGCACATGGTGAAGCAGATTAGAGGCATTAAAATGGCCTACACCTGCTACTAATCTGTATGTTCCCATGGAAATGCTTCTTGCTGACCAGTGTCCATTAAGACCAGGACAGAACCATCCAGGGCGTTGCTGGAAACAGTCAAACCTCCTAAAACTGTAGGTTAAAGCTTCCAATAGTTCCTGTATAATAATAACAACATCTGAGCAGCTTGATTGGGAAAATATCTTTCCAAAGAAGGTGGGACTTGAACCCAGGCCTCCTGTTCCAGAGGTAGGGATACTACCACTACACCATTAGAATCTTTCCAATAGTTCTTAAAAATCACCGCTTAAATTGCTTTTAGCTAGTATATGTTACAAACAGTAGACTGCACAATCTATAAGAACATTTCCCCACTTTCTACAAGATTCTTTCCCTACTGTCAATTAATTGAATTGGCAAAGCAAGCTCATGTACATCTTTTGACTACTGTAGCATAGGTTTTCTCCTAGAATTTGGTATATTTGCTGCTTTTTAGGAAGGGGAAATATGAAGTAATATAAGAAGCAAAAAAGTGAAAAGATAAAAATATTACTTCCAGTTGTACTCATACACCTGAGTACATTACTAAAACCACAAAGGCTGCTGATAAGGTGTACAATTTGTTTATTTTACAAAAGGCATATTTGACACCAAATCACATTTCTCAATATAAACAAAATTACACAAATTAATATTTACTAGACTCTGGTTTCAGGAAATCTTCACTGTAATAAGTTGACTGTTCCAATAAACAATTCCACCAAGTCCAATTTTGTTCAGCTGAACTGGTAGTAGACTTCACTGCTTTCTTATATCTACTGGTAGGACAGGTCATTTCTATTTAGTATTGCACTTAAAATTTCTGCAGTTGCATTTTAAACATTCAATTAAGACAAGATACAACTTCAAGATCTATTTCTTACCTCCCTAGGTTGCAAATCCTTGTTGATGCAGAGTTACGAACTGTACAATATAAAAATGTAATTGGTTCTTTTTGTTTTTCTTTAATGTGAATCTTCTCATTTCTACAACTTTCAAATCATTATGATTCAGTTTTGAATATGAGCCATAATGGTGAACACCTTTTAGTGAATGTAAGCATGAAGCAGTTAGAAAATGCATTCTTCAAATAATTCATTTCCATCTTCACAATGTTTCATTTTCCAAGGTCACTCCTTTGTATAACAGGTATTGGCCATGTTTGAATCTTTGGTCTATAATTTATGTTTTAACTTGGCAAGAAATGCATCCCCAAAGTTTGATTTCTTCATACTCTGGCTGTATGGATGCTCTCAACTGATGTCTGACTGTAGGTCCCTTTTCAGTTCCCGCTCCCTGTTTATTTTACGAAAAAATGACTTTCCATATTCATAGGAACTGATCATAATAGCACATGCTGGTGCTACTTTCATTAAACGAGGCAACAAACCTGCAGAATAAAGTAGAAATAATTTATATCCAGAAGACTATTTATTATACTAATTTACCTATTCTTACACTTATGAAGCAAATCTTACTAATTTAGTATAGAGTCATACATTATGGAAACAGACCCTTCCGTCCTACTCATCCATGCCAAATGGATATCCCAAACTAATTTAACCCCATTTTCCAGCACTTAGCCCCGACCCTCTAAACCTTTCCTCATCATATACCCATCTAGATGCCTTTTAAATGTTGTAATCGTACCAGCCTCCACTATTTCCTCTGACAGCTCATTCCATACACGCACTACTGTGTGTGAAAACCTGTACCCCTTAGGTCCCTTTTAAATCCTTCCCCTCTCACCTTACTGTTCCCTCTAGTTTGGACTCCCCAACACCAGGGGAAAAGACCTTGGCTGTTCACCTTATACATGTCCCTTATGATTTTATAAACCTCTAAGGTCACTCCTCAGCCCCTCATGCTGCCGGGAAGGTAGCCCCAACCTATCTCTTCCTTAGCTCAAACCGTCCAGTCCGGGCACTATCCTTGTAAATCTTTTGTGAATCCTTTCAAGTTTCACAATATCCTTCACATCGCAGAGAGGCTAGAATCGCAGCATTCCAAAAGCGGCCTAACCAATGTCCTGTAGAGCCGCAATAGGTCCTCCCAACTCCTACTTGCAATGCACTGACCAATAAAACCAAATATATTAAACACTTCATTCTTCACTATCTTGTCTACTTATGACTCTACTTTCAACTGATCATGAACCTGGACTCTAAGGTCTCTTTGTTCAGCAACACTCTCCAGGACCCAAGTTTGTATTGTTTAAAATTTATTTTTAGGGCTCTTATTAGCTTAATGTATCCCACTTTGGCATGAAAAGACAATTTTGAAGTCAATTATGACAAAATACAACTGACAGCTATAATAACCAATTCCACTCACCAATACATTTTGAGTTTGAGCAAATGGCATTTTTCGACAGGTTCAATTATTTTTGGGACCGCGGTAAGAATGAACAAACGCTATTTTTCTCCTGCATCTCTTAGAAATACCATGCCAGCAAAATGCTGAGGGAATTAAACTTCGGCTACATAGAGATATGCCCCATCAGTCTTGCTTCATGGGTTTGTGTGGTACATAAAAGACATGTATAGCACATCTATAAATTTGGTTTATGGTGTGGGCTAAGCATCGATGTAGGGGAGATGTTTCACAAGATGAAACAATTTAGGGTGACAGATCATAGTTTTGTGTTTTAATCTGCTACAAAACCTAAGAGGAATGACTTTTCTCAAAGGGTCATGACTACTACAAAGTGTGGTGGGTGCCAGAACACTGAAAAAAGTTGCAGATATACACAGATCTTTAATTAGTAAAGGTTTAAATAGTTGGGGGAGGGGGTAGGCAAAGTGGAGTTGAGACTGAGATGAGACCATCCATTATTGTATTGAACAGCAGAGTGGTGGGCAGCCTGAACTGCTTACTACTGCTACTACTAACATTCCATTCCAAGAGAAAATTTGGATGTAGCTTATAACATATACAGCCTCCATCCTAGACCAACCTGTTGAATAATAACTGAAGGAGCAGCAACCTTCATGATGGATATTGGAAGAAAGGACATGACCGCACCAAAGAAAGTGCAGAGGAGATTCCGGAGGATGTCGCCTGGGCTGGAGCATTTCAGCCATTACGACAGACCAGATAGGCTGGGATAGCAAGAATTACAGATGCTGGAGAAACACTGCAGGCCAGGCAGCATCAGAGGAACAGGAAAGCTGATGTTTTGGGTCGGGACCCTGAGAAGTCAGCTTTCGTGTTCCTCCAACTGCACACCTAGATAGGCTGAGGTTGTTTTTCTTTGAACAGACAAGGTTGAGGGATGACCAGATAGTTTGTACAAACTGAGTACAGATGTGCCAGATAGGATAAAATTTAAAGTAAAGGATAGATGGTTTATATCTACCGTTTAGATATAAGGGCATCACATCCTTATATAAGAAAGCATCATTTGACCAAGAGGATAGCGTGGGTATCTGAAACTCAATGACTGAAAAGAGTGGTAGGGGTGGGAGCTATCAGAACATTGCAAATATTTAGCTGATCACACGAAGCACCATAGAATATAAAGCTATGGGCCAAGTGCTGGAACGTGGGGTTAGAATAGGTCATGGTTTGATGCAATGGGCTGAAGGGCCTCTTTCTGGACTGTTAAACACTGTCTCACTTAGATTTCCAGTTATTGTAAACCAAGCATTACTAAGGCTCAGAATATTAAGGTGATATATACAAAACTGAATCAGATTTTATGCTGGAGACAGGTATTGGCATTGAGGCTTGAACCACTATAAATGACACCTGGAAGCTAGGTATCAGAGTGTGAACATGGAATTTAGTACCTAGTTAGATTGGATTCAGAGGGGCCAGCACTAGAAAATGTATGGGTGTTATGAGATGAAACAGATTTAAGTTCTTGCACAAAATTAATTGTGAACAAACTACAAATGAAATAATTACCCCTCCCCCTCCCAGTCCTGATGAAGGGTTTCGATCTGAAACGTTGACTTCCCTACTCCTTGGATGTTATCTGCCCTGCTGTGCTTTTCCAGCTCCGTACTTATTGACAGAAAATTAGAAATTACTTCCTGCAAAAGTCAAATTTCAAGTACATAACAAACATACACCAATGCTGCAATGTATCTGATGGTCACAATGCAAGCTCAAATTTCACTGATTAAACAACTCTAATCCATGTGCTAAATTCAGACTTACCAACAAATAAACCTCTAAATCCAGACTCCATTACGATTCTTTTCATTATTCTCCAGGTGGAGGTTAAAGTTTTTCGCGACTCTGGAAGATAAATTAATGATTACTGATATTTGACTGTACTGCATTAGATACAGATTTGATATTTTGAAGCTAGGAACATGATATACACATTAGAAGGCAACAGAAACGTCTTGTTGGGTTATTTGGCCTTTTGTAGAGATTCTGGTGGTGGAGTCTCCATGTAGGGAGGTTGAAGGATTTAACTAATAAGCGTATCAGCTTGACTCGGCACATCATTTGGCTGGACAGTAGATTTCAAACCTTATTTTACAACTTGAACTAATTATCCAGAACGGTAATGCAGGGCTGAGGGAGATGCTTAATGGTCAGAATTGCAGTTCTTTTGATAGCCATATAAAATGTGGAACTAAAATTCTATTATAGAATCATACAGCAAGGCAACAGACCCTTCAATCCAATGAGTCCATACCAAACATAATCCTAAACAAAAACTAGCCCCACCTGCCTACTCCTGGCCCATACCCCTCCGAATCTTACCTATTCATGTTTCTTTCCAAATGTCTTTTAAACATTGCAATTGCACCCACATCCATCACTTCCTCTGGAAGTTCATTCCACATATGTACCACTTTAAAAAATAAAAATTGTCTCATGTCTTCTTTAACTGTCTCTCCTCTCACCTTAAAAACGTGTCCCCTAATCTTGAAATCTCCCATCCTAGGGAAAAAAACAACTACCATTAATTCTATTTACACCCCTTATTATTTTTATAAACTTCTAAGGACACTTCTCCACCTCTGAAAAACATCCCAGCCTTACTTTATTACCCAAACCTCCCATACCTGGCAACATTCTGGTAAATCTCTTCTGAACCCTCTCCAGCTTGATATTATCCTTCCTATAGCAGTGCGACCAGACCTAGACACAGTATTTCAGAACAGGTCTCAATGCCTTGTACAACCTCAATATGACTTCCCAACTCCTATACTGAGCAACGAAAGCAAGTGTGCCAAATGCCTTTTTAACCACCCTGTCAATATGTGACACCAACTTCAAAGAACTATGTAATTGCATCCCTAGGTCACTCTGTTCCACAACACTACCTAAGGCCCAACCATTAAACGAATAAGTCCTGTTCTTGTTTGTTGTACCAAAATGCAATACCTCATATTTATCCAGATTGAACTCCATCTGCCATTTCTCAGCCCATTTACCCATTTGATCAAGATCCCATTGTAATCTTAGAAAATCTTCGTCACCATCTACTATACCACCAATTTTGGTGTCATCTGCAAACTTACTAACTATGCCTTCTATATTCTCATCCAGAACATTTACGTGAATCACAAACAAAAGAGGACCCAAATTTCATGGAGTTGTTTTGGAAAAGATGTGGAGAACTCTCTGCTATTCTAAACAACATTCCTGCTAACCTGAAGACTAGGAACATCTGGATGTTCATTTCATCGCCATTTGTGGGGAAAATAGCTGCACATTCTTACAGGAAGCGACTGTGTATACATATTGTTGCTGGACTAGTAATGGCAATGTTCTGGTGAGCAGGGTTCAAATTCCAGCACAGCGGATGGTTGGATTTTAAACTCAGTTAAAAAATCTAGAATGAAAACACTAAAAATCACAATGAAACCACAGTTGATTGTTGTAAAAAGCCACCTGGTTCATGAATACCTTTTAGGGAAGGAAATCAGCCTCCACATTACCTTAGACGCGCAGCAATGCGGTCAACTCTGAACTACTTTCTCAAATGGCAAAGCAACCCACTAAACTGTATCAAAACCATATAAAGTCTCAAAAGAAATGAAACAGTACAGACCAACTGGCATTGATTTTGGAAATGGTGCCCAAGTATATCTTGTACACAAAATCGGGACAAGTCCAGAAGTTCCAGTCTTCCCTTGATCAGCAAAAAAAAAGATTGAAGGTGTCATCAACAGCACTGCCAAACAGCTTCTGTGCAATGATGCCATTCAGCTCCTGAAGAAGGGTAATACCAAAAACACTAGCTGCTACTTTTCTCCAGATGCTGCCTGGCCTGCTGTGTTCTTCTAGCCCTCTGTCTGTCTACCTTGGATTCCAGCATCTGCAGTTTTTTTGTCTCTAGCCAAGCTTCTGACCAAACACGGACAAAAGAGCAGAAACCAGAGGGTACATGAGAGTGACTGCCCTTGATGTCAAGCCACATTTGATTAGAGTCTGACATTGAGGAACCAATGCAAAAGAAAAGTCAATGGAAAACAGGAGGGCTCTGTTGACTGAAGTCATGTCTAGCTCAAAGATAGATGGTTGTGGTTGTTGGAAGTCAACCATCTCAGCTTCAGGACGTCCCTGAGGAAGGGTCACCAAGCCCAAAATGTTAACGGATTTTTTTTTCTTCACAGATGCTGCCAGTCCTGCTGGGCTTTTCCAGCAATTTGTTTTCTTCGTTGCAGGAATTCTTCAGTGTACTGTCTTAGACCACACCATCATAAGCTGCTTCATCAATGACCTACTCTGTATCATAAAGTTCAGAAGTAGGGATGCTCACTGATCATTGCACTGATGCAGTACTATTTGTGACTCCTTGGATACAGAAGCAATCTATGTCCAAATGCAGTAAGACTGGCACAATATCCAAGCTTGTGCTGACAAGTAGCAAGTAACATTCATGTCACACAGTGCTAGGCAATGATCATCTCCCACAAAAGAGAATCCAGCCATTACTCCAAAACATTCACTGGCACTGCCCTCACCGAACCGCACCCAACCCCCCTCCCACTGTCAACATCTTGGGGTTATCATTGACCAGAAATCAAACTGGACGAACCATCTAAAAACTGTGCTGCGAAACCAGGTTGGAGGTTAGGAATAATTCACCACATAACTCGTCAAAACCTGTTCACCATCTACAAGGCACAAGTCAGAAGTGTGATGGAATACTACTCACTTGCCTGGATGACTGCAGCTCCATAAACACTCAAAGTCTGACACCATCCAGGACAATGTCACCATTTTAACTGGCACCATATCAACATTCATCTCCTCTAACATCTCAGCAGCAGTAGTGTGCACTATTTACAATACCTACTGCTGACATTTACCAAAGATCCTTAGACAGCACCTTCCATACAAGCAACCATTACCATCTAGAAGAGCAAAAGTGGCAGATGCATGAGAACACCATCACCTGCAAGCTCCCCTTTATGCCACTCACCATTATGACACAGAGATATTTTGCCATTCTCTCGCTATCACTGGGTGAAAATCCTGACACTCCCTCCTAAGCAGCAATGCAGTTGCACTCACATAAGTGTACTACAGTGGTTCAAGGCAATAAATTGCTGACCCAACTAGCAAAACTTACATCCTTTGAATGAATTTAAAATAAAACAGGGCATTAGTTCCCTCAAGCTGTTTTGATGGTTTCTGATGAAAGATCAAGGATCTGAAATATTAACCTGGATTTTTCAGTAAGTTAGGGTAACTTGGGAGCTCTTTAAAATAGCATGATTCCAGGATTCCCAAAGCCAGTTCCAGGATTTCCAATTTTTGGGAATGCCTTTTTATGGTCCTTCATAATTTTCATGGAGTTGTGCCACTTTTTTTCTTAAAAATTGTATTGTCCATGGCATCTCAGAACGATTACGGACTGTAGTCAAGAAAGGAAGCAACCTTTTGAAAGCTAATTTGTATTCCTGGGTCAGGTTATGCCTCTCCCATATCTATTATACATTCATCACCGCAATGGCCCCTCATGCCAGCCCCTGAGGGCCCACTCCCATGTCAAGCTGTAGCACATCAATACCCATTCACGACTATACATTTCCATGAAATGTCTCCCATAGTAATAATGAAATAAATAGAAAGCTTATTAAAAAGGTTAAATCTACCAATCATTTTCTACTTACTACACACCAGTAAAATTGCCAATCATCTGGACTGTGAGTAGCAGAAAATAAGTCAAACAAAAGTCCTGAGTCAAGCATAACTCAAAGTTACATACGCATTGCGTTCAGCTCTCCAAGTTCAATTTGTCTGCGGGTTTTCACCACATCAAATGGTAAAGTCAATACAGCTGCAATCTGAAAGAAACGATCATATTGGCAACATACTACAGCATTCATTCCTATTCTCATATAATTGATTAAGCAAAGTTTAAATTATTTTGAGAAAATAGATATCAGTTTGTGACTGGTCTAAAAGAAAAGTTGGTGGAAGTAAATCTGCTACAAGGTGCATCCTCCCATCCATCTACATACACACAAACTTAGGTTGCTATGAAACACTTTTTAATAGGCAGAGTAGTGGCTTCATTATGGGCTTTCTACCCTGCAAGAAGTCGGCTTTGTGCACCAAACAAAAGGGCACAGAAATCTAACCTGTAACTCACTTTCATTTTGAAGTTTTATGGTGCCCTGCCAACTTGTTAGAAAGTCGTGGTATGAATACAAAATTTGGATGGGTCACTTGTGCTGGAGAATGCGGAGTTCCTAGGGTATCGTTACATCAAAATGTCCCTACTACCCATCATTACACCATCTTATACAAGTTGCTAATGTAACAAGTACATTAAGAAGGGAGGGAGACAGAAGACAGGAGACTGCAGGCCAGTTACCTCAGTCGTTGGTAAGATTTTAGAGTCCATCATCAAGGATGAGACTGCAGTATACTTAGAAATGCAAGGTAAAGACAGCCAAGTCCACTCGGCTTCATCAAGGGGAGGTCATGCCTGATAAATGTGTTAGAATTCTTTGGGGAGGTAACGAGCAAGTTAGACAAAGGAGAGCCGGTGCACATGAACTGTTTGGATTTCCAAAACGCCTCTGACGAGGTGCTGCACAGGAGGCTGCTAAATAAGATAACAGCTCCTGGTGTTATGGGAAAGATACTGACATGGGTAGAAGATTTGCTGACTGGCAGAAGGCAGACAGTGGGGATAAAGGGGTCCTTTTCAGGATGGCAGCCAGTGACAAGTGAAGTTGGGACTGTTACTATTCATGTTACACATCAACTATGTGGACAAAGGAACTGAGAACACTGCTGCTATGTTTGCAGATTACATAAAGATAGGTGAAGGGGCAAGTAAAGTTGAGAAGTGGGGAGGCTGCAGAAGGATTTGGACAGGCTAGGAGAATGGACAAAGAAGTGGCAGATCTAAATGTGAGGTTATGCACTTGGTAGGAAGAACAGAAGCACAGACTATCACAAATCTAAAGCACAAAGGGACTTAATCCTAGTTCAGGATTCTCTTAAGGTTAACATGGAGGTTCAGTTGGCAGTTAGGAAGACAAATGCAATGTTAACATTCATTCCAAGGCGATTAGAATGTAACAGCAGAAATGGCCTGCTAAGGCTCTGGTCAGACCACATTTGGAACATTGAGCAGTTTTGGTCCCCTCGTGTAAGGAAGGATAAGGAGGGGGTCCAGAGTTTTACAAGAACGATTCAGGGGATGAAGAGGACACTGGGTCTGTGCTCAATGGAGTTTAGAAGGATGGGGGGGGGTAGAATCTGTTACTTACAGAATGCTCAGGAGAAGATATTTCCACCAGTAGGAAAGACTAGGACCTCAGAGGGAAGGGAGAACTCATTAGAACACAGGAATTTCTTCAGCCAGAGGTGGTGAACCTGTGGAAACCATTGCCACAGAAGGCTGCAGAGGCCAAGTCTTTAAGTGAATTTAAGGCAGAGATAGACAGGTTCTTGATTGGTGTAGGGGGATCAAGGGTTATGGGAGAAGAAAGGAGAATGGGGTTCAGAAACATAACAGCCTTAATCAAATGGCACAGCAGACTCATAGAACATAGAACAGTACAGCACAGAACAGGCCCTTCAGCCCACAATGTTGTGCCGACCATTGATCCTCATGTATGCACCCTCGATGGATCAAATGGCCTAATTCTACTCTTATGTATTTTCTTTGGATGGGCAGTAGTAGTGCATACAAGCTTAATATAATCATGAAAATAACAAAGAAACTACCAGATTGTCCTAAAGCTGGTGACCAGAAGGTTACCTGGAAGTCTAAAAAAAGGGAAGGTGAGAGTAGGGCTTAAGCCTTAAAATTAATCCGAGTTGAAATTACAAAATGCATTTTTCCCCATGGTGTATTCCATTTCAGGCAGGCTATACTTCAGACATACGCTAAGGAAATTTTACCACATTATCTTTAGCACTGTAGATATTATACAATGCAAACTGCAAACAAAATACAGAGTTTAAATTTTACAATCTAATTGCAATCTTTACTGTTTCAACATACCATTCCTGTTATGAGCATTCCAATAATTTGCTGCTCTACTACAAAAATGATATCACACTTGGATTCACACCAGCTTTGTAAAGCACTAAGAGATGCAATGTCAGATCTGTTTATATATGACCAACTGTATTTAACCTCCTCTTAGCATGGTTCTGAAGATACAGAAGTTAAAACACAAGCTGTCCACCCAAACCTACAGACCAATACTCACTACAGAGTAATGTGACCTTTAAAGGACAAAAACTTGGTCAGCAGTTTTAACATTACTTTCTGTTGTAATGTTTAGTACTAATAAAAAAGTTAAAATCTAGCTTTGTTACCGTTAGTTAAGTTGCAATCAATTACATAGGTTTTGAAAAGATTTTCAGTTTTTGATTAGAAGTGTTTTCACTGGTGATGTTCAGAGTTGACCTTGGACAAAACTGAATACAATTTAGTAATTTCTGCAATGGCTTTTACCTGTTGCAGTGTGTGATGTAAGATGCATGATTTCATATATTGTAATATCATTTTTGAGGCCGGATTTTGAATGAGTAGTATGAAGCTTTTTGGTCTGTATATGAGGGTGTTTAAAAATTAACTTGTCAGTATTTCTGCAGCCTTTTTTAAAAGAAGCAAAAACAGTACGAGAGAAACTTCTTGAAGTGGCCATGGTAAATTGTTTATTTTGGGAGAGTTGTTCAAGCAGACAGGGTAAATACTGAAGAGTATGAGCCTGCTTTCAATTAGAAGAATCTGGATTTTTTTTTGTCAGGAGAAACACCCACAGCTTGTAAAGCTTTTAGTTTCAATTCATAGAATATCTAGTTGAAGTTGGTTTATGCAAGTTTCTTCTAGAGAAAGGAGTTAATTTTGAAAAGTTAGGCAATAGGTTAATGCATTGTAACAATTTTAGTTTCAAAATTCCATATGAGAAGCATTTGTTACAACCCTAAAGGGTTATTCAAAGCTGCGAAAGTCTAAGCTCAGTTGTATGGCTATTCTCAAGGAGGAGGCTATCAAACTTTAAAAATCAGAAGTTGACAGGATCAATTCAGTAAAACGAATAAACATGATAGAGAGAAGACTTAGCTGCAAAGTACTGAGGTAGATGGCGTATTGCATTGTAATTGTATTTGAAATCTTTCAATTTGTCTCATACATAAATAGCTTGGTTTATTAATTTTATCTGTTCTTTTGGATAATAAACTTTGGTTTTACAATTAAAACATGTATTAAAACAGTATTGTTTGCTTGTGTTTCATTGAAACACAATCTTGTTAAACACAAGAAAATTGATCCAGCAAGTTAGACTTCAAGCTGGGATCGGACTTCTCCAATTGTAAGATCAGCTGGTATCATAAAAATTGAAACTGATTCTGGTGCTAACAAAAGAAAACTTCCAGCGTCCTGTAATGATGTCACTAAGCAAACTATCATGAATAATTCTCAGACAACAAACCAGGACCTGATTGTCTTTCACTTTCTGATCATTTTAGAGTGTAATGTAAAGATGGGACATACAAACATGACGAAGGTAGCCAACATGTCAAACATAAAAATTATTATAATGTTGAAGGACATCTTTAACATGTTATGGAATTTGGTATTCCGTAATATATAAAACTAATTTTAGAGAGAGTTGCAAGAGTTATTTAGCAATAATTATGAATTGGAAAATATCATAAACCTATGTAGACCTCATTCATCAAAATTTTTTTTAGAGTGTTCTGTGGGTTTAATAGCACATTAAAGCATAAGTAGTCTTTTTTTTTTTACTTACAGCAACTTTCTATTTCACACCTAAAATGATGCCATAATGTTGACAATCTCGCTGCCATTAAAAGGGGAAAATCTGGGCTACTGGTCTTCAAATGTTGAATTTATGAATGATGAGACCACATCTAAAAGATACAGTTGAATTTTAGACATCCCAATGTGGAATCGCATCAAATTTCTAAACAGCAATTTCAGCAGAAATACTAGGTAAAGTGTGTAAAAAGGTGCTTTTGCCATTTATAAAGAGCATTTCAATATTTTTCTGTATTTTGCATTCTGGACTAGAATGGAAAATGACGGCTTTAAAAACCAAGTGGAATGCTGGAATACTGTGGAATGGATTACTACACTTTTTAAAAGGCAAGTTATTAACACCTGCTGTACGTTGTCTTTACACTGCTGCTGAGGAAGGTTAGTTACAGACAAACTTGGACCAGGCTGTGTGCACAAAGTGAGATTTGGCTGGCCATGAGTAGCTGATTGGTCTAGAGAGTGGGAACCAGTTGTTGGTAAGAAAAGCCTTCTGCCTGCCAGCAACCAATTCAAGTAGCTGAAAAACATGTGGCTATGAACGATATGGTAAGAAGCCTTTGGACCTTTGAAAGGAGGTGGTTGCTCTACCTCTCTGCACTAAACAAAATCTAAATCAGAGGAAAGATCATTTATTTCCCTTACCAGTTGCTGTTACCTGTAGCTTTTAATCAAGAGACCTTGTAATTTTGTGAACCAGCCACTCTGTATCTCTTGCAATAAAGTGAAAACGACAGAGAAGACAGACTGACAAATAGCAGTGTCCTGACAAGCAACAAGATTGTCAGTGAGCCCTGTGGAAAGTGGTCCACTGAATTGCCTTCCAGGTTTTCTTTGCCATCCATAGTACCAATGTTTTTCTATCTGTGCGTATGCATAGGGGCAAGTTTTATAAGGCAGTCAGCATTTTAATGAGTAGAGTTGTATGTTAATTGTTCAAAGGTCTTTACCTGTAGCTAGAATCTTTATTTGTTACAAATAATAATTCTTGTTAAGTACAGAAACCTGGTGCATGGTTTCTCTTAGCATCTGTCTAACAGACTGGTAAATTGGACAATTGTGTGAGCTTTGATAAAATCTTTTAACTTTTGCAATGACACTAGGAATAGCAGTACGTCATTTCCACTGTATTCCCCCAGCAAGGTGTGACATTAGGAATTACATTACCCTATGGATTAGACCTGTTATAGTACACAAATCAAGAGAATATTCGCATATTCCAGCTACCTATCACTAAAGATATTAATTCATTCTCAGAAGTCATAGAAAACTGTGAAAAAGGATTTTGGGATGCAAGATGCACAATTCTGAAACATTTATACCAGATATTAAACAACGATTGTGCTGAAATGTGGTAGTCGCACATTCGTTTTCCATAGGAAAAAAATCAGGATCAATTATGATCAAATAACGACACTGTGGACAACCTCTCAAGCAACTTCAGGATTCAGATTGCCATTTTGCATCAACATCCTTTCAGACTATATCAGGCTTTCAAATCTTTTGAACAACATGCTAAAATACACTAAAACACTTAAGTATTTCAACACAAAACTAAACCGATAATTCTCTGAAGTACTAATGGGCATTGAAAATGTTTTAAAGGATGTTATATTTCGTTGTAGTTATTAACTATTTAATTTGTATATAATAATCTTTCTCTTGCATAAATATTTAAGATTAACCACAATTGTACAAAAATCATGACCTCTAAAATGTTGAATAGTAAATAAATACTTTGTTAGTACAAGTTTATGGAGAAAAACATCTGGTTTCAACTTGTTATCTAAAATTACCAATTACACCCTTCAGTAATATTTACATAACTAGAATCAGACTTACTGCGCCTGATGATGCTCCTGAGGAAAAACTGATCGTTAATGTAGGTTCACTGATATTGTATTTCTTGCATAACTGGCTCTTCAGCAGCTCATAATTAAACCAGTAAATTGCTGTGGGGGGACACAGTTGAATTAAAACTCTTGCAAAGCTCTCCATTTCCAGGCAACACACCTTCTCATTACACACCAATCACACCCTAAAAAAAGTGCATGTAGACTAATGTGGAAATTCACCAGTTATTTTTGATTCATCAAGTGTTTTGTTTTCAGGCAACTGCTAAATATAATTTAATTGCCAAGAAGAAATGAAAACAGCTGTGCATTTAACTTTGTAAATGGTCAACATTTGATTCTTACACTGCATTACTGACCTAATAACTTACAGTCAGCACCGCAGCAAACATAAGCAATGGCGTCACTTGTCTCAATAGAAATCAAGTGCACTCCTTCCGGATAAAATAATGAAATGTCAAATTGAAAAAGTATTTAATTAAGAGGCATCAAGTGGTGCTGTAGCTGAATCAAAGTTAGAGCAATGAGAGATAAGGCACAGAACAGAAATTGAGATTCTGCACAGAAAGGAAAATAATAAGCAAAGGTATTTCTTTCGATATAACGTGTCAGATCAAACCTGACAAATGAAATGTGCCAAAATGACTGGCATCACATTGTGTTTATCTCACTGCCCTGACCATACCTTAAATAAATCTAAATTTTGCACTAAGAACCATCAATAAGGGGTTAATGGATGGCGACATAAATTTTAATTTAGACAATTTATTGCACAAATTTTAAAATATGTTCCTAAAAGAATAAAACAAAAGAGAGAAACTAGCACTATTAGGAGCTTTTTCAATCCATGTCTGACCTGTTACCCTGATTATTTATGGCTTTTGGAGTCAAACTGAGGATTCCTGGAGCTAGACCCACCTAACTGTATGCCACTGTGACATCACCTCTGTTCAGTCTTTCCTGCTGCTGGGACAGGATATACCCAAGGATGGCGATGATGATGGGCATGGCTAGATGTTGACTTTAAGGTATGATTCAGTGAGAATGACAGTCAGTGATCAGTGATCAGTCAGTGGGACAGCTCTCCCAATTTTCCATAAGTCTTCAAATATTAGCATGGAGTGAACTTTGCAGGATCTGTGTGTATCACCATTAGTTCCAATGCTTTGGTCAATGCTGGTTGGTCTATCTGATTTCCTATCTGTTATCAGACTTTGTAGTAATTAGGTACAACTGAGTAGCTTACTAGACTAGTTCAGGGAGCATTTATGGCTCACCACATGTTTCTGTGGCTTGGGAGTCATATATACGGGCCAATGAGGTGAGGATGACAGATACTACCGAACCAGATGGGTTTTTATGGCAATTGCCAATGGTCTTACAGTCACAACTAGACCAAAATTTTAAGTCCAGATTTAGGAACCAGATTCAAATTTCACTATTCATCATGGTGGTATTCAAATTTATATCCACAGAGCTTTAGCCTCAGTCTCTGGATTATTAACAAAGTGACTGGAACACAACATCATTACCTCCCTACAAACCATTGCCCCTCTACTTCATACTACTCAGTCTAAAGCTTGCATACTGTTCACAATAAACCTAACTTAATGGTAGCATTCTCCCACATAAGTGAGCAACCAAATCTCGAAATTAAATTTGTGTCAAAAGGGAGAACAAGAAAATCAAGCTTTTCGTTAACCACATTAGGAAAAGCAAAGAAGTTACTGCAATTAAACTTAAATTGCTAACTACAATTAAATTAAATAAATTCAGAGTTAAATAAACTTGTCTGTTGAGTAGTACTGTGAGGGGAATTGTATATTTATGTAAATATCATTACCTACAAAGACCAGAGGATTGTGTAACAGTAGATATCCCTGTTCAAGTAACAGAATAAAATGATAGAAGTTCTCTGTTCAATCCTGCGCCTCATCACATTTATCCAAGATTTGGATGCACAAAAATACCGGTTTGTGGATTTGAGAGATGGTTGAGACATGGGAATGGTCAAAAATGTTTAATCCAAGTAGTGTATCTAGTTTAGAAATCAAACGTGGCACAGGCACCCAATTTCTGCTACATCATGCAATTTATCAAACAGCCCTCCTACTTCCATGTTATCTGTATGAAAATGCTTATCTAAATCCAGTGCTTCTTAAGATTTTGTGACAGGTAGATGGTGTGTGGGGGAGAAAGGGTGGAATACGATGGATGCCACCAGGCCCAGAATGATTGTGAGAAGGTATGCACATTTTCAACTTCTATTTGGTTACTTTACTGATGAAGAAGAAATGTTAAAAAAAATGTTCTCTTAATAGAGTAAGTTGGTGGTATAGATTGTAAACAATGTATGTAGAAGCATTATGTTTGATAAACTACTTTTCTCATCCTCAAGCTTTCTCACATTGTATAACATCATGCTGCCAAATAGCAGTAAAACCGTTCCGCAGGGCAAAGAAAATCACTTTCCCCTCAATGACCAGAAGTCATACCCAAAATCATTAATTAAGGAGGATTGTGGATGGCTAATTATGTCTGCTTCAGTTTGTAATTTGCCTTTGTTTACCATTTATATTTCTTGCAACAAAAATATCCATTTCTAAATCAATAATTTCAACAAATTAGTTTGAAAGATTAAAGTTGTTTTGGTACTTATTACAAAGGTTTTTGTTGCAAAAGAGGTAGTAATCTCAGGATTACTACCAGTGCCACGTGCTAATCAGAGCAGAAATGAAAGAACAGGCAGGATAAATGAGTGGCTTAAGAGATGGTGCAGGAGGGAAGGGGTCAGATTTTTGGGACATTGGGACTGGGACTGGGACTGGTTCTGGGGGAGTTGGGACTATTACAAATCGGACAGTCTAGACCTGGGCAGAACTGGATCCTATGTCCTAGGGGCTGCTTTTGCTAACTCTGGTGGGGAGGGTTTAAAATAACGTGTTGGGGGATGGGAACCAAATGGCGAAATTAGTGGACGGTAAGCAGGTAGTAACTAAAGCCTGTAAGGAAATAGATAATGAAGTCAGTGTGACTAAGAGTAGGCAGAGGGCAGATGATGAACACAGAGGGACAGGTGGTCTGAGGTGTATTTGTTTTAATGTGAGAAGTGTAGTGGGTAAAGCAGATGAACTTAAGGGCCTGGGAGTATCATGTTATTGCTATTACTGAGGCTAGGTTGAGGGAAGGGCAAGATTGGCAACGAAATATCCCAGGTTATAGATGCTTCAGGCAGGATAGAGAGGGAGGTAAAAGGGGTGGAGGAGTTGCATTACTGGTGAAAGAGGATATCACAGCTGTGCTGAAGGACGGCACTATGGAGAACTCGAGCAGAGAAACAATATGGGCAGAGCTCAGAAATAGGAAGGGTGCGGTAACAATGTTGGGGCTGTACTGCCGGCCTTCCGACAGTGAGCGTGGGATAGAGACACAAATATATAGACAGATTATGAAAAGATATAGGGGCAACAGGGTGGTGGTGATGGGAGATTTTAATTTTCCCAACATTGACTGGGATTCACTTAGACTTAGGGGTTTAGATGGAGCAGAATTTGTAAGGAGCATCCAGGAGGGTTTTATACAGCAGTATGTACGTAGTCCAACTCAGAAAGGGGCCATAAAGGACCTGGTGTTGGGGAATGAGCCCGGCCAGGTGGTTGAAGATTCAGTAGGGGATTACTTTGGGAATAATGATCACAATTCCGTAAGTTTTAGAATACTGATGGGCAAAGACGAGGCTGGTCCTAAAGGAAGAGTGCTGAATTGGGGGTGGTGGAGGCCAACTATAGCAAAATTCAACAGGATCTGGGGAATGTGGATTGGGAGCAGCTGTTTGAGGGTAAATCCATATTTGATATGTGGGAGGGTTTTAAAGAGAGGTTGATTAGAGTGCAGGACAGATATGTCCCCGTGAAAATGAGGGATAGAAAGGGCAAGATTAGGGAACCATGGATGACAGGTGAAATTGTGAGACTAGCAAAGAGGAAAAAGGAAGCATACATAAGGTCTAGGTAACTGAAAACAGATGAAGCTTTGGAAGAATATCGGGAAAATAGGACCAATCTGAAATGAGGAATTAAGAGGGCTACAGGGGATCATGAAATATCTTTAGCAAACAGGGTTAAGGAAAATTCCAAAGCCTTTTATTCATACATAAGGAGCAAGAGGGCAACTAGAGAAAGGGTTGTCCCACTCAAGAACACAGGAGGGAAGTTATGCGAGGAGTCAAAAGAAAACGAATGAGATTCTTAATGAGTACTTTGCATCGGTATTCACTGAGGAGAGGGACATGATGGATGTTGACGTTAGGGATAGATGTTTGATTACTCTAGGTCAAGTCAGCATAAGGAGGGGGGAAATGTTGGCTATTCTAAAAGGCATTAGGTTGGACAAGTCCCCAGGTCCAGACAGGATCTATCCCAGGTTACTGAGGAATGCGAGAGAGGAAATAGCTAGGGCCTTAAAAGATATCTTTGCAGCATCCTTGAGCATGGGTGAGATCCTGGAGAACTGGATAATCGCTAATGTTGTCCCTTTGTTTAAGAGGCGTAGCAAGGATAATCCAGGAAATTACAGACTGGTGAGCCTAATGTCAGTGGTGGGAAAGCTGCTGGAGAAGATACTGAGAGATAAGATCTATTTACATTTGGAAAAAAATGGGCTTGTTAGCGATAGACAGCATGGTTTTGTGCAGGGAAGGTCATGTCTTACCAACTTGACAGAATTCTTTGAGGAAGTGACAAAGTTGATAGACGAGGGAAAGGCTGTCGATGTCATACACATGGATTTCAGTAAGGCGTTTGATAAGGTTCCCCATGGTAGGCTGATGGAGAAAGAAAAGTCGCATGGGGTCCAGAGTGTACTAGCTGGATGGATAGAGAACTGTTTGTGCAACAGCAGACAGAGTTGTAAGAGAAGCAAGTTTCACAAAATGGAGAACTGTGACCAGTGGTGTTCCACAGAGATCCGTGTTGGGGCCACTGTTGTTTGTGATACACATAAATGATCTGGAGGAATGTACAGATGGTCTGATTAGCAAGTTTGCAGATGATACTAAGATTCGTGGAGTAGCAGATAGTGAAGGTGACCATCGGAGGATGCAGCAGAAGATAGATAGGTTGGAGAGTTGGGTGGAGAAATGGCAGATGGATTTCAATCCAGGCAAATGCGAGGTGATGCATTTTGGAAGATCCAATTCAAGAGTGAACTATATGGCACATGGAAAAGCCCTGGGGAAAATTGATGCACTGAGAGATCTGGGTGTTCAGGTCCATTGTCCCCTCAAGGTGGCAACGCAGGTGGATAGAGTGGTCAAGAAGGCATACGGCACGCTTTCATTCATCGGACGGGCTTTTTTGAGTACAAGAGTTGGCAAGTCATGTCACAGTTGTATAGGACTTTGGTTTGACCACATTTGGAATACTATGTACAGTTCTGACCGCCACACTACCAAAAGGATGTGGATGCTTTGGAGATGGTGCAGAGGAGGCTCAGCAGTAGGTTGCCTGGTATGGAGGGCACTAGCTATGAAGGGAGGCTGAGTAGATTAGGATTATTTACATTAGAAAGATGGAAGTTGAGGGGGGACCTGATTGAGGTCTACGAAATCATGAGAGGTATAGATAGGGTGGATAGCAAGAAGCTTTTTCCCCCCCCAGAGTGGGGGGA
The DNA here is from genome assembly GCF_030684315.1 of Stegostoma tigrinum. Lineage (NCBI taxonomy): Eukaryota > Metazoa > Chordata > Chondrichthyes > Orectolobiformes > Stegostomatidae > Stegostoma > Stegostoma tigrinum. The sequence continues at coordinate 113,196,208 of NC_081355.1, forward strand.
GTCAATTACTAGGGGTCACGATTTCAAGGTGAGAGAGGAAAAGTATAAGGGGGATATGCATGGAAAGTTCTTTACGCAGAGGGTGGTGGGTGCCTGGAACACGTTGCCAGCGGAGGTGGCAGAGGCGGGCACGATAGTGTCATTTAAGATGTATCTAGACAGATATATGAATGGGCAGGGAGCAGAGGGATACAGATCCTTGGAAAATAGGAGACAGGTTTAGATAGAGGATCTGGGTTACGCAGTCTTGGAGGGCCGGAGGGCCTGTTCCTGTGATGTAATTTTCTCTGTTCTTTGTTCAAATATAGAAGCACAGAAATTAGGAGGAGGAGATCATTTTGCCCATTCTACCACTCTATCATCTGATCCTGCTTTCTTGCCATATCCTTTGCTCACTTTAGCCCTAAGAGCCACATCTAACTCCTTGAATATTAAATGTTTTGACTTCAACTGTTTTCTCTGGCAGAAGATTTCACCAGCTTGCTGCTGTGTGAATGAGGAAATTACTCCTCAAAGTCCCAGTGGCATAACTCTTGTTCTGACTTCCCCTTTCCGCATTTACCCTCTGTAGTCCTGTTAGAATTTTATAGGTTTCAATGAGATTCCCCCTGATTCTTCTAAACTCCAGCAAATACTAATACTCTAGTCTCTCTTCATAAATCAGTCTTGCGATTACACTTAAAGGACACAGCCAATTTCCTGCTGTTTTACTTTCATCAAAAGACAAAAAAGGACTACTAATAGACTGAAAAAAATTAAAATAAAAACAATTTATTTCTCTCAGGGATGAGTGTGCCTTTTTTTATAGATGATTCAGATCTATCCAGGCAACTGTAGGTGAAATAATTTAATATCTTAAACTGAAATAATGTACCAAAGTCAAAGACAATATATATCTTAAATAGCTTTACTGTGCAAATCCCCTTGTATTTACACCAATTCTTACTTGAGCAAAGAACACCAGCATTACCGAGAGTTTAAATAGTTGCTGATAGAAAATTGACCAGCATTGATCATGTTAATTTTCCTTTCAATAGTTTTCCTTCCCTGTTCCTACTCAAACATCTTCCTGACATTTAATCTACCATTGGTTTAGCTTACTTAACTACCATGCAACACTTTAGTTTCACTTTGATCTGATTATTTGGATGAGACATTAAGCCAAGGTCTGGCCGAATAGGAAAAGATCCTGTTGCTGTTATTCAAAAAGACAAACTTTCTTAGTTTCTTAATCAACATCTATTTCTCAAGCAATATCACCATAATAGATTTTTGATCACTTATTTAAATTTGTTTGTGGGACCTTGTTATAATTATTAATGTTATACCAGCTTAATGCTGTTGTCTCTGAGGGATCAAGGCACAAAATGGAAAGTGAGATAACACTGTGTGAAGCTGGATGAACACAGCAGGCCAAGCAGCATCAGAGGAGCAGGAAAGCTTGATGTTTTGGGTCAGGACCCTTCTTCAGAAATAGGGGAGGGGAAGGGGATTCTGAAATAAATAGGGAGACGGGGGGCAGATAGAAGATGGATAAAGAAGAAAGGGTGAGAGGAGACAAGCGGGTCAAAGAGGTGGGGTTAGAGCCAGTGAAGTTGAATATAGGTGGGAGGGGATATGGTTACAATGGGTACCTGCATGGGCCCAAGCTATGCCTGCCTCTTTGTAGGGTATGTGGAACAATCCCTCTTCCAAAGCTACACTGGCCCTATCCCCCATCTCTTTCTCCGTTACATTGATGACTGTTTCCATGCTGCCTCGTGTTCACGAGGAGCTGGAACAGTTCATCCACATCACTAACAGCTTCCACCCCGAACTTAAGTTTACGTTGGCCATCTCTGACAACTCTCTCTCCTTCCTCGAGCTCAGTCTCTATTGCTGGCATCCACCTGGAAACCGACATCCACTTTAAGCCTACCGACTCCCACAACTATCTAGAATATTCTTCCTCTCATCCACCTTCCTGTAAAAAGGCCATTCCCTATTCCCAATTCTTTCACCTCTGCCGCATCTGCTCCCGAGATGAGGCATTCCACTCACGAACATCCCAGATGTCCTCTTTTTCCAAAAGCTGCAACTTCCCCTCCACAGTGATTGAAAATGCCCTTAACCGTGTCTCCTGCATTTCCCGCAACTCATCCTTCACACCCCCTATCCGCAATAATAACCAAAACAGAATCCCCCTCATCCTCACGTACCACCTGACCAACCTCCAAATCCAATGCAGCATCCTCCAATATTTCCGCCATCTGCAATCTGACCCACTACCAAAGACGTTTTTCCCCTCCCCACCCTTATGTGCTTTTGGAGGGACCACTCTCACCGTGACTCCCTTGTCCGCTCCACACTCCCCTCCAGCCCCACCGCCTCCAGCACTTTTCCCTGCAACCAAAGCAAGTGCGACACCTGCCCCTGTACCTCCCCCTCACCCCCATCCCAGGCCCTAAGACGACTTTTCACATCAAACAGATGTTCACTTGCACATGTGTTAGTGCGATATACAGTATCCGCTGTTCCCGTTGTGGCCTCCTCTACATTGGGGAAACCAAATGGAGGCTTGGGGATCCTTTGCGGAACACCTACGCTCAGTTCGCAACAACCAACTACACCTCTCAGTTGCAAACCATTTCAACTCCTCTCCGCACCCCCCCTCCCCTGCACCCTCTCCCCCCCAGTCCTTGGATGACATGTCCATCCTGGGCCTCCTGCATTGCCACAATGACGCCACCCAAAAGATGCAGGGACAGCATCTCATATTTTGCTCGGGAACCTACAGCCCAATGGTATCAATGTGGACTTCACAAGCTTCAAAATCTCCCCTCCCCCGACCACATGCCAAAACCAGCCCAGCTAGTCCCCGCTCCGTAACCATTCCACCTACCTCATTCCCCAACCGCATCTCTTACCCACTAACCTCATCTTGCCCCCTTGACCTGTCTGTCCTCCCTTGACTGACCTACCCCATCCCAAACTCCCCACCTACATTCACCTTCACTGGCTCTAACCCAGCCCCTTTGACCTGTCTCCTCTCACCCTATCTTCTATCCACCTCCCCAGTCTCCTTATTTATTTCAGAATCCCCTTCCCGTTCCCCCATTTGTCCCAACCCGAAACATCAAGCTTTCTTGCTCCTCTGGTGCTGCTTGGCCTGCTGTGTTCATCCAGCTACACACCATGTTATCTCAGATTCTCCAGCATCAGCAGTTCCTACTATCTCAAACAAAATGGATAGTCTTGGTTTTTCATATGTTATGACAACATTATACTTATAAACAGTACTCCCAAAGATGAGAAGTTTTGGGAAACGTCAAACTTCAGTTGCAGAAATTTTATACTCTCTGACCATGCCTTCCCTCAACAACTAGCTTCACTAACTGCCTTTTTCTTGCTAGCTAAAAGGCATTATATCATTTCCTCCATAGTTTTACCTCTAACTTATCTCATTCCAGGGAGTGGGGCTAAATCAATAAAGTGCAAGAAGGCATGGTGAGAATCAGTATCATACAACATAGACACAGAAATATAAGAAATTGATTCAAGAAACACATTTTCTAGGCTTTAAAGGAATGAAGGGGTATGGGGAAAAACTTAAGACTATGGCACTGAGATAAAGGATTAGCTATGATTATACTGAATGGCAGGACCGACCCAAAGGGCTGAATGGCCAAATTTGGTTTCTTGTTTCTATGTTAATCATACAGTACCAGAAGAGTTCCTTCAGCCCAAGAAGCCTGCACCAACAAAAACTACAACAAATCTACACTGCTTCCACTTTCCACCACCTGCCCCATAGCCTTGAATGTTACGACATTTCAAGTGGTCATCCAGTACTTGTTAAAGGTTGCGAGGTTACCCACCTAAACTACACTTCCAGATTCCCACAACACCCTGGGTGAAAAATACTTTTCTGAATTCCCCTCTAGACCTCCTGTCTTTCACCTTAAAATTGTGTGCTCTTATTAGTGGCCTATCAAACATGGGGAACAACTGCCTTCCATCCACCCTGTCAATGCCCCTCAATCTGGTACCCCCTCAATATTCTCTAAAGCAAACAACCTGATCTTATCCAGCCTCTCTTCTTAGCTAAAAGGGAAAAAGAAGTGACCACTCTTGCATTGGCCAGCCTGCGGCTAATAATTTGTACACGGAGCCAGCAAGCCTATGCTATCAAATGAGGGTGCACCGACTGGGATGAGAAGAGACAAAACCTCTAAAGGAAGCCAACATCTTTTAAAGGTAAAGTCCATTCAGGCAAAGATTATAGAACAAGCAAAAGGAAGAAAATAGCATAGGGAGCAGACACCAAAGTTCTTCAATGAGGTTCTGAAGGTTTGGAACAGGCAAAAGAGAGAATAGACTGTTGTGTAAGTCAATAACTGGAGCACAAAGAACATCACTGCAACATAAGGAAAAAGATTTAAAGATTTAATTAAACTTAGTTCAGGTGAGAAAACTGCTGTATTACGTTCAAGGCAAATTTTCAATCAACTACTTTATAAGAGATTTTACCAGAAGCAGTAATTCTTGGCGCACGTAGCTTTCATTGGACTAACCTGAGAATGGCACATCTCTGAGCACAGTGGGTCCCCAGCCCCTCCAGAGAGAAAGCCATCCATCTTGTGCTATTGCAATCCGAACAACACTACCTAGTTCTCTATATGTCAGCTTACGAGACTGGCTCTTCGTTCTGATTAGTTCCAAGGGACTTATGACAGTGACTGCACCCACTGAAACACAAGTAAACACAAAGATTAGGAGAACACATTCTAAATGTTATATAAAATCAAGAGTATTAAGAAGTAAAGTTGTCATCATCCCAGAGGACCATACGACAGCTGTCTTATTAGAGACACACAACTGGTGTGGCACCTCTGAAACCATTGATTATAAAACAATTACTATTGTTTTACTGAGTCCACCCTAGTTTGTTGTTAATTGGAGTTAAACCATACCCTATTATTTTCCAAACAAACTGTCAGGTATTGGGCAACATCCCTATATAAGCATACAGAATTGATTTAAGTATATATGCACATTTGTTCAGCTGTATCAACCAATGTTAAAGCCAAAGAAATAAATGTGCAAATAAATGCGATAGAATGCAACCATAAAATATTGTGTCTAATAAGAATGTAGCACGTTAGAAACAACACTATTAAAAAATGCTATACCCTACCTAAGTAGATATAGATCAAAAACCTGTTTTTACAGCAAAATTGAAGTGAAATTTTAAATGGTTCAATACGTCAGTTTATAACACTACTTTATGTCAGCTGAAATAAAGACTTTGTCAATGCAATAAGATGCTTTGGTTATGACAAATAACCTTCAGTCGGTCATGGTTAAACGATTCAGAAACATTTCTTTTTGAGATAGTCCCCAATTGAAACAAAAATCAAGTCCAGGTTGGTTGGGTTAATCGAATTCCCTGGCTGTTACATGAGGCTTCGGTTGAAGCATTCCCCCACTTTACTTGCTAAAGAAATGGATTGAAAAAGATCGAAAAAAGGTCAGAAATCACATTACACCAGGTTATGGTCCAACAGGGTTGTTTGAAAACACAAGCTTTTGGAGTCATACTCCTTCAAGTATTAGTGAAAGAGGTAGTATCAGACACAGAATTTTATAAGTAAAAGATCAAAGGGTCACACAACTGTTCAGGATGTAGTAAACAAAGCTAAGATGCTCTTTAATCAGTTAGAAGATTTTAATCAATTAGTGTGTATATGTAAATTCCCAGATTCCTTTCAAGTCCTTGTCCTGTGAAAATAAAGGTTTTATCAGTGTAAAGAGGAGGTGACATTTTAGGTCAGACAATGCAGGTTAGGTGTGAGGCCTTGTGTTTTTTGAAGAAAATAGGATGTTTCCACAAATACAAATTTACCCCATAGATTTACATGAGTGCATGTATGTGTGTAAAGAAACATGCACAAGGTGAGATGATCAAGTTTCAGTCAGTCAATGGCACAGAGAGAGAATGTAAAAAGAGTGCGACTGCAGTCCAGGTAAACAGAGGAGCTGGGTGATTTTAGCCAGAGCTGTCCATACTGTATACTGACATATAATTGAATAGTCAGAAAAATGCAACTCTGGGGAAGCACAGACATAGAGACCGTTGTGAATTGAGGTGGTTCTGCAGAGCATGCCATTTTGGTAATCATATTCCACGAACTCGTATAGAGTGAAGATACTTTCAGAGGTGACTCAAATTACCCAGAAGTTAGACAAAATTTTAAACACATCAAAATCTACTGGATAATTATCCAGAGAAGTACAGTGCAACTGTCCAAAGTGGCCAGTGCTAACATAGAGTTGAAGGCTTTCATGGAGGTTCCTTGGGAACATCATAAGTTGTTAATTTCCAAAGTAATTTCTACAAAGCTCCTTGTTGCAGAATTTCCCTAACGTGCATTTTATTTGTCTACGTGGTCCCTGATGACTTCGCAACTAGGAAATTTGTCTAATCATCTGAGATTCAGCACTATAATTAAAATTTAAAGTATTAAGTTTACATAATGATCAAACTTTGCCAATGTTGCCATCCTCTGGACTTTTCATAGTCTGATGCCCAATTAGCTAAATCCATCTAAATCCTCGAATCTCCAACTCAAACATCAATTATTTGGAGAATTGCTGTGCATACAACGTACTGAACATTGCCCACGAGAATATGAAAACATATAGGATAAGCCAAGAATGCCATAATTCCAAGAAATCATCCTTTTGTCAATTAATTAACTGAACAGCATTTAAATTGGGTGACATACACAAAATGCTGATTTATTTAATTAAAAACAGCAATGGAAAGCATTAAATAAGTTAATTGTTAATTATTAAGCAAATACCCTTACCAAGCTGTGTTATATCTTATGATAAGATGTAGAATACAACTATTCAATCCAGAAATTCTGTTCCGCCAGAGAGATCATGGCTGATCTGATAATCCACAACTCCACTTTTCTGCCTTACCCCATAATTCTTGATTAAATATGTCTGTCTCAGCCTTGAATATACTTCACAGTCCTCTGCAGCAAACAATTTCAAAATACAACTACTCAAAAATCTTCTCATCTCCGTCTTAAATTGCTGCGATCATGTCCTCTCCTCTCATTCTTCAAAACTTCAACGAGAACAACTCAACCTCTCCTCATATGAAAATCTTTCACAGCCTGAATCAACTGTCTTTCAACTGCCTCCCATGCTAGTTTATCTTTCTTTATGCAAGGGAAGCAAAACTATTCACGGTATTCCAGCTGTGTCTGTCTTGTGACTTGCACAATTTTGGCAAACCTCCCTTTTTAAAATACTTTTATATTTTTTTAAAAATAAAGACATATTCCCATCTGCCTTCCCTATTGCTGGTTGAGCTTATGTGATAGCTTTTTGTGATTCATACACAAGGAGCCATAAATCCCTGTGTACAGGAGCTTTCTGCAATTTTTCCCCATAAAAATAACATTCAGCTCTTTTATCCATTCTGCCAAAGTGCATAATGTCACATTTTTTCACATTACATTTCCTCTTAAATTTTTTCCCCCACTCACTTAACCAGTCTATATTCCTCTGTCGACTTAGTATCATCCTCTCTACTTGCCTTTGCAACTACTTGTGTTACCTGCAAACATGGAATACTGAAATCAATGCTCAAATCAGACCAAAGCAGGTAAGGAAGAGAAATTTTCTTCCCTATAGGGCTTAGTGAACCAGATGAGCTTTTAATGACAATCGACAATGGTTACGTAGTCAAAATTACAGAAAGTTTTGATACCAGATTTTTGTTACTGAATTTTAAATTCACCACCTGACATGGTGAGATTGAAAGACGCTGGGCTTAAAAAGTTAATTCCGTTCTTCTTTCCACAGATGCTTTCACATCTCATGAGTTCCTCCAGCTCTTTAATTTCATACCTCCGTATAATTAACAGCCTATTTCCACAGTCTCTCTCATTCTGCTCAATTTCTGGAATAACAAAACCTGACTCCAAATTCAGATATCATTCAAAAATTTGTTATAAATGACATATTAACTGAACATCTGAGTAGAATTCTACTTCACGACTTTCTTGTTGAGTAAAACGTAATACAAAGCATGTACTTCTGGACAAGGAAATGTCTGGCACACGGATGTTTCAGCTATCCGTTAAGCACTCAATCAAATATCAGACTTGGAATGAAAATGTATAACGTTACTCCATCCAGCTGATTTACTGGGTAACGTGGAATACTGAAATCAATGCTCAAATCAGACCTATGGCATAATATGCAGAATAATGATAAAGACCAAAAAAAAGTTTAATAGAACTCAGTCAATAAAAAAACATACCTCTGGCTGAAGCTCCAGCTAACAATGGAATATAAGCGCCATCATATCCTAGCTTGTATTTCAAAAAAGCCCGTAACTGATCGTAACAAGTGAAGTAAATAACTGTTGCAGGTACTGCCATTATTCTGCAAGATAATATGTTGTGAAAAATAATTAGTCAGGCTGAAATTAAGTGTGTGAACATAATATCACAGAATCAAAGGATCATTATGGTGCAGGAGGCAGCCACGTGGCCCATCATACTCATTTGAAGATCCTGTGCAGGTATCATTACCTCGTGTCAATCTCATGCTTCCCCCACACCCTCGCACAAAATTTCTATCCAAATAATTATCCAATGCCTTCTTGAATTCTTCAATCAAACCCTTTTCTATTATATCTGAGCTGTGCTTTCCATATCCTAACTAGTCACTGCGTGAAAAAAACCTTTTCTCACATCACCCTTGCTATGTTTGCACATCACTTCAAATTTATGCTTTCTCGTTGTTGTTTCATTGATGACCTGGAACAGCCTCTTTGTATTTTATCCAGCCCGCTCATGATTTCAAAAACCTCTACCAAATCTCCTCTGGCCTTTTTCTCTCAATGGTGAACAGTTTCAACTTTGTCAAACTATTCTAGTAATTGAAGCTTCTCATTCCAGGAACAATTTGCGTAAATTGCTTCCCCACACTGAACAAAGCATTCACATCTTTCGTACAGTGCGATGCCCATAATTGTACATGATATTCCAGATGAGGTCTAACAAGTGTCTTATACAAGTTCAACATCACCTCCTGGCTTTTGTACTGTATGCCTCTATTAATAAAGCCAAGGACATGGATTGCACCTGAACCGGAGGGGCACCTATATCCTTGCAGTGAGGTTTGCCTGTGTCACACCAGAGCCTGTTAGCTCTTTATAAAACTTCAGCAGATTGGTTTAGCACTATTTCCACTTAAGAAATCCATGCTGATTCTTCCTAATTGTTGCAAAGTTGGGCACAGTGTTCATGAACTGGAAGGCAGGCAGTTAGAATTTGTTGGTAAATATAATAGTATGGAAAAGCACTGTTTTGTCCCTTTAAAAGATGGTGTTTCTTTTTCAGGGCTCAGAATTAATTTGGATGTCTGACTAGCAGTTTGAACTGCAGGTGCACACAGAGTGCCCGAATGGAAACATTTTGTATCGAACAGCCAAGCCGCATTTTTACCAAGACAGCAAGTCTTTTCAAATTTAGCCAATCAATTTTATCAAAGTCCTTAGATGCTAAAAGCTTATCAAATTTAAATCTGATGGCACTTACAACCTGAAACCAATTATAAGAATTTGATCCATCATTGGGAATATAGAAAGATCTTTTGAAGATTGGGGAGAGCCAATTGCTAGGAGACAATACATGTTTTTGCTCTCAGAGAAAGTACCATCTAGTTTCTAGCTAAAAGTCCTCACTGAAGCAATTACAGAGAGGAAAAAAAGAGTCCCTGACAGCAGCATCAACAGCAGGAAGACATGTGTGACAAGATCAACAGAACAAAGGCTGGAGAAACACTGGAGGTTGTTCTAGAAGAGGCTGTGTCAATATAGAGAGATTAAGTTTTAATTTACTGTTAATGGCTTTATGTAAGTGGGACATGTGTTTATTTGAACAGCATTCCAGTAGAATTTAGTTCAGTTAGGGAGTAGTTAGTAGCCTAAGGGGGAATTGTTCAGTTCGTTTGTAATTCTGCTAATTTGTTCATTGTTAGGGTTGAATAAATAAATTGTTACTTGATACTTGTAGAGACCAAGAATCTTTGTTTTTTTTAAACCGCTCTTAACAGATTACGAAGTGAGCTTCTCTGGGAGTTTCGGGGGGTAATTTTTAGAAGGGAACCTTTACTCCCATCATAACAGATTGGGGCTGTGTTTTGGTTAAATTATCAGAGGGGTTCAGCCAATCCCCCTCCATAACCTTGTGGGCTGAAGGGCCTGTTCTGTGCTGTACTGTTCTATGTTCTATAACCCGAATCAACCCACCTTTTCCCTGTAAATACTAATTCTACGCCAAATAATTGTTTCTAGATGTATTACCAAGGCCGAAGTTAAACAGATGGGCCAGTAAATGCTTGGTTTACCCTTATGACCTTTCTTAAGTAGGCTGTAATGTTTCTAATTCTCCAGTGTTCCAACATGTCCCCGAGTCCAGCAACCGCATAATTTCTACCTTCAACTTTCTCAAAGTCCTTGGATGCATCTCATCCTGAGCTAGTGCCTTGAAAACTAAGTACCAAGTCTATCCAAGACCTCTTTCATGTTAATTTTAAACCCTTCAGGTGACAAGAACCTCTCCTCATAAATGTATCAAATATCACCATTCATTTTTCTTCAACTGTGATATGGTTAGCCTTTAACTTTTGTTAAAATACTAAACAATATTTTAAAAATGTTTAAATATATGGTATAACATTTCCAAGCAGTGACTAGTCACAAATTTGACTGATTGTATTTCAGAATAAATGACAATAAATCAGTGAAAAGCTTTGTTTACAAGTAGTGCAGGCAGATCACAGCGAGCAAAGGATGTACAGATCAAAAAGACTTAGAGGCAGACAGGTTACATTGGAGGCTAGGGTCTATTCAACAGTCTGATAACAGCCAGAAAGAAGCTGTTCCTGAGCCTGCTTATGTGCGTGTTGAAGCTTCGGTATCTTCTGCCTGATGGAAGAGATTGTAGGGGGTTACTTCATGGGTGCGATGGGTCTTTGATGATGTTGGCCACCTTTCCACGCCAGTGAGCATGCAAATAGAGTCCACGGACGGAAGAAGGGTCTGAATAAGGGTCCCAACCCAACCCAAAACATCAAGCTTTCCAGCTCCTCTGATGCTTCATCCAGCTTCACACAGTGTTATCTCAGATTCTACAGCATCAGCAGTTCCTACTATCTCCATGGCTGGAAGACTGGCTTCTGTGATGGTCTAGGCTGTACACACTACTTTCTGTAGTTTATGGTCCTGGGCAGAGCAATTGCCATACCAGGCCGTTATGCGCCCAGATACTATATTTCAATGGTGCATCTGTAGAAATTGGTGAGGGTCATACAGACATGTCAAATTTCTTGAGCCACCTGAAGAGGAGGTGTTGTTGTGCTTTCCTGACGGTTGCATTTGCATGGGAAGTCCAGGACAGGTTGTCAGTTATCGTCACTCCAAGGAATTTGATGCTCTTCACTCTCTCAACCTCCATTCTGTTGATTTAAACGGGGGTGTGTTCTCCTCTTTTCTTTCGGAAATCGATGATTAGTTCTTCAGTTTTGCCAATGCCGAGAGACAGATTGCTTTCATTGCACCACATCACCAAACCCTCTATGTTATGACTCATTGTTGTTAATATCTGTGCCACTATGGTGGTGTCATCAGCAAACTTGTAGATGACATTCGGGCGGAACTTGGCAACACAGCAGTAGGAGTACAGGGAGTACAGTAGGGGAATGAGGACATATCCTTTGGGGGCTCCAGTTGAGTGTTATTGTGGAAGAGGTCCAGTTGTCTATTTTCACTGATTGCGGCCTATGGTTCAGAAAGCTGCAGATCCAGTTGCAAAGAGCAGATCTGAGACTAAGTTCACGCAGTTTTGAGATCAGTCTGGAGGGGTTAAGGGTGTTGAAGGCAGAGCTGTAGTCAAGCGTCTGACCTGGGTGTCTTTGTTGTCCAGATGTTACAGGGATGAGTGCAGGGCTAAGGATATGGCATCCTCTGTCAACCTGTTATGTTGGTAGGCAACTCTAACGGATTGAGACAGGTTGGGAGACTGGAGTTAATGTGGGCCACGACCAGCCTCTTGAAGCACTTCATGATTATTGAAGTTTGAGCTATTGGGCGGTAGTCATTAACGCACACTGCACGTTTTCTTGGGTCCAGGGACGATGGTGGTCTTCTTGAAGCAGGTGAGGACTTCAGCTTGTTGGAGCGAAGAAGTTGAAGGTGTCAGTGAATACCTCCACGAGTTGGTCAACACAGGGTCGGAGTGTTCGGCTAGTGACACCGTCTGTGCCCATTGCTTTCCTTGGGTTGACTCCCAAGAAGAATAAGCTGACTTCTGAAGTGGTGACAGACGAAACAGGTATTTCTGGGGCTGTTGGTGCAGGCATCACCATGCCAGTGGTTTTCTGTTCGAAATGAGCACTGAAAGTATTGAATGGGTCAGGAAGGGATGTGTCATTGTCTGCTTTCTTACACTGTTTTATTTTGTATCCTGCAATGTCGTTTTAGGACTTGCAATAGATGGCGGGAGTCTGTTTGGTAGGTCTGGGCCTCTAACTTGGTTATTGGTAGGGATTGATCCTTATAGTATTGACACACTCTAATCTGACGGAACTACCTGTTTATGGAAATATTAATAGCAGTCACCAAGTAGGAAAAAAAATTAAAAGCTAGCAACATGCATCACAAGCAGAAAAGTTCCAAAGCAAAAAGAATAAAAATGATTTGTGGACTCCAGCCCTAAAGATTGGTGACTGGTAAAATGTGCCTTTAACTTTAACCAAGTTAAATGGCAGCAGCAAAGATGTGTGAAAGATGAGTTATTTTTCCCTTAATTCAAATCATTCTGACAGATTTATGAGCTATGATGACAGAACGTCTGCACAGAAGTAATTTTTAATTAAGAGCTTAGATTCAAAACAGTGAATTATAAATCATGAAAAACACTTATACCTGACAGTTTCATTTACTGAACTTCAGTTTAATGCAACTGGAAGTTATTGCAGATAAGTAATAGTAACAACATTTTTGTTTTCTGCTGATAAACAAATTGCTAGGGTTTTCAAAAGTGGAACCTATATACTTGTTGAAAATTAATTAGAAAGAATGATGCAGTCAGTCTTGCGCCCCTCACCTACTGCTGTTCTTCAATAAGAAGTGCCTGTAATACGTACTGCAGAATTCACAGTTGGAAACTGTCTTTACCCTTAGGAATTATCGAACTGCATGATACAAGTTGACCAGTGGAACTTGCTGGTTAGCATATTGCCTTATACCAACAAAAGAAACCTCAGTACGCATTATACCAACAACAAAAGAAACCTCAGTACGCATTACTAAATTTGGGCATAAGGTGTGTTACTTTGGGTTAAACACTCTAGAGGGTAACCGTTAGTTAAGTCTCGTGCAATGTGGTAAATTTTGGCTATAAAAATACACATTTATACTTAAAGGAGTAAGTCAGTAAATAAAAAAAAATTACTTAGAGTTTGTTACACAACTTCAAATGATATAGAGAGCAATGTGACTATTAAAAGTTCATTCTTGGTAAAACGCATCCAAAACAGAACAATCACGTTGGGACATTGTTGTCTAATGTTTCTTGTTAACCACAAAGTACTAATTGTGGCATTGTTGAACAGTGGTTAGTCAGTATGTAGATAAGCTGGAAATGTAAAACTTCAAGGTAAATCCATTAATTTTTAGGATTCATTTTCAGTTTGAATGACATTTTTTAAAATTTTACCTTCACTATTTTTGTAAACAGTTCAGTCTGAATCTAAGGCAGGAATGTGGGGTTGAGGTTAAAATCAGATAAATCATGATCAATGGAAAGGCAGAGCTAGCTCAAATGGTCAAGTGGCCTACTCCTGCTTGTAAACACAAAATCAGATTAAAAGGAAGTAGATTTTGACTTATTAAATGCCTTATCTACTAACCATATCTCTAAGACAGAATGAGATTTGCTTGAAGTCACTTAACATTCGTGCTTAATTGCTTGTATATCCATAGGTATAGGTTAACATATTTGTGATTTATTTACATTAGTTGGTATTGTTGATCAGAGGATACAGTATTGGTTGTGCATTTTATCCATAATCTAAAAGAAATACGTATCATTTGTTCAGAATGGAATAGAACTACTGGGCCTAAAGAAAGTAAGAGATGGACATAATTTGTCTCAGCGTGCGTGATTCTAGTTACAGATGTTGGGTGAAACCATTTGACTTTTACCTGGAACCAATGAGAAAAGTTAACTTGGATCATTTCCTAATAAGGGATAAGAACTGACAAAATTAGGGATAAGAGTTGGCAACTCCAGACTTCGTGAAGACAATTTCACCTATGCTTGTGTGATCCTAACAGGGACATCAGAAATCTTTGCTGACACAGCTCAACACTACAGATTTATAATCCTAAACCCCCTCTTCCCTCATCTCCAACAAATGAGAAGAACTCAGATTTCTTTGCCACTTAAGATCGGAACAATCCGATCCCTCCTTTCTGCTAGGCTGCTTGGTCAAACCTCCTTTAAATGTCCCTTCTGGCCTTTTGCAACGTTCTCTCTCGTTGCTCCTCATGTGCTTTGTGAATTCATCTCGTCCATGAAACCTATCTGCTGTTACCTCAATCCCTGTTCCCACTACTTACTACCTAAAATCCATTCCTGTCCACTATTTAGCCAACATTGTAACAGCATACTCGCTTCAGGTGTCGTCTCTCTTCTCAAAATCTGCTATCACCGTTCACTTTCTGCTGTTGGCTCGCTGGATGGTATTATTCTCAGTGGTTCCATTCGCCTGAGCAGCAGGCCGAGATTAGACCAGTTAGTTTGCAGCCTTGATGTTGAATTTGATTGAGGTAAGTTCCTGACCTCATGTTTATCACCCCTCTCAGATTATTTCTTTCCATCTCTGTAACATCAGACAACTTTGTCCCTATTTCAACTGATCTGCTGCTGAACCCCTCATCCACGCCTTCACTTCGTCTTGATTTAACTATTCCAATGAATTCTCACTGACCTCCCAAATCTATCCTTCCATAAACCTGAGGTCATTAAAATCTTTATCATGGTCATGCCTTCAATTGACTGGGCGCCAAGCTCTGAAATTCCCTCTTTCTACACCTCTCTTTCATCCTTTAAGGCACATCTTCAACCTACCATTTGACCAAACATTTGATCACCTGACATCTCCTTACATGGATCACTGCTATTCTTTGTTTTATAATTCTCCTGCAAAAGTAAATAACTACATATTATTCCACATTATGTCAGATCTTTGCCCAGTCTACCTTCTGTACCATACTTATGTCCTCTTCACAACTTCCTATCTTTGTCTAATCAGCGCATTTGGTAGCTTTACTTTCTGACACTTCAGCCAAGTAGAAATCATTTATAAATAAAAATTGTCGTGATCCCATCACCAATCCCTGTGGCACACCACTCATTGCCTCTTGTCAAACTGATTATGGCACATTTATATGTAAAATCATCTTCCTGTTCACGCCAATCTTTTATTAATGTCAGTATGATACACCCTATACAATGATATTTAAATTTCTGCAACAATCTTTGTTGTGGCACCTCATCAAATGTTGTCTGAAAATCAAGAGTGGTACAACCACTGGCTCCCCTTTGTCCACCAACGGGTGCTGTTTCCCTTAAAGAACTCCAACAGGTTAAACATTTTCCTTTCCACTAAACCATGCTGACTCTGTCTGATTACACTGAACCTATCCAAGTGCCCTGCTATAATTTGTTTAATAACAGGTTCTAATATTTTCCCCAGTTACTGGCATTAAGCTAATTGTACTCTAGTTTCCTGGTTTCTTTCTTCCTCCTTTTTGAAGAAGGGAGTTACACAAGTTATCTTTAATCTAGGACTTTCCCTGCAATAAGCAGGTTATTAGAATTCAATCCAACTATGCATCAATTATGTCAGTGGCCACTTTCTTTTAAGATTAAGTCCATCTGGATCCAGCATTTGTCACCCCACAGCTCCAACAATTTACTCTATCACTTCTTTGATGATTATGATTTTCCTGAGTTGCCCCCCAACCTCTTCCACTTCCTGATTATTACCACTCTTTAGATGTTATTTGTATACTTAAAGTGAACACTGATGTAAAACACCTATTCAATTTACATCATTTCCTTATTTTCCATCATTAATTCTCCAGCTTCATTTTCAAATGCTCACATATCAACTCTTTCATTTCTTAAAGAAACTTTAGCTTTCGCCAGTACTAATTTCTCCATCAATTTTTGGTCATTCTTTGCTTTTTATAATTTGTTTAGTCCTCTAGAGGGTGGGAATACTATTGAAGACATAGCAGAATAAAGGAACATTTGAGAATACTGGGAGTATCTAGGATTTAGCAGCAGTTAGAAGGCAAACACCACATGCTGAGGAGCTCTGGGATGAGGCTATAATACTTTAGTCACAAAGTATTGAAATCCACAGGGGCCAGCACAATAGCTGTGACTGAAGCAACTATGTGGAAAATAATCATAGTTGCAAAGGAACAATGTTCATTGTTTCACAAACATCAACAGATGTTACCTTTCTATAGGAGTATCAGAATGGGAAATTGCATTTAACTGTATTACTGAACAATGTGTGGGGAAAGCTACCTAATTTTGAAAAGAAATTGATGGATTTCCAAAGGAACTGAATTTAAAAATTCTGTACCTGTTGAATAATGAACTGCACCAATCCTTGCACAAGTACATGATATTTCTTTAAGTTTGATACTACCTTTAATGTTTCTAGGTAACCATGGATGGTAGTTTTCATACATTTTTCATAGAACCCCTACACTGTGGAAACAGGGCCCATTGGCCCAACATGTCCACATCGAACCTCAGGGCATCCCACCCAGACCCATCCCCCATAACCCACCTAATCTACACATCCCTGAACACTATGGGCAATTTAGCACAGCCAATTCATCGGACTCAGATGGTCACCTGCTGCTTGAAGCTGCCCGTTTGAACAATGCGCCCGAGGTCAGCAGGTAGGTGGTACACAGGCACTGTGCCATTTACAAATGTACGAGTTAGGAGAAGGGAGCATAGGCTGTTGGGCCCCTCAAGCCTGCTCCACCATTCAGTATGATCTGAATTTGGCCACCACTGTCCTGTGTATTCCCTTTGCTGTTGCTTCACTTTTTGGTCAAGTAGTTATTCACTTCTGCCTTAAAGCTATTTGAATGACCCAGCTTCAGCTGCTGTCTGGGGAAGTCAATTCCACAGATTTATGATCCAGTGGGGGAGGATATTTTCCAATTCAATCTTAAATGAGCGCCATTCTTTCAGCATCAAGATCTTAACTGATGACTTAACTGTGCACAATTCTCCGACTATTCTGTTCCACAAGCCGCCACAAAATGTATAGAATCCCAGTGAGACCACCAACACGGCCAATCTGCCTTACCCAGAACAAAAACAATTCACACCAGTGAAAACAAAACCTGTCTTCAGTGTAACACACTTAACTGCGACAGGAGAAAAAGTACTTCTAATTTGGAGTTTAATGCGGACAAGTGTGAGGTGATGCACTTTGGTAGGAGTAACCGGAAGGCAAAGTACTGGGCTAATGGTAAGATTCTTGGTAGTGTAGATGAGCAGAGAGATCTCGGTGTCCATGTATACAGATCCTTGAAAGTTGCCACCCAGGTTGACAGGGCTGTTAAGAAGGCATACAGTGTTTTAGCTTCTATTAATAGAGGGATCGAGTTCCGGAACCAAGAGGTTATGCTGCAGCTGTACAAAACTCTGGTGTGGCCGCACTTGGAGTATTGCGTACAGTTCTGGTCACCGCATTATAAGAAGGATGTGGAAGCTTTGGAAAGGGTGCAGAGGAGATTTACTAGGATGTTGCCTGGAATGGAGGGAAGGTCTTACGAGGAAAGGCTGAGGGACTTGAGGCTGTTTTCATTAGAGAGAAGAAGGTTGAGAGGTGACTTAATTGAAACATATAAAATAATCAGAGGGTTAGATAGGGTGGATAGGGAGAGCCTTTTTCCTAGGATGGTGACGGCGAGCACGAGGGGGCATAGCTTTAAATTGAGGGGTGAAAGATATAGGACAGATGTCAGAGGTAGTTTCTTTACTCAGAGAGTAGTAAGGGAATGGAACGCTTTGCCTGCAACGGTCGTAGATTCGCCAACTTTAAGTACATTTAAGTCATCATTGGATAAGCATATGGACGTACATGGAATAGTGTAGGTTAGATGGGCTTGAGATCGGTATGACAAGTTGGCACAACATCGAAGGCCGAAGGGCCTGTACTGTGCTGTAACGTTCTATGTTTTAATTCACATAGCCTGCACATCTTTTGACCGTGGGAGGAAACTGGAGCACCCGGAGGAAACCCAAACAGACACGGGGAGAATGTGCAAACTCCACACAGGCAGTCGCCTGAGGATGGAATCGAACCCAGGTCCCTGGCGCTGTGAGGCAGCAATGCTAACCACTGAGCCACCATGCCGCCCTTTGGAATGCATCTATTCTGTGTATTCTGAAACAGATCTGCCACTGCATCTAGACTGACCTACTTCAACCTAATTTGCCATTTTACTATCGCCAACTCTGCTTTCATACCTTCATAACTGCCCTTCTTTAAACTGTTGATAAGGACTCGGATCCAGTCCTCTCTTCCTGAAACTGAATATAAAATTTAATTATTTAAATGGTCTTTGCCATCAATTAGCACCTTTGCGATGAGATTAATTATATTTCATTGCACAACACCATGTCCAATGAGCTTGCTTTCCAGTTGGCTCCAAAACATGTTGTTCTAAGAAACTTTACCAAAAACATTCTATAAACTCCTCATCTAGGCTAACATTGCCTACCTGACATTTCCAGTCCATACGCGGATTAAATCGCTTATGAATATTGTCATGCATTTCTGACCAGTTACCACTTTCTATCCTTTTATTGTCCATCCTACCACGTGTTTACTGTTAGGGGTCATGTGCACCACTCCCACCAACTTCTTGCCTTTATCATTCCCCATTTCTGACCAGTTTCTAAATCCCTGTTTCCCAAATCATCCCTCTCTTTAATTTCTCTAATTCCTTCTTTAACAAGCATAGCCACCCTTCTAAGATTTCCTCAATGTTCTGTCCCCCTCAAGATTCAGGTCCCAATCCATGTCATTCACAGCAGCCTCTTTAATGGCTATATTGTTTCAAAGCTACACACATTCGGATATAGAGTCTTCAGTTTCATCCTCTTATTGAATTCTAGTCTTACCTGTTGATTTACTCTCTGCTGAAATACATATGTCGCTACTACAAGCTGTTGCTGATGTTTAGGCTTATAGCGGAAGGTAAATGGGCTAGTGCTTGGGAGAACTATTGGAAAGCTGGAGGAATCTGAGATTACTGGAAGTGTGTAAAATTTAGCAGCATTTCAGAAGGCAAACATCACATTCTGAGGAGCTCTGTGATAAGGCTACAATACTGAAGGGGTGGAAACTACTAAAATCCATAAGGGCCCATACAATACCTTTAAGCAAAGCAACTACACTGAAAATAATCAGAATTGCATGGGAGAAAATGTTCATTGTTTTACAAACCTCTACAGCTGTTACCTTTCTACAGAAGGATCAGAATGGGTAATTGTGTTTAGAGAGTTTAACTGTACTCTTGAACAATGTGTCAGGAAAGCCAAGTTGAAAGCAATGGCCGGATATCTAAAGGAACTGAATCAATTTAAAATTTTGGTATCCGTTAAATAATTAATCATGCTTTTACAAAACCAAAATATATCGAGAAACAATGGGTTGACTAAAAGAAATCTTCAACAACTTGTGAAAATAACTTGGTTTTGATGGTCTTGAATTTGTACACAAAACAGGTGATGTGACTTAACAACCTAATACTGTGGGTTGGCGGTTTATGACTGACAGCAGTTCAGGAGGGAGAATGTGGAACAGATTTTGCTACGTTTTTAAATTAGATGACAGCTTGAAGGGATGCATGGTTAAAGTCTCTAGAAAATTAGGTCCAGAGATTCAGGACCATTTATATCTGAGTGCACAGGGTGCCTAAGTAAAATCCCTGTAACAAAATATAAAGATCTTAGAATATCCAGATGCCATCAACACCATGGAGGGAGGAGCATATTGCCAATAGCTGAAGTGGGAGCAAGCCACTAGTGCAGCTGAGTTAAGAAAAAGCCAAAGAACAGAAATACAGGCCAGGATGACTTCAAAGAATTTTTGGGACCATGGAAGGTGAAAGCTAGAGGTAGCAGCAGCTGCGGCCTAGAAGTAGGCCCTACAGTTTTGAGAGACAGGGAGTGATTAGTATTAAAAAGGAATGTTTCTTTGATTATAGAGATCATTTAGGGGAGTATTTTGAGTTCAGCGAATCAGGCAATTTTAATAAATGGAGATACAAACATGAATGTCCATTTATTGAAGTAGAAGAACTTCAGACAATAAAGCACCTTTGGACAGCAGCCACTATTGTGAAAGATGATGTGCAATTTCCCAAAAGATAGATTTCCCAGCATGCTAAATGGGAAAAATATTCAAAATAATTAATTGATTGCAGTCCTGGTAGACCTGCTTTGTCCGCAAAGTTGCAAACCATAATCATAGCTTTCACAGGAAACAATCCGAACCATGTAACACAGGACCAGAGAGGCTGTGAAACAACTGTTAGAAATATTGGCCATGAATCAAACCAGAATTTAAGAGCTTTCCAAAATATACAAATGTTTAATTTTAGAAGCAGCAGTGTTCAATCTTTCTCTTGTATTCACTTGCTCTCTTTAAAAATAAAGCCAAAAAGAACAAAATAAAAGAGATTAAAAAGGCAACACCACTGAAGTCTAATAGTCAGAATATTAATTGAGATCAGAAGTCTTAAAGTGATACCAGACAAAAAATGAACTGTTGAAATGTTATGGTAAAGATGGAAATGGCTGAAAATAAAATGAGAGAGGTGGGCTCTTTATTAAGGTTACTGAAACCAAAATTGGAAGAGAAATGCCATCCAAAAAGTCACCTTTGTTTTTAGGATAACTGACAATCGCACAAGCAGGTTAAAAAGAAGTTTGATAGACTGAGTTAAAACAGACAGTTTCGGCAGCGATCAAATACAAATGGAGAAGATGACAGCCTTTTCTCAAAACAGTTATTTTTGCCAGCTTTGAAGGTAAATATATTAAGATTATGGGAAGACAAATTAATTCATGTATCTTAAGACTGAGGCGGCTAGCAGATCTGAACATCAGAACATGATTAATTTGAACCAAAATACAATATCAAATGCAGCAAACTTTATACAAAAAAAAATCACACTGCAGCAAAACTGCCAACCATCCAAATCAAATAAAATTGATTTCCCAAGTATCTGTCTTTATGGAATGACAGAATAGAACAAAGGTTTTGGAGTAGATCTGTAGCTCGAGTTGTGGGTGTTGAGATTGGTTGACTCGCTGAGCTGGTTTGTTGCTCCGCAGATGTTTCATTACCATGCTGGGTAACATCCTCAGAGCAGCCTCCAATGAAGCATTGGTGTGTTTTCCCGCCTGGTTTTTAAACTCTGGGGTCGATTGCATGTTTTGCGGAGACAAGACCAATACTCGCTCATCTCAATCCACATGGAAACAAGGAGAACCACGACTTCGACTAGGACAGCACCAAGATCCTGGGACAGGCTAGGCAGAGACAAACACAAGAATTCCTGGAAGCATGGCACTCCACGAAGCACGCTATTGATAAACACTCTGAATTACATTCCACTATGGAGGAAACCCGGAAGTGAGGCAATCCATCGAAATGGATCCCAGAGTTTAAAAACCAGGTGGGAAAACACACTGATGCTTCATCAGACGCTGCACTGAGAATGTTACCAAGCATAGTAACGAAACGTCTGCGGAACAAACAAACAAGCTCGGTCAGCCTACCAACCTCAAAAGAATAGAATAGGAAAAAAGTACATATTCAGCTCATTGAGCCTGCTCTGGCAGTTTTGAAAGATCTACTTAGTCATGTGCTCACTCCTCTACTGCTACCATGTTTCTGGAATCATTTTCTCCAAGTACTTTTCCAATTCCCTCCTGAATAATTGTGGTACATCAGTATCCATCATATGGTGAGGCAATGCATTACAAATCCAAAACATTCACTGCATTTAAAAAAACTGTTTAACCTCATGTTTCCTATAGTTCTTTTGTCAATCATCTTCAATCTGCTAACCTCTGCTTATTGATCATGCAATATCAAATGCAGTGGAAGCAATTTCTCTCAGTGAACTCTAATCTTCAAATCTGAAGATACTTCCTCTTGTTTTTTTTAAGCTCTAAGAAGAGAAGACTCAGCTTTTTCAGTCAGTGCAACTGTAATTACTCATCCCTGCAACAAATATGCTAAATCTCTACTGTGTGTCCCCAAAGTCTTCACATCCTTCCTGGCATAGGGTACCTAGAATTTGACACAGTTCACCAGTTGGAGTTAAATTAGTGCTTCAGGCAAACTTAGTATAACTACCTGGCATTAGCACACAATGGGCAGGTTTTAGCTTTGAGAGGGTGGTTGGGGAAGGAAGCAGCAGCAACCCAATGTTTGAAGAGCATGCGGGAAACCACAATTCAATAGGAATACTAACATTACTTCAGTGCGATCCTGGCATCCCAATGAGTTAAGACCTTAAATGGGTAGAAATCTTATTTCAAAGATTACCAGTTGATATAAGCTTTGTAGCTGTGAAATATTAGCTGCAAGACTGGAAGACTACATGAAAGATAGGTGATGGGACATCCAGATTCCATTAAGTGAGGTGAAATGGCTTCTCCAGGATAGAATTGGTGGTGGGGGGGGTGGGGGAGAGGGAGAGAGCGCGAGAGAGGAAGGTCAGCCAGCCACAAAGCAGGGGTACTGACATCACCCAATTGTACCAGTGTCCTACAGGGCCTCCTGTTACAATGCCAGGTTTCTCGATCAGGCACACAATGTCCGAGAATGAAGGATTTCTCTTTGAAGGTCACCGATTGCATTCCCAGATGAGGAGTCTCCTGCCATTTGCTGGTTCAATACCAGCATTGTGGAATGTGGCACTCAGCTGGCCTTGGGGAAGGAAGAATGGCTGAAAGTTTTCTTGACCAGAACTTCAGAAGGAAGGCTGGAAAGCAGCAGAATCTGTATTCAATCACAGCATGTGCCTGCCTTTGAAACTGCCTTCCATGATTTGGGATGAGGTGCTCAGGAATGTGTGTTTTATTAATTGCTTTTGTAATCTGCATTGTCGTCAGGTTCTTGCTGTAAAATTATTGCACTTGGCTTGTATTAATTTCCTCATTCTGGCTACCAGGATGAATGGCTTCACACTTTTGCTTGTGGATTTTCATCTACCACATCCCTTCCATGGCCACCAGCACTCGGCCAATTCATGGAATTCCTTCCCTAACAACATTATGGGTCTATCACAGCACATGGATCGCAGCAGTTCAAGACAACAGTTCACCGTCTTCTTAGGGGCAACTAGGGACAGGCTATAAAGGCCAATCCAGTCAGTGGCACCTACTTTCAATAAAAGAAAATCTTACTGAAGTTTATTACTTCGAAAGCCAGCCAGAATTAAAATCAATACAAATTCATTAAGTAGATAACATGTGTGCACTCAATCAGAATCCACACCCCCCTCAGAAAATCCTTAAGAATATTCATGCAATCCGGGGACATATGGACTTTGTTCAAAATCGTAGGAGTCTCCTCTCAATAAAAACAAACTCCAGGGGCTGAAAGGCTTTCTGCTGTTCCTACCTCTTATGGTAATTGCAAGCTCAGCCATTGAATGATTAAAGAAAAAAAGGTATTCGAGGATCAGGATCTCAAGAATGAGACAAAGGTCACAGTTTCCTGAAGTGTAGGAATCTCTGCAATCTTACACACTTCAGAGCCTTGGGCAATTTGCAGCAACTACCTTTTGTGCTCTTGATGTTGATTCGAGTTGATTTAATTTTTTGTCACATACACTTAGATGTACGGAAGCAAGGGCGAAATTTTATTTCTTCAATTTTCTTCAGATATCTCGGTATCTTATTCCTAACATTGCTTTTATGTCTTCTGTGTTTCTGTTTTACTTGACTGAAATAAGGCTTTAAGTGTTTCTGGTTGTATTAAATGCCTCATTATTAGATTATAATAATAGGTATCTTCGAGTGTCTGCTCTCTCCAAATGTACTGATTTTTATGGGGTCTGTTTAGTCTAGTTGGCTGGATGGCAGGTTTGAGATACAGAGTGATGCCACAGTGCGGGCTTAATTGCTGCACTGGCTGAGGTTACCACGAAGGACTCTCGTTCTCAACCTCTCCCCTTGCCTGAGGTGTAGTGACCCTCGGGTGAAACTACCATGCTTTTTCAAATGAGAGAGCAACCCTATGATCTGGTAAGACTACAGTGACTTCACCTTTACTAATTACACATAGAAGGTAATATACTGAAATAGACTATATGGTCCAACCAGTACACAGCAGTTGTCACTCTCCATGTTACAGCAATGGTCACATTTAGAACCCTGTTCCCACATTCCTTGCACCCCTTTTCCTCCATTTTCCCATCCCCTCCAAATTGCAAAACTGGTATAGTTTTTGTCTTAATCATTAACTCTTATGAATTAATTCCTCAGCCTCTCAATTCTGTGTTAAGCGAGATTAGTTTCTGTCAAAAGCTCTGACGTTTCATGTTGTATCTTTTCTCCATTGTTCTCGATCCTCAATAACCGGAACATCTGGTGTCCCATTTCATGTTGTATCTTTTCTCCATTGTTCTCGATCCTCAGTAACCAGAGCATCTGGTGTCCCATTCTTTCACTATTTTCAATACTCCAACTAACGTGCTCCACATTCTGCATTGGTCCCAGCACTCGAACTTAAGTTATATGGAAGCTGTATATGGGACATTTTGGCTTCAGTATTTCACACCACTTGAGATAAAAACATATTTAACATACTGAAGCTCTGCCTTCTTCTCTTAGTCAGAAACTACCATACAGTTCTAGTGATAGTAAGAACTGCCGATGCTGGAGTCTGAGATAACAGTGTGGAGCTGGAGAAAGTTTTCTGAAGAAGGGTCCCGACCTGAAACACCAGCTTTCCTACTTCTCTGATGCTGCCTGGCCTGTTGTGGTCCTCCAGCTCCACACTGTGTAATACAGTTCTAGTATTTGTTTAAGTCATCTTAAACATTAGTTTTTAAGCAAACATCTGCCAAAGATTTCAAAGGCAAGATTCAGTTCAGTTTCTCACTAACTACAACTTTTATCAACAAGGTTGATGCACAGTTAAACATATTTAAATGCCATTTTATATTTTAGTAACCTTGCAAGTCATGATCTTATGACAGCATTATGTAAGTAACCTTACAGTGTTGGAGGAAGTCCACTCCAAAGTGACTTTAGTCCCTCATTACGAACAATTTGAACAAATGCATCCTAGAACACAAATGGAAAAAAAAATCCGTGTGTTAGGCCAAGCAATAATTTAAAATAAAGCATATTCAAAGGCAAATCTCTCACAATATTTAGTAAAACATTTTGTCTGCTTTTTCACTGAAAACACTTGGTAAAGTGAACATTTGTTCAGTTAATAAGTTAATAACATTGTAAAGAGCAAGTCAGATAGTTGGGACTTGTGTGAACAGGGTAACTAAATACTCAATCAATCAGACCCAAGTAATATGAAATTAATGGAAGAAGGATTGAGAAGGAAGCATAAAGCGGAGCGGACAAATCCAATGACAAATCAGATAAAGAAAGAAAAATAAGTGCAAGGAAAACAATTAGACAGACAGAGAATAAGGAAAATCAAAAAGAAAAAATAAAAAGTTTGAATTTCTAGGCATTTGGTAGTATTACTAAGTAGCTCTCCAAAGGTCCAGACTAATGCTTTCAGCTCATTGGTTTAATGAATAACTGTAACCAAGACAGTTTGCTCAATTGTTGTAAAGGCCAATCTAGCTCACTAATGATCTTTAGAGGCAGGAAATCTGCCATTCTTACATGTGCGAGCCCACACTTGACACCCCTTCAATAACATGGTGACTCTAAACTGTCACTGAAATGGATGAGCAAGCTGCCGTTAAAGCCGAAAGAACTGCGGATACTGTAAATCAGGAACAAGAACAAAGTTGCTGGAAAAGCTCAGCAGGCCTGGCAGCATCTGTGAAGGAAAAAACAAAGTTAACATTTTGAGTCCAGTGACCCTTCCTCAGAACTGAATTAAAATCTGTTTTCTACTTCACAGATGCTGCCAGACCTGCTGAGCTTTTCCAGCAACTTTGTTTTTGTTCCTGCTTAGTTCATAGCAAATTATGGACAGGAAACAAATGCTGTCCTTGCACTGATACCAAAATTTCACAATAGAACTAAAAACAAAAGTTCTAACTATTGTTGAAGTTTAAGAGATGCGGCACAGTAATTTTCACTGCTGCAGAGGTTATTCAGAAGTAGTTAACACTTATTACATCATTAATAGGATACCTACAAATGAGATAGACAAAAACCTTTATGGCAACACCACTCAAAGCACCTTCAATTAGAATGCAACAGCAAGAAGACATTTTTGAGAAGGCACAGCAGTGGTGTTTCTCACACAGCAACTTTTGGAATTCCACTTTTGAGCACATGCCTGAACTTGCTGCATTGTTTGCAAGAAAGAATGGATCTGGGTCAGATCAATTGTAAAATGAAACATTGGCAGGAATAAACAGTTAACTGATCACGACTACCTTCAAAAGAATAAACAATTCAGACATAGTCAAAGTTATATTTCCTAGTAAGGGGAAAAATAGTAAAAACTAATTCAGAGCCTCCTTGATGATAACATAGATTAAGATGAAAAAGAAAAAACTACATTTATGAGAGGTGTCACATGGATAGTACAACTGTCAACCTGGTTGAATATAGGAAGTTCAGAGGGCAAGTGAAGAAAGAAGGGAAGTAAAGAGAAAGCTCAAAAAGAGACAGGTAAATAACACAAAAAGGAAATACAGAAGCTTTTTGTAGCCAATAATAAAGCATGGTAAAAATAAGACTGGGGCAGATTAGGAACCAAAAGGAATTTTACACTTGGAGGCAGGGTACATAGCTGAGGTATTAAATGTGCTAGACAGGCTATGTTAAAAAAAAGGAGTTAGTTCAGACATTCGGATTTAAAATTGAGAGGGAGGAAGTACTGTGGTAGGCTGTCTTTACTTAAGACTCCAGACTAGATGCTGCAATTGCAACACTTCTGCTCAAAATTAATAGCTTTTTGGGTCAATGCAGGTTAATTAAGGAAAGTTAGAATTAATTGGTTTAGGGGAAATCATGTTTTCAATGGATTGGATCCAAGCTCTGCAGATCTGCCGCATCTAGTTTTGAATGACGGTGAGCAATTAAACAATTACCCGAAGGTGGAGGCTCCACAAATATCAACAGCCTCGATGAAGGAGGCGCCAGCATATCAGGGCAAAAGACAAGGCTGGAATATGTGCATTCATCTCAGACACTTCCCAAGATGGCAAGCATCTCAAATGAAATTCTTCAACCAATTCAATTCACTTACCATGACATCAAGGAACGGCTGAAGACAGTGGTATAGCAAGTTATGGGCACAGCCAACATTTCAGCAATAGAACTTACGACTTGGTCTCCAGAACAAATCCAGCCTCTAGTCAAGCTGTTCCAGTATATCTATAATACTGGCATCTGTCCGATAATGTAGAAAATTGCCCAGTTATGTCTTGTGCACAAAAAAGCAGAACAAATCAAATCCCGCCAATTACCAGTCTACTCACAAAGAGATGGAAGGGGTTAACAGTGCTTTAAAACTGCACTTGCAAAATAGAAACCTGCTCACTGATGTTCAGTTTAGTTTCAACCAGGCCCCGACAGCTCCTGACCATCATGGCCTTGGTCGAAGCATGGACAAAAGTGCGGAAGAGATAAGTTAAGAGTGATGGCCTTTGGAGTCAGGACAACATTATCTTAAGAAATAGTAGATAGAGTAGGCCACTTAGCCCCTCAAGCCTCCTCTGCCATTTAACCACAATCATGGCTGATTTTACCCAAATCTTAAACTCCTCTTTTGCCATGTCCTCACCCTAGACAACTCTTGATATTTCAAAAATCTACCTTGTTGAGTACTTTCAATGTTCATGCCTCTTCAGCCCTCATTTGAACTAATATGACATGAAGGGACTGAGGTGAATCTGGGGTCAATGGGAATCAGGGGAAAAGTCTCTGCTGATTACAGTCATAGCAAGCATAAAGGAAGACAGAGGTTGGAGGTCATAGAATCCCTACAGTGTGGAAGCAGGCCCTTCGGCCCAACAAGTCCACACCCCACTTCAGAGCATCCCACCTAGATCCATCCCCCTGTAAACCACCTAATCCACACATCCCTGAACACTATGGGCAATTTAACATGGCCAATCCACCTAGCCTGCACATCTCTGGACTGTGGGAGGAAATTGGAACACCTGGAGAAAACCCACACAGACACAGTGACCCAAGGCTGGAATCGAACTCTGGTCACTGGCGCTATGAGGCAGCAGTACTAACCTCTATGCCACCATGCTGCCCTTATCAGTCATCACAACTCTGGGACATTTGTGCAGGATCTCCTCAAATGTAGTGGTCCAGGCCCAATCATCATCAGCAGCTTCATCAATGACCTTTCTCCCATCATAAGGTCAAGAATGTGAATGTTTGCTGACAATTCCACAATGTTCAGTATAATTCTGGACTCCTTGAATACTAAAACATTCTTTGTGCATTTTCAGCAAAACTTTGACAATAGCTGGGCTTGGACTGGTGTTGATAAGTGACAAGCAACATTCAATCCACACAATTGCCAGACAACGATCGTTGCCAACAGAGAATCTAGCCACTGTCCTTTTAAGTTCAACTGTATCGCCCTTCACTGAATCCCTGGACTGTGAGTACAAGGATATTGATACTGATCAGAATCTGAACTGGTAACGGCCATTGGCTACAAGCGCAGGTGAGATTTTTGGAACTGCGCAGCAAACAGCTTGCATTCTGTCTCCTCAAAGCATGTCCATCATATGCAAGGCACATAATCAAGAAAGTGATGGAATACTCTCCACTTGCCAGCTACAGTGCAGCTCCAACAACACTCAAGAAGCTTGATACATTCCAGAACAAAGCAGTCCAACAACATGCACTGCAGAAACTCACCAATGTTTCTTTTACAGCACCTTCCAAACATTTACCACCTAGAAGGACAAGCAAATGCAAGAAAACCCCACCCCTTGCAAGTTCCCATCCAAGTTGTACACCACCCGACTTAGAATAATATCATCATTCCTTCACGGTCATTAGGCCAAAATCCTGAAACTTCCTTACAGCACCACTATCGCCAGGGCAATTAGGGATGGGGAACAAAATGCTAGTCCAGACAGTGATGCCCACATTTCATGTATGGATGAATAAATAAAAAGGAAAAATTAATCTGTATGAGCTTTTTAAATAGTTATTGGACAGGTTGAATAAAGTTCTGGTGTTGATGTGGTATACGTGGTCTTCCAAAAGGCATTTGATACAGTACTGCACAACACACTTATGAACAAAGTTATCGATCATGGAATGTAGGAGTAGTAGTAACTTGGACAATTTTGTTTTGAGTGAGAGCAGAGATAAATGACTAATATACGTCGCTGACTGGTAGAAGGCTTGTAATGGAGGTCCCAGGAGTCAAAGTTCCGCAGGAGTTTCCTGTTGTTCCTTAAATATATCAATGACTCAGACTGGTGTATACCCAGCGCATAATTTCAAAATTTGCAGATGATACAGCAATCAAGAATATTACTAATTATGATAGACAGCATATGAAATTCGACACAGAAGTGTGAAGTGATTCATCTTGGAGGAACTGGAGACAGTGCAGAAAAGATTTGCAAAGGATGTTACTGAAACTGGAGGAGTTGAGTTAAGGACAGGGTGGACTTTAAAATTTCCCAAGAGCTTAAGGAACCTTAGCTTCTACGTCGCTTTCTCCATAGCAATGATTGAGCAGAATTGATATTTCAAACAATCTGGACCTATTCTTCCTGTACTGCATATTGTTGAAACTTGCACTCATTACAAATGCAAAAGTACCAAGATGAAAAGTTTCAGCCCTCTTCATGGGAAAAAAAAACAGCTGGCCCTAGCTCTGTTACAAATATTTAAAACCAAATTTGAATAAATCACGCAGTTTCTTAAATTTATTCTTAGCATGTGATCGATGTTGCAAAGCTCACATTGATTATCCATTTTGAGTCCCATGGAGAATAGGGTGGTGGGCTTTTTCCTCGGAGCGTTGAAATCCTTTTATCTGGAAGCAGTGACGCTACTGATCTTGTCCGTCTTAGACATAGAGGTTGCAAATCTGAACTAATCTGCAGTTAGTGTGCCAGTTGAGCTATTAATCAACTCAACTGCTGTGCATTTGATGGTATTGAGCTTTTTTTTAAAAACGTACTACTGCAGTTACAGCTGGGTCAATGCTAAGTATTCATGAGGAGCAAGATTTCTTTTTACTTCTCTACATCTCATAAGCTACGATGCAGTGCTATTCTATGTTAAAGAGATGTGGTTAGAACATTTGTTGAAATGTCCATTACTTGATAATTGTGTACTATCAACATTACTAGCTGTTTATCAAGGAGGTGGAGATTATCTTTTAGATGAACTTTTGCCTAACAGAAGATGTTGAGACAGTTTCCATACAGGATATACTTTTAAAAATGTAACTTCAGCACATGGACAGGTGGTAGAATGAGTCAAATTTGTGTGTAGCAATAGGTTGAATCAGAGCAATGGAGACAGGAAAGTTCAAACCAGCCCACTGGACTCAGGAATCGGTACAGAGGATCCAGAAAATAATGTTTAGCTCAGCAGGACCAGAAACAGTGAATGCTATTCCTGTTTGAGGTCAAACACTATCTAGTAAGCAAGTGGTGTGGGTGGGAGCAATATCAGATATTAATGCAGACAAGATATGGACAATGGTTCATAAGCTATGATGCAGTGCTATTCTAGATTAAAGAGATGTGGTTAGAGCATTTGTTGAAGTGTCCATTGCTTGGTAATTGTGTACTATCAACATTACTGGCTGCTTATCAAGAAGGTGGAGATCATCTTCTTTCAAGCAACAGTTCATCGAAAAGATATTGAGACGATTTCTGTACAGGATAGACTTTTAAAAATGTAACTTCAGCACATGGACAGTAGGAAAGAAATGTAGAGACCCAGAAGTAGTGTGATAAGAAAGCCAACAATCTACAGTAGCTACTTGACCTGTTGGGTGATCATGTCTTCAAACTGAAGCGGTAAGCCAGAGGGTAGAAAATAAATCCAAGGCCACTGAGTGAAGACAAAGAACTTCATCATTGGAACAGTGGAATGAGCTGAATAAAAGAAGCTGTGTGAAGGGTTAGGGAGGCTGCATAGCAACACCTGGTGGTGTGACAGGGAACTGGTACAATTAAATCTTGATATTTTATCATTGGAATTCCAATGAGAAATGTTTCCTTCTAAGTTTAAAATAATTTGTGTGCTCCAGACAAGATTTTTATTAAATAATCCTACGACATCCTTTTTTTGCACCTTCATAACTTTGTTATTTAATATCTTCACCCTTCCTTTATTGTTCTTTTGTCTTATTCATTCAAGCGAGGCACATATCGCAGGCCTAGCCAACATTTATTGGCTGTTCCTAACTGCCCTTGAATGTGGTGATGAGCTACCTTCTTAGACTGCTGCAGTCCATGTAGTATAGATACCAACACCCACAGTGTTGTTACTGTTCCAGGATTGGTAAGATGTTTTCAAGGTAGGGTGGTATGGTTTGCAGGTGAACTTGAAGGTGGCAATATATGTATTTTCATGCACCTGCTGCCCTTGTCCTTCCAGGTGACAGAGGTCACAGGTTTGGAAGGAGCTGTAAAAGAAGTCTTCATGAGTTATTACACCACATCTAGCGAATGATATACATTGTTTCCTACTGTGTAAATACATGTCTAAAATGTTACAGGGGGTAGCAATCCATCTGATCCATTGGAAAGCATCCTCCCCATCATTCAGTTTTCCTGCTTCTGTTCTGGCTTAAAACTTGTTACATTTCTAAATATTTCCAATTCTGATGAAAGGCCATCGACCTAAGACATTAACTTTCCCTCTCTACAGATCTGCCTGACCTTCTGTGCATCTCCAGCATTATCTGTTTTCATTTACAAATCGAGCTACCTAGATTGGTCATTGACGATACCAAAAAAGGACCTTAAAAAATATACAGTTTCTGAGAAAACAGGATTTGTGGTCATACCTACAAAATTGTTCTCTATAATCATCTGTTCAAAATTATTATTCAGTTTCCAGTCATGCTGACTTTGCATACATGATTGGCAATGAGTACCTTACATCAATAAGTAAATAGTTACTTAAGAACATTTCCCTGGTATATTCACATAAAAATAGATCAAAATATTTTTCAATTCTTGCTAACCCTAAATATAATCTAGATATGGTGCAATTATAGCAATAATATCTAAGGTTGATAACTTAACAACATTCAACGGGTACAGATAATTCCATACATGTATATACTATGCAGATTCCAAACTAATAAGTGCTTCATTGGGAAGAGATCAGGTGCATTAGTCTCCAAATACATACCACCACCGTCCAGAGCCACTGATGCACTTACTCGCTAGAGTCATTGGGATGTACAGAATGGAAACTGACACTTTGGTCCAACATATCCATGCCAACGAGATATCCTAAATCAATCTGATTCCATTTGCCAGCATGTGGCCCATATCCCTTTAAACCCTTCCTATTCATATACCCATCCAGACACCTTTTAAACATTCTAATTGCACCAGCATCCACCACTTCCTCTGGCAATTTATTCCATGTATGTACTACCCTCTGAATGAAAAAGTTGCCCTTCAAGCACCTTTTAAATCCTTCCCCTCCTCACCTTAAACCTATGCCCTCTAGTTCAGGACTCCCCTACCCTGGGGAAAAGACCTTGACTGTTCACCCTATCCACTCTGCTCAAATTTATGAACCTCTATAAGGTCACCGCTCACCCTCCAACGCTTCAGGGAAAATAGCTCCAGTCTACTTATCCTCTCGCTATAGCTCAAACATTCCATTCCCGGCAACATCTTTGGAAATCTTTTCCAAATCCTTTCAAATTTCACAAATCTTTCCTGCAGCAGGGAGACCAGAATTGTAAGCAGTATTCCAAAAGTGGCCGAACCAATGTCCTGACAGCTGTAACACAACCTCCTAACTCCAACACTCAATGCACTGGCCAATAAAGGCAAGCTTACTAAATGCCTTCTTCACTATTCTGTCTACTTGTGACTCCACTTTCAAGAAATTATGAACCTGCATTCCAAGATCTCTTTGTTTGGCAACACTCCCCAGGACCTTACCATTAAGTGTATAAGTCCTGCCTTGATTTGCCTTACGAAAATGCAGCTCCTCTGATTTATCTAAACTGAACTTCATGAGCCATTTCTTGGCCCATTGGCTCATCTAATCAAAGTCCTGTTGCCCTCTAAAATAACCTTTGCTGCCATCAATTTTGGTGACATCTGCAAACTTACTAACCATATCTCTTACATTCACATCCAAATCATTTATTTAAATGACAAAAAGCAGTGGACCCAGCACAGATCCTTGTGGCACACTGCTGATCACAGGCCTCTAGTCCGATAAGCAATCTTCCACCACAACCCTATGTCTCCTGCTTACTTAATGTAAATTCATTATGGGGGTGCTATACAGTCAGAGCCTGTCTAATAAGATAGTAATAAATGGATAATATTGTGCATGTGTGTATGTATAGTAGAATGTCTTGAAGAGTCTGATCATGTAACATTGATGATGTCTGCCATTTTTGGTGGGAAACAAATCAGTCTAACCTTGCTGCCTGAAGATTAAACATGTCCTTAATAGAGCTCCTTCTGTTTATACTTCAGCCTCCTGGTCCTTCTTGAAAGGTATCAGTTGTAGACAGGCTGATCATTTTGACAAGGGGAGATTTTCTTGCACCCTGACTAAACTTTATCTCACAAACATCAACACCAAAATAGATGAGGACCTCAATGATAATTGTGGAATCTTGTCCTATGAAAATTAACTGCTGCAGTTTCCTACACTGTAACAGTGATCCATAATTCAAACAAAAATCCATTATAAGGCTGTAATGCTCCCAAATAATGTTGACCCTAGACAGAAATCTGGTTTGATAGATCACTGTGATTTGTTTTAGTTTTAACAAGGTATTTTTTACCGAGACATAAGCTTACATTGGTGCAAATTTTATTTTCACAATAAAACAGAAATTTATTCACAAAAGTAATGAATATCGATAAACCAATTTATTTCTTTTAAAATAACAAAGAGTGGAGCTGGATGAACACAGCAGGCCAAGCAGCATCTCATGAGCGCAAAAGCTAACGTTTCGGGCCTAGACCCTTCATCAGAAAAAGGGGGATGGGGAGAGGATTCTGAAATAAATAGGGAGAGAGAGGGAGGGGCGGACTGAAGATAGATAGAGGAGAAGATAGGTGCAGAGGAGTGTATGGGTGGGGAGGTAGGGAGGGGATACGTCAGTCCGGGGAGGACGGACAGGTCAAGGGGGCAGGATGAGTTTAGTAGGTAGGAAATGGAGGTGCGGCTTGAGGTGGGAGGAGGGGATAGGTGAGAGGAAGAACAGGTTAGGGAGGCGGGGGCGAGCTGGGCTGGTTTTGGGATGCAGTGGTGGGGGGGGTGCGGTTTGGAAGCTGGTGAAATCCACATTGATACCCAACTATCCCCTCCCTACCTCCCCACCCATATTCTCCTCTATCTATCTTCAGTCTGCCTCCCCCTCTCTCCTTATTTATTTCAGAATCCTCTCCCCATCCCCCTTTTCTGCAGGAGGATCTAGGCCCGAAACGTCAGCTTTTGTGCTCCTAAGATGCTGCTTGGCCTACTGTGTTCATCCAGCCCCACACTTTGTTACCTTGCATTCTCCAGCATCTGCAATTCCCATTATTTCTTATTTCTTTTAAACACATATTTAAAGATTGGTATAAGTATAATCTCATTAATCCCAAAACATTTCTTTACAGATCCTCATAACACTCTTATACAACTCCCAAAAACATACTTGTACAGTATAGTACCCACCACAGAAAAATCTTTTTGTAACCCTTTGTTAGGCTTAAGTTAACTGTGACTTCACCACTAAGGATATCATGCAATCATTAAGAAATTTAAATGCCTACCAATGTTCCTTTGAATTGCCCTGGAGCTTTGTACCAAGCAGCATTACTTCCATTCTCACAGACACATAGATGATCCATCAGGCCATTGCAGTACAGGAAGCATTTTCCTAATGATTAAATATATTTAAAATTATAATATACTTATAGATTTCTGCCATGCACAAACAGCTGTCATAGCATTACTGGATCATAGGGCTGCTCTCTCATTACAGAAAGGCGATGTGGTGGTTTGAGGGTCACCATACCTCACGTGCGGGGAGAGGGTGAAAAGGAGAGTCCTTCATGGCAACTTCAGACGATGGCATACACTGTATCACAAACTAGCTAAACAGCCACATGAATTAACCAACCTCCTCTACTCTCACAACAGAGCAAGAGATGATTGGTAGTGATTTAACCTGAAGGTCTCTACACCTCTGGTGAGTGTTTGAGAAGGAGATTCCTTCATGGTAGCCTCAGCTGAAGTGGGGACTGAATCCACGTTATTGGTGTCATTCTGCATTGCAACTACCTGTCCAGCCAACTGAGCTAAGCAATTCTGTTGGCCTATGCCACAACAGGAAATGTTGATAAACACTGGCAACACAGAAGGAAATCAAATCTGCATCAATTTTAATAAATCAATAACCAAACAGAAGAGTGAAACTCATTTCTGTCTACTCAGTTTAGTGGCAAATATGTTAAAAATTCTCAGCACAATCATAAATATTATAAGTTTGCAGGAACCTAGACAATCACTTTAAATTGACAAATGAAACATGGCAGTACTTAACTACATAATGAGAGAGACAGGAAAAGCTGTATTCTACTTTGTTGTAATTAAATATTTAGCTTGCATTTATTACCTTTATAAAATGGAGTTCTCTGTGCTTGCAGCCGTATTTTTATAACATCAAATGGTGTAACTGAAAAATATTTTAAGATGATTCGTCAAGTAATATTCAAAATTATGGTGCATTATCAATCAAAAACAGTATACACAAAAATATGGCCCAATTCTAAGTAGTTCTAATTATATAATGCATTTAGACCGCAGAAAGACAGCAAATTTAACCAATCATAAAATGAGAATCTGGCATACAAAACAAAATTTATTTTTAAAGTAAAAACAATTTTTAAAAGCTAAGGTCTATGAAATAGAAAGACATATACAGTTAGAAACATCACATACTGTGAGCTCCATCTGTTTAAGAACACTGACATCTGCAACTCAAGCCGAAGTCTTTTCAGACTGGAGGCCTCTGAATAGGGGTGTGCCTCAGGGTCGGTGCTGGGCCCATTGCTGTTTGATATTTATATCAACGATTTGCATGAGAATGTACAAGGCATGATTAGTAAGTTGCAGATGATACTAAAATAGGCAGTATCGTGAACACTGAGGAAGGTTATCAGAAGTTGCAGCAGGATCTTGATCAGCTGGGGAAATGAACCAAGAAATGGCAAATGGAGGTTAATATAGATAAGTGTGAAGTGTTAAGTCAAATTGGGGTGAATGGTAAGGCCTTAACGACTGTACTGGAACAGAGGGACTTTACACAGGGCAGTGAAGAAAGGCTTTTGGCACAATGGCCTTCATCAGTCAGGGCACTGAGTACCAAAGTTGGGAAGTTATGTTAAAGTTGTACAGGACGTTGGTGAGGCCACACTTGGAGTATTGTGTTCAGTTTTGGTCACCTTGCTGGTTATTAAATTGGAAGCAGTACAGAATAAATTTACAGGGATGGATACCAGGATTCAAGGGACTGAGTTATAGAGAGAGAGGTTGGACAAACTAGGACTGTTTTTCTTTAGAGCATGGGGGAATCTTATAGAAGTATATAAGATCATGGGAGGCATGGACAGGGTGAATGCACTCAGTCTTTTTCCAGGGCTGGGGAATCGAGGGCTACAGGGCATCAGTTTAAAGGTAAGGGGAAAGATTACATGGGAACCTGAGGGGTAACTCTGAAACACACAGAGGGTGGAACACATATGGAATGAGTTGCCAGCAGAAGTGGTTGAAGTGGGTATAACAACAACATCTAAAAGGCATCTGAATGAACACATGGATAAGAAAGATTTAGACAGATATGGGAAATAGGATTAGCGTGGATGGACTTTTAGGTTGGCATGGACCAATTTGGGCTGAAGTGCCTGTCTCCATGCTGTAGGACTCTATGACCACGAGTTCAAGAGGAACAAAAATACGCAGATAATTTGCTATGATCACAGCAGCAAGTCCAAGCTTTTATCTAAGAAAGAGTATACACTAGATATCTTGTTGAAGTGGAGAAGACTTCAATGAGATTTAACAATGCATTTTGATACAACGCCTTTAGTAAACTTAATAATATTTATTACATTCTGCATCCCCTCAATTTTGTTTCACCAGTAAATTTCAATAGTGCCCACTCAGTTTCCAAGTCCATATACACACAGTTCATAATTAAACAGAAGCAAGTCCATATACACAAATATTTATTCCTCAAATACAAAAATTCCTAAAATACAAAAAGTAAATGCACATTCTTACCAATCAATGAAGTCATTAAAGCCCCAGAACACGAAGCTATCATTTGTTGGATAGGTGTGATTCCATTTGTATTAAGGTCTGACTGACGGACAGCCATTTTACTTCTATCTACTGTACTGAAAAGAAAGTACGACATGAGATAATTATTCCAATACTCAAAGAAATAATACTGGCAATTCAGATGTTTATATTAAGTATTCTATTTAGTAGTGGTCATGGTCTCCGTATCTCTCAGATTTTTTGGTCACCTGTCCAGCTATCTCTGCGTCTGTCCAACTGGGCTACATTAGAACCTTAGTTCCAGAGCTAAAAAGCCAATGGCTATCCAATGAAACAAACTACAGTTCTCCAAATTGTTTTCTCAATTTTGTTGCAGAAAACAGACAAAGCCAAATCAGCCAATAATAGTATAGCGGTACAAAATTAGAGCAATATGTATTTTTTTTATAAAAAGCAGGGCAAATTCAACCCAGCTTATTATTATCTCAAATAACATCAGCAAGGGTTATAGGAAGAATTAACAAAAAGGAGAATGGAAAAAGCAATAGAGGTTCTTAAATATCTATTCCCACCAATGCACTGTAGATTCAGTGTACATTATTTACCAAATACAGTGTATTCATTCAAAGTCATTTTCAAACTCCCAGAGTTGCAAACTTTACCAATCAGAAGAAGGGCAGCTTACAAACGGAAACACCATCTCCAAATCAAATACTGTCCTGACTGGATAAATATTTGTGCATGGAAGAAATGACAGGATAGAGTTGGATGAAGTGA
The DNA here is from genome assembly GCF_030684315.1 of Stegostoma tigrinum. Taxonomy (NCBI): domain Eukaryota; kingdom Metazoa; phylum Chordata; class Chondrichthyes; order Orectolobiformes; family Stegostomatidae; genus Stegostoma; species Stegostoma tigrinum. The sequence goes on from NC_081355.1 coordinate 113,234,838, forward strand.
TCCTTGTAACCAAAAAGAGGGAGCTGTGCTTGAAAACAAAAAGTATGTCAAACCTCTAACTCCTGATGCAAGTTAAGTTGGCAAGCAAGAAGAATATTGTAGAGTTGAACTCAGAAACACACATAAGCAAGCGGGAATCAAAGGTGACTTATTTGGGTAACTGTACAATTCAGAATTTCCAAATGAAGCAGTATCCATGAGAAGTGCCTTTATGGAAACTATGAGTTTAAAAAATGACTAGTCATGGCACCTCAAAAGGGAGATAGAGAGCTGGAGAGGTTTAGGCTGAGAATTCCAGACTTTACAGTGCAATTAAAAACTGGGAATGCTAAAGAGACCAGAGTTCAATGACTACATTTATCTCAGAGGACTGAAGGAAATTACAAAGACTGGGAGGAGTGAGACCACCGAAGCATTTTCAATCTATCATCTGCTTTCCAAATCAAAGATAACAAGGTGTAGAGCTGGATGAACACAGAAGGCCAAGCAGCATCAGAGGAGCAGGAAAGCTGATGTTTTGGGCCTAGACCCTTCTTCAGATACGTCAGACTTCCTGCTCAGCCTGCTGTGTTCATTCAGCACTACACCTTGTTATCTCATTCTCCAGCATCTGCAGTTCCTACTATTTCCAAACCAAGGCATTGTTTTCCTAAGGCATTGCAGGTCAGTGAGGACAAGGGTGACTGGTGAATAGTAACTGACACTCAAAAGGATACGGCAGGGTTTTGGGTGACCTTAAGTATATAAAAGGATAAAAAGATAGAAGGTTGGCCAGGTACACTTGAACATTTACATTTGCTGTTACTACAGCATAAACAAGTGCTTTAACAGCAAATGATGTGAGACAGAGGCAGAATCAGGTGATTTTACAAAGGTGTAAATAAGAAATCTTAGTAATAGCACAAACACTTGAGTGGAAGCTCACTTCTGGGTAAAATATGATAATACAACATACCTGTTTTCAAAACACTCTTTCTCTGACATTTGCCACTACAAAAGGATTTATGGATAGCTGGTCAATGACATCTTCATCAATTATTTTCAATGATCAGCAAAGTGATTGAAGAGATCATCAAGCTTTTGAGGCACACTGGTAGTGAGCCAGAAGTTGAGTTCAAGTCCCACCTACACCAGAGGTGGGCCATGATTTGTTTGAAGAGGTTGATTCAAAATATCTAGAACAGGTCATCAACAACACCATCAACTGGGCTTACATTGTAAAAACCTGCCAGCTGATGCACAGTTTGGATTCCAACATGGCCACTGGGCTCATTGCAGTAGCTTGGTCAAACCCTGACAACCATGGCATCAGGAGACAAAGTAAAACTGAAGTCCACAAGTTGGGGGAAATTCTCCATTTGGTGCAGTTATAACTAGTACTAAGGAAAATGATTGTGGTTGTTAGAGACCAATAATCTCCCAGGAAATTGCTATTCACCTTATCTATGCCCTTCATGATTTGATAAACCTCAACAAAAGGTCACCCACAACCTCCTGTGCTCCAGTGAAAAAAGGTCCCAGCTTATCTAACCTATATTTATAACTCAAATTCCACAGTCCCAGCAATGTCCTGGTCAATCTTTTCTGAAGACTCCCCAATTTCCTTCCCAAATCAGGGCGATCAGAACTGGACACAGTACTCCACAAGAGGTCTCACCAATGTCCAGTATAACCTCAACAGCCCCTTTTCACACAGAGTCATTCATTTTTGAAATGAACATCCAGGCGAAGAGGTAGTTGCAAGTACAGTTACAACATTTAAAAGACATTTGGATAGGTACATCAATAGGAAAGGTTTCGAGAGATATGGTCCAAATGCAGGTAAGTGGAACTAGTTAGCTTGGGAAACTTGGTTGGCATGGACAAGTTGGACCAAAGGGTCTATTTCCATGCTGTATGAGTATGACTCTAAGATCCTCAGAATACTGTTACGGGCACAACTTCTTAAGCTGTTTTATCAATGACATTTCCTCTACTTTAAAGTCAGAAATGAGAACTTTTGCTGAGTCATTTGCTGCAACTCAGATACCGAAGCCATTCTTGCTCAAACGCAGCAAAACTCAGACAACATTCAGGTTTGGGCTAACAAGTGGAGAATAACATTTAGGCCTCACAAATGTCAGGCAATGGTCATCTCCAGTGAGTCTGAGTTTAACCTTTTACCAGTGCCATTAAATGACATAACCATTGCTGAATCCCCCATAAGCAACATCCGAAACAAAGCAAAGCAACGCCGTTAATCAGCACCATGTCTACCAGTGAAACAATCACTTCCTCCAACACTGGCATCTATGGCAGCAGCGTATACCCTGTCTCATTTGCTAGTCAACATTTGCTTGACATAGTCATACTCATGGAATAATAACTGACAAACCATGCCTCAGATACTTCATCCTCGCCAACGTGTCTGTCACGCTCATATCTGTCTATGACAGTATGAGTAGGGATAACTATGGCAGGGTTTCCATAAAGACAAAGTCCTGTCTTCATACTGTATTATGTAGCACTACCACCATGCTAAATGGGACAGTTTCCAACTAGATCTAGCAACTTGAGGTTGGACATCTATTAGGTCCTCTGGGCCTTCAGCAGCAGCAGAAAGGGACTCAAACAGAATCTATAACCAAATCCACCACCACATCATTACCAGAACTCTGACTTGGTGGTAATGATGTGGTGGTGGATGTGCAAGTAATTTACCTCCTCATTACCTGTACCCTGTCCACTATCTTTATGGCATAAATCATCCAATTGCTTGTGTAAGTGCAATTCTCCAGTTACACTCAAAACCCATCCCATTTGATTAGCATCACTTCCACAAACTTTAATTTCCTCCTCACAGACACTCAGTAGCAGCAGTGTGTACCATCTACAGGATGCACTGTACAAAAATACCATTCTTCTTCAGCACTTTTCATACATAGGACCACTACCATAAGTAAGACAATGGTAGCAAATAAATGAGAACATCACCACCTACAAGATCCAAGGTGCTCACCATCCTGGCTTGTAAACATATTGCTGCTTTTTTCAGTGCCACAGGGTCAAAATCCTGGAACTCCCTCTCTAGCAGCACAGTGAATGTATTTCAAATGAGCTATAAATGGATGTCCAGCCAGCAAAGCCCACACCCTGAGTGATTTTTTAAAAAGTTACTTCATAACCTTCACAGGCTAATCAGAAATGTTTGCTGGCTGGAGTAGATTCAACATTTGAATCAGTGTAATCTCTTGTAACAACCTTCAAACAAAGCAATCCTTGTGCTTACTGCCAGTGTCAACCTTCTTAAAATGGGATCATTGAAGCAACAGGTATAGGAATTGTTGGTGAAAACCTGCCTATTTTAGTCAAACAAAAAAAAATCAACTTACTTCATGAATATTGAAGCTGTAACTGTTCATGAACATTAAAGTTTCCTTACAGGTAACAAAGAACGGTTTCAAAAGATAAACGAAGATCCACTTACTCTTGCTGAAAAGCAGGTCTTCTACTTTGGCAGAATAATCAACAAGCAAGGTGACCTTAGTGATATGAAAATATCTGTACCGTGACATGTGCACAACTCTGAAAGTCTTTCCCAAGTGACCTTGTGCTGTTGTAGTAATGCTGCACAGAATTCATGGCAATGTTCTATCAGCAAAACCAATAAATTTGTCATAGATTTAATGTTCACAACATTAACTATTTAAATTAGACTACAGTTTGCTTATTAACTTTTCTCAGTTTAAATATGTTCAGCTGAGTCAGGAGGCAAATTCCCCCTGCCACAGATCTTTGGGCAGAGAGGGCACAGGTTGCCTGAACAAGATGGGCTTTCAAGTCAAGGTTTTACTGTCTCCCACATTCCACTTCTGTTGCTACTCTGTTTGCAGTTAATTTCTGACAGTGATTACTACATTGGGTGAGGCTTCTCCAATGCGCTAGAGTCAGAGTTGTACAGCACAGAAACAGACCCTTCGGTCCAACTGTTCCACGCCAGATATTCTAAATTAAACTAGGCCCATTTGTCAGCATTTGACCCACAGCCCCTAAAACCTTTCCTACTGATGTACCTGTCCAGATGCTTTTAAAATGTTATAATTATACCAGACTACAACTTAATCTGGCAGTTCATTCCATATACACACCACCTTGTACATGAAAAAGTTGCCCCTTACATCCCTTTTAAATCTTTACCTGCTCACCTTAAACCTATGTCCTCTAATTTTGGACTCCTCTACTCTGGGGAAAAAGACTTTGGCTTTTCACCCCATCCATGCCCCTCCACCCCCCCATAATTTTATAAGCCTCTTATAAAATGTCACCTCCCAACCTCCAACATTCCAGGGAAAATAGCCCCAGCCTATTCAGCTGATCCCTGTATCTTAACCCTCCAGCTCTTGGCAACATCCTTGTAAATCTTTTCCAAACCCTCTCAAGTTTTACAATATCCGTCCTACAGCAAGGAGACCAGAATTGAACGCAGTATTCCAAAAGTGGCCAAATCAATGCCCTACATAAATGGAACATGACATCCCAACTCCTATTCTCAAAGCACTGACCAATAAAGGCAAGCGTACCAAACCCTGTCTACCTGTGATTCCCCTTTCAAGGAACCATGAACCTGCACCTCAGGTTACCTCACAGTAAAACAGAATCTTGATCAGATGATCATCAGATGAGGGGTGGCAGATGGAGTTTTATTTAGATAAATGTGAGGTATTGCATTTTGCTAAGGCAAATCAGGGCAGGCGTTGTACACTTAATTGATAGGTCCGAGGGAGTGCTGCTGAATCAAAAGACCTAGGGACGTAGGTTCATTAATCCTTGAAAGTGGAGTCACAAGTAGGTAGGGTGGTGAAGCAGGTACTTGATACGCTTGCCTTCATTGGTTAGTGCAGTGAGCATAGGACACAAAGTCATGCAGCCTGGGCCCTGGGACAGTTATCCTCGTTTTGAGGGGCTGATAATGATAAATCTTAGTGTAATATTCTAAACAAAATGATGTTGAAAGCATCGGCTTGCAGGTGTTCTTTAAGATTACAACATTTTAAGCTGAATAAGGTGAGCAATGCTTTGAAACCTGATATCTAAGTTCACTTAACTCGGATATGGAAGCTCCCAACTGGCAGGTTGTAATGACCCTCTTCCCGAGAAATGACACTGAAGCTACAGATATGTAAAATGCATTATGTGAGAGTGAGAACAAATTAGAGACAGAAAAAATCCGTGAAACCCAAGTGCCGAAAGTTGTAAATGGGTCCGAGGATTAAACGTTTATGTAAAACAAGAGTAGGTGCACCTTAACAAAGCATAAGCTAACATGCTTTGAATACAAGAAAATCACTGAAAAAAATAAGCAATGTCTAAAAGCTAAAAATATTTAAACATCAAAGTCCAAAAATCTTTAAAATGCCCAACTAAAAGGAAAAGTGCTAGTCCTTTAACTCATGTTGAGCAACACTGAATGAAGACTAAACCAAGTCTAAAAAGTTAAATAAAATGAAATTTAACATGTATAACTGTAGGCCAAGTACACCTCAAGACTAAATGTCAATGCTGAACTTAATTCTTTTGATCACTTCACTGCCCTTTTACTAGTCTGTACAATTTAAACTGATGCAATGTTATGCAACAGTGCAACTGTCACATTGAAAAGCAGATAAGGAAAAAGACATCTAATCAGGCCACATGTATAAATCAGAGATAATAGGAACTGCAGAAGCTGGGAAATCCGAGATAACAAGGTGTGGAGCTGGATGAACACAGCAGGCCAAGCAACATCTTAGTAAGGGTCTAGGCCCGAAACGTCAGCTTTCCTGGTCCAAGATGCTGCTTGGCCTGCTGTGTTCATCCAGCTCTACACCTTGTTATCTCATATATAACCAATTAAGTTATGATCAGTTTATGGTTGTGATATTCAAATACGTCAACTGAAAAAAGGTTTACTACAAGTACTGCCATATAAACTATTGAGCTGTTTCTAAAAGATATGATGTTTTATGAACGGAAAGTTTTCCCTGCAACATGACAACACTCAAGCAATGCTGCAGGAACAAAGATAGAAACAGTAACCACTGCATAGTTAAAATACCCGTCACGGCAATACAATACAAAATTAAACTGTATTCATTGAATATAAATGTAAAAACAAAATGGGTGCTGCAGCTCACTTTATCATCCTGCACATGTTGGGTAGTGAAAAAGCTAACATATTTTGTTATCAAAATAGATTCACAAAATCACACACCCAAAATTGTACTTTAAATTGTCTCAGCTTCAATAAACCAGAATAGCTTAACACAATCATTTATGTAACTGCAGATCTGTATAATTTGTAAAATGAAATGGATCCCCAAACTTAGGAGGCAAAAATATCCAATTGAGGTTGTAAATGTTATTGCATTTTTCTGCCATTTGATAAACGTACCCAATTTCAAACCTATATGCTTAAAATTGCGGCATAAGCAAGCATTCCCATACGTCAAGAGAAAGAGATAACAAAGTGTGGAGCTGGATGAACACAGCAGGTCAAGCAGCATCTATTTTATATTAGATTTTTGTAACTGGAAAGATTAAAAACTTAATGAAAAATACTTCAGTCTTAAACTGAAATACCACTCAGGTAAATCTCATTTCATAAGCGAGCCGGAGGACGGTAAACAGTGTATTTCTTCCAACTCCAACAACGGTGAAATAACAAAAAACAAGTAGTTGCATAACGTTAACTGAATCAAACCGAGTGTGAGAGGGAAGACGAAGGTGGGAAAAGAATTTCACCGTACTCACTGTTTCGCCTCAACGACTCTCGGGCAGCAACTAGAATAAGGAGCTGAATGAGTGCCTCACCTTTGGGCTGGTTAATAAACCGATGGCAGGAGGAGTTGCTTACTGGTTCAAGGTGATCATCAGACTGTGGAGGGTGGGTGGGGGGTGGTGTTGTTTCTATGAGATAGAAAGAGACTGTGGGGTATGAGCTGGGATGACCATCTCCACACCAGCCCCCACCCACATCAGCCTCTCTCACACGTGCTCGGAAACTGTCACTCTCTCAGCCAGGGGCCTTGGTCCCGGTTCATTACCGCAGCCTGAGCCCGGGACGTGCCGAGCGGCCACTGGCGGTGACGACGCGTACCCGGGATCGAAAGACGCACCTTCTCCTGTCGACTGCCGGCACATTCGCCATTTGATCCACCTCGAGCAACCCCGCTTTCTGTTCCGCGGATGACCACTGGCTACTCCGCGCGAACCTCCCCTTCGTGTTTTCACTTCGTTAGCGAGGCGCTGGATTTAATCGATGCTTTCGTCGGAACCCAGCGCACGTGGTGCGTGTGGAAAGTGCGGAACCGGTAATGGGGATGGTTTTACTTAGATCGCTGCCATTGCGCGACCGGCGGGAAAAAGGAAAAAAAAGGGTAGAGTGAAAATTGAGTGGAGGAGAAAGCGAGGGAGGGGGAGAGAGAGAAAGAAAGGCGACTGGAGGAAGGAAGTGCTGCCGGTGAGTGCTCCAGGCCGGGAGCTAATTGATAACCGCGAGGCGCCGTTTAAAGGAGATGGCGGCAACTGCGTTATTCGGGAACCGCTCTGTGCTAGACCCGCATCGACCCCAACGTTTAAAGGAGCACTTTGGGGGCGAGGGGAAATAACCTTAATGCTTCCATCCAACGGTGTTTACTTGTACTAGTTTAACTTTTTTGTTTCTGGCGCGAGGATTCTTCGAGAAGGAGGTCACTCGCCCATCGTCCCCTGGGCTGGCTCTTGAAAAGAGCTTTCTCTCATCCCCCCGCCCCCGCCCAAATCTCTCACCCTCGTACAGTTTGCCCTTCGCAAATATATGTCCACATTTTCCTTTCGCAGGAACATTCGGAGGTTTCTAACCCAATCTCTGTCCTGCTGTCTCAGATGGAATTGAGTGATTTTAGGGCATCTAAGAGTAGCCGTGTTTACTTTGGCCAATTCCTCGTTAAGGATCACAAATAAAAGTTTATTTAGTCGCTACACGCTGTAGTTTCTGAAAGATTGCTTCAGTACTTTAACAAAACTACAATTTTTTTGCTCGATATCGTGATTGTGAAGGTTATACAATGCAAGTTTTGTCATTGAGTCATCGCTGCCTTTAGAAGTACGCTGATTTGCCGAAAGAGAAACTTCACAAGAATGTTAAAGATCTTCTCTCCATTCGTGAGAGCAAATGCTGAATAATTTTAATATTATTTCTATTTTATGACATTATAGCAAGGCATGTAGTTTATTATTATAACATATACGAGTTTCTGAACAAAGACTGGCAGCTGACATAAGTAGAAATCCCAAAGGCTATTCTGTGGGCACATAATTTGTGAAAGGATGGTAAGAAGAGAGAGAGACCAAGAGAGTAAAAGGTAAAGCCACCATTGTCCCAGAGAGCTGCTCTCCCATTAGTGATAGACCACTGGTAGTGGTGACAGATGAGGTTGAGGAGATAGGGCATTCATTGTCACAAAATGTGGAGCTGGATGAACACAGCGGGCCAAAAGCTTTTGTGCTCCTGAGATGCTGCTTGGCCTGCTGTGTTCATCCAGCTCCGCACTTTGTTATCTTGGATTCTCCAGCACCTGCAGTGCCCTGTACCTCAGTGGACATTCATTGTAACCTCAGCCGATGCAGAAATTAAATCCCCAATGTTCACGTCATTTGTCAAGCCAACTGAGCTCACAAGCAATATTTTATGGATGGAAACATGGTAGAGGTTTTAAGTGAATACTTTGCAAATACCTTTTGCAAGAAGCTGATGCTATCTGGGCATGGTGCCAGAAGAGAACATTTAGTCGCCAGAAATGTTCAAAATTGTTTATCCTAGGTAACCATCTGAACTACCAGCACAAAAACCAGACATGACTCCAAACAGGATGACATGGATCCAATTATACTGAAGGAAGAATGAGTGGAAATTGCAGTGGCACCGGCCATAGTTTCTACTATCTTGCTGCGCCTCTTGGTGCTACCAGAGGACTTTGGGAATCGCAAAAAACTTCTTTAAAAAAAGGGTATACAACTATAAGTACATTTTGAGCCAGTTGAATTTTGGCAGGGGGGAGACTTTGACGAGTAAAAATGTGGCATAAAATTAATAGTCATATTGAAAAATGAGAATTAATTAAGGAAAGCCAGGGTGAATTTCTTAATGGTAAATTGCATTTATGTAAGTTGCTGGATTTTTATTTTGGTGTGGGAACCAATGTTTGAGAGGATAATGGTGCTGATATCGTGTGCCTGCACTTCTAAAAGGAACTTGCTGCAGTACCGTACAACACACCTGATAAAAGAGACAGTGAAAATATAGAGTAATGTTTAATGGATTTTTCTTGGGCTGGGGGAATGATTTGTAATGAAGTTCAATGGCATCATTTTTTGGACATTGCTTTTCTCGACCTATATGAATGATTGAGACCTTAACATATAGGAAATCATTTCAAAGTTTGCGGACAGTGAAAAACTTGGAAGCCTTATAAGTTGTGAGGAGGACAGTATCAAGCTTCAAAGGACATTGACAAGTTGGTGGAATAGAGACATAGGTGACAGATAAGTTCAGTGCACAGAGATGAGAGGTCATATATTTTGGTTTAAAGAACATGGAGAGAAAAAGTTTAAAAAAGAGGATGGTATTGTAAAGCATGTGTAGGAGGACTAAGACGTGGATGTATACTTGTATTGCTAAATAATGGTAGCAAATGAGGGTGAGACGAGATAATAAAGCGCACAGTATTCAAGGCTTTATAGGATCAGTGATATTGCATCAAACGTCTAAGACCAGTTAGATTTTAGCTGGAGTATTGTGTGCAATTCTACTTGCCACACTTCAGGAAGGATGTGAATACACCTCAGAGAATGCAGAAAAGGCACAAGAATGGATTGAGAGGATAAGAAACTACATAATTTATTGAAGTTGGCACTGTTTCCACTGAGGAGAAAGCTAAAAGGAGATTTGATGGAAAGTTTCAAAACCATAAATGGTCTGGACAGACTAGATATGAAGAAATTGTTCCCACTCGAATAAAAATTGGGAAGGTACAATTTTTAGTTTGCAAAAGAAGTGACTGTAGTAATAAGAGAATAAACTTTTTGTCACAGCCAGTAATTTAGAATGCATCACCTGGTGGTGGCACATTCAGTTGATGCCTTCAAGAGGGCATTGCATAATTGTTTAAGTAGAAGTGATGTGCAGAGTTACAAGGAAACAGTAGTACAGTAAGACTAAGACATATTGTTCTGTCAATGAAATAATGGGGGGGGGTGACAGAGAAAATAGGCCACATGGTTGTCCCCTGCAATGTACAATTCATATTCTCATAAGAAATGGGGAGAAGAGTAGGCCATTCAGCCCCTCAAGCCTGTCCCACTAGTCAACAAGATAATGACAATTCTTCTGCAGGCCTGTCTGCTTTTTCATGTCAGTGTCTCATCATCCTCAATTCCTGATAGTTCACTGAACTTCTTTTGAGCTGCTTTGATGTCAGGATATCCTTTCTTAGATACGGGGACCATCACTCCAACATAGTACTCCAGGTGCTGTCTCATGAACACCCTGTGTAGTTATGACAAAACTTCCCGATTTTTTTTTTTCTTAAGCACCAAGACCCGAGAACTAAAGCTCAAAATTACATTTGCCACCTTGATTACTTAACAACTTAGCATGTACGTGCAGCTATGTTTCATGCATAAAATACGAAGATCCCTCTATATGTACTTTTTTGGATTTCTCTCCATTAAATAATCATCTTTTTTTTATTCTTTTGACCAAAGCATGTGACCTCATACCTCCCCATGTTAAACCCCATCTGCCAAGCTTTAGCCCACTCACTCAACCTATCTACAACCCTTAGAGTAGTCTTTTTCCTTGTTAAAACATGCCCTTCTACCTATTTTGTATTGTCAACAAAGTTGGATAATTTATATGGCCCCTCGTCCTGTCCCTTTCCCAGTCATTAATCTAGCTATGAAATAATTAAGGCCCTCTCCTGATCCTTGTGGCATTTCACTAATTACATCTTCCCAACTTGGGGAAAAAAAAGCCAATTAATCCCAAATCCCTGTCTTTTGTGTATGGAATAATCCTGAATTTAAACTAATATATTGCCCAATACTGTGACCTCCTATCTTGGGCAATCTTCAACAGGATAATTTAAGGAATGACTGATGGCCCAGATACACCATTAGATTGTATCCCCATATTCCAGATTTATAGAGTCACTAACCATATGGATAATTATTTGCCTTGTTAATTTGGCTAGAGACCCACAACTGAATAACTGGATTTAATATTTTTCTTTCCCTCATCAATTTTGTAACTGGAATGATCTGGAAAAAGATAAACACTGCAGTATGATGGTATTCACCTTTTTTCCTGCTAAGTGCAGCAAATGTATTTTTAGCAATTGGCTTACTGTCATGAAAAATAAACATGGGGTGTGAAGAAATTCGCCCAACCATAATTGGACACGAGTTGATTATTAACTTTTATCTTGATCCCATGTACACATTGTCTAGATATCTCATGCAGCATTTCAGCAATGCTTGAGATCTGGTCATTTTCGGCAAAGTGAACTTTTATTGCCCACCCTTAGATGACCGCAGAGGACAGTGTTGACCGTTTTCTTTGATGTGTTGCCAGGCCATAGCAATTATCAGTTGTCACTTTGCCAGACTGTTGCTTTTTCCTAAAAGAGCCTTTGTGAGTTAGTTGGGTTTTATAACCAATAGCTTCATGATTGCTTGTTTTTAAACCTCATTAAGAGCTTTTAAATTTCACTTTATTTTTAGAAACTGAATTTGTATTTTTCCCTGTTGTGATGGGTTAAACTTGTATAGATAGTTAGTCCAAGATTAAGAATCTAGTCATATGATTTTGTCATGCTATTCAATTTCTGGATTTTTTTATTTGGGGAATGTGGGCATTGCTGGCTGGGCCAGCATTTATTCTTTATCTTAGTTGATCTTGAGAAGGTGGTGGTGAGCTGCCTTCATGTAGCACTGCAGTCCATTTTTTTTGTCAGGAGCATAACAATGCCATTAGGAAGGGAGTTCCAGGCTTTTGATCCAGTGACACTCAACTGTGATATATTCCCAAGTCAGGATGTTGAATGGCTTGGAGGGGACTTTATGGATAATACTGTTTCCATGTATCTGCTGCCCTTGTCCTTTTGAATGGTAGAGGTTGTGGATTTGGAATGTTCAGTCTAAGGAGCCTTTATGAATTTCTGCAAATGTACCTTGTAGGTTGTGCATTCAGCTGCCACTGAGCATTGGTGTTAGAGAGAGTGGGTTTGTAGATGTGGTGCCAATTGAATGGGCTGCTTTGTCCTGTCTGATGTAAAGCTTCCTGAGTGGTGTTGGAGCTGCATTCATCTAGACAAGTGAGATATTCCGTCATAATCCTGACAGTGCCTTCTACATTGTGGACAGGCTTTAGAAAGTCAAGATGACTCTTTGTCTCATGCTTTGGTGTTTACCAGCAAATCTTGAAGGATATCAAGGTTTTGATTTTGTTGTGTTTTACTGATAACTGGCACTACTAAAACATGTGGCATTCAGCAATTTTGTTAAACAGATCTTGTTTCTACCTTATCGTGATCATTTAAATCTAGGAGGGTGTTAGAATGTTATCAAAAAATTAAGTTCACTTCACTGTTTACGAAGTAAGTTCAGAATGTATTGCATGTATTCATGTTGAACCTAATGTGAAAATATTTTCTGGAACTACAACATTATAAGAATTGTGGAAACGCCACTTAGTCAGGTAGCCATTTGCAGAGGATACACATTGCAGATTACTAGAAACCTTGTATATTATATTTGTCCAGACTTGGGGAGGACTGTCAATGGTGTAACTTGTTTTTGATGTGAATCTAAATGATTTAGACGTGGCTATGGGAAGCATAACATTGAATTCTTCTGACCATTCAAGTGGGATGTTTGGCCAACTGAGTAAAGTGTAAGCTACTTCAAGGGGATGTAGATAACTTAGAGAAATTGGCAGATGCATTTTAAGAAGGAGAAATTTAAGGATACATTTTGAGAGAGGAAAATCAAGAATTTCAAGTTTGCTTAAAATTATTATTTGGGATGAAATGGCCAGCATGTATTATCAGCCTATAGTTGCCGTTAAGAAAGTGACGGGCACCTGCTTCCTTGAACCACACCAGTTCAAGTGTTAGTTTTTAGATAGGCAAGTTCAACGTTTTAACTAGCAAATAAACAACGAATAGTTGCTTATATACCCGTGTTGGATGGTGCTTCTGGAAGAAGTTGTTCACCTATGCTTTCTGTATTTTGGTTGCTAATAAATGTCATGAGTTCAGTTGATGCCCAATGGAGAAAAAAATGAAAGGCTATGGATGAGCAGTGAACCTCTTGGTTTAAACATTCATTTCTCATAAATGTTACTTTTCTGGTCTTTTGTATTTTATAAGAAAGGAAATTGAATACAAGCAATTTCTGTCATTAGTTCACAACCTGAGAATTGAGACAGAATTGGCACAAGGAGTCCAGACATGATGTCAGTCTGCATGGAACTAAGAAGATAGGGGCAGAAAACATTAGTAGGGGTGTGTAAAATCCTCTCGACAGTACAAACAAGAAAGAGGATGGCACTAAACAGGCATTTATAGAGGCATGCAGCAAGGGTGCTGCAATAATTATGGGTTATCTACAAAGACTTGGAAAAGCTGCATTAGCATTAGTACTGTAGCCAATGAATTCCTGTCTGAGTTACCCAAAAAAAACCACTTAGAGCACGTTGAGGAACCATCCAGGGAACAGGCTATCCCACATTTTGTACTGTGCGATAAGAAAGGATTAATTAATAATCTTGTTGTGATAGGTCTTTTATGAAAAAAAATGGCTATAACATGATTGTATTCTTCACCAGGATGTAAATGGAGGTAGTCTAGTCTGAAGCTAGGGTTCCTAAAGCTAAACAAAGAAAACCATGAAGGCATGACGAATGAATTGGCAATGACAAACTGGGTATCTTCATTAAAAATTGAATGGAGAGGGAAAAGTTAATAGTAAAGAAATTATTAAAACTTTTTTTCATGCACTCATCTGGACTGTTGGCAAGAATACCATTCCAAGGGCAAAACTGACATGTATACTGTATAAGAGGAGAGTGTTGATTGGTTCGAAAGTGGACTCTGGTAAGATTTTGCCATGGAGAATGTGACAACTAATGTCTGACAGTTAATAGCTAGGCTTAGTCTAAATTTCAGATTTGGTGAACTGACTGATCATTTCATGGTTGTCACCTATTTTGTTTCTGAGTTGAAACAGACGCAGTGTGTGTACTTGTTCAGTATGTAACATGTATTAATATATGTAGCTTCCAGAACATGCAAGTACGCTATTCTGCAAGCCCAAATGATGATACTAAATTGGTTATCAGCAAAGTGCTTTTCAGACTCGACATTATCCAACAAATGTTGTCCATTTAGAATATTGTACCCAAAGACATAAGTAGAAGGTGGTTATTCACCCCATTGAAACTGCTCTACCATTCAATGAGATCATGGCTCATCTGATAATCCTCAACTCCACTTTCCTACTTTACTTCCGTAACCCTTGAGTCACTTACAGATTGGAAAACTGTTTATCTCAGCCTTGGATGTAATAAACGACCCAGCCTCCACAGCAAAGAATTCCACAGACTCACTCCTGTCGGTGAGAAGAAATGTCCCTTCATCTGTGACTTAAATGGATGACCCCTTTATTCTGAGACTTTGCCCTCTGGTTCTGGACTCTCCTTAAAGTAGAAACAATGTTTCCACATCAGCTCTGCAGAATTGTATACACTTGTTGGTTCGGTATAGCCAGTACCTTGCTTGTTACAAACACCCAAAGGAGCATGCCATCTGATACAATCTACCAGTCTTTGGTGTATATGGTCTATATACTTGACGTTGCAATGACACTGAAATTCATACTCCATGCTTCTCATTTGCGTGATAGGCAGCACATCCTTTTGGGTTTACGGCAAAGTCCTGTTAGTGGCAAATACCCCTCATTGTTGTATAAGTGTGGAACAGCTAGTTTCACCTATTGCTCAAATTTTGGAGATAGATTAGCCTGGAAGGTTAAGGTGAGGTAACTGAGAACTTTTCAGGATGAAGCCTTGAGCACAGGATAGATCCCATCTAGACTTGAGGAAATTCTTTTGTGCAACTATAAATTCAAATCTAGTGAACATATTACTTGCATGTTGGAAATATGAGGAGTAGGAGGTTCAGTGTCATCGTTTAAAATGGATTCTTACAGATTCGGAGAAAAGTGTTTGCAAGAGGTTTGCAAAGTGGGAATCCTGTTGCAGCACCACCTATTTGGGCATATGTGTTTGAAAATTGAACTCAACTGTGTAAGTTATTCGTTTCATAAGATTAATGAATACTAATTAACACTGATGGTGGTGGTTCTAAAATGCTATGACGTAGTCCTGCATTGCACATGTCCTTGAGTGTTACATTGGTGATGGGGTCAAATGACCACATGGGAATTGTTTTGCTATTAACGGTACACAAATTCTGTATGGCGTTTACAAATGCGAAGGAATCCCTCACCATATTTGAGAAAAACTTGCTTAAACCGGTGGCAGATCATATCAAGCAATGCATCCTTTCAGCTGTTATGAACTGTTCACAGCAAGCAAGGTGCTGATCGTGCACGACAAACTCACACTTGCAAAACACACGACACAGAGGTCAATGTTCACTGCAACTCAGCAATATATTAGCAACTTTGTAAAAGATAGTCGTTTGACCATTCATTACTGTAAAGCATAGATTAACTAGAATAATGCTGCAAATAAAAATATTAATTAAAATACTGTGACTAATTGCACTGGAGATGCAAAGATTTTAGTATTATATAGGATTGTGATAGAATAAAAACATTAAAAGACTGTTTGACTGTGCTGTGCATTTTGCATGCGAGTTTGTTGGGCACGATCAGTACCTTTCACCAGATTGGGAACTCGCCTAGACAGGGTGGTCAATGCTGAAAGTATAACAGACTGATTACAGAAGGCACAAGACATTACTTTCAGGTATCAAACCTTGAAAGGTTTTGTGGCAGAATTGATGCTGAGTATTTAAGTAACAGCAGACATATCTTTAAAGTTCAGTAAAAGAAAAAGCTATTGAGAGAGCCAGTCCAGAGGATTGACTAGCGAAAAGCTAATACATACCTGATAAGCAAAACTGACCATCTATGTTATAAACTTTTTTTTAAGTTTAAAAGGTTTTAGTGTTTGTTCTAAAACAGGTTTGTATTTCGACTGGCATGCGTGGAAGGATTAACAAATGTGATAAAATTGCATTTGCTTGCTTGAGAAATGATCTGCAGACAATTGTAAAACTGTCATATTAAATATGCATTCTAATAATTACTTGGTTGACTTTTTTCAGGTACATTGTAAGCAGAAATGGAATAGAAAAATGTGAATTTTCTTGAAAATGAAACCTCGGACCAAAACTGTAGATAGCAAATTAGTGTCCAACCGTAAGTTTATGTTTTTAACACTGATTCAGAGGTTTTTGTTTGTATGATTTTATGATACCATTGTGTAAATACAGTGCAGTTATATTTTTCAGAAAACATAGTTCACAACCGTGAGCTAGACACTAATATTACATTTCATAGTGTATCTAGTCACTGTTTATTCCACGATCATTTTAAATTTTGTTTCTCAGTATTCGTGGAAGGGTTGCTAGCAGAGTAGCAAGAAGATATTGAAACTATATACCTCACCTGGGCTGCTCAAATTTCAATGCTTTCACCAGCTGCAATTTTTTGTTTTGAAGACTGCAATTTGGGTGGTTTTAGATCATTATGTGCAGGGCAAAAAGACATAACATGAAAATTTAACATGTCCAACTAGTGTGTCATCTATCATTCCATAAACCGTAAGATCTAGGAGCACAGCTGGACTGTTTTAACTCATTGAGTTTATTGCTTCATTCAATGAGATCATGGCTGATCCGATGATACTTGCCTCCACTTTCCTGCGTATTCCCTATAACTGAATCCCTAAATGATTAGAAATTTATGCACCTCAGCCTTGAATATACCATATAAATATAGCAATGTGGCATCTTGGTAAAGAATTGCATGTGTTCACTACCTTTTGAGAAAAGAAATTCATTCTCATCTATGTCTGAAGTGGCCACCCTCTTACTCTGACATTACATCTTTTGGTCCTACGCTCTTGTATGTCTTGCAGACTGGGGTTCTTTCCTTAGAACTTAGACCATAACTTCTAACAATTTGACAACTGCAGCTTTCACAGCCGCACTGCCTTCTGCCTAACAACAGTCAAAACAAATAAATCTTCACCTTCTCTTTGTTTCAGCATTGTCTTTGTTTGCTGGCCTGGCACCAGCCTTTCTTTGCTTACCTCTTTTAGCAGCTCAACAGCTGCAGTTTCTTGGGCATTCTACATTCAGGTGCTGAAAGGTCTGTAGTTTTCTCAGATCAATAATCAGCATGCTATTAATTTTTCATCCCAGTTCCTATACACATAATTTTGTTGTTCTCTCCTTTTTATTTAATACAAGCTGCAGCTCAAATTCCAAAAGTTCAACTATCAGCATCAGCTCATAGATCCAAACAGAGAATGAGAAAAGTAAATAAAAACTGTGATAGTACTAACATCGTCTTCTCTTATGGAATATGTTACGTTAAAAGGTTTCCAATCCTCCAGAACTTTTCCAGAATCTAAGGATTTTTTTTAAAGATTACTGCCACTTAAACCCCTGTCTTTAGCTATTTCTTTTAAATCCTAATATTTAATTAGATTAGGCAAAGAATAGTGGGATACAGATTTTGTACAGGCAGGTGTGATTAGTTAAGAATGGCATCATCTTGACATATATATGGTCAAAAGGCCTATTCCTGTCCTGTACTGTTCTATTTATAATACAGGTATTTTTCCTATAACATGATAGTTGCGTTCTTGTGTGACCTCGCACTATAGAAAATTGCCATAGGAAATTGCTATCGAAAATCCTGATACATTACAGTAGAAAGTTTGCGTTATCCAAACAGCATCCACTATCCATCAATCATGTTACAGCCAATTCACATTAACAAAACACCTTATAAAGCAGAAATACCTGTATTTTAAGATGTAACACATCAGGCCCAGGGGACTTATTGACTTTTAGCCCCATTAGAGAGAAAGTACTAGTGAATGTTATTGCCTTTAACTGTGAAGATTGATTCAGAGTATTATTTAACTCGTCAGTCATTTCTTCATTCTCATTATTAATTCCCCAGTCTTGTTCTCTCAGATGCCTATGTTCACTTTGGCCTCTCTTTCATTTCTAAATACTGAAGGAAGCTCTGTCTATCTGTCCTGATATTGCTTACAGGTTTACCTTCAATGATTATTTTCTCCCTCTTCATTGGTTATCATTTGTTAGTTTTTAGAACTTGCCTAATCCTTTGACCTGCCACTAACCTTTGCCATATTTTTTTGATTTCAATTGATGCTGTCATTAACTTCCATTCTTGCCCTCTTCCTGGAATTCCTTTTTTTGTCATATGTAGCTCCATTGTGAGTTATGAACCATTTGCTTATGTCTTCCTTAACCATCTTTGCAGCTGAACTCCTTTGCCAGTCTAAACCAGCTAACTCTCCCTTCATTGCTAATAAACATCCTGTGTTTCTTATGTATTAGAACTAATTAACGTTGAAAAGTTTTTCTTATATGAAAACAAATCTGACTACGTACACAAGATTATGACGTCCTTCACAATGAGCATAAGGCATTTAATGAATGTTGAGGCAAGGTAACAAATTCTGACATTGGAAAATCTATTCCAGTGCCTGTCAGATTAGCATTTTAACTGTCTTTAATCTCTGACATGTTTACTTTTGAGTGAGTGTATGTTGCTTTGGAACCACAGCAAATGCTAATGGAAAAATTATTAAGTGTTCCACATTTTGCTTTACTGGATTCCCAGTAAATATGTCATTTCTGTCTTAGTTCTTTTGTTTTACCTTTTTGTACGTGCTAAACTAACCTATATTTCTTGATATTCTTATGAAATATGAATACTTAGACAGATTAAGAATAGACTGTTCACTCCTTCAATTCTGCTTTATTTAATTACACTATGGTTGATATACACCTCAAATTGTTTCTCCATGTCCCTTGATATGCTTACTTAAAAACACCTGTGTCCATTCTGAATACTCTAGTCTAGTTTCAGTAAGAACAGAGAAGATGGTAAAAGGGGGGGAGGCGTGGCATTGTTGGTCAAGGACAGTATTACAGTTGCAGAAAGGATGTTTGGGGACTCATCAATTGAGGTAGTATGGGCTGAGGTTAGAAACAGGAAAGGAGAGGTCACCCTGTTGGGAGTTTACTATAGGCATCCGAATAGTTCCAGAGATGTAGAGGAAAGGATAGCAAAGATGATTCTCGATAGGAGTGAGAGAGACAGGCTAGTTGTCATGGGGGACTTCAACTTGCCAAATATTGACTGGGAGCACTATAGTTCGAGTACTATAAATGGGTCAGTTTTTGTCCAGTGTGTGCAGGAGGGCTTCCTGACACAGTATGTAGATAGGCCAACAAGGGGCGAAGCCACATTAGATTTGTTACTGGGTAATGAGCCTGGCCAGGTGTTAGATTTGGAAGTAGGTGAGCACTTTGGTGATAGTGATCACAATTCTGTTATTGTTTACTTTAGTGATGGAAAGGGATAGGTGTATACCACTGGGCAAGAGTTATAGCTGGGGTAAAGGCAATTACGATGAGATTAGGCAAGATTTAGGGAGCATAGGATAGGGAAGGAAACTGCAGGGGATGGGCACATTAGAAATGTGGAGCCCGTTCAAGGAAAAGCTCCTGTGTGTCCTAGATAAGTATGTACCTGTCAGGCAGGGAGGAAGCTGTAGAGCGTGGGAGCCGTGGTTTACGAAGGAAGTGGAATCTCTGGTCAAGAGGAAGAAGAAGGCTTATGTTAGGATGAGATGTGAAGGCTCAGTTAGGGCGCTTGAGGGCTACGAGGTAGCCAGGAAAGACCTAAAGAGAGAGCTCAGAAGAAACAGGAGGAGACATGAGAAGTTGTTGGCGGATAGGATCAGGGTAAGCACTAAGGCTTTCTATAGGTATTTAGGGAATAAAAGAATGACGAAAGTAAGATTAGAGCCAATCAAAGATAATAGTGGGAAGTTGTGTGTGGAGTCAGAGGAGATAGGGGAAGCACTAAATGAATATTTTTTCACATTATGTCATTTTCTAGAGTGAAATGTTGTCAAGGAGAATACTGAGATACAGGCTACTAGACTAGGTGGGATTGAGGTTCACAAGGAAGAGGTATTAGAAATCCTACAGAGTGTGAAGATAGATAAGTCCCCTGGGCCGGATGGGATTTATCCTCGGATCCTCTGGGAAGCCAGGGAGGAGATTGCCAAGCTCTTGGTATTGATCTTTAACTCGCCATTGTCTACAGGAATAGTGCCAGACGACTGGAGGATAGGAAATGTGGTTCCCCTGTTCAAGAAGGGGAGTAGAGACAACCCTGGTAATTATAGACCAGTGAGCCTTACCTCAGTTGTTGGTAAAGTGTTGGAAAAGGTTATAAGAGAGAGCATTTATAATCATCTAGAAAAGAATAAATTGATTAGGGATAGTCAGCACGGTTTTGTGAAGGGAAGGTCATGCCTCACAAACCTTATTGAGTTCTTTGAGAAGGTGACCAAACAGGTCGATGAGAGTAAACCGGTTGATGTGTATATGGATGTCAGAAAGGTGTTCGATAAGGTTCCCCACAGTAGGCTATTGTACAAAATGCAGAGGAATGGGATTGTGGGAGATATAGCACTTTGGATTGGAAATTGGCTTGCTGAAAGAAGACAGAGGGTGGTAGGTGATGGGAAATGTTCATCCTGGAGACCAGTTACTAGTGGTGTACCGCAAGGGTCGGTGTTGGGTCCACTGCTGTTTGTCATCTTTATAAATGACCTGGATGAGGGCGTAGAAGGATGGGTTAGTAAATTTGCAGATGACACTAAGGTCGGTGGAGTTGTGGATAGTGACGAAGGATGCTGTAGGTTGCAGAGAGACATAGATAAGGTGCAGAGCTGGGCTAAGAGGTGGCAAATGGAGTTTAATGCAGACAGGTGTGAGGTGATGCACTTTGGTAGGAGTAACCAGAAGGCAAAGTACTGGGCTAATGGTAAGATTCTTGGTAGTGTAGATGAGCAGAGAGATCTTCAGATCCTTGAAAGTTGCCAACCAGGTTGACAGGGCTGTTAAGAAGGCATACAGTGTTTTAGCTTTTATTAATAGAGGGATCGGGTTCCGGAACCAAGAGGTTATGCTGCAGCTGTACAAAACTCTGGTGCGGCCGCACTTGGAGTATTGCGTACAGTTCTGGTCACCGCATTATAAGAATGATGTGGAAGCTTTGGAAAGGGTGCAGAGGAGATTTACTAGGATGTTGCCTGGTATGGAGGGAAGGTCTTATGAGGAAAGGCTAAGGGACTTGAGGCTGTTTTCATTAGAGAGAAGAAGATTGAGAGGTGACTTAATTGAAACATATAAAATAATCAGAGGGTTGGATAGCGAGAGCCTTTTTCCTCGGATGGTGACGGCAAGCATGAGGGGGCGTAGCTTTAAATTGAGGGGTGAAAGGTACAGGACAGATGTCAGAGGTAGTTTCTTTACTCAGAGAGTAGTAAGGGAATGGAACGCTTTGCCTGCAACGGTAGTAGATTCGCCAACTTTAAGTACATTTAAGTCATCATTGGACAAGCATATGGACGTACATGGAATAGTGTAGGTTAGATGGGCTTGAGATCGGTATGACAGGTCGGCACAACATCAAGGGCCAAAGGGCCTGTACTGTGCTGTAATGTTCTATGTACTATGTACTCTAGCTGTCATATAACTCACATCATGTAGCAAAAATTGCAAGTTTCTATTATCTTGTATGAAGATAAGCTTCCCAATTTCATCCTGGCTGGCTTAACTCTAATTTTGTTCTTTGGAACCAGACCCATTGAAAGCGGTTCTACTCTTTTAAGTAATTCAGTAGTGAAAACATTTGAATTAGGCCACCTCTCCTTGTACATCTCTCACTCCCTCTTTCCCTCTTTTTATGTGTCTACAGCATTTGATATGATTAACCATATTACGTTTCTGAAACACCACTCCACTATTGTTGGTTGGGTGGACTGTTGTCATATGGTTCCATTCTAATTTATCAAATTACTAATCAGGGAATTACTTGAAATGGATTCCCTTCCAGGTTCTGCGCCATTACCTCTTCAGAGGTCGATTGGTACTCTCTTCTTTCTCATCTGTATGCTGCTGTCAGTTATACCATTTGAGAAACACTGTTCACATGTATTCAGACAACACCCAGCTCTATATCACCATGATATCTCTTGACGTGTCTACCACCACTAAACTATTTGTTTGCTTATTGAAAACCCAACACTAAATAAGCAGGAGCTTTCTCTAATTAAATATTGGGAAGCCTGAAGCCATTGCTTTTGATCCCTGCTCCACACCCCAACAGTGTACCCCATCCTGTTTTTGACACCAGTCTGAGATCAAGCCAGATAGTTCGCATTTGGTTAAGAGATTTGACCCAGATCTTACATTTGTGCCATTGCTAAGACTGCCTGTTTCCACTATTGTAACTTCTCCCTGCCTCAGCTCAAAACTCACATCCATGCCTCTGTTACTTCTAAGTTCAGCTTTCTCAATGCACTCCTGGCTGGTCTCCCACATCCCACCTTCCATAAACTTGACATTATCCAAAACCTTGCTTCCTGTATCTTAACTTCACACAAGTCACATTTCTGTGTCACGTCTGTTTTTGCTGATGTGAAGTGAATCCTGGTCAAGAATAGTTTTTATTTTAAAATGCTCAGCTTTGTTTTCAAATCCATTCTTGACCTTTTTCTATTATGTCTTCGACCTTTACAGGCTTCAGATTTCTCATTCTTGCTCCAGTTTTTGTGGAATACTCCCCCAGCAGCTCACTGCCTGTCTACTTGCTTTCCCTCTTCAAGACACACCTTAAAACCTGCCTACTGGACCATGCTTTTAATCATCTCACCTAATATTGGTGGTTCAGTGTTATATTTTGTTTTATACTGCTCGTATGAACTCTTTCGGATGTTTCATTATGTTAAAACTGATAAATAGATGTAACATTTTGTTGTCTGAAGCAGAACTTTCCTGTTTTATTCTAACCCTCCTAAGGTAAACATGAACAATCCATAGTCTTTTTTGATTACTGTTTATTTCTGTCTGCTATCTCGCTATCATGTGATAAAATTTTATTCCTTCCCACCCTGTTTTCAAGTTATAATTTTCAACACAGTTAGTCAGAGAACAGACAAGTGAACAGTTCCTGAACCTTTATAAGTTGTACTTGGTGCAAGGGGCTGTGAATGCTAAGGAGCAGTTGTCTTCCATTTAAATCTTTGTTCATGTGTTAGCTGCCTTGTTTTGGTTGACACCATGAATGAAATCTTGGCATCAATCAACATTGTGTTACATTTCGATTTCAATTTAGTCATGCTATGTGAATTTTCTTCTAAAAATATTTCATTGTAGAATCTTTATTCTAGGATTAACAGTACATGGAAAATCTGGAAGAAGTAAAGGAACACTGAGGACGTTACCACGAGGAGCTAATAAAGCATCGGATATCAAATTGAAACCTTTTATAGGGAAGGTTTTTTACCTTGATCTGCCTTCAAATAAAAATACTGAAAGCTTAGAGAAGGATCTACAGGATCTAGGAGGGGTATGTTCACAATTATAAAAATGACTCTTAATTTTTTTTATTTAAACTTAGGAAGTTGATTTCCCAGTTATGAACTATTCCTTACTGTTATTATAGACAAATGCCTATTAGTAAGTTGCTATTGTCAAAAATTAATTCGGAACAAATGCTGATTCTACAATAATTTATAGTGAGCTGAGAATTGGATTGTCATCTGTACATGTTTAAAAACTCTTGTCTAATCAGTTTTTCTCTTCTGTTTTAATTTAAATACAGACAATTGAAAAATTTCTCAGCAAAGATATTAATTACATAATTTCTAATAGAAATGAGGCTAAGTTTGTCCAGGCTGCTGGGAAAAACTCTCCCATACCAAGCCCAGATTCTGTTCAGAACACTGGTAACACATCACCCCATTTGAGCAGTCGGAGAGAAAGCCATGAAGGAAGCCCACATCGAACTTCGGAGATGGTATGTTTCAGGTTGTGTACCCAAGTAAATTCTGCTAAAGTTTGCTAAACTTGATACTGAAAACTCAAAAAAGTTTCCTGAAAATAACGTATTAATTTGAACATTTTAGAGCACTAATATGTTAGAATGTAGTTGCAATTTAATTTATTTGTGGTTAATCAAATGATGAATGTCCTCATCTTTGAACAATAACATAAACATCAAAACTTGGAGAGGTTAGGATGTAATGTTCCAATTAATGAAAAGGGAGAACAAAGCAAAACTTAGCCATGGCCTTGATTTTACAGTGACTGAATGAAGGGTACCATCAATTGTTTAATTTTTAAGTGCCCAGAGGCTGCTTCTTGTATTAGAACATATAGTAATTAGAAATTAATTTCAGTTTGTATTACAACACTTTCTTTAACCAACAGTGTTGAAAAGTTCTTAATGATGGCCCAGGATTTGAAATAGAGAGTATATTTTAGAGTAGTTAATTCAGTAGTAAATGGTATACAGATAGTGAAATAAAAAGAGAGAGAGAAACATGGAATTAAGAAAGGGAATAAGAGAAGATGAATTTGTTTTTAAATTACATTTTATTATTTATACAATCTTGAATGACAGATTTAAGGAATGATGCACTATGTTTCTAAAAGTTAATTTAAGCTGGAGAGGTTCTTTAGCAGTAATTGGGACATTACAACATTTCAAGAGCAACCTACTTGAGAATTTCTTTTGAAACTTCGCATACCTATCACATCAGAATTGCAACCTGATACCCTCCCATATATTTTAATTGTATCCTTTAATGCAATATTACAGTAGAGCTTCTGGACTAGCTTGGAAAGCTGGATAACAGTGAAGTGATTGCTGCACTTAACTGTGCATTTGTGGTCCTCTGTGGTTGTTTTCTCGTTTTTTAAAGTAACATTGATCACTAATTTTAGAGATGAATCCAGGCAAACATATTTTGAAAATATATGCCACCTTTTAGGAGGAAATGATTGATTAGGTTGTCTCAGTTGAAGTTCTTTATTCTAAAGTCAATGTGTAAACTCTGTAGTTTTATCTTCTGTCTGCTTTAGTTAGCACTAATTATGAGGATATATGCCTATTCCAGGCAGTGTCATCGTAAACAAATAGTGTGTGATTTTTATTGGCCTCAAAACTGCTGCAGCATATTCTTTCCTGCCACACTCAAGGAATGCAAATTGTGTTACCTTTACACGATCTTTGAAACTTACTTCATGTTTGTAGATCTCCTCAAAATGCTTATCTCACTGCTTTTGATGACATCATGATTACTTGTTGTTTGCTCCTTTATTTCTTCGTCTGTTTTTCTTTACCCCAACCAATGAAAATTGCATAGGGACATCTTCTGGATCAATGGAATTACATATTCACAAGCTGTTTCTGTTTTGATGCAGAAGTATTGTTGAATTTGTCAATGTACTGAAACCAAATATGGCCAAGTTCAAATGACAAACTAAATTAACTTTTAATCCATTTGAAACTTATGATTCAGTGAGAAATATCATCAAAATGCAAATTCTGCTTGCAAAAATGTTGATTTAATAATTTTCAATTGACAGATAAGCAGAGGAAAAAGTTTTGTCAAGAAGGTTATCAAGGAACAGGTAAGTTATTAATAGAAAACACATTGAAAAGCAACAACCTCCCTAATTTTGTTTTAATGCCCGAAGTGATCTATTTTGAAACTAAGTTGTAAAACAAGTACTGAGCTCTGATTTCTTCTTTTCTGCCACTGAGTATTTGTATTTGTGCATCACTTGAACATTATACATTATCTGGATCCGTCTGTGTTCACTTGAAGCAACCTTCCGATAGACATGTGCTAGAATCAGCTAATGAAAAGTTATGAGTGTGCCAGCTGGGGAGGGTCTCCTTGGGCATACCATCAAGTTTGAATATTGCTGTATGAGTTTTTCCATTTATGGTATGTAATTAACACACTACATGAACCCGCTGTAAGCTAGTGAAAATGTGATATTGATGGATTGAAGTCAGTAACACATCAACGAGAGGAAAAGGAAATATAGAATTAATTAAAACGTTTTCAAAGGGTTTTTGCATAGTTTTACAGATAAATATTTATTCAAAACAAGTGGTGATTGCTTCCCCTGTACAGTGAGAATCGGATCTACAGACACAAGAAAGAGAGGTTTCTGCGTACTTCTGTGGTACAAGGAAAGACGTGTTGGATGTATGGGTGGGATGAGAAGCAATGATTATAATATGTGTTGTTGTGATAGGGTGAAGACTTCACTTTATTGGGGAATATGGAGAGTTTGAATGTTACTATCTTAATTAATATTCAACAATTTTTTAAGATATATATTTATTCATGAGATGTGGGTTTTACTGGCAAAGTGGCAATTGTTCCTCATCTGCAAATTCCCATGTAAATGTAGTAGTAATGGGGACTGTATTAGAAGATAGTTTTTGAGGCATTATTCTAGTCCTTGCCTTCATTTCACATAAACAGCAAGGTCCTGTTGAGTTGTTAGCATGGACTTCATCTTGGCATTGCATATACTAATTTTTAGTTGAATATTGCAAATACTAAGGTCACTGGGGATTTGATACAAATGGATTAGACCAGTCTTGATGGCAAAAGAAGGTGTAACAAATGGAAATGTTTACTCCATGTGTCAAACCATTCCATCGATTTGAAATTCCATTGATTTGTATTCGTATTTCATGCATATCATACAAGATGCTATAATTACATGATTCATTGATACACATTCAGACCCATTTGTCTTTGGCTATTCTCATTCCTAACCATATTAAATCATTACTCCAACTACTTCTCTTCCCCCTCTTTTCTACATTCTCTCTACTTTCCACTCACTGCCCTCATACTGCTTTCTTCTTTGCTATGTTATGGACCAGACCAAACCTCCTCAAAATATATTAAGATAGCATAAACCCTAACATTTTCTTGTTTTAAAGGCAAGTACTAGGCGTGCGTTCCAGATGCGATTTGATTAGTCAAACTGCCAGTCTTGAAGTAAAATGCACTTTATTCATACACTATAGTTAAAATACAATAAAATAAGAAATTTGAATAACTTAATTTTGTTGGAAAACTTAACAATACTAGATTATTTAACTAATAAACAATAACTCTTCCAATATAGTAACATCCCATAAACACACCTTTGGCATTGGAAAATTCAGTAAACAGATTGTCTCACATGCAATTCTGTAGTCCAAGAGGAAATAACATAAAGAGAAAACTGAGAGAGAATCATAGAGTTGTACAGTATAGAAGCAGACCCTTTTGGTCCACCTCCTCCATGCTGGCCAGATATCCTAAATTAATCTAGGCCCATTTGTCCGCATTTGGCCTGTATCCACCTAAACTCCTATTTGTCTACCCATCCAATTGCCTTTTAAACTTTGTAATTATACAACCCCCACCACTTCCTCTAAAAGATATAGCAGGGAGAAATGTACTGCAGCTTCCAGACCCAGCTTCAAGACCCTTGCAACCTCTACTTATAGCTAAAGCTAAAAATCCTGATGCTGTGGGAGTTGACCCCACTTGTTCAGACTGCTTTTATTGTTCCACCTTTTAAACAGGAACAGCCTGTTTGCTTTATTGGCTTTGGAGCAAACTGCCCAGCACCTTTGTCACAACCTTTCTTCCTTTAAAAAAAGGACAAAATGCTCCTCTTAAATCCATAGTGTCAATGCAGCTGCCATTGTGACATGTGGGAGAACCGTACAACAAATAATTAAGATCAAAACAAAAATTGCTTATGGATAATCTAAATATTTGTATTTTAAATAGTTCTGGTCATTTTCATTGTATTTGAAATGAATGGTGATGTTTTTTAGAGGTACT
This sequence comes from Stegostoma tigrinum, assembly GCF_030684315.1. Classification (NCBI taxonomy): domain Eukaryota; kingdom Metazoa; phylum Chordata; class Chondrichthyes; order Orectolobiformes; family Stegostomatidae; genus Stegostoma; species Stegostoma tigrinum. Next base: position 113,262,928 of record NC_081355.1, read on the forward strand.
TTTTGTCTTTGTTAAGTGATTCTAATTTATACTGAACGGTATTATTGTTGGACATATCTCGTCGATTTTGAGACATTGTTTCAACAATATATGGAGTCTTATTTAATAAATATTTAAAAATAAATGTTCACTGTATTCATTTTTATTGTTCTGTTTTAGGGAGTATTTGTGATAAAGTTTTACACTTTTTGTTGCTTCTAAATCCATACGTTTTCCTTTCTCCTGATCCTCAACACAGGATTTTGTTCCTGGAAACAACATCCTTTTGAATGCCCTGGCATGGGGAGTGCGAATACTTTATATAGATGGTATCCTTTTATTACATTTTTTGCAGTGATAGTTGATATGAGTTAAAATGTAAATTCAATTATTGTTTAAAAAATGAGAACTGCCTGGATAAAACATACTTTCCTGGTGACTTTATCCCCACCAGCAAGAATTTTAAATGTTCAATTCAGTTATTCATTCAGCGTTTAACATTCTAACAGCATTTTATTTTACTGATGTCATTTATGAATGCTAAAGGTTTGAATGAAATGTATAATAGTTGCATTTCCAAACCAATTCTTGGCATTATTGTGTTTCTGAATGCCTATCCTCCTTTAATTCTTGCCAGAAAAAAAAAGCATATTATTTTACTGAGACTATATAGTTTGCACCACAGATTGGGTCTTTCTGACAGTCATATAAATTAGACTTCTGTTATTCACTACAAAACCAAGTATGTGGAGTGTGCTACAAATAGGAACATACAGTAAGTCTGTTGCATCATGTCAGTTTTCTGAGTCCATGAAATTTAAAAAATGCATTCGATGAAACCTGATGTTATACAGTGAGGCCTAAATCTTTAATTTTTCCATAATCACTTGCCAGTTTTGCTATTTGAGTTTATTTTTGATTTTATATGACCTTAACATTGCCTTAGATGTGAAAACCTATATTTCAAGAAAGAAGGAGTCATTTGGAACCACAAATTCTATTGCTACAATCAATGGGGTAAGAAAGCAACAATACTTTGCACCTGTAGTTGGTTAACCTTGGTTAGACCACATTTTGTGAAAATTTCGGATTTCTAGTGTTTATAGTATTTTGCTTTTATTAGAAAAATTTCTGTTTTGTTTTCTCAGTTGATAATAGCGTGAAAGGCGTGAGAAGATTATGACAAAGTAATGCTAAAATTGCACTGTCAAACCGAAGCTGCAAATACAGGCATCTCTACCTTATTTACACATAGATATATTTACAAGTGAATTTAAAGAGTTTGAAAGGACTGTTTCCAACTTTTTTTTTCAACTGCCGAAATTTAGTATTAGAAGTTTGAGATAGTTTGAACTGCATGTTTCTTTTAGTTTTGCAACCAGTTTAACAGGCAAGCCACGTATATAGAACAATGTACAAGTTGGATTTGGACAATACATGAACTGCTCCTTTGTTTTGCATTGAAGAGCAAAATTTATCAAATGTTTTGTTTTTGTTTAGGAGAAGTCCAATCAAACTGCCCAATCTAATAGCCATAGAACAAAAGGTATGTATTTTACTTTAAATATGTCCTGCATAGGCTAGATACAGAATCCTTTATCAGGATAGGAGAAAGGAACAATGGGCATTGTTGAAAAAGCAGTTTAGTTCACAATTGTGAGGACTGAAAAGGTTGTATATAGCTCACTAGGCTCTTTTGACAGCATCTTCCAAATCTATGACTCTACCACCCAGAAGGATGAGGGCAACAGATACAAGGGAGTGCTGCCACCTTCATGTTTCCCTTCAAGCCAGACTCCATCCTGACTTGGAACTATATTACTTTTTCTTCACTGTGACTGTTCCAAACAGTATTGTGAATATAAAGCAGCTCAAGAAGGTGGCTCATTACGACCTCAAAGCAGTTAGAGATGGACAGAAAACGCTGCCCTAGTTAGTGACATCCACATCCTGTGAAAAGAATAAATTGTTTTTAAAAAGCAGGAGGGAAACATTGGGATATTCGGTTAGAAAAGAGTGCTCAAGCCAATGTTGTGGAAGCATTTGAAAATGGATTAGGAACTTGAAGACATCAGGGTACGATTAAAATTTTCCCGAAAAAATGTATGGAAAAACCTCCAGCCAAGGACTTACGGAATGTAAAAAAAAGTTATGAAAAATCCCAGTTTCCACCTACACATCCCTTCCTCATAATAGCAGGCATCTGTCTCCACTTAGTGCACCTTGTGAATGATCTTGCTTGGTAACTTGACATTAATACTATATTTTAAGAAAAGTTTAAAATGAATTCCATTCATTCACAGTTTTCACAGAATAATAGATATGCTATGAAATGCAATCCCAAAAAGGCCTCCTAATGAGAACTATTTTTGTTGTTTGCCGTCTCTGTTAGTCAATGACTTTCCATTGCATACCACTCCTTTGTATAATATATTATGCCCTCCAACATCAAAGTGCTTTGGGAGAACTAGTCAAAAATTAAAAGCTGACATTGATTACCTTCCTGTGATGCTGCTTGGCTTGCTGTGTTATCCAGCTCTACACCTTGTTATCTCGGATTCTCCAGCATCTGCAGTTCCTACTATCTCTGATACAATTGACTACCTATCCTTTGTTATATTGACACCACTCCTGTACAACACAAATATCTGTCACGAGTTCAGTGGCTGAGATTGTGAATAAACTTTACTATGCTAGTATTGATCTCTCTGTTACGTATTCCACTTAATTATTTTAGGTTCTTCCTCTTTAATTTTGTTGAACTCTGTTTTGTTACCAGGTGGTGCACTGACTTATCCTTGTGCTTCTTTTGCATTGAATCCAACCATGACATTGTCCATTATAGTCAATCTTCCCTGTCAGTTAACTGCGCAGTTTTCATTTTCTAATGCTAACTGTTAATCAATGTAATCCCTGTAATAGAAACTAATTTGGGAATTTGACCAGTATATGATCTGAAGGGCATTTCACCGCAGTTATCATCTTTTTTTCACACTACTTTGGTATGAATAAAGTTATCCATGATTAGATGGTATGCCATTTTTTTAAAGCAGTTTCTTATCTGATTTATCAGGAGCAGCACTTTAGAGTGTCTACTGGTATTTTTAGGTAGTTTGATACCCTGGTGATTAAGTATCCCATTTCAAATGGATTTTAATATGTTAATTCCTTTGCAAATTGAATTTCATTGTATATAGATTTTTTTAACTTGTGGAAATTATCAATTTAAATTGATGTTTGAGACAATTGTTAACATGTTCAGGGGTAAGAAAATAATTTGTTGTGTCAGAAGCAATTATTTGTTTTATAAGGATGTTGTGCAGAGACAGCATAGAAAAACATGATATCAAAGTAAATAGAAATCATTCATTTTGCTTACGAATATTAAAATTTCAGATACTTTGAATATAATGTTTGTGGGTTTGTAATGCTCATCTGATATGTTTATTGATTTTAAAAAGCAGGAAAACTGAGGAAACCTTTCATCAAAGTTGAAGCAATGAGCCGGTAAGCTAATTGTATCTAAATTAAGGAACAAAAAACAAAGTTGCTGGAAAAGCTCAGGGGGTCTGACGGCGTCTGTGAAGGAAAAAACAGAGTTAATGTTCTGAGTCCAGAGACCCTTCGTCAGAACTTCTGTTTTTGTTCCTGATTTACAGCATCCACAATTCTTTTGTTTTGTATCTAAATTAAAATATGTTCCTAATTCAAATGCTCTTCTCAACAGCTGATTGACATAGCATTTGTAGTTTGAAACGTGTGTTTCAATTTAGTGAAAAGGTTTCAATTCACCCAGTAAATTTTAAGAGAATTACTGTTTGTAAATTCTGACAAATAGTTCTGCACATATCTTTCACCTTTCCAATTTTGTTTTTGCAGTATTAACACCGAGGTAACCACATTTTTGATTTACCACCCATTCAGAGTGGATGCCAGAAAACACAAATTTTGGCTTTAAAAAAATGTTACTGATTTTTGATTTAGACAGATTTTATAGTATTGTTGGAAAGACAATGAAGTATAGATGCTGTTGTAATTTGAAAGTTCTGGCAACAAACTTGTGCACAGCAAACTCCCAGAAACAGCAGTGTGAAAATGACCAAATAATCTGTTTTTGCGTCTTTGATTGAAGGATAAATATTGTCCGGAGCACCAAGAATTATTCCCCTGCTCTTTGAAATATTGCCACAGGATCTTGCCGAACTGAGGAAACAGATGGGGATCATCCTTCTGATAAGACGTTAAACTATGACAGTGAGGTGCTCCCCAGTGTCACCTAGATCTTGTCTTTGGGATAGTCTTTGAGTCTGTAACTTTCTGACTCGGAAACAGGAGTGCTACGCATTGAGGCACTTCATATTTGAAACATTAAGCTTTAAAACACTGTTTGCATTCTTATTTCTGGTCAGCTCCTCCGCTGAGTAGTGTTGAGCACCTGTGTCAAACTTTGTCAGGTACAATTTTTTTTTTTGCAGAGCCTAGTCCAAGGCTTGAGTTGCCATTGACAGTATTCTGGTGGCAGAGAATGTGATAAGTTGTAGATTTAACATTACTCTGATAATAATAATGAAGACTTGTGTTCCAGACCTTGCAGTGCCCCTAGTTGAGCTGTTCTCATATAACCACAATATGGGCATCAACCTGACAATGTGGAAAATTGCCCAGGTATGTCCTGTATGCAAAAAAGCAGGATAAATCCAACCCGGCCAATTACTGGTCCCCCACTCTACGATCGATCATTAGTAAAGTGTTGGTAGGTATCATCATGATGCTAGCAAAAAGCACTTGCTTAGCAACAACCTGCTGATACTTAGTTTAGAATCTGCCAGGGTCACTCAGCTCCTGATCTCATTACAGCCTTTGTTCAGACATGGACAAAGAAGCTGAATTCTTGAGGGAAGGTAAGAGTGACATCAAGGCTGCATTTGACCAGAGTATGGTATCAAAGGACCCTTACCGAAACTAGAGTCAACAAAATCAGGGAAACTGCTGGTGCAGTCATACCTAGCTCAAAAACATATGGCTGTGGTAGTTTGAGGTCAGGCATTTCAACTCCAGAATGTCACTGCAGGAGTTGCCAAGGTGATGTTTTCGACTCAACCATGTTCAGCTGCTTCATCAGTGCCCTTCTCTTCATCGTCTGGTCAGAAGTGGGGATGTTTGCTGATGACTGCTTAACGTTCAACAGAGTCACAACACCTCTGATATTGAAGAAGTCCATGTCCAAATGCAGCAAGAGCTGGACGATATTCAGGTTTGGGTTGACAAGTAGCAAGTATTATTTGTGCCACAAATGTGTCAAGCAATGACCATCTCCAACAAAAGTGAATCTAACTATAAGCCCTAAATTATAAGTCTAATCATAAGTTTCAGCACAATATTTTCCCCTCCAGTTTCCCTGTATTTTGGAGGTCTGATTAGTGGCAGGTAAGTCGAGTCTGACCATTAGTCTTTGGGCAGTCTGCGCTCAGTCTACTTGCTGTTTGTGTTAAAAGGGATTTTAAAGCTCCTTGAACTATGATCAGCTGCTAATTGTTAAGATTATAAACATACTTATTTCTTAAATATTAAAAATTGTTTTATTCAGCCATTACAGACCATTGTATATACAGTTAGATTGCTACCCAGAGATCAACTACCTTGGTCCAAATCCCTGGAGTCCTTTTGATATGGACAAGAAAAGCAAGACCAATGATAAGCAAAACAAAGGAAAGGCTAGGTAATTCAACTTCTTGTTTTCAATTAATTGAATGCAAAAACACAGTAACATAGCATTTTAGCTTGCTTATTAACATATAATCAAGAATGTCTGTTGGTTATTATGATTTTGTTTGTTTTCTACCTGTGCATCAATAATCTGCTGCTTATGCGTGCTTGAATTAGGAGACTCTGGTTAATAGTAAGCCCAGAAGTAAGACAACCCATATATTTCGGCTTAATGATATATTACATGTCACAAATTGGAAAGATGAATAAAAATATTCTTTCAGATTGTTGGTTAAGCTGGAAATGACAGCATAGCTTTTACTGAATGTTGAATAAATAAGTAAACATTTATGGAACCCCAGTAGTTGGTTTATAATTATTGTCAATTTAACTGAACTGAAATTTGGAAAACAAAAATGATTCTGTTGCTCTGACTCAGGTGATTTGTCACTTTCTGACCTCCTTTGTTGGTGTTTGAATGATTGGTGAGCTGAATGAAGTGTGGCAAAGTAGTGTGATGGCTGCATAGCAATATTGTCATTGGCCTAAATGTGACTTTGTTTCACAGCAATGTAGTTGATTATTAGCCTAGGAATAGCCTAGCCAGCGACATTTTTGAATGCGGGAACAAACTGGAGCACCTGGAGGAAACCCACGCAGGCATGGGGAGAATGTACAACTCCACATAGACAGTTGCCCGAGGGTAAAATCAAATACAGGCCCCTGGTGCTGTAAGGCAGCAGTGCTAACCACTGAGCCACCATGCTGCCCCATTTAGAATGGAGGTGATAAATTTCTTTACCCAGAGAATGGTAAACAGTTGGAATTCTCCACCACAGAAAGCAGTTGAAGCTTGTTTTCAAGAAGGAAATATATAGTTCTTAGTGCAAAAGCGATCAAAGGATATGAGTGGCATGGTGGCACAATGGTTGGCCCCATTGCCTCACAACACCAGAGACCCAGGTCGATTCTAACCTTGGGCTACTGCCTCTGGAGTTTGCACCTTCTCCCTGTGTCTGTCTGTATTTCCACCGGATGCTCTGATTTTCACCCACTGTCTAAACTTGTACAGGTTAGGTGAATTAGCTGTGTTCAATTTCCCTATGGTGTGCAGGCTATGTAGGTTAGCCATGGCAAATGTTGAGTTACAGGGATGGGGTGGGTCTGCTGTCTGGAGGATCTATGCATTCCTGATGGTCTGAATAGCCTTTATCTACACTGGGGATTTTATGCTTCTGTCAAAGAAGGGACAGGGTACTGAGTTGGATGATTAGCCATTATCATATTGAATGGCAGAGCAGGCTTGAAGGGCTTAATAGCCTACTCTTATTTTCTCTGCTGCTATCCCTTTGTTTTTAATGCACAAAGAGTACTATAGGGGGTTGTTCTGGTATTGGCTTATGTTCAGGTCATGGTGACGGCTTTGTAGAATCTTAAAAAAATGCAGTGCATTCATGGTGTTGCAATAATTCGAGCGTGGAGGGCACATCCATCTGAACTGATTCGTCCTCAGGCAGAGATTCTTATAGACCTCGGCTCCAAAACCATGTGCGGGAGTCTTGGACCCACGGTCTGAAATAGCTTGCAGAAATTGCTAGATAACAAGGTGTGGAGCTAGATGAACACAACAGGCCAAGCAGCATAGAAGCAGGAAAGGTGAAATTTTGGGCCTAGACCCTTCATCAGAAAAGTCAGCTTTCCTTCTCATATGCTTGGCCTGCTGTGTTCATCCAGCTTCACACCTTGTTATCTCAGATTCTCCAGCATCTGTAGTTCCTATTATCTCTATTACAGAAATTCCTTATGTGCCAATCCACTGCATATAGATGGCTTTGTTTTCCTACATGGGCTGCAACTGCATACCTTTCACTTCCTTGCCCTCATCAGCTGTCTGGATATGCTGTAAAGTTCCATCCCACTGTGTGGAGGTAGAGCCATCAGTGGAAAGCTGTCAGTGCCGGAGGCCTCCCATTTCTCACTGGGGATTTGCCATTGAGTGTTTTGTTCGTCAGGCACTGTGTAATCAAATATTAAGTTGGGTCATGGACTCCCAGCCACTTGTAATTTTCGTGGCAATGAGGAGACATATTTTTGATTTATAGTTTAGGATGTGGACACCACTGGTGAGGCCCAGGCTAGCATTTGTGGCCCATCTCAAGCACTGTTGAATTTAGTAGTTTCAGGAGATAGTTTGGAGTTGACCACATTGCTGTGGATTGAGAGTAACTTACAGGCCATCATATTTCCTCCTCGAAGAAATGTTAGTGAACCAGATGGGACTTGCTTTTCGTAACAATCCATGATTGTTTCATGATCACTATTATTGAAACTAGTTTTCAATGTGAGATTTATAAATTCATTTAAATTGTACCATTTGAGCCCATATTCCCAGAGCACTAATGTGGGCTTCCAGATTACTTCAGTGAAGTTGCCATTGCCACCTTTTTCCCATGTTTATTTAGGCCATGCAGTAGAGTAACCCCATTCTCAAGGAGCAGCTGCTTTTTCATTCACCTTCAGCTCCACTGTCCTGATTTTTGACTGCATGATGCTACAGGAGTGGGCAGGGTAGAGGATCTTTTTGTTTGTCCACACCTGGGCCTGGCTTAGGGGGCCATTAACAGGCCCAGGTAGTGGGTAGTTGAGATAGAGGTGGCTGGTTCAAACTATTTCTTAGATATCTCTGTAAGTGGGTATTCTTGGAGAGGGATGCCCCCTTATACACATGAGCCCTTCCAAAATCAGCCTGTTGGCTGTGTAGGTGATATAATGTATCATATCCAAGCAAAATTATATTTCATTTTAATTTGTTTCTTTCAAAATGTTTTATAGATACAGTGCCCCTTTTAAGGATTAGTTCATTTGTTAATTGGTTTATTTGGCCTTGCTCAAAAGAGTACAAAGTGACACTCCATTTGATCTCAATGGAGTACAAAGAGGCATCGTTTTGACACTGGCAGGAAGTTATACAATTAAAAGCTATTGTGATGTTTCATGGGGTGGGTATGAGACATTTAACAATAACTTTTGGTTAGATCCGAATGTTACATAGATGACCATGAATAGGGCTGTACCATCTCAGCTGTGACTCACTTTTCATTTGATTCTAAAGTCAAAGCAAATTTTGCCTTACAAATTGTAGCTGTCATTAACAGTAACAGCTTAAGAGTCAGACTCCTGCATTTATAGAAATCATTGCTATTTTGTATGCCAAGTGATTAGTACTTCATGCACTAAACTGGCCAGTTATGAGTGTTATTATCACAAAGGATTCTTTTGAGATCTTGGAGTTTCTGTCATAATTTTCAAGATTATGGGCCATGTGCAGTAAAGCTGGACTAGTATATGTAGCAGTATATTTTCGAGTTCAGACTCGATAGGCAGAAGGGCCTCTTCACTTCTGTACGATGCTATGATTCTGACATGCGCTGGATACTGTACTGGTGACAAGATGTTGTCACAGAAAGACATAAGATCTGCTTATAGGAGATGAAATAGAACCTAAGAGAACATTTTTCTTGCAAACACCACAAGATGTGACACCTAACAGTATATAACTAACCAAATTTAAGAAAACGGTGCTCAATTAGATAGATGTCAGGAAGTGTTTTTGAGGCTAATCTTTTGAAGTGACTTAACCAGACAACTTTGTATGATTTCTGTAACTTGAAATGTTTGGAAATATCCATTATTTAACTAACTGCCAGAGGATATCAAAAGTATAAAAATAATGTTTTTAAAAAATTATTATTTGAAAATAAACACAAACTGTCGTATTTGCTTTTCTATTTGTCTCTTTGGAAGCAGAAGTAAATGTCACAAAATAGCATGCAATGAAAAGAACTGCAAAATGGACACAAAAATCACAGAAACTTTGAAAGAGAAGAAGAAGAAGGGTTACTGTGAATGCTGCATGATGAAGTATGAAGATTTAAAAATTGTAAGTTTTAACTTCAAACTATTTTCATTATTTTCACATACGTTGCACTATGTAGAAGTGTTATAATAGCTTCGGATCAAATTAAATTAATTAGATCATATTAAATAATTCTGGTTAACTCCTTCCGAAAAAGAAAAGTGAGCACTTTAAAAGTCAAATGAATGTGGGTAGAAACTGACAGCCATCGTCTTTAGAAGTGTCAAAAGTAGAGATATAAAAGCTAGAACTGCTGCAATGGTTACAGATACCATATTGGCAAAATCCCTCATGACTTTTTGGGTTATTTGATACATAAAATCACCAAGCACCTGCTTAAAACCAGTCATCAGTTTATGTGAAATATGACCACTGGAGGGAACCAGAAAACCTAAAGTAGCTCAAATTTAATCTTTGAATATACATTGTGCTAACGTTATAATATTAAGATGTCATGGAGCCAAAGGCAGGGAGCCATCATTGTTGTAGCAAAGAAATAAAACATTTGTCTAGAGTGAATGTGAGTGGCAGAATAATGAACAGCACTGTCTGAAAGCAAAATCATAAAAAATCAATCCAACTCATGGCAAAAAAATAGGAGATAGAGTTTCTGGTCTGGATTTGTTAAATTCATGAACAAATGTTAACAGGACAACAAACTGTTCCTTGAGCTTGTGGTGAGGTTCAATCGAACAGTGCAGCACATAAAGAACATTTTTTATCACTTAATTTCTCCTGCCCTTGGCTAGATGTTTACATTTTTTCTTTCTCCCCATTTCTACTTGTGCATAAAGCACATCACATTTTCTTTCCAACTGTTACTGTCTCCACAGATGAGAGTTGCTGAGCATTTCTAACTTCCGCGTGTTTTTATTTCATATTGCCAGGGTCTGCATCAGCTCACTTTCAGCTTAATTTTTCTGTATTTCTTTACAGCATCTGAAAAGTGAACGTCATAAGAAATTTTCAGAGAGCACAGAATTTAATGTTGTGGATAATATAATTTCACAGTTCAATTGTGATTTTATAGAACTCCAGAAAGATAAGGTGAAAAGGTAAAAACATTTTTTCTCCATTGCATTAATTGAAAGATGATATAAACTTCAATTATATTGTTAAAAGTAGTTTTCATTCTGGTCACACCTATCTCATTTTCAGGTGCATCTTTTCTTTGTATAAAGGAATCTCTAGGAACTGCACTACCTTCCAAAGTCGTAGCATGGTTACAGCATAAAAGGAAGCCATTTGATCAGTCATATTCGTCCCACACCGCTACAAGCGTTCTCATTTGAAAGTCACAGTTGAGTCATCCTCCCTCACCATTTCTAGTTGTGACCACTTGTCATGTTGCCTCAGATTCTTTGGGCCATTAAAAAAAATGACATAATTCCCCAAGGATCACTGTATATCTGTCTACACTCAGCAGAAGTGTTTTTCCTTTTTCATTCCATTACAGTCCGCCTTCTATTTCTTGTGACATTTTAGTATATCAAATATGTCATAATTGATCATCTTTGGAGCTATAACAAAATACTTTAACTTTTTTTTAAATTAAAGGCATTCTAGTTACTTTAATTTATTAAACTTAATTTTAAATTATGGCTCTGGTAACACACTCTCCATCATAATATAACATGGTAACCTCAGGAACCTCTTACGCAGCCTTTTCATTGGACTGTCTTTGTGGTTGCATTTTCACTTGTCCCAGTAAAACAGAATTGCCACCAGCCATGAGTTATCCTCCAACTGAGTGGCCTTAGCTTTACTGATTATGGTGTTCTTCCCTCGAATGCCAGTAAAGGAATGAATGCTGAGCCACCTGAGTCTGATCAAAGAAAAATCAGGAGTCTTGATGGTAAATAGACACTAAAATAATTGAAAGTGACATTCAGGAGTGCAGTTGAAGAGCTATGCAGAAGAGATGCTTGATGTATATGATTGAGAAAGTTGACAAGACTCATGTTCTGGCTGTTGCCAAAACATTTCATGCTTGCTGTTGAAACCCCTTGACTGGACATTCTTCCAACTAAAACAGAATGTGCACATTCTTTGCATCCTATTCAGTCCACACCTGAGATTTAAGCTTTTATACTGCCCTGGTACTAATACTAATTTTGATACCATTGCATCCTTTATGCACACCTTTGTTACCCCCTGTTTTGTGCTTTGCTGTAACTTGCTTCAAAAATTTGTTCTCTATATGTAGGTGTTACTGAACGCAGACTTCATTTTTGTGGATTCTAATTGCCAAGATGAGGTGATGCTGAGCTGCTGCCTTCAGCTGCTGCAATGATTTGATACAACTGAGTAGATTAGCAAACCATTTCACAAGGCAACTAAGTATCACCTATGTAGATGTTAGTCTGGTCCGTTATGCCTATACAACCCTCCGCAGGTTTGTGTCCAAGTGTATGCTTTTTAGAATACTGACCTGCTCAATCCTCTGCTCCAGGATGAGTGGGGCGACTTGTGAGAACCTTGCCTCTCTTTTCTGGACCACACTCCCCAAAATTCACAGCTTTACGCCTTCTGAGTATTTCATCTCCTTTTGAATTCTCCATTGGCCAGCAATATTAAAACATAATAGCTCTTATAAGCATATTTACATGAGGATATAAGTCACTTGGAGGCAGAAACAGGAGAGATTATCATGTGGAATAAGGAAATAAATGTGATACAATGAACAAATGTTTTCTGTCTTCGAGGCGGAAACCAAATTTAAAAAACAGAAATAGAAGGTGATCTCGCAGTTAATAAGAATGTGGAAAACTACCAAAGAAACTTGGTATTGTAATCCTAACAAATCCCTAAGACCTGTTCCTCTATTATAGGGTCCAACAAGAAAACTGTAGACATAGAGGATGGGCTGGTTGTGTTTTTCCAAAATTTCTTGGATTACGGAATGGTCTCAGTTGATTGGAAGTTAAATGTGACATCTGCACAAAAAAAAGAAATGGGGAGGTATGGGTTCATTAGCCTACATCTGTTGTAAAAACACTGGAATCTACTAAGGAAGTCTTAACAATGTGCTTACAAAAGCCTTGTGTGCTCAGATCTATCCACATAGCTTTATGAAAGGGGAATTGTATTTGACAGATTTTGAGGATGTAACTGATGGGACTGATAAAGAGGAATCCTTAAATACAATATGCTTGCTTTTCCAAAAGGCATTTGATATGGGTTGGTAGAGTTAAAGGCCCGTATACTAGCATGGACAGAGAGTTGGTTAACTGACAAGAAGCAGAGAACTGGGATAAATTGGAAACTTTCGAGTTAGCAAGCCTTTACCAGTAGAATACAGCAATGGTGAGTGCTAGGGTGGCTATTTGCATACTGTAGTATTGACTCAGCCAGAAAAACAGTAACAAATCTTAAATTTGCTGATGATAGAGCTAGCTGGGAATGCTAGCTTCAAGTAAATCACTGAGAAGTTGTGACTATGCAATAGGATGGCTGTTGGAACACAAAATGGGTTATTTACTTTACACATATGATAGAAAAGCAGAATGTGGGTGTGAAATTTGCAAATGTTAATTTCAGACAGACCTGTTTAAGGAGCACCTATATAAGGAGCACGATATTAACATGCAATAAAGCAAGCAATTAGGCAAGCAGGTTATAGTTGATCTTTATTATAAGGAGATTGGAGTACATGAATAAAGGAAGTTTGCTCCACTTGTAAAGGGTTTGGTGAGACTACAGTTGGCGTACTGTGCAATTTTGGTCCCTATATTGAAAAGAAGAAGCATTTGTCTTGGAGATAGCACAACAGAGATTCATAAATTGATGCCGAGGATGAGAATGTTCTTCAATGTTGAGAGGCTGAGTAAATTGGGTCTTCGTTCTCTGGACGTTAGAAGACTAAGAGGTGACCTCATTAAAGCACAACAGATACTGAAAGAACTTGATAGGTAGATACTGAAAGGTTTTATGGCTCGGAAATCTAGAATTTGGACATAATTTCAAGATAAGAGTTTGATAATTTAGGATTGAGATAAGGGGTTGTTTCTTCATTCCAGTTCTAAATCTTTAGTATTGTCTTTCCCAGAAGTTTGTGGATACTGCATCATTGAATGTATTTAAGACTGGAGCAAAAATTAAAAATCAATGATGATCATATTGAATGGCAGATCAGGCTCAATGTGCCAAATGTTCAATCCTTGATCGTATTTCTTAAGATCGGATCATTTACTTAGCCTTTTCATTATATTTGTCTGTTTCTCCTCTGAAGAATGTTTTCTATATTAAAGATTGTATATAAATGTGATTTTTTTTTCATTCTAGGTCATGTCCTGTGTGGTTTCATAATCTCATGCATATTAATATCTTGGGATTTTTCATCAAACAGAATTTAATAATCCATTTAAAATGGTGGGAAAAGCAATTTTGCAGAACTGAGTCTTTGGCAGGGAGCTTCTTTCTCTTGTAGTAATGAACTCAAAAATCTTGTGGTTTCAAAATTCTGTACCAAAATAACTGCAGTTGTAATTTGTCTTTATTAATATTGACTGTTGTGAGAAAACACTTTTTTTAACAAATTTTTAAACTGAATTTAACAGATTTTTAAACTGAATTTAGTGCTTAAATTGTTTAGATGATCTTTAACTTGCTATTGATTTAATGTACTGCTGAGTTTTCTTTTCCTATCCACATTTGTTATTTCTGTACTCATGTTTCCCTTGGTAATACTGGTTTTAGTTGCCAACGGAAGAAAATGCTGGAGCAACACAACTGATTTGTCTTCTTCTAAAGAGAAGATCTAGATTTTTTTTGATTACTTTTAAATTATTCTTTATTTAAAAGAGTTGAATTTATTGATATGTTTTAAATCAAACTATCCAGCCATTGTGCCCTTCACAGTCGCAAAACAGATCAGTAAGTCTATTGTGCCATTTTGTGATAAATCTATGTTCTGTCATTTCTTACGAATATTTAATTGATTAATGAAATAATTGCACATTTTCATTCTCCTATTTTAACAAAAGGGTTTTGTTTATGTTTAGGACAAAGTGCAGTATTGGTGTAGACACCTATGATTTCACCAAGATAAGTATTGCAGGAACGCATGAAGAATTTCGAAGACCATATAAGGAACATGTGGAAGGAAATAAATCCTTAGTAATGTGCAACACAAAGGACTATGAAAATGTCAGTGGATGGGAAACTAAACAAAATACTTTGTCTTTCCAAGAAAAAGACATTGTATCTTCAGGTACCCTGAATTCGCCTAGCCAGATATTACCTTTGTCTACACCGAGTCATGTTAGCATTTCTGAAATGCTACTTCTGTCCACTTTTGTAAACAAAAAATCCATTGGGGAAGGAATACCTGCAGTTAATTTTGAAAGTCAGAAAAAAGAAACAAGCTGGCATAGTTTATCTTTGTGCCAAGGGGACAAAGGTAGCTCCATAATTTCAAAAGTCTGTCTGTCGGAACAGTTGCGTCAACTTGGAAGGTTACCAGTTGAGAGCTCTCCACCTGTCACTGAAGAATCATTGCGTAAGCACCTGTTTGATCAGGATGAGTGTGAGACTAGGTCACAACCAAATTCCACTGTATGTTCTGAAAGTGATGAAATCAAAACTGAGCTACATAAGTCATCCAAAAATAATTTGCAACATAAGCGCAAAGAACTGGCAAGTCCAATCCTGCATGTTCCCAAGCATTCTCGGGTAAATGATCATGATCCATGTGATACTGCAGCAGCCCCTATTGAATGTTCTTGCAGCCCTGTACAGACGCAATTATTTTTTGACAAGGGAAGAAGTGAAGATTTGATGCATAATATAGTAGTACCTTCATTTAATATAGCTGCACATCAAAACACTGAATTGGGTCCAATTGCTCCAACTATATTTTCTTCACCCTGTACAAAACTGCATCGAAAAGTGAGATTTTCAGCTGTTTATGGAAGAAATAAGAAGAAGGCTCAAGATCATAGAATGGAAATAAGTTCTCTTGCAAAAGAGAGATGCTTGATAGAGGAAGGTGAAGCTACCAGCTTGCCATTGAAAAGTTTGCTGGAGTTATTTCAAACTAGTGAAAACAGTGGTTCTGAGTTTTCGGGCTTTACCGAACATTCATCACAGAAAATGTCAGGGATGTGGGATAGCGATCAACCAGAGAATATCCTGTCAATTTTTGCCCACTCATCATCGTTATCATCTTTTCTTGGTTTCTAGTGCAATGCTTATTTGTTTAAAGAATGACATGAAGGACCTACAATTTTATTCATGTTCTACTTTTACCATGAATCCATTCTGTTACATATCGGTTTTTTCAGTTTGATCACTTTAACGTGCCTATTAGAATTGAAAATAAAAAATAAATGCTGTCTACCTCCTGCTTTGAGAACAATGACCCCATTTTACCCTTTTTTTTGCATTCTGTTTAACTATCTTGTTTTAACCAATAATAAGATCAATTTGACCTAAAATTTTGTCCATAGAAACCAAACTTTGTCAGTAAAGTCCAATAATAATTTTGAATTTTTTCATTTGTTCAGTGATGTGAGCATCACTGTCATTTATTGCTCATCCCTAATTTCCCTTAAAAAGGTGGTGGTGAACTGCTGCTTTTTCCCTGCATTACATATAATTGCAAGTTTTTTTTAATAGAAATGTATAGCCATTGCTGAAATAATTTTAATTTTTTATCCATGCAAAACTTTTAAATGCACTATAGTTGTGGAGCTTTTTGTTGTAAAAATATCCTCAAAATGTGGAATCAACAATTAATACAAAACAACAGGGGAATGAAGTGATAAAGTTATAGGCAGTCCCTGGATTACAAATGGGTTCTGTTCCTCAGTATGTTCACAAGTCAATTTGTGCACAAGTTGGAAGGCAATACAAGACGGTGTAGTGCATTTGTTCATAAGGATGAATATTTGGAAGTTGGGAAACACCTGGTGGCTGCTTTTTCCTTTTGTGACTCTGATACGGATCTGATGGACGACCGGGATTTGTGATTGACAAAGACCTTTCCAACTCCATAGAGCTAGTTTGGTTATTAGCCAAATTTTAGCCCCTGCCTGTGAAACAACACTGCAAAATCTGGCAGTGTTGCTTGGGTGAAGAGCATATGAGGTAGAGAATTGAAAATGCCGTGTTTATATTGTATGGCGCTCTTCTTTTAAGGGAGAATTGAGTGACATTCAGTTCTGAAGAAAGGTCATTAGACCCGAAATTTTAACTCTTGATTTCTCTTCACCGATGTTGCCAGACCTGCAGAGATTTTCCAGAAATTTCTGTTTTTGTTGGTAATTGAGTGGCATTGTTGGAATTGGATACCTCTTACTCTGAATGTGATCTCTTACCACAGAATATTAGAGAGACTGGATCCTGAAAAATGTGCAATCATCATTTCACAAAGCTGATATCCGATCTGTGAGCATTTAAAATTAGTAAAGGCAGAACTGTTATCTAATCCCTTTGAAAAGAGATGCCTTCCATAAAAGTACATGAAAAATAATAAATAATTTTCATTGTATACCCTCTTTTAACGTGGTAAATCTAGTAAGGTCCTTTCAGGAGAATTATTAAAAAATGTCTGCAGCTGAGTCGCAGAAGGACGTTTTGGTATCGATGGCCAAAAACCTGATCAGGGAGAAGAATTTAAAGGGACTCCTTAGAGAGGTGTGAGACAGACAGTTTTAAAGAGGAAATTCAGAACTTGGAGCCTAGATAACACTAATCTGTAGAGGCTAGAACATTCCTGTTGAGTTACCAAATCTTACCTCAAGTATTGATTGGACCGTTGTTGGGGTGGGAGAATAAATTCTGCTCAAGTCTTCATTGGTTGCTATTCAGAAAATTATCTAGTCCTCCACAGTTCAACATGAAAAAATAACAATGGGTGAACTAACTAAGTTACCAGAGGTCGAGGAGCTGTATCCCATCAAAGGTAAAGTGAGAATCTGAGTAAAATGTTCTAAAGCCAACAGGATGAGGTTGTAGTGCGTTGAAAATAATTTTTAATGCTCTAATCTCTGCTGTTAGGTGTATTTGGTATTAAACTGCACTATATGCCTTGTGGCAATCCAGATTTAAAGTCTACTTTCGTATTTTTGAATGAATTGTATTGTGCCCTTCAATTTTGCAGTCCAAATAATAAATTCTTAAGACTGCTATGGGAAACATCCACGTAACAAAAATTAAAGATACTTTTGAAAGTTGCTTCAACCAGAATAAAACATAATATAAAACAAATTAAATTTAATACAGTTAAAGCAATGGGAAATCCAGTCATAATCGATAGTAGTCTGACATCTCTTGAAAGGTGTGCTCTATTTATCACCAAAATTGTATCGCATTTGATTTATCTACTTTTTATTTTATGTAATTGAGTTCTTCATGGTTACTTTAAACATGTTACTCATATTTTTAAAAATTAGAATAAAATATTGGATCTTTTAAAACTGTAATACTAAATGTTTTCTGCTCCTTCTGTAATTAACTAATTGGCAGAAAAAAAGACCAACAGGATTCTATGCGCATTTAAAACATTTCTCCAAAACACTGATAGACCTTATAAAGGATTTTTTTGTTTGTTTGTTTAAAAATCTGTTTTCAGAATGGCTAATATCATCTACTTTGTCTGCTGTTTGCACCAAATTGTCTAAATCTGTAGACTGAAATGGCTTGGCATGGGTTCTCTGGAGTTTTATACAACAAGACAGTAATGGAAAGAGAAAATGTGACTTTTGTTTATTAACGAACCAATATTAACACTCCACATTGCAGAAAAGCCTTGTATAATAATATCTGAGCAACAAGTGCATGTACATGTCTCTTAGTATGAAACAAGCATTCTACTCAGGTTCTTGCTTATCTGAGGACTGCATCTGTAAAGCAAATTGTAATGTTAAAATCATTGGTAAGCGTCATCTAGTAAGATAACAATTTAATATTGTTGCATACATTTGTCCAAATATAATAGCTATGAGCATTCTAATTTGTCAATCTATTTATGTATTCTGTTCTGTTTTGTGCCACTTGCATCTACTTTGCTTTTTGTGCAGAACGTTGATTTTTGTGATAAAACTGACTTTTTAAAAAATTTGCTTTAGGAAATGGCACTGCTGGCTGAGCTAGCATTGCCTATCCCTCGTTGCCCTTGTTAGGGTGGTGGTGAGCTGTCATCTTGAACCCCAGCAATCCAGTTGCTGTAGGTAAACCCACAATGCTGTTACACAATTCCAGGATTTTGACCCAGTGACACTGAAGAATGGTTATAAATCTCCAGGTCAGGATGGTGAGTGGCTTGGAGGGATGCTCGCAAGGACTGGCGTTCCCGATATAAGTATGGTCTTCCTCCTGGATGGAAATGGTCATGGGTTTGGCAGGTGCTGTCAAAGATGTTTCGGTCAATTTCTGCAGTGCATCTTGTAGATTCTACGTGACATTAAACTCTGAGTGGTGGTGAAAGGAATGGATGTTTGTGAATGTGGTGCTAATCAAGTGGGTTGCTTTGTTCCTGATGGTGTAAACTTTTTTAAGTGTTGGAGCTGTACCCATCCAGGCAAATGTGGTGTATTCTCTCACAAAGAATGGTACCACACAAGTACAAGCCCTTTGGCCCACCAAGACTGCCCACATGTGCCTATCTGAACTAAAAGCCTTTTTACCTCTTTGCTGTCTGTATCGATCTATTCCCTCCTGTTCACACATCTCTCAAGATACCTCTTAAATGTCCTGTTGCAATTGCGTCTACCTCCTCTTGCAGCATTTTCCACATTCTCACTACCCTCTCTAAAAACCTGCCTCACATCTTCCTTTAGACTTAATCTCCTTTACCTTCGTCCTATGTCTTCCATTAATTTAAATTTCTACCGTGCAAAAAAGGCTAAATTATCCATTCTATCCATGCCTGTCATAATTTTGTAAAGTTCTATCAGGTCACCCCCCTTCTTAGAAGTTCAATTGAGTGCGAACCACGTTTGTCCAATCTCTTCGTGTAGCTAATACTTTTAAACCAGGCAACGTCATGGTAAACTGTTTTTATACCCACTCCAAAGGTCCACATGCTTCTGATAGTGTGACGACCAGAACTGTGGACAGTAATTCAAAATGTGGCCTAACTGTGGTTCTATACAACATGACTTGCCATTTTTTATACTCTGTGCCCTGACTGACGAAGGCAAACGTGCAATATGCCTTCTTTACTACCTCATCCACTTGTATTGCCACTTTCAGGGAACTGTAGACTCCAGACTTTTGCCTTGTGGAAAGTGAACAGGCTTTGGTGAGTCAAGAGGTAAGTTAGTTTCTGGAAGACTCCCAACTTCTGACCTGCTCTTGTAACCGCTGTATTTATATGGCTAGTCTAGTTCAGTTTCTAATAAATGGCAACCCCCAGGTCGTTGAGAGTTCAACCATGGTAGCACCATGAATGTCAAAGGCACTGGAATTTGTGTTGCCTGCCATTTGTATCATTAATGTCACTTGCCACTTGTCAGCCCAGGCTTAGACATGGTGCAGGTCTTGCTGCATTTGGACATGGACTGCTTTTATAACTGATGACTCATGAATAGTGCTGAATATTGTGCCAGTATTGGTGACTGTGCCCACATCTTGTTTTTTTGATGGAGGGTAGATCAGTGATGAGATAGCTGAAGCTGTTTGGGCAGAGAACTTTGCCTTAAAGAATTCCTGCAAAGGTGTCCTGGACCTGAGATAATCGACCTCCAGCAGCCATCTTACTTTGTATCAGATATGACTGCAACCAGTGGAGAGTTTTCCCCGATTGCAATCGATTTCTTGATGCCACACTTGATGAAATACGGCTTTGATGTCAAGGGCTATCACTGTCAATTCACCTTGAAAATTCAGCTCTTTTCTCCATGTTTGAACCAAGGCTAATGTGATCAGGATCTACATGGCCTTGACAGAACCCATACGGGGCATTGCTGAGCAGATGCTGCTTGATAACACTGTTGTTAGTACCTTCTATCATTTTACTGACGAACGAGTGTGGACAGATGGGATGGTGATTGACTGTATTAGATTTGACCTGTTTTTTTGTGTGCAGGACATACATGGGTAATTTTCCACATTGATAAATGCCAAAGCTGTAGCTGTACTGACACAGCTTTGCTAGGGATGTGAACATTTTGGAGCACATATCTTCAGTACTGTTGCCAAAATGCTGTCAGAGCCCATGGCCTTTGCAGAATCCATTGCCTCCACCCATTTCTTGATATCAAGTGAATTGAATTGAATTGACTAATGCGTGGCATCTGAGAGATGCTGGGGACCTTTGAAGGAATCTGAGAGGGATCATCCATTTGGCACTTCTGGCTGAGAATTGTTGCAAATCCTTCAGCCTTATCTTTTGCATTGACGTACTGGCATCCCCCATTTTGAAAGATGGAGACATTTGTGTAACAATCTCCATGAGTGAGTTGTTTATGGTCTGCTACCATTCACCTGGATGTGGCAGGACTGCAGAGCTTAGATCTGGTTCATTGTGGAATCATTTAATTCTGCCCATCATTTATGCTGTTAGGTAAGCAAAATGTTGTGCATGGTTTTACTCCAGGTGTGCCCTCCTGCATCTTCATTGAGCCAATATTTATGTTGTGAATTTCTTGCAATTTTTCAAATAATGGCTCTGGCATTGATTTATACATCTAAAATGTTTTAAAATATTCATCTCTATGTTGAGAAAGTACCAAAAGGACTTCTAAAATAATTTGTTATTTTTAAATAAAAACAACAGCACCTGATTTCTTTGCATATTGACTGTTGATTTGAATACTTGCGTAATAAGGTAGTGCTATTTTCTGGTATTTTTGATGTATGTGTTGTAAATTTGTACGCAAATATTTTGCTGACAGAATTTAAACAAAAATAAATATGAACTGTGTCCCAAATGAAATGGATTTTTATCTCAATTTAACTAAACCTTGAATCATTATTTGCTGTGTGCTGAAGTTTTATCTTTATTTAAACCTAGATGGATGATCTCCAAGTGTTGATCAAATTGAGAATGTGCAGATGTGAAGACCTTGACTTCAAAAGCTGTTCTAACTAAGCTTTTCTCAATCTAGCTGTTGTCATTTTTTTTAATGTCCACATGCTAAAGTTCATTCTGTTATATGCAGAAAACAAGCTAACGCTTTTTATTTGCACTAGGCTTCAATGTTGACCCTTTTATTGATAATATGTATCTCTTGAACTCTGGTTCTGTTCTAATTTTAACAATTTTACGACATTCATTTTTGTGTTTCTTATACGTAGCACGTGAGAGTCTTCCTATGTTTTCTTGATGTTTTTTGTTATATTTAGAAAATTTAAGTGCCAATTTTTTGCTTTCTTGTTCTAATAGTAACCTTGGTAAAGATCACCTTCTCAACCTTCTGACAAAGACAAAATTGAACCCATCTTGACTTTGAGTAGCAGTGGACAGCATCATTTGTGAATTCTTCACTTTCGGTTTCCATTGACCAGAAATTAGACTAGCCACATAAATTGTGATGGACTTCTAGTGGTGCAGTGCTGACATCCCTATCTTCTTTTTATTCACTTTACGGGATGTGGGCATCACAGGCTGGACCAGCATTCATTTCCCACCCCAAGTTGCTCTTGAGAAGGTGGTAGTGAGCTGCCTTTTTGAACCACTGCAGTCCATTTGGTGTAGGTAGAACTACAGTGTCATTAGTGAAAGAGCTACAGGATTTTGACTCGGTGACACTGAAGGAACAGCAGTCTCTTTCCAAATCTGGGTGGTATGTGGCTTGGAGGGGAACACTTGGCTACTTATTGGTCACAGACCTCATGTTCGTAATGTGGCCAAACTGGTTGAGTATCAGCCTGTAAACCCTGCCAATGTATCTGATGTCAGGCCATAACAATGGAAGTATAACCTGGTCAACAATCCCTACAGAAGGCAATTCAAATTGCCCCAATACTTCTACCACTAGGACAAACAAATCCAATGAAAGTCCACAGCTCAATCCTCAGAAAGGAGGATAGAGAAAGGACAATATTTATTCATTCACTATTGAGGTGAGGACAGAGGTTAGTAAGTAGAAATGGAGGTGCGGCTTGAGATGGGAGGAGGGGATAGGTGAGAGGAAGAACAGGTTAGGGAGGCGGGGATGAGCTGTGCTGGTTTTGGGATGCGGTGGGGGGAGGGGAGATTTTGAAGCTGGGAAAATCCACATTGATGCCATTGGGTTGCAGGGTTCCCAAGCGGAATATGAGTTGCTGTTCCTACAATCTTTGGGTGGCATCATTATGGCACTGCAGGAGGCCCAGGATGGACATGTCTAAGGAATGGGAGGGTGAGTTAAAATGGTTCGTGACTGGGAGGTGCAGTTGTTTATTGCAAACCAAGCGTAGGTGTTCTGCAAAGTGGTCCCCAAGCCTCCACTTGGTTTCCCCAATGTAGAGGAAGCCACAACGGGTACAGTGGATGCAGATTTCACCAGCTTCAAAATCTCCCCTCCCCCACTGCATCCCAAAACCTTGACCCCGCCTCCCTAACGTGTTCTTCCTCTCACCTAACCCCTCCTCCCACCTCAAGCCGCACCTCCATTTCCTACCTGCTAACCTCATCCCACCCCCTTGTCCTGTCCATCCTCTCCGTACTGACCTATCCCCACCCTTTCTCCTCAGTCTTGTTTCACCTTCCTCTTCAATTCACCTGCAAACTATTTTACTTTCCCTGGCCCAAACCCATTTCTGTATTCCGGTTTTGTTAAATGTGAGTCAGAGCTTTCCTATGCCTATGCTCTCATTTCTACCTCCGAAGATGACTCACTTCAACTCTGACTGTTTTACCTGTGTCCATTTACTTGTCTGAACTTCAAACCTCCTATTTGCCTCTGCGTCTATCTGACCAATAGCGTTGCAGCCATCTTCCTGCACCAGTCCATGTATCCCCCTACACTCTAACCTCACTCAACTGGTCTTTATTCCTTATGCACAAATCTAGAGTGCGTTGACTAATAATTCACAATTAGGCAATAGTGTTTAAGCATTCTGAAATGAAGACTGTTATTTCCAAGGAAGATATTTCATGTTGTTTATGGGTATTACTCTCCACCACCTTTGTTTAAATGTGGCATATGGTACTAATAAGAAATTATTAGATGCCGTTAGACCTATCAATATGCAAAATAATTTTGTTTTTCCGTAAACAGTCACCTATTTAATTTGTTTGTTTATTTATCAAAGCTGGCTTGCTGTTGCCATCTTTTGGTGATTTGGTGTATGGAACGGTTTCATGTTATCTATTGAAGTCATGTATCAGTGTTGCATTCAGTGAATATTACTAACAGGTCTTAGTGAAAATTTGTAGCTCAGGTCGTGGATGCAGTTGTTCATTAGCTCGCCAAGCCAGTTGTTCTGTGATGTGCTTAGCAAGCTAATGCACAACTGATTACTGACATTTTTTTTAAAAAATGATGATGACGAGGAAAGTTTTTAAAATAAAAAAAGAATTCTCACTAAGTGTTTAGTAAAATGGCATTTGGATGCCATGGTGGTTCAGTAGTTAGCACCACTGCCTCATAGTACTAGGTACCCTGGTTCAGTTCCAGTCTTGGGTGACTGTTTGAACACTTTCCTGTGTCTGTGGATGTTTCAGCTGGGTGCTTTGGTTTCCTCCCAAAGTCTAATGATGTGCAGGTTAGGTGGATTGATATGGTAAAATATAGGGTTAAAGTAGGGGCCTGGTCTGGACGGGATTCTCTTTGGAGGGTTGGTGCAGACATGATTGCTCGAATGGCCGCTTTACAAACTGTCGGGACTCAATGAAAATACAGTGTTTAAAATGATTCTTATCTAGTTTAGAAAGTGCAAAATAATCTTAATCAGAAATCTGCGCAATATACCTTATTCCTCGAGCACACAAGCATATACAAAGCATATATAATTTTGAAGTGGTATTCTGCCTCTGTATTCCAGAGTTGAGGACTCTGGGTCTGTACTCGTTGGAGTTTAGAAGGATGGGGGTGGTGGAATCTGTTTGAAACTTGGAGAACACTGTGAGGCCTGGATAGAGTGGACCTGGAGAAGATGCTTCCACTAGTAGGAGAGACTAGGACCTGTGGATACAGGGTGAGAATGAAGGGATGACTGTCTGTATCTGAGTTAAGGAATTTCTTCAGCCGTTGAGTGGTGAATCTGTGGAACTCGATGCCACAGAAGGCTGTTCTGGTCAAGTTTTTGACTGCTTTTAAGACTGTGATAAGTTCTTGACTGAGAAGGAGATAAAGGGTCAGTGGGAGAACTGGGTTGAGAAATATATTAGCCATGATTGAATTAATGGTGGAGCAGACTCAACAGGCCAAATGTCCTGATTTTGCTCCTACATCTTAAGGCATTCAGTGCATGATAACTTATTATACACCAGTCCTGCTCACTTATTCAGATCTTGTAATTATACAATTTATCAAACTCAATTTTTGCAATTGATCTAAAAAAAAGCATCAAACTAATAGAAGAGGTTCATCTCAAAATTCAAATCTCATTTTTTTAAAATGTACTCATGGGATGTGTGTGTCGTTTGCTGGCCAGCATTTTTTTTGCCCATTCCTAGTTGCCCTTGAGAAGGTGATGGTGAACTACTGCCTTGAAGTGCTGCAGTCCACTCGCTGTAGGTTGAGTCACAATGTCCTCAGGGAGGGAATTCCAGTGTTTTCACAGTGACAGTAAAGGAACAATATGTATTTCCAAGTCAAGATAGTGAGTGGCTTGGATGGGACATTGCAGATGGTGGTGTTACTGTCTGTCTTCCATTCTCTTTGGAATGGTGGGTTTGGAAGGTGCTATCTAAGGCTCTTTGGTGAATTTCTGCAGTGCATCTTGTAGAAAGTACACACTGCTGCCACTGAGTGCTGATGGTGTAGGGAGTGTGCAGTTAAGTGGGCTGCTTTGTCCCGGATGGTGTCGAGCTTCTTGATTGTTGGAGTTTCACCCATTCAGACAAGGGGAGAATATTCCAAAACACTCCTGACTTGTTCCTTGTAGATGGTGGACAGGCTTTGGGGAGTCAGGAGGTGAATTACTTGCTGCAGTATTCCCAGCCTCTGTCCTGCCCTTCTAGTTTCAGTGTTTATGTGGCAAGTTCAGTTGAGACTCTGGTCGATGCCACACACCACCACTGCTCCCCACCCCCCCCCCCCCCCCCCCCCCCCACACACACACACACACACACACACACACACACACACAAAGGATGATGATAGTGGGGGATACAGAGATGGCAAAAACTGCTGAATGACAAGGGGCAATCAATAGATTGTTTCTTATTGGTGATGGTCATTGTCTTGCTTATGTGTGGTGCAAATGTTACTTGCCACTTATCAGCCCGAGCCTGGATATTGTCCAGATTTTGTTGCATTTGAATGTGGACTGCTTCAGTATCTGAGGAGTCACGAACAATGTTAGTGATGGTAAAGGACAGTGACTAGCTGAAAAAAATCCTTGGTTCTGTGAAATATTTGAAAACTCAGATGTATAAAGATGCAAAAACAGCTCTCAACAAGTGTTAAATAAAATGAATTTTTAAAATATTCAAACCTATTGTTTATTGTAACCATACCTTCAGCTACTTGTGTTCTCTGTCATTATCTCTTGCTCCACTTTTAAGAAGTACCTTAAAACCCACCAACTGTCTAACCAAGTTTAAGGTCACCATTTCTAGTATGGCCTCCTGTGCCCTGATTACAATGTTGTTAATTTTAACACAATTGTGAAACATCTTGAGACATTTTACAATGTGCTTTATACATGCAAATTTTGGCTGTCAACCATTATGGCTGTGCTTCTATTGCATTCCCAACCAGTGGCAACTGTGTTCTAGGCTTAAAGCAGCACTACCAATTTCTACCACAAGCATATATACATTGGCTATCATTTAAATTAAGTGTTCCTGGAATATGCTCAAAAACTGTAGAACAGAAAGCTAAATAGAGCGTAGTGCATCAAATTTTACTTCATTGCTTTTCAAATTGAAGGCAAAGCTGTAGTGGTGCTCCACAGGATTTGAGTTGAGATTTCTATTCTTTTTGATATGTATTAATGACCTGAACTTGGAAATACGTCAAAGCTAATCAGTTTTGTTCTGGATTAATGTCTTTAAAAGTTTCCTGTCTACAAGCATTAACTCTTTGACCTGTAGTTCCCAATTTTTCTGATTCCTTTTTTAACATCATTGCAACATTTAAATTCCTCTAGTCCTCATGGACTATTCCTGTATCTAAGGAGAATTTGAAAAGCGTGGTCTGAGTATCCATGATTTCAATCCTTACTTTTGTCAGCAAGCTAAGATGTATTGCATCCAAGCCAAGATAGCTATTTTTAATGAAGTGACAACTATTTGACATCCTCCTCTATTTTTAACTTTTCCAGTTTCTTACAGTGGCAAGATGATCTCCCTTTAGAGCATTAGAAAAGTTGAATCACAGGAAGAGGCTCTATGTAGCCTAGCAGCTTACAGTGCTTCAGGTGCAGATCCAGATTTCTCTTAATTGAGAGTTTGGGGATGGTGGGATTTTGCCTCAGCCATCAAACTGGGCAGTCAATTTCAGACACCTTACCATGCTGTGGTAGGAAAGGTTTTTTTTCCCCTCATCCCATCTAATCCTTCTACTGGTCACCTCTATTCTGTGCTTCCTGGCAATTGGTCTCTCCAGGGAAACCAATCAGACCTAACCAATCTAGCCAGCTTGATTTTGTTGTACATCATAATTACATAATCTCTGAGCCTCCTGTTGTAAGGGAAACAACTATATCCTACTCAATCTTCCTTAAATAGCTGCCATCTTCAAGTCCTGGAAATATCCTTGTAAGTTTCTGTACGCTCTGTAACAAAATTATGGCCTTCCTGTAATGTGATAACATGCAATTCCAGTTGTTGCCTAACCAGTGCCTTCGTTCCAGCATTGCATCCCTACTGTTGTATCCATAATTTACTCAATGAAATAAAGCATCTCATATGCCTCCTTTACTACCTTTATTTTCCTGTCCTGTCACCTTCAGAAGGGGATATTCCAATACCCTTACACCAATGTTCCTTCTTAATCAAACACAGCTACTCTGATGTTCTGCACACAGCAATTGGTATCTGCAAGCCACTCAGTGTTGTCTTTGTGTTCCGGAAGCCATGGGCAAGCATGCATTTTGGAAGCCTGTGCGGCCAGAATGAAAGATGAAGGAAATGTTATGTTTCATTTATTGTGTGTTTTATCTTTTCCACTCCACTGGATTGAATTATATTTGTTATTTTTACTTCCACTCACCAAAACCGATGACATCTTCCTGCAGGTGACAACTATCCTGTCAAAGACTTGGCCAATTTTTTTGTGTCATTTTCAAATTTCCAAGTGGTGCTTCCCAAACCTTGTTTATGATATATGTCACCATAGTCTTACGGGACCATAGAACACTCATTACAGAGAGAGAGCGAGGACTGTTGGGCATGTAACCAGAGGGGTTCTATGCCTCGTGAAGGCAAAGGGTGAAACGGAGAGTCCTTCATGGTAACCTCAGCTGGTGTGGGAAATGAACTCATGCTGCTGGCATCAATCTGCACCATAAACCAGACCACCATAATCAAGTATTGGAAGGTGTCATCCATAATGCTATCAAGCAGCACCTACTCAGCAACAACCTGCTAACTGATGTTCAGTTTTGGTTTTGACAGGGCCAGTCAGATCCTGACCTCATTACAACCTTGGTTCAAACATGGACAAACAACCTGAATAGAAAGAGGTGAGGTGAGAGTGACTGCCCTTGGTATCAATGCTGCATTTGACTAAGTGGGGCATCTAGGAGCCTTAATAAAATTAAAGTCAATAGAAATCTGGGAAAGCTTTGTTGGAGAAGGTAGTTGTTTGGTTGTTGATTAGTCATCTCAGTTTCAAAACATCTCTGTAGGAGTTCCTCTGGCTGGTGTCTTCAGCTGCTTTGTCAAACATCATCCCTCCATCATAAGTTTAGAAGTTGGGATATATGCTGATTGTGACATAATGTTCAGTAGTATTTGCAGTCCTTATATTGATGCAGTGCATGTCTAAATGAAGCAAGAACTTGATCATTTCCAGCTTGGGCTGAAATGTAGCAAGTAACATTTGTACCACACAAATGCCAGGCACTGACCATCTCCAGCAAGAGAGAACCTAACCAGTTCCCTTCGATATTCAAAAGTGTTGATATTACTGAATCCCTCGCTATCAACAAACTGAGGGTTACCATTAACCAGAAGCCGAACTAGATTTGCCATATAAGTGGTGTCTACAAGAGAGGGTCAGAGACTAGGAACACTGCAGTTAGTCTCTCATCTCCTGATTTGCCTCAAAGCTTGTCCACAGTGTGTAAGGCATGAATCAGGAGTGTGACTGAATACTTTCCACTTACCTAGATGACTGCAGCTCCAACAACACTTGAAGCTGCATATTATCCTAGATAAAGGACCCTATTTAACTGGCACTACATCACTCCCTACTTCAGTGATAATCTTTGTCAGGAGTGTGTACTATCACTGTATGCTGCAGAAATTCACCATGGTTCCTTAGACAGCACCTACCAGACCTCCTACCACATCCATCTAGAAGGACAAGGGCAGCATAAATATGAGACACCACCATCTGCTAGTTCTCTTCCAGGCTACTCACCATCTTGACTCGGAAATATATCACGGTTCCTCCACTGTCACTGAGTCAAAATCCTGGAACTCACTCCCTAAGGGCATTGTGGGTCTCCCTAGAGCAGATGGGCTACAGCTGTTCAAGAATGAGCCTCATCTCAAGAGCGGCAAAGCATAGGCAATAACTGCTGGCCTGGTGAGTGATGCCCAGATCACATGAATGACTTTGACTTTTTCTTTTAAAAAAAATCCAACCCCCTGGACTCTGTGAAGCACCACTGGAAACTTTTCAATTCACAAGAACAGCCATTGCCTTTCCCTTTTGATTGAATATTCATTAAATGACAGGGGGAAAAAATTGCCACTTCTCCTGTATCTTATGGATTTTTTTTTCTGTCCATCTGGCATGTTGGACCTTGTCAAATGCCTTACGAAAATCCATTTAGAAAATATTCCCTGCATTACCCAGATCAATTCTCATTGTCATTTCCTCAAGAAATGTAATTGACTTAGTGATGACCTTCCCTTTATAAAATCATGTTGTCTCTACCTGATTAAGCCATTAATCCTTTCTAAGTAACAGTTAATCCTGTCTTAATGATGATTCTGGTAATTTACCCACCACTGTGATCAGACTGCCTGGCCTATTCCTTGCGCCATTTTTTGAATGGTACCTCCCCTGTATCTACAAAGAGAACAAAGAACAGTACAGCACAGGAACAAGCCATTTGGTCCACCAAGCCTGTGCCAACACGATGCCTTTCTAAACTAAAAACCTTTTGCCTCTACACTGTCTGTATTCCCTTATTCCCTGCTTATTCATGTATCTGTTAAAATGCCTTTTAAATGTTGCTATAGTATTCACCTTTACCATGGGGCAGCACAGTGGCTCAGTGGTTAGCACTGGAGCCTCACAGCACCAGGAACCTGGGTTCAATTCCAGCCTCAGGGAACTGTCTGTGCAGTGTTTGCACATTCTCCCCATGTCTGTGCAGGTTTCCTTTGGGTGCTCTGGTTTCCTCCCATAGTCCAAAGATCTGCAGGGTAGGTGGATTGGCCATGCTAAATTGCCTGTAGTGTTCAGGGGTGTGTGGGTTGTAGGGGGATGGGTCTGGGTGGGATGCTCCAAAGGGCAGTGTGGACTTGTTGGGCTGAAGGGCCTGTTTAAACACTGTAGGGAATCTAATCTAATCTCCTTTGGCAGCACATTCCAGGCGCTTACTACTTGCTTCACACATTTAAACCTATGTCATCTAATACTGACATTTGTCCTCTGGGGGAAAAAGACTCCAACTATTCATGCTTGTCATAATTTTTGTAAACTTTTATCCAGTTGACCCACATTCTTCCACATTCAAGCAAAAACACACCAAGTTTGTCTAATTTCACCTCATAGCTAATACCCTCCAAACCAGTCATTATCCTGGTAAACAGTTTCTGTATCATCTCCAAAGCTTCCACATCTTTTTGGTAGTGTGATGATCAGAACTGTACACAATATTTGAAATATGGCTACTCTAAAGTCCAAACAGCTGCACTATGACTTGTCAATTTTTATAATCGGTGCCCTTACCGATGAAGGTAAGCATGCCATATGCCTTCTTGACCACCTCGTCCAATTGTGTTGCCACTTTCAGGGAACTGTGGACCTATATGCCTAGATCTCTTTGTATGCTGATGCTACTAAGCATTTTACCATTTAACTGTATACATCCCTCCTGCATTAGATCTTCCAAAATGCATCACCTTGCATTTGTCTGGATTAAACTTAATTTGCCATTTCTTCACCAACCCTCTAGCCTATCTATATCCTGTTGTAACCTTTGTGTCATTTGCAAACTTACTAATCAGACCACCTACGTTCTCCTCCAAATCATTTTATTTATATATGTATAAAACAACAGGGTCCCTAGCACTGGACCCTGCAGAACACCACTAGTCATGTCTTCAGTCAGAAAAACACCCTTCCAACACTATTTTCTGCCTTCTGTATACATCTTACCAGCTCACAGCTGATCCCATTTAGTACCAGCCTGCTATGAGGAACCTTGCTAAATTGCATACAGACAACATTTACCACTCTGCCCTCATCAATCATCTTTGTCACTTCCTCAAAATTCAATCAAGTTTGTGGGACCTGACTTCCACATTCAAAAACCACACAGCCTAACACTAATAAGTCCACCATGTATTCGAAAATCATCCTCTGAGCATCTGCTATTGCCTCCCTAGTTGGTTTTTCAGGATACATTTCATCTGGGCCTGTTTTTTTTCTATCTATCTTCAAGGTCAGTTTTTCCAGTGTTTCTTTCCTCTTTATGCTTATTTATGTAATATTTCTAAGTGCTCCCTTGAACTAGAATGCCTGCATCATCTCTTTCTTTCACACAGACTGATAAAAACACTCATCTAGAACTCTGCCTGCATCTTCATCCACTCACATTACCATGTACATCTCTGATAGCCCCAACCCTTTCCATAGTTTTACTCTTGATCATAATGTACTGAAAAAGCATTTTCTTAATTTCTTTACTTTTACAGGACAATATATTTTCATATGTCTATGAGATGGCTTTTTGGAGCACCTCGTGGTGGAGCCCACTAGAGAACAGACAGTACTGGATTTAGTGTTGTTCAATGAGGCAGACTTGATAAGGGAGCTTAAGTTGAAGGAAGGAGGCTTAGGAGGCAGTGATCATAAGATGGTAGAATTTACTCTGCAAAGTGAGAGGGAGAAGATATTACAGCTGAATAAAGGTGACTACGGAGGAGCTGAGCAGGAAAGACAGTGGAACAGCAATGGCAGGAGTTTCTGGGAGTAATTCAGGAGACACAGCAAAAATTCGTCCCTACAAAAAAGAAGCATGGTACAGGGAAGGTGAGGCGACCATGGCTGACTAAGGAAATCAGGGATAGCATAAAAGGGAAAGAATATAATGTGGTGAAGGGCAGTGGGAAACCAGAGTTCTGGGAAGCTTACAAAGACTAACAGAGGACAACAAAAAAGAAATAAGGAGGGAGAAGATTAAATAGGAGGGTAAACTAGCCAGTAATATAAATGAAGACTGTAAGAGTTTCTTTAGATATATAAAGGGCAAAAGTGAATATTTGACTGCTGGAAAACGACAGTGGAGAGATAGTAGTGGGGAACAAGGAAATTGCTGAAGAACTGATTATTACTTTGTGTCAGTCCTCACGGTGGAAGACACGAGTAATCTCCCAAAACTTCAAGAGATTCAGGGGGCAAAGCTGAGTATGGTTGCCATCAACAAGGAAAAGGTGCTAGTAAGGCTGTTTGGACTAAAGGTGGATAAAAATAACCTGGATCAGATGGACTATGCCCCAGAGTTCTAAAGGAGATGGCTGAAGAGATAGTGGAAGCGTTAGTGGAATCGCCAGAGTCAGGGAGGGTCCCAGAGGAATGGAAAATCACGAACGTAACACTCCTGTTTAAAAAGGAAGTAAAACAAAAGATGGAAAATTACAGGCTGATTAGCCTAACCTCGGTCATAGGTAGGATTTTGGAGTCCATTGTAAAGGATGAGATTTCTGAATATTTGGAAGTGTATAGTAAAATAGGGCAAAGTCAGCATGGTTTCAGCAAGGCAGTCTTGTCTGACAAATCTGCTAGAGTTCTTTGAAGAAGTAATGAACAGGGAAGACCAAGGACAGCCAATGAATCTTATTTACCTAGACTTCAAGAAGGTCTTTGACAGGGCGTCACACAGGAGGCTGCTGAGTAAGATAAAGGCTCACAGTGTTAGAGGCAAGGTGCTAGCATGGATAGAAGATTGGCTGTCTGGCAGAAAGCAGAGAGTGGGGTTAAAAGGGCCTTTCTTAGCGTGGCAGCTGGTGACAAGTGGTCAATGTTGGGACCTCAACTTTTCACTTTCTAGATTAATGATCCAGATGAAGGAACTGTGAATGTTCTGGCTAAGTTTGCAGATGATACAAAGATAGGTAGAGGGACAGGAAGTATTGAGGAGGTGGGGAGGCTACAGAAGGAGTTGGACTGGTTAAGAGAGTGAGTAAAGAAGTAACAGATGGAGTACAATGTGGGAAAGTGGGAGGTTATGCACTTTGGTAAGAAGAATAAAAGCATGGACTATTTTCTAAATTTTCTCTAGAAAATTCAGAAGTCTGAAGTGCAAGGAGACTTGTGAGTTCTAGTCCAGGATTCTCTCAGGTAAACTGGCAGGTTGAGTCAGTATTTAGGAAGGCAAATGCAATGTTGGCATTTATTTTGAGAGGACATTTGGAGTCTTGCGTGCAGTTTTTGGCCCCATATCTCTGGAATGATCTACTGGCCCTGGAGCGGGTTCAGAGGATGGTCCCAAGAATGAAAAGCTTAACATATGAGGAATGTTTGAGTACTCTGGGACTATACTTGTTGGAGTTTAGTAGGATGAGGGGGGAGCTAATTGAAACTTATAGAATACTAAATGGCCTATTAGAGACCCATTAGAATGGAGATAAGGAGAAAGTTCTTCAGCCGGAGAGTGGTGAATCTATGGAATTCACTGCTATAGAAGGCTGTGGAGGCCAGGTCAATGAGTACATTTAAGACTGAGATAGATAGGTTCTTGATGATCACGGGTTACGGGGAGAAAGCGGGAGAATGGGGCTGAGGAACTTATTAGCCATGATTGAATAGCACAGCAGACACAAGGCCCGAATGGCTTAATTTCTGCTACTATGCCTTATGGTCTTATGCTCTTACATCCTGTTTGCTTGTTTTGAGTTTTTGTTTTCATTTTCACCTGTGTACTTTCTATATTCCTCTTACTTTGGTAAACTATTACATTTGTTGAGATTATCATAAGCTTTTATTTTTCTGAAATGGAAGCAAAATGCTAGAGAAACTCAGTAGGTCTGGCAATGTCTGTGAAGAGAGAAATAGTTAATGTTTTGAGTCCAATATACTCTTCTTCAAAACTCTAACTGATGAGAGCAGCTGTTAGGGGAACATTGTATTTCATGGAGATACCTGTACTCTTGGCTGCATTTGAATTTAAGAAGGATGGAACGTCTGATGGAATACAATGCCGGAGCTTGAAACAGTCACTGAGGAAGAAGGTTGTGAAAACACATTTTGGCAAATGCTTTATCAGCCACTAATAGGGAAATGGAAAGCAATGAAGGTGAACAAGCCGAACGATTAAAATGGAAACCCCGCAGGAGAGAAAAACAGAACTTCTTAAAGGTGGGCATACCTGGAGGAGAGTTGGCAGTGAATTAAATAATCAAAAAGCAAAATACCACAGATGCTGGAAATCTAAAGTAATAAAAATACTCATTTGCTGCTTTGTTTAGTAAACCTTCCCATCCTTACAATTGTGATTGATTCTTTTAACAACAATGCTACACTTCTCATTTTCTATTTCCCTCTCTATACTTCTTGAAATTATATCCATTGTTCTGCCATCCTTGCCCAACTTTGAGCCAAATTTCTACCGTAGCAATGATGTGCTGCTATTTAGTTGTGCATCCAGCCAAACCTCCAGGACACTATCTCTAAATAATAACATGCTCAGAATTTTCTGTCCACAAAATAAAATCTAGTTCACCAACTAATCACCCAATTAACCAATTGTCAATCATCAACAAAGTGATTCCAAACTCTCCTTACTGAAAATAATCTCAGACCACCCTACTCTAGAACTCATTACAGCCTCGGTTCAAATGTGGACATAGCAGCTGATTTTGAGGATGGATGAGAGTGACTGTTGTTGAAATAAAGGCAGAATTTGAGTCAATTTGGGATGAAAGAACCCCAAGTTTTGCAGTCAAAGGGAATCATGGGGGAAGTTCTCCTGTGGCTAAATTCACAGCACAAAGGAAGCTGGTCATGATAATTGAAAGCAATCATCTTAGTTTTAGAATATCCCTGTCGGTTCTCCTCAAGACTGTAAAATAGGCATAATTATCTGCAGCTGCTTCATCAATGGTCCTTTTAATTATAAGGGCAGGAATGGAGCTAAGAATTGCAATTTGTCAAATAATGAAGCAGATGTGCAAGAAACCTTGCGCCATAAGACCTGCATAGCATAAAGTTGGATGTTAACAGAAAAGAAAACTGACTTTCATGTTACACACACACAATGGGCAACATTTCAAAGTAGGATATCAGGGTGTCAATGTCAATCATCACAGGAGGTTATCCTTATTCAATGGACCAGCCACATAAATGTAGTTTAGAGGCTGGGGGTTCTGCAGTGATTAACTCATCCCCTAAATTCACAAAGGACAAATAAGGTCTGTCACTTTCATGGTCCAAGTCAGCTGAAACAATATTTGAGAAACCCAATCCTATTCAGGCTAATACAATACAGTGAGCAACAATGCATCCACCAGCCTAACCATGCGTTCTTGCCTGTGGAATGCACTTCAACTTGCTAAGAGTTCTTAGAGAGCGCTTCCAAATCCAAGGCTTGCAACACCAAAAAGACAAGGGCAGCAGGCTCATGGGACGGCCATTACCTTCAAGTACCATCCAAGTCACCCATAATCTTGGATTAGAAGTATAATGCCATTTCCTTCATGGTCACTGGGTACAAATCCTAGCATTCCCTACCTAATGGCTCTTGGGACTATTTTTAACATATTGATAGCAGTTCAAAATCAAGGTCCACCAATACTTTCAGATGACCAAAGAGGGTTGGGCAATAAATGCTGGCTTTTTTGTAATAACACGGTGTGAAGCTGGATGAACACAGAGGGCCAAGCAGCATCACAGGAGCAGGATTTTCTGAAGAAGGGTCCTGACCCGAAACATCAAGCTTTCCTGCTCCTGTGATGCTGCTTGGCCCTCTGAGTTCATCCAGCTTCCCACTGTGTTATCTCAGATTCTCCAGCATCAGCAGTACCTGCTATCTCTGTGGCTTTTTGTGAGCCTATGTCTTAAGAATAAATGAAAAATAGTTGTGTTAATTTTAATTATATATCCCTTTATCTGTGTTTTCACCTTTTACCTCGTTTGCAAAGCACAACGTGGTACAGCAAAATACCTGGTTTAATGGATTAACAGTACCAGGAATTTCATGAAATCTAACACTGATATCGGAGTTGTAGAAGGCCTGATCTGGGGTTTGGCAGAAATGCTTTGGGATGCTGGCTTTACTACTTTGGAGATCAAAAGTTTTTGCAGCAAGGGGGAAGATGGTCAGGGAGATGGGTGATGTAGGGAGGAGATCATTTGACAGCATTTGGACCTAAAGATTTGAAGCAAGAAGGATTTTGGATACCATTCTAATGGTTGGAAAAGTCCAGATATTTAACATTACCAGTCAACATATTAGAAATGTGTGCCTTTAGAGATAGATGATCACTACGGGGTGGGGGGGCCAGGATTATTTTCTCACTAATTTCATTCAATTTAGTTCCCTCCCTCTTTCCCAGCCTTTCCTCCATTCCTGTTGTTGCACTGCCCCTGTTGGGAAATGAAACAGTTCATTGATTGTTTAATTGGTCACACAGCAGATGTCTTGGAAGTTTATCGAATAGGCCAGAAATGTGTGAATGGCCTGGAGGCTGAATGTGGTGAAGTTCCTGAGATCTTACATCAAAACAGTGAAAGTTCCAGTTCTTGGTTTTTGTAGTTTTGGTTCCAAGGATACTGGGAACGTCTCATCCTCTCACAACATTGTGGCTTGGAAGCACAAGGTTCAGCAAATGTTTCTATCATTTCACTTAACTCTGAATTTATTGATAGGAGATCTTGTTGTTCTGATTGAAGATCTATGCACTGACAGTATAAAAACAATTCTTCTTGTATTCTCCAGATCGACGAAATAAAAAACAGTAAGTCAGAAAAAAAAACTCCCACTGACTTCACACCATCATGACCTCACAAATCACCCTGTGTGAGTGGTGTTATTCTGGGACAGTTAATCCAGACGCCCAGGCAATGTTCTGGGAACCTGGGTTTGAATCCTGCTACAGCAGCTGGTGGAATTTGAATTCAGAAATATCTGGAATTAAGAATCTAACGATAACCGTGAATCCATTGCCAGTTGTTTTAAAAACCCACCTGGGTCACAGATGTCCTTTAGGGAAGGAAACTGTCACCCTTATGTGGTCTGGCCTACATGTGACTCCAGGCCCACAGCAAAGTGGTTTACTGTCCTATTGGCAATAAATGCTGATCTAGACAGTGACGCCTTCATCCCGTGAATGAATTTTAAAAAACCCTTATAACCGTGAAAGATCTTTTAAGCGTCATCATTATTGTGATAAAAGAAGAGGTGGCTGAATTTCCTGAGCTTCAGTGGCTGGCATGGCAGGGTTTGGGATTGGAAGATTTTTTAGGTACAGATATCCAGAACTGTGGGCATACAGTTGAACCTTATTCTTTAGTTGTGTATTACAAATAACAACACTTAATTTGTCATTTTGGCTTGCTTAATCAGCAGGAATCAAAATTCCTTTACTTGTAGCATGGACAATCAGAACAGGCATAAGCCATGCATCCCTTTCAGCATGTTCTGCCTTCAGTTAGCAAATAGATGATCTGCACCTCAACTTCATTTATTTGCCTTGTCTCCAGTTTGGTAAATTTAGCCCTTAGTTAAATTTTCCAAATCTCAACAGCTGTCTAGGGACAGTGGCCTAGCTTTCCAAGGCTTTTCATGTTAAGAAATGCTTCCTGCCATTACTCATGAATAGCCTAGCTTTAGTCTCGGCTTCCTCTGATGGTCTCCAACATCACAGATATCAGTCTTTAATCAATTCAATTCACTCCATGTAATGTCAAGAAACTAATGAAGACATTGGACACTGCAAAGGCTATGGGCCCTGATATGATATTGATAATGAAGACTTATGCTTCAGCACTAACTGCACCCCTAGCCAAGCTGTTCCAGTACAGTTACGCAGCTATTTACCCAACAATATGGAAAATTGCCCAGATATGTCCTGTATACAAACAGCCAAGCAAATTCAACCCAACTAATCACCACACTATCAAAGTGTGCTCTTGTTTTTGAAAAAGTGATGAAAGGGGTCATCAATAATGCAATCAAATAGCACTCGCATGGAAATATCATACTCACTGACACACAATTTGGGTTCCACAATGGCTACTCATCTGACATTAACCTGACACAAAAACAGAAATTGCTGAAGGAACTCAGCAGGTCTGATAGTATCCGTGGAGAGAAAGCAAAGTTAACATTCCGAGTCCAGTGACCCTTCTTCAGAATTTTTCTTCTTTCTCATTAACCTGACCTTGGTTGAAATACGAACAAAATAGCTGAACTCCAGAGATTAGACTGGTGTGATTACCCTTAACATTCAAAGAGAGCAACAAGTGTTCATTCCTGTCTGGGGAAAAAGTAAGATGGGAAAAGTGGCCAAACCATCATTTGCAAGGAAATACAGATTGTATTAGATTCTGAGGAGGATGCATACAAGTTGGCTCAAAAAAACAACAGACCTGAGGAGCGGGAGCAGTTCAGAATTCAACGAAGGAGTACAAGGGATTAATTAAGAAAGGGAAAATGGGCTACAGGAGTAAGCTTCGGATCATAAAAACTGATTGTAAAAGTTTCTAGAGATAAGTGAAGAGAAAAAGACAAGTGTAGGACCCTCGATTGATTAACTGATTTATTGTGAAATGTACCGAAGCACAGTGAAAAGCTTTGTTTATGAGCAATACAGGCAGATCCTTGTAAGCAAGGATGTACAGATCAAAAAGACTTAGACAGTGGCATACAGGTTACATTGCACAGGGTGTGCACTGAGTCAGATCAATGTTAGCAACATCAGTATTATGTGAGGCTACAAAGCCCATTCATCAGTCTAACAACAGTTGGGAAGAAGCTGTTCCTGAACCTGTTCAGGCTTCTGTATCTTCTGCCTGAAGGAAGAGGTTGTAGGAGTTCATTACCAGGGTACAATGGGTCTTAGATGATGTTGGCAGCCTTTCTATGGCAGCGAGCCATGAAAATGGAGTCCCTGGATGGAAGGTTGGCTTCCGTGATCGTCTGGGCTGTGCACATCCCTTTCTGTGGTTTCTTATGGTCCTGGGCAGAGCAGTTGCTGTACCAAATCGTTATGCACCCAGACAGTATGCTTTCAATGGTGCATCTGTAGAAGTTAGTGAGTGTCCTTTTGGACATGCCGAGTTTCCTGAGCTGCCTGGGGAACAGACAAATTTATAACGCGGATAAAAGAAATGGTTAACAAACTGAATACATGCTTTAGTTCAGTGTTCACAAAAGATGACACAAAAAATGTACCAGAAACATGGGAGAACACAAGATTTAGTAGGAGGGAGTAACTGAAGTAATCAGTAGGGAAATGGTGTTGAGGAAATTATATGGTTTGAATTCAAATAAAACTCATGCCCTGATAATCTACATCGTAGAGTACTTAAGAAGTGGCCCTAGAAATAGTGGATGCTTTGGTAGTCACCTTCAAGATTCTAAAGACTGTGGAGCAGTTCATACAGATCAGAGGGTAGCTAATATAGCCCCTCTATTTATGATGGGAGGTAGAGAAAAGTGGGAATGATTGACCAACCTTCCATCAGTAGTGGGGAAAATGCTAGACTCTGTTATAAAAGAATTACTAGCTAAGCACTTGGAAAACAGTGGCAAGATTGAACAGGGCATGCATTTACAAAAGGAAACTCGTGCTTAACAAAGCTACTGGAATTCAGGGGAGCCAGTGGATATTTGAATGTTCAGAAGGCTTTTGGCAAAGAACTTTAAATTTAAAGTGCATAGAATTGAAGGTAGTATATAGAGATGCA
The DNA here is from genome assembly GCF_030684315.1 of Stegostoma tigrinum. Lineage (NCBI taxonomy): Eukaryota > Metazoa > Chordata > Chondrichthyes > Orectolobiformes > Stegostomatidae > Stegostoma > Stegostoma tigrinum. Next base: position 113,302,882 of record NC_081355.1, read on the forward strand.
TAGAAAAATAGTTTCCAGAAGAAAACAATTGGTAGGAATAAATGGGCCTTTTTCTGAATGCCAAGGTTTGACTTGTGAGATACCAAAGGGACCAATGCTAGAATCCTGGTTATTTGCAATGCATATTAATGATATGGATGAGGGAACTAAATGTAAATCTGCAAATTTTCAAGCGACACAAAGCTGGGTAGAGGGTGAGCTGTGAGGACGATGCAGAGATGCTTCAGTGCAATTTGGACAAGTTGAGCGAGTGGGTAAAAACATGACAGATGAAGTATAGTTTTGATAAATGTGAGGTTCTCCAACTCTGTAGTAAATATAGGAAGGCGTTATCATCTAAATGGCTATAAATTGAGAGAGTGCAATGTTCAATGAGATCTGAGATAGTGGGAACTGCAGAAGCTGGAGAATCCGAGATAACAAAGTGTGAAGCTGGATGAACACAGCAGGCCAAGCAGTATCTGAGGACCACAAAAGCTGACGTTTCGGGCCTAGAAACATCAGCTGTTGTGCTCCTAAGATGCTGCTTGGCCTTCAATGACATCTGGGTGACCTCGTACATGAATTGTTCGATTTGGCCAAGCAAGTGCAGCAGGCAGTAAAGAGGACAAATACAGAAATTTCTGAAGAAGGGTCCTGACCTGAAACATCAGCTTTCCTGCTCCTCTGATGCTGCCTGACCTGCTGTGTTCATCCAGCTCTACGCTGTGTTGTCTCTGACTCCAGCATCTGCAGTTCTTGTTACCTCCAAATAGTATGTTGGTCTTTGTAGCAAAAGGATTTGAAGACAGGAACAGGGATGTCCTGTTGCAAAATGGTAAGGCCACACTTGGAATGCTGTGTGGAGTTTTGGTCTCCTTATCTGACGAAGGGTGTTCTTGCTACAGAAGGTTTACCAAACTTGTTTCTAGGATGGTGAGACTCACACAAGAGGGTGAATTGGTCAGGATTATATACACTGGAGTTCGGCAGAATGATGGGAGATTTCATAAAACCTATGAAACTCTAACAAGACTGGACAGGAAAGATGCAGAAAAGATATACCCAGTCATGGGAAACTGTAGAACTAGTAGTCGCATCCTAAGATTTACAATTTAGGGCTGAGATGAGGAGAAATGTTTCACGCAAAGGATGGAATTTCTTATCACAGAAAGCAGTGAAGGCCAAAACATTGCATGATTTCAACAAGTAACTGAATACAGCACTTGGGGCTAAAGTGATCAAAGCATATGGGGAAAGTGATAGCAAGCCACTCAGTTGTACCAATCACTACAATGTCTCAAAGAATGAAACCAGATGGATCGCCTGGCATCGACCTAGATACCGGAAAGGCAACGGTAGAAACAGCTCCGTCAACCTTGCAAAGTCCTCCTCACTAAACATCTGGGGGCTAGTGCCAAAATTGGGAGAACTGTCTCACAGATTAGTCAAGCACAGCTTGACATGGTCAAACTCACAGAATCATACCAGACTGACCAATGTCCCAGACACATCACCATCCCTGGATATGTCCTGTTTCACCGACAGGACAGACCCAGCAGAGGTGGTGACATAGTAGTATACAGTCGGGAGGGAGTTGCTCCAGGAGTCCTCAACATTGACTACGGACCCCCATGAAGTCTCATGGCTTAGGGTTAAACATGGGCAAGGAAACCTCGTGATCGCCACATACCATCCTCCCTCACTGATGAATCAGTAGTGCTTCATGTTGAACAGCACTTAGAAGATGCACTGAGGACGGTAAGGGTGCAAAATGTACTCTGGGTGGTGGATTTCAATGGCCACCAACAAGGGTGGCTCAACAGCAGTACTACTGATCAAGTTGGTTGGGTCCTAAAGGACTAGACTAGGTCTGCGGCAGGTGGTGAGGGAGCCAACAAGAGGGAAAAACATACTTGACCTCATCCTTACCAATCTGTCAGCTGCAGTTCCATTTGTCCATGACAGTATCGGTAAGAGTGACCATTGCACAGTCCTTGTGGAGACGAATGCTACCACATTCAGAATAACTTCTTTCATGTAGTGTGGCACTATCACCGTGCTAAATGGGACAGACTTCGCACAGATCTAGGAACTCAAGACTGGGCTTCCAAGAGGTGCTGTGGGCCATCAACAGCAGCAGCATTGTACTCCAGCAAATTCTGTAAACTCAAGGCCAGGTATATCCCCCACTCAACCATTATCACGAAGCCAGGGGATCAACCCTGGTTCAGTGGAGAATGCAAGAGGTCATGCCAGGAGCAGCACCAGGCATACCTGAAGATGAGGTATCAACCTGGTGAAGCCACCAAATGGAAATACTTGCACACCAAACAGTGAAAGCAGCAAGTGACAGACAGAACTCAGTGAACCCACAACCAGTGGATCAGATCTAAGCTTTGCAATCCTGCCACATCCAGTCAGGAATGGTGGTGGACAATTAAACAACTCACTGGAGGAGGAGGCACCACAAACATCCCCATCCTCAATGATGGAAGGCCCCAGCACATCAGTGCAAAAGATAAGGCTGAAGCATTCACAGCAATTTGCAGCCAGAAGTGCCGAGTACTCCCCAACATTACAGATACCAGTCTTCAGCTAATTCAATTCACTCCACATGATATCAAGAAATAGTTGGAGACACCGGGTACTGCAAAGGCTACGGGCCCTGACAACATTCCAGCAATAGTACTGAAGACTTGTGCTCCAGAACTTGCCACTCCCCTTGCCAAGCTATTCCAGTACAGTTACAATACTGTCATCTACCCAACAATGTGGAAAATGTCTCAAGTATGTCCTGTACACAAAAAGCAGGACAAATCCAACCAGGCCCATTACCAGTACATCAGTCTCCTCTCGATCATCAGTAGATTGATGGTGAGTGTCATCAACTGTGCTAACAAGCAGCATCTGCTCAGCAACAACCTGATCAGTGAAGCTCATTGGGATCTGTCAGGGTCACTCAACTCCTGATCTCATTACAGCCTTGGTTCAAACATGGACAAAAGAGCTGAATTCCAGGGGTGAGGTGAGAGTGATAGCCCTTGATATCAAGGCTGCATTCGACCAAGTGTAGCATCAAGGAGCCCTAGCAAACCTGGAATCAATGGGTATCAGGGGGCAAAATCTCCAGTGATTTGAGTCATACCTGACATGTAGGAAGATGGTCGTGGTTGTGCGAGGTCAATCATCTCAGCTTCAGGACATCTCCGCAGGAGTTCCTCAGGGTAGTGTCGCAGGCCCAATCATCTGCAGCTGCTTCATCAATGACCTTCCCTCCATCATAAGGTCAGAAGTGGGGATGTTCGCCGATGAATGCACAATGTTCAGCATCATTCACGGCTCCTCAGACACTGAAGTAGTCCACGTTTAAATGCAATATGATATGGACAATATCCAGCCTTGGGCTGACAAGTGGCAAGTGACATTTGCACCACATGATTGCCAGGGTATGACCATCACCAATAAGAGACAATCTAACCACTGTCCCTAGACATTCAATGGTGTTACCATCACTGAATCCCCGCTATCAACATTCTGGGGGTTACCATTGACCAGAAACTCAATTGGACTCACTACATAACACAGTCGCTACAAGACCAGGCCAGAAGGTGGGAATACAGCAGCAAGTAACTCACCTCCTGACTCCTCAAAGCCTGTCTGTCATCTACAAGGCACAAGTCAGGAGTGTGATGAAATACTCCCCACTTGCCTGGTTGAGTGAAGCCCCAACAATGCTCAAGAAGCTTGACACCATCCAGGACAAAGCAGCCCACTTGATTGCCACTACATCCACAAGCATTCACTTCCTTCACTATTAACACTCAGTACCAGCAGTATATACTATCTGCAAGATGCACTGCAGAAATTCACCAAATATCCTCAGACAGCACCTTCCAAACTCATGACCACTTCCATTTAGAAGGACAAGGGCAGTAGACTTATGGGAACACCACCAAGTCCAAGTTCCCCTCCAAGCCACTCACCATCCTGATTTGGAAATATACCGCCATTCCTTCACTGTCGCTGGGTCAAAACCCTGGAATTCCCTCCCTAATGGCATTGTTGAGTCAACCCACAGCAGGAGGACTGCAGCGGTTCAAGAAAGCAGCTCACCACCACATTTTCAAGGGAAACTAGGAATGGGGAAGAAATGCTGGCCAGCCACTGATGTCTATATCCCACAAATGAATAGTAAATTAAAAATTAGGAACTGTTTGTTGAGTTGGATAATCAACCATGATCATCATGAAATGCAGAGCAGGATTAAAGGGCTGAATAGCTTAACCCTGCTACTTTGTTTCTTTTACATCAAGGCAGCAATTGACTGAGTACACTATCCATAAGCTCAAGCAAATTTTGGGGAAATATGTTCACTGATTAGAGTCATACCTTGCACAAAGGAAAATATTTGGTTATTTGATGTCAGTCATCTTAGCTCCTCGACATCTCTGCAGTTCCTCAGGGTGGTGTCCTCTGCCCAATCATCTTCAGCTGCTACATTAATGACCTTCCCTCCCTCATCAGGTCAGAAGTTGGGATTTTGTTGATGATTGCACAGTATAAATAATTTACAATTTGTCAGATAATGAAGCAGTCCATGTCCAAATGCAGCAAGATTTGGACTGTATTCATGCTTGGCTGATAAATGACAAGTAAGATTCATGTTAAACAACTGCTTTGAAATAACCATCTCCATCAAGAAAGAATTGATCCATCACTTTTTGATGTTCAATGGTATTACCATCTCTGAATCCCCCATTACCAACATCCTGGGGATTACAATTGATCATAAACTCAACTTATCAGCGATATACATGCTGTGGCTGCAAAAGCAGGTCAGATCCTAGGAGTTCTAGTAGTGAATAACCCACCTCTTGTTCTCCCAAAGCCTGTTCACAGTTTACAAGGCACAAGTCAGGAGTGTTATGGCATATCCTGTACTTGCCTGGACGGGTGCAGCTCCCAGATCATTTACTCTCATCAGCTTCGTTAGCACTAAGGCAAAATCCTCAATCTATCTTCCTTAGAGTACATTAGGTGGCCCTGCACCCTCAGGAAAAGAGCGAATCAAGAAGGTAGCTGAGCATTATCTTCTCCAGGCCAATTAGGTGTGAGCCTAGCCAGTGATACCCACCTCCAATGAACAGATAATTTTAAGGTTGTTCACCACTAAATGAAATAGGTTTCACATGACCTACTCTGTCAAATTCTGAAAGTACTATCAACACATCAATTAATTACTCAACGAAATACACTGAATCCTGGTATCAATCTTGAATCGGTGCTGCAGCCCTTGCAAGGTCAACACATCCTTTCTAAGATGTAGTGGTCCAGACTGATGTTACATTTGGTCTACTGGAGAACAATAGCAGATTTTAGTTCAATGTATCCCTTAAACACACTGCCCTGTTATCATTAATATTCTTACAGTACAGTCCAAATCAGTTTTAATGCTTAGGAATTGATCTGCAAAAAGAAAACGATTTTGTGCATAGAACTGTACAAAATAAATTTCAGAATCTTATTACACAAATTATTATTACACATACATGCGGCTTGCAATCAAATTTGTGTATAATATGGCTTGGGAAATCTTTCAAAATTTAAATAAAATCAGAAACATAGGACCTTTTGATTTTTTTTTCATCTCGGGATATATTTGTGTCATGACAGAATTGAAGATACAGTTTTAAATACCTGCAGTGCACTGCAAAGTTAACACATTTGGCCTTGGAAGTAAATTCACTTTCTCAGCAATGATCTTTGAAAGGGTTCAATAGATCGAAATATAAATACCAGCATGTGATATATCCTTTTATATTAGTTGTTACCTCCTGCTGCAGTCCTGCTAGAGAGTGCATCCTCCAAACGCTGGTTTGGCTGCTGCTGCCCATGCTCAGTGAGGACCCTGAGCTCTGCAGCCGGCGAGAAGTTACGAGGAGATTGACGTGGACGTGCGGGAGCAGGAGTGAGGAGGATCTGGCTGCCTGCGAGCGACCAGATAGATAGAGAGAAGGAAGAAGAGGAGGGAGAGGAGGCAGGAACGGAGGGAATATCCTCAGATGCTCACTGTCATTAAATATTGCAGTCCGCACTCTGAGGGAAGCAGAGCATAGAGAGAGAGAGAAAAAACAACGGAAAGAATACGAATGAAATCCTAAGGCATCCTGTAGACCCGGTCAAGGAATATTGCGACAAAAAAGGCGAAGATTGTATTGTGTTATTTTCTCGTACAGGGCGATAAAGAATATGAAATATGAAGCCTTTGTCATCTCAGATTGTTTTGTTGTATCTATTTGGACTAGTCTACCTCCTTCAATGTGGCAGCGCCAATAGCAACCCCGGTAAGATTATCAAACGAAAATCTGCATCTTCTTAATCTTTGCACGTTTGGCATTTTCCTGGGCGGGCTGTTTCTTTTTGTGTGTGTGAGAGAGAGCAAGCAGGAAACGCTGAATAACAGTTTTTAGTATGGAATTGTCCGAGCGGGTTTGCGACCTCTTGTTGTCTGATTTGTTTTTATTTTAACTTTGACTGACTGAGGAGTTAAGGAGGGAGGGGACGGGCAGCTTAAACATAAAACGCTCTGCCTGTTACACGGACAGCGCTGATAAGCAAGTTGTTGTGTTTCCGGGAAACCGTGCAGGTTCGCCTGAAGGTGACGACGCCTGGAGGAGAAAGGAGGCGGCGGCGCGCATCTTGGAGCATCCTCAGAGGACCACGCCGCTGCGGCTCCTCCGACAGCCGGCCAGCGGGCAGCAGCTCGGCCTGGACACCCGTGTGACCGGCGCCCAGCAGCAGGCATCCTCACACCCGGTAAGGTGCCCGCTCACCGTCCAACCCCATTGATTTTACGTGGCTTCAAATGTGCACACACAAACAGAGCTCCCTCTGCAACCATTTTCCCCAGAGAGCTTTGCATTTTGCTGAAAAAAAACACAAGCAAATTAAAACACCCCACTGCATCCAAAACAGATTTCATCCAATTGAATATGATTTTGTTTTAAGAACGTGTAATTCCCGAGCATACGATCCGTATTCATTATTTTAGTTTGTAAAAAAAAGTCGCCCAGTCTTTAAATGTGATGAAGGGTCTAGGCCCGAAACGTCAGCTTTTGTGCTCCTGAGATGCTGCTTGGCCTGCTGTGTTCATCCAGCCTCACATTTTATTGTCTTGGAATTCTCCAGCATCTGCAGTTCCCATTATCTCTGATACTATTTTAACCTCACTGCGAAGCCTCTTCCAGGGATGCCTAACCTTTAAATGTGATCTGAGTTTGCACAAAATTTCAATGCGTTTTTTTGTTTCCATTGCGCATTATGCATTTTTTGCTGCTGGCTGTCTATTACCTCAGTAGGCCGCCTTACTAATCGTTGCTCTTTGCTTTTTGTTTGCAGGCCACTCATATTGCCCAGGCAACCTTCCAGGTTGATGCTTTCGATTCATCCTTCATTCTTGACGTTGAACTAAACCAGTAAGTATACTGTGAAAAAAAAGACTTTTGAGTGCAGTAACACAGCCCACTCCGGAAAGGTTGTGTCATTATCCAGGTTCACATATTTCGGTTTTGACACGGACAGTTATTTCGTGGCCAAGTTATGTTGGGAAGTTTACGGTTTGCTGTTGCTGTTGTGCTGCGATTATCCTCACTGATTCAGTTTTCCGCATGAATTAATTAAATTTCCCAGTGGCTCCCATCGCTTATTACTGTGGGATTGTCCAGCTCCTGTTGCTACAGTGTGGAGCTCGCTTGCTGTTATAAAAAACTTCATGGAGAGGGATCTGTGGGAAAACTTAATTCAAGGGATATAAACATTACAGATGCATTGTAAAGGTTTTGTGGAATCGATGGATCTTTTAAACTGACCTCACTGAAACTTTACCAAATAGTTTGTAGGTTTTTGTTTTAGTAGGACCACAAGGAATATGAACAGAAGTAGCTCATTTTGCACTTTTAGCCTTCTCCGCTGTTCAGTTGGATCATGGCTGATCGAACATTCTTCACATCTACTTTCCTGCTGTTTCTCCTGTAATGCTTGATCAGTTGACTTTCTTATTGATCAAGAATCAAGTTCTAAATACACACAAGAATTCTGCCCCCACAGCTTTCTGAGGCAAAGAGTTCCAGGGACTCACAACCCTCTGAGAGAAAAAATTCCTCCTCACTACAATCTTAAATTGGTGCCTCTTTGTTCAGAGACTGTGCCCTCTGGTCCTAGACTCTCCCAGGAGCGGAAACATCCTCTCAACATTTACCCTGTCAAGCCCCTTAAGAATCCTATCTGTTTTGATGATGTCACCATTCATTCTTCTAAATTCCAGTGATTAGAGACCCAATCTGTTTCATCTTTGCTCACAAACAATCCTTCCATACCAGGGACCATCCTAATGAACCTTCTCTGAACTGCCTCCAATGAAATGACGCCATTCCTTCAATAAGGTGGTCAAAACTGCAGATATTGCTCCATTTGTGGTCTCACCAGCACATTGTACAGTTGCAGTAAGACTTCCCTACCATTATATGCCAAACCCCTTGAAATAAAGACCACTATTGCATTCATTTTCCTAAATGTCTGCTGCACCTGAGTGCTAACTTACTGCGTTTCAAGCACAAGTAACCCCCAAGTCCCTTTGTGTTGCAGCTTCTCTCCATTTAAATAACACTCTTCTTTTGTTCTGCCTTCTAAAATTAACAACAGCACATTTTCACACTTTATATTCTATTTGGCAACATTTTACCCACTTACTTAACCTATCAATGCCTCTCTGTAATCTCTTAGTATCCTTTCTGGCTTTCCACCCATTTTTGTCTGATCTGCAAATTTGGCTTCAGTATGTTTGCATCTTCCTTCAAGTCATTAAGACTTATTTTAACCAGTTGCCCCTTTGGGACCCCACTGGTTACAGGTCTCCAACCTGAAAAAGAACTCCATATCCCCACTCACTATTTTCTGCCCATTAGGCATTTTTAAAAATTGATATGCTACCTCCAACACCGTGGGCTCTGTTTTCTAAATCTTTTGGAGGTGCTTTGTTGAATGCCCTCTGGAAGTCCAATTACAGCACATTTGATTTCCTTCTATCCACTCCGGTTGACACTTGCTCACAAAACTCTAATAAATTTCATTTAACATGGTTTCCCTTTAATGGAACCATACTGACTCAGCTTGATTAGATTACGACTATCCAAATGTGCTGCTGGTTAATAATTGATTCCAACATTTTTCCAAAAGTCAATGTTAGTCTAATCAGCTTATAGTTACCTGCTTTTTGCCTCCCTCCTTTTTTTGAATAGGGATGTCATATTGGCAGTTTTCCAGTCCTCCAGTACTTCTCTGGAATCCAAGGATTTTTGGAAAATTACAACCAATGCACCCACTACTTCGTTCAGGATTCTAGAATGCAAGCCATCAAGGCCAGGGGATCTGTCTGTCTTTAGCCCCATTATTTTGTCTAATACTACATCTGTAGTGATGGTGAAGGTCCTTAATTCTTCACTGGTATTATTTAATATTCATTTGAAAAGTCCTTGAGACTACTGCATATAGTATTTAAGTTACATGTTTCCACAACCCTGATAAAAAACTTTGAAATATAAAAAACAAAAACAGAAGGTGCTGGAAAAGCTCAGCAGGTCTGACAGCATCTGTGAAGAGAAATCCGAGTTAACGTTGCGGATCCAGTGACCCTTCCTCAGAACTGAGAACAGTTCAATTCTGAGGAAAGGTCGCCGGACCAGAAAGGTTAAATCTGATTTCACTTCACTGATGCTGCCAGACCTGCTGAGCTTTTCCAACACCTTCTGTTTTTGTTTCTGATTTACCGCATCCACAGTTCTTTTGGTTTTTGTTTGAAATATAAGCCTTAGCAGCAGGAGTATGCATTTGGCCTTGTGAGCTGGCTGCATCATTCAGTAACATCATGGCTGATCTGATCAACGTCTCAGATCAATTTTCCTATTTGCACTCCATAAATCTTACTCCCCTGTCCTTCAAAAATAAGTAATATGCTTTAGATTAAAACATAATTGAAGAGGATTACGTGAAAATGTGCAGGAAATTACTCGAATAATGTAGTAGTGTAATATACACCCAGAGGAAGTGTTAAGTAATTTTGAAACAGTGTATGATACAATGCAAGTGTTTGAACCTCATTGCACAGTAACTATACTTTCATTCAGATATCTGATATGCAAAAAAAGTCTTGAATCTTCAAGTCAGGATTTCAGGAAATTAGCTTCTACAGTTGGTGGGATTCTTCTGCAATATATTTTTCATACATTCATACATTCCCATATAAGTATTGAACTGTTCCCAGGAGAGCCCTGCTGCCTCTTCTGAAAGGCAGCTATCAAAACTAATACGATGATTACATAAAATATTCTATTATAATATGGCAAGAGAGACCCTGTGCTATAATTGCATAAAATATAGAATGCAAAATTCTCAAGGAATGATCTTTAAGGAAGTGGCAGCAGAAATAATGGATTATTCGTGACTATTATTTATATTGCTCCAAATTCCCTGGATGCGGGAAGAGCTCTAGTGGAATGGAATGCTAATATGACACCATGGTTTAGAAAGGGAAGGAGGCAGAAAGTAGGAATGTACAGATCTGTTAGTTTAATATGTGTTGTTGGAAAGTTGTTCAAATCCATTTCCCGTAATAACAGGCCATTTGGAAAATCAAAATACAATCCATCAGAGTCAGCATGGTGTTACGAAGGGTAAATCATGTTCGACTCATTTTTTAGAATTCTTTGAAGAAGTAATGAGCAATACGTATGGGGAGGTCCTGAGATGTGGTAACCTTGATTTTCAGAAGGCATTTGATAAGGAGCCACACAAAAGGTTATTCTGCAAGTTAATGTTACATGGGGTTGGGGGTGATGCATTAGCTTGGATAGAGGATTGGCTAATGAATAGAAAACAGAATTGAGATAAATGGGTCCTCTTCTGGTTTGCAAGACATAAGCAGTGAGGTGCTGCAGAATTCAGTCGTCAAGCCCCAACTATTTACAATCTATATTAATGACATGGATGTGGGATAGAAAGCAATATAGTCAAATTTGCAGATGATGCTAAATTTAGTGGGAAAGTAAGTGCAGTGAAGAAATAAGGGATTCACAGCTGGATATGGATAGGTTAGACGAATGGGCCAAAATCTGTGGAATTCCCTACTTCAGGGTGCGGTGGATACTGGGACATTGAATAAGTTCAAGGAGGAGATGAGACAGATTTCTAATTAGTAACTGATTAAAAAATTATGGAGAACAAGCAACCAAGTGGAGCTGAGGCTGAGATGAGATCAGCCATGATTGTACCAAATGGTGGAGCAGGCTCAAGGAGCTCAATTGCTACTCCTGCTCCCAGTTCTTATGCTGTTTTAGTGTTATAGATCATAGAATCCCTACAGTGTGGAAACAGGCCCTTCAGCCCAACAAGTCCACACCGACCCTCAGAGCATCCCACCCAGACCCATCCCCCTATAACCCACCTAATCTACACATCCCTGAACACTACGGGGAATTTAGCATGTCCAAGCCATCTAGTCTGCACATCTTTAGACTATGGGAGGAAACTGGAGCATCCCGAGAAAACCCACGCAGACATGGAGAGAATATGCAAACTCCACACAGATAGTCGCCTGAGGGTGGAATCAAACCTGGGCCCTGGCGCTGTGAGGCAGCAGTGCTAACCACTGAGCTAATCACATATACTTGGACCTAAATAGACAGGATTATCCTCCCATGGGATGATATTGAAAATATCCTTTTGGATTATCTCCAACTCAAGTGATTTTTCTGAAGATGAAGTATAGTTGAAGAATGCCTAAATTGTAGCATTTAAGAAACTGGTCTCTCTAGATTTTGGAACTAAAGACAACTCCATTCCTTCCTAAATTCTGTCATGTTAGTACCATACTTTTTAGTAAACTGACATTTAATTTATCATGTCTGAAATTATGGAAGAGAGATTAAGACATTGGACTCCGTTTTCTTGTCAAAATGGTGGTAAATGGGAAATAACATAAGAGTTTCACTGCAGAGTTTTTGTTATTTACGTCAGTAGATCATATTATAGTAAAATCATGAAACCCTTCTAATTCTGTACAGACTTTAATTTTGCTTTGGAAGGCATTGAGCACATTTCTAATGGATTATTGTGGAAAATGATAACAAAATGTTCGTGCATATGGAGGTGGCATAGTCATAAATGTAAATTATATGGGGATGACAGGTCAGTGTTAAAAAGAATAATCAAAATTTCAATTATTTGCAAATAGCTTAGGTGTTCTGCAAGAGAATAAAGGGTGGAGATTGTCAGAACAGTCATTAGACTTCTAGAGTATTGCTGAAGAAATCTTCTCAAAGCTTTTCATCTTGCATTAATCTACATAATTTGTAAGAAATACAGAAGTAAAGGGAAGCTTTAGTACTGGGTGAGAGGAGAGTGCTGATTGGTTGGCAAGTGGATTGATTGAAGCATTGCCATGTGAAGTGCACCAGCTAATGATGACTGACGTAACTGGCCACATTTTATTTAAATTTTGAACCAGGAAGGCAGATTGGTTGTGATAATAGGAACTGCAGATGCTGGAGAATCCTAGATAACAAAGTGTGGAGCTGGATGAGCACAGCAGGCCAAGCAGCATCTCAGGAGCATAAAAGCTGACGTTTCGGGCCTAGACTCTCTGATGAAGGGTCTAGGCCCGAAACGTCAGCTTTTGTGGTCCTGAGATGCTGCTTGGCCTGCTGTGTTCATCCAGCTCCACACTTTGTTATCTTAGGCAGATTGGTTGCACTGATCTGAGAAAATAACCAGAGAATTGTGGTTACCTACTTGTTGAGTTGGAATGATATAATCTCTGCAGGTATTCTGTCTGGCTACAAAGTACGGGGGTAATGGGAACTGCAGATGCTGGAGATTCCAAGATAATAAAATGTGAGGCTGGATGAACACAGCAGGCCAAGCAGCATCTCAGGAGCACAAAAGCTGACGTTTCGGGCCTAGACCCTTCATCAGAGAGGGGGATGGGGGGAGGGAACTGGAATAAATAGGGAGAGAGGGGGAGGCGGACCGAAGATGGAGAGTAAAGAAGATAGGTGGAGAGAGTGTAGGTGGGGAGGTAGGGAGGGGATAGGTCAGTCCAGGGAAGACGGACAGGTCAAGGAGGTGGGATGAGGTTAGTAGGTAGCTGGGGGTGCGGCTTGGGGTGGGAGGAAGGGATGGGTGAGAGGAAGAACCGGTTAGGGAGGCAGAGACAGGTTGGACTGGTTTTGGAATGCAGTGGGTGGGGGGGAAGAGCTGGGCTGGTTGTTTGGTGCAGTGGGGGGAGGGGATGAACTGGGCTGGTTTAGGGATGCAGTAGGGGAAGGGGAGATTTTGAAACTGGTGAAGTCCACATTGATACCATATGGCTGCAGGGTTCCCAGGCGGAATATGAGTTGCTGTTCCTGCAACCTTCGGGTGGCATCATTGTGGCAGTGCAGGAGGCCCATGATGAACATGTCATCTAGAGAATGGGAGGGGGAGTGGAAATGGTTTGCGACTGGGAGGTGCAGTTGTTTGTTGCGAACTGAGCGGAGGTGTTCTGCAAAGCGGTCCCCAAGCCTCCGCTTGGTTTCCCCAATGTAGAGGAAGCCGCACCGGGTACGGTGGATGCAGTATACCACATTGGCAGATGTGCAGGTGAACCTCTGCTTAATGTGGAATGTCATCTTGGGGCCTGGGATGGGGGTGAGGGAGGAGGTGTGGGGACAAGTGTAGCATTTCCTGCGGTTGCAGGGGAAGGTGCCGGGTGTGGTGGGGTTGGAGGGCAGTGTGGAGCGAACAAGGGAGTCACGGAGAGAGTGGTCTCTCCGGAAAGCAGACAGGGGAGGGGATGGAAAAATGTCTTGGGTGGTGGGGTCGGATTGTAAATGGCGGAAGTGTCGGAGGATAATGCGTTGTATCCGGAGGTTGGTAGGGTGGTGTGTGAGAACGAGGGGGATCCTCTTTGGGCGGTTGTGGCGGGGGCGGGGTGTGAGGGATGTGTCGCGGGAAAAACTCTCTCCACCTATCTTCTTTACTCTCCATCTTCGGTCCGCCTCCCCCTCTCTCCCTATTTATTCCAGTTCCCTCCCCCCCATCCCCCTCTCTGATGAAGGGTCTAGGCCCGAAACGTCAGCTTTTGTGCTCCTGAGATGCTGCTTGGCCTGCTGTGTTCATCCAGCCTCACATTTTATTATCAACAAAGTACGGGGCCCTGCTTATTAATGTATACAGCTTACACTGTAGCAAGCGTTCCACACTATGAGTCTGCCCAATAATTTAAATTGGTTGTCAGTTTCATTATTTGCTCATGTCAGGTTACTTAGCAAATGTTGTCTGATCACAGAATCACATGTAATGTTGGACAGTGTCGTGAGATTTGCAAGCATAGCCTGATTGTGTATGGTAGTACCTTGCTTGTTATTTGATACAATCCACCAGTCTTTGGGAATGAATGGCTTCCATACCTAGTTTCTCACTGGTGCTGAAATGCATACATCATACTACTCATTTGATGATAGGTAAGATATATTTTGGGCTTGATGGCAGCATTCTTTTAGTGTCACATGCTTCTGCATTGTAACAGTGCGAAACAACCAGCTCAAAATGGTGTTCAAACGTTTAATGTAACTTACCCTTCTGGGATAATCTGAGGTAGAGTGGGTACTTTTCAGTACCAGAAATGATGGCTTTAGGCTTGAACATGTGTTTATGCAATACACAATGAAAAAGGGTGGCCGTGATCCTGTAGGATGGCTTAGATTCACCCTATTTCAGCACCATGCTTCTATTGTGAATACATGTCTTGAGACACACTTATGGGGATGTTGATGAGGCCAATCTTATAGCACATATACAGTATGCACTATTGTATTTGGTTGGTTTGCTGAGCTGGTTTGTTGTTTCGCAGATGTTTCATTACCACGCTGGGTAACATCATCAGTGCAGCCTCCGATGAAACACCATTGTGTTTTCCCGACTGTTATTTAAACTGTGGAGTCCGTTGAGCTGGATTACCTCACTTCTGGGTTTCCTTCATAGTGGAGTGTATATGGACTCGAGTTCTTTGTGTGTTTTCATGGCTTTCTTCATGGAATACCAGGCTTCTAGGAATTCCTGTGCCTGTGTCTGCTTTGCTTGTCCCATGATCCTGGTGAGTCCCAGTTGAATTGGTGGTTCTCCTTATCCATGTGGATAGAGATGAGTGAGTATTAGTTGTGTCTTAGACCTGACCAATACTCACTCATCCCTATCCACAAGGAGAAGGAGAATCACCAATTCGACTGGGACAGCACCAGGATCATGGGACAAGCAAAGCAGAGACAGGCACAGGAATTCCTAGAAGCGTGGTACTCCACGAAGAAAGCCATCAACAAAGACAAAGAGTTTGACTCCATATAAATTCCATTGCAAAGAAAAGCTGGAAGTGAGATAATTCAGCTGATCAGACTCCAGAGTTGAAATAACAGGTGGGAAAACACAACGGCGCTTCATCGCAGTCTGCACTGATGATGTTCCCCCAGCCTGGTGACAAAATGTCTGCGAAACCAAGAACCAGCTCGGCGAGCCAACCAACTACAACATCCACAACCCAAGCTACAAATCTACTCTAAAACCTTGGATTATGCACTATCAAATGACTACTTGGTGATTTAAATTTTGTATACTTCATTATTATGGTATCTAGTGTGGCTCCCTTTTGAATTATCTTGTCTAACCTAGTTCAGAGACAAAATGTCTAAACTTTGTCTCTCAAAATTTGATGTTAAACAAATATCTATTTTGTTCTATATTTGCACAATTAATGATGAGATTTATTCACTGATGTGAAGTGTGTAATATATGTATTATGATAATGTATTTTGGATTTTTATCTAGTGGCATGTGGGTTTAGTGTTTAATTTATAATTATTTTAGAAAGGCCTTCAACTAGGCCCACCATAATGTACTCGCCCAGAAGATTAAGATGCATGGGATCTGCGATAATTTGACTGCTTGGATTCAGAATTGGCTTGCCCATAGAAGGCAGAGGGTAGTGGCGGAAGGGTGATTTTCTGGCTGGAGGTGCATGACTAGTGGTGGTCCACAGGGATCAATTCTGGGACTCTGTTATTTGTGATATATATAAATGACTTGGATGAAAATGTAACATTTTTTAATTCATTAAAGGGATGAGGGTGTTGCTGGCCAGGCGGCATTTATTACCCATCCCTAATTGCTCAGAGGGCAGTTCAGAGTCAACCACATTGCTCTGGACCTGGAGTCACATGTAGCCAGATCAGGTAAGGACAACAGTTTCCTTCCCTAAAGGATATTAGTGAACCAGATGGGTTTTTTCCTGACAATTGACAATGGATTCACGATCATCATTAAATTCTTAATTCCAGATATTTACATTGATTCCACCATCTACCAAGGTGGGATTGGAACATGGGTCCCCAATAACAATATCTGGATCTCTGGATTAACAGTCTAGCAATAATATCACTCAGTCATCACCTCCTCATTGGGCCACAAAAGTTGGGTGTGTTAGTAAGCGTGCAGATGACACAAAGATCAGTGGAGTTGTGAATAGTGGAGAAGGTTGTCAAAGGATACAGTGGGATATAGATCAATTGTAGATATGGGCAGAGAAATGGCAAATAAAGTTTAATCCAGGCAAGTGTGAAATGCTGCATATTAGGAGATCAAATATTAAGGAAAAGTCTACAGTTAATTGCAGGACCCTGAACAGCATTAATATGTAGAAGGGTCTCGGGGTTCAAGTCCATAGCTCCCTGAAAGTGACCACACAAGTAGATAGGGTTGTAAAGAAAGCTCTTAGCATGCTTGCTGTTAATGGTTGGGGAACTGAGTACAGGAATCATGTTGCAGCTTTATAAGACTTTGGTTAGGCCATACTTAAAAGTATTGGGATCAGTTCTGGTCACCACTCACAAGAAAGATTTGGAGGCTTTGGAGAGGGTGCAGAAAAGGTTTAATTTGGCAAAATGATTGGAGCAACATAGTGGGCTGTAGGGCTCATCATACCTGTGCTGTACTGTTCAATGTTCTATGTTCTAAGTATTTCTGTAGCCATAGTGATTTCTTTTAGAATCCAGCCTGAGGGATAGTTCTTAGATGTTAATGGAAATTTGTTTTATATTGGATAAGTTTTTAAAAGTGAACCAAGTAAACATTTACGCATTCGGCTTTCAGTTTGGAAAGTCAAAAATCGATTTTCTTTTCTTTTTGATTGGGGGAAGCCCCATAGCTTGGTGAAAATAGCTTTATGGTTTTAATTTGGTAGTTTTGCAGAAGCCTTGGCTGAAAAAAACACAGTTGCTTATAAAGAATGGAGAACATTTAAGACTATTAAGAAATAGCTTACATCCTGAAGGAGTTATTTGAAGCAGATAAAGTTTAAACTCAATTATATAAAGACTGCAGGAAGAGGATACCAGAAATCGAAGCCATAGTTAAATTAAAATCTCTACAGATATGAAAGAGGAGGGAATTCTACCTGCCATGAGTAATGTGAAGGAGTGATTTTGGGATTGTGGTCTAATAGTTTACTGTATTTTGAAATATTTAAACTTGCATTATGTCCAAATAGTTTGGTTTATTCTTATTTATCTTTATTTATTTTGTGTAATAAACCATATCTGTTGTGTTGCGTGCTTATATATCAAGCATATATGGAATGAAGTGCCTGAGGAAATTTTAGAGGCACATAGAATTACAGTATTTGAAAGAAAGTTGGACAGCTACATGAATAAGAATACTTTAGAGGGATATGGGCCAAATGCAGACAAATGGGACTAGTTAAGTTTGGGAAACCTAGCCAACATGGATGAATTGGACCAGAGGGTCTGTTCCTGTGCTGTATGACTTAATGACTCTGTATGTGGGACCATCTCGTTTAAATCATTAAAAGTATGATCTGTCAAGCCAGATTTCAGTCTAACATCTGAATTACCCAGAAATAATATCAACTGGGATTATAGGATTAACATTATCCCTGCATGAAACAGTACTTCTTTTGAGTTGCAACAAGAAAATAACAATTACACGTTATGCAGCATATTTTGTTTTATAAAGTGGAATGTCGCTACATTAGCTGGGCCTTATTTAATTTGAGTAGTATTTAATTTGAGTAATAGTAATTCTCGGCTGTCAAGTTCATGGTATGTGCTTGACAAAGTTTGATGTAATGAATTAGCAGTGGCAGTCATATCCTTGCTGTTTAAAGTTTTAGTTAAAGTAACAATAACAATATCCCACCTTTTTGCCTGGGCAACTGTTTTATTTCTAAAAGTTAAACAATTACTTCTACACTAGATAGTAATTCTATTTTCTTCTGAAATGTGCTGATTTAATCTTTCCTGTGCTGCATCCAGTGACCAAGCAGTCATGCTTATGAAATCTTATCAGCAAAATATTTCTCAGGAGAGTTGGTGGGCCGAATATCATCCCTCTGTGCTGGATCCATTCTGTGAAATTTAGCAGAATGAATACCAGATTGATCAGCATCTTAAGAAAGATTTCCTTCTTTTGGTCTCTGTGGACCCTCAGTGATTATTTCCTGAGTCACAGCAAAGGACTGTGATTCCTTTTCTATGGCCATGGTAGAAAACAGGCCCTGAATCTACCTCAGTTGAAACGTGGATTGAACCCTATGCATTTCACGCTAATCTTAGTCCACACGAGCCCATGAGAAAAATATTGAGGATAATGTTGACCTTTCCAACACAACCAGTACAATGCTTGATGTAACTCTTACCTGGAGTACACTAAGTTGCAAGTGTCCTCCGTTTTAATACATTGAGTGCTACAACTGTCGCTGTGATGGACAAATTCAATTACCATGCCCCCATTACTAAAAAGATAACTGAAATGATTACCTCTGATGTTCTATATGTCAGTGTTCCCTTTGGCTTTGTAACCTGAAGTGCTCATAGAGTTAAACCTGTCTGCAGAATTTCTGCTTGCAATGTTTGTAGACCTGCCCTTGACATTATGAACATACCATACTACATGAATCAACACTTTTAGAATTTTCTTTATCTTTAAGTATTTTACTGTATCTATTACTTGTGAAATTATTCCTGATCTGTTCATTCTTAAAAGATGCCAAGTGCTGCCTTTTGGTCTTTTTGTTATACTAATATAGTGTAGACTCCTGGTAAAAGCAGATAGAGTAAAAACACTCATCAGTTACAAAATGGTCTGGATGACTGCTGATGCTCATGGATTGAGAGTGAAATGTCAGTATTATACTTAAGTATTAGAATGTTTAATACCATCAACAGTGAGTGGCATCACTACATGATAATACACATCAAATCATCCGTAATAGATGTACTTTAGTCAGTGCTTTTTTGTAAACATTACCAGAGAAAAGAGTAGCCGACTGGCCATTATCGTACAATGTTACAGATTTTCTCTGACAGTTTTATTTGCCTCAACAACCCCACTCCATTCCCTATGAGAGAGAGAGTTACATGTCCTTTAGACTTTTGCTTACTCAGGACATTGAATACAAGACCAAGAAAGTTATGTTCAACCAGTATAAGTCAATAATTTATCCGAAAACAAAACAGAATTATTGGGATGAATTTTATTTTTGACGCATGAACAGTTTTGTTCAGTGTTTTGGACCATGGCACCATAAGGTGTAGGAGCATAAGTAGGCCATCCGGCCCATTGAGTCAACTCTGACATTCAGTGAGATCATGGCTGATCTGGCATTCCTCAGTTGGTCTTGATTTTATTGAAGGCAAGTTCAGTTTTGCTCTCAGTCTTTATTTTTGTGGGGTTTAGTGTCACGGTATTGCTGTGTGACAGTTGATGTCGACCCATTCATTCTTTGGCGTGATAATCTGTATGAAACAAAAATTGCCAAAAAATATATGCTGCAGATAATTTTGTATGTATTATCATGGAGGGCACAGTTTGCTATTAATATTTACCTGACATCAGCATTAAGATAATCAATAAAAACTGAAAGAACTGCGGACACTGTAAATCAGGAACAAAAATAAAGTTTCTGAAAAAGCCCAGCAGGTTTGGCAGCATCTGTGAAGGAATAAAAGAGTTAAAACCTGAAATGTTAAGTCTGTTTTCTCCTTCACAGATGTTGCCAGAGCTGCTGGGCTTTTCCCACAACTTTGTTTTTGTTAAGATAATCAATGATGCATTACAGAGTAAGACCTGTGCAATTCTGTATTTGCATCATTTGAAAAACACCTTGAATTTTTCCCTCAAAGGTCGTAAGAACTGCTGATGCTGGAGTCAGAGATAACACAGCGTTGAGCTGGATGAACACAGCAGGCCAGGCAGCATCAAAGGAGCAGGACGGTCCCGACCCGAACTTTCCTGCTCCTCTGATGCGGCCTGGCCTGCTGTGCTCCTCCACCTCCACACTGTGTTATTTCTTGAAATTTTCCCTCCAAAACATATTGGACAGGAAGTTTCAGACAGCAGGTTTCCTGAAGTGCCACCTGAAGAATTGGCAGAGAGTGGACCTTGCCAATCATGGCAGACTCGTAGCTTTTTTTTAATGCTATGAAGGATGTTAGTTAGTTGGAGAAAGGACCAATGAAAGTGGAAGTCTTGCCTTTAGTTTTAGCGACGCCTGACTAAACAGTAGCCAGGACTGTGTCCAGAACCAGGAGTGGGTGGGTCTTATGACTTGGAGGGAAGCTGTGGCCTGGTCGGAGGTTGGAGTGGATGGGGAAGTAGGGTTTTTGGGATAGGAATGTGGGGGATTATGATGGATAGGTAAGGAATAAAGCAACAGATTGGATTGGGATGGGTCGGTGGAATTACCTGAGGCCCTTTTCCTGTTTTCACCTCTCACCAACTTCATAATTAAGGTTGCATGAGAATAGTCCTTAGCTCTCATCCACCTCCCTCACCAGCCAAGTCCATAGGGCTTTGGAAAAGTGGTCAGGGAAATTTTACTGGCCCCCTGTCTGCAAGGGGATCATAAGGTTCTGTCCCCTATTTCCGTGCTAGGAATATACATTTTAGAGATGAGAAAAGTGTAGCTTGCATTTTATTGTACTTTAGGACTCCTTTGAAAGCATGCCTGAGCTCGATTTCTAAGATTGTGCAACAGTGACTAGGGAGTTTCTTTAACTCAAGAGTGCAATCTGCACCAGGTTTGCTTGGTAATTGCTTCCTTTTTGTCTGAATGCCATTCTCAGTGTAACTTGATTCTTAATTATGCCATAATCTATGATCATACAGTATTCAAATTAGGAGAAGAAGGCCATTTAGCCCTTCAAACCACTTCCATCAATCAGTTTGATTGTTTGCATTCAATACTCTATTATCTGTTCTTGATAACTTTTGATCCTCTTGACTAACAAGAAACTATCCATCTCTGCCTGAAAAATATTCAGTAATCCTGCTTCCACTGCCTCCTGAGGCAGAGAGCTCCATAGTCATACAGCCTTCTGAGAGAAAAATGCTTCCCCTTAACCCTGCCCTTAAAGGGCAAGCCCTAATTTTAATTCTGGTGCTCGCAAGTTATGGATTCACCCACAAAAGGAAATATCTTTTCCATGTCTACTTTGTCAAGACCATCCAGAATCTTATAAAATTCAATCAATTGCCCCTCACTCATCTGAACTCTAGTGCAAACAAGGCTGCCTGCCCAGTCTTCTATCATAAGGTGACCCGTTCATCCAAGGTATCAATCTAGTGAACCTCCTCTAAACTGCCTCCAATGCATAATTTGATTCAGGAATCTAATTAATTTTAGCAATATTCTGAACTGTAAGTGCAGCGGCTGCATAGGAATACGATCTCCTGCAAGTTTCCTTCCAAACCACAGATCATTCCTGACTTGGAACTTTATTGCTCTTCCTTCACTGTTGCTGGGTCAAAATCCTAGAACTCTCCCCCTAACAGCACGGTGATGCATCTACACCCAAAAGACTGCAGCGGTTGAAGAAGGCAGATTGCTTTCACTTTGTCCAAGGCAATTAGGGACGGGCAATAAATGCTGACCTGGCCAATGAGGTCTCATGCAAACAAATAAAAACAAAGTATTGTTCTCTTGCAAATAATCCTTGTTAGACACGACATCAGTAGCATCATGTTGAGCATCATTTACTTTATTCTCATCTCCTATTTTATCTATTTTCCAACATGTTATCGCTTTTTGTAATTACATCCAGCATCTTTGCTAAGGTTGAACATTCTGTTATCACCCATACTCTTATTGTCTCAAAACATGACTTCAGCACCATTTTTAAAAATTCATTCACAGATGAGGGTGTTGCTGGCTAGGCAGCATTTATTTCCAATCCCTAATTACACAGAGGGCAGTTCACAGTCATCTACATTGTTCTGGGGCTGGAGTCACATTTAGCCCAGAACATGTGAGGACAGTAGTGAACCAGATCGGTTTTTCCTGACAATTGACAATGGAGTCATGGTCATTATTAGATTCTTAATTCCAGATATGTATTGAATTCAGATTCCACCATCTGCTGTGGTGGGATTTGAACCCGATTCCCAGAACATTATTTGGGTCTCTGGATTAGCAGTCCATTGATAATACCACAAGGTCATGCCTCCCCCATATGTTCAATGATACTTCCTGCTGACGCACCAAGTTTTGACATGCACATGGAACAACCTATTAAAATGGTCAAAATTCATAAATGTCAGCTGTACTCAACTCCCTAATCCCCATCCTTGACCCTCATTCCCTTCATTCTCACTGCGCTCTCCCATAATTCTACCCCCTCATCCATTGTCCACTTTATATTCAGAAGTTAAACCCTATTCTAACAGTTGCAAGCCATTGAATAGCCTATAAACCTGCCCTGGTAAACAGACTCTTTAAACCAATTGTGTAAACAATATCGTGCCCTTATAAAATTATTAGGTAGGTGGATTTCAAGAAAATAAAACTCCCTAAGCAAATAGCACACTTCCGTATTGCTTTCTCATTTACCGTTTGAGCTAAATATGTAAAAGCAATGGGGAAAGATGAACCATTTACTTGGTTATAATATTAGACTGCCCTTTGAGTTATGCGAAATTCCACTGCCTTGTTATCCATTCAGTGCACTTTTTTTTTAACTCATTTGAAGACTTTGCCACATTTACAATATTGCTGTTTTACTCGACAGCTTGCCAGTTAGCAGATTACTGCAACAATCCAGGAATTATACCACTTACAGGGTAGTTATATATTCCAATCACAGCAATATTATACTCTCCCAAAACTGACCACAAAATACAACTCATGCTGCAGTGTTTATAAATGAATTGTTAAAAAGGAAAAAACAGTTCAATGACCTTTAAACTCCTCCTGCTTCCAAATTCATTCATTCCTCTATGCAAAATCCAATAGCTTCTAAAATTCAGCCAACTTCTTGAAAAACGCATCTGGGATGGGACCTCAAGAAGCTCACAAGCTCAGTTTCATCCTTCACAAGAATGAGTGAGCCTGGACTCCATTTACTCTCCTGCATGAAAATTATTGACAATGGAAATGGTGTTGGGAATTCTGGCTGCCTTATTTGGTGGCTACTACTTTCTGGTCCTTGCTCCATTTGGACCAAATCACGACCTGAAAGTTTGCTGCAAACTTTGAGGACCTTTTGTTGTAACTAAATTCTGGCAAAGATGTTTGAGCTGATCAAGTTCAGCCTGTTCATGGACTATGTGCAGTATTGGGGAGACAATGGCCTCGCCAGGGTATTATCATTAGACTAAGAATCCAAAGACCCAGGTAACACTTAGGGACCTGGGTTTGAGTCCTGCCATGGTACATGGTGGAATTTGAATTCACTAAAACTCTGGAATTAAAATTCTAATGATAAGTGTTGTCAGTAATTGGAGAAAAAATCCATCTGGTTCACTAATATCCTTGAGGGAAGTGAACAGGTGTCTTTGCCTGATCTGGCCTACATGTGACTCCAATCCTATAAGAATACATAGAATTCATACAATCTTTACAGTGTGACAAACAGGTCATTTGGCTCAACAGGTCTATTCCACCCCTCGGGCGAGCACCCCACCCAGACTCATTCCCCAACCCTTACATTTTCCATGTCTAACCCACCTAACCTAAACACCTGTGGACACTATGGGCAGTTTAGCATGACCAATCCACCTACTCTACACATCTTTGGACTGGAATGTTGTTGACTCTTAAAGGGCCAGTGATACCCACATCTGTGAATGAGTGAAAGAAAATACTATATCTATTTAATTTTCTCAAGTAAATTTCACTTTGACAACTGAACCTTAAAATGTCTGTCTGTACGTTTCTATTTTATAGCTTCAGTTAATCAAACTTTGTATTTTCAACAGTACTGAAGACAGTATTGTTGTCTTTTATTGAGGATTTGATCATTCCAGATCCACTGTGTTAGCCAATGATCAAATACATATCCCAGCCCCAGTGTTGTTAACTGAATATCTTATTTATATTTCATTACCATCACTATTGATAGTTTGCACTTATTTCATTGTATGCCATCTTTTTATACTGATCAATCTCTGCTAAGAATATTTAGGCACAACTACAAAATAATTTTTGTCTCAATTGTGCTGCTGAAGGTTTAAAATGTAAATGATAGTTCTTATTCTGTACTGTCAAGTTGTCATGTCAGGTAATAGTCTTTCCAGTATATTTATTGGTTGGACCAGTTCAAACTGCAATGTCTAGCCTATTTGATTGGCTTAACAGTCCTGTTTTGGAGCTAAGTTTAGCCAGTCAATAAATTTATAGGTTCCATTTGGTTTGTAATCAGGAGGAGTGTGGGGACTGAGAAAAGTTAAAATGATTGCACACAGGAGAAAATATAGAATCAGAAAAAGCAAAACCAGGTGAAGTCAAAATGGATTTTCAAAATATTTCTATTAGAACTTTTAATTTTAGAGGTGTAAAGTGGACAAGGTTAGATGATCACTTGATTATTAATTACATTGTGGAAACAAATGTGTTGTGTGCATCCAGTTGAAATAACCTGGTCTGTCTTACACTCCTGCTGAGGTTGAAAGTTCTTCCCTTATTTTCACTAATGAATATTAAAATAGTTTATTTTAATTATGCAACATTAATATTATTTAATATAGGACTGATAGCTGAGAAGCATCATTATAGCACACTAAGGCTTTATTGCATGATTTTCAAGTAAGGATTTATTAATTCTCCAACTACCATCACTCCCATCCCTAAACATCCACAGTGTACAGTGTATTGTTTGAAGATCTGTCAGTTTTAAAAGATTATTCATCAAGATTATAATAACTTTTTTTACATCTTGAGAAAGCTTTTCAAGAAAGCATTTTGTGATTCTTCCTCTTGACTCAGTCCATTTCTAAATGCTTTACTTATTTTTTAATGACTTAATTACCAGGTCCTGCTTATAAGCTAAGTATCTGTTCATACATAAATATCCCTTAATATCCCTAGTGTTGAAGGTGAGACCTTTGATGACTACACTACTAAGGATAATTCAGCAAAAGTAGGCTAAAGCTTTATAATTAATTAGCAAATTGTCAAATAGATTTGACAACAGGATTCTGATGCCAGCTTATTCCATCTAAAACTGTTTTAACAGTGGAAGTTCCAATCTGATTAAAAAATCTTCAAGATGACATGTCAGGATTAACAGAATCATTTTACTGGTTTGCATTCATTAGATAATTGACTGGAATATCATTAAACCTCAGCAATCATAGGGCTAATCTAGTCTGTAGAACTTGAAGGTAAGATTTCAGTTGGATGTACATTCATGCCACTGTGTTAGTACCAGGGAATTTAAAGAAAATAGTTCCAAATTAAACTATTTATTCTGCTGTTTATATTTTCTAAAAATAATACTTTTACTTCCAGTCCATGATTTTTATATTAGTTAACCGTTTTAATTTCTCTAGTTAGAGAAAGGGGAAATATTGTGTACTGGCATTTAGATAGGCAATAAATACAGAGTTTTTTTTATTTTGATTTGATTTATTGTAGTCACGTGTACCTACGTACAGTGAAATGCTTTGTTTTGCTAGCAGTACAGGCAGATAATAGTAAAGAAGGACATACAGATCATAAAGTGCTTAACCAGAGTGAGGCTTACAGGTTGACAACTGCACAGGAGGTGCACAAAGCAAGATCAACATTAGCATTATCAACATCATTTGAAAATGAAATTTTGACTGGTAATGAGAATAATGATGAATAGCAGGTACTGGAGTTAGATAAATAGAAATATCGGGGGGAGATTTTAACTTAACTCGCCTGACAGAAACTGGGCGGGATTGGGTAAAATTGTAGATGCTGGAGAATACGAGATAACAAGGTGTGGAGCTGGATGAACACAGCAGGCTAAGCAGCATCTTAGGAACACAAAAGTTGACGTTTCGGGCTTAGACTAGGCCCGAAACGTCGGCTTTCATACTCCTAAGATGCTGCATTGCCTGCTATGTTCATCCAGCTCCACACTTTGTTATCCCGGATTCTCCAGCGTCTGCAGTTCCTGTTATCTCTGATACAATTTTAACCCCACTGCGAAGCCTCTTCTAAGGATGCCTAACCTGAAGAAGTTACCCTCCTCCCTCCCTACAGACCTCAGGGACCTCTCTCCCACTGTAACTCTCTCGTAATCTCTTCGGCCATTTCTGATGAAGGGTATAGGCCTGAAACGTCAGCTTTTGTGCCCCTAAGATGCTGCTTGGCCTGCTGTGTTCATCCAGCTCCACACCTTGTTATCTTGGGTAGAATTGAGGTTTCTCCTCTCTCACAGCGGGCAGTATTTTTGCCCTTTTCTCCGGTGAATTTGTTGGTGGGGAAGTTGGCAGGTGACTAGCCCATGGGAGGCAGGCCTGTGATTTTCCCTTCTATCCCATCCTCAGTTGAAGCCCATATGTTGGGCATTTAACTTAAAAGTCCCATCACTCTGCTGCTGGTATTAATCCACTGGTGGTTGGATTGACTTGCCATACATGATAATCCATGTGGGCTTGGTTGTGGGTTTCATTTGGGGTAGCCACTGTTGAAGGTCCTCAGACCTGATTGAAGGAACTGGCATCTGGAAAAATGGAAAGTCACCTTCTTTCCCTTTCTGTTCACTTCTGTCAGCCCCCATCTCCTGCAACTCCCACTCACAAATTCCGTCCTGCCATTAAATCCCGTGGTCTGGGATCTAGCAATGATACTGAGCCTTGGGTTGTTGTTGGACCAGTACCAGCTCTGCCTCCTAAGTAGCACTGCCACTCTTTGAGCAGTACTGGCCTGTTTGGTGTGGTAGAGACATATGTAGCCATCCTGTCCAAAAACAAATGATGCAGAACTCTTTCCCACTCCTTGCTGAGAGGCAAGATGTCTGATGGCTCCATTAACCTTGGTTAAATTTACTTGAGTGGAGAGGAAATTGGTCGTCTAGTCCAGAATTTCCAACAGGAAATTCACAGCACCGAACTCCTACTCATCACTTACTCCAAACGACTTCTATGCTGGACATTTGGTACAGCATCCCCGGGCACCAGTCACATGCAACTCACACTCATGAACTTTAGCATCTGACATGTGCCAATGCCTAAGAACCCTCATGGCATATCTCCGATAAACTTACAGTGCACTTTCACATTTCAGTGGTGCACCTCAGGCTGTGTCAGCAACTGTCATTGTAACGCTGCAGCGAAGACACTCAGGATCACACCCCCAGGTCATGGACTGGACCAGTGTGCAGGCCTGGCCAGTTCACTTGATGTCATTGCAGTGATTCACTTTGAGCCTACCTGGATGCTCACAGCATTCCTGCCATGCATTGCCTTTCCGTTCCTTTTAGTGTTTCGTCCCCTCATCCAAAGGTATCTGTCTCTGGGTACTGTTATTTTGATGTGCCATTTAGCACAGTCATAAAACCAGGGAGCCTGTCCTAGTTATCAGGAGTCTTCAGTGAAATTGAAGGAGCTAGCATTCACTCAAGGGGTCCAGAGCCAGTGGAGGCCTCAAGTGTCAGGCCAGGGTTTGTACACGGTCAAGGTTTCTTTTCGTCAAACTTGACATTTTATTGGCAATTAACAGGCAAGCCTCATTCTTACTTTTACAAATGGGTTACAGGCAAGGATTTATAAGTTATCAGGGGCATGCAAGTTTTGAACTTTGCAAGAATCTATCGTTCCTCATCCGTAACGAGATAAAATTAAGTTAGATCGGTACTCTGCAACATGCTCAATAGATTAACAGACTTCAGAAGGAAATCAGTCACAGAATGGAATCCGCTGCTAATTTGCCGTGAAACCGTCACAGACAGTAATTTCATCCTAAAAATTGAAAGTCTCAGAAGCATGAATGTGTGTCAACAGGCCTCTTCCATGATTTCGGCAACTTTAAACTGTTGAAGAATGAACAGTTCTGAGGAAATTCCAAATCAATTGTTTCTTGGTAGTTTTTCTGACTTTGTTAATCTGTCTTCCCACACCTTCCACATTTCCCCACAGCCCCATGGGAAACCACTCATAATGATTAACAAACAACTGGCACACTACAAAAATATCAGTCGTCAACTCGCTTCAAATTAACCTTAAGCTCAATTTGAGACCAGCTTACTGGGGTAATACCTGATCAAATAGGGTAGTAACATAACAATTAGACATTCCAACTATAACCCTAGCTGTAAACTGTGGTATTAAAGTTTAAACGAAATACTGCATCGGCTGGAAATCTGAAGTACCGCATATGCTGAAAGGAGGTCAGACAGCGTTTGTGTAGAGAAACATAGTTGTTGACATTTCAGGTCTGTTGAAACGTCAAAGTTGGATTTCAGACTGTTCATTTTAACAAATATTTTTAAAATTAAATAATTCAAATGACAATTTTCAACAGTTTTAGTGAACTTAAATTCTATTTAAATCTTGCTAATTGAGGTTGTCACTGCTGCATTGATAGATAGTTGCAAGTATAGCAGCATTTCCTGAACTACTGAAAACTATTTGCTTAAGGCAGCGGTTACTATAATGTGTGTGTTACATGATGCATATAAAAGCAAAAAAATCTTACAATAAGTGATTAAAATGCTTTTAGCTTTCATTCATGTGTAAATTTGGATTTGACTGAATATTTCTATTTTATAAAAAATATACTAAAATAGTTTACATTACTGATGCAAGGACAACAGAATATCACAAACACGCCCCAGCTGAGGTTCCCCAGTTTGCTTTCGGATGGGATTCTGCAAATCATTAAGCTCCTGATTGATGTTGGATGAACTGGCCTTTCTTTTTGTACCCACACTCTTGGTTGGCCACAATAAACTTAATTTAAAAATGATCTGTTCCCTGGAGAGTATATTTCTCACAACCAAACAAATTTGTTTTCAAGGGAACCAATTTAACAAGCCTTTCTTCAGTTAACAAAAAAGTGAGTTGATGAGTTCCTAAATCTGAGAAGGAATAATAATGCATCATACACATATGCACAGATTAGGAATAAAATGTGTGTCTAAAAAACGATAAAACTTAAATAGAAAATCAGTCTCTGAGTATTTTGTGAAATATCGGTAATAGAATTCTTCAGCCATTACACTGGATGGTACAAGTAATGTTGACATTGATAATTGAATGGTTGATTTTGAGATCTTTATCTTATTTGTAGATAACTGAATATTTTTGTTCCGGTCCCTTTTGATAATGCCTGTCCAGCAGCACTGAGGACGAGAGATTTCATGTTCTTCTTTTTCCTGCAGTACGCTGATATTTAATAGCTGCTTTGAATCTGTGACCTACACAGCACAGTCGTCCACACAGATGTATATCAGGCCACTAACACACACAGACCAGAGGTTATAATCCATTTTTGATCCCTATTTCATATATCGCTGGAAGGTTAAAACACAAATTGTCTGCAGGAAATGGCTTCCCTGTTGAGAGGCGGTTCTTGCTATCTCTTAGTACTTGGTCATTCTGTTTGAAGTTTTCCTCACTCTGTACATGTGTGACATTCTGTGCATCTACACAGGTCCTTGTCAGACAATCACTGAATTTACATCTACAATCATCTTTTGGCTTTAACAGTCTTCTTGAAAAAAAAACACATTTTCGTACTAACAGTTTAATATGCCCATAAGTGCTTTGAGATTCTCAACTACCTCAAGATTCTTCAGTAGCATCACCGTGGAAATTAGTCACTTATTCAGTTCTGTTACTCATCTATCACAGTCACATTGTTACTTGGAGAAAGTGACCAAATAGGTAGATGAGAGTAAACTGGTTGATGTGGTGTATATGGATTTCAGCAAGGCATTCAATAAGGTTCCCCACAATAGGCTATTGTACAAAATGCGGAGGAATGGAATTGTGGGAGATATAGCAGTTTGGATCGGAAATTGGCTTGCTGAAAGAAGACAGAGGGTGGTAGTTGATGGGAAATGTTCATCCTGGAGACCAGTTACTAGTGGTGTACCGCAAGGGTCGGTGTTGGGTCCACTGCTGTTCGTCATTTTTATAAATGACCTGGATGAGGGCGTAGAAGGATGGGTTAGTAAATTTGCAGACGACACTAAGGTTGATGGAGTTGTGGATAGTGATGAAGGATGCTGTAGGTTGCAGAGAGACATAGATAAGCTGCAGAGCTGGGCTGAGAGGTGGCAAATGGAGTTTAATGTGGACAAGTGTGAGGTGATGCACTTTGGTAGGAGTAACCAGAAGGCAAAGTACTGGACTAATGGTAAGATTCTTGGTAGTGTAGATGAGCAGAGAGATCTCGGTGTCCATGTACACAGTTCCTTGAAAGTTGCCACCCAGGTAGGCAGGGCTGTTAAGAAGGCATACAGTGTTTAAGTTTTTATTCATAGAGGGATCGAGTTCCGGAACCAAGAGGTTATGCTGCAGCTGTACAAAACTCTGGTGCGGCTGCACTTGGAGTATTGCGTACTGTTCTGGTCACCGCATTATAAGAAGGATGTGGAAGCTTTGGAAAGGGTGCAGAGGAGATTTACTAAGATGTTGCCTGGTATGGAGGGAAGGTCTTATGAGGAAAGGCTGAGGGAATTGAGGCTGTTTTCGTTAGAGAGAAGAAGGTTGAGAGGTGACTTAATTGAAACATATAAAATAATCAGAGGGTTAGATAGGGTGGATAGGGAGAGCCTTTTTCCTAGGATGGTGATGGCGAGCATGAGGGGGCATAGCTTTAAATTGAGGGGTGAAAGATATAGGAGAGATGTCAGAGGTGATTTCTTTACTCAGAGTAGTAAGGGAATGGAACGCTTTGCCTGCAACGGTAGTAGATTCGCCAACTTTAAGTACATTTAAGTCATCATTGGACAAGCATATGGATGTACATGGAATAGTGTAGGTTCGATGGGCTTCAGATTGGTATGATAGGTCGGCACAACATCGAGGTCTGAAGGGCTTGTACTGTGCTGTAATGTTCTATGTCCTATTTTACTGAGAAGAGAATACCTTTTCAAAAGGGTATTAAAACTTTTACATCTTTCAGTAACTGCTTTGGCTCAGTAGAGTACCAAGTCACTGAATCACCAACATTGGAGATGCATGAAATGTTTGCAAAATTCAGATCTTTAGCTAAGCCTTAATGTTGGTCCAAAACAGGACAGAGTTGGCCACAGTGGCAGCTGAGTGCTGAGATGGGTTTGGTTCTTTGAGACTTCATCCTATGTGATTCCTTAACTTATTGGTTATCTAATTGTCACATCTCAGACTCTTCAAACCCACCCATTGTCCATGTTGTTTCCATGCCTCCATGCCAATTTAATGCTAACTCATGCCTCCTCCACTGACAGTGATAACTTGTTTCCTCCTTGCCAATTTATACTTCCTTACTCCATATACGCTGTGTATGGAATCAATGAACCCCACAGCAACAGTGGCAAGTGTGAAACTGCTTAGTGTGATGACAAAGTGGAGGGTTGCACTGTTTTCTACTGTTCCCACTCCTCACTGGACACAGTAAATTTTAAATATAACTGGGTAGTGATATATTCAGTTACATAGGTTTCGCACTGTGTCAGGCCCAGTATTAAGAACAAGTCCTCCAGATTTCTTTATCAACAACAAATATTTGAATATTACCAAAGATACAATACTCCAACAAAGATGCAGATTATTGATTAACAGTTTAGGTTATTAATATATGACCTACCTTTCAAAATAAAATTCAACACACAACTACACATCTGAGGAGAAATGAAAGAAATGAAAGCTCTGCAGAAAGTTAACTTTAAAGTACTTTGGCCAAGTATTATTTAAGCTTATGAAAAAAGAGCAAATAGTGTTCTGATTTCAAAGTTCTTCAGCATGCACCACCTGCTGGCCCTATGGTGCTTTCTTGAAACAGTTGTAGTGGCTGATTGCCTTTTTTCTGGAAATGCTGGGGTAGATGCCAATCGATCCCCTTTTGGAATCCTCCATCAGTGGTAGTAATGGTGTGTGGTCAGTTTTCAGCTCATACACTTTTTTGAGATAAATTGTAAAGAAATAGAGAGAGAGAGGAAATGAGAGGACTGATGTTTTTGAGGCAGATGAGATTCTCTCACTGAGTTCATAAATGCAGTAGTCTTATACCACTTACAGTTTGGAGTTTGTGACCTGTCTCCTGGCTTTAGCACAATTTGAACTTGCTGTATCTTGCAGGTGCAACATTGCTGCCACTGAAAGTTAGATTTGTATCACATCACTTCATGACATTAGAAAACACATGAAGTGGTAATCAAACAGGCTATTAACTATGAATAACATGCTTTAAGCATTTGACTTCTGTTAACCTTGTGCAAATAAACATTGATGCATTGCCAAAAGAGATCACAGGGGGAAAAAAGCTTATTGTAACCTGAAAGCGTTTATAGTCGGGCAAAGTCAACATTTCTCAGCATCCATGTAAACAAACTCACAAAGAAATATGTGTCATGGAAAATCTGGTCCAAACCAAGTATGATTGCTTGTTGGGGGTTGGGGGCAGGTGGGAGTGGGAGGCGCTAGGAGATATCTGACTCCACTATAGACCCAACCAGGTTGATAGTGCAGGTCGTGGACTCTCAATCTGCAGTGTTATGGTATAGTGAACCACTAAACACAGACTTGGGTCTTAGTTGCAACTTTAAAATGGCTCTGGAACCCTTGTACGTCTGCAAAAGTGTTAAATAAACCAAATTAAATTAACAATGCTCAACCTTTGTTTTGTACTCAAATATAATCCAGCAAAACTTTGGTTTAATGGCAGTTGGAGTTTTGTTTAAACTGCATTTAATTTGTGTTAATAGGCAGAGCACGTGCTACAAGCTGACTAAATAGGGTTAATTACTTTGTAGGTTCATACTTATGAAACCTGTGATGACCACTCAAGGCCCATGGGCAATCGCTAATTCAGCTCCTTGTGGAGCTTGTTGACTATGAGTTCCCATGGTAACAGGCAAAAGCTTGCCCGGTTGGAACTCATCGCCTGCACCTTAGGGCCCTGTTGTGCCACATTTGTAGTGTCTTGACACCCTGGGCTGAGAGACCCAGGGTCAAGTCCCACCTGCCCCAGAGGTGTGTAATAGCATTCTAAACAGATTGATTAGATAAATAGGTTAAATGAAAACATTTTATAAGACAGACACATTTGCCTCAAATGAGCTCTGTATGTAAGTAACTAATTGGCTATGCAGCTAATGTACTGGTGGTGGTTAGTATTTTCTAAAAAAATGTATAAAAAATCATGGTACTTTGGTGGTGGGAAAGTTGTTCAGTTGTTTGTGATAACACTTCTGGATGTAAAAGCAAAAAAATAGGCAGACCCAGGTTGTGGTTTATAGTTTAAAAGAAGCAAAAGCAAACGTCACGGTGATTTGGTAGTGGGGAAGTCACTCAGTTCTGGGTCTAAAAGTAATAAAAAAGTAATAACTGTCTGTCCTGAGCTGGAACTAGCCTATGTATGCTCTATTTTGATGTTTAACAGTAAATGATGCTCCTTTCCAGTCAGGTTTCCTGAGTCATTATAAGGAACCCCATTGAG
The DNA here is from genome assembly GCF_030684315.1 of Stegostoma tigrinum. NCBI lineage: Eukaryota > Metazoa > Chordata > Chondrichthyes > Orectolobiformes > Stegostomatidae > Stegostoma > Stegostoma tigrinum. The sequence goes on from NC_081355.1 coordinate 113,336,858, forward strand.
TAATAAGCAGATGTTACAGGTCAGGAATGATAATGTAATGTTAATTTTTTTTAAGGAAACATCATGGTGAATTCTGTGAGGTTGTGCTTATGGTGTGAAGCCTTCCTGGGGTAGGCAGCAGGCAGAAAATCAGTACCCCAGTTTTATGTGCCTGATTTTGTTATACCAAACCATTTCAAAGGGGTCATGCTGCAAGAAGGCATGTGAGTCATCTAAATGAAATATTTTTGCAAGTCAAATCTATGTTTGATGTCTTAACTTTGGCTGAACCCTGCCTTTGCCATTAGTATTTAAAAGGAGTGGCCCAGGTCTGCGGCAGTGTAAGTCTTCAAAACGTTTGCTGTCCTTTCAGTTGTTGCTAAGTTTGGTTTTATTCGTCAAGCATTTTTCTAATTGTTTACTAAGCCAAGTGGAACCGACTTTCAAGAATAAACTTGATGGTTATTTGTACAGTTATAAACTAGTTAACAGCTTTCAAAATGGATTCAGAAGGTAAGAAAGAACAAAACCAAAATTGCTGAAAGTGCTCAGCAGGTCAGCAGGTATCTGTGGAAAGAGAAGCAGATTCAATAGGCTGAATTTTACAGGCTCCCAACAGGCAGGAGAACCTGTATAATAAGGTGCTTGTCTTTGAAGGGTGTAGCCTGCTGGCCAACACCTCCCCCCTCCACCCCCCGACCACCACCAACACTACCACTGTCAGTTCACTCCTGCCAATGTTGGTAGGTCCCTTCTTACATTGCATTAGTGCAGTGCACCCCGGCTGTAGTGACCAACTGAAGATAGATGGCTGAGTGTAGTGAGTAAGGGTGAGTACCTGTGATTAAAGCCGAGTAATAGAGGGAGGCTAAATGGCCGAGATAGGGCGAGAGGCTGACTGAGGGTGAATGGCTGAGTGTAGGTGAGTGACTGACTGACCTAGTGAGTCTTAGTGAGTGAGTGTGAGGGTGCCCAGATGCAGCCTGTTCAAGGCATATTTTATCCAAGTGATTTCCTGTGTTCTGTTATCCAAAGCCAACATTGGGAGCTCTTCCATTCAGCAATGCCATCTCCATCTCATTGATTTTGTTTCGAAAAGTCACCAGCTTTTTGTATTATCCCAGCTGTTGTCAGGCAACAATGCAGTTCGCTGGCCTCCTGTGAGTATCCCAATTATTTTATTCATTGACTCATGGACACCAGTATCAGAGGCTCTTAGGTGACCATAGTTTCAGTCACAATTCTCCATAGTTCTTGTATCTTTGGGTACAGTTCAGTGTATAGAGATGTTGGCTGCGTAATACTGTTCTGTGCAAAGATAATTGAGAAATGGAATACTGAACGTACATACACTTCGAATGAAATGGGTACTTCTGAGCCTGTGAACTATGCACTTGGAATGGAAACTGTAGTTACCATCGCTGTAATACTCTCCTTGTTCTAGAAAAATTACTTGCTATTCAACACCAGTACCACAACAGAGGCAGAGTAGCCATAACAATGCTCATGCAATGCAGAAATGTTGCTGTAAGCCTTGAGATATCAGTAACCAGTCACAGGCTAATCTTTTTATAAAAAAAAATTATTAACCTATTTTCTAATCAACCTGTTCAGTGTTGTTATTACATACGTCTAGAGCAGGTGGGACTTGAACCTGCATCACCCTGGTCTAGGGGCAGGGACATTACCATTAGGTCACAAGAGAGCTCATATGGGTTAACTATTCCTTGAAAACCACAACTGGTTCCATCTGAAGTAGAATTATGTGCAAATTGATTTTTGGTTGGATTTTTCAGTTGTTCCTGGCGCACACAGATTATTGCAGTTGGAGGCAGGACACAAAACAGTTATGGTTTTCAACCAGCTTTACATGATTTTTCCTTCTGGGAATTTGTTAGATGGACCATGTACATTGGGTAACTTATAGCTGCAAATGATAATGCATGCAGTCACTTTTTGTGAAAAAGAAATTGTTTGGCGATTGCACTTGTGCACTAATTTGTAGATTAGGCAAGACTGGCTATTCTGTGGTGACTTTGAAAAATCGCCTTCTGTTTATGGGTTTGAGGCAGAAGTCATTAAAGCCTAGAAAATGGAATGTAACCTGGTAGGTATAGCCCATGTGTGAGCACGGGGAGGGGAGGCGAGAGAGAAAGAATTGGTGGGTGGTGCTCCTACACAGGTATCTTGTGCCAATCAGAGACCCCTCACCCCCTGCTTCTACTCTGCGTCTCATTCCAATCCACCTCTTCAACTTTCCCACCACCCCACTTCCCATCAATGTCTAATGCATGTAGTCTTGAGGGGATAGGAATTAGCTGTAGAAGAAATTTCTAAGGATAAAAATGCATTGTAATTAGGAATCTTAATCTCTCAGTTTGCTGTTGTGTCATTAATGTTGAAATGGAGTAAATAAATCAATATGCCATCTGTCCTATGGCTGTACAAATCTGCTGCCAAAGTAGTTACATCTGATTAATATCTCATTTGAAAGCCAACATTTCTGTAAGGTAGTATCCGAGATAGTAGGAACTGCACATGCTGGAGAATCTGGGATAACAAGGTGTAGAGATGGATGAACGCAGCAGGCCAAGCAGCATCAGAGGAGCAGGATTTTTTCTGAAGAAGGGTCTAGGCCCGAAATGTCAGCTTTCCTGCTCCTCTGATGCTGCTTGGCCTGCTGTGTTCATCCAGCCCTGCACCTTGTTGTTTCTGTAACCTAGGTGAGATTATGCGCCTGAATTTCTGGATTGGGTCTAGAACCCACAGTCTGCTGCTTCACAGATGAGGGTCCTATCAACTTCTTCAAATTTGCAGTTTTTAGCTGAAAACAGATGGAATATACAGGAATGTACAAATCCGTAAGAAACCATTGCAGCCCAGTTGATTAATTTGAAATTTGGTATATGCCTGTAATTGAATCCCATTGAGTTACACAATTGGAGCTAAAGTGACTGTTGATTACAATTTGTAAAACTGAGATAACATAATTTGTCTCATGGCATATTTACAGGGATATATGAGATACATTGCATATAGCTGGCCCAAAATAGAGATTAAAAGTCCATTTGGCTTCTTGTTAATTTTGTGAATAGCAAGTACTTTGAAGTGCTTTTAATCAAAGAAAGCCTGGTTGATATTCACCCATATGTTTGATGCCATAGTGCCGCTTAGAATTTTCCAGGCAGAATCTCCTTTGTGCGATAACAGATGGCTATGGATGCATTGCAGACACTGCATTTGGTCTCAGTGGGATAGAAATTAGCTGTAGAAGAAATTTGCCAAGGATAAAAGGCATTTTATTTGGAAATCTTAATCTCTCAGTTGCTGTATCATGAATGTTGTACAGGAGTAAATAAATTAATAGGAAAAGATGCTGGTAATTGATACATTGACTGGGGTTTATGTTGCTCTTAGGCCTTCTCATACCCATCTTTATCTATCTTTATCAGGTACAACTTTGTCTTCCCTTCTCATGTTTTTATCCGGATTCCTTTTAAATGTACCACTGCTGTTCACCTCAACTGCTCCTTAGAGTAAGACTTCATATTCTGTTCACTCTCTGAGGAGAACCTCTATTGGATACATTGCTGACTGTGATATCTTTTTGAGAGAAGACAGGCAGGCTGATGAGCAGGTTGTCAAGCTAAACACTGTAGTATTTGGTATGTGAGTTTAAGGTATCCTCTTGGTCTTGTACTAAAGCCTCAGGATATTTACTACTTGAATGTATTGGTGGAGTGAGTTGTGTGACAAACAATGAATATAATGTAGGGATGGGGATGTGGTATTCAGGCCCTTGTGGCACAGTGGACATGTCCCTGCCCCGGGTTACAAGATGCAGTCCCAGTCCCACTTATGCTGGAAATGTGTCACATGACCATACAGATTGATTAAAAAGTGATCAGGATTTGATTTCCATTTCAGTTATAATGCTTCTAAACAGTTAAGGGCTCTTGTGTCACAGTGGCAACGTTGAGAAGACTTGGGTTTAATTCCTGCCAGCTCCAGAGGTTTGTCAGAACATATCTAAAGAGGTTGATTAAAAATATCCCCAAGTAGTTTAAAAGTGGGCTATTGTGGTATAGTGGTAGTTACCATGCCTTTGGGCCAGAAGGCTCAGGTTCAATTCCAAGTCCCATTTTTTTCAGAGACGTGTTGTAACATTCAAATCAAGGAAAAAGTATTATGGATGCTAGAAACCTGAAAAAGAAACTCAGAATGTTGGAGAACCTCAGCAGATCTGGTAGCATCTGTAAAATAATTCTGCCTCAGAATGTTAACTGTTTCTGTCTCCACAAATGCTGCCAGACCTGCAGAATTTCTCTAAAAATAGCTTTGTTTCACGTAGTATGACTGAACAGGTCAATTAAAGATATCTACGATAGTGGGACTGGAGATGGTAAATTGAGTTGCATTGGTCCTGTCATGCAGGCACCTTAAGGACCCAAAATTGCACATAGAAAGCAATCCCTGAAGGAACAGCAGACATGTACTCCATGTATGTAAAATGGTGTGGTCATGGGAAAATAGAATATCGGGTATCACTGTAACAAGTAACATGAATTAGCACAACCTACCAAACCATCGATGATTTATGAGAATGGTTGATCAAAATTGTGCTAGTGAAAGTACACATCCTTCATGATCCATTGTTACACTGAAGTGTGAATTAAGATTATCAGCAAATTTTAGATTAATTCTGCATAAAGATTCAGAAAACAACAGCTGAAAGCTTGGCAAGGCAGCATTTGACTGCCTTTCAATTAGTGGTGCAAATCAGTTTTAAAGAGCTATCTGGACGCGTCATGCTGTTTTATAACTGTGCCCATTAATTTATTATTCTCTGGGTAAATGTTATTTCAGAGGACTGCTGCTTTGATGCAGATATTTGTTGCAGCATAGATAACAATTGGATATCATTAAAATAAACTAGTAATACTGAGTAATTACTGAAAAGAAACTCTGTACTCATTCCTGACTATTTGGCGCAATTTATGTCTAACACCTTCTAAATCAGATTATTTGATTTTGAAAACTGATGATTCTTGGCAACTTATCAAAATTTAAGTTATCACAATTCAAACTCACTGACACCATATCCTAGTGGGAACAAGAACATAATGGATCGTGAAGAAAGAGGACTGGGAGAGGTTTAGGGCATGGACATCAAGTAGGATTGAGACCAGTGGTTGCTGAAAGGGGAAATCAGACCATGTTATGGGTGAAAGTTGTATAAAGTTTTTTGATTTTGAATCAGCTGGGAGATACAAAACTGAAGGACCAGAGGATGGCTAAGGAAAGCTCTGAATGTTTGAGGCTAAGAGGTGATAGCATTCAGATAGAATAGGGTCTAACCAAATGAAAGAAAAGTATTCTTTTTTACCTTTTTCATCCAGAGCCACTGTTTGTATCAGTAACTTATTTCATGATTAAACGTTTTTCCAAAGCCTTTGAGTTCAGTCTGAAGGAATTTGCCATTTCTGCTGATTGTAGTGATATTATACATCTTCTGTTCTGAATTGAAATTATGCTGACATTAACCCAGCAACTCATTTATTTTCTTTGAAAAGTTAACCATGCTATGCACTGGGAGAGTTGAGGCCTAGGAGTGGAAAGCAGAGAAGGCAGGAGTAGTCATGCAGAAACTGGGGACTAATTACACACTGGTTATGATTGCTCAGTCTAGAACTTCCAGCAGTAACTGAAGTAGTGCACACAAAGCTGAGCTACATATTTGGAATCCTATCTTTAGCTATAATGATCAATACACATTCACAAAGGAAACAAGTCAAGGATAAAATATCTTTGGCAAGTTGAGAACGTGTTGGAAAGGGAAGACCAGAATAATCTGGAAGGGTTAACAATGAGAAATGAATGGAGAGAATTATGCCTATGAGGAGAAAAATGTTGTAACATTTTAAAAATAAAATGGCTATTTATGGATAATTAATAGTATTTGCTGAAATTTTATAATTTAGTGCGTTCACTAGATCATAAATCTCACTTCTGGTTGCACACCAAGTGATGTGATTAGTAAAATGGTTGCACAGCACGGTTGTAAATCATTTTTGAGTAATTTGTTTGATTTTTAAATTTGTTTGATTAATTGTTTTGTTCAATGATTTAATTGATTGGTCATTTTATTTCAGATAATGGTTGTGGATTTGTGATGTAGTCAATAATTTTCAGTCCCGTAAATAGGTATAGTCATTGTTAATGGTGTCACACGAAATAGTTAAAGCACTTTATTCTTAGAATGTGCAGTTTGCTGCCTGGATTTGCAAAATTCATGGAAAACGTTAACTGATAATTCCTCCAGCTGTCAGGTTTTTTTTCCAGTATCTGAAAGTTGTAATTCACCAATCATAGGTTGGCAAACAAAACAAGAGCGACTCATCTTACAACTGTATCTAGTGATTTGTCTTCTGTACTTTTCAGTGCAGTCCTTTTTGTACAGTCTAATTTGGTTGTTTTTAAAATTGATTTATGAAAATGCATGTAGCCTTTTTGAGGGAAGCAGATAGGAAGCAAATGGAGGTTAGCAGACAAATGGGTTGGGGACATGAGAACTATTCTACTCATTGGTTTATGGGCATTCATTCTTGCAGGAAATGAGAAGAAGTGGCAGAGATTGCAAGAAGGGTTAAAAATGAAGGGAATGAGTAAGAGAGAGGAAGATGCAGAATTTCCATGACTCATCCAGAGAGGAAGAAATAGGATATTGATGGGGGTGATTGGGCAGGATGATTGGAGGGTACAGGCTTGTGGGAATGAGAACCTACAATAGGGTGTTCGATGGACGGCAGTACTCATGACTGGGGATGGGACAAGATGGGAGATCCTGAGGACCCCATTTCCTCTGCACCACCACTGTTCTGCAACTATTAGCATTTCTGATTGTTGCCGAACTATCTGCCACTTCCTATTCAAAACAGAGAAAAATATTGCAGAAGGTAGAAGCAGAAAAATTTAAAGATCGAAAGGAGCGACAGTGTGTCACCAGTGGTGGAGGGAGTAACTATAGCATATGAGTGTTCTACTGATTGTTACTCAACATTACATCATATATTCAACACTGAAACAAGCGATTGGCTGGTGTTTAGACGACACACAGACCTCATCACGCCCACCTTCATTTACCTTTATCGGTATAATCTTCTCTTCCTTTCTCACTTGTGTTTATCTAGGTTCCATTTAAATGTACCTTAGCAGTTCACTAAAACTACCCCTTTTTGTAGTGAATTTCAAATTCTGTTCATTCTCTGGGAGAGTCTCAGTTGGATTCATTATTGACAACCCTATCTTGTTATTGTTCAATATTTTTGTTTGCTGTAAGGTGTTTTGTAAATTAACTCCAAAGATTTTGACATAAGCAGTTCTGTTTTCTTTGTGACCCAGAAAAGTGCAGACAACTGATTTATTTGTTTATTTTTTGACCCGGGTTAAAGAAACTTCAAAACCTAAATTCAGAAAATGCTATTTATTTCCTTTTGAGTACATAGGTTGCTTTGTTTAGCTGCCAGCTCTGAACGTTGTCTAGCATACTGTGGGATGAGAAAGAGATAAATGGGGTGAAATTGGTCCTTGTCTGTTTTGCAAAATGAACGATTAAGAATTTGTTTCTCCTTTTACCTTCTATCTGCTTTCATCCTGCATTGAGGTCAATGGGAAAGAAAGTACAAGCAGGTGTTAAAGAGATTGCCTATTCATTATTAACCTTCTTACACTATTGCCAAGGCCCTATTTATGGAATCCCGACAGTGTAAAAGTGGGCCATTCAGCCCATTGAGTACACTCTGACCCTTTGACAGCATCCCACCCAGACCCATCCCCCCAACCCTATCCTTGTAACCCTGCATTTCCCATGCTAATCCACCCAGCCTGCACATCTCTGGACACTGTGGGCAATTTAACATGGACATTCCACCTAACTTGCACATCTTTGGAGGGAACCGGAAGATCCAGAGGCAACCCACTCACACATGGGAGAATGTACACATTCCACACAGACAATCAAGAAAGCTGGAATCAAACTCAGGTCCCTGATGCTGTGAGGCAGCAGTGCTAAACTCTGAGCCACAATGCCTCCAAATAATTAATGGAAAAGAACATCGGACGATGTGCACAAGGCCTGGTTCTTATACGGTTGCAGACCAATTTCAGCTCTATGTTCCATACATTTAATCAGTTACTATGTCATTCTGATTAGAATTTGCTTCGTTTTTGCAAAAATAAGCAAAATATTTTTTATAATGTCCAAGCTGCTTTGTAAGTTCTTTCATATAGCGGTCTGGTTTCTGCTTGCAGACTTGAACGTCTTCTCCCAAGGCAAGGTTGGAAGCTGGGGCCTTTCACTCAGTTGAGAGAGTGACAGGAGCACAGTGACTATTTATAAAGAATTTTCAAATAATTTATGAACTTTGTTGGGAAGCAGATGTTTAGTTAAATATGATACATTAGTTACTAAATTAGAAAGGTGTATGGCACATAATAGATTAAAATGATGGAGACAGCATTCCTGCCTTCAGCTTCCTTGTGCCTTCTAGTTCCTGCCTGGTACACCTTCCATCTGAAGGGGGTACAGCCTGTCAGGTGCCACCTGACAAAGACTGCTCTTTGATTCTGAGCGCTTATTGATGTGCTGCGTATCTAGGAGCTGGTCATTTACCCAGTATCAGTCAGTCACCCTGTTACATCCGTCTAGACCACGGAGTCATGGTAACAGAGTCACTCAGCACGAAAGCTGACATTTTGGTCCAAACAGTTCATACTGAATATAATCCCAAACTATGGGACAGTAGTTCACAATGTCAGGCTAACTGGAGACCCCTCGCCCATCTTCATCGGAAGATTCCAATCTCTTGGCGAACTAAACTTCTGTTTTCCCAGACAGTATATATGTGGTGCCAGGTAGCTGTTTGATATGGAACTGGCCTCGGTAGCCTTTATTGTTACTTTTCTTTTGTCCATGTCTGTCTTTGACAAGAGGGAGTAGTTGTTATAACGGCAGTGGCACAAAGCCTCATGACGCACAAGAAAGATAGGAACAATTCTGTTTTACGGGGATCTCCAATTTCTAACAATGCCACCTTCCTGGCTCTGCCCTGATGAAGTGCAGGATGGAAAGGCTCCTCAGTGGTCTTTCTGTCCAATGTTATTTCACGGCTTTAGCACTTTCCCTTTGAGATACAGCTAGTGGGTTGATGGGGCCTAGCAGGGACGCCTGGGGAGGGGGTTGCTGTTGTCACATGAGAAAGCTGAAAAGCAAATCTCATTGAGCTTCTTGAGGGATCCCTTTTGGCTGAGGCACTCAATTCCAGGCACAGAGTGATCGAGAAACCCAGCAACTGAAGGTGGCTCCTGTCTTCTGATATCCCCACACCCCCACCTACCTATAGCAGGCTGCCACACGAGCAATCCTATCTTTGCAACGTCTTTCCTGCCTCTCATCCAAGTGTGGCCAGGGATCTTTGGTGAGTGACTTGCCAGCAGTTACTGTCATCTCTCGCTAGTTGCGCCGATGTTAGTAAGACACATCTTTGAGGGGGAGGGGGATTTCTGCCCCAAGCTCCTTGATCCTTATAGGTACATGGCTGGCTACTTCACCCGCTGACTAGTATTTGTGACAAAGATCTCGTCAGCTAGTAGGTGAAGCTTGGGGGATAAAAAATAAAAAAATCTGGAATTAGGATTCTAGTGATAACAATGAATCCGTTGCCAATTGTCGGAAAAACCCATCTAGTTCACTAATGTCCTTTAGAGAAGGAAACTGCCATCCCCTCATGATTTAGCCTACATTTGACCCCAGACGCACCCTCATCTCATGAATGAATAAAGAAAAAAAATTCTGCCCTGTGCTTCCAACCTATTTCAGGTTCAATCAAAATTTCTTGAAGTCAATCTCATATCAGCCAGCACTCAGCATCGAGGCGCCAGCCTGTAAAGCTGGAGGGACGTAGGAGCAGACAAGTAGGTTATTCAGTCCATCGAGTCTGCTCTGCTATTCAACGAGATCAGTGAGATCATGGCTGATCTGATAATCCTTAACTCCACTCTCCTGCCTTACCCCCATTATCCTTGATTATAATACTGATTAAAACTCTGTCTGTCTCAGCCTTGACTATGCTCAATGGCCTAACCTTGATTGCCCTCTGTAGTAAATAATTCTACAGATTTCTTGTCCTCCAGGAGAAGAAATTCCTTCTCATCCCTGACTTGAATGTGCAAACCTTTATTCTGAGATTAAGCCCTCTGGACTCTCCAACAGCGGGAAACAACCTGTCCGCATCTACCCTTCCAGGAACCTTCAGAATCTTCTCTTTTTCAATGAAGTAACATCTTATTCTTCTATATTCCAATGAGTACAGGTCCAACCTACGTAACCTCTCCTCATGAGACAATGTTGCCTGGTAGCCTGCTTTCATTGCAGTTTGGGATTTATGAAATTTTCAGGGTCAAATCTTTGTTCTTCCACCTTTCTTAAGGTATTCCTTCTTTCAAATTAGAAATTCTGGAATACAAACACTAGGATTTGTGAACAAAAAAAATCTATTTGAAGTAATTTGGATGTCCATCTTGGCTTGACGTTAGTGTTCTTGCCTTTGAGTTCACAAATTGTGGGGTTCAAACTTAACTCCAGGATTTGAGCTGTTCATTCAGGACTGAGTGTATGCTATACAGCCACTATATTTCAGGTGGGATGTTAAACAAAGGTCCCAAATACATGTAGCATGTTCTATGACATTACTGTAATTATAGAAAGGAAGGGAACTCTTTGGTGTCATGGCTAACCAATATCTCATAATCAGTACTACTAATGACGTGGAGGTGCTGGTGTTGGACTGGGGTGGACAAGGTCAGAAATCACATGACGCCAGGCTGTAGTCCGACAAGTTTATTTGAAAGCATAAGCTTTTGTAGCCTTGGTCCTTAATATCTGAAGAAGGAGTAAGACTCCGAAAGCTTGTGTTTTCAAATAAACCTGTTAGACTACGGACTATATCCTGGTGTTGTCTGATCCCTGACAATATTACTTAGTTAGATTAAATTGTTATTGAATTCACTGGAGTTTGTGGGGCTTTATTCTGGCTCTTAATATTCCATACATTATGATAATAACAGTAATTCACAAGTAATTTGCTGGCCACAGAATGTTTTGAGATACCATGTGGTCATGGTAGGGAATATATAAAAGGAGGAAGAAAAAACAAAAATAAAGTTGCTGGAAAAACTCAGCAGTCTGGCAGCATCTGTGAGGGGAAAAAACAGAGTTAGCATTTTGAAAGAAGTCTGAGGAAGGATGACTGGACCCCGAAATGTTAACTCTGTCTTTTCCTTCACTGACACTGTCAGACCTGCTGAGCTTTTGCAGCAATACTGATTTTGTTCCTAATTTACCACATCCACAGTTCTTTTTGTTTTTATACAAAAGGAAGATCTTGTTTCTGCCATAGCAGGAACCCCTGCTCCTCTGATGCTACTGGGCCCGCTGTGTTCATCCAGCGCTACACCTTGTTATCTGAGATCTTGTTTCTGTTGCTTTCATCAGTTCTTGCTTCTGGCAGACGATGTTTAACCCCAAAAATTAAGGAACTAAATTAGATTGTCATATAACTACTTCCACTGAGTAAAAAGCAGACAGCAAAAACATGCCTAGCAGAATTGGTCAGAGTTCTAAACAGTTTTCATGGTTAGACCACTTTATAATTCTGACTAGAAAGGAGAACAAATCTGTTGCTGCTTAGCCAGCCATGAAAAGCAAAATTGGGTGAGGAGGCAATGTCAATGAAGGACACAGATTACTGGACTCTGGAAGCTAGGAGGAGCATTTATTAACACTTTGAAGTGGCCTACATCAGTCGCATGTTTAGTGGCAAGTTTATCCACTTAGTGACATATATCAGTATTCAGAACATGTTGTATGGCTATTAGTACTTCAAAATTGCACCATGTGTTATTTGACAATCTAGTTTCATAATTCTTACATTTTAGGCGTTGTTGCGGATTTAAGTGTAGTGTATAAGATAATACATGGGAAAACCTGACTAGGAACCTTATAAGTAACGCTAATCTGAATGCAAATTAAACAGCCTTGTGATAATTATATTTAAAGCGTAACTTCTGTTTACCTTACAAGGCCAAGGTTGGAAGTGGGAAAACACTTAACAATATTGTAATGACCCATCTCTAAGTCTAATGGATCCAGAAGGTCAACACTTGCCTCAATAAACAAAATTAAATTATTCATATAGTTCCCAGGAGAAAATGAGTTGAAAACTAGTTATAAACAAAAGTGTTCCTTGCCAGGCCCACCAAAGCTTGTAAACTTCGTTTGAAATGTAAATTATTCATATAGTGATAGAATCAATGAGGGTGTTTAGAAGGAAGAAGATAGTTGATTTTCATTTTTGTTTGCAACATGTAGATGGAGTAGGGAGGCCAGAGAGTTCTTTGAGTATCTGAGTGTATTTCATACAGAGCGGTTGCAGATTTGGTCTTGTAGCAGTTGCAGCAACCGGAGACAGAGAGAAAAAGGGAGAGAGAGACACCTGCTAGCAGGGTCAGTTGGAAAGTTGTAAAGATGCTATGTGAGCAGACTGAGAAAGAAGCAGTCTGCATTTCAGTTTTAGGAAAAGGCAAAGACAAACTGCTGCTCACTAACTCAAAGGGAACAGCAATAAATGTTTTCTGAAGGGTCTAGACCTGAAACGTCAGCCTTCCTGCTCCTCTGATGCTGCATGGCCTGCTGTGTTCATGCAGCTCTACACCTTGTTATCTCAGATTCTCCAACATCTGCATTTCTTGCTATCGCTGAAACAATTTTCACCCACTGCAAAGCGTCTTCTCAGCAATAAATGTTGGTGGAGCCTGCATCTTAATTAGAGAAAATCCTATGACAGAAGAACAAAACTGCAAAAAAAAGGAAGAGGACTAGAGCATACAGCCCATCGAAAGTGGATAGAATTGATGTGCAAGGATATGGGAAAGAGAAAAAAATTGACAGTAACTAATCATACTCATTTGAAGAACTGGTACAGATAAATAGGCCAAATGACCTCCTCCTACAATGTAATAATACTTCCATGATTCTCTGAGCTCAATTTTCCCATCCACTTCTCTATCAAATGGGACTAGATCAGATTAGGATATCTGGTTGGCATGGACAAGTTGGACCAAAGGATGCGTTTCCATGCTGTAAAAGTCTACATCTATGACTCTAAGTCATTAATAATAATTACATTATGAGATGGCGCAAGTCACATGACTCTGAAACATTGTACCAAATAACGTACCAAATAGCACTACTAATGTAATAAAATGTCCTGCGGTGCTTTAGTGCATCATGTACAGCAATAAGTTGACACCAATTGTCAAAAGGAAATCGTAGAACAGTTGACAAGAAGCTTGATCAAAGAGGAAGGTTTTAAGAAACATCGTAAAGAAATAAACAGAGGTAGACCAACAAAGAGGTTTAACGAGATCTTCCAGAGCTGATACCACCTTGTTCAATGTAAATGTTTTGATATATAATAGGGTGGCGGGCAGTTTTACCCAATGCACTAATGATGGGATCTTAATGAATCATTGGACTTCCGTTTTTAAAACATTTCATTAGATATTTGGTTCACCAAATTTCATTCCATGAATCCCCCAGTCAGCACCCTGGGTTTACCTTTGGGAAGATGGGAACAAGAGTAAGCCACTCACCCCCTCACACCTGTTCTGTCACTCAACAGCTGATCTGTGGCCTAACTCTATATACCTGCTTATTGCCCAAACCCTTAATATCTTTGCTGAACAAAAGTTTATCTATTCTCAGATTTAAAATGACCAATCTACTGCCATTGTGGAAGAGAGCTCCAAACATCTACACTTTGTGTGTAGAAGTGCTTCTTAATATCTCCTGATACGCCTGGTCCTAACTTTTAGACTATGCCCGTTGTTCTAGAATCCCCAGTCAGTTTAAACAGTTTATCCAGCCTGTCTTTTCCTGTTAATATAATTAAGACATCAATCAATCTTAACATTCTGAATTCTAGAGAAGTGAGGTTTAATTTGTTTAATCCCTCCTCATAACTTAAACCCTGATGTCTAGGGATCATTCTTGTTAACCCTATGTTATACTCCTGCCAAGGCCAGTATATCTTTCCTAAGGTATGGTGTCCACATCTGCTCATAGTACTCCAAGTGGGGTCTATTTTGGGTTTTGTATAACTGTAGCATAACCTCTGTATTCTTATACTCGAGTCCTCTACATTATAAAGCCCAGAATTCCATTCAACTTTTTAAAATATTTTCTGCGACTGTTTGTGCCATTTTATAGAAACTATGTCTCTTTTGACATCCACTGTATTTATCATCTAGAAAGATAGATCTATCCATCTTCACTCTAAAATGGATAACTTCACATTTGCTTACATTGAACTCCATCTGCCACAGTTTTGCTCATCAACTTAGTCTTGTAATTTTATTCTATCATTTACACTGTCTACAATGCCAGACAACTTTGTTTCATCAGCAAATTTGGAAGTATGACTTATGAAATGAATAATTGAAGCCCTTCCGGGACATCACTGATCTCATCTTGCCAATTTGAATACGTACCCTTTATTTCTGCATTTTTTCACCTGCCACTCAACCAATTTCCCAGCCATTTCAGTAATTTTCCTTCAATTCCTCAGTTAACAATCTCTGATGTGGAACTTTATCAAATGCCTTCTGGAAGTCCAGATGAACAACATCCACAGACCTTCCCCTGTCCATTACCTTCGTCACCACTTCGAAACATTCAGTGATATTAGTCAGGCAGGACCAATCTCTCATAAATCCACGCTGGCTCTCCTTGATTAACTGAAAATTTTCAAGGAGTTCAGTTATCCCATCCTTGGTTATAAGCTCCAACAATTTGTCCTCCACACATGTGTCTAGAAGTTGATCTGGCTAGTCATATAAATGCAGTGGTTACAAGAACAGGACAGACACTAGAATATCTGCAGTGGTAACTCACCTTCTGACTCTTCAAAGCATGTCCACCATCTACAGTGCACAAGTCAGGAGTGTGATGGAATACCCTTTACTGGCACGGATGAGTTTAGCACCAACAATACTCAAGGAGCTTCACACCATCCAGGACAAAGCACCAGATCCACAGGCAGCCATCGTGTGACACCCACACTCAGTAACAGCAGTTCATACCATACACAAGATGTACTGCAAAGCTCCTTAGACAGCACCTTCCAAACTACAGACTACTCCTGTCCAGAGAGACAGGGGCAGTAGATACATGGGAGCACCAGCACCTTCAAATTCCAGTCAAACCGCTCATCATCATGATTTGGAAACATATCCCTGTTCCTTCAGTGTCACTGGGTCAAAATTCTGGAATTCCCTTCCTAATGGCTTTATGGATCTACCTCCTACATGGGTTTCATGACTCATGACTGCCTTCTCAGGGGCAACTAGGGGTGGGTAATAAATTCTCATGAATGAATATTAAAAAATGAACCTGCGTATTTTTTTTTACATTCTGTGGCAAGGAGATGTTTAAATATAGTGTAATGATAGTTCTGCTAGAACCCTTTGACATTCAAGAGTGATTACTAGAATCTCTTCCCTGTGGCCTGAATCTTTGAATGTATGCTGCAATTTATTAAGCAGATGACTGCTGTAAATTCTGTGAGCTTCCGAACTGAACAAGGTTTTTAGCAGTAAGCTGAAATAACATCCTCGGCTAACTGCACTGAAACCTTCATAGAATTAATGATTTTGTTTTTATGCTGAGGTATGTTTTTGAATCATAAAACCAAAATTAAGACCAATGTACACGGTGATGTATAGAAATTACCAATTACAAGCCCAGAAGAGAAATCGAGACAATTAGAGAATCACTGATTAAACGGCGATGTTCACTCAAAATTATATAGTTGTCAGTTCAATTTGCAACTCTTTGAATACTGAAGCAGTCCATGCCTGCATTCAATAAGACCTGGACAGCATTTGGAATGGCTTACTTGGTGGCAAGTAAAATTTGTGAAACACAATTGACAAACAAATGTCCATTCTCAACAAAGAATAATCTAATCCTCTCACCTTGATGTTCATTGGCATTGCTTAATCCCTCACTATCAACATTGTATTGTGTTACCATTGACGAGAAACTGCCCTGTCTTCCCATATAAACACATTAGATATGAGCAAAGATCTGCAGCCATTAACCCAACTTATGACTGACTGAAACCTGTCTGCTATCTGAAAACCATAAGCCAGTATAATGTATTGGAGTACTTTCAACTTGCATAGATGAATGCAGCTCCAACAACATTTAAGGAATTCAAAATCATCCAGTACAATTGTAACCCACTTGATCAGCACCCCATCTACAACCTTAAACATTCATGCCACCCAGGTGCTAACTGAGAGCGGTAGCTATGTGAACCTTCTATATGATGCACTGCAGTAGCTCACCAAGGCTCCCTCGACAACACTTTCGAAACCCCACCTTCTGCCAACTACAGGACGAGGATGCATGGAAATGCGACCACCTACAACTTACATACTCCACTGACTATGTGGCCATTTCTGCACTTTCACTGGGTCTAAGTCCTAAGGTGTTTTTTCTAACAGCACTATGTGTACCTATAACATATGGAGTGGTATGGTTCAAGAAGTCTGCTCACGGATGTCCACATTCCACGTATGAATAAAAAAAACACGAGATTGCATTTTAAACAGCTGAAGTTGTGGGACAAAAGGAACTGAAAACAGTAGGAAGAACACAATTTAGAAACCCTGGGAATGAACAGGCTTTCATTTTCCAATATGTCTTCAATGTAGTGAGTTTACACTGAAGAAAGACTTTCTGAGCTTTTGCCTATTTATGTGCCCACATGCTTAGTGAAAGATTGTTGGCAATGTCTATTATATTTTAATGACCCTGCCTGTCCATAAGGATATTCTACCCACTTATGGTTATAGATGTACGCACCATAGGGAAAACTTGAAAGGAAATTCAAATGAACACTAACCAATGTAGTTTTTCTGAAATTAAGAAGGACCAAAAGGCTGCATTAGAGATTTGTCTTTAGAGATGTTTTGAGGTAAGACAGGCCTTTTGTGCTGTATTCTGGAGTATGAAGTACATTTTCCAAGCAAAAATGGGAAAGTGAAACTTACTAACAAGAATTAGAACATAGAACAGTTCAGAACAGGAACAGGCCCTTCAGCCCAGTACGTATCATTCTAAATTAATCCCATCTGCCTGCACATGGTCCATATTTCTTCAATCCATGCCTGTTCATGTGTCTGTCCAGATGCCTCCTAATGATTACATTAAGTCTAGTTCTAAATTACACTTGCTCAGGATACAAGGACAATCAATTTAGAAAGCCAAAGAGCTGCGGATGCTGTAAGTCAGTAGCTGGAAAAGTTCAGCAGGTCTCGCAATATCTGTGGAGGAGAAAACAGAGTTAACGTTTCCGGTCCAGTGACAGCTCTGAGTCCAGTTCTGAGGAAGAGTCACCAGACCCAAAGCATTAACTCTGTTTTCTTCTCCACAGATGCTGCCAGACCTGACAATCAACTTAGTTTCATAATACAAAATTATTGATCAGTTTAGTAAACCTTATTTCGATTGGCTCATGGCTTAGTGCCAGTACAATCTGTCCGCGAAACATATTGACACTACTTAAAAGTTGTGATTATATAATAGATGCCTTTGGCCTGAAGTAATTTTCCAAAATGTCAAGCCTTGCTTCAGTCACCAAGTTCAGATAAAGTATCGAACGTAGATGGATAGAACAAAAACGGTTTATTTGTAATCATGGAAATTAGGTAGCACAAAATCTTAGAACACGTTCCAGTTTAGTGTACTTGAAGAGATTTTTCAATCAATTTCTTTCAATTACTCTGTGGTAAAATGGGCATAGGTGATTGAAACTATAGCTGAAATCATTAATGTCATATTTCCACCCATTTAACATCCCAATTCATTTTCTTCTTGGCCAGAAATGTACAGGCTTGTTGTGAATTACATTTACGTTAGGTCTGAAGAAGGGATCACACAGTTTCCCAACTCAGCAAGCAATTCGGACAGTAAGTAGGTATGTTGGCCTTCATTGCACGAGGAATTGAGTTCAGAAGCAAGGCTGACTAATAGACATTATACAGGACTTTGGTGAGACCACGTCTGGAGTATTAGATGGTGTTTTGGTCTCTCTACCTAAGAAAGGCTGTACTTGCTTTAGAAGGAATGCAGTGAAGATTCACTTGGCTGATACCAGGACTGTTTTATGAGAAGAGATTGGTTTGACTGGTCTTGTATTCATTAAAAGGACAAGAAGGGACCTGATTGAAATGTATAAAGTTCTAACAGAGCTGGACTGCCTAGAAGCAGGGAAGATGGTTTCCCTGACTGGGAGCCTAGAACCCAGGTAAGGAGAAGTGATCTGGCTTCCTTGGTAACTCATCTCCCCTACTCGGTTGGTCACAACAAGATAATTTTAGAAGGATCCCTTCCCCTGTGGACACCTTTCTCCCTGACTGGAGTGAACTTTTGTGCTAAAATGAGTCAGCTTTTCTGGAATTACAAAAAGAGAGTTTATTAATGACTAAATGTGAGAAGAAATAGTAACGCAACAACAGCCGTTAAGTTAGAAATAAGAGGTGAATCCAAAAAGATTCAAGTTAACAACAGATACACAGATCAGTCTCTGTCTTTTCATGAAGAATGGATAGTTGAACATTTGAGCTATTGCAGTAAGTGCTTCTGGTATTGTTGATGTTAGCAGTTGAACAATAGATTTTGAAATTCTTGGTTTTGTAGGTTGATTAAAACCCCTTTTACCTGATTCCTTTTGACTATGGCCAGACCTGAAGACTTCCTCGAAAATTTTCAGTGTTTAATGAAGATGCCTTGCTCCCTTTCACTTCCCAACTGCTGTATGGAGAACACAGGATGAGCACATTTAAATATCCCTGCCCTCCAGGTAAGGAATTAAAAAAAAACACTGGCACTCAGGCTACTCATCAGAGGCTTTGATTCACCTCAAAGAATGTATCCTTTGGGCGTTACCTGCTGCTGGCCTTGTAGACTGATGTTGACCAGCAATAGCCCACCTTTGTCATACCCACCCTTCCTTCTTCAGAGGGAGCAAGGATATTGGATGTGTCAGACCCATAGTGAATCCATCCAGTAGCTGTGTGAAGAAAATAAGCAGTGATATGAGCACCTCTGTGTTCATAGCCATCATTGGCACAGCAGCTGAGCAATGAAATATTCAAATCCTCTCATGGGTCATTCTTAAACCTCAAACTCCCACCACACCCTTTGCGCTCTCCTCGACTTGGACTGGCTTAACTTTATGTTAAAAGTGAACAATTAGTAAGATCTAGAGACGGAACAAGGATGCAACTTCACCTGGAACCACCCTGTCATCTTCAAGCCCATCTGAACATCACTATCTGCCTTCTCTCTGTGAACCTTGAGCCTCCCATAATGACCATTGAACTTGCGATAAGTGGATGTGTCATCTTTACCCTTGACCGTAACCCCTCCCTCATCGTAGAGGTTCCTCCACTGACCCTAGACCTTCCCTCACCATTCCTGCAAAGCCCTGAGTTGCTCTTTGAGAGCTCATGTTACCCTTAGCTCCAACTGGACCTATGCTCTACTGTGTTGATCTCCCTCACACCTATGACTGTGGAACTACTTCATGACAGACAGCCTCCTCACATTGATGCCCAGAACATGACAGAACTGAACCTGACCATTAGCTTTTCATGTTGGATCTCAAAACTGCTGAATCACACTGACCAAATCCAAGATGTTAGCCCCTTTCTGATGTGTGTTTTCATGTCCCACATCTTACACAGTTCCCTTCCTTGAATATCTTTGGATACTAAAGCTACAGACCTCCAGCCCACCTCTCCCCTGCTTACCCTGAAATCATCCTTGCCCGTTCTGGCCCAGCATTCAAGCTGGCAGTCTCCTGCTTCCTTCTCCTGTGCCACAGGTGTCCACAAAAACAACCACCCACATCAGATCCAAATAGACAAACTCCACTTGTACATGCACCCTTACATAACCGTAAACAAGGGGCGCAAGTTTTCTGTGTTTCTGCTGACATGTTGAAAGCAGGACTGAATTTGAAAAGACAGTAGGATAACGAGTATTCATGGGATGCAATTGTGATGAAGATAGGAGACAACCACCAGATAGTGTGAGGCCTCGCTCACTGCCAAATTAATCCTTAGTCCCTAACACACTCAAAAACGTCTGTTTCTCTCTCCATAGATTCTGCAAGACCTGTTGAGTTTCTCCAGTGTTCTTTGTGTTCGTTTTAGAGTTCCAGGATCTGCAGTATTTTGTCTTTATTTTTCCCTGTCAACTCTGTCCAGATCCTGTGAGATTTTGAATGTCTGCATCAAATATTTTATCAACTTTCTATTGTCCAAAGAAAACTGTCCCGATTTGTGAAAGGTTTTTAATTACTTTCTTTTAATTTCCTCAGCCCCTTACTCATATTGACCTTTCAGTTCATCTTAAGAAAGAGAAAAAAAATGCACTTTGCACCTTACAAAAACAGAAACATATATGTGAAGGGGACATGTGCAATGGTCTCTTGGGCCACCTTGATATAGGAAAGATGTTGTTAAATGTGAAAGAATTGAGAAAAGATTTATAAAGTTGTTGCCAGGGTTGGAGGGTTTGAGCTTTCGGGAGAGGCTGAATAGGCTTGGACAGTTTTTCCTGGAGTGTCAGAGGCTGAGGGTGACCTAATAGAAGTTTATAAATCACGAGGGGCATGGAGAGGGTGAATAGTCAAAGTTTTCTCCCCAGGTTAGGGGAGTCCAAAATTAAGTTTAAGGTGAGAGGGAAAAGACTTGAAGGGGTCCAAAAGGACAACTTTTTCATGCAGAGCGTGGTGCATGTGTAAAATGAACTGCTAGAGGAAGTAGTGAAGGCAGGTATGATCACAACATTTTAAAGGCATCTGGATGGGTATATGAATAGGAAGGGTTAGAGGGAAATGGGCCAAATGCTGGCAAATGGGACTAAGACATCTGATCCTCATAGACGAGTTGGACTGAAGGAGCTGTTTCCGTGCTGTATGTCTCTATGACTGTATGACCCCTACAGTATGATACGTTCTGAGTGTTTCTCTGTTTGTAAGTGCATATAACATGTACCACGAAGATTGGATTCTTGTTGAGATAGATGTCTTGATGTTTATTAACAACACTAACTGTTTATGCTGTCATAAAAATCACAGAATTGTACATGGTCTTGGTTCTGTGCTTTTGATGTTATGGCTACATTACATGACTGTAATACTACACATAACTCATTGCAGTGACTACACATTGCACTGACTCGTTTGCATTGTGCTGCCAAATGTGAGTTGATGACATTCATGTTGCAATGCCACCTACCTTCTTAAAGGCACAGTGCATTTTGGGATCTATGCAATAAAACAACAGTGAAGAGACAAGTGTGGGAGAATGTGTGTTAATAACTTTATTATGTGAAGGAGTAACACTGAAAATTGTTCTACAGTTAATTTGTGTTCAACACGGATAAAATTCCATCATATAGCTAACACAGTCTTTTCCCTTACATATTGTATCAAGCCACAGCTTATTTGTATTCCAAAGATGTTAGCACCTTCAGAACCACCTTTCCAAAAGTTCAACCTGTGTTCAGCTGTTCATTTTATTGCTGGAGATGGCATTAAACAAACTAAAATCTGACAATGCTTGTTTCTGGAGTATTACTATAAGCAGAAAGTCGATGATCTGCATGTAAGATCATATCATTCTGTCTTTACAGAGGTTAAATTAATTTAGTTTCTTTAAATTGAGACAAGTTACATTATAACAATAACTTTTAAAGTGTGATATGGAAAAGTTTATTTGGAATTGTTGTGGTGGAGAATAGAGAAAGTTGGATTTGATAAATTTAGGAAAGAAACCTATGTACCTATTACCAAAGATGTAAGAGGAGTTAATTCTTTTGGGAATTATGGGAGGAGATGGCTGCGAAATGGCATCTTGCCATTAATGTTGCTTTTTATAGCAGTATTTAAAATGAGTGGATTAGAAATTGCAGTGTGTGCACACTCAAATTCCCAATATCCACTCCCAGTGGATAAGCTCAACATCTGTTGAGTATCAGTCATTGTGTTTCCCACCCAGTTATATTGTAACTGTTCGAGAATAGGTAGTATTGTATGTTTGCTGATAATTAATGTCGTCTGATAAAAGGAAAGGGTGTCCTTAGAATAACAAGTCAGTGTTTTTATGCTTAAACTCCTCTCTCTAACCACTCCCACTTTCCGTTCCATGATGAGCAAAACTTAGCAAAAACAGGAGTGTTGAAACAACTCTTCAGACGCTGACATCCCATCACTAATCACCTTTTATTGACATATGCACAGCCTTTGCCAATAGCACTGCCTCTCATTGAGTAGGGCATCCAGGTCCTCAATACCCCTGACATTTATGCTTTCATGTTACCCAGGTGTCCCTGATTGGACCAGGTGAACAGCCACAATCAGGGAACTGATATTCTTTGATGTCCAGTTTGTTGACCTTATTACAGTCAATACAAGTGTATTTTTGTTGGGTTTCATGGAGGGTTTCTGTCTGTAAGATGTGTTCTTATGCTAGTATCAGAGATAATGGGAACTGCAGATGCTGGAGAATCCAAGATAATAAAGTGTGAAGCTGGATGAACACTGCAGGCCAAGCAGCATCTCAGGAGCACAAAAGCTGACGCTTCGGGCCTAGATCCTTCATCAGAGAGGGGGATGGGTTGAGGGTTCTGGAATAAATAGGGAGAGAGGGGGAGGCAGACCGAAGATGGAGAGTAAAGAAGATAGGTGGAGAGGAGAGTATAGGTGGGGAGGTAGGGAGGGGATAGGTCAGTCCAGGGAAGACGGACAGGTCAAGGAGGTGGGATGAGGTTAGTAGGTAGCTGGGGGTGCGGCTTGGTGTGGGAGGAAGGGATGGGTGAGAGAAAGAACCGGTTAGGGAGGCAGAGACAGGTTGGACTGGTTTTGGGATGCAGTGGGTGGGGGGGAAGAGCTGGGCTGGTTGTGTGGTGCAGTGGGGGGAGGGGACGAACTGGGCTGGTTTAGGGATGCAGTAGGAGAAGGGGAGATTTTGAAACTGGTGAAGTCCACATTGATACCATTAGGCTGCAGGGTTCCCAGGCGGAATATGAGTTGCTGTTCCTGCAACCTTCGGGTGGCATCATTGTGGCAGTGCAGGAGGCCCATGATGGACATGTCATCAAGAGAATGGGAGGGGGAGTGGAAATGGTTTGCGACTGGGAGGTGCAGTTGTTTGTTGCGAACTGAGCGGAGGTGTTCTGCAAAGCGGTCTCCAAGCCTCCGCTTGGTTTCCCCAATGTAGAGGAAGCCACACCGGGTACAGTGGATGCAGTATACCACATTGGCAGATGTGCAGGTGAACCTCTGCTTAATGTGGAATGTCATCTTGGGGCCTGGGATAGGGGTGAGGGAGGAGGTGTGGAGGCAAGTGTAGCATTTCCTGCGGTTGCAGGGGAAGGTGCCGGGTGTGGTGGGGTTGGAGGGCAGTGTGGAGCGAACAAGGGAGTCACGGAGAGAGTGGTCTCTCCGGAAAGCAGACAGGGGTGGGGATGGAAAAATGTCTTGGGTGGTGGGGTCGGATTGTAAATGGCGGAAGTGTCGGAGGATGATGCGTTGTATCCGGAGGTTGGTAGGGTGGTGTATGAGAACGAGGGGGATCCTCTTTGGGCGGTTGTGGCGGGGGCGGGGTGTGAGGGATGTGTTGCGGGAAATACGGGAGATGCGGTCAAGGGCGTTCTCGATCACTGTGGTGGGAAAGTTGCGGTCCTTAAAGAACTTGGACATCTGGGATGTGCGGGAGTGGAATGTCTTTTCGTGGGAGCAGATGCGGCGGAGGCGGAGGAATTGGGAATAGGGGATGGAATTTTTGCAGGAGGGTGGGTGGGAGGGGGTGTATTCTAGGTAGCTGTGGGAGTCAGTGGGCTTGAAATGGACATCAGTTACAAGCTGGTTGCCAGCTCTTCATCTCCAACTGCCGTCGAGACATTAACCGCCTCAACCTCTCCACCCCTCTCACCCACTCCAACCTCTCCCCCGCAGAACGGGCAGCCATCCGCTCCCTCCGCTCCAACCCCAACCTCACCATCAAACCCGCAGACAAGGGTGGCGCAGTGGTAGTATGGCGCACTGACCTCTACATCGCCGAGGCCAGATGCCAACTCTCCGACACCACCTCCTACTGCCCCCTCGATCATGACCCCACACCCGAGCACCAAACCATCATCTCCAACACCATTCATGACCTCATCACCTCAGGGGACCTCCCACCCACAGCCTCCAACCTCATTGTTCCCCAACCCCACACGGCCCGTTTCTATCTCCTTCCCAAAATCCACAAACCTGCCTGCCCTGGTCGACCCATCATCTCAGCCTGCTCCTGCCCCACCGAACTCACCTCCACTTCTCTGGACTCCATTTTCTCCCCTTTGGTCCAGGAACTCCCCACCTACGTCCGTGACACCACCCACGCCCTCCACCTCCTCCAGGACTTCCAATTCCCTGGCCCCCAACACCTCATCTTCACCATGGACGTCCAGTCCCTATACACCTGCATTCCGCATGCAGATGGCCTCAAGGCCCTCCGCTTCTTCCTGTCCCGCAGGCCCGACCAGTCCCCCTCCACCGACACCCTCATCCGCCTAGCTGAACTCGTCCTCACCCTCAACAACTTCTCTTTTGACTCCTCCCACTTCCTACAGACTAAGGGGGTGGCCATGGGCACCCGCATGGGCCCCAGCTATGCCTGCCTCTTTGTAGGTTACGTGGAACAGTCCCTCTTCTGCACCTACACAGGCCCCAAACCCCACCTCTTCCTCCGGTACATTGATGACTTTATCGGCGCCGCCTCTTGCTCCCCAGAGGAGCTCGAAAAGTTCATCCACTTCACCAACACCTTCCGCCCCAACCTTCAGTTCACCTGGGCCATCTCCAGCACATCCCTCACCTTCCTGGACCTCTCAGTCTCCATCTCAGGCAAACAGCTTGTAACTGATGTCCATTTCAAGCCCACCGACTCCCACAGCTACCTAGAATACACCTCCTCCCACCCACCCTCCTGCAAAAATTCCATCCCCTATTCCCAATTCCTCCGCCTCTGCCGCATCTGCTCCCACGAAAAGACATTCCACTCCCGCACATCCCAGATGTCCAAGTTCTTCAAGGACCGCAACTTTCCCCCCACAGTGATTGAGAACGCCCTTGACCGCGTCTCCCGTATTTCCCGCAACACATCCCTCACACCCCGCCACCGCCACAACCGCCCAAAGAGGATCCCCCTCGTTCTCACACACCACCCTACCAACCTCCGGATACAATGCATCATCCTCCGACACTTCCGCCATTTACAATCCGACCCCACCACCCAAGACATTTTTCCATCCCCACCCCTGTCTGCTTTCCGGAGAGACTACTCTCTCCGTGACTCCCTTGTTCACTCCACACTGCCCTCCAACCCCACCACACCCGGCACCTTCTCCTGCAACTGCAGGAAATGCTACACTTGCCTCCACACCTCCTCCCTCACCCCTATCCCAGGCCCCAAGATGACATTCTACATTAAGCAGAGGTTCACCTGCACATCTGCCAATGTGGTATACTGCATCCACTGTACCCGGTGTGGCATCCTCTACATTGGGGAAACCAAGCGGAGGCTTGGAGACCGCTTTGCAGAACACCTCCTCTCAGTTCGCAACAAACAACTGCACCTCCCAGTCGCAAACCATTTCTTCTCCCCCTCCCATTCTCTAGATGACATGTCCATCATGGGCCTCCTGCAGTGTCACAATGATGCCACCCGAAGGTTGCAGGAACAGCAACTCATATTCCGCCTGGGAACCCTGCAGCCTAATGGTATCAATGTGGACTTCACCAGTTTCAAAATCTCCCCTTCCCCAACTGCATCCCTAAACCAGCCCAGCTCGTCCCCTCCCCCCACTGCACCACACAACCAGCCCAGCTCTTCCCCCCTACCCACTGCATCCCAAAACCAGTCCAACCTGTCTCTGCCTCCCTAACCGGTTTTTCCTCTCACCCATCCCTTCCTCCCACCCCAAGCCGCACCCCCATCTACCTACTAACCTCATCCCACCTCCTTGACCTGTCCGTCTTCCCTGGACTGACCTATTCCCTCCCTACCTCCCCACCTATACTCTCTCCACCTATCTTCTTTACTCTCCATCTTCGGTCTGCCTCCCCCTCTCTCCCTATTTATTCCAGTTCCCTCTCCCCATCCCCCTCTCTGATGAAGGGTCTAGGCCCGAAACGTCAGCTTTTGTGCTCCTGAGACGCTGCTTGGCCTGCTGTGTTCATCCAGCCTCACATTTTATTATCTTGGTGTTCTTATGCTGTTGTACCAAACTCGCTTCACTAACAAGGTAGCATGCTGCTATGTCAGCCCTCTTGTCAGTGCTAGCTGGATTCTCCCACTCACTTTATGCGGAGGTACTTGCCGCTGCTGAGATATTCCGAGAGCCCTGGCTCTGAGGCAGCATATAAAGTCTATTGCATGCCCGGTCTAACATTTGTAGACCAGAGCTGCCCTGCACGATTGAAGACATTTGCCTGCAGATGAGTGGTTCTCAGCTTTGTGCACAGGGACCTAGAAATGCTGATGGACTGGATGGTGCAGAAGTGGGTTGTCCTCTTCCCTTAGGACCACAGAGAAGACACCAGCTCCCAGTAGTCTGGTCCAAGATTATGATCTGGGCCAGAGCAATCTTCATGGTCTAGGCAATCAAATGACATTCCCTACTTTGCCAGGGTAAATGTCATAATCTTCCCACTCCCATCTGACACTCACTCATCCCCACAATGACATCCACCTCCCACCAAGGGTTGTGCTCTACCACTCTCATTGTTGCATGCGACATCTTCCTTTACTCACAATTACCACCACCCACCCCCAAAACCCCCCACAATGCTGACCTCGCATTCCATCTGTGCTGCCTGCTCACCCACTTGGGATGCCTCACAACTTCTCCCCCCATCTGAACCAGCACTAATAGTTGTAGCAGCTGCTTTCATCTCACTCAGTCCCTGACTTTGTCTCATTGCAGGAGCAAACAGCCCATAATAGGGCTGAAAGAGGCAGAATGGGTGGTTGGGTGCCCAACATTCCTCTCCTCATCCCCTACCAGGAGAAGTATGCCTTCTTCACTATCCTTTCTACCTGGGACTCCACTTTCAATCAACTGTGAACATGCACTCCAAGGTCTCTGTGCAACAACATCCCAGGACCTTACCATTAAGTGTATAAGTCCTACCCTGATCTCTCTAAGCGGATAAGTGACCGTGTCCAAGCCCTTGGAATGATATCAGATGCAGTGCCTAATTTGTTGTATAAGGATCCTTTGCCTGCAAGGGTTATCCCTGGACTTGACTGACAGCTGTTGGCCTTAGACTTTGAGACGTGGCTGATTGCTTGAGCAGATGCAGTGACTTTGGTGTGCATGTGGTTGGCATAAGGCATAGTTGTTATACTAACATAGCATGATGCCACATAGCAACATGTCCGTCCCATTGGCTGATGACTGCTGACACGCATGACAAATTGTCTGGCTTTGTGCTTGCCTTTTAGGCCTGGCTGAGGGACCAGAGTGGAAAAATGCGAGGTTATGTTGACCCTTAACTGTAAGAACCACTATCAGTGCTAAGGAGACTTTAGCTGAGTGAGACAAATGTCAAGTGAGTAAACTAAAAAAATTGGTTAAAGTTGGACTTTAGTTCCTTTGGGGACAGGGGTGCTTGAATTAAACTCTCCAGAGTGAGAGCTGAGTGGGAGAGGACAAAACGCATGGCTCAACAGGCTGACCTGCAGGGTGACCATTCATGGAGTGATCTCACAGACCACATTGTGACATGAGTGAAGGAATAGAAGCTGTTTGGTGAGGAGGCTTGGTGATTATTTCTAGACTTTAAAATAAAAGTAATGTCGTCAGTTTGTGTTTAGGTCCCCACAGTTTTCCTTTTTATTTAAAGGCTAAATAAATATAGGATTGATACAGGTGATTTTTTAAAAAGTATAAATTAGTATTACAGTAAAGTGTAAAGAGCAGGAGTAATTAATTTAGAAAATAAGTCAGTATGATAGTGATGTTAGGATCGATGATGTGTTGCTGCAGCAGTATATGGAAGCTGCTGGACATCAAGGTGATCCAGAGCAAATATATCATAGTAAGCTTTTGAACTTTGAATTGAGGAGTTGGAATCCAAGCTGCAGATATTGCGCCAGATCAGGGAATGGTGAATGTGACAACACACCCCCAGGCTATGCAATTTAGATTTGGCCTGTGATCGTACCACAGGGTTATCCAGTAATGACAGAGATGAGGAGGAATTTCATTTCACAGAGGGTAGTGAATCTGTGGAATTCTTTACTGCAGAGGACTTAAAGATAAGGCCACTAAGTAGATTCAGAGTTGAGATCAACAGAATCTTAATCTGTAAGGTAATCCTGGGCTATGGCGAAAAGGCAGGAAAACGGAGTTGAGGATTATTGGATCAGCTCATTGAATGGCAAAGCTACTCAGTGGGCTAAAAGGCTTACGAGTGCTCAAGCATAGAGTCATAGTCTAACTTGCACATGCCAACCTGATATCCTAGATAAATCTAGTCCCATTTGCCAGCATTTGGCCCATATCCCTCTAAACCCTTCCTATTCAGATGCCTTTGAAATGTTATAATTGTACCAGCCTCCACCATTTCCTGTGGCAGCTCATTCCATAAACGCACCACTCTCTGGGTGAAAATTTCATCCCTTACGCCCCTTTTAAATCTTTCCACTCTCACCTTGAACCTATGCCATCTAGTTTTAGACTCCTCCCCCTCATGATTTATAAACTTTGTAGGGTCACCCCTCAGCCACTGACATTCCAGGGAAAATTGCCCCAGCCTATTCAACCTCCCCCTACAGCTCAAACCCTCCAAACCTGACAACATCCTTATAAATCTTTTCTGAACCCTTTCAAGTTTCACAACATCCTCCTAAAGCAGGGAGTCCAGAATTGCACACAGTATTTCAAAAGTGGCCTAACCAATATCCTGTACAGCTGCAACATGATCTCCAGACTCCTATTCTCAACGCACTGACAAATAAAGCCAAGCATACCGAACATCTTCTTCACTACCTGTCTACCTGGGACTCCACTTTCAAGCAACTGTGAACCTGCCCTCCAAGATCTCTTTGTGCAACAACAACCCCAGGACCTTACCATTAAGTGTATAAGTCCTGTCCTGATTTGCCTTTCCAAATTGCAGCACCTCACATTTATCTAAATTTTCCTCCATCTGCCACTCCTCAACCCATTGACCCATCTGATCAAGATCCCATTGCAGTCTGAGGTGACCTTCTTCGCTGTCCACTATACCTCCATGTTATGGCCTGTTCTAAAAAAAAACTCATTTCTAGGAGAGAGACAGCACTAGTTTTCTAATCCTATTTAGGACTGCTCCAAACTGCCCTAAAAACGTGCAATGTCTAAACTCTAATCACTCTTGATTATTCTGAACTAAAAACAAACTGTTGTTCTTCAATGTTTACTCCAACTGTCATAAACCACCAGGAGAAACAATTTCCTCTTAACATTCCAGGGGTTTATTTGCTGCCTTACACATACTGAATTAGACTATTGTTCTGGAAGAACTGTCCAGCCTAGTTTGTTTTAAAAACCTTTCACAAAAATATGACTCTTTTAAAAGCCAAGCCCAAAATATGACAAATCACACACATTTCATCACATCACTTCTTTATCTGCTATATTATTTGTGTGGTCCTGGAGAGGAGCAAGACTTAGAAAGGCAGAAAAAATGGTTGAATATCAGATTTAAAAAAAATTTTAACAAGCTTCCTCTCGTGTCTGTATGTGCCTACTATTTTGTTGGAATGAATGGAATAAAGTATGTGGCCCTTTTGTCATCACTGTAGAAATTGTATTTGAAACATATGAATGGTTGTATTTCAAAATGCAGAACATCAAACAATGTATGGATTTTTGGAAGCAAATGAAGTGTCTTGGCATTTAACCAACCAGCATCAAACAGCATTTAACATGTTATGAATAATTCATATTTTACAGCTGCATTCCATTTTCTCTGGTTGGTTGAAGACTTGTAAAAGTCCTCATGTAATTGGTGTCAAAACTTTCAAACATTTGATATGTCCCACTTACATTAAGTCTTTGTGTAATTCTGTAAAGCAAAATACATTGCCCTCAGTATAACACAAATGATAAGTCATTGCTTCCTTGAAACATTAAATTAAGTGAACATTTCTGATTAATCATGTGATGTGCCTATGTTCTACGGTATTTGATTGATTAAATAGAAAGACAAAGATGAGTGCCTTTATTAGAATTATACAATGAAGAAACCTTGTACAATGATTGCTGAAAATCGCAATTACTTACCTGGCTCATAATGTTAGACATTACAGAAAAGCAAGTTTATTTTTTCTGGTTGCTGACAGATTAAGGCCCTACTTTCAACTTCAGGCCAATTTTAGGCAGTTGTGCCACAATTAGTTGCAATTTATCTCCTGCTCCAGAAGTGAATTTTTACTCTGTCTTAAGGTACCAAATTATTAGTACAGTGCGGAGTTGGAGGAGCACAGCCAGCCAGGCAGTGTCGGAGGAGCGGAAAACTGACGTTTCAGCTGACCCGAAACGTCAGTTTTCCTCCTCCTCAGATGCTGCCTGGCCTGCTGTGTTCCTCCAGCTTCACACTGTGTTATCTCAGACTCCAGTATCAGCAGTTCTTCCTTAACGTACGATAAACGGCTAAGGATCCGGGATTGTATTCATTAGAGTTTAGAAGGTTGAGGGGAGATCTAATAGAAACTTACAAGATAATGTATGGCTTAGAAAGGGTGGACACTGGGAAGTTGTTTCCATTAGGTGGGGAGACCAGTGGAGTTGAAATGCCCATCAGCCATGATTAAATGGCAGAGTGAACTCGATGGGCCGAATGGCCTTACTTCTACTCCTATGTCTTATGGTCTTATGGTCTTACTATCTCTAAATTGTTGGTACAATTTATCTTGTTTTGACATCTTCTCAATCACCAGATTTCAAGTCTATCTGCCCATAAATACTGAACAAAAATGTAGACAGTATCATGGCAAGGAATTATTGTAATTTCATGGTATCATCACAGAATTGGAAGATTGGCATTTATACTGTGCACTTCTGGCCCTGCAAGTGGATAGTTGGTAATCTCCTGGAAGCATTCACTGTTAATTTTTTTTAACATTGCCTTCCAGTCAATTAGTTAGTTTTCAATATCCCACATATTCATTACTTCCATGAAATTGCCCAGGTCAGAGATCTTACTTGATTGTCAAAAATTCTGCTTCCCTCTTCCATCCGAGAGTCTAAATACATAAACTACTTAAAAGTGGTAGTCAGGTACAAAATACAATCAATAAGTTTAATGTGCTGTTGGCCCTAATTTGATTACAAAGAGGAGAAACATATTCTTCAGTTATATAGAGCCTTGGTCAGATCCTATATCAAGTTCTCTCTCCACCTGAGAGAAGATATTCATCCAGGAGTCTGCACAATGCAGATTTACTAGAATAAAACTGAGACTTAGAAAGGTAAATTATAAGATTGGGTGTGTAAAACCTGACCTGTAATCCCTTGAGTATTGAAGATTAACGAAATCAGATCCAATGTATTGAAAGGTGGCAATAAAATGGTTAAAGATAAAATATTCCCTTTGGATGCTCAAGAATAAGGGGACATAATTTTAAAATTACTGTTTGGCTGTTTGGGAAGGAAACCAGGAAGCACTTCCTTCATAGAAAGAAAAAAACCTGGAATTCGTCTCTTGTCCTGCCCCGATCTCTAAATGTCTGTGAACAAGTGGAGCTTTCAAGATGACCCCAATAGATTTTTGTTGTGTAGCAATATCAAGGAGCTGAGTCAGGTAAATGGAGTTGGGAAACAGATCAGTCATAACTGTGGAATAGGTGTGAGGGGGTAAATGGCTTATTCTTGTTATTTTAGTAATATAATGTGCTAACTCATGTGTTGTTATATTAAATTTGAAGTCTGTTATTTTATTCCAAAATTTATTCAAACTGGAACTTTATAATATTTTATTTTTGCTTTAAGTATATCAGGTCTCCTTTGTGCTCATATTTTGTTCTTGTTCTTCCTTGTTGCCAATGGCCTCGTCCTGTACCAAACCATTTTACCTCCCAAGGTCTGTCTTGTCTCATTCCGTTTAATTCCCCTGTCACAATCCACCTCACTCCCTATTGCCTATCCACTCACAGTCCACCTCATGCCTGTAGTCTAGTCCCGTTACAATCCACCTCACTCTGAATGGTTTAATCCTGTTACAGTCCATTTCACTCCTCTGTGATCTGATTCTCCAGTGGCCTTGTTTGCTCGTTTTCCCACGAGGATGTCATTCCAGTAAAGTTTGAATTTCACGTGTTTCGATTCTGACATCCTGTCAGGAATCGAGTGTTCTCAAACGCAAATGAGCTAATTTCAAAACTGTTGGTTGTAAATTATGCAAAACATTCAGGATGAGCTGCATAAGTCGTTGCTAGTAATTAGTTTGTAAGTCGAGCTTTTTATTGTCAATTTTAATGCATACGGCTGTTGTATTTGCTGCAAAAAAAATCAGTATCAGAATAATATTATGCTGAACTAAACTTGACTGAGACATAAATAGGCTGGATATTGCACTAGTATGATGCAAAACTGCCAGTGTTCAGCATCATCGCTCCCCCGAAACTGAGAGCAACTTCTGGACCATACACATGCGCAAATCCTGAAGCCACTGTTAGTAATTCTATGCTTCTGCATTGGGTATTAGTTTAGACCAAGAATGGAGTCAACGATTATTTAGGGATAGGCAGGAAAGTGGAGTTGTGGCCACATGCAGTTCAACCATGAGAATGTTGAAGAGTGGAGCAGGTTAATGGCGCTGAATGGCCTATTCTTGCTCCTAATTTTTATGTGTAAATGCTTTTGAAAAGTTGCACTTTGCCTCTGGGTTCCTGCATCCCAGGGAAGTCCTGACTGCTGTCCAGTTACGTGTCTGAGTGCCCTCAATACAGATGATGCACCGTCAAAGAGGGGTTGAAGGGCTGTCACTGGCTATCCAGCAGTGGGCAATATTCCTGTTACCCCTTTAAATACATTCCCGATTGTTTCTGAGGTTCAATGTCACTGGAGAGCTCTGCACATCTGAAAAAAAACTGCTGGAAGCATTCAGCAAGGTTGACAGCACATGTGGAAAGAGAGTTGTTGTAAGCGGTGGAGTTTTATTGGAATGGGAGGGTACCCAAATGTCATGACGTTACGCTGGCCCTGAACCGATGGAGCAGTGAATTGAGTATACTATATTGAAGGAAAGACAAGTAAAGCACTATTACTTCTGGAACCAATTTACATTTATAGAGGCAGAGAAGGGAAGAGATAAAAGGAAAGAAGTAACAGGGCAGGTTTGGGAAGATGCCATGACACAGGATAGCATTGTTGGGACAGTTAAGGAATGGATGAGTGTCGTAGGGAGAATAGACCATTGACATTGAACTTGCCGGGTGGATAGGGCGAGATGGTGAGAGGAGACTTGTTTGATGGTGGCATTGTCCTGGAAGTGATAGAAGTATTGGAGGATGCTTACTTGAATGCTGGATCTGGAAGAAATATAGGAACTGGAACAGACACAGTAAAGGGTCCCATAAACTACAGTCAGGACCAGGGAGGTGGAAAGTAGGGCCTGCTTTTCTTTCCATTTTCAAGCCTCTTAACACACCAAACCAAATCATGTGTGCTATTTTTACCACTTTCAAGATTCACCTGTTAATTTTCTTTAACTAAAACATTTTATTCTTAGCACAACCTCATCTGAATGTGTCAAGCTAATTTCTATTGACATTGTGTACCTAAAACCTGCTCATGAAATCTCCACACTTCTCCCCACCCCATCATGTGTTAAAAACCTCAGTGGGATGATAATTTGCGGAATAAACTGTTTGAATTACTGCAGGATTTCACAATAAATCCAAATGTTTGGCACAAAATATAGCCTGAGTGTGGAGTTTTACATAAACCCCTTGAGGTAATGAAAATACCACTTTTTAAGTAGATCTCATTAATATAAAATTCTTCACCTTATTTACTATTTTACTGTGAACTAATTTATTTGCTCTTCTTAATTCCTAGCGATTTGCTGTCCTCCCGGTATGTGGAGCGCACTGTTGGTGCAAAGGGAAACTTTGTTCAGTCAAGGGTAAGTCTGACATTAATTCTTTTCCTTGTGGTAAGCTTCAAAATGTTACAGCTTTGTGAAATTTGTACAGGTAGTTCTCCTAGAACACGATAATTGCATTCTTGTGTGTCCTCACACTATAGAAAATCACATTATCGAAAATCGACATAGAAAATAGTGTTAGAGGGAAATTGCTGTAGAAAATTGCCAAACCGTACAGTAGAAAAGTTTGCATTAACCAAACAGCATTCACCATTCACCAGTTGCTTTACAGCCAGTTTGCGTTAACAAAACACGTGTTAGAGCAGAAATACTTGTACTAGGCTTTTCAAGCAGAGAATTTGATCTGATTTTCATATGTTTTTGAGAATATTCACAGACTATCTCTGCACCAGAAGCAGCCATTGACTAAAATGAAGCAACGTTGAGCAGATTCAGCAGCGACCAGTAATATCTTTTGTTTTCAGGTGTTTTTAAATCCAATATTATTCTTAAGGACGCACATTTACAGATATGTTTTATGAAGATATGGTATATATAAATATATGATAATGCAGCTTTAAGCTGCAGCTCGTTTGGATGTACAATAACATATTTTACAATGCCATTGTTCATTTAAGTGCAATTTGTACATATATTTTCAGAAGACATTTTATAAAGTCAGTAGTCTTCTGATCGCACAATGCTATCGCAGCGTTGATATATTCACTCTCTAGGTATGACACTGGAAATAATGTGGGCACCTCATTTAATCTTGGCTTGTGGTGTCGTTTAGGACTGGGTTCAGCTAGGATACATTTGTCAGGGCCATTGCCTTTTATATAAAAGCAGAAATAGCTGTAGAAACTCAGCACATCTGGCAGCATCTCAGTAGAGCAAGCAGATTAGCCTTTTTATTAACTGAAGTTCAAAAGAACGGTTACTGAACCCAAAATGTTGACGCTGCTTTCTGTCCGCAGACGTTGTCAGACCTGCTGAGTTTCTCCACTAGTTTCTGTTTTTGTTTCAGCACCCGCAGTTATTTGTTTTAATCCATTGCCTTTCTTGTTTACCAACAATGCTATGTTGTTTTCTTCAGAGAAGAGAAGACATTTGATAGAGCTACTTAAATTGTAGAGAGAAATTGTTCCCATTGGCAGAAAGATCAAAAAGCAATGGACACAGTTTTAAAGTGATAAGCAAAAGAGCCAAAGACGATGAAGTAAACCCTTTTATTATGCAATGAATGGTTACCATCTGGAAAGCACTGTCTGAAACAGTGCTGCAAACACATTTAGTTGTGGACTGAGGGAAAAGAATAAAAAACAAATTCCAGGGCTCCTTGGAAATGCTGGGTTATTAGGACTAGCTGTATTGATCTTGTATCCTCCTGTGTTGTAATTATTCTGTGAAGCTATGAATGGAACATTCATGAGGCACAGATAATTTTATTTTGTCAGTTGACTGGAGAGCCGAAGAAAACCCAATGCTGCCTTTACCAGGGATGCCCCGCCGACCATCTGCCAGCCAGGCATTGGCAACACCATCAGTGGGCTTTCGCTTGGAATCAAAGACGCTGGGAGTAGAAATCCCATCCAGTGAGAGCTGCCAGCCAGTCTGAGGGTGACAGTTCCACAGAGAAGATTTTGGCTGATGCAGGAATTACACTGTAGTGATAGGTTATTAGAGGGCCCAGGAGACAAGTCACTAATGTGGGGTTCCCCAGTTGCAGGTTGAAGGAAGGTTGGAGGGAGCAGTGGTTCAGGTCTATGGCTCCTGGCAAATACCCCCCTACCTGTTGTTCAGGCCCTCAAACAGGCACTGATTGCCTTTGATTGTAGGACCTTCTCCCCTCCATATTCCCCACTGTGTCCCCAGAGTTGCTCATAAGATGCCAGTGATCATGCACCCCACTGGTTGGGTTGGGTTAATTCCAACAGCAGTAGACTGATACTTTTAGTCATTCTTAAGTAGACACATAAGAGCTCGATTGGTGCTGGGAGCAGGTTGGTTGATAATAACCCTGCAGCCCAATGGTATCAATGTGGACTTCACCAGCTTCAAAATCTCCCCTTCCCCCACCGCATCCCAAAACCAGCCCAGTTCGTCCCCTCCCCCCACTGCACCACACAACCAGCCCAGCTCTTCCCCTCCACCCACTGCATCTCAAAACCAGTCCAACCTGTCTCTGCCTCCCTAACCTGTTCTTCCTCTCACCCATCCCTTCCTCCCACTCCAAGCTGCACCTCCATCTCCTACCTACTAACTTCATCCCACCTCCTTGACCTGTCCGTCTTCCCTGGACTGACCTATCCCCTCCCTACCTCTCCACCTATACTCTCCTCTCCACCTATCTTCTTTTCTCTCCATCTTCGGTCTGCCTCCCCCTCTGTCCCTATTTATTCCAGAACCCTCACCCCATCCCCCTCTCTGATGAAGGGTCTAGGCCCGAAACGTCAGCTTTTGTGCTCCTGAGATGCGGCTGGGCCTGCTGTGTTCATCCAGCCTCACATTTCATTATCTTGGTTGATAATGGAGATTCCTCTCCAGAACTCCAGTGGACACAAGAGGATTTGACTGCACCAACAGTTGGCCTAATTAACTCCTGTCCCCAGTTCCAAATTTAACAGCATCAGGAGAAGCAGATACTACCCTGTGGTTCTGTAGTTTCACTGCTGGGGGAGAAGGAAGTGCATTTGAGAAGTGATTCATAACATTCTCTCGACACTCTCCTGTCGAACACTCCCAGAACAGGAACAGCATGGGGTTACA
The DNA here is from genome assembly GCF_030684315.1 of Stegostoma tigrinum. Lineage (NCBI taxonomy): Eukaryota > Metazoa > Chordata > Chondrichthyes > Orectolobiformes > Stegostomatidae > Stegostoma > Stegostoma tigrinum. The sequence continues at coordinate 113,373,925 of NC_081355.1, forward strand.
GGCTGAGTGGTGACCTTACAGAGGATTACAAAATAAAGAGGGGCACGGATAGGGTAAGTAGTCAAGGTATTTTTACTAGGGTGGGGATGTCCAAAACTAGTGGGCATAAGGTTTAAGGTGAGTGGGGGAAGATATAAAACAGACCTGAGGGTAACGTTTTCATGCAGAGGGCGGTCTCTCTATGGAACAAGTTGCAGAGGCAGCACAATTACAACATTTAAAAGGCATCAGGAAGGGTATATGAATAGGAAGGGTTTAGAAGGATGTGGGCCAAATGCAACGAGATCAGATTGGGATGTCCAGTCAGTGTGGACAAGTTGGACTGAAGGGTCTGTTTCCACGCTGTATGACTCTATTCTCCTCCTATCCACATGGACTTGAATCAGAGGCACAGATTCAAATCCCAGAAGATTTACAAAGTCGTCAGGTTTCAGGAGTTGGGATACCTGTTGATTAATGTGGCTTAATTACTATAATTATTAAACCATTACTCCACTGTCCCATGCAAAAAACTGCATGTAAAATCTCTCACTTTCTGATTTTTGACAAAAGACATCCAGTAAGATAGTTAATCTAATGATCATTTACATTCACATATATGTTAAATGATGCTGTTGTACTTAGAATCGTAGAACTTCCAGTAGAGAAGGAGGCCATTTGACCAATTGCCTCTGTCCCGTCTCCCGTAAGAGTCACTCAGCTAGCCCCATTAGAGTCAGAGGTATACAGCATGGAAATGGACCTTTCGATTCGTCTTGTCTATGCCGACCAGATATCCTAAATTAATCTAGTCCCATTTGCCAGCATTTGGCTCATTTCCTTCTAAACCCTTCCTAATCATATACCCATTCAGATGCCTTTTAAATGTTGCAATTGTACCACTTCCTCTGGCAACTCGTTCCATAACGCACCACCCTCTGTGTGAAAAAGTTGCCATTAGGTCCCTTTTAAATCTTTCTCCTCTCACCTGAAACCTTGGCCCTCCAGTTCTGGACTCCCCCCATCCTGGGGAGAGGACCTTGGCTATTCACCCTATCAAAGCCCCTCGTGATTTTATATATCTCTATAAGGTCACCCCTCATCCTCCGATGCTCCAGGAAATATAGCCCCAGGCTATTCAGCTTCTCCCTATAGCTCAAACCCTCCAACCCTGGCAACATACATGCAAATCTTTTCCGAACCCTTTCAAATTTCACATCCTCCTTACAGCAGGAAAGCTAGAACTGAACGCAGTATTCCAAAAGTGGTCTAACCAGTGGCCTCTACAGCTGCAAATTCAGTGCGCTGACCAATAAGTTCGAAAAGTAGAAAAAACACAGTCCCAGTACTGATCCCTGGGGAACACCACTTTCAGTTCATCTCCAATCTACCCCCATCTTTTAGCCAACTTCTAATCCATGCTGCCAAGGACCCATCCATCCCAGAAATTTCTGATTTGCTAACCATGTGGCACCTCATCAAATGCTTCCTAAAAGTCCAAATATTCAACACCCATAGCACTGTCTTTATCCATCGTCTGTGCCACCCTATCAAAACACTCAATTAAATTATCAGACATCACCTCTATTAACATCAAGCTGACAGGTTTGTAGTTTCCTGGGTTATCCCCTTGTCACTTCCTGAACAATATCACATCTGCAATTCTCCAGTCCTCTGGGACTAACCCTGTGTTCAGAGAGGGATGGAAAATTCGTGTCAGTGGCTTCACAATTTGATCACTTAGGTCTGTCTCTAGGATGTATCCCATCTGGGCCTAGTGATTCCTCTACATGGAGTGCTGTCAGCCTTTTTAGCACCTCTTCTTTATTTGTCACCTTATTGTTCAGTTGCTTAATACCCACATTTTCAACCATGCCATTGTCACCATTTTCTAATTTGGTAAAGACAGAAGCAAAATACTAATTTAGTAAGTCTGTCTTTGCCATTGCTTCAGTGAGCAGCCTACCCTGCTCGTTTCTTATGGGCCCCACTCTATTTTTCACTAATCTTTCACCAATAATATTTATAAACCTATTGATTAAAGCTTTCCAATATAGTAGTTTCTGAAACCTCATGGCTTTATAAGTCATCTGGGATTTGGTAGTGTGCTCCTGTTTGAGCTACTAACGGGGCTGATGGGAAGATTTTTCTGCACCACCTTCAGCTACAGTATTTTGGCTGGATATAGGCTGTGTCAGAAGATTAAGGGGATTTGATTTATGCCTGCAAAGGAAATTCATTCTTTGACTACACAGGCCGCTGGTAATTTACCACCCAGATATATTGCCGGCTTGTGTACTCCATTACTATCCAATGAGAAAAGTTAAAAATCTTCATGCCGTTACAGCTTGTCTACATTTCCTTTATATCTGCTCAATGGTTTCTGTAAAGCCATAAGATCCTGTGAATACTACCAGAGTAAGAATATACATTTTAACATGACTCAGCAGAACCAACTAAGCCAGCTATGTTTTATTGTATACTGAGTCTGCACAATGCCAGATGACTCAGACAGAAAATATATCAATGCAGGAGAATCCTTGAAAAAGCCAGATAGTGTTATCTTTATTTGTGTATATAAATTAAAGCAGCCTCATTTAATATGGTCATTCTGATTTGTATGTAATCCTGTCTGTTTGTTGACAATAGATAATTGAGCCTTGTACGCTGCCCACTGCTACTGTCATTACCACCAGCAAACAACCTGAGCACGGAACAGCATGAAGTGCAATTTCATTGATCAATATAATCGCTACCAAAGAAATAAGCTCCTAAATTCTGGCAGGCGCTTATTGCTATTTGCTTTAGAAGCCAGAAGATGCAGACATATATGTGGGTGAAGGAGTTGGATTCCTGTAAAATGTCTGATTTGGCTGGTATCAATTGATCACCAGAGTGATTGGAAATAATGGTGTGGACTCCTAATTATTCAAAGCGATGAATGTGGTGTTGCTGACAATTTGTTATTTGATAGCACAAAATGTTTCAGCTGCTTATCAGGCTTTTTGGAAACTGGGATCAGGAGTTAACATGGAGAAGACCAGATGATGGAATTGTGCTGAAGCACTTATCATTAACTTCTGGGACATGAGTTTGATTCTTTCTTAAATTAAGGATAGAAACGTCTCTTCCCTGTTAGCTGCAAAAGTCTGATGTGAAATGAGCTTTAACCAACTTTTCTCTAGTTATTAATTGGATGAGTGGCCTTACAGGCTAGCCAAGCAACAGTCCAACATAATTTAATCTCTTGAGACATCCATCACTCGTCTCGAATATGTCCTGTCCTACCAATAGAGGTGGCAGTACAGACATAGGGAGTTCTCTGGGAGTCATCAACATCGACTCCAGATTCTATGAAGTTTCATGCCATCAAGTTTAACAATAGTAAAGAAACTCCTTGCTTATGATCACCTACTTGCCCTCCGTCACCTGATGAATCTGTTCTATGATAAATACTACTTCGAAGAAGTGCTGAAGAAGCGTTGGGCAAAGAATTTAGTCTGGGTGGTGGGACTTCAATGTCTGTCACCCAGTGTGGTTTGGTGACACCACTGTTGTCCAGACTGGCCTTGTCCTTAAATGGAATAGATTTAGTGCAGACTCAGTAATACAAAATTGGACATCGATGAGGCACTGTGAACATTCAGCAGCAGAATTTTATTCAGCCACAACCTGTAAGCCAATGGCCTGGCATATCCCCCATTCTACAGTTACCATCAAGCCAGTAGTGGGATGTGTAGAGGATGGAATGAGGTGCTAACCTGGTAAAGCAATAACATAGCTACTTTGAGTTACCAAATACAAAGGACATTGATTGTGTTTGTTAAGAGGCCAATCATCTCAGCCCCAGATCATCGCTGCAGGAATGCCTCAGGATAGTATCTCTGGCCCAGCTTCTTCATCAATAGCCTTCTGTCATTATTGCTTGCATGATGTTCACTCATATTCATGACTTTTTGGATACTAAAGTAATCTCTGCCCATATACAACATGACTTGGACAATTTTTAGACTTAGGCTAATAAATAACAAATAATATATGCACCATTGAGTGCCAGGCAATGACCATCTCCAATAAGAGAAAAATTAGCATTTCCCGTCACATTTAATTTCAATGTCATTGCTTCACTGAATTCCCCAACATAAATATACTAGAGATTGGAGATAATGGGAACTGCAGATGCTGGAGAATCCAAGATAACAAAGTGTGGGGCAGGATGAACACAGCAGGCCAAGCAGCATCTTAGAAGCACAAAAGATGACGTTTTGGGTCGAGATGAAACATCAGCTTTTGTGCTCCTAAAATGCTGCTTGGCCTGCTGTGTTCATCCAGCTTCACACTTTGTTTTACTGGAGATTGCTTATGCTTGACTGGAAACTGAACCAGACCAGCTATAAAGACAAGGTGGCTGCAAGCTAATAAGAGGTGTGAGAATTCTGCACTGAGTAACTCACCTCCTGACTCCCCAAAGCCAATTTATTACCTGCAAGGCACAGTCAGAAGTGTGATAGGATAGTTTTCACTTGTTTGAATTACTGAGCTCTAACGAACTCAGGAAGATCAACCATATTCAGGACAAGGCAGCCACTTAATCATTACACCATCCTTCACTATAAATATTCACATTTTCCAATGCCAGTGCATATTGTGCACTACACCACAGGAAGTATTGCGGTAGGTTGAGCAGAATCCTTTGTCAGCTCTTTCCAAATCCACAACCTGTACTAGGTAGAAGGCCAACAGCAGAAGAGACATGGAACACCATCAACTGCAAGTTTCCCTCCCAGGTCATACATCATTGGAACTAGATTGTCAAACCTTCACTGTCACTGTGTCAAAAACCTAAGAATCCTTTCCTAACAGCATTGTGGATGACCCTACAACTGCAGTTATTCAAAAAAGCAGCTCAGCACCAACTTCCCAATGACAATTAGGACTGGCCAACAGACGCCAGCCTTGCTAGCAGCACTCACATTCCATGAAAGAAAAGAGTGGACACATTTCTGGGTTTTAGGAGCACCTATATTTCAACACCATTGATGCAGTCTGATTCCCCAGAGATCAAAAAGAAGCGGTTGCAGAAGGGAAGATATGTGATTAACTGCTTTTTGTTGTTAAGCAAGTGGTGATGGACTTTTACCTCTACTGAAAGCAGTGTGGTCACAGGAATGCATACTTCTGTATCCACTTTATCCATTCAGCATTTGTTCATCTTAGTCAACTTGTGCTCAGTAGTATGAGAGAAGGTTGTATTGCATGTATTATACATCATAAGATAAAAAGGACATGTTTCTGTATCCACTTTACCTGTTGAACAGTTTGTTGAAATTTGATTATTAGAGAGATCTGCATTCCAGAAGCAGCATTTTATCGATCTGGACTACTGATGTGATTTAACAGCACTTACCATTATGCCAGAGTGAGATTTACTGCATAAATAATACAAATAATCTAGTAAGTGTAATGTTACCAAAGCTTTTTCATAGCAGATGCCCATGTTCTCATAGTAAACTTCAGCTCCTGCTTCAGCTTCAGCTCCAAAACATTTTTTGATTTTGTAATTTAGAGTTGAAAAGACGGAAATCCTCTTTGAAAAGCAAAGCAAACTCGCAAAATTTTAGAAGGTGCGTTGAAACCTCTTCCAGTTTAATTAAGGATTACTAGGGCATACTAAGAAATTCTGCAAACTACACATGATCAGAACATCACATCTTTTTTTTCTCCTTTGTTTTTCTTTTTAGAAATGTTAACATAATTAGTTTTTATCCTCATCACCAAATCACCATGACTTTTTTTAATAACTAATCACCACCAGTAAAGTACCTATGTAGCCAATTAGATATTTACATGCAAAGCCCGTTACAGGTAATGTAACCCATGAAAGGAGGTAGGGAGAATGGGAAATCAAAATGGAGTTGAAGGGGGAAATAAAGCATTGTATCCCCTATATTGCTCACCTCTCTATAAAGGTGTCGAGAGCATTGGTGGACACCACATGCTCCCTCTGTACGAAAAGCATGAACATAACCACAGAAGAAGGGAAGACAGTCAGCAGGTTTGATTACTTCCACAGCCTGCTGCCTGGACCTGTTAATAGCCAACCTGACCAGGCCCAAGGGTAGATCCATGAGGAGGACTTCTGATCTGCCCACACCCTTCTGCACCAGATACCAAAGATCCGGAGCGTAGGGCTGAAGTGCAACAAGAAACACAGCAAAAGATTTTTCACATATCTGAAGCAGGGCAGCAAATGTCTGTAATCAATATTTATGTAATATATATAGTCCATGGACTCCACTGTCCTACGAAATAAATAACGCTGCATCTTTTATGTTGAAATGAGTGATTAATAACTGGTAAGCATCATTAAAGATGTCGCAACTTCCCCATGTCTGTGTAAAAAACAAACTGTGACAACATTTGTCCAGTGAAATTTAACAAATCAGAATAAAATTTGGTCATGGGATGGGGTTAATGAAGCTCTTTCCTCCTTTAGGTGTCTACTGAGTTTGGAATGCCTTAATGTAGCAGCAGAAACTGCATGCTCTATTTCCAGGGACAGCTGAGCATAAATGTCGCCACAGGAGCGAGGCAAGCATTCTGTCTGAGACTGTGCACTGCCTGGACCTCTAATTGACATGCCAGGCCGAGGAGCTGCTGTAGGAGGAGGTCCTTCAATTTGACCACTCCCTTCTGCACCTGGTGGCCAGATATCAGGTCCATCAGATTATAGGGTAAGCAGGAATTAAGGAGTAGCCACTTTGAGCCATGGTGGAGCAGCTTGTGTACTTCAACTAGACATGAAATACTGTCGCATCCAGGCTGTAGAATTTGCAGACAAGCTTGGAGTCTGTGAATCTGACAATTGGACTGTACTCTGGTAACCTCTTTACCTCAAATTCTCAATAGAAATTGAGAGGACTTCCACCTAATGACGCCTGAGGTGGGGTTCTCTGCCTCCTCTGGATGGTGATAGCATGCCAGCGTATTTCTTGTTGGCAGCCAAGGCTGAGGAAATGGAGAATGTACAATAACTGGCCCACGTGCACGGAATGAATGGCTGTCCATGATCTTGTCCACTCCCTTCATAGGTAAAGAGCTTTGAGCCATTATGGTGCACATGATGTGCATACAACTTCTTCATCCTCTGCCCATGACTCCCTCCCCCTCCATCCACTGCCTCAGGGAACTTCTTGAATTAATTATTGGGAAATCTAAACCTACTGTCTTTGCTTCTTGCTTCAAACATCATTGTGTTGCTGCAGACTGTACTCCTTTCCCTGGCAACCATGTGAAATGTGTCATGTTTAATACATGATGAACTTGTGACCACATATTCATGCCATCACTGAAATTGTCTACATTTCCACCTCTGCACCATCATCTGATTCAGCTGTTGCTGAAACCTGATAAAATGCATTGATATGCTCACACTTGATTCTTTCGACAATGTCAGCCTTCCACGTTCTACCTGCAGTAAACTTTAGGACATGCAAGACTCTGCTTTCTCGCTAGCATCAAGTTACATTTGCTTATCACCCATGTGTTGTCTAAATGAGATCACTTCCTGATTCAGTCTCACCTTTATTTTAAAGTGGTTGTTTTCAAATCATTCCGTGGCTTTTCATTTGACATTTGCAATTTGTGTTTGAGCTTACAATTCAAAGCTTCTTTCTTGAGAAACCTGGTCTCTGGAGTCTCCTGCAGCCCCACACCTGATGAGAACTCCTGAGATGAGATAGAGAGGTTGTAATTCTGGCCCCATGAGCACCTCTCAATTCCATTGCTCACCATCAGAGACCTCTCTTTAGCCCCCAAGGCCTGAAGCTCTAGATTTGCCTCTCTGCCTTATTACCTCTCCTGTCATCTTTAAAATGTTCCTCAAAACCTGCCTCTTTTAAAAAGAATGCACTGCTTATCTGCTTTAATATTGTCTGATGCAATGCCAAATCTTATGTAATAATATATCCCTGAAGTGCTTAGGAACTTCTTGAAAATCAAATTAAAGGCATTATACAAATGCAGGTAACAAGCTGTAGAGCTGGCTGAACACAGCATTAGAGGAGCAGGAAGGCTGACGTTTCAGGCCTAGACCCTTCTTCAGAAATGAGGGACGGGACGGGGGTTCTGAAATAAATAGGGAGATAGGGGGAGTTGGATAGAAGATGGATAAAGGAGAAGATAGGTGAAGAGGAGACAGACCGGTCAAAGAGGCGGGTTGGAGCCAGTAAAGGTGAGTGTAGGTGGGGAGTTAGGGAGGAGATAGGTCAGTTCAGGGAGGACAGATAGGTCAAGGTGGTGGGATGAGGTTAATAGGGAGGAGATGAGGGTGGAGCTTGAGGTGGGAGGAGGGGATAGGTGGGAGAAAGCACAGGTTAGGGAGGCTGGGCTGGTTTTGGGATGTGGTGGGGGAGAGGAAATTTTTAAGCTTTTGAAGTCCGTATTGATACCTGGATTCCCAAGCAGGATTCCCAAGCGGAATATGAGGTACTGTTTCTACAAGCTTCAGGTAGCATTGTTGTGGCACTGCAGGAGGCCCAGGATGGACATGTTGTCTGAGGAATTGGAGGGGTAGTTGAAATGGTCTGTGAATGGGCGGTGCAGTTATTTAGTGCGAACCGAGCGTAGGTGTTCTGCAAAGTGGCCCCCAAGCCTCTGCTTGGTTTCCCCGATGTAGAGGAGGTCACAACGGGAACAGTGGATGCAGTATACCACATTAGCAGATTTGCAGGTGAACATCAGCTTGATGTGGAAAGTCTTCTTAGGGCCTGGAATGTGGGTGAGGTGGAAGGTGTGGGGGCAAGTGTAGTACTTCCTGTGGTTGCAGGGAAAAGTGCCGGGTGTGGTGGGGCTGGAGGGGAGTGTGGAGCGGACAAGGGAGTCACGGAGAGAGTGGTCCCACCATAAGGGTGGGGAGGTAAAAATGTCTTTGGTGGTGGGGTTGGATTACAGATGGCGGAAGTCTCGGAGGATGATGCGTTGGACCCGGATGTTGGTGGGGTAGTACGTGAGATAAGATATCTCAGATGAAATAATTTGTGTTTATCTGTGTCTGTGTCTGTGTGTGTGTGTGTGTGTGTGTGTGTGTGTGTGTGTGTGTCTGTGTGTGTGTGTGTGTGTGTGTGTCTGTGTGTGTCTGTGTGTGTGTGTGAGAGAGAGAGAGAGAGAGGGTCTGCCTCACAAAAACACAGACACATACACAAATGAATTATTTTATCTAAGATATTTGTGTAGTTGCAGATACATTCTGTTTTGCTCAAAAAAACCTAACCCCAGTTTCTGCATTGTCTGACCTGAGGTATCACCTCTTGTATACATTGATAAAACCTTTAATTATCTTAGAGAAATGACTTGAGAGGAATCTGGATTTTGCATTTTAATCAGTAGTTTCCTTCCTTACTGATTAAAGATTCAACAAGAAGCAGCCAGTTTCAGGGTTGGTACCTTTCTGCCTATAAATTCTGTGTTGTATACCTTCTCTCTCACACTACGTCTGAGGAAGGGGCTGAGCTCTGAAGGCTTGCATTTTCAAATAAACCTGTTGGACTATAGCCTGGTATCATATGATATTTGACCTTGTGCACCCCAGTCCAACACCGGAATCTCCACAACAGTTCTAAAGGGTCATCCCTTCATTTTGAAGCTGTGCCCTTGGGCCCTAATCTCTCTAATAGTCAAAACATCTTCACCATTTCCACTCAATCCAGGCTTCTCAGTATTCTTCAAGTTTCAATAAGATCTTTCCCGAACATCTTTCTAAACTCCATCGAGCACAGACCCAGAGTCATCAATCATTCCTCAAGCCCTTCATCGCGAGGATTGTTCTTGTAGCCTTCCTCAGGACCCCCTCCAAGACCAGGACATCCTTCTTTAGATACGGGGCTCAAAACCGCTCGCAATATTCCAAACATAATCTAACCAGCCCTTTATACAGCCTCAGCAGTATATCTCTGTTCTTGTATTCCAACCCTCTTGAAATTAATGCTTCTTACCTGTTGCCTTCTTAACTGCCACCTGAACTCTATGTTAACCTAAAGAAAATCCTAAACTAGGACTCCGAAGTCCCTTTGTGTTTTAGATTTACAGAGCCACTGTCCAGTAATAAAATAGTCACTGCCTCTCTTCTTCCTACCAAAGCCATAATATCACACTTTCAAACATTGTATTCGATCTGCCACTTATTTCCCCACACTTCTAGTCTGTTCAGGTCCTTCTGCAGCCTTCCCACTTCCTCGACACTACCTGTTCCTCCACCTATCTTTACTTTGGCAACAAGGCTTTCAGTTTCTTTGTCAAGATTGTTAATGTACAATAGTTGAGGTCCCAACACTGACCCTTATGGAACTCCACTAGTCAACAGCTGCCATCCTGAAAAAGGCTCCTTTATCTCCATTCTGCCTTCTGTCAGCCAATCCTCTATCCATGCCAGTACTTTGCCCTAAACCAGTGGGCAGTTATCTTATTTCTCAGTCTCCTATGTGACACCTTATTGAAGGCCTTCTGGAAATCCAAATAGATCATATCCACCGGCTCTCCTTTGTCTAACTTACATGTTATCTCCACAAAGAATTCTAACAAATTTGTCAGGGATGACCTCCCCTTGATGAAGGCCTATTTTAGTATATACTTCCAAATATTCTGCAATTTCATCCTAATAATAGACTTGAAAATCTTACCACTGACCGAGATCAGGCTAACCGGCCTATGGTTTCCTGTCTTCTTCCTCCCTCCCTTCTTCAACAAGGTGTTACATTAGGCATTTCCCTATCCTCTGGGACCCTCCTTGACTCCAGTGATTCCTGAAAGATTACCACCAATGCCTCTATAATCTCTTCCGCTAACTCCTTCAGAACTCTGGGGTGCAGTCCTTCCAGTCCAGGTGATTTATCCACATTCAGACCTTTCAGCTTCCTCAATACCTTCTCCTTTGTAATGGCCTCTGCCCCCTGACTGTTTTGAAGTTGTGTTATCTCCTGTTTCTGATTCTTGTCATGGAAACAATGCTGGAGTTTATTGTTAGTGAAAACCCTGATGAAATAATTGTGTAAGGCGATTAGAATGTACTAACATTCTCTTTGTCAGTGTTTAACACTGCTTGAGGATTCTCTCTGTCTCCAAAAATTTATTAATACGCATTATCAAATGAATGGTCTTTAACTGTTGAGTTTCATTATTTATTTTAGTGTCAAGCTTATGTAGCTTTCTTAGCTGCATGATATCATTGAAAAGTATTTCACTTGCAGCTTTATAGAACTTTAGTTAGGCCACACTTGGAATATTACGTACAGTTCTGGGTCACCACACTACCAAAAAGATGTGCATGAGTTGGAAAGGGTACAGAGAGGCTTTACCAGGATGTTGCCTGGTATGGAAGATTTAGCTATGAATAGATTTTAGCTTTCTTCTATTGAAGAAAGGTTGGATAGACTGGCATTGTTTTCACTGGAATGCAAAAGGCTGAGAGGTGACATGATTAGAAATATATATGATTGTGAATGGTCTGGATAGAGTGGAAAGTATGAGGCTTTTTCCCAGGGTGAAGGGATCGATTATTAGAGGGCACTGGTACAAGGTGTGAGATGGAAGTTTGAAAGAAATGTGCAAGGCATGTTTTTCTCACAAAGGGTGATGAGTGCCTGAAAAGCACTGCAAGAGGAAGTGGTGGAAGTAGACGTAATAGCAGCACTCAAGAAACACCTGGATGATCACACGAATAGGAAGGGAATAGAGGGATACAGATCCTGCAAGTGAAGACAGTTTTAACATGGAAGGGCAAAATGTGGTGGTGCAGGCTTGGAGGGACGAAGGTCCTGTTCCTTTGCAGTATTGTTCTTTGATCTATTATTTATGATGGAGGACTTTAATTGTCTTAATACAGATGGTGTAGAGAGAAGCAAGATTTTCTAAATTATTCATAGCCGATCACAGTATCATAAGCAATGGTAAAGAATATGGAGAAATGCAGAGTAAAAATAATTAATGAGTAATTTCGTGGGGTAACAAAGGATCTAGCCGAAGTAATTTGGAATCAAAAGACAGAGAGGTAAAAATGTGGACTAGAAAGCTAAATCTGTGGAGTAAAACTGCAAAACAAAAATTCTCTGACAGTGAAGTGAAACTGAGGTTAGCAGATAGATGCCATCCAGAACTTGTATCAGCACTATTTACTGCTGAACTTGTATAATGAATGGATGAGAGCCAATTGCATTGAGTTGAGAATTGATCTCCTCCTGTAAATTGAAATTAAAGATTGGCATGCACAGCTATAACTAAGCAAATTACTGCCTTAATAAAAGGAGATGGTTTAGATAAAGTATTGTTTAGAGAAAAGATTTAAATCAAGGCCAGAGATCCCTGGATGATGAAATAGATAGCGAGCAAGATGAAGCAGCAAAATGGTGGGTATCACACAGATATCAGATTGATAGTATATGAGAAACAAGCTTCATATGGAAAATTTAGAGGGGAAGAGAAAACAAAATAAGAAAATAGCCATTTGATCAGCAGAAATAATATTTACATGTTTGTAGATAGAACAAACTCGTACATGCACTTTGCCTCTTTCAATGCAACAGAACACATGATAAGTGTTCTTCAAGGGTCTAGGCCTGAAACATCCGCCTTCCTGCTTCTCTGATGCTGCTTGGCCTCCTGTGTTCATCCATCTCTACATGTTGTTATCTCAGAAACTCCAACATCTGCAGTTCACTATCTCTGAAACATGATAGACGTACTCAGATTTATTTCTCAGGGCAATACCTTCACCGATCAGACTCAACCTGAAACATGATAGACGTTCTCAGATTTATTTCTCAGGGCAATACCTTCACCGATCAGACTCAACCTGTTTAGTTTAAAATTTAAACAAAACTTGGCAGTTAACTATCAGTCATTATGGAATAACGTATCCTCCATCACAGCAACTCTATTCACACAAATCTCATGCCAGCCAATCAGCATTCACTACAAATAGAGTATTAAATGTTGGTTTCTCATTAAATTGGTATTTTTGTGAATTTTCCAAATGCAAGTTGCCACATGGAAACATAGAAAATAGGCGCAGGTAGTAGGCCATTTGGCCCATTGATCCTGCGCTACCATTCCGTATGATCATGGCTGATCAGGTATTTTCAGTATCTCACTCCTGTTTTCTGTCCATACCTCTTGATACCTTTAGCCACAAGTGCCATGCCCAGCTCCCTCTTCAATGTATCTAATGAGCTGGCCCCAACAGCTTCCTGTCAGAGAGAATTCCACAGGTTCACAGTTCTCTGAGTTAAGAAATTCTTCCTTTTCTAAGCCCTGAATGGCTTCTTCTTTCTTCTTAAACTGTGACCTCTAGTTCTAGACTTCCCCAACCTCAGGAATATTCTTCTCACATCTAGCTTGTCGGGTTCTGTCAGGATTTTATATGTTTCCAAAATATTCCCCCATCATTCTTCTAATTTGCAGCGAGTATCTGCCCAGTCTATCCAGTCTTTCCTCATATGTCAATCCTGCCATCCCAGGAATCAGACTGGTGAACCTTCGCTGGACTCCCTCAATAGTAAGAATGCCCTTCTCAGTCTAGGAAACTAAAACTGCACACACTACTCAAGATGTGTCCTCACCAAGGCCCTGTATAACTGTAGCAAGACATCACTGTAGTCAAATCCTCTCGCTATGACGGCCAACGTGCTATTAGCTTTCCTCACTGCCTTCTGCATCTGCATGCCAACTTTCAGCAACTGTACCACCATGACACCCAGGTCTCGTTGCATCTCACCTTTTCCTAAACTGCCACCAATCAGATAATAATCTGCCATCCTGTTTTTACCACCAAAGTGGATAACCTCACATTTATCCACATGAGATTGCATTTGCAAAGTATTTGCCGACTCAGCCAGTCTGTCCAAGTCACCCTACAGCCTCTTGGCATCCTCCTCACAGCACACTGTGCCACCCAGCTTAGTGTCGTCTGCACATTTGGAGATATTGCATTCAGTTCCTTCACCCAAATGGTTAATGTATATAGTGTATAGCTGGGGGGCCAGCACTGATCCCTGCAGTACCCAACTCTGAAAAGGACCCATTTATTCCAACTCTGTGCTTCCAATCTGCCAACGAGTTCTATATCCATGTCAACGCATTACCATTGATACCATGAGCATTAATTTTCCTGACTACCTCTTGTGTGGGACTTTGTCAAAAGCCTTTTGAACGTCCAGATACACAACATCTACTGATTCACCCCTGCCCACTGTACTCATCAAAACCTCAATAAATTCCAGAAGATTTGCTAAGCATGATTTTTCTTTAGTAATCCGTGCCAGCTAGGACATTGAGAAAATGTGTCTTTTTTTTAACAATACTCAAGATAAGAAAAGTGAAAAGAGTTTGAGAAAAGACTGGCAGTAAACATGAAAGGGAAAGAGATCCTTTTTTTTTATCTACATACATTATAGAAAAGGAGGAATTAAGAGGACAATAGTAGCCATGATTGGAAGTTTTGGTGAGTGACAGGAAACAGGGAATAATAGTGAATGATTGTTTTAGGCTGCAGAAAGGAAGAAGGTGCAGTCTCCTGGGGTGGCCATTAAGATAACTGTCTTTCTTGATTCATTTTAGTGACACAGATCTACATGTGCAGGGCACAATTTCAAAATCTATGAAATGTAGAGAACGTAGTGATAGACTTCAAGAGACCACAGATGGTTTGATGAATGAACAGACAGGTGGCAGAAGAAAATTAATGCAGACACGTGTGAAGTAATACAGTCATACAGCATGGAAACAGACCCTTCAGTCCAACCAGTTCATGCTGAGCATAATCCCAAGCAAAACTAGTCCCACCTACCTGCAGTTGACGATTATTCTTCCAAACATTTCTTATTCATGTACTTATCTGAATGTCTTTTAAATGTTGTAACTGTACCTGTATCCAACATTTCTTGCGGAAGTTCATTCAGCACACCAACCACTTTCCATGTAAAAGAGTTGCTGCCCATGTCTTTTTAAATCTTTCTCCTCTCATCTTAAAATGTCCCTTAACCTTGAAAATCCCCACCCCAGGGAAAAGACACCTGCCATTCATCTTATCTATACCTGTCATGATTTTATAAACCTCTATAAGTTCACCGCTCAACCTCCTACGCTCCAGTGAAAAATTCCCACACTATCCACTCTTTTCCCATAACTCAAACCCTCCATTCCCGACAACATCCTGGTAAGTCTGTTTTGGTAGGAAGAATGAAGAGAGGAAATAATAAATGACAGAATTATTATCGTATGAAAGAAGGCCATTTGGCCCATTGTATCTTGCAGAGCATTTTAGCTTAGTTATAATTTCCTGCAATCCTGCGCATTATTTTTATTTAGACAACCTCTTGAATGCCTCAATTGAATGTGCCTTCTACACACTTCCAGGTAGTACATTCCAGAGTTTCACTGCGCATACATTCTTGCTTCATCTTGCATTTTTTTTTGCAAAGCTCTTTTAATCTGCACCCTGTGGTACTTGATCCTTTTATGAATGGGAACAGATGTTTCTTATCTATTCTGTCCTGATCTATTATGATTCTGAGATCTCCTTTTAGCCTTTGCCCTCTAAAGGAATGCAGTCACAACTTCTTCAGTCTCCACTCTAATTTTAACAAAATTGAGGATTTTCTTCCAGTGTGAGGTGGCATGGTGGCTCTGTAGCTGACACTGATGCCTCACAGCGCTGAGGACCTAGGTTTGATTCCATCCTCGGGCAATTGCCTGCGTCAGGTTTGCACACTCTTCCTGTGTCTGCATGGGTTTCCTCTGGGTGCTCCAGCTTCCTTCCATAGTCCGAAGATGTGCAGGTTAGGTGGATTGACCATGCTAAAATGTAGTGACCATGGTTATGCAGGCCAGATAGACTTGCCATGACAAATGTAGGGTTACAGGGATTGGGTAAGGGGTTGGGTATGGCTGGAATGCTGTTCAGACAGTTGGTGTGGACTTGACGGACTGAATGGCTGCTCCTACACTATGTGGTTTCTGTGATTCTATGACCTTTTCACACAGGGAGTTTCAAAGACTCAAGACCTTCAAAGAGAAAAATAATTCACCCCTATTTTAACTCATGATTTAAAAAACAGTGACCCATTGTTCTAGATTCTCCCATTGGTGGAAATATCCTCTCTCTATCTACATTGACCTAACTCCTCAGGACTTTATATGTTTCAATTAAGTCACCTCTTACTTTTCTAAACACCAGTGAATACAAGCCCAGCCTGTCCAAACTTTCCTCATAAGACACCCATCCTCCCACTCAGGTTTTAGCCTGGTAGCCTTCTCTGAACTGCCACCAGTGTATTTACATTTTCCCTTAAATAAGGTGACCAACGCAGTGCATAATGGTCCAGATGTAGTCTCTCCAGTGCTTCCAACTTTGTCCTGAATTCTGTTCCCTGCATGATAAATGACTCATGATGTTTTTGAATAAAGGAGTTACACTCACTATCTTCTGATCTAATGGGATTTAGATCCTGGAATCAAGGGAGTTTTGGAAAATTAAAACCAATACATCAACTATCTGGTGCGGCGATTCTTTTAACATCCAGTATGAATTCAGTCATGCACTTGTTGTACCATAGTTCCAACAATTTATTCACTACCACTTCTCTGGTGATCCACTTGACAATAAACGATAACCTTCTATTAACTTCCTAAATACTTGTTGTACCTGCAGACTAATGTTCTTGTGATTCATTCATGAGAACAACCAAGTTCCTTTGTATATTAGAGTTCTCACCATTTAGACGATGCATTTTTAAAAGTATTTTTGCCAAAATGGATAAATTTACATTTTCTGATATTATTGTCAAATAATTTGCCCACTCATTTATCCTCTTGGAGCTTCCAAATGCTCTTTTCACAACTTTAGTTTCGTAACTAGCTTTGTGTCATCAATAAATTTAGCACTCATACCTTGAGTCCCTTTAGCCAAGTCATTTCAATAAAATTGCAAAACGTTGGGACACCAGCACTGATTCCTGTGACATACATCTTGCATAACATCTTGCCAACTGGAAAATAACCCATTTATGCCTGCGAACTGACTAATCTTCTGTCCATTGCCACTGTGCTTCTCCCTACATCTTAAGTTGTTATTTTCCTCGCTAACCTCTGATGTAGACTTTACCAAATGCCATCTGGAAAGCTAAGTGTAGTACATCTGTAGTTCCCTCTATCCATAGCATATGTTACTTCTTCAAAGTATTTCAATGAATTGATTAAACGTGATTTCCCTTTCACAAAGCCA
Source organism: Stegostoma tigrinum (assembly GCF_030684315.1). Taxonomy (NCBI): domain Eukaryota; kingdom Metazoa; phylum Chordata; class Chondrichthyes; order Orectolobiformes; family Stegostomatidae; genus Stegostoma; species Stegostoma tigrinum. The sequence goes on from NC_081355.1 coordinate 113,391,176, forward strand.
TGTTGACTCTGCCTGATTACACTTTTTCTAAGTGCCCTGCTGTAACATCTTGAATAGCTTCTAACACTTGCCCTATGACTGAGATTAAGCTAATTGGCCTGCAATTTCCTGCTGTTTGTCTTTCTCCCATTTGGAATGAAGGAGTGATGCTTTTTCCAATTTAATGGAATAAACCCAGAATCGAGAGAATTTCGGGAAATTAAACCCAACACATAAGCTATCTCACTAGCCATTTCTTTTAAAATCCTAGGATGAAGACCATCAGGAACCTGGGACTTATCAACCCACTGCTCCAACAATTTGCTCAGTTCCCCTTCCCTGGTGATTGTACATTTTCTTAAGCTTCTCCCTCCCTTCCGTTTCTTGATTTGTAGCTGTTTCTGGATTCCTACTTGTATCCTCCATACCAATGCAAAAAAATGTTCTATTCATCTGCAACTTTTTCTCATTATTATTAATTGACCACTTTCTAAGGATAAATGCTCTCTTTAATAATTTTCCTAAGTATCTGTGAAAATACTTATTGTCTATTCTTATATATTTCTAGTTAGCATTTTCTTCTTCTATCTTTTCACTTATTCACTTTGTAGTCATTCTTTAATTTCTATCATTTTTTTCTGACCTGCTAGTCATTTTTGTTCAGTTATATGTTTTTCCCTTAATTTATATTTACTATTTTTAGATAACAGTGAATGATAGGTCCTCTCCTCTCCTTGAATTTTTTTTCGTTTTGTTGGAATATATCTATTCAATGAAATACCTGCCACTATTGACCTATCCCTTCATCTGATTTGATAGTTCATTTTATCCAGCTATGTTTTCATGACCTCAGTATTGTTCTTATTCAAGTTAAAAATCTGGTAAAAACAGAAAACCATTAGACATATGAGCAGAAGTAGGCCATCCAGCCCATCGAGCCCTTCGTTACTGATCTGATTAGGCTCAACTCCACCTTCCTTGCTTTTCTCCATAACAATGATTCTCATGGTGATGAGCAAACTTTACCTTGAATATATTGGACCATAGACATAGGAGAGAAGCCTAAGTGGTGGATATATGGAATGCTGTGCTCTAGAAGGCAGTGGAGGTCAAGTCTCTGGATACTTCCAAGAAAGAGATGGATAGTGCTCTAAAAGATAGAGGAATCAAGGGTTATGGGGATAAGGTAGGAACAGGATACTGATTGTGGATGATCAGCCATGATCATAATGAATGGTGGTGCTGGCTCGAAGGGCCGAATGGCCCACTCCACCTATTGTCTATTGACCTAATTTTGTATCTATCAAACTGGATGTTAAAGTCAGTCTTATTATGCAAGTAGCTGTCTATGTATGTCTTCACTACAAGGTCATTAAATAATCCTATCTTGATGTTCAGTACCAAATCTAATGGAGCTTGCTCAGTGGTCAGATCCAGATGTGCTGTTCTATGAAGCCATTCCAAAAGCATTCTAAGAATTCATCATCATTTTTGCTAATTTGATTTTTCTGGTCTCTATGTAGATTAAAATCTTCATGATTTTCACTACTTTTCTGTCAAGCTCCCATTATTTCAGAGATAGTAGGAACTGCAGATGCTGGAGAATCTGAGATAACAAGGTGTAGGGCTGGATGAACACAGCAGGCCAAGCAGCATCAAAGGAGCAGGAAAGATGACATTTCAGGCTTAGACCCTTCTTCAGATCCTTTTCTGAAGAAGGGTCTAGGCCCGAAACGCCAGCTTTCCTTCTCCTCTGATGCTGCTTGGCCTGCTGCGTTCATCCAGCTCTTCACCTTGTTATCTCAGATTCTCCAGCATCTGCAGTTCCTACTAACTCTGTACTGCTTTATGTTCTATGTTCATCATAGATGATTAGCTATTAATGGGGACAATTAATGGCCAACAGTGGGTCATGTATAATAGCACATAATTTGATTATAAGACCTGGTGTGTGAAGGTTGAGGTAAGGACATGGGAGAAGGTGCCTCAAGGCATGCAAAGCATATGGAAGCGTAGACTGGGTGACTGCTTCACAGAGTACCTACGTTCTGTCCGCCAAAAAGACCCTGAGTTCCAGTTGCCTGCCACTGCAATATACCACTGTTCTCCCCGGCCAACATCTGTCTCAGGCTTGCTGCAGTGCTCCACTGAAGCTCTGTGCAAGCTGGAAGAACAGTGCCTCGTTTTCTACTTGGAAACTCTACAGCCTGGCCTCAGTATCGAGTTCAACAGTTTTAGGGTTTGAGGCACCTTCTCCCAAGTCTTTATCCCAACAGATGTAAAGATTTGACCATATACATTTCCCTACATTGAGCAAGAATACATTCCTCTCTCAGTTGTCCACTGTCTAGTCTTTTCTTTATATTAATGGCCCTTGACAAATACTGTCCTGTTTCTGCCTGCCTGACATCAGATCCTGATTTTACGTCTACATAAGGAAATAAATTTTGATTGAGTTCAAATCTGGCTGTAAAGTTTCCAATCAGTACTTCTGCTGAGAACCTACTCTTACATCTTTGCTCGTGTTTATTGACTGTCATTGTCCTTCTGAAATATTTTCAGATGTTTCCTGTTGCCTTCACCATCAGCTAGTTTAGCTTGCAAAACCAGATTTACTTCCACTCATTTAGCATTTACTAATTTTTCATTGGTATTACCTTAGACATTCCACACTTGATTACTTTGTTTGCTATAGCAGCAGTTTTTTGTAGTATTTATTACTGTTCCTTCTAATTGATAGCAAGTTTGTCAGATGCGCTGTCTCCATAAACACATTATGGTGTAACATGAACTGTTTTATTAACAAATTTTAAACAATTGAGTACTTAACCATCCGGAAGGAGCAGCAGCTGTGTGTAGTTTTAAGATAAGCACATTCGAATTGTTCACTCAAAGCAAAAGTTTGTATTTTTTGTATATTTGCAAAAACTCCTAAGTGCTGCTATTCAGTCAACTGCAGATGTTATGGCAGCTGGTGGTGTTTTTGTTAGCAGCAAGAGAAGTCATGCTCTGGACACTGCCACACACCTTAGAGCTATCGAAAGAAGATTTATGAACAACATGTAGAGGAAATGACCAAAAGCGCAATGTGGTTTTACATTTTTAATTCCTTGGAACTTCTCCCTAGGACTCATGGACAGGCTCCTGTGAAGATTGCCATGTAATATTGCCACAATGTAATTGATTTCTGAAAGTCCTTTGAATTGGTTGAGCAATCCAATCAATTGTGTCAAAAGAGACCCAGAATCGAATAAAGGGAATGAGATTGAACAGATCATCAACATCAACCCAAATGACATTGGCAAACCCATATTAAAGCAAAATATTGGGATTGCAGGAGATCTGGAGTAAAAAGCTGGAGATGCTTAGCAGGTCTGGTTCCAAAGAGGAGTCATTGGCCTCAAAATTCTAACAGTGTTTCTCTCTACACAGATGCTACCAGACCTGCAGAGTTTCTCCGGCACTTCAAGTTTTCTTTGGCAAATACAGACCTGCCAACACTGGAAAGCCCACTTTGTGCCAAACTTGGGAGAGCTGTCTCACACACTAGTCAAGCAGCAGCCTGACCCAGTTACGCTGACAGAATGATAACTTAGAGCATGTAAGGGCTCATGTCTGCTTTTTTTTTAATCCAGAAGTGCTGTCACACAGAACTTTCACACCATGAAATCATTTTGACTTTTTTGCGAATTTTTAAACTACTAACTGCCACCAGTAAAACATCCCTTGAAGACAGTTAGATGTTTACAAGAAAAACCTGTTAAGAGCACTGAAAACCATCCAAAGTGAGGGGGAGGTAGGGAGAAAAGGAAGGAAATGTGACTGTTTTAGTCTTTTTTTAGAAACCTATCCAGCTCATCATTTTGGTTGATTTGGTAAATTCACCCTCTTCTCATTACCAACCCTTTACTTTCCCACACAGCAGAAGTTCCATGCTGACCCGGGGCACATGTTGATCTGGATCCATCCGTTTCCTCCATCCATTCACTGTAGACATGCAGGCCCCCACAGAGTAGGTAGAGGCCATTGGCCAATCAAGCCTGTGCTGACTGCTGAAGAGCATCCTAACCCAGAACCACATCCCCACACTATACCTGTAACCCAGCATTTAACATGGCCAATCCACCTAAGCTGCGCATCTTTGGACTGTGGGAGGAAACCAGGGCACCTGCCGGAAACCCGCGCAGACACGGGGAGAGCGTACATACTCCACACAGACAGTCGCTTGAGGTTGGAATTGAACCTGGGTCCCTGGTGCTGTGAGGCATAAGTGCTCACCATAGTGCCCCCATGTTGCCCCAAATTTGTCACATCTATGAAGTCTTTTTTAATTATAGCCTATTTTCTAATCAGCCTGCTCACACACCTCTGGAACAAGTGGGACATGAACCTGGGCCACCTGGCTCAATAGTCAGGATACTGTCACTGCGTCACAAAAGCCCCACATGTCTGTTTTTTTAATACTCCAAAGTGCGATTACGCACAGCAGAGTGAGCTTCCACCACCAACATTACTGTGACATTTGTTTTTTTCAATTTTTGAACTAATATCCACTAATGGTTAAAACATCCTTGTAGCCAATTCAGTATTTACATACAAAGCCCATTACAGGAAATGAAAATCCTCAAAAGGTGAGGGGAGCTGGAGAGAGAGGGAAGGGACAAAATCAAAATAGAGTTGGAGGCTGAGATAAAACACTGCCCCACAATGCCCACCTCTCTCATCCTTGTTGAGCATGGGTCTGCTTTATTTTATTTAACTTATTTTTCTAAGCAATCTGTTCAGAGAGGTTATTCCACACCTCTGTTGCAATTGGGACTTGAACACGGGTCTCCTCGTCCAGGGAAGGGACTCTACCACCGTGACACAAGAGAGCCAAAGGGCTCGTGTGAAGAGTTCCAGTTGGACAGTGCCTGTTACAGAAGGACCTCATAGTTGGTCGGCTTTACAAGGAGATTAATTAAATATTCCCCATGGCATTTAAAGGGGTTACTGCAGTTCAGTTCAGGAACTTTCTTCATAATAGCATGGTGCCAGTACCTCAAAACAAAGACTGCAGCAGTTCAAGAAGACAACTCTTTATCACCTTCTCAACAATTAGGGCTGCGTAATAATTGCTGGTCAAGCCAGCAATGCCCACATCCTGTGAACAAAAAGAGCAAATCTTTTCCTGAATAAAATCCGGGGAATATCAGCTACATTTCAGTTTCTTATGTCAAATTCACGTGTTGAAAGTATGCTCAGAGGAAGCAATCATGTTCGATGGCTGAGCTGGAAGCATTCTAGCAGAAGTTTTCAATCTGTCTTCATGAGAGAGAAGGACAATTCCTGCTACAGAGCGGATGTATTCATCAAGCTATGAGCCAATTCCGTCCTCTGGAAGGATGGGTGTATACATGAAAAATGCTGTGGACTTAATTTTTCATTGTATTTAGATCTCGAAAATTAATTTGGACATTGGATCTTCAACATAGACATTAAAGTCTCTCATGTTTTGTGTGGGGAATTCATTCCTCGAAGTTAACCTTCAGTAAAGTTCTTATATTGTTATTTTATACTGAGGAGATTCAAGGAAATGTTTCATGGATTGCTGCTACTGAGAGCATATCACAGGTTATGTTAGCTACTTGAGATCCTAGTGATTTATTTGTTTCAGAAGATTTTAATTTTGTGAGCTATAATTGTTACTTGTAGTTCAAATGTGTTTTCCTATTTGTCACTTTTGTCCTGAAGCCAGAAGTCATAGAGTAATACAGCATGGAAACAGGCCCTTTGGCCCAAACTGGTTCATGCTGATCATGCTGCCCACTTAGCTAGTTCCACTTGCCTGCATTTAGTCCATCTCCCTTTAAAAGCTTCCCACCAATGTGCCTACCCAATTTTTTTTTTTAAATGTTGCCACTGTACCTTCCTCCAGCAACCCATTCCACATACGCACCACTGTCTGCCGGAAGAAGTTGTCCCTCAGGCCCATCTTAAATCGTTCCCCTCTTACCTTAAACCTATGCCCTCTAGTTTTGAATGCTCCATCCCTGGAAAAAATGACTATATGCATTCAGCCTGTCTATGCCCCTCATGATTTTATACACCTCAGTAAGGTTACCCCTCATTCTCCTACATTCTAAGGAATAAAGTCCAGTCCTGGCCAACGTCTCCCTATAACTCAGGCCTACTGATCCTGGCAACATCTTCGAAATCTTCTGTGCACACTTTCCAGTTTAATTATGTCTTCTCTGTAACAAGGTGACTAAAAGTGTACACAGTACTCCAAGTGCGGACTCACCAAGAAATTATACAACTGTAATATACCGTCCCAACTCCTCGACCACTAATGTCTGACTCCCTGGCCTATAGCTCCCTGGATTGTCTTTGCTACCTTTCTTAGACAATGCAACACCCTCATATTCGTCAGTTGATTTTTCACATTTAGAGCTTAACAGAACAGATTTGGAATGGAAATCCAAGGGATGTTGTAAAGGCTACTCTGTCTAGTGCGTATTCCTGCTGAAACTGTTTAGTAAAAAATGATATCAGAGATAATGGGAACTGCAGATGCTGGAGAATCCAAGATAACAAAGTGTGAGGCTGGATGAACACAGCAGGCCAAGCAGCATCTCAGGAGCACAAAATCTGACGTTTCGGGCCTGCAGGGTTCCCAAGCGGAGTATGAGTTGCTGTTCCTGCAACCTTCGGGTGGCATCATTGTGGCACTGCAGGAGGCCCATGATGGACATGTCATCTAAAGAATGGGAGGGGGAGTTGAAATGGTTTGCGACTAGCCCAGCTCATCCCCTCCCCCCACTGCATCCCAACACCAGCCCAGCCTGTCTCTGCCTCCCTAACCTGTTCTTCCTCTCACCCATCCCTTCCTCCCACCCCAAGCCGCACCTCCATCTCCTACCTACTAACCTCATCCCACCTCCAACCTGTCTCTGCCTCCCTAACCTGTTCTTCCTCTCACCCATCCCTTCCTCCCACCCCAAGCCGCACCTCCATTCCTACCTACTAACCTTATCCCACCTCCTTGACCTGTCCGTCTTCCCTGGACTGACCTGTCCCCTCCCTACCTCCCCACCTATACTCTCCTCTCCACCTATCTTCTTTTCTCTCCATGTTCGGTCCGCCTCCCCCTCTCTCCCTATTTATTCCAGAACCCTCACCCCATCCCCCTCTCTGATGAAGGGTCTAGGCCTGAAACGTCAGCTTTTGTGCTCCTGAGATGCTGCTTGGCCTGCTGTGTTCATCCAGCTTCACACTTTATTATCTAGTAAAAAATGATGATGCTTAACTCTTCATATAGGAATTTTGAGGAACTTAAAGATAGATAAGTCCTGTGGGCCTGATGGGATTTATCCAAGGATTCTATGGGAAGCGAGGGAAGAGATCGCAGAACCTTTGCGTTATCTTTTCATCCTCACTGTCCACAGGTATAGTGCCAGACAATGGGAGAGTGGCAAACATCATTCCCTTGTTCAAAAGAGGGGAATGGGGATGACCCCAGAAATTACAAGTCAGTTAGTCTTACTTCACTGGTGGGCATATTATTGGAAAGGGCTCTGAGAAATCGGATTTATGATCACTTGGGTGGGCACAGTTTGATTTGTGATAGTCAGCGTGGATTTGTGAGGGGTAGGTTATGTCTCGCAAACCTTATTGAATTCTTTGAAGAGGTGACTAAACACGTGAATGAATGTAGAGCAGTGGATGTGGTATACATGGATTTAAGTAAGGTATTTGATAAGGTTCCCAGTGGTAGGCTCATGCAGAACGTAAGGAGGTATGGGATGAGGGGAAATGTGGCAGATTGGATTCAGAATTGGCTGACCCATAGAAGACGAAGGGTGGCAGTGGAAGGAAAATATTCAACGTGGTGCTCAGTTACGAGTCGTGTACCACAAGGATCTGTTCTGGGTCTTCTTCTATTTGTGATTTTTCTAAATGATTTGGATGTAGGAGTGGAAGGGTGGATTAGTAAGTTTGCAGCCGATACGATGGTGGGTCGAGTTGTGGATAGTGCAGAGGGCCATACTAGGTTACAAAGGGACATTGAAAGGATGCAGAGCTGGGCTGAGAAGTGGTAGATGGAGTTTAACCCTGAAAAGTGTGAGGTGATTCATTTTGGAAGGACAAATTTGAAAGCAAAATACACGGTTAACAGAAAGGTCCTTGGCAGTGTTGAAGAGTAAAGGGATCTTGAGGTTCATGTCCACAGTTCCCTGAAAGCTGCCACCCAGGTGGATAGAGTTGTTAAGAAGGTTTATTGTGTGTTAGCTTTCATTAATAGAGGGATTGAGTTCAAGAGCTCGGCTATACAAAAGCCTACCCTCTTATTCTTTTAAACATTTGTGATTTTTTTTCATTTACAGATCTGTTTCAATATATTAATAATTACTCCTACAATTCCTCCCAACTCCCATCCAGTGTTCATGAGGAGATTGGAAGGGTTGATGACCTCTTGATAAAGAATTGCATCAGTTTACAGGCATGTTTCTTATTAGGACGGTGGTTTTCTTTCTCCTTTGTGTGTGGCACTGTAGTATTTTGGGGAGGCAATTCCATAGTTAAATTGGGCTTGCCCAGTGGCATTATGTCCTAAAGTCCTCCACATCCAGCATATGTGTCCTAAAGCCCTCCACATCCAACATATGACGTACAGCATACATACATGTGACATTCATACATATGGGAAATGTAAGATCCTATTTGTGTACAAATGACATTCACAAACAGCATTGAGGTAATGACTGAATAATTTGCTTTTATGTTGAAGGACAAACATTACCACAGTCACTTTGAGGTGAACAGTGTGGCATGTGTGGAGGTTCTGTTTTTCCTCAAATTTAGCTCATGGGAGCTTTTGCAGCCACCTGGGAAGCTAAATGGATCTTCAACATAACATTTCTTTGGGAAGAATGTATCTCCTGCGGTGCAGTACTCCCTTAGCACTGCATTGGGGAGTTAACTTGGATTTTATGTTGATGTCTTTGGAGTAGAATCTGAATCCACAATCTCAGAAGATTGCTACCATATTAATCTCTGCTGGCAAGATATAGTTGAAGTATCTCTGTCTCATCATGGATATCAACAAGTGTAAAGGAGCCACCATACAAACTCTGGACAAACCTCATGGGATCTCTCTCCCACTGCAACTCTCTTGTCCTCTGCACCTTTCTTCTCCTCTATCCATCTTCGATCCGCCTCCCCCTCTCTTTCTATTTATTTCAGAACCCTCTCCCCCTCCCCCTTTACTGATGAAGGGTCTAGACCTGAAACGTCAGCTTTTGTGCTCCTAAGATGCTGCTTGGCCCGCTGTGTTCATCCAGCTCCACACTTTGTTATCACAGTGGCATTGGGAGCCTGATTTACATTGATTAGTTACCAACTGGTTTCCTAGGACTAGACTGAGCTGGCACTGAATTGGAGACATGAGCTTCTGGTTCCAGAAGTTAAGATTGAAGTTTATATGGCACTCATTATGAGCCATGGAGAAGCATATTTCCCCAGCCCCTCACACAAATCTCAAGCCTTCTTTCTTGCATGTTTTGCTTCTGCCCAGCTCTTGTTGTGATCGCTAACTATCTCATTGAATTCCCAGTCTGAAGCCTGCTCTGCAACCTGCTATCTCCGACTGAATCGATGCCAGAGATTCTTCTTGAGGTACCTCAGCTGTGACTTACTGGTGCTGGCTTTCTTGCCTAGCAGCCAGCCAAGCCTGTCGGTTTGACCAGCATTTGGGGCTGCAAGTGGAATGGGCTGGAGTAGAGCGTGAGGTGGGCTGACTGCACACACACAAAAGAGTACAATTGTCATAAGGCCTTACGGTGAATTTTTCCCTGTGCTGCTGCATTCTGTCACCACCTCACGTGAAATGCTGGGGTCTGAGCATGACCGATGCTGATTTTTAGACTGCCCTTCATGTGATAGTTAGTTAACCTTTTATTTTCTTTCAAACTTTAGTGCTGAATGATAACTATATGCCTGATAAATTTCATACGTTTCTCCAAAGGGTTCTCACAACAGAAAGAATTTATTTTCTTATGTTCATAAGCATTCACAGAAAAAATAGGAAGAGTATTAAATAATCTGCTACAAAGAAGAATTGTATTGGACTTTAACTGTTAACCCTGTTTCTGTCCCCGCATAAACTGCCAGACCTGCTGAGTTTTTCTAGCACTTTCTGTGCTTGTATTAATGACCTCCCAAATGTGTATGTGCTGACCTGTTCAACATGAATTATGATTACAGGAGAACAGACTCTGAGTAACTACAACTGTCTTGAAAGATTTGTAATGAAATTCTTTGTGTATAATTTACAATATTTTTGGGATAAAAGTGCCTGTAGGGTTGCATAGCCACACTTTGGAAGCTCTAGGCCAAAGAATGACATGGACATAAAGAGATTTCAGTTTTAAGTAGAATAACATAACTCCATATTTGCTTATTGTGATCACAAGTTTACATAACTTGAGCATTGGACAGGACACACTTTGTCAAAAGTTTTTATCTGGCACTTACCTCGATAATTTGCAAGAAATACAAACTGAAGAGAAAACCAGTTTCATACTGTATGAGTGGAGAATAGTCATTGTTTTGCAAGGGGACTCTGATTGTTCAAAGTATTTCCATGAGAAACGAACCAGTGTATAGCTGCCAGCTATTTTGTTGAGCTTAAACAGGTATAGTGCATGTGCATGTTCTTTATGTCTGCAAAGAGTAGGGTTCAGTACCTGCAAGTATGCCACACTGGGAGTCTGACTGATGCTCTCAAACTGGTTGTCAGTATAAATCTGCATGAACTGTAAGAAAAAAGCCTCTGCTGTGATTTTGAACAGTTACGTGAACGACAGGTAGCGGGCTGTCATTTCTTCTTCTTCAGCAATCCTGTGTCATTTTGTGTCACCTGGCCTCTTTTCCTCTCTCATTCTTTGGCTCCATGATTTTGTAATATTAAGTGAAATATTGGCAGAGTGTTCATGGAATCGTAGAGTCATAGAATCCCTGCAGTGTGGAAGCAGGCCCTTCAGCCCAACAAGTCCACACCGACACTCACAGCACCCACCCAAACCCATTCCACTATAGCTAGAAAATCTTAGACCTCGTCTCTACTTCAGTGCATGTACCATATCGGATGATAGGAATACTAGTCATGCAGAAATTAATCTGGAAGCTAGCTATTTAGACCAATGATTTTACCTTTGGGATGAAAGTGACTTAGAAAGAATAGGAGGATTTTCAAGCGTTGTACAAGCAGAAACACAAACTGGTTGGACCAAATGATCTCTTGGCGTGCTGTTGTTGTATGCAACTCAGTTTACAACTAAAACTTTTTTTTAAGTTTATACAAAGATATATTGTTGATTTTGGAAGTCTGTGGTTTCAGCCTGTTTGATAGCGTGGACTGCAGTATGCAACAAGGGCTTCTACATGCACATGTCATTCTGGGGGAGGTAATGACCGAGTGGTATTATCACTGGACTGTTAAGCCAGAGACCCACATAATGCCATGGGAACACAGGTTCAAATCCTGTCACAGTAGATGGTGGAATTTGAATTCAATAAATATCAAGAATTAACAATCTAATGATGATTGTGAATCCATTGTTGGAAAAGCTCATCTGGTTCATTAATGTCCTTTGGGGAAAGAAACTACCATCCTTACCTGACCTGGCTTACATGTGACTCCAGATCCACAGCAATGTGGTTGACTCTTAAATGCCCTCTGGGCAATAAATGCTGCCTAACCAATGACACCCATATCCTGTGTATGAATTTTGAAAAAAGGAAATTTTGGGCCTATTCTGCAGTCTTAGTACTTTCAATAATGTATCTATATTTCTTGAATTGCACCTCCTATTGCAATAAGTAATATTTTCAACTGCAACTTTGCCTGTGCCAAACAAACTAAGGAGAATGGAAAATCCTTTTGGAGTTTCATATGGTTCTCTGACACTTAGAAGATGTCTAGATCTCAAGGAGGAACGAAAAGCCTGGCACCTAGGACTACATCTCAGATGCCATATACTCTCCTAGGGCACATGTACTAATCTAACAGTGCTTCCTGAGCAAATTCAAGTGAAATGAAAGAGCAGTAAAATCACTTATTTCTTCTTCCACAAATATGGGACATCCTAAAGAACTTTATAGCCACTGCAGTTGTCTTGGATCACATCGGATTTGGTTAAATATAATTAATAGAAGACCCGACGACAGCAATTTGCTTAAATACGAATGTTTATTCAGTAATGCTAATGATTATAGTAATAATAATAAATTGAAAAGAAAAGGAAAAAAGCAACAAGTCTCACGCCTCTCTGCCTGTGGGGATCCCTTGATCAATGGCTGGTCGAGAGGCTTAGGTTCATTCCTAGCACCATTCATGATTCTGGTCCAAGGCAAAGTCCAGTGACTTGGAACAAAATCCCTTCTCTCTGATATGGTGTAATAAACAACAAAGCACAGTAAATAGCATACGCAGAAGACAAAGCTGCTGGCTAGTACAAAAAACACAGCCACAGAAAAACAAGCTGTAGGCATTGTCTTCGGCTCGTAAAAGAATGTTCATAGGTCTCATTCAAGGTCATGCAGCTTGTCAAGTATCATCATTAACTTTCCCAATTTATTCTCCTGTCCTATATAATCTATTTTCTCATGCAGCTGTCCAATATCATCATCAACATTTAGCCCTTCGACCCATCCTCTACAGCAGTACTTTTGGAATTTAGAGTATGTTGCAATGTAGGAAAAAGGTACTCCTTTTATGCAAGATCCCACAAATAATAATGTGATGATGACCAGATAAATTATTCTTGTGATTTTAATTTAGGGTTCATCATTAGGCTGGATTCTGTTGCTAGCTTCCCTGTTCTTCTTTGAAATAGTGTCATGAGTTCTCTTGTGCGGATGGACAGATTTGAAAAGTTGCACTTCAGCAATACAGAACTCCTTCAGTACTGACTGCCAGCCAACATTATTTTGCTCAAAACCTGGAATGCAGCTTGAATCCACAACCTGACCCCGAGGTGAGACTGTTACCAATCATGCTGGTATAGAGAAAGTCAAGACCTAACAACAGGACAATTTAGACCTGAATTTACGGATGTGCTGTACCTTTGCAGAATTTTCCTTCTTCTCTGATGGAAGATAACCTTGGTAAACTTCTCCTTCAGCAGTTTTAGTGTTTGTGATTGGTGAGCTTTTCTCTATCTGTTTGCTCCCTTGAATTTTTTTGTCATGTTGTTGGGCAAGCAAAAAGCTAATCACGAGATGCCGCAAATTAAATGAACAGGTACACAGCAAGTGAAGAGGGCTCATAGTGGATGATAATATAGCTCTTGCCTGACTAGTTTCCCTGTGTTGTATATGTTTTGTAACTCCAATGCTGCAAAAATAGATCTTTTCATTAAGGGCTTGCATCTCATTCAGGAGCTATGAGCAACATCACACGCTCTAAAGTTTGCTGACATTTTGACAGTTGTGATGAATTTCACCACAGTACCTTAAACAGTCTGCAATATTTTAGAATAATCAGCAACATTTTAATAAAACAACTTACATTGTTTTATAGAAAGACAATCAGCCCTAACTCCTTTTTAAACAGATCCTTTAACAACAATTTCAAGTCCAGATTGCAAAAAAACTAATCAGTTCTTCCTTGGGTCATACCTTATTTGAACACCACTGTATTTTCTTGAAATCTATCCATTTGTGTTTGAGATTTTCTCTTGTAGATAAACAGATTAACAGCTGAAAACATTAGCTGAAATCCCTTTTAATTGTGGAGGAAATTACAGGCATGGTTGAAATGGTTAACGACTGTGTCGATAATTATGCATCACACATAGAGATATCATTGCAATGGTTTACAATGTGTGAAGACCTTGAAAAGTGTACATTTAACTAAGTTTTCAATTCTCCCTTACATCTTTACTGTCAGTCCCTGCTGAGTTCTGATTTTGTTTGAGACGCAGTAACAGAGCTGTAAGATTGTGTGAAATCTTGGCATGAGCAAGCAGCAGATGTCGAACAGATTGAAAAGCGATATGTTATGGCACAAAATCTTACACCATCTATCTGGTACAAAATAGAGTTGAGTAAGGTGCATATTGATTTCTTAGAGTGCATGTTTCCTGTACATTGGGCAACATTGAGTCTGGCTGTTATTTACTGTCAGGCCTGGAACACTGTTGTCCTTGGAGGCACATACTTTTGAAATTAGTAAATAACATAATTCTGTTTAAAAAAAACAAAAAAATTGTTTGGAAATTTGAAACAAATGCAGAGAATGCTGGAGAAATTCACTGGGTCTGGCAGCATCTGTGGAGAGAAACAGAATTAATGTCCAGTCTGACTGTTCTGAAGAAGAAGTCTGATGAAGTGTGCTAAGAATAGTAATACCAAATTTGAAATGTTAACGCTCTGTGCACTTAGATCATGCTACAAAAAAAATTTGATCAGAACTCTAAACAGGGTGTCTGTGAAAAGACTCTATTTTATGTCTCTAAGTTAACTTTCTCTTTATTTCAGCCTTTTTAATCTTTCTACCTTTTCTATTGAAACAACTTTTCAAAAATTCAATAATCAATCTTTGAAAGGGCTGACAGATTTTCTTATATTATTCAAATGTGGTATAAGTTCTGTTAATTAGCTGTGTCATCTTTAAGTTGAATGTGCTGCATCTCAAGGCTAAACAATCCCATGGTTTTTCCCACCATCATGTTCCAGATAGGCCCCTGCAACTATAATTGCATATTTCATGTAAGGCATCTCCTTGAAAAGCTTTCCCTGAATAATATGCTTGTATATGAATTGACTACCATGACTAGATTATGCTGAAGAAACTAATTTTGTGATGTTTGTCAGCGTACATTACTATAATTGTAAAATGTATAAATTGCAGTACATAAAATCAATCAAAAAAAAATTGCATTGAGATGTCTGCAGAAATTAGCTTGATAAGGATTTACAGTACTGAATAGTATGCTGAATAGTGCATACTTTAACCTTTAGAATAAAAAAGACTATGTAAGTTAAGAAGCCTTCAGGGAGGTATAAAAATTTCATTCTCTGGAAATACCACAACTCTTGAAGCTACTTCACACCATTATTACTTGTACATGTTTAGAAGTAGGGGGAATTCTAAAGGAACCAAAAGCTTGGAAAATTAAATTGAATGCACACTTCTTTATTTCATTTGATGTTATTTTGAATCTGCATTGCAGAGGATTATTTGCATATTATATCAGCAGTACTGGAACATGTCATTGCATTTACTCGGCTTTAATTCTGATCAAAGTAACAAATTTACTTGAACTGTTTCAAAAATCACTCTCAAAGTAAAACTTTCTTATCTTGTAATATTTTTAAATGACAAGAAAGTATGTTTTGAGGTGACCCATGGAATATTCATTCTGTTGCTACTATTATATTATTACATTAATATTGCAGCCAGTAGAACTTCATCTTTGACAGTGGGGATTTCTTGCAAAATCCATAATATGGTGTGTGATTGTATGTCAGTAGATCATAGAACCTAGAACAGTACAGCACAGTACAGACCCATCGGCCCATGATGTTGTGCCGAACTTTTACCCTAAACCTAAGGTCTGTTTAACTTCCACCCCTGCCTTATACTATCATTCATATGCCTGTCTAATAGGCATAGTTTGTTTTTTTGTGCTGGTATTTAAGATATGTTGTTATCACAGTTTCCACAAAGGTGACCATGGGCTTAGGCTACACAAAACAGAGAAGTAATGCTGATAACAGTGTATTAACATTCCTTTCATTGCTGTTCTCCCTGATGAGTTTGATGTGTGGTGCCTTCAGCTAGACACTTTGTGAAGTTTACAACTATTGTAATTAAAGGTACCACATCAGACTCAAAGATTGTTGCTGGCACAGACTGCAAACTGCTCATTGTGCAGGTAAAAACCAATTTCTGGTTTCTCTTGACTTGCTGATCCAAACACTCCTGGCAGTTCAGGCAAGCAAAAATTCAATTCAGTGATTCCAGTGCTGGCTTCTTTTGGAAGTTCCGCACAATTGCAGTGCAAGAGATGTGTTTACCCAAAAATTTAGGGAAAATATCTATATGTCCATTAATAAGCTACAGCCATAGGGCAAAATCTTCCGAAAGCTCAAGTTTGCAGGAGAGAAACCTACAGCCTGTGATGATAGCAATGTCTGGCAGATTTTCAGGTTGTTGATCTTCTGCCAGATGGCTCTTTGCTAAAATTCAAACTACAGATGAGCAAGCCCTGACTGTAACTAGCAGTCAGCCAGTTAGAGGACAACAGCTCCAGCTGCTGTTTTGGAGAGGGTGGATAACGAGGGGTGTGTGGAACATATCCACTGCCACAGATTTCAGGGTCGCATTATCTTTCTTGTTTGGCGTCATTCAAATCTCAACATTCCACTTGGGTAACTTTTGGAAGTGATGGAATATTAGAGAGCACTGTGGTTGACCACGAAAACAAGGCAAACTGCAGGACCAGGATCATCACACATATCCAGTCTGGGAAGGGATGGGCATTTGGAGCACAGGAAGTCTGAACTTTGCTAATTATAAGTGTGAAGAAGCATTGTTGGCTTTCCCAGCTGAATGAGGAAAACCTGTTTTTAGCCTTTTCTTCCTCCTAGCTACTTCTGACTGACCTTCAACTTGCAAGAGAGCTGCATTAAAATTGTGTTCAGGTCTGAAGAAGAAGAATCATGTTGGACTTGAAATGTTAACTCAATTTCCCTCTCCACGGATATCGCCAGGCCTGCTGAGTTTCTCCAGTACATTCTATTTTCATTTCAGATTTCCAGCATCCACGGTATTTTGTTATTACTGGACCATCTACGTGCTATAATGATGGGTGCTTGGGAAAAAATATTCAGAGGGAATCATGCCGGATGTTACAATAGTGTCACAAAGACAGATGTAAAGGCTGCAAGTAGATCTGGAGAAGATGCTTAAATTCGCTAGTGTGGAAAGTTGGTAAAAGTCATCTTGAGCCTTCACTGAGATCTCATTGTCACGGACCAAGGCCTGGAGATAGGTGTTAAGTGAATTTCTTGCACTCCAGTATTAAACTCTAAGATTGGTTTCTCAATTGGGTATCCTTGAGTAGACTTCTCCTCTAGTAATGGGAATAAGGAAGGAGAAGGATCTAAAGAATGCTGATGAGAAAGAGCCTACAGAGGAGAGCAAACAACAGCAGACAGTACAAGGAAGGCATGAACACTACCCTGCCAGCAGAGTATACCAAAAGATGACAACTCTGTATGTAAGAACACCAGTGCCTGAGAAGACTCTGTCTCTCTGGGGACACAGCCACATCAATCTGTGATATACTAACTGGAGAGATTGCGGCATATTTTGTTGGTGAACGTCAATCCCTGTAGCCTTGAAGGTTACATTGATCCTGAATATTTTTGTCTCCATTTCTCTTTGCATCATGTGGAGAATTTTGTGGAATATTACATTCAATGGTCCATCACTACATCAAGATTTTTGTAGATGTTGTATTTAGGCTGGCATGAGTTTATTTCATTATGTCAGGGCAGCGCCAGTCAGACAGACCAGGCCAGAGTCCTTGGTAACATTTTTCAGATTTCCAAAGGCCCAAAAGGTCATCTATATTGTGTAATGTCTCATAGCTAGTATACAAAATATCTTTAAGAGACATTGTCATGATCTTATCACCATACCATGGCATGCACCCAGATAGTAGCAAGGTTTTAATCTGCATCTTGCAGGGGCCACCTGCGGCTCGTCATACTGAGGAAAACATCTTATAGCATATAATGGAATCGCCAGTCCTAGACCAGATATGGCAGTGCCTGCGATTGTAATGTATGTGTAGAAGTAATAGAAGTCTGTATCTCCAATAATAGAAGCCTGCCTGTAATAGAAGTCTAACTACATAATTCATGCCTAGTTCTTATGTTATGGTAGAAAATATAAGTATTGCCTCATCAGGAATGATCGTCATGCTGACAGTAAAAAGTACTTTGTGGCATCTGTGGCAAATCATGAGGGCAAAACATATCTGGGTTATCACAGCATCCATTCACACAGACACAGTTTGCAAATCCCAGATATCACATCAATCCATTACACCCAGGTTGCAATGTAAACTCCTCCTGGACAGCCAGAGGCATATGGAAAGAGGGACAGAGATCACTCCATCAATATCCAGGCTGTGTGTCACTCAAAACTAAGAAGAATCCAGGTGTGTGGATGTTATCCAAGGACCAATGACAATGGATGCACAGTTAGACACTGCCAGGTACCAAGACTGTTCACCAGCCAGGAACCAATGGATGCCAGGCTTCAGGCTGTGGCTAATGACCCCGCAAGGGATCCACTCAGTAAGCCTGAGGAGGTATAATGACAGCTACACATCATTGATCAGACGAACCATCTCCTCAGAATGTGCTTTAGATGTTTGGACAGATCAGGTGGGACTCTGCAATATGAGCCTGCTGGTGTCTCTTTCCTGGACACTATCTGCTATGCCTTCTACAACCCGGCCCTACAGAGGCGGGTAGCTGTAGCACAGGAGGATGGATAACGACAGCCCCATCCTCTGATATCTGCTCTGATGCTGAGGAGAGTGAGCCATGATGGACAGTTGCGCAGACCGGTCTGCAAGAGGCTTTGGATGATACCAGGACACACAAGATTCTAGAATACTGCAAAGACTCTCCTGGCAATCTGTCTATTGCTCAGTGACATGATCTTGACAACAGTCACCTTTATCTGTTATCTGCCTGTCAAGAACATCAGGGACCATGTCTGCAAAAGTCAGCATAGAGTCCTGACATAATGCTGAGCAGAAGGACCCATATGAACACAAACTCCCTTAACAGCATTCAGCCAATCCAGTTCAAAACCATCACATCATACATAGATACACACGTAGCCAGATCATCACATGACAATTATTTAATAATAAATGATAACTCGCAAATGTCAAAATCACCCATATGATCCCATAAATGACCATTGCGTCCTTTACTTAACTCATTTGTATATGCTATGGCATGATACTTCCCCTTTACTGTCAGCTATGCTAGAGACAGGCTGCTTATCCTTCTAGTCCTTTGCCTGGGTTCACTTGACCAGGTGGTGTCATCTATCTCCCTGATGCCATATGCATGATGGGAGTCTTGTTCACAGCAGCAAAGTGGGAATTTCCCATCACTATGGCACTCAGAGGCATATGTGTCAAAAAGTAGTTCACTACTAGCACTATTGTTATTGATATTTGAAGCATGCATCTGCTGTTGCTACTCCGATAGGAGAAAGAAATTCAAGGTTCAATGTTTACGCTCCAGTGTACTTATTCTGATACAGCTGCTGCAGTTGTGTGCCAAAATTTCTTTAATTGGTGTTTGTGACAGACCAACTCAGTGTATGGGACAGTGCTGAGTATAAGACCAGCTCAGTGTATGGGACAGTGCTGTGTGTAAGACCAGCTCAGTGTATGGGGCAGTGCTGTGTGTAAGATCAGCTCGGTGTATGGGACAGTGCTGTGTGTAGGACCAGCTCGATTTATGGCACAGTGCTGAGTGTAAGCATAATGATAGTAACTGACAGGGATAAATGGAATATTTGCATGACCCAGTAAGGATAGTGGAAAATGAACATTGATGTGTTTGCCCTCAACAGATGGGCATTCATTGAAAAATGTGGAAAAGACAGATTGAATGTGTTAATTGGCCATTTGCTGAGAATCTCATTATGGGAAGAGGTGACTTGAAAGAATGTTTAATTTTTTTAAAAATGTTCAACTGACGAAGATCATGTAGTATAGCTGTATGTCAAATTAAACTGTGACCACAATACTTCATTGAAGATGTGACTGGAATGAGGAGGCTTGTTACCTAGTTTGTGATTACTATCAAAAGCAAATTTATTTTTTAAAATTGATTGAATATCTTTTTACTGAAGCTTTAAATCTATTTTGTTGAAACATCAGTGATTCAACAATATCTGAAATGCTATGCTTGTAGTTCTGGTGGAATTGTAAGATTATCTCTGGTTGGAGAATTTCAGTTGTAATATTGTTTTAATTTAGAGCACTTCTGCATAGATTCAGACTGAAGCAAGAAAATGTTTTTAAATGTTTCCTTGTAGTAGTTTCACTTGCATAATTTGCCTCATTGCAGAGCTTAAGTGAGTTGAGGAGAAGGTACAGACTGAAGAAAACTTACAGTTGATCTTTTGTATTACAGAACTTGAATATTGCTGAAAAATATACATTTTGTCAAAGCTTTCCATCTTATACTCATTAGGACATTTGCAAGAAATACCAAGTTAATGGCAATAACATGTGTATATTGCATGAGAAGACCATGTTGATTTGTTGACAAATGGACCGTGCTTACTGGAGATACTGCCAGAGGGATGATGACTGACAATTAATTGCCAAGCTTTATTTAAATTCAAATCTGGGCAGGTTGACCCTGATTTATTAATGAACCAGAGAATGCTTGTCATCTATTTTGCTCAGCCGAAACAGGCACAGTGTGTATGCATGTTTTTTCTGTCTGCAAAGAATTGGGTCCCTTGTTTTAATATATGCAACCTTCAGCACACACAAGTACACCATGCTGTGAACCACCTTTCAGACTTAAACTGGTTGTCAGCATAATTCTTAGTATAGTTGTGATTAGTGAGCAAATGTTGTGTAATTATAGAATCACATCTAACAAGGGACATTGTTTCGAGTTTTGCAAGGTGCTCATTAAGTATGGTCATTACCTTTCCTGTTGGGGACTGTTGAAGGAACAATGCTATTTGATATGCTGTGCTGGACTTTGCAACATATGGCCTGCCTACCATCATGGACATTTCAATATCACATTACTCATTTGTGTGGTAGGCAGATGTCTTTTTGAGTTGATGGTAGCATCCTGTTAGTGTTAAGTACTGCTTCTGTTGCTACAGCATATTCCTTTGACTATTCACAGTAGGCAAGGTGGCATAGGGCAGTTGGCCTTTGACCAGCATTTGTCATGTAACCATATTCACTCTACATGCATTACAAATAGGCGAAGGAAAGTTTGCAAATGAAGAGTAGCTGCAGCTTTCAAATGCATGCTTCATGTTTAAGTCCTTCAGTGTCCTGGTGTTCAGCAGATGTGGATCCAGGACTTTCACCTATCAAATTATTGCTGATTCTGCTGCTGTGGACATTGCTGTAACCATTTTACAGTTGTATTGAACTTTCAGAGAAATTTAAGTGATGCCAGGAATGCAACTCATGGTGAACACGATCTGTGTTGAGCTTCAGCTGGTTACCAGGTAATCCCACCTCTGAGCCTTTTGATCTCCTTTCACCTTGCTCTGCCCCAGCAGCTCATTTTCACTCATTGCCATCTGACCTCCATATGGAGATCGCCAAGTTGTAATTTGCCTCCAATTATCCTCACTGCCGTCTGAATTCCAACATCACACCTTAATCATGCCCACCGCACTCCTCTGCACGACTCCTTTGGAGGCCACAGTGCCACTGCCATACTCCGCCTCCCATTAACATAGGCAACAATGCTCTTTGATGCTGTTCTACATAATCCCCGTACACTTTGAATTTTCTCCCTGTTACTGTCCTTGCCCTTCCCACCATAAATGTCTCTGCTACCACCCCAAACTCAACTTACCCATCCCTTTCGACATTGACCCCCTGTCTGCCTCTATGCTACCCCATGCCCTTTTGATCAATCAATGGACAGAGGACCGGACTGACCACTGCCTTTACAGCTCTCTGACTGATGATATCTGACTCTGCTCACTGCTGCTGATGCTGAACCTACAGATCATTGACAGCCTTGGGTTCCAATTGGACAGATTTCCAGACCATAAGCACCCCTTGCTGATGACTGACTGAAAGCAGCCAAGGCCCTGGTTCTGTGTGCACTGCGCCTCTGACAGACAGTATTGTACCCCCAACTGACTGTAGGCCCCCCACTGCTTGACTGGACTGAAGACTGGCCCCTGCCGCCTTACCAACATGGCCATTTGATTGAAGAAACATGCGGTGTATCTGCCGCACAGGCACCTGGCACTCGCTGTAGGTGTTAGGTTGATGTCTCGATAGCCGTACAACAGTAATGTTCCCCTCTCCAGACAGACCCCTGCTGACAACCAGCCTACTTGTTTCTGCATGAAAGAGCATATCAATACAGTAGAACAGATAGCCAAAAGCTGAAGATAAAGTGTCAAGACACTAACAGGCATGACAGGACAATGCAAGGCATGCAGGGAGGCATTAAGTGAGCGAGCAGTAAGACAGAAGGCAAACTACCCTCAGCTGCAGTCTGGTCCAAACTGTGAGGTGGCTTCTTGACCCTGCACACAGTGTGCCTGCTACAACCTTTCCATGCTTGTGGCAGGCACAAGTGGTCGGGGAGGTGCTATGATGGTTGGTTAATGTCAGGATGTTAATACATGTAGATGAAGGGTGCATGAGACTCATGGCCATTGCACGTGGCCTGAGATGCTGTTTGGAGCTGACCAACATGGAGGCGCCTTGCAGCCAGTATTGAGCTGAAGGCACCAGGCACCTGCTCTGACTTCGACATCAGGAGCTGCCAAAGTTCAGCATGGTTGGTAAAACAAGAATCTGAATATTAATTAGGTCAGTTATGGTAGTAGTAAGGCATTTAGCAAATAGTCATACCCCATATTTGGCAATTTGTTGCATCCTAGCTCATCATTTGGCAAATGCATAAAAGATGCAGCGAGTTGCTCCTGACATCAAGATGAGCTTGTTAGACTTACCGTCTGACATGACCACAGATTTTGCCGTAACCCACGTTACACAGAACTATAAGGTACTGCCCACAGTGTCCAATATTAGATGTGATTTTACAACTGGACAGCATTTGCTAAATAACCTTGATTATTCTAACAGCATCACGCTGTGACTCACTTGCATATTGGAAGCTACGTATTTTAAAATAGCTCCCTACTCTTTGTCGATAGAAAGACCATGTAGACAGCAATCCTCTCATCAAGGCACCGTTCTGATGAATTAACCAATCAGGGTCAATCTGCAGATTTAAATCATAAACAAAACCTGCAAGTTAACTGCCAGTCATCGTTCAACTGGTACATTCTCTGTGACATTGCCTGTACCAGTTAGAGTCCACTTACTCACCAATCAGATACCCTCAAATTACAATTTAAAAATGCTGTATTACTTTGTACTGGAATTCTTGTGAATTGTCCTGATGAGTGCAAGTTGAAGCGTTTTGACAAAATGTGCCTTTTTTCACCAATACTCAAGTTGATCTTCTTTTGTTTCATATTTCCGTTAACCTTGAATTTATTACAAAAAACATAAGCTATAAATGCTTCTGCTGGTCATTTGGAATTTATCTACCATCTTATAGCCAATGCATTATTTTAATTAATTTGTGGGATGTGATTATCAATGGCAAGGCAACCATTTGTTGCCTGCTTCCGTCTGTCCTT
Organism: Stegostoma tigrinum; assembly: GCF_030684315.1. NCBI lineage: Eukaryota > Metazoa > Chordata > Chondrichthyes > Orectolobiformes > Stegostomatidae > Stegostoma > Stegostoma tigrinum. The sequence goes on from NC_081355.1 coordinate 113,414,625, forward strand.
GAGAAACTTAAATTGGTTAATGCACCCAAAGGATATAATTTCTACACCTCAGGAACCTGTTCATGAACATTTGTAGGACTGTGCTGCTTGCTGTCAATTTCTGAAATTTTATGGCTAATGTTTGTCACATAACATGTCTAATTCTTCTGGCCTGTACATGTATCTAATTACATGCCGATGCTGTGGAATCGTCCGAGTTGTTTCTATTTTTATAGCAATCTTCAGTGCTTCCTTTAGTAAATGAAAGCTGTCTCACTTTGCAGGGCAATCAGTAAATGAAATTAATGAGTTTATTATCTAAAATCTTTTCCTGCAACTGCTGGGAAATTAGCCCTTTTGACATGTTAAAAAAAAACCATTGGGATACGATTTTCCACCTCAGAATAGCAGATTAGTATATATGTCAAACCGGGATTTAGATTAATTTTGGTAGCTGTAACCTGAATAACTAATGTAAGTTCTGATTACTTCCCACAAAATCTCAAAATATACAGAGTATGGTGCATAGTGACACTAATTTCTTTTAATTACAGGTTGGAGAACACTGTTATTACCATGGCAAAATCCAAGGAAATCCAAAATCTTCTGTGGCCCTTTCAACATGTTATGGACTACAGTAAGTTGCATACCATTTAGAAATATCACATTTAATGCATTTTTAAATTGCTTTGCTCTAATTTCATCCTGGAATCTAGAAAATATAACAGGGAATCAGTTGGGTTTTGGGGCCTGTGGGGGTACCATTTATAAAGTGTGTTGCATATATTGGTACGGAGGCTCAGTGCTTACCACTGCTGCCTCACAGCACTAGGCACCCAGGTTCAATTCCATCCTCGGGCCGCTGTCTGTATGGAGTTTGCACATTTTCCCTGTGTCTGCGTGGGTTTCCTCCAGGTGCTTCAGTTTCCTCCCACAAAGCAAAGATGTGCGGGCTAGGTGGATTGACATTGCAAATTGCCTATAGTGTCCAGGATGTGCAGGCTAAGTGGATGAGTCATGGTAAATGGAGAGTTACAGGGCTAGGCTATGGTGGGATGGGTCTGGGTGAGATGCTGTTTGGAGTGTTGGTGTGGACTTGATGGGCCAAATGGCCAGCTTCCACGCTGTAGGAATTCTATATCAAGATTTTACACATCAGACGCAGTGCATGTGAAGGATGGGGAGTTGTTCTGGTTCTTGAATTCTACTCTGTTGAACTCGGAGGCTGTTAAAGTTATTTGGTCTTATCCTTGCTTCTATTTTCCATAAGTATTTAGATGGATGTGGGGGATAACTTTGATGCTACTCAACTTACATAGATATCCTGGAGGAGAGAGTGGATATTTCTAGGGAAGAATAGTCTAGGATAGTTACTTTCTAACTCAGAGGAAATTTTCCCGAATGAAGCAAGCATATGAAAATTTCAAATAAATCACATTAATTTAGTTCCTATTTTAAGACATGTTCATGTTATTTTGCATTAAGTCTACTGTAGGAATAGATAATCATTTCAAAACCATATCAGTTGTTCTTGATTATGCCCATGTTGAAATGCTGAGAGATCTGTGAACGTTTTGGAGATACAATTCTAATCACTCTGTTTTAAGGAAAATTACTTCAATTTCTCTTCATATCTTGCGTGAAATACACTTCAAAGTGTGATGGTAAGTTACATACCTAAAAAAAACTTACCAGAATTTTGGATATAACACAGTGTGGAACTGGAGGAACACAGGAGGCCAGGCAGAAATGCCAGAAGAAGGGTCCTGAACCGAAACATCAACTTTCCTGCTCCTCTGATGCTGCCTGCCTTGCTGTGTTCCTCCCGCTCCACATTGTGTTATCTTTGACTCCAGCATCTGCAGTTCTTGCTGTTTCTTATAAGAATTTTGTGGGGTTTATTGCAGTCCGAACTGAGTAAGCGGAAGGTGTATAAATTGTATGAAGAGAAGAATGATTGCATACATATTTGAAAATTTAGAAGTTCTATTTTTAACAAACATTGAGAAAAGTATGCCTGTATGATTTTATGTGAGATGCACAGTGACCACTGAGAAAGCTCTGAAAATTCTCATTACATTGCAATACGCAAGTAGTAATGTAAGTGATACATTACAAAAGCCCATTGTAAAGGTTCATAAATTTAAAAATAACTCTTACTGCACTGGATTTATATTTAGGACACTACCACTAAGGCCATAAATAATAAATGTGCTCCATGTAGGGTAACAGCACTGACATACTCATACTTACTACGCTTGCCCAATACATGTGTGCAGACATCACTTGTTTTGTAGTTGATATCCCATCCAAAGATCTGTGAGCTACCAGTTCTACTGATCAATCCGCAGTGCACAGTGTCTCATAGATCTGATGGATGTCAGTGTACCATTTGTGCATCCATGCACCATCATGTTGCATATAGCTGTGGAGAAACATGTCAGTGCAGCGATCATCACCTTGTGCCACCATGTCGAAAACTGTATGAGGATTCACCACAGGGTGAGTATGTCCACTGATGCAGAGATGCTCATAAGATGTGAAGGAGGTTCTCTTCCTCAGGGCCTTCAGTGGCAGGGGGACAGGATGCCTTCGGTTGGATGTCTGCACAAAGTCCAGACACAAGCACGGTAGATGAAAGCTAGCCCAGGAGAATAGACACTTCTACACCTTTGAAACTGCGCAGAGTTACTCAGTGTGCAACACACAGTAGAAGGCGTGGACTCCTCTACAACTGGCACTTCCGTTTCATCACACCTTGCTGCCTTCACTCTGATTATCATGGCTGTCTGCATTGGATCTGCAAATAACAAGGGGCTCAGTACTAAGTCCTGCATTAACTGGATTCAGGCTTCCAGTCGCTCTTCAACCATCACTGTCTGCTTCCTGCCACTGCCACTTTGGACCCAGTTTGCCGCAGTGCCCAGCATCCTGTGGTTTCTGAGTTTCTTAACCAGTGTCCCACATGATACGCTGTCAGAAGCCTTACTGAAATCATGTAGGCTATATCATTACACTATGCTTAACTACACATCTAATTCCAAACAAAAACGGAAATTTCTGGAAAAGCTCAGCAGGTCTGGCAGCATATGTGAAGAGAAATCAGAGTTAATGAAACAAGTCCAGTGACCTTTCCTCAGAACTAATGGTAGCTGGGAAAGTGTTGGTTTATTTATAGAAGATAGGGTGGGTAGAGCAGGTAAGGAATAAACCATAGGTGGGGATAGAACCCAAAGAGAGAGAAGAAGAACTGGACAGACAAAGGAATGGATAATGATTGAGCTAAGACGGTGAATAGCTATTAATGGGGACTGTTGGTGGCTAACAGTGGGTTCTGTTTTATAGGAGACGATGTGATAACAAAGCCTGAGGTGTGGGGCTAGGGCTAGGACATGGGAAAGTTCAAGCCCTAGAATTACTGAACTCGGTATAGAGTCCAGAAGGCTATAGACTTGCCAAGTGGAAAAAGAGGTGTTGTTCTTCCAGCTTGTGTGAAGCTTCACTGGAGCACAGCAGCAAGCCTGAGATAGAGATATTGGACAGTGGACAGGGTGGTGTGTTGTTGGCAGGCAACTGGAAGCTCGGGGTGTTTTTTATAGCCAGAACATAGATGTTTTGCGAAGTAGTCACCCAGCCCATGCTTCATTTCCCCAATGTAGAGGAGATCATATTGTGAGCAGCGAATGCAGCAGACTAGTTTGTGGGAAGTGGATGTAAAGCGCTGCTTCATCTAGAAGGTATGTTTGGGCTCTTGGATACTGAAGATGGAGGAGGTAAATGCACAGTGTTACACCTTCTGTGGTTGCTGGGGAAGATGCCGTGGGCTGTGAGGGAGTGTTGGGAGTGAAGGAAGAGTAGACAAGATGGTGGACTCGGGTGTCACAGAGGGAACAGTCCTTGCAGAAGGTAAGGAAGGGGAGGGGAATATGTGTTTAGTGGTGGCATCCTGCTGGAGGTGGCAGAAATGGCAGCTAATGCTCCTCTGGATGTGGATGTTAGTCTGATGTTAGGTAAGGAGAGGGAGTTGTTGTGGGAGGGAATAGAGGGAGCAAGGGCCAAAGTGTGAGAGATAGATCGGACTTGGTTGAGGGCCCTATTGACAATGGTGCTGGGGAATCCTCAGTTGAGGAACAAGATAGTCATTTCAGACTCATCATCAGAACATATGCGACGGAAATGGAGGTACTGGGAGAATGGGATAAGTCTTTACGGGAAATGAGGATGCATAATCCAGTTAACTGTGGAAGTTGGTGGGTTTATTTTGGATATTGGTGGCCAGTCTAAAGCCAGAAATGGAAACAGAGGTGAAGAAGGGAAGGGAGGAGTCAGAGATAGACGAGTTGAAAGTGAGGGCGGGGTGGAAATTGGAAGCAAATTCGATCACCTTTTCCAGTTATGGATTAGAGAGGGAAGCAGCACCGATGATATCATCGATGTATCAGAGTAAAAGTTGTGGGTGGAGGCTGGAGTAGGACTGGAACAAGAAATATTCCATGTATCGCACAAAGAGACAGGCATAACAAGGGCCCATGTGGGTACCCTTGGCCACCTCTTTGACCTGAAGAAAGTGAGAGGAGTTAAAAGAGATAATGGGAACTGCAGATGCTGGAGAATCCAAGATAACAAAATGTGAGGCTGGATGAACACAGCAGGCCAAGCAGCATCTCAGGAGCACAAAAGCTGACGTTTCGGGCCTAGACCCTTCATCAGAGAGGGGGATGGGGTGAGGGTTCTGGAATAAATAGGGAGAGAGGGGGAGGCGGACCGAAGATGGAGAGAAAAGAAGATAGGTGGAGAGAGTTTAGCTGGGGAGGTAGGGAGGGGATAGGTCAGTCCAGGGAAGACGGACAGGTCAAGGAGGTGGGATGAGGTTAGTAGGTAGGAGATGGGGGTGCGGCTTGGGGTGGGCGGAAGGGATGGGTGAGAGGAAGAACAGGTTAGGGAGGCAGAGACAGGTTGGACTGGTTATGGGAGAGAGAAGTTGTTCAGAGTGAGGACAAGCTCGGCCAAGCAGAGGAGGGTGATGGTGGGTGGGGATGATTCAGGCCTATGTTCCAAGAATAGGCGGAGACCCTGAGACCATCCTGGTAGGGTATGGACATGTAAAGGGATTGCACTTGCATGGCAAAGAGGAGGTAGGTGGAATCTGCAAACGAGAAATTCTGAAACTGGCGTAAAGTGTCGGAGGAATAATGGATGGTCGTGTGCAGATACTGGACCAGCAGAGAAAAGACCGAGTTAAAGTAGGAGGAGATGAGTTCTTTGGGCAGTCCTGTTTGTGCATTTTCAGAAGGAGGTAGAAGCGAGCTGTGCAGTTCTGGGGTGTTATCAACTTGGAGGCAGTGGGGGGGAAGGTCACCAGGTGAAATGAGGTTAGTGACCATTGTTGATGCAATGGCGTGGTGTTCTATGGTGGTGTCATGGTCCTTGGAGAGATTGGAGGAGGTATCTGAGAGACAGTGCCCAGCATTTCCAATGTAGAGTTCAGTGCGCCAGACAACAACAGCACTACCCTTATCGGCAGGCTTAATTTCAAAATCAGGTCAGATCTGAGCGCATGGAATATAGTCAGTTCGGGGGGAAATAGGTTGGAACTGGTGAAAGGATAGAGAAATTGAGGTGACCGATGTCACACCGACAGTTCTCAATGAGCAGGTTGAGTGTAGGCAGAAGGCCAGAGGGAAGGGAAGGCGAAGACAGCGGAAGAAAAGTTTGATGTCATGTCACGCCCAAAATTCATTAAGGTGGGGACACAGAGGGATAAATGTGAGACCTTTGCTGAACACGAAATGTTCAGCATTGGAGAGTGGTAGGTTAGGAGGGATGGTGAGAACGTGACTGGAGGAGGGGTTAGGGGATTGGGTGTGGTCAAAGGGAAGGGGAGGAAAGGAAGGTTCCAGAGGGCCATGGGTATCTCTGAGTTATTGCATCTTGATGCCTGAAAGGAAAAGAAGGAGTTTTCTAATTAGCATGGTGAATGAGCAACATATATAATGACCTGTATGAGAAATTCAGTGAAGTTTGACATGATTATTCCTTGACACTGCCATGTTGATTATTTTTGATTAATCCTTGTTTCTCCAAGTGAAGTTTAATTCTGTTTCTCAGAATTAAAAGCTTCTCTGCTGCTGATGGTAGACTCATAGGCTTACAGGTTTCTCCCTCCCACCCTTCTGGAACAACGTTCACTGTCCTCCAGTACCTCTCACATTTCTGTTGGTTTGGAATCACGTGTAGGCTGGATAACAATGGCACATTTCCTTCCCTAAAGGATCTTGGTGAGTCAGTTTAACAGTTGATGATTGTTTCCTTGGTCCCCATTACTGAAACTAGTTTAATATCCCAGATTCATGCACTGAATTTGAAATACACCAGTAGCTGTGATGGGATTTGAACCAGTATTGCCCCTGAAGTATTAGCCTTGGATTCTGGATTGTTAATCTAGTCACATTACTATGACACCCCAAGCTCCTTGCTCCCTGCTAGGCCTATGACTGACTTGAGTCTTGAGGCATCAGACCTCCCCTTGGATAAGTGGAAGGCTTCAGGACAACCAGCAACTTTAGTGTCACCATTCGTGGGAGTCCTGCACTTGACCTGACCGTCTCTACTGGCTCTTTCTCTATGGTAAAAACAGAGGACATGCACATGCACTTTGGCCCTTGAGAGGTCCAATTCTCTCTCTAATTATTCTTTTATCCTTTAATATGTTTAACGAGTCTCTTTGGATACACTCTAATCCTCTCAGCCAAAACTATTTTGTGCCCCCTTTTCGCCCTCCTGATTTTCTTCTTCAGTAAAACTCCTGTATCCCCTGTATACCGCCAGAGATTCCCTTGATGCCAGCTACCTGTAACCAAGCCATGCCTCCATTTTCCTAGTCAAAGCCTCAATATCTTTTGTCATAAAGGGTTCCCTACTCCTGCCAACCTTGCTGTTCACCCTGTCCTGAAAATATAGACCTTGAACCCCAGCTATCACACTTTTAAAGGCATCCCATTTGCCAGAGGTCCCTTTACCTGCAAACAACTTCTCCAATCAACCCCTGCATGTGCCTGCTTAATTCTATCAAAATTCACCTTGCCCCAGTTTGGAACTTGAACCTGTGGAACAGTTTTGCCCTCTCCATGACTATTTTAAAATTAATAGAAGTATGGCCAATGGTCCCAAAGTGCTCCCCTACTATCATGTCAGTCAATTGTCCTGCTCTATTTCCCAAGAGTAGGTCGAGTTTTGTTCCTTCCATAGTAGGACCCACTATATACTGCTTGAAGAAACTTTCCGGAACACATTTAACAAATTCTACCCCAACTAAGCCCTTAACTCTATGCAGGTCCCAGTATATGCTAGGAAAGTTAAAATCCCCCACTATGACAACTCTGTTTCTGCTGCAAGTCTCTGAAATCTCCCTGCATATGTCTTCCTTTAATTCCTGTTGACTGTTTGGGGGCCTATAGTACAACCTCAACAATGTCACTACGCTCTTCTTATTTCTTAGCTCCATCCATGCAGCCTCACTGGATGATCCATCAGTTATTTTATCTCTGATTACTACTGTGATACTCCTCTTAATCACCTCTTTCTTCTACCTCTGTCCCACCTAAAGCACCTGTCCCCTGGCACATTAAGCTGCCAGCCCTGTTCCTCCCTTAGTCATGTTTCTGTCATGGCTATAATATTCCAGTCCCACGTACCTATTCACGCCCTGAGTTTGACAGCCTTAACTGTTAGTCCTCTCGCATTGAAATAGATGCAACTAATCCAACAGGCATTCCTCGCTCCTTGTCCCGTTCTAGTTTGACCTGTCTCTTGAGCTTGCTATTTTAGATTACCGTGCCAACTGCATTGTAAGCTATGAAACCTGGCAATCACAATGACCCTTCATCAGAGAGGGGGATGGGGAGAGGGAACTGGAATAAATAGGGAGAGAGGGGGAGGCGGACCGAAGATGGAGAGAAAAGAAGATAGGTGGAGAGAGTATAGGTGGGGAGGTAGGGAGGGGATAGGTCAGTCCAGGGAAGACGGACAGGTCAAGGAGGTGGGGTGAGGTTAGTAGGTAGATGGGGGTACGGCTTGGGGTGGGAGGAAGGGATGGGTGAGAGGAAGAACCGGTTAGGGAGGCAGAGACAGGTTGGACTGGTTTTGGGATGCAGTGGGTGGGGGGGGAGAGCTGGGCTGGTTGTGTGGTGCAGTGGGGGAAGGGGACGAACTGGGCTGGTTTAGGGATGCAGTAGGGGAAGGGGAGATTTTGAAACTGGTGAAGTCCACATTGATACCATTAGGCTGCAGGGTTCCCAGGCGGAATATGAGTTGCTGTTCCTGCAACCTTCGGGTGGCATCATTGTGGCAGTGCAGGAGGCCCATGACGGACATGTCATCTAGAGAATGGGAGGGGGAGTGGAAATGGTTTGCGACTGGGAGGTGCAGTTGTTTGTTGCGAACTGAGCGGAGGTGTTCTGCAAAGCGGTCTCCAAGCCTCCGCTTGGTTACCCCAATGTAGAGGAAGCCACACCGGGTACAGTGGATGCAGTATACCACATTGGCAGATGTGCAGGTGAACCTCTGCTTAATGTGGAATGTCATCTTGGGGCCTGGGATATCCACTTCACCAACACCTTCCACCCAATCCACTTCACCAACACCTTCCACCCAAACCTTCAGTTCACCTGGGCTATCTCCAGCACATCCTTCACCTTCCTGGACCTCTCAGTCTCCATCTCAGGCAACCAGCTTGTAACTGATGTCCATTTCAAGCCCACCGACTCCCACAGCTACCTAGAATACACCTCCTCCCACCCACCATCCTGCAAAAATTCCATCCCCTATTCCCAATTCCTCCGCCTCCGCCGCATCTGCTCCCACGATAAGACACTCCACTCCCGCACATCCCAGATGTCCAAGTTCTTCAAGGACCGCAACTTTCCCCCCACAGTGATCGAGAACGCCCTTGACCGCGTCTCCCGTATTTCCCGCAACACATCCCTCACACCCCGTCGCCACCACAACCGCCCAAAGAGGATCCCGCTCGTTCTCACACACCACCCTACCAACCTCCGGATACAACGCATCATCCTCCGACACTTCCGCCATTTACAATCTGACCCCACCACCCAAGACATTTTTCCATCCCCACCCCTGTCTGCTTTCCGGAGAGACCACTCTCTCCGTGACTCCCTTGTTCGCTCCACACTGCCCTCCAACCCCACCACACCCGGCACCTTCCCCTGCAACCGCAGGAAATGCTACAGTTGCCCCCACACCGCCTCCCTCACCCCTATCCCAGGCCCCAAGATGACATTCCACATTAAGCAGAGGTTCACCTGCACATCTGCCAATGTGGTATACTGCATCCACTGTGCTCGGTGTGGCTCCCTCTACATTGGGGAAACCAAGCGGAGGCTTGGAGACCGCTTTGCAGAACACCTCCGCTCAGTTCGCAACAAACAACTGCACCTCCCAGTCGCAAACCATTTCCACTCCCCCTCCCATTCTCTAGATGACATGTCCATCATGGGCCTCCTGCAGTGCCACAATGATGCCACCCGAAGGTTGCAGGAACAGCAACTCATATTCCGCCTGGGAACCCTGCAGCCTAATGGTATCAATGTGGACTTCACCAGTTTCAAAATCTCCCCTTCCCCTACTGCATCCCTAAACCAGCCCAGTTCGTCCCCTCCCCCCACTGCACCACACAACCAGCCCAGCTCTTCCCCCCCCACCCACTGCATCCCAAAACCAGTCCAACCTGTCTCTGCCTCCCTAAGCGGTTCTTCCTCTCACCCATCCCTTCCTCCCACCCCAAGCCGCACCCCCATCTACCTACTAACCTCATCCCACCTCCTTGACCTGTCCGTCTTCCCTGGACTGACCTATCCCCTCCCTACCTCCCCACCTATACTCTCTCCACCTATCTTCTTTTCTCTCCATCTTCGGTCCGCCTCCCCCTCTCTCCCTATTTATTCCAGTTCCCTCTCCCCATCCCCCTCTCTGATGAAGGGTCCAGGCCCGAAATGTCAGCTTTTGTGCTCCTGAGATGCTGCTTGGCCTGCTGTGTTCATCCAGCTTCACATTTTATTATCTTGGAATTCTCCAGCATCTGCAGTTCCCATTATCTCTGAATCACAATGTCCCGCTTTGTGATTAAACATTTTGTTCTAATTTAACTTCCAAAGACGTAAAAGGTTTATCTTGGTTTAATATTTTTCTTAAATTTTCTGTAATTAATTTTAGCTATATCTTTTACATTAAACAGTGAAAACAAATGAATTTACTTTCTGCAATTATGAATGGTAATCTTAACTTTCTGTTTCCAGTTCTTTTGTGTTAGACAGCAAAGCTTGGTAAGCTGGTTTGGAGAAACTACTGAATACATCATTGTGAGGGAGATGAATTAACATGAGTAGTTTACAGTAATTAACCCAAACACTTTACAAAGCTTGGCACTTCAACCACATATGTTCATTCAGCTCCTTCACACTCTGGTACAATGATTTGCCTAAGACAGTTCACTAAATGATGTAATCAGCAGTCATTCTTCCAAAGAAGGGGATCGAATCAGTGCCGTAGTGTATCGGGAGAGCAAGTGTGCAACTTGTACAGTAGGAGGGGAGGAGGTTTCGCCACAGTTTCCAAGAAATATGCCATTTAACACACATCTGCACAAAGTGAGTTCACGAATAAAATTATGACTATATTATAAACATTTTAATTTACTTGTAAATCAACTACAATAACGATATGACAGTGACAGAACTCTAGAGCTTGAACAAATAAATACTAATCATGAAACTAATTGACCGTGTGTTTTCTTTTTCTTTCATGGGTCTGTGCTTTGCTGGCAAAGTCAACATGTGTTGTCTATCCCCTGAAAATGATGTTGATCTACCATCCACAAGCACTGCAGTCTTGTAATGAAAGTCTTATCACATTGCTGTGGGTAGGATGTTCGAGGATTTACGCTTAGTGATAAGGAAGGAATGAATGAAGTTTGAAGGCAATGTATTTCCGAAGTAGGATGGTGTGTGACGAGAAGGGAAGCTGGCAAGTGATAGAGTTCTGGTGCACCTGCTGCCCTTGCCCTTCCAGGTGGTTGAGGTTGTGTGTTTGGGAAGTAGAACTGTAAGAATCCTTGCCAGGTTTTTGGAGTGCATCTAATGGATGATACACACTGCAACCACTGTGCAGGGTGGTGGATGATTTTCTGAGATTGCAATCAGCTTTCTCTTGAACGGTGTTTTGTTGCTTGAATACGTTCCGGCAAGTGAAGAGTATTCCAAGCATTACTTGTTAATGCTGTCCAGATGATGGATAAGATTTGAGGAATCACGAGGCAAGTGATTCTGGACAGAACACCTTGCTTCTGACTTGCTCTTGCAGCTACATGGTTTACACAGCTGCTGAAGCTAAGTTTCTGATGTTTGATGATGGGGAATGGGAATACCGCTGAAAGTCACCAATCTTGTTGGAGATGGTGAATGCCTGATACTTGTGTGGCGCAAAATTTATTTACATAATTCTCTCGGGCAGCCTTACCTTGCTAAATTCCTTCCAATCTTTCCCTACATGCTGCAAATACTACGTATATCTTTTTCTATGCTTCCACCCATTTGTTCTATCGGTTTTTTTTCTGTGCAGACTTTGTAGGCTTAATGATTACTGCTCCCTTCACAAGATGGAGGCTATTAACTTCAACTATCTTATGAATTGGATCTTGTACAGGAACTTTTTAACCGTGATTATTGAATCGTCATCTAATTCTGCATGTTAAGTTCATATGGAGAAGATGGTTTCTGCTCATTTGCTCTCATGTGACAGATCACCAAATCTACCATTTAGTAAAAAGCCATCTCTTAAATTGAATCCAATGTCCTGGCCTCAACCAACTTTTCTGGAAAACTATTCCGTTTTTTTATTCACCCTTTGTGTCTGTCCTCCCATCTGGTCTTCAGTTGCCCTTCACTATTCTGAACATTTTTGTCTTGTCTTTCTGCGGCATTTCAAATGAAAATTCAGGGTTTATCTTTTAAATCTGATAATGTATACCATTTTCTCCAAGGTACTTGGCTTTGGGACTATAGGCTCCTCTTATTTTCTGTATTGTGTTGTGGACCTGAGTCACCTTCATGTTTGAACAGTAACCAAAGTAGAGCATTCTGAACCTTCTCCAGACCTTTGAGGAGTCGTGCTTATTGACTTTGACTGTAGAATTCATCTTATTTAATTTATTGCATCTTTGCTATTTGAACATAGTAAGTGACAAGTCAGTTAACATCCTAGGTCTAATAACTCCGGCATGCTGATGCAAGAAGAGGGATAATATTACATCCGCATGGTGGCACTGAGCCATTAGAAGTACTCACAGCAGCGGCCTTCCCAGTTCCAGAAGACAAGATGGATTTGGTGCATGCAGAAAAGATGTTTTACTGTGAACAACTGTACAGGTAATCTTCTTGGGAGGTTTGTCAGCCAAATAGAGAAAAGTAAAACACAAACAGAAATTACTGGAGAAACTCAGCAGGCCTGCAGTATCAGTGGAGAGAGAACAGAGTTAACATTTCAGGTTCAGTGACCCCATAGAAAAGTGTATGCTTTGACCATTGTCATTTAGACTTCAGTGGACTGCCTGGAGAAGATAATGAAAAGCAATTTTTCGAGAACATAAGGATAACATCTTTAAAGGTGTGCAGGATCTAATTGATACCATCAAGTCTGCTGTCCTGCTGATCATTAGCCATTTAGATCCAAGACTACATTCGAATGCTGTGACTGGATCCTACTTTCATCATCTGAACTATTGTGTGTGCTTTTCATAATTTCCTCTTCCTATCATTCTTGTTCTGCATCTCTTACAAGAACATACATGGAAAAGCCTTATGACTGTGAATGCTCAGGAGGGGCTACATAATAAAGAGTTGGAAGGAACCCTAACTTCAAATGCACCTTACAGAATATTCTTATAGTTGTACAGCTGAGATTTCTGATTTCTGCTTGTTTCTGCTAAAGCTGATGTTTCATGCCAAAGCTGTGAACTTTCAAAGCTGATAAACTAAATTCTTCTTGTTTGACCACTCATGCGGGTAACTTTAGGAACTGTAATTCTGGGGTAAGTGTCTGATTTCAATAACCGTGTGATTTGCATTCTTACAAACACATTGTAGGTGGGCATACCTTCTGCCATAGGCTAATTCTATCCATAATTTAATCTCCATTTTCAAGTATAAATTCCTTTAACATGTTTGATTTACACTTGAAATTAAAGTCCTCAGTACCTCTAATATTTTATACCAAAATAGTGTTGGAATTCGAGGTCAAATCTTTCCTTTTCTCAAAATGTCGAAACTACAAAACCCATTATGGTTTCAGTTCTTTTTTCCCCACTATCCAGTGCTGTTTAAATTCCTTGCATCACATAATCACAACAGTTTGATTTACTTATTTCTGTGTGTTCGTATCTGATGAACCACTGAATGGTGGGATTGATTTCAGCACACAAAGAAGAGGATGATTATGAAATTATCACTGGATCTTAGAGAAAATGTTCAATGGAACATCAAATATAACTGAAATAAAAACAAAATTTTTGTAAATTTTCAAGCATCGTTTGTGGAGAGACTAACAACAATCAATATTTCAGGTCTGTTGAAGTGGGGTAGGATTGTCCCACTACAGGGTAGAATAGACATGATGGACCGAATGCCGTGTCATTCTACAATTCTGTCCCACCATACATCTGAGGCAGGTGGGACTTAAACCCAGGACTTCAGGCCTGGAGTTAAGGTCACTGCTGCTGCACCAGGAGAGCCCGTATTTATGATCAGAGATAATGGGAACTGCAGATGCTGGAGAATCCAAGATAACAAAGTGTGGAGCTGGATGAACACAGCAGGCCAAGAAGCATCTCAGGAGCACAAACGCTGACGTTTCAGGCCGAGACCCTGACAAATCATCTTCATCAGAAACCTTCATCATCTGATGAAGGGTCTCGGCCTGAAACGTCAGCTTTTGTGCTCCTGAGATGCTGCTTGGCCTGCTGTGTTCATCCAGCTCCACACTTTGTTATCTCGGAGCCCTTATTTATCTACATTGTATATTTGCAGTAAAGGATTGCAGTGAGAATGTGGCTTGGCATTTTATGTCAATGTGGAAAACTTGGGCGGGATATTTTTAAACGGGGTCCAGTTAGCTTAATTGGTTAGATGGATTGGAATGTGAATCCGAGTTCCCACAACAGCTCTGCCCTCAATTCTACTCATAGTAAAAATAATCACAGCGCTTGGCCAGTGTTAGCTAAATAATCACCAAGGGTCTATGTTTGGTCAGAGAACTGAAGAAGAATTTTAACATAAGCTCCTAGTTGGTAAATTGATTGGATTGGCTGCCTATTCTACATTCTGTAAATTTTTCAATTGTGTGGATTAGGTTGAAATGATCTCTATGGTTTGTTAAGAATATTAAAAATATACTGGAAAGACTTGAACCTATTTTACTAGGGCATAGGAGATTAAGGGGTGACCTTATTGAGATTTATAAAATCGTGAGGGGCATGGATAATGGGAATGACAAGGATATTGTCTAAGGGGAAGGACAAGGATTCGGGCGGCATGGTGGCTCAGTGGTTAGCACTGCAGCCTCACAGCACCAGGAACCCAGATTTGATTCCAGCCTCAGGCTACTGCCTGTGTGGAGTTTGCACATTCTCCCCATGTCAGCGTGGGTTTCCTCTGGGTGCTCCAGTTTCCTCCCACAGTCCAAAGATGTGCAGGTTAGGTGGATCAGCCATGCTAAATTGCCCATAGTGTTCAGGAGTGTGTGGGTTATAGGGGGATGGGTATGGGTGGAATGCTTCAAGGGGCGGTGGGGACTTGTTGGGCTGAAGGGCCTGTTTCCACAGTGTAGGGAATCTAATCTTTTCTCTAGGAGGAGGAGTTCAAAACTAGGAGGTATATTTTTTAAGGTGAGAGGAGAGATTTTAAAAGGACATCGGGGCAAATACTTTTACACAGAGTGGTTTATGTGTGGAACGACTTGCTGGAGAGTGTGGTGGATGCAGGATAAGTTCACGAATAAGAAATATTTGTAAGGGTATGGGCCAAACAAAGGCAGGTGGGACTAGTTTAGTTTGGGAACATGATTGGCGTGGACTGTTTAGGCCAAAGGGCCTGTTTCTGTGCTATATGACTCGGTGACTCTATCACTTTCAGACCTAAGAGAGAGGATTACAGCTATGATTTCATTGTTGGATAATTTCAAGTCAGCCGTGTTTCATGTTGATGAGATTTTATCACCATTATTTAGTACACTCACATCTATTTATAACAGCTACTTCTTGAAGGAGTACATTTTTTGCGAATTGTACACATTCCCAAAATTGTACTGCACTATAAAAAGATGAAAACATATCGTTAGCTTTGCGTGAAGGAAGTGTCCAATAGACAAGGCCCTGTCATACCTCTCACAATGCTTTGAACAGCTTTGTATTTTATGTAAACAATATTTATGGCTGGCTCCATATTATTGCTGATTGATTTAAAAACAACTTCCAGCTTTGAAGTACCAAGTTTGGTTGTTGTAATAAAAACTTGCAACTTATTTAAGAGGAAACCTAGATCTGCACCTGAAATAGTGTAATCTACAGCTTTGTGGACCATTTGCTGTGAATGCGGGCAGCTGGTTTATTCAGCTGATACATGATGGGCTGAATGGCTTCTTTCAGTGCTGTAACATTTTCATGGTTCACTGATGTTATCGCCTGAGAAAGACAAAAAAATTCCCCCTGCAGTATGATTCAATTTGTAGTGTTTTAAACTGTTTTCAGGTGCGTCAAAACATTAGGATTTTGGAGCTACCAAGCTTTAGGTTGTTGCCCAAAAAGGAGTACTCAAACCTTTAGTGATAATGGGAACTGCAGATGCTGGAGAATCCAAGATAACAAAGCTGGATGAACACAGCAGGCCAAGAAGCATCTTCATCCCTCTGATGAAGGGTCTAGGCCCGAAACGTCAGCTTTTGTGCTCCTGAGATGCTGCTTGGCCTGCTGTGTTCATCCAGCTTCCCACTTTCCCCAGCTATTCCCTTGTGTGACAGACAAAAAGCAAAGAACTGACTCAGAATTTAATTAAACAAAGCCTTCTTTATTTTAACTCTTTACGTACCAATACTAAAATGTATTTATTGCAACATTTACATCTTACTTTATCTAACTTAACTTCAACTTTAACTCACTTCATTTAACTTCCCTGTATCTTACTTCAACTTAACTAACCCTAACTCTTACTTTAACTCAATAAGTTTGGCATCAATCACATACTACCACGATTTGAGTGATGTAGTCAACTTTATTCTACGTTAAGGCCCTGTCTCATGGTTCTTTGTCTGCTCTCCGAAGATAGCTTCAGAGCATAATAGGGAACTGCAGATGCTGGAGAATCTGAGACAACAAAGTGTGGAGCTGGATGAACACAGCAGGCCAAGCAGCAATTTAGGAGCACAAAAGTTGCAGAGCACATGCTTTTCCAATGTGGTCTGGAGGGTTCTTCGTCTCTGAGAAAAATTCCTTTGTTTTGTTAATTTATCTGAAAATGTACTCCATTCCAGGAAGATCTATTGCTCTCAACCAATGAGCTGATAAAAGCCGGATTACATTATTCAATCCCAGCCAGTGCAATTTTCTGGTAAACAGCTCCCAAATGGTTACAGCAAGTTGTGAGCAGAGACATTCCATACACCATGTCAGGTAGCAGTTGTTCCATTATTTCACTTGCCTTATTTGGTCAACACAGGAAACTACAGGCTGTGGTAATGAAATATGAGGCTGGATGAACACAGCAGACCCAGCAGCATCTCAGGAGCACAAAAGCTGATGTTTCGGGCCTAGACCCTTCATCAGATGAAGGGTCTAGGCCCTAAACGTCAGCTTTTGTGCTCCTGAGATGCTGCTGGGCCTGCTGTGTTCATCCAGCCTCATTTCATTATCTTGGATTCTCCAGCATCCGCAGTTCCCGTTATCACTGAAACTACAGGCTGTAGCAGTTTTAACTGAGGTCGGAGTTTAAACTAGCTGGAGCAAAATTCCCAGCAGGCTTGATTGTGGCTCCTAACCAGTCTTATTAGCATTTCTCGGAGATAGTAACAACTGCAGATGCTGGAGTCAAGAGATAACACATTGTGGAGTTGGGGGAGCACAACGTGCCAGGCAGCATCAGAGGAGCAAGAAAGTTGATGTTTCGGGCCGGGACATTCTTAAAAATTGGGGGACAGGGAAGGGAGCTCTGAAATAAATAGAGATAGGAGGGGTGGGATTGGGGACGGTAGGTGGGATGGTGCTCGGTGAGTGCAGGTAGGCACTGGTGAGGATTGGTCAGTGAGGTGGGAGGAGTGGTTAGGAGGGAGAGAAGATGGACAGGTCAGGAGACAGAGATGAGAGGGAGGGTTGGTCATGGGATTAGGCCAGGAGTGGTGAGATTTTGAAACTGGTAAAGTCCACATTGAGGCCATTACATTGTAGACTCCTAGGGCAGAATATGAGGTGCTGCTCCCCAGTTTCTGGGTGGCGTCATTGTGACACTGGAGGAGGCCCAGGATGGGCATGTTACCCACGGAGTGGGAGAGGGAGTTGAAATGGTTCGCGACTGGAAGGTGTTGTGTGTTGCGAACAGAGTGCAGGTGCTGTAGAAAGCGGTCTCCAAGCCTCCTCTGGGTCTCACCAATGTAGAGGAGGCCACCTCGGGAGCAGTGGATGCAGTAGACCACATTAGTGGATGTGCAGATGAACATCTGTTTAATGGGGAAGGTTTTTTGGTTCCTTGGATGGAGGTAAGGAGGGAGGTGTAGGGGCAGGTGTAACACTTCCTGCGGTTGCAGGGAAAGGTGCCAAGGGTGGTGGAGCTAGTGGGGAGTATGGAAAGCATGAGTCGCAGAGAGCACAATCCCTATGGCAGACAGATGGAGTGGGGAGGGAAATATATCCTTGTTTGTGGGGTCAGCACCCACCCCTATCTGTCTTCCATACAGACCACTCTCTCTGCAACTCCCTCATCCACTCCAACCCCTCTCTCTATTTATTTCAGAGCTCCCTTTCCCCTCCCCCATTTCTGAAGAAGGGTCCCAACCCAAAATGTCAACTTGCCTGCCCCTCTGATGCTGCCTGGCCTGCTGTGTTCCTCCAGCTCTGCACTGTGTCACAAGCATTTCTGCTGCTGGACGCCTGATTCACAAACGTTCAAAGCCCTTCCGCACCTTTTATATAAAGTACTTTACAGTTGAACATTTTGTTATATCCTATGCATTGCTTGAATGTCTGACAGTGTTTAGTAAACAGACTGGCAGCACTTTATTCCTCCCTCTGTGGAAAAGGGAATGGTTGCACCATTTACTGAGATGATGCTCCAATTATTCTGGAATCCATTTGTTCACATATCTAGGGATTAACTAATTTATTGGAAGCCACATGCCCATTACATAGCTTGTCCTTTTAAATATAAAATCATTCTGGGGATGTGTATGAAGCTTATAAAGTTGAATTGATTGCCTGTCCTGGTGACCCTTGGAGAAGGTGGCACTCCATTGCATTCTTGATCCAACATGAAAAACAATGTCCCTACAGTGTAAAGAGATGACAAGGTGTAGAGCTGGATGAACACAGCAGGCCAAGCAGCGTCAGAGGAGCAGGAAGGCTGATGTTTTGGGCCTAGACCCTTGGTCAGAAAACTTGTGAAGGAGGGTCTGGGCCTGAAATGTCAGCCTTCCTGCTCCTCTGATGCTGCTTGGCCTGCTGTGTTCATCCAGCTCTACACCTTGTTGCCTCAGATTCTCCAGCATCTGCAGTTTCTACTATCTCTGTCCCTACAGTGTTGTTAGGTGGACAGTTCCAGGGTTCTGAGTTGGTTCAAGGATTCTGAGTCAACAAAAATGATGGAATGGTGATTTATGGTTAAGTCTGGATGGTGTATGGCCTGGATGTCTTATCGAACAGACCACCAGTGCAAAAACAATGTTTCCATAGGCAGATTTTCACCTGTAGCTCTTCACTGCAGATCTCTGCATGTTGTGAGAGCGAGAACAATAATTTACCCAATAATTATTCAAGTACAATAGTATAGAATTAAAGGGAATTAGCAGAGTGATTTCCATTTGGTTGTCAAACCCAGGAGTAACCTGGCAAACAGGTACAGGAAAATTATTAAATGCTTAAGTATGCATGAAAGTTATTTTTAAAAAGAAGAGTCAGGAACAAAACAGGTAAATTCCAGCTGCACTTGTACTCTGCTTGAACTAAGAAATGTATACTTGCCAAGCTACAGCCAGAGTACAGGACTTGCATCTATCCTTATTTTTTTGCAGTAAGTTGTGTTTTTGTCCTTTCACCATTCAGATGCCACCATTTATTTGACAAGGTGATAATTGTAGACAGCTTCCAGATACCTCTGTCATCCGCTCCAGCCTTCAAATTTACCAAATATAGGATTTATATAACTGATGTTAGGGAAGGTGAAAACCTGTTAGCAAACTTTGGTAGAACAAGCAGCAGCTAGTTTTGACCTCGTGGACAGTCATGAACATGCCAGGCTGGCACATGGCCATGGTTTCTATTTTGTACTTCTGATAGTAGATTTGATGTTTTTTTTCAGCACCAAAAGCATTAGAATACCTTTAAGGTGGCCCAGGGTAGCTGGTGGCATAAATGCAGTCAGCACATTATCAGGAAAATCATTGCCAACATAGCCTAATGTACAATGCTTACAATGGGATGGTGCCTAGCGGAAATTTATGGAAATTTCAGAGGAAAAGTCAGTTCTCTTTACAATGGTTTTCTTGGAGTTTTGTATCCTGTTCCTGGCACAGGGGTGAATGTTTGCTGAAGTTCCCCATGTTGGGATTCATAACTTCTGTCAAAGTTGTAGCAGAAATGTGAAAGAAACTTTGTAACAATCCCAGAATCTTACAAAGAATTCTTCTCATTTTGTATCCACAGTGGTATGTTCTATGATGGAAACCACACTTACTTGGTTGAACCAGCGCAAGGAAATGATCAAAATGCATTGGTAAGTCTTATTTCTTAGGCTTATATGGAATTAAATATTGTATTGTGTTATAAATAATGTATTAATTTTGTTGTATAAAATTATCAACTCTTCCTGTTCCTGCTAAAAGCTTTCTTTTTAAGCCAAACACATGTTTTAATATAAAATGACAATGCTTAAATCTTTCTGCTGTAAGTGTCACGATTTGAAGGTTTCTCTGTTCTTCAATTCTATAAAGTTACAACATCTCATAATGAAGTAAATTGGTAAAATTACAAAAATCAAGTAAATTCAACTTTGTTCAATTGTGGGTAATGACCAAAATTGGTTTCTGATATATGCCGATGCCTCTGTTTTGCAATACTTTTTCCTGGACTGTCAGTGCCTTTACTACGTTTTTAAAAAAAAAGCACTACTTTTTTAACTGGGACATCACTCCATGGGTGGTATTTCCCTGTGGGTCATCATTCACTTAGCCATTTTTCGCATGTCAGCCCAGAAAAAGCAGTCATTGTACTATATTCCCATTCCACATTTACTGTTTGCACTACCAGGGAAGCTCACTAATAATCAAGCAAGACCAAGAAGCCTGGAAATGTTGTATCAGTGATAATGGGAACTGCAGATGTTGGAGAATCCAAGATAATAAAGTGTGAAGCTGGATGAACACAGCAGGCCAGCAGCATCTCAGGAGCACAAAAGCTGACGTTTCGGGCCTACACCCTTCATCAGAGAAGAGGATCATCTCTGATGAAGGGTCTAGGCCCGAAACGTCAGCTTTTGTGCTCCTGAGGTGCTGCTTGGCCTGCTGTGTTCATCCAGCTTCACACTTTATTAGCCTGGAAATGTTCCTCTTTGAGGATGTTGCAGTCAAGTGCAGATTTTGCATTGAAAGCAGCAAACTCAGTCCACATCAAGTACTGAAATGGGGGAATCACTCCTTTGTGTTTTACCGAGAAACTCACTGCCCAGCCGAAGATTGTTGGTGAATCTGCTGCACACCTGGGCGTATTACTTGTCTCAAAGGAGAAAGTCCCACCTCCAAGAGCTGCTGGCCAGTTAAATAGCTGGCAGCTGTCTGGTCCCAGCAATGTCACTGGGTGGCTGCAACTGCAGTCAGTCCACAAACAGTGATCTGTGCTCTCTCAGAGGATTGTGAGTCTTTGCAGCTCCTTGCCACAGAAAGCTGTGGGGACACAGTCTGTGTGTATGTTTATGGCTGAGATAGGTAGATTCTCGATAGTAGGGGAACCAAAGTTTATGGGGAAAGGGTAGACACGAGGAATGTTGGATCTGATTGGCAGAGCAGTCTCAACGGGCCAAACAGCCTGCTCCTCTTCCTATTTCTTACGGTCTTAGGACAATGAAGAAATCTTTGGCAAATCCATGCAAGAGTCCAGCAATTGAGGGTGGAGTGACAATGCACAGGCAGCAAGGGAATGGGCAACTCTGAGGAGAGATGACCCAGATCTTGGGCATGGCACTGATTTGTCCAGTGACCAGAAGTAAAATAACTCCGCAGTAGCCAATATCCTGTTACGAACTCATCCTTTATTCACATGTGGAGAGTCCATGACACTGATGCGGCTCCCTCAGAGCCAGTTCTCAGTATGAACAGGATCTCTGACACTCGTGTTCCTGTCAGCCTGGGCTCCCTAATTGGACCAGAGTAACAACCCCAATCAGGGAACTCATCTTTTATGAGGTCCATCTGGCTGACCTCATTACTATCGTTAAAGGGGAGAAATCTTCACACAATCTCTTCTTGGTGTCTTCTCGGTATCAATTTCTCTATGGTATTTTCCATAGAATGGTATACACCATAGCTTAAATTTGTGTCAGTGCATTTTTGACCCCAATCTACCTGTGCTAAAGTAGATAGACTATTACTTATTACATATTTTAACTTGTTGATTAGTTTGGATTTTCTCATTTGTGTTCAATACTTGAACAATTGTTGAAATCAACACATTCACTTCCTCAGTTGTGTTACTTGAAGATTCTGTTTTGCTTGATGTGATAAAAGACCACTTGAGTGGAGCGGATGTTGGCCATTGAGCCTATCAAGCCTGCTGCACCCTTCGATGATATAATAACTGATCATATAATCCTCAACTTCACTTTCCTGCCTTTCCCCTAACGAATTAAAAATGCCAGAGATAATGGGAACTGCAGATGCTGGAGATTCCAAGATAATAAAATGTGAGGCTGGATGAACACAGCAGGCCAAGCAGCATCTCAGGAGCACAAAAGCTGACGTTTCGGGCCTAGACCCTTCATCAGAGAGGGGGATGGGGGGAGGGAACTGGAATAAATAGGGAGAGAGGGGGAGGCGGACCGAAGATGGAGAGTAAAGAAGATAGGTGGAGAGGGTGTAGGTGGGGAGGTAGGGAGGGGATAGGTCAGTCCAGGGAAGACGGACAGGTCAAGGAGGTGGGATGAGGTTAGTAGGTAGCTGGGGGTGCGGCTTGGGGTGGGAGGAAGGGATGGGTGAGAGGAAGAACCGGTTAGGGAGGCAGAGACAGGTTGGACTGGTTTTGGGATGCAGTGGGTGGGGGGGAAGAGCTGGGCTGGTTGTGTGGTGCAGTGGGGGGAGGGGATGAACTGGGCTGGTTTAGGGATGCAGTAGGGGAAGGGGAGATTTTGAAACTGGTGAAGTCCACATTGATACCATATGGCTGCAGGGTTCCCAGGCGGAATATGAGTTGCTGTTCCTGCAACCTTCGGGTGGCATCATTGTGGCAGTGCAGGAGGCCCATGATGGACATGTCATCAAGAGAATGGGAGGGGGAGTGGAAATGGTTTGCGACTGGGAGGTGCAGTTGTTTGTTGCGAACTGAGCGGAGGTGTTCTGCAAAGCGGTCCCCAAGCCTCCGCTTGGTTTCCCCAATGTAGAGGAAGCCGCACCGGGTACAGTGGATGCAGT
Organism: Stegostoma tigrinum; assembly: GCF_030684315.1. Lineage (NCBI taxonomy): Eukaryota > Metazoa > Chordata > Chondrichthyes > Orectolobiformes > Stegostomatidae > Stegostoma > Stegostoma tigrinum. The sequence goes on from NC_081355.1 coordinate 113,437,548, forward strand.
ATACCACATTGGCAGATGTGCAGGTGAACCTCTGCTTAATGTGGATTGTCATCTTGGGGCCTGGGATGGGGGTGAGGGAGGAGGTGTGGGGACAAGTGTAGCATTTCCTGCGGTTGCAGGGGAAGGTGCCGGGTGTGGTGGGGTTGGAGGGCAGTGTGGAGCGAACAAGGGAGTCACGGAGAGAGTGGTCTCTCCGGAAAGCAGACAGGGGAGGGGATGGAAAAATGTCTTGGGTGGTGGGGTCCCCTTCCCCTACTGCATCCCTAAACCAGCCCAGTTCATCCCCTCCCCCCACTGCACCACACAACCAGCCCAGCTCTTCCCCCCCACCCACTGCATCCCAAAACCAGTCCAACCTGTCTCTGCCTCCCTAACCGGTTCTTCCTCTCACCCATCCCTTCCTCCCACCCCAAGCCGCACCCTCAGCTACCTACTAACCTCATCCCACCTCCTTGACCTGTCCGTCTTCCCTGGACTGACCTATCCCCTCCCTACCTCCCCACCTACACCCTCTCCACCTATCTTCTTTACTCTCCATCTTCGGTCCGCCTCCCCCTCTCTCCCTATTTATTCCAGTTCCCTCCCCCCATCCCCCTCTCTGATGAAGGGTCTAGGCCCGAAACGTCAGCTTTTGTGCTCCTGAGATGCTGCTTGGCCTGCTGTGTTCATCCAGCCTCACATTTTATTATCTTATAATTAAAAATGCCACTCTTTTTTGGTTGTGATGGAAGAACCCCTCCTCTCATGGCTGTAATGGAGACATTTCCATCTTTTGGAGCTTTAATAGAAAATTTCCCAACTTTTATACTTTAATAGTCTCCTGAAAAATGCGTGTTAGATTTTTAATTACCTGAAGCTGATCTGTTTTAAGCAAATCAGTTTACATTGACTGTGCCTCCATGATCCTGGAATACATGAATTTCTGTCTTGGCCCAGTTAGTTTTGTAGCCATGCATCATAGTATGTGGTCACCATGCTGGCAATGTTCGATCTGAGCTGTAACTTATTTTATAATTTCTCACCCCTTCAGCCAGAATTACTGTGCCATTTAAAGTTTCCCTTTTTAACCAGTCACTTTTAGTTTTGACTAATGCAAACTGCAATATGTGTTCGGTAACCAGCTGACTTTGGACTTGGGACCACTGTCACAGACTTCTATCTCACAGTGCAGTCTGTACCTCTGCATTGGAGCCACAGATTTCTGAAATGGTCTGAAATGTTTTCATTTGTTGTTGGAACTATTCTTCAGCATTGAGTGTTGCCATTTTCTTGGGGTTCACTGGCATCAGCAATCAGCAGTATGTGTTTACCTTGAAGTCTTTGGGGTTAACAGCATGTTTGCCTCATTCGGGCTGGTGCTCCTAATTTGAATGTTTAGAGTCTAAACTAATCTTCGTCTTATCTGTATATTCTCAATATGTGACTTTATTTGGGCATTACATTGGTCGCATGGGTATAAGAGTAGCCAAACAAAATTGCATCTCTGCAATTGTATACAGGTTATAAGAACTGTCATTATAAAGATGGTTGAGTGGACCTCACCTTAATTCTGTACTCAATGAGTCACTTTTTGTCTCTCATGAAGTCCCTGAGGTATCATCAAAGCAGCTCATGCATTTTGCACTCAATCAAGTGTTAACCTTTTCAGAGTTTTGCAAGCCTATGTAGAATATGGAGGGCTTTTGATTGTGTAAAGAATTTGAATTATTGAAGTAGGGCTATAACATTGACTTTCCATCAGTAACTCAGGGCAGGCAAATATACAGATGTTACCCTAACCCTGATTAATAACATACCCTTTCCTGGGCTTTGAACCAGCAGCCTGGACAGCTATCAATGGAAGTCCTACTGTGTCCCACTTCTAGTGCTGCAGTGAGGACCTGCTGTTTGCCAGGTTTTTAATAAAGGAGCTCCGAGCTGAGCTCCTTGGTTTGCAGAAATGCACATCCACTCCAATAATTCAGCAAAAACATTTTGATGTCATGCTGATTTATTGCACGCCCACGGGTTGCAGGTATAACTGAAAGTCAGCAAACATCTTTTAAGTTCTGCCCTTTCAGGCTTCACATGGATATTTGACGTTCTTCTAAAAGGTATTTCAAATTTGCATAAAAATATGATGTGTACACTCCAAATGTATCGGTGGTAAAACTTTTCAAGGAGGTCACCAAGGGTTAAGTATATACAAATTTATCCAAAACATACGTAGCAGCATCTACAAAATGATGTGTCAGTTTTGTTCTAGTTTGCCATCAGTTGTCTTATTAAAATTTCATAATATGAATATTGCTGAAAACAGATATATTTTATGAAAGCTGTCTTACACTTACCAGGACAATTCATAAGAAATCCCCAATATTTATTCTGCATTAGAGGCAAGTACTCAGCCCAATGTTGATTTTCCTTTAATAAAAAACAAAAGAACTGCAGATGCTGTAAATCAGAAACAAAATCAGAAATTGCTGGAAAGTTCAACATGCCTGACAGCATCTGTGAGGAGAAATCGGAGTTAACGTTTCGGGTCTAGTGACCCTTCCTCAGACCCGAAATGTTACCTCTGATTTCTCTTCACAAGACACTGCCAGAACGGCTAAGCTTTTCCAGCAATTTCTGTTTGTGTTGTCTCTTTACATGGGTATCTCTTACGAATTGTCTTCATGAGTGCAAGATAAAAAGTTTCAACAAGTGTCTTTTTTAGCAATAGTCAAGTTCTGCAACTCCAAGCAACTACAATTACGTATTGTTTGCAGCACAGATACATTGGGCCTTTATCTGTGTTTTAAATGCTGATATTTGGTCCTCAGTATTCTGTAAGAGGTTAGATTTCTTGCAGATGTTCACTATGGTCTTCTGTGGATAACTTGTATCAGGGAAGAGAAAAGATGCACTTTACCTTTTAAAGATGAACTTTATAAATAAACTACAAGTGCCAGATTCTGTTACTTTTTGTTTACTGTCAAATAGACTTTTCTGTTCTTTGACCTTTCACCACAGTCAATAAGATTATTCCTGATCGAATACTTCACTGCTTTTTTAGCCACCCCAAAACCATAATCTTGTACACCATCAACAATCTATCAATCTCTACCTTAAATATAAAGACAGAGTTTTCATAGTCCTCTGAGGTAGAGAATTCCCAACGTTGACAACCTTCTGAGTAAAAACATTTTCTTTCATCTCAGATCTGAATGGTATCATCCTTATTTTTAAATTGGACTTGTTGGTTCTAGACTCCCAAACTAATGAAAACATCTCAGTTATATCAAGAGATAGTAGGAGCTGCAGATGCTGGAGAATCTGAGATAACAGGGTGTAGAGCTGGATGAACACAGCAGGCCAAGCAGCATCAGAGGAGCAGGAAGGTTGATGTTTCGGGCCTAGACCCTTCTTCAGAAAATTCCTCAACAGGCGTTTTGGACTAGACCATTCCTGTGCAGCACTAATTATGACCATTTGTACAAGAGATGTGAGACCTAGAAAAAATTCCTACATTGTGGAATGACTGTTCACAATACATACCAATAATTTGGAGGCAGGATCCTTTCTGAAGAAAGGTCTAGCCCTGAAACGTCAGCATTCCTGCTCCTCTGATGCTGCTTGGCCTGCTGTGTTCATCCACCTCCACACCTTGTTATCTCAGTTATATCAAGCCTATTATCTGTCTCTTTAAGTATTTTGTATGTTTCAATGAGATCATCTTACATTTTCTGAAGCTGTTTGGAAAGAGTACACTGGCTCAGTTTTCCCAATCTCTGTTTGTTAGACAGTGCCACATCCTGGAAACAAGTCAAGTGAACCTTCATTCTCTCCCTTTATGACAGTAAAACTTTTCCTGACATAAGGGGATCAAATCTATGCATGGTATGTCAGATGCAGTCTAACCACACTTCTATACAATTGAAGGAAGACTTCAATATTCATATTGTCAAGTCTTCTTGTGATAAAGATTAACATTCTTTATCCTTCCTGATGACTTGTTGCACCTGCATATTAGCCTTTGGTGACTTATCGACAAGGGCACCTTTGCACCTTTCCAACCTGTGACCATTTAAGAAGTATGCTGCTCATCTGTTCTTCCTGCTAAAGTGGATAACTTCAGAGTTTTTCACATTTATTCCATCTGCCATGTTTTGTCCATGCACTAAGCCTATCCACATCCTCCGGAAGCTGCTTTATATCTTCCTGACAGTACGCATTCCCAACTAGTTTTGTGGCATCAACAAATTAGGAAACATTATCTTTGGTCCCGTCTCCAAATTATCGATATGTATTGTGAACAGTCATTCCACAATGTAGGAATTCTTTCAAGGTCTCACATCTCTTGTACTAATGGTCATAATTAGTGTTGCATAAGAGGGTATAGTCCAAAATACCTGTTGAGGAATTTTGAAGCAAGGTATGCCTGGACTCCAATGAATTTAGGTCAAGAGTCAACTGGATTTCAGGGCCAAAATTTTGCAAGGATCAATATAAGAAAGGAAGGTTCGAGCATGGGACTATCTTTCAATCATTGGTCAATTTAATATAACTTTCCCATAAGTTTGGAATGCTGCACTAACAGTTGCAACATTTAACACTGTGACATGAACTCATGAGAAATATGCTTATAAAATATTAAAGATTGTTGGTTGACAGCATCATTTATATCCTTCTGTTTTACTCATACCTAAGTTTCACTTATCCTTTCCTTCTACCATGTTCCCCACCTTTTTTCAACTCCTTCAAATGAATTTGTTTGTACAACTGAATTGTGGGTTGATGACAAGATGATGCCTCTTCCATAGTGAAATATGTACATTTTTGATCTGCTCATTTCTCTTCAAATTTGAATAAATGCATCTAATAAATTTAAAAACTTTGTAGGCAACAAATGAGAACAGGACCTGCTTTTGATGAGATGCTAATGTTTTAATTTGGTTCTTCTGTCCTTCATTTAAGCTCAATCTGGACTTCAAGGTTCTTTTATACTTTTATGGCCAATACATACGTGATGATATGGCAGCAGAACTTCTTGTTCTGAGCTGCACTGGTTCAAACCTTCCAGCAGAGTGTCTGAGGCGTGACTGTTTAAGTCACAGTTATGATGCAGACCCAAAGGGCTGAGTGGCCTACTCCTGCACCGATTTTCTATGTTTATATCACAGTATGCCTCAGAGGCTCCTCTCCATATTCATTAAACTCCGTCTCTGTACAAAGTGCTGCCCTGGATGCTATTCCACTGCACCCATGCATTAAAAACAAGTTGTAAAAGTAAAATGTGTCCTTCATGCCTACCCATGGTGCATCTTTTATGACTTCCAGAGTTCAAAAGCTTTCTGTTCAACTCTTCCCACTTAACTAACCCAACATGAGCTCTGGATTAAAGCAGCAGATTTCATGAGAAGGACTAAACCATTCAGTGTCCTGAGAATTGGACTTCAATTGGACCAGACCCAAAGTCTGCTTCCAAAGTGTGTACTCTAGCTTTTTAATTTCCATTGGGGATTTTAAAATGTATTTAAATATCCTTCCTGTCATATTAGATGTTCACATCACCTGCATTGCTAAAACTATCTTTAAGAAGCAAAACTATTTCATGAACAATACTTCTTGAACCTCCCAATGACTCTCAACTATCTGTGAAATGCAACTCATATAGAATTTGAATACTGCCTTAATTTCTTTCATACGCCTTACATAGAAGTACAAGAAGGCCACGAGGTGAAAAATCATTTCCAGTTCTCATTCTCCCTCTTTTCTCTCTCTCATTTGCAGCTTTTCTTTGACCTTATTTAACATACATGTTCACCATGGCTTTCCTCATCCATTTTAAATGTTAAGTACGCTGGTCTTCCTACATCACATTTTATTAGAATGAAGACCCTTGCATAGATCACCTATTCTGACTCAGACTTTCCTAGGCCCTCAAAACTGCACGTGATTGCCACCTCCCCTAAATTTCTTTCTCATCAACAGCTATGTTTGAATTTACATAATCTTTAGTTCTGATCTATGGAGTTTCTGCTTGAATTCCATCATGTCAGTTGCTACATTTGGATTTTTTTATACCATCGAAAATGACAGACCCTTGCACATTTCAGATTTGAAGAAAGCTAATGCCAGGATTTCTTAGGAATTTTGCCAGCCTCCCATAGATTATGAAATGAGGCCTGTGAAACCTCTGGTAGGTGGTAGTAATTCAGTCATATAATTTACCCAGTGTTTGTGGGAAACTCCATCCATCTCTTTCAAGAAAGACAGGATTAATTTATTATATTGAGAGCTCCCATTCCTTGACTAAGTTAGGGGCTGACATATTACTGGAAAGTGATTTAAGGGTATATTTGGTATATCAGAAATAGAGGTTAAGTGATACCTTATATCGATTTTAACAGGCTTTTGAAGAAAGGAAGGTGGAAGAACCACCAGAGTTGTGTTTTCTGTGAAACAATAAAATTTAATGTAGGCTACAGTGGTATTGTCCACTGATTGGGGATCCAGGCGGATCCCTGCATCACCAGTTTCAGGAAGGCCCGTTAGATACAGTGCCAGCCTGGCATTTAGCTGTGAGCTACAGACCTTTCCTCCGATCAAAGATGCCAGGGTTAATATGCTGACCCCTGAGAGCTGCCATCTAACCAGAGACCAGCAGGTCTTAGACGAGTAATGGCAGAAGAGAGGTCACAGGTTTCAACAGGAAAGGCCGGGGGTAGCTTTCAGTTGACTGTCCCTGCATATAGACTGCCTGAGAGTGAGGCGGTGGCATGCTGGTAATGTCACTACACCTGTAATCCAGAATCCCAAGCTAATAGATATGGATCCCAGCACGACAGGCAATGAAATGAGCTAGCCTAACATTACAACCGTGTAACTGCTTTCAACTGTTGAAAGACCAATCTGGTTCACTCATATCCTTTCGAGAAGGAAAGCTGTCATTTTTACCTGGTCTGGCTGATATATGACTGCAGAGCCACAGCAGTGTGGGTAGCCATTTAACTGCCTTCTAAATAAATAGACATGGACAAAAATGCTGGCCTAGCCATTGATGCCCACATGAACAGACAAATAAGAGAGCCACTGCCCCTACCCACACCAGCCCTAAAAATCTGCAACGGACAGTCTTTTTCTTCTTGTCTATGACAGATTAGATGAAAATTTCATTCTTGCTATTCCAGTGAAAATAATGACCAAATTGAATTTTGCTCTGATCTGTGACTCAGTTGAATTGTAAATGTAAGTTGTAGTTTTGTCGCTCTATTTTATAAATGAAGCTTTCAAAAATGACTCCTACTCAATTTGGGAGATATTTCACCCACAACTTGAATGGTAATCAGTTTGAGTTACAACATTTTCTTTATTATTACTGGAATGCTTCGTGATTCATCTTTTTTTAGCTGCTGAACACTGGACAGTTTGATAGTTAACAATTTCTATCCGTAATTTACGTTGATTACTGTACAGCATTTTAGCCTCAAAGAAGCTTCCACTGCTCATCTTACAGTTTATTTTTATCTCTTTTGAGTTTGAGCACCAAACTTACGTGCTTGCGCTAGTTGTTGAGTCACAAGGCACTTTGCTTTTTAGTGCTTCATATGAGTCAGTGCCAGCTGCTGTTGAGGCCTTAATTTGGCATTTAGAATGATCTTATTCTGTCCTTCTGTGCCTTTCATTCATTCATTTATCACTTGCAAATCATTTAATGATTCACTGTATCAAATTATATGTACTCCAATTCTGTAATTAAGTATTTTGTTTATACTTCAATGGCGTGGACTCTCATTGGCAAACCCTAACTCTTTGCCAATCCCTAATTAATTTTGAACTGGGTGGCTTGTTAGACAATTCAAAACAGCAGTTAAGAGTCAACCATGTTGCTATGAGTTGGGAGTTACTTGTAGGCCAAACCACGTAACGGTAGCAGATATTGAGACAAAGCTAGGTGGGAATGTGTCTTGAGAGGAAAATGTAAAGACGGTTCAAATGGATTTGGACAGACTTAGAGAGTGGACAAGAACATGGTAGGCGGAATACAATGTGAGGTTATTCATTTTGGTAAGGGAAAGAGAGGTGCAGAATATTTTTGAAATGTTATGAGGTGGGGAAGTGTAGGTTGAAAGTGTACATGTACAAAGGGAGCTGGAAATCCACGTCGCTACATCATTGAAGGCTAATATTGAGGTAAGACAAGTTATGAGGAAGGCTGATGGAATGATAGCCTTTATCTGGAGAGGATTTGTGTATAGGAGTAGCAAAGTCTTGCTTATAGAAAAAATGACCTTGGTTAGGCCAAACTTGGTGTACTATGTGAAATTTTGGTCTCCTTTTCTCAGAAGGTAGAAACTGTGTCTGAATTGCCTAGAGTTTCAAAGAATAAAGGTGATCTTATTGAAACCCACAAAATACTTAAGGGATTACACAGGGCATATACTATTAAGATGTTTTCCCTTGGTGGGGAATCCAAGGCCATGGGACAAAATAAGGGGTAAGTGACTTAATACAGTACAAGGAAAATTCTTGTCACTCAGAGGGTTGAGAGCCTTTGGAATTCTCTACCCAAGGTACTGTGAAAAATCAGCTTTTGAATAAGTTTAAATTATGGCTTGACAGATTCCTAGATACTGATGATATGTCAGGGATATAGAGCATAGTGTGGGGTAAAGGTATTACATTAGATGATCAGCTAGAATCATATTGAATGACATATCAGTTCAGTGGGCTGAATGGCCTAATCCTTTTCCTTTGTTCTTAATCAGAAAGAGGAGCATCCTACTCTGATCAAACAATCTCATGGGAATGAGCCTTTTCAGGGAAGGATATTCTCCCCATGAACAAGCAGATATGAGACAAGCTGACAATAATAACTTGCATGCATATCATTAAATCGCCTAATGACATGAGAGATAATGGTTTAAATGTGTGTACAGAGACTGATGAAAGTGGGACAGACTTAAATTATCAGTTTTGTTCATAAATTATAATTTTCTTTGTTGACCATGTGTATTGAGCATCATGGGTAACTTGAAACAATGATAATGTACAGGTAGTTCTGCAATAGCGTGTGTTTTGTTAACACAAATTGGCAGTAACGCGATTAATGAATAGTGCACATTGTTTAGATAATGCAAACTTTCTGCTGTACAGGTATAGCTATTTCCTTATGTGATTTGCTATAGCGCGAGATCACACAAGAATGCAGCTACCATGTTATAGGAGAACTACCTGTATGCAATTCTTTGGTTATTTTTTATAAAAAGGGATGCTTCGAGAAATGTATTCGTCCATACCAGATAAGCTAGCTTGCTGTAGTTATGTGACCTCTTTCTCTGCTTCTGCTTTCTTTTTAATTTAGCTTATGGCAACCATCAAACACATTAGTTCAAACACAGACTACAGATGGATATAGGGAGGATGGTGCTGGCTGATGAGTCATATTGTGGGCAGAGCTGGGAGAAAAGGAGGAGACAGCCCTGAGTATCTAGCCTTTGAGATGACATATCACTCCATCAGGATTATGGGGAACAACTGGAAAGTGGAGTTATGGCCGTGATCAAATGAGTCATGATCTTACAGCAGGCTCAAGAGAGCAAATGATCTACATCTGATCCTATTTGTTATGTTCTTACATTGATCACACAGTGCTATATACAGTTGTCTACTAATGTCATGAAAAATACAAAGTGCTTCAAATCAAAAATAAAAAGAGAAAAGTGCTGACAAAAGTTTAACTTAAATTTGTTAAGCCACTTTTTATTTCCAGACGCTGAGTGACTTGCTGTGCACTTGCAATGTTCTATTTATAATGCCGACATAGTAAGGGTAGTGATTTCAGTTCAGAATTGTGTTTTCTTTTTCCTTCACAGAATGAGACTGAGCCTCATTTAGTTTACCAGGTCATTGGCCATGATGTTCCTTTGCAGTTTCTACAACTTGGTAAGATCACTGGGATGTGCAGTATGTTTCAGAATTATCAAACAGAACCTTAGCACATTTGTGAAGAGTTAACTGGCTCGATAATGTAATTTTGCACCAAAGGCATATATGAGCACATATATGAGATCAAAGCTGATTCTGTATGGTGAATTTCTGACATTACATGTACTTTACTTGATACTACATACTGTAGTACAATAGCTTACCCCACTCATGAACTCATAGAAATGCAGTGACCTCGAGGTTTTATCTCTAGACCATTAATTCTGAGACCCAGGTAACATTCTGGGTATTTGGGTTCAAATCCCAACATGGTAGATACCATTTGAATTCAATTGAAAAGAAATCTGCAGTTAAGAGTCTAATAATGATCATGAAGCTGTTGTCAGTTGTCAGGAAGATCCCATCTAGTTCACTACTATCCTCTAGGGAAGGAAACTGCTGCCCTTACATGATCTGGTCAACATGTCACTCCAGAACCACAGAAATGTAGTTGACTCTTAACTGCCCTCTGGATAATTAAAGATGGTCAGTAAGTGCAAGCCTAGCCAGCGATGCCTATGTCCTGTGAATGAATAAAAATAAAGGCTATATCATGGCTTGCTTCCAGACAGGTGAAATAAACCACTAATTTATTGTTGGCATTTTATACCACTTCACAGTCCGTAGAACCTCCATAGTTTCACATACACTGACTTAAGTATTTGCTGTTCTTTGTGCAGAAAGCTTTAGGGGTAGAACAGTTTCAGTGCTTCACCATGCAGTGTGCTACCCACCAGGAGGCTGGAAGCTGCTGCAAATTGAGTCTTGGGCCATTGTAACAGGTCTGTTTTAGGCAGTCACCAGAAGGCTTACAAAATGCTTCTGACTCATTTAGCAGTGACCTAAGTGATCCTGCCAGGCCATCTCATGGATAAATTGATCAGTATTGCACGACATTTTTGTTTGAAGTACAGACACAATGCATGCCAAATTTCTGGCTCTTCGAAGAGTAGAGACTAAGGAACCATACATTAGTCCGTCCAGTTGGTGGGAACATTATGGGATACAGGTAATTGAAGAAACTTTTTTTTAGATAAGCATTTTTGCTGTGCATTTTTAAATGATACATTCTTGAAAAATGTTAATTTATAAAACTAGAAATTATTATTAAAACTGGCAGACTAAGCGAACATACAGCATTATATCCCAATTAGTGTATATTCCACTTAACAGACAGGTGCTTTAGCTGCCAGTAAAAATAATTGGATTAAAGTTGCAGCAGAGTAGTAATTGAATGAGAAATAGAGCAACTCAATTTTAAGTCTATTTCCTCCTGGAAATTTCTCTCATTTTTGAAGAAAGAAGTCATGAAGTACTACTCTTTGAAATAACTATTATCTTAGAAGCTTCGAGTGGTGTTCCAAAGCCATTATCAGAAAAAAAATACTGCTCCATATAGCACCAGCAATATGTTCAGCATTTGATTTCAGTGGCAGTTGTGATTGATAATGTTGTTCTTGCTTCTGGTATGACAGCAATTTTAAAAGCTAACCACTGAATTTCATCGAGTAATTAACCATAAATGTCAATTTGAATAATGTTTTTGTACTGCATATTTTTTTCAGAACATGCCGAGAGGAATGATCTGTTTGATGCTAGGCGTACTATCCTTTTTAGAAAGAAAAGACAGGTATGTTCAATATGTTTAGCAAGACATTTATCATTGTAAAGTAAAAAGATTACAGCAAAAATTGTCTTGCCTTTTGATACGTAACTGGAATTTCAGTTCATTTTTCTGTTTAATTGGAACTTTGAATTGCAGAGTGCTGTGGGTGGAAATGAGAAAGGCTGTGGCAGTTTTCAGCTAAGTCTGTCTGAGTGGTTAGTATGGAGATGGTTCAAGGTTTGAAAAAGATCAATGGGCCAGTTTTCTGGACCTCTGCCCGGCATACATTGACCAATTTTTCAAAACTGTGACATGTGGGGAAGGCAGAGCTCTGTCTATGTTGGTTACGTTAGATGACCAATGTTAACAATCTTGGTGTGGGATAGTTGAGGTTATTTAATTACATAGAATTGGCATAAACACTAAGTCATATGAGAAGAAAATTACCAAGCACCTCTACTGTTGCAGCATATAGACAAGAATGTGGACTATATTAGACAGTTAATGGGGAAAGTATACTTGTTTTTCTTTGGTTCCGTTTATCAAGGTTGGATCATGGAGAGAGGGTTCTTTGTATTTTGCATTATCAGCAGTGAGAGTTGTGCATGCTTTCAGAGTGCAGTGCTTTGAATGTGTTAGAATAGACCCTCAGCATGCAAGCACCAAGATGTCATTACATGCTGAAGTTCTGCTTGCCTCCAGTGTTGTGAAGGACGGTTTGTTCTCTTTGCCACCGTAAGCTGCAGGTAGTTCGATTGTACCTCACAGAAGGTTTTGTACAGAAAAGCACCTTTGACCATAGGCCCATTGGGGAGTGGTCTGCACATAATGTCTTTGATGCCTTGCAGGGAGAGGAGAAAGTCAATCCTGTTGGATAGTTTCCTGAAGCAAATTGTCAAAATCATTTGGCAAAATGCCTCATTGCCTGAACTTTCCAACAAGTGCCAAAGCTTAGCCTAACTGGTAGTGAGAAAGGCACGACCTGTCTGATGTTTCATGCGTACCTGGGTACTGCAACTGCACCTTGCTGCTGAGATAGTTCCAGTGATGAAGAGACAATCACAAGTCTCCTACTGAAATGTACCTTCACCTGCAGCAGCTCCATGATACGGGACTTCCTGCTCCATGGCTGATCCCTGGGATGCACATTGAGACAAACGTCAGGATCATCAACTCAGTGAAATGTTTGAAACTTGATGATCTTCCATGCAAAGATTGCCCTTGGCCAAATGTTGCAACCTAGCAAATTACAAGATCCAGAACTCTGTCATGAGGAACGGATTGAAGCTTGGGACAGCCATTGCTGAGGCACAGTGGGGAAAGGCCACCCTCGGAGGCCTTTCTGCCATAATGCACTGAGGGACTTTTAACTTATAGAACCCCTCATAGCCTTTGTCAGAATATATGTAAAATTTCTAATCATATTTATGTCACAAATGGTACAATTTTGCATTTAGAAGGAGGCACCTAGGAGTGTAGTTCTCCCAAATGAAAATATGGTATATTTGTTGTATTTCTATTTTTGGCAAAAGCAAGTATAGACAGTGCTAAAATAGTATTACCCCTTTCTGTTCCCATGAACCTGGTGTTAAACTCGCAAAAACGCAACTCCCTTTGTTAATATTTAGTTTTCTGATGTTAAAACCTAAGGTGGCTCTCAGTGGTCTTGTAGTTTCATCCTTCCCACTGTGGAATTCAGAGAATGTGTCATTAAACACTGCACACACTTGTTTCGTTGCATTGTAATAATTTCTCAGTTGACAGTTGCCTGTGGCTCCTTATTTCATTTGTGGCCAAATAATTAGCAGTTGCATACCATTAGTGTCTGTCATTGCAAGCATGTGCTTACTTCTAGTAAATCTTATTTGCATCTTCCCTCTGGTTTTGGCATACATCCCAAAGGAACACAATACCAGTTGCAGTATTTAATTCTATATCTAACAAATCCTTTGCCCAAATATAGCATTATCATTTTGTTTCTGTACTCTATGCCTTTAGATATAAAACACAGATTCTTATATTTTTCCTCTACAGCTTTATCGGTATGTTTTCCACTTTTAAAGATTTACATTTATCCACGTTAAATTCTCACTTTTGCTCTATTCCTCTAAATTGTATGAACCCATGAATATTGAAAGTTCCCTTTCAGATTAACTTAAACCTGACCCTTTTCTCCCCTTTCTCTAAAAGCTTAGGAGAAGTTGTTTAATTACAAGGCAGCATAACAGTTTATGAGACTACACTCAGCAGAGTGTTGCCTCTTATAATAAAAGAAATTTTGCTGGATGTGCATGCGAGACTTACACATATGTAATGCATTTCTATGCCTCTGTTCCTGTTTTACCCCACTGTTAGTCCATCTCTTGCCTCCCAGTAAACATCAACCCAGGACGCCTATTCATTTCTTGAAATTATTTGCTGATCTTATTTGCAGAAGAATAATATACAGTAAACAGGAGGGCAGTGCTTTAGTTGAGCGCCAAGAGAAAAAATTGTATTTACAAAACGGTGGATCACATTTTGCCAAACTTTATATGATCACACAGTGATTCTGCATATTCCTCCAACACCATTCCCACATAATGTTCAAAGTCCGAAGTCTGGGCATCCAACAGTGTCAGATTCATTGCCCACAAACCATTGACAAGCTTTCTTCTTTTAATATATCAATATTTCAGCATCTGTGCAGGAGTATTTATGGTAGTGAGCAGGATCTGCAAGAGACAGAATTTGGACTCTGTTGCAAACAAAGGATACAATTTTGCCCCAGCTATTAGTGGTAATAAAGGCATATAATGAGTGAGCTGGTTCCGGAGAGATACTCACCTCTTTCTTGCCACCTCAGTGATTAAATGCTGGGCAGGAAGATCCATGGGTGATTTTCTCAATTCACCACCAATTTAGGCCCTTTTTAGACAATTAACAGCACGTAAGGGCCTCAATTTATCAGTAGGCTAGTAACCTGCCTTTGTAGCAAATGGGACATAAAAAATTCTTTGACCCTCTTGGATTAAAGGTCTGTTCTACTTGTGAAGACCAGGCTGTCTGGCAATCTACATTGGTTTTAGTAATGTGAAGTCTTCTTTCGGTTGTAAAAACTCAGATAAAGCTTCATCCAGTAACCCCAATGCAATATGGTCTCATATGAACTTTGTTCAATGAACCATGTTAACAGTTATCTGTGAGGTGATATGTATTTATGAATGAATCAATGGTTTACCTGGCTCCTGGTTGTACTCTTTAAACTTTGGTGTATAAGGGAATTATACTTGCCGAAAATGGGAATCAGAAGTCTGTGTTATGCCATGATTATTTACAATTTCTTTATTTTTGCCCTATTTAATGAAAATGGTATTGCCAATGCTGACAATCATGCACAACACCGTGATCTGGCCTTTATCCTTCTTTTTATTGATACTTGAGTCAGTGTGCTATCTGCTAAACCATGGATTCCATTTGTTCCAATTCATGTCCTGATCAGGGACCTGAGCACAGCTTCTGGCCTAGAGATGAAGTGTCAAGGCCCAAAACGTCAGCTTTTGTACTCCTAAGATGCTGCTTGGCCTGCTGTGTTCATCCAGCTTCACACTTTATTATCTTGGATTCTCCAGCATCTGCAGTTCCCATTATCTCTGATCCAAGATCCTGAGGGGTTTGGCGGAGCGTATGTAGAAAGCTTTTGACTTGTGGCAGAGTTTTAAAACTAGACGTCACAGTTTAAAAATCCGAAGTCACCCATTTAAGGCAGCGATAAAGAGATTTTTTTTCTGACAGAGGACCATGAGCCTTTGAAACTTTCTTTTTGCAAAGGATGTAAAGCAGAGTTTTTGAATATGTTCAATGCAGACTTAAATAGATTCTTGATAAGTAAGGGGAAGAAAGGTTATTATAGGTAGGTGGGAATTTAGAATGATCAGGTCAGCTATGATCTTTTTGAATGGTGGAGCAGCCTGAGTGACTTATTCCTCATTCATATTTTCATATGCTGAGCTTCTCCTTGCCAGTTTTCTTTTCGAACAATATTAATGAGTCTTCATGGCCACCCACTTTAATCATCACGGCCTGGATGCCCCAGAGGCAAAGCTGATGCAGGAGCTTTCAGTGAATTAGTAGCCTTGGTGGCAAGGTAAAGAGATTCCTGTCCTTAGTTCCAGATGTCTTTCAAGATTTAATTTATTGAATATCTTCTTATCCTTATCTGTTATTGCATGACCCAAAAGAAAATTGAATTAATTACTCTGACATGAGTTCCTTTTTGTAAATCCTTGCTGACTCTTCGCATTATTTTATTCTGAAATACTGTGTTAACTTTGTCCTTGATAACTAATTCCACCATTTTACTGGTAATGAT
The DNA here is from genome assembly GCF_030684315.1 of Stegostoma tigrinum. Lineage (NCBI taxonomy): Eukaryota > Metazoa > Chordata > Chondrichthyes > Orectolobiformes > Stegostomatidae > Stegostoma > Stegostoma tigrinum. The sequence goes on from NC_081355.1 coordinate 113,453,456, forward strand.
ATCAGATTAACTGGGTTTCAGTTTTACCGGATACTTAACAGATCCATTTTGAAACGAATGCTATTATCCAGGACTCTAGCAGCACTTTTTTATAGTGAATCCCTAATTATCTCTGTTTATGCTATTGCCAGTATTTCCTTATTTGTTTTATTCTTTTAACAAGATTTTGAAAACTTTTCTGAATTTTCCCTCAATTATTCTTTCTACACTTTTATACGAAACAACTCGTAATATTGGTTAATAAAGTGTGAAGCTGGATGAACACAGCAGGACAAGCAGCATCTCAGGAGCACAAAAGCTGACGTTTCGGGCCTAGACCCTTCATCAGATAGGGTATGGGGTGAGGGTTCTGGGATAAATAGGGAGAGAGGGGGAGGCGGACCGAAGATGGAGAGAAAAGAAGATAGGTGGAGAGGAGAGTATAGGTGGGGAGGTAGGGAGGGGAATAGGTCAGTCCAGGGAAGACGGACAGGTCAAGGAGGTGGGATGAGGTTAGCAGGTAGGAAATGGAGGTGCGACTTGGGGTGGGAGGAAGGGATGGGTGAGAGGAAGAACAGGTTAGGGAGGCAGAGACAGGCTGGGCTGGTTTGGGATGCAGTGGTGGGAGGGGAAGAGCTGGGCTGGTTGTGTGGTGCAGTGGGGGGAGGGGACGAACTGGGCTGGTTTTGGGATGCAGTGGGGGAAGGGGAGATATTGAAGCTTGTGAAGTCCACATTGATACCATTGGGCTGCAGGGTTCCCAAGCGGAATATGAGTTGCTGTTCCTGCAACCTTCGGGTGGCATCATTGTGGCACTGCAGGAGGTCCGTGATGTAATATTGGAATGCCTTACTATAATATGAATTATAATCATTAAGACAGCTTTTTTCACATCGCTGAACTTCCATGTTGCAAGTAATCAATAAACAGTATCCAAAAAACTATTGCATACATGAGAACACAATAACATAAGAACTAGGAGCAGGAGTAGGCCACCCGGAACCTCGAGCCTGACCTACCATTCAATAAGATCATGGCAGATCTTTATGAGACTCAAGACAACAAAATGTGAGGCTGGATGAACACAGCAGGCCAAGCAGCATCTCAGGAGCACAAAAGCTGACGTTTCGGGCCTAGACCCTTCATCAGAGAGGGTGATGGGGTGAGGGTTCTGGAATAAATAGGAAGAGACGGGGAGGCGGACCGAAGGTGGAGAGAAAAGAAGATAGGTGGAGAGAGTATAGGTGGGGAGGTAGGGAGGGGATAGGTCAGTCCAGGGAAGACGGACAGGTCAAGGAGGTGGGATGAGGTTAGTAGGTAGATGGGGGTGCGGCTTGGGGTGGGAGGAAGGGATGGGTGAGAGGAAGAACAGGTTAGGGAGGCAGAGACAGGTTGGACTGGTTTTGGGATGCAGTGGGTGGGGGGGAAGAGCTGGGCTGGTTGTGTGGTGCAGTGGGGGGAGGGGACAAACTGGGCTGGTTTAGGGATGCAGTAGGGGAAGGGGAGATTTTGAAACTGGTGAAGTCCACATTGATACCATTAGGCTGCAGGGTTCCCAGGCGGAATATGAGTTGCTGTTCCTGCAACCTTCGGGTGGCATCATTGTGGCAGTGCAGGAGGCCCATGATGGACATGTCATCTAAAGAATGGGAAGGGGAGTGGAAATGGTTTGCGACTGGGAGGTGCAGTTGTTTGTTGCGAACTGAGCGGAGGTGTTCTGCAAAGCGGTCTCCAAGCCTCCGCTTGGTTTCCCCAATGTAGAGGAAGCCACACCGGGTACAGTGGATGCAGTATACCATATTGGCAGATGTGCAGGTGAACCTCTGCTTAATGTGGAATGTCATCTTGGGGCCTGGGATGGGGGTGAGGGGGGAGGTGTGGGGGCAAGTGTAGCATTTCCTGCGGTTGCAGGGGAAGGTGCTGGGTGTGGTGGGGTTGGAGGGCAGTGTGGAGCGAACAAGGGAGTCACGGAGAGAGTGGTCTCTCCGGAAAGCAGACAGGGGTGGGGATGGAAAAATGTCTTGGGTGGTGGGGTCGGATTGTAGATGGCGGAAGTGTCGGAGGATGATGCGTTGTTTTGTGACTCAACTCCACTTACCCGCCCACACACCATAGCCCCTAATTCCTTTACTGTTCAAAAATTTATCTTGCCTTGCCTTAAGTACATTCAGCGAGGTAGCTTCAACTGTTTCACTGGGCAGCAAATTCTACAGATTCACACCCCTTTCGGTGAAGAAGTTCCTCCTGACCTCAGTCCTACATCTGCTTCCCTTTATCTTGAGTCCTAGTTTCACCTGCTAATGGAAACAGCCTCCCTGCCTCTACCTTATCTATTCCCTTCATAATTTTATATGTTTCTATAAGATCGCCCCTCATTTTTCTGAATTCCAATGAGTATAGTCCCAGCCTGCTCAGTCTCTCCTGATAGTCTAACCCTCTCAACTCTGGAATCAACTGAGTGAATCTCCTCTGCACCCTCTCCAGTGCTATTATATCCCTTCTCAAGTAAGGAGACCAAAACTGCACACAGTACTCGGGGTGTGGCCTCACCAGGACCCTGTACAGCTGCAGCATAGCCTCCCAATTTTAAACTCCATCCCTCGAGCAATGACAGATAAAATTCCATTTGCCTTTTTAATTACCTGCTGTACGTGCAATCCCACCTTCGATTCATGCACAAGGACACCCACGTCCTTCTGCACAGCAGCGCGCTGCAGTTTCTTTTTTACCATTTAAAACATAGTCCGTTTTGCTGTTATTCCTGCCAAAGTGGATGACCTCACACTTACCAACATTGTACTCCATTTGCTAGACCTTTCCCCACTCAGTTAGACGATCTAAATCCCTCTGCAGACTTTCAATGTCTTCTGCACACTTTGCTCTACCACTCATCTAAGGGTCATCTGCAAATTTTGACTCACCACACTTAGTCTCCAACTCCAAATCATCTATGTAAATTGTAAACAATTGCAGCCCCAACGCTGATCCCTGAGGCACACCACTAGCTACTGACCACCAACCAAAAAAACACCCATTTACCCCTACTGTTTGCTTTCTACTAGTCAACCAATCCTCTATCCATGCCAATACATTACCTATAATACCATGCAACTTTATCTTATGTAGGAGCCTTTGGTGTGGCACCTTGTCAAATGCCTTCTGGAAATCCAGATGCACCACATCCACAGGTTCCCCATTGTCCAACAGACAAGTAATGTTCTCAAAGAATTCCACCAAATTAGTTAAACAATGAGCAGAAACAAAATACCTTTAACACTGCACATCATGTCTTTCCATTTACAGCTGTTCTGCTTCTATTAATTTCAGAATCAGACGACGCCAGGTTATAGTCTGACAAGTTTATTTGAAATTGCAAGGGGGCAATGCTTTGGAAGCTTATGATTTCAAATAAACCTGTTGCATTGTAACCTGGTGTTTTCTGACTTCTGATCTTGTCCAGTCCAGTCCAACACTGGCACCTCCACATCGTATCTATTAAGTTCAGTAGAATTTCCTTTCTTATCCCTTCCCTTATTTGCTGATGATAGTTATTTAGTACATTTGGAAATTTGTGACTCTTGTTACTCTTAACCATGGTAATTCATTGGTGGCTTAAATCCACATCATGAAAGAATTATTCTTTGTGAAATATTTGATCACTGATATTTGTTTGACCTAGTATATGTGGTGAATTTTCATGAGTAGTTTCTTTTCGCTTGTCTCATTTTACACTTTACAGTGCTTCCATTCCTTGTGGCACCTTACAGTGCAAATGTAGGAGATATACATCTGTGCTTTTACTTTCTCTTTTCTCTCTATCCAAGGCCCCAAAATGCTCCTTTCAAGTGAAACAACAGTTCTTCACTTTGTAGTTTTCTGTGCTGTACTGATTGCTCATGATGTGGCTACCTCTACATGGGAGAAGCGCATGACGATTGCTTTACAGAACACCTTTGTTCCATCCACTAAAACGCCCTGACCTCCTGGTTACATGTGAATTGAATTCCCTACTTTGCTCCTAAGCTGACTTTTCATGCTCTGATAATGTTCAAAAAATACTCGGTGCAAGCTCGAGGTATATTTATTTTTATTCGACTCAGCACACCGACTGTCTGGACTGAACATTGAGTTCAGCAATTTTAGATCATAACTCCTGCATACATTTTATTCTGTGCAATTTTTTTCTTTCCCTTTGTTTTGTTGAGATGGTCTTACGTGTTTTCTTTCTTTATCTCTTAATGGTGCATTCACATCATTTTATGGATAAATTCTCAGGTCATTTCAACACACCCTTTTGTTTCTTCACTATATCCTTTTTGGCTGGTGCATCATGAAATATTTCATTATTTAATCGCCCTGGTCTGCAGCCTGGTCTGCAGCCTAAGACTGATCTTTGCTCTCCCTGCCCGTTCCCTCTTTCCTATTTCTGTTTTTTAAAATGGGACAGCATTCACTGCCCATCCCGAGTTTCCCCACAGACATGGTGGTTAGCTGCCTTTTCTAAATTCCTTTCATAAGACCTCTGTACAACACATGCTTCCTTCACTGCTTCAGATAACACATCATTCACGATAGCTTGAAATATGCTAGCTTTCAATCTTGCATTTTTTTAAGTGTATCGGCAGTATTGGCATACAGTTTATTACTGAGCAGTTCTGTTTCTCGTTGCAGACACGTCGATTCCGCCGGAATGTTCAAGACGAGACAAAGTACATTGAGCTGATGGTTGTTAATGACCATTTTATGGTAAAGGCCACATTTAATCTGATTCAGGATTATTTGACTTTCGATTCTTTGACACAGTTTGTGGAACAACAATTTACAGGAGTAAATTATAGTTTATAAGCCAAGTTGTAAATTGTAAGGAGTGAGTTACAGCTTTCCTCAAACAGAAGGAAACGACCGGGGTAAACTGATGTTGAACTTGAAGTGATAAAGTTCAGGGATCAAGAGTGAAGAGATTGTTAAAGATGTTCGTTCTAAGGAGGTTATAGGCTGGTAGATGGGTAGCAGACAACAGTGGATCAAGAAGGGAATTCTGGAGAGGAGGGCTGTAGTAGTTGAAAAATTGATCTTTGAAGGTGCAGTAGAGGAAGCAGAGAATGAAGAGGTGCAAAATGACTGTGCAGTTAGAAAACATTCCTTCAGAAGAGTAAGAATGAATGAAATGATTTGTTAATGCACCAATGCCAATAACTTCGATAAATATAGGAATAACGAAAATGCAAGAAATCAATGGTGAGGAGATTGATGATTATAGGATTAGAAAATTCCTTCTTTGAAGTGCTGAGGGCACTGAGATCAGAATTTCTGAGGACTGGAACTAAACTGGAGAATTTTCAAAAGTTGAAGGAAGGAAGTGTTGGAATGAATCTGTAGTGGATTTAGAGCTCAGTTCAGACCTAAAGAAAACACCGTGGTATCATAGCAACTGATTCATCCTGGACATCATAGACTGACCATCCCATTAGTGTCATTCATCAGCCCACTGCCCCTTTCAGAGGAGTCTGTCTTTAGATGGCCTAAGTTCCTTCATGTTTCAAGCAGTAGGCTTCTTTCATTTAGTAGATCAGGATCTCATGACTTTGTGACACCTGAAATCGGATAGGTCTGCTTGGAGTTTATCTGGTGAATAAGGCCTGAAAATGTAAGGTTTATTTTTCTGTGGCTGGGAAAAGTAGGAACATGTCTTTGGGATCCCAAAATACATTCATTTTGATAGCTTTCAATAAGCAGATACCCTCCTGGACTAATCTTGTTTCTGGCATGCCCCTGGACTAACTAATATTGAGTTGGCCTACATCTAGCAACCTGCATTGGACCATCCATTTGACATCTGTTGGAGCTTCTAAATAATTCCAGTGGATCTGTTGAAATGAGTGGGTTGCCAGAACAATGGACTGCATTGGACAGTGTGAAGTTAAATTGATTGAAAATTTAGAGATGAATTAAGATTCGAATTATCAATGGATAGATTTGGATCATAAAAGATAAACATTGAAACAAAATGGAATAATGTAGTGAAGAGGCAGATAGGTTAAAGAGGCCTGAGAAGAATAGCAAGCTGCTGTTGTACTCACAGAAGACGTCATCATAGTTTATTCATGAGACAGATGTATTTTTACTCAGTACCAGTAAAGGCAATGAACCCTTTATCTCTTTTGTTTTTGGCATTACAACAATATCTGTAATTATTTTGGCTGATACATTCCCTAAAATATATTCATTGTTAGCAAAACTACATTTATAATATCACTGCAAGTGACCCCCCAAATTTTGAAATCGTGAATATGTGCAAATATATTAGATTGGACTTTAAAGAAAAGGAGACCATTTGGCCCATTGTGCCTCTGCAAGCTGTTTGAAAGAGCAATCCAATTAGTCCCACCCCAATGTTCCAAACCAACCATTACAAAACCAAAAATGTCAGTGGCCTGAATCATGGGACCAGAGCCATTTTTCTAAGCAGGGAATTCCAGATTATCCTGTTCAATAGACTCTTAATAGAACATTTTAGCTAAGCCAACTGGATGGCTGGTTTACGATATAGAGTGATACTAACAGCAAGGGTTCAATTCCTGCAGTGGCTGAAGATGCCATCGGGGACTCTGCTTTTCAACCTCTCTTGCCTGAGGTGTGGTGACTGTCAGGTTAAACCATCACCAGCTGTCTGTCTCCAATTAGAGAGCAGCCCTTTGCTCTGGTGGAATGTTGGCAATTTTACCTTCAGCAGAATGTTGGCACACATCTAATGAGATGAGATTGACTTGATTCCAGGTGATTGTTCAGGGAAGTGAAGACCCAAAGAAATTCTGTTTTAAAAAAAAACGTTGCATTAGTTCTTTTGCATAAGGGACTGAGATGCACACTACTGAGTCTGACGTGGTGGTAGTGTTGGGGTGAGACCTGACCAATCTCCACCCCAACTACCTGCTTCTGACCACAGCTGGATGCTAGAGATGGTTCTCCAGCACTGTTGGTGCCAGAAGCCCTTTCTTAATGAGGGACACTTGTCAACTCTCCAAATCTAGTAGAATCAGCGCGAGATGGCACAAACACAAGCTATGATATTACAGGGCACAGCTCCCTAGAAACTACAGATATTTTGTATCGATAATAAACACCAACCATTGCATTAAAAGTCATCCCATTTTTATCTTGGACAACAGTGATAAACTCAGTCATGCAGTTATTGCCTATGAGCTTATTTACTGCTATACATGGACTGAATGAATGTTTCTGGTGATGGCAAAGTCTAGCCATCAGGTTTAATAGTGAGAACTAATCTCACGTCAACCAGCAGTGGAATAACTAGCAGCATATCGCCAGCAACTGCCCATAACACAGAGCCTGTCCTAACAACAGCCAGCCCAATTAAAGAGCTATCAGCCCAGCAGCAACACAGCTGCCAGTGATCATTGCACGGCCAGGGGTCCTTAGAAGACAGTTAGGATCGAATATCTTACTAGATAACAAGGTGTGGGACTGGATGAACACAGCAGGCCAAGCAGCATCTTAGTAGCACAAAACCTGATGTTTCAGGCCTACCTAGACCCTTCATCAGAAAAGCGGGATGGGGAGAGGATTCTGAAATAAATAGGGAGAGAGGGGGAGGCGGATTGAAGATGGATAGAGGAGAAGATAGGTGGAGAGGAGAGTATGGGTAGAGAGGGGATAGGTCAGTCCGGGGAGGACGGACTGGTCCGGGGGCGGGATGAGGTTAGTCAGGAGGGAATGGGAGTGCGGCTTGAGGTGGGAGGAGGGGATAGGTGAAAAGAAGAACAGGTTAGAGAGGCGGGGACGAGCTGGGCTGGTTTTGGGATGCAGTGGGCGGAGGGGAGATTTTGAAGCTTGTGAAGTCCACATTGATAACATTGGGCTGCAGGGTTCCCAAGCGGAATATGAGTTGCTGTTTCTGCAACCTACGGGTGGCATCATTGTGGCACTGCAGGAGGCCCAGGATGGAAACATCGTCTGAGGAATGGGAGGGGGATTTGAAATGGTTCACGATTGGGAGGTGCAGTTGTTTATTGCAAACCGAGCGTAGGTGTTCTGCAAAGCGGTTTCCCCAATGTAGAGGAAGCCACACCGTGGCAGATGCAGGATACCACTTTGGCAGATGTGCAGGTGAACATCTGCTTGGTGTGGAAAGTCACCTTGGAGCCTGGGATGGGGGTGAGGGAGGAGGTGTAGGGGCAAGTGTAGCACTTCCGGCGGTTGCAGGGGAAAGTGTCGGGTGTGGTGGGGTTGGAGGGGAGTGTGGAGCGGACAAGGGAGTCGCGGAGAGAGTGATCTCTCCAGAAGACAGACAAGGGTGTCTCCATCTCAGGCAACCACCTAGAAACCGATAACTATTTCAAGCCCACCGACTCCCACAGCTACCTGGAATACACCTCCCCCACCCTCCTTCCTGCAAAAATTCCATCCCCTATTCCCAATTCCTTCACCTCCACCACATCTGCTCCCAGGATGAGGCATTCCTATCCCGTACATCCCAGATGTAATCGTTCTAAATGACCGCAACATCCCCCCACAGTGGTCGAGAACGCCCTCGACCGTGTCTCCCGCATTTTCCGCAATACATCCCTCACACCCCGCCCCCGCAATAACCACCAAAAGAGAATCCCCCTCGTCCTCACACACCACCCCACCAACCTCCGGATACAACGCATCATCCTCCGACACTTCTGTCATCTACAATCCAACCCCACCACTCAAGACGTTTTTCCATTCCCACCCTTGTCTGCCTTCCAGAGAGACCATTCTCTCCGTGACTCCCTTGTCCGCTCCACACTCCCCTCCAACCCCACCACACCCGACACTTTCCCCTGCAACCGCAGGAAGTGCTACACCTGCCCCCACACCTCCTCTCTCACCCCCATCCCAGACCCCAAGATGACTTTCCACATCAAGCAGATGTTCACCTGCACATCTGCCAATGTGGTATACTGCATCCGCTGTACCCGGTGTGGTTTCCTCTACATTGGGGAAACCAAGCAGAGGCTTGGGGACCACTTTGCAGAACACCTCCGCTCGGTTCACAATAAACAACTGCACCGACCAATCGTGAACCATTTCAAATCCCCCTCCCATTCCTTCAACGACATGTCAATCTTGGGCCTCCTGCAGTGCCATAATGATGCCACCTGTAGGTTGCAGGAACAGGAACTCATATTCCGCTTGGGAACCCTGTAGCCCAATGGTATCAATGTGGATTTCACCAGCTTCAAAATCTTCCCTCCCCCTACTGCATCCCAGAACCAGCCCAGCCTGTCCCCGCCTCCCTAACCTGTTCTTCCTCTCACCTATCCCCTCCTCCCACCTCAAGCCGCACCTCCATTTTCTACAAACCGTCCTCATCCTGCCCCCTTGACCTGTCCGTCCTCCCCGGACTGACCTATCCCCTCCCTACCTTCCCACCTACACTCTCCTCTTCACCTATCTTCTCCTTTATCCGTCTTCGGTCTACCTCCCCCTCTCTCCCTATTTATTTCAGAATCCTATCCCCATCCTGCTTTTCTGATGAAGGGTCTAGGTAGGCCCGAAACATCAGGTTTTGTGCTCCAAAGATGCTGCTTGGCCTGCTGTGTTCATCCAGCTCCACACTTTGTTATCTTGGATTCTCCAGTATCTGCAGTTCCCATTAACTCTGATTGAATATCTTTCTGCTGGAGCTCATAGAAACTAAGTGTTGGAGTCATGGCTCTGTGAAATTGTGGGAGCTGGAATTGAGAAGAATCAGTGTGGCACTAACAGGTCAGTGCAGCTAGGAGTGAGTGTTGGAAAACCCACAGGCAATATTCCCATGATGCAATGGAGCAAGATTAGAGCCCACGGAGAAGCTGTTGTGGAATAGCAGGAGTTGTGCCCAAGTAGTTTCCGGAGTCTAGGGGAATATAAACCAAACTCAGGGAAGAAGGATGACCAACACAATTAGGAACAGTCATTGAGGCAATCCATGGCAGAATTTCTCTTAAGAGTGAGTTCAAGGCCCATCAGCAAAAGTGAAGAGCTGTAACCCCTTTGAAGTTTAATTAAATTTCTGGATCCATTTTGCCATTAAAGTTTAGGAGGAATTGCTGAGAAATCCATGGGATTTCTGTCTTGATCACATTTCCAATTTATATGCACTGCATGGTGTTCAATCACAGCCTGTAATGTGTATTTATTACATGTTAAATCTGCATGTTAGAATATAAGCTGTGTATATATTGTAAATTGTGTTACTGTTCTAAAGTTGTAAAGTTTATTACCATTTATTCAAGATTGTAGATAATGTGTCTTTAGTCTCCCCCCTGAATCTCATACTTTTCTAACTTGATTTGATTTGATAAGATTATTATCATGTGTGTTTTGTTACAAAATACAGCGAAAAGTGTTGTATAGTGTTGCCGCTCTCCAGTGTCACAGAAAACACAGAAAAATGAACCAAAAAATGGATTGTAAAGGCAGAAGAGTAAAGAAATAAAGAAAAATCACTCAACTTTACAGTCATTCTTGTTAAGTAATCTGTCGTGGGCCTGGTGGCCAGGGATGAGCCCCACCACTGCTGGAATGAGAGTCAACACAGTTTGGCACCACCTCACCTCCACCAACACCCTCTCCACTATGAGTTCTTTCTGTACCTTATCAACACAGATGTCGCAATGCTGCCTGTCACTCTCAGACTGGAACATAAATTTAGGTAGTTTGGTCTGAGATGTGATAGCAACTGTTTAAGTATTTGTGAATATTTTTCCATTTTGTTCTTCCTCCTGATACTGATACTGTGTACAAGGAGTAGAAATACATTTTAGCAATTGATGTTTAACATTAAAAAAATGAATCATGTGGCATAAGTTAGTAAATTTCTGTAAACTGCAATGTTGCTTTACAGTTCTTGTAAGATTTGGACAATGCAGATTACCATTTTTTTTCGTTTCATAGTTTAAAAAGCATCGTTTATCGGTGGTCCTTACAAACAATTTCGCAAAATCAATTGTGAACATGGTAGATATGGTAAGTGTTGATCACTGTTGTTACAAAATGCACAAGCAAACAGTCAGAGCTGAGACTGAATTATAGCATTTTTAGAGCACAGTAAGAGGCTATTTAGCTTGCCATGCCCCTGCTGGCCCTCCTCGGAACAATTTGCCTAGCCCTTTTCCCTGTCTTTTTCCACTGGCCCTGCACATTTTGTCATTTCAGATAATGATCTACTTCTCATTTGGATCCTTAATTCACTCCATCTTCACCACTTTGTCAGGTAGCGCAATTCATGTTGTAACCACTTACTATTTGAAATGCTTTTTCCAAGCTGCTCTTGATTCAATTCCCAATTGCCTTAAGTCTGTGCCTGCTCATTCTCGATTCTTCCATCAACGGGAAAAATTTTCCCTGTCGACTCCATCCAGACCCCATTTGAATTTGGATACCTATGTATGAATCTCCCCATAATTTTCTATGCACCAAGAGAAACAGTCCCAACTTCTCCAATCTCACTTCGTAACTGAAGTTCTTTATCCCTCAAATCATTCTTGCGAATCTTTTCATACTGTAATGCTTCTGTGTCCTTCCTAAATGATGCTGCCCAGAACTGGTTGCAGTTGAGGCTGAACCAGTGTTTTATACTGCTTTAACATAGCTTCCATGCTTTTGTATTCTATGTCCCCATTGATTAAGCCAGATTGCGGTATTTTTTCTTAACCACACTCTGATTCCAACTTGCCACCTTCAATGATCTATGCACACATGTACTTAGATTCCTTTGTTCCTGCACCCCATTTGATATTGTACCCTTTATTTTAGAATGCTTCTCTGCGTTCTTCCTACCAAATTCATCACCTCACAACTCTGTGTTAAATTTCATCTGCTACTTGCCTACACATTCCACCAAACTATGAACTTTCGGAGTTCTACACTATCCTCCTTGTGAATCCTGTTATCTGCAAGTTTTAAGATACCTAAACATTTTGAAATTGTATCCCGCATTTAAGATCTAGACCACTAATATAAGTCAAAAAGAGCAGTGGTCTGAACATCAAACCCTGGGAAACTTCACCATCGTTCAGTCCAAAAAAATGCAACTGTTGGCCCCTATCATATGCTTCTTGTCACTCAGCCAAATTTGTATCCATTTTGCTATTATCCTTTTTGATCCATGCATTCTAACTTTTTCTTGCAAGTATGTGTGTGCTACTTTATCCAATATCTTTTAGAAATCCATGTGTACCACATCAGCAGTTTTATCCTTCTCAGTCCTCTCCATTACTTTATCAAAATACTCCAGCAAGTTAAATGCAATTTCCTTTAGCAAATCCATGCTAATTTTCTTTAATTAACCTGTGTTTGCCCAAGAAACTTTTAATTTTATCTTGAATTATTATTTCTAACAGCTTTCTCATGACCAAACTGAAACCAACTGGTCAACAGTTCTAGGTTTAGCTTTACACCCTTCTTTGCACAAGGGTAAAATGTTTACAGTTTTTGAATCCTCTGGCGCCACCCCTGACCCTGAGGAAGATTGTGAAATTGTGGCTAGTGCCTCCACAATTTCCAGGCTCATTTCCTTCAGTATTCTTAGATACAGCTCATCTGTTTCCATGCATAAATCCCCTTATTAGTGCCTGATCAGCTTCACTCCTCCTCCTTCCATACTTTTACTATTTATATGGGTATAGAATTCTTTTGAACTCCTTTTTCTGTTAACTGCCAATCTTTTCCATACTATGTCTTTGCCCGCTGAACTTTCTGTTTTTGGACTGGGTTTTAATTGTATTATCTACCTAACATCTGTCAGAGTGTAAAACAGAAAGTGCTGAAGAAACAAAGCAGATCTGACAGCATCTGTGGAGAGAAAAACAGAGTTACCATTTTGAATCCAGTGACCCTTCAAGACCTTCAGAATTTCTGTAACACTTCCTGTTTTTGTTCCTGATTTCAGCATTTGCGGTTCTTTGTTTCATCTGTCAGAAACACTCCATTTCTTCATCAGCTTAATATGTATCTCCGTTATCATTCGGACAACTCTGGATTTGGTCTCCCTTTGTGGGAATGTAACGTGACTGTACTTGAAGTATCTCTTCTCTAAAAGAAGCCTATTGCTTAGCTTCAGTATTGCCTACTAATCTTTGATTCTAATTGCACTAGCCCCTCGATTCTCTATGCTTTCTGGGATATTTTATATTTTCTCCGTGAAAACAGATATGAAGTATTTGGTTTGCTTTTCTGCCATTTCTTTATTCCTCATTATAAATTCTGCTGAAATGGATCAATATTTGTATTTGCTAATCTTTGCCTCTTAACAAACCAATAGAAATTTGTACAGTCACAAGAACACAAGAAATAAAATCTAGGAGCAGGCGTATGCCATCCAGCCCTTCGAGCCTGCCCCGACATTTAATAAGATAATGGCTGATCTTTTTGAGACTCAGCTCCACTTACCTGCCCACTCACCATAACCCAGTCCATTTATACTTTTCTCATTATTTTATTCTCTTCCTATTTTCCCATTTTTTGGCCCTCCTTTTGCTGAATTCTAACGTGCACGATCCAAGAGCTTACCTTTGTCTTTGTAATTTTTCACGATACGATGCAATTGTTAATTTCTTTCATTAGTCATATTCTGACACTTTCTTTCCTGGATTGGTTTTCCAATGAAGGGATGTATTCTTATTTTAAACTGTGAGATTGTATATTGTAAACACGTAAACTACGTTTTAGTTCTTTAAATGTCAATCATTGCCCATCCTAATATTGCACCTTTTAACGTAGTTTCCCAATCCATCATCATTAGGTGGAAAATCTGTGAACATTCAGGAAATATTGGCTAAATGCCACTTGCAGCATTTTCCACTGATTTTCTTTGTCCAAGTTAGAGTTGATGAGTGTTTAATAGATAGCCCAGACAAAATAGTTTGATGTAGTTTTAGTACCTTGCGCGATGTTGTATTTTGTTACAGAATGTTTCTTGCACCATGTTTTAAAATTTTAATAAGTATATATACGTGTTAACTTATATTATCATATTGTACATCAGATATTCAAGGAAGAGCTCAACACCAGAATTGTGCTAGTGGCTATGGAAACCTGGTCAATTGACAACAAGTTCACCATAGATATGAACCCTCAAGTAACTCTACGAGAGTTTATGAAGTACAAGAGAGATTTCATTACAGTGCAGACTGATGCCATTCATCTATTTTCGTAAGTAGCAATGTCTGAATACTGAGAAATTAATTTTTATGTGGGCTGCAAGGAATTACATGTTGATGTCATTCAAATATCATCTGCTTTAATCATTTCATACACAGCAGTAAACAATCACTTTACTCATGATTTTTTTTAAGTTCTTGTGATTGTACACTTATTTTTAAAAAATGGTCTCCTCCCTGAGGCTGCTTTCCAGAAACCTAGGGCCAGCAAAAGAGAACTTTGAGGAAATAATATCATGTCACCCTGGAAGTTGCCAGTTCTCTGCAGGCTTTTGGAGGAGATTATGAGCTGTGAATTGGTACTTGCCTCAGTAAAAGGCCAATTGTTTTCGCGATGACCTGAACGAGGTATCAAATATGCAACTCAGAGCAACTTTTCCGGCAGTCACATCTCAGTTAACAAATTGTTTTGGAAAATGCTTCAACTCATGAAAGAAGTTTGACTTTTGTAGGTCTTTTAACATTGAACTTGTTGAAAACTTGTTGAAATAAAAAAAAACTAATCTGTGTCTAACATTGGGATGGAAATTAGAAGAAGCAACAATTTATTGATTTTAAATTTGAGATGGATAATTTTTTTCACCAAGCTGAGATGTTAAGGGATATATACTCCGATGGTGGGTTTATGGAGTTGTGCCACATATCAGCCATGATTTCATTGAATGATGGAGCAGGTTAGAGGGACTGAATAGCCTACTTCTGTTCCCACGATCCGATAACAGAAGGTTGAAATTGCGTGGTTTTTGGGGTTTATACAGGAAATGCAAGATTTGTAGAGGTAAAATTGATTTTAGGAGGAAGCTCCGGAGATAAGGTGAATAAGAGATATGCAATCTGGAGTCTTAGGACTGAACAGCCCAGGAATGGATGAATCGCTCAAGGAGGTTGCACAGGTAGGGAACAGCCATGTCAAAGATTGATTTGAGCCTAATGACAAAGTTGTAAAATCGAATAGGTTAGCAGGCAGGAATTTATAGGGATGAATAGAGCTAAGAGTGAGAGGCGAGCAGATGCTTAGTACAGAGCTGATTACCAATGGCTGTATATTGGATAGAAGGCCAAGAAGGAAGTTATCAATACAGTTGACTCTGGAAGTGACAGAAATCTGCATGAGGTTTTGTCTGGGGTGCAATCGAGGTGAGGGTGGAAACAGGCAATGTTACAGATATATAGACAAGTATATTTGCAGATAACACCAAAAGATTGGTGGTATTGTGGGCAATGAAGAAGGTTATCTAGGAATTCAGTGAGATCTGGATCAACTGGGCCAGTGGGCTGAGGAATGGCAGATGGAGTTTAAATTAGATAAATGTAAGGTATTACATTTTGGCGGGTCAAACCAGGGCAAGACTTACACAGTCAATGTTCAGGCTGTGGGGATTGTTACAAAACAGATCTCGGAGTACTGGTTCATCTCTCTTGGAAAGTGGAGTCACAGGTAGTTAGAGTGGTGAAGAAAGCTTTCAGCATGCTTGCTTTCATAAGTCAGAGCCCTGAATATAGGAGTTGGGACATCTTGCTGCAGCTGTACAAAATGGTGGTGAGGTCACATTTGGGGTACTGCATGCAAATCTGGTCATTCCACTATAGAAAAGATATTATTAAACTAAAGAGAGTGCAGAAAAGATTCATTAGGATGCTACCTGATTAGAAGGTTTGACGTATAAGGAGATGTTGGGTTGGCTGGGACTTTGTTTCCTGAACCGTAGGAGATGGAGGGTTGACCTTAAAATCATGAGTGGCATGGATAAGGTAGATAGTGGACAACTTTTCCCCATGCTAGGGGAGTCTAAAACTAGAGGGCATAGGTTTCAGCTGATAGGAGAGAGATACAAAAGGGTCCAGTGGGACAAGCTTTTCTTGCAGAGAATGGTGAGTGTCCGGAATGGGCTGCCTGAGATAGTGGTGGAAGCAAGTACAATTTTGTCATTTAAGAAACATTTAGACATGGATGGGATAGATGTGGCAGGCACATGGGACGAGTTCAATTGTGAAAATCGGGTGGCATGGGCAAGTTGGGCCGAAGGGACTGTTTTCATGCTGTAGATTTCTATGATTGTATGACTATGACTGAGTACACTTGATGTTAGAGAGCATGTGAGGTATGAAACTCAGAACAGGCACAGCCATGATGCCAAGTTTGTGCATAGTTTAATTATAAATGAGTGGCTTGGAAGAGAATTTCAATCAATGGCAAAGAAGCAGGGCTGATGATTGACACTGAAAAAATGCTTGTGATGACCTATCATTAGGGACAGGAATGGTTGTTGCAGGTTCCGGGATTTAGATGTTTCGGTAAGAACAGAGAAGATGGTAAAAGGGGGGGAGGTGTGGCATTGTTGGTCAAGGACAGTATTACAGTTGCAGAAAGGATGTTTGGGGGCTCGTCAACTGAGGTAGTATGGGCTGAGGTTAGAAACAGAAAAGGAGAGGTCACCCTGTTGGGAGTTTTCTATAGGCCTGTGAATAGTTCCAGAGATGTAGAGGAAAGGATAGCAAAGATGATTCACGATAGGAGTGAGAGAGACAGGCTAGTTGTCATGGGGGACTTCAACTTTCCAAATATTGACTGGGAGCACTCTAGTTCGAGTACTATAGATGGGTCAGTTTTTGTCTAGTGTGTGAAGGAGGGCTTCCTGACACAGTATGTAGATAGGCCAACAAGGGGCGAAGCCACATTAGATTTGGTACTGGGTAATGAGACCGGCCAGGTGTTAGATTTGGAAGTAGGTGAGCACTTTGGTGATAGCGATCACAATTCTGTTATATTTACTTTAGTGATGGAAAGGGATAGGTGTATACCACTGGGCAAGAGTTATAGCTGGGGTAAAGGCAATTACGATGAGATTAGGCAAGATTTAGGGAGCATAGGATGGGGAAGGAAACTGCAGGAGATGGGCACATTAGAAATGTGGAACTTATTCAAGGAAAAGCTCCTGTGTGTCCTAGATAAGTATGTACTGTCAGGCAGCGAGGAAGCTGTAGAGCGTGAGAGCCGTGGTTTAAGAAGGAAGTGGAATCTCTGGTCAAGAGGAAGAAGAAGGCTTATGTTAGGATGAGATGTGAAGGCTCGGTTAGGGTGCTTAAGGGCTACGAGGTAGCTAGGAAAGACCTAAAGAGAGAGCTCAGAAGAGCCAGGAGGAGACATGAGAAGTTGTTGGCAGATAGGATCAGGGTGAACCCTAAGGCTTTCTATAGGTATTTAAGGAATAAAAGAATGACAAAAGTAAGATTAGGACCAATCAAGGATAGTAGTGGTAAGTTGTGTGTGGAGTCAGAGGAGATAGGGGAAGCACTAAATGAATATTTTTCAACAGTATTCACTCTAGAAAATGACAATGTTGTCGAGGAGAATACTGAGATACAGGCTACTAGACTAGGTGGGATTGAGGTTCACAATGAAGGGGTATTAGAAATCCTACAGAGGGTGAAGATAGATAAGTCCCCTGGGCCGGATGGGATTTATCCTCGGATCCTCTGGTAAGCCAGGGAGGAGATTGCCGAGCCTTTGGCATTGATCTTTAACTTGTTATTGTTTACAGGAATAGTGCCAGACAACTGGAGGATAGCAAATGTGGTTCCCCTGTTCAAGAAGGGGAGTAGAGACAACCCTGGTAATTATAGACCAGTGAGCCTTACCTCAGTTGTTGGTGAAGTGTTGGAAAAGGATTTATAATTATCTAGAAAAGAATAAATTGATTAGGGATAGTCAGCACAGTTTTGTGAAGGGAAGGTCGTGCCTCACAAACCTTATTGAATTCTTTGAGAAGGTGACCAAACAGGTAGCTGGGAGTAAACTGGTTGATGTGGTGTATATGGATTTCAGCAAGGCGTTCGATAAGGTTCCCCACAGTAGGCTATTGTACAAAATGCGGAGGAATGGGATTGTGGGAGATATAGCAGTTTGGATCGGAAATTGGCTTACTGAAAGAGGACAGAGGGTGGTAGTTGATGGGAAATGTTCATCCTGGAGAGCAGTTACTAGTGGTGTACTGCAAGGGTCGGTGTTGGGTCCACTGCTGTTTGTCATTTTTATAAATGACCTGGATGAGGGTGTAGAAGGATGGGTTAGTAAATTTGCAGACGACACTAAGGTCGGTGGAGTTGTGGATAGTGACGAAGGATGTTGCAGGTTACAGAGAGACATAGATAAGCTGCAGAGCTGGGCTGAGAGGTGGCAAATGGAGTTTAATGCAGACAAGCGTGAGATGATGCACTTTGGTAAGAGTAACCGGAATGCAAAGTACTGGGCTACTGGTAAGATTCTTGGTAGTGTAGATGAGCAGGGAGATCTCGGTGTCCATGTACACAGATCCTTGAAAGTTGCCACCCAGGTTGACAGGGCTGTTAAGAAGGCATACAGTGTTTTAGCTTTTATTAATAGAGGGATCGAATTCTGGAACCATGAGGTTATGGTGAAGCTGTACAAAACTCTGGTGTGGCCGCACTTGGAGTATTGCGTACAGTTCTGGTCATCGCATTATAAGAAGGATGTGGAAGCTTTGGAAAGGGTGCAGAGGAGATGTACTAGGATGTTGCCTGGTATGGAGGGAAGGTCTTACGAGGAAAGGCTGAGTGACTTGAGGCTGTTTTCATTAGAGAGTAGAAGGTTGAGAGGTGACTTAATTGAAACACATAAAATAATCAGAGGATTAGATAGGGTGGATAGGGAGAGCCTTTTTCCTAGGATGGTGACGGCGAGCATGAGGGGGCATAGCTTTAAATTGAGAGGTGAAAGATATAAGACAGATGTCAGAGGTGGTTTCTTTACTCAGACAGTAGTAAGGGAATGGAATGCTTTGCCTGCAACGGTAGTAGATTCGCCAACTTTAGGTACATTTAAGTCGTCATTGGACAAGCATATGGACGTACATGGAATAGTGTAGGTTAGATGGGCTTGAGATCGGTATGACACGTCGGCACAACATCAAGGGCCGAAGGGCCTGTACTGTGCTGTAATGTTCTGTGTTCAAATTATGTTCAAATCATTTAACTGAAAGAAGTTATAGTTCATTCAAGACTTTATGTCAGAATCAAAGGGAGCTGTAGTTTACTTTATGCCAACAGTGATGTTAGGATTTCACGAACTCTTCCAGCGTCACAGTTGCCTTTGTAACAGGTGCCTGGATATGGTTTTAGGAGCCCTTTGCTTGGCCATGGTGAGATCCGTATACGGCAATTTCTCTTCTTTTCATGGAAGGACAGAATCTTCATTCCACATAAGATGATAAATCTAATTGAGATGGTATTCATTTGGTGAAAACGTTTAGGGGCCTGAGTATAATGGGCTATGCTGTCATTTGTCACAGAATCAGACAAGAAGTCTGACAAGATAATAAAATGTGAGGCTGGATGAACACAGCAGGCCAAGCAGCATCTCAGGAGCACAAAAGCTGACGTTTCGGGCCTAGACCCTTCGTCCTCTCTGATGAAGGGTCTAGGCCCGAAACGTCAGCTTTTGTGCTCCTGAGATGCTGCTTGGCCTGCTGTGTTCATCCAGCCTCACATTTTATTATCTTGGATTCTCCAGCATCTGCAGTTCCTATTATCTCTTATCCAAGAAGTCTGACAAGGCTGATCTTTACGTCGAAAGCCTCTCACTGCATCATTTATACTTCTCACAAAGTAGCATTGCAAGTTTCTCGCTAGGCAACAGTGAGTTGCTAATTAAGTTGGATTATTGCTTGCTAAATGCCATGTTAGTGACCTAACTTGCCTCATGAATATTCAGCTTTAAATCTTTCCAAAAGTGCTGAATAAGAGAAACCATGGAAATCAGAGTGGGTACTTGGTGACTTCAGCTCACTGCTTGCTCTAAAAGACCCCGTGTTGTGCATGGCCAAACAGCATCTTAGGACATGACCAATGGTGATCCAGCCACATGCACCCCTTGGCCATAGTCATTAGCATCCAGCACTTGCCAACCCCTCACAATCATCCTGGCATCTGTTTGCAGGCCATTTAGAATGCACTGGCTTGCATTGCAGATCACACTGAGAGCTACCATTGAAAGGCTGTGGCAGGGACAGGCACAGTGTTCATGGGTGGGACATATGTATCCAATTGCAGGGCTGTTCACTTGCTACCTTAGCATTTGACTACTTAATTCTTAGCTACATGCTCACCGCATCTCAGCCTTGCCCTGTGATGCTGTGCCACACCTGTTACTGCATTGGTACTTCAATTAGAGCCAAGGCTGTCAGTACAGCTGTTTTGTACAGACACACAGATAGAGTGCTTGTCTATAGAAATCTGTCTGGGGGTAAGCAGGGGGTTTGAACTCATCTTGCTGTATGGCACAAGATGTCAATCTGATACCTGCACCATGTGGCAACTAGCTGTACAGCCAACACACTGCACATTTATTCAACCAGGTAGCCAATTTGGAAACTTATGGGGGCTGTTGCTGCATTTGATGACCAGGCAGAGCCGGTGCTTCTGACGTCCACTGTGAACCATGTTCCCTTCCATCACCTGTCTTTCTCTAGGTGTGAAATGCAACTGGAAAATGGCTGGGACAGTGCAAGGTGTGTACAGGGTCAATGTCACTTTCATGTGTGAAAGTGCGTGTTCTACATCTCATGGAGAGGTCAAAGACATAGGGCCCCTCAGGATGCATGGAGTGTGCAGAGAGCCCAGAGTTGTCTGGCCTGACCCCATTCCCTGGGATGAAGAAGATGCTTTGCTGACACTGACTCCATATGTACTGGAATATTGTGATGGTACACTGCTGGACACTGGAGCAGGACCTTAGAGCTATGGGAGTGGGAAGCCATCCTTTCCTGGTGACTGTGAAGGTGATGGCTGCTGTGAATTTCTATGTGACAGGCTTCTTCCAGGGTCCAATGGATGACCTGTATGGGATCCCTCAATTGTACACTCTCACATATGTCATGACAGTGACTGAGGTTATCTGTACACAATTACACTGGTTCACTTTATTTCCTGATGTCTCCATTAATGCTGTAGCCAAGGCAGCAGGATTGGAGACATAGCTGAATTTGCCCAGGTACAGGGTACAGTTGACTACACAACATGGCACTGAGAGGGCCATATCACAGCCCTACAGAATTCATCAACAGAAAGGGCTTCCATTTGATTCATATCCAGGTGATCAGTGTTCACCATTTACCAGTTTCTGGAAGTGTGTGCCCACTGCCCTACAACAATTCCTTTATCCTGGAGTACTCTTTTACACCTCGTGAATTTGATATTGATTGCGCCTTACCAGACCAGTTACTTGAGGATAAGGGATATCCACTGTAACCAGAGATAATGACACCATTATGCAATCCCCATTGATGCAGACCATAGATACATGCTTGCAGGCCATTTAGAATGCACTGGCATGCATTGCAGGTCCCACTGAGAGCTACCATTGAAAGGCTGCGGCAGGGACAGGCACAGTGTTCATGGGTGGGACATCTGTATTCAATTGCAGGGCTGCTCACTTGCTTTCTTAGCACTTGACTACTTAGTTCTTAGCTACATGCTCACAGCATCTCAGCCTTGCCCTGTGATGCTGTGCCACACCTGTTACTGCATTGGTACTTCAATTAGAGCCAGGGCTGAGGTGTAGCAGTCGATGGTGCTGCTGGAGATGTCGGGGGGAGCATTCCAATTTTGTCTGAAAAGAGTTTGCTGCTTTGTACAAATGGAGTAGACAAAGAGGTGATATGCTGGATACTGAGGAACTGGAGAATGGGATGCTCTCCTTACATGTGGCAGAACTCAGTTGCGTCAGTGCTACAAGCCCAGCAGGAGCTCGGTGACACTTGGTTCCAGTAGATATGAGAACTGGGTGCTGCAGACCATTGCGCAGTGTAAAATAGGCTAAGGTTGTCATGTTAGCATTTGATTTGCATTGTGGGGAAAGCTGCAGCCTCCACTGGTTTTGTTTGTGTTCACTTTGCTGGCTGTAAATAAAAGCTCATGTTTGGATTTGTTGGATGGTTTGTTGGACAGTGACAATCTGTGGATCTACAGTACACATTGGGAACAGAGTGGTGGTTACTTAGAGATGATGTTAAGACAGGATGAGAAAGATATTGTTATTGTTAGTATAGGCTGATAGATAAATAGCCTTCAAATTAATGTTCAAACACTTGGAAACTTGGTATATGGTTCAAGGTAGAACTACTTTTTAAATTGGTACCTAATTAGGGTCCCTACTCATTAAATAAAAGAATCCTTCAAAGGGGACATTAATGCTAGTAAGACTGCTGAATCCAATAAACTCTGCTGTTATGAATTAGAGAGATGATTTATCAAAATTCTTTAGACCTTTCTTCTTCTGCCGTACATGCTATATCATTGCAAACATTCATTATTTCTTAAGTAAAACAAAAGATAAACCCTACGATTGTGCAATACTGATTTACTTTGAAGTGGCACTGTACTTTAAACAAGACCTGATTGCAGCATTAAATAGCAACAATAAAAAAGATAATGATCCTGATGATTTTGTACTGTCCCTTCATATAATCTGGTCTGCTTTTTAAATTATGCTTTAAATTGTCCAGATTTGGAAAATGATAAGTTAGCTATCATTCTGCATTTTCTATTTTGTGAATTCAATCGTTTTGATCATATGCTGGTGCTTAATGAATATACACCTAGATATTCTAGGTCTGTAATCTCTAGAGTTTAGAAGAGTCGGAGGTGACTTAATTGAAGCACGTAACATCCTGAGGGGACTTGAAAGGGTAGATGTGAAAGGATATTTCTTGTTGTGGGAGAATCTCAAATTATGGATCGTAACTTAAAAACAAAGGGGCAGCTATTTAAAACAGGGATAAGAAAACATTTAAAAACCGAAAGAACTGCGGATGCTGTAAATTAGGACTGGTTCTGAGGAAGGGTCACCGCACCCGAAACGTTAACTCTGTTTTTTCCCTTTATAGATGCTGCCAGATCTGCTGGGCTTTTCCAGCAACTTTGTTTTCGTTCATAAAAAAAAACATTTTTCTCTCAGAGGGTTGTGAGCTTTTGGAATTCCCTTCCTCAAAAGGCAATGGATGCAGAATTATAAAATATTTTTAAGGTAGAGTTAGATTCTTGATTAATCAGGGGATGAAGGATTATTGGAGAAAAGGAGGAATGTAAAGTTGAGTTTGAAATCAGATCAACCATGATCTTATTGAATGGCAGAACAGGCTCAATGGGCAGAGTGGCCTATTATTGTTTCTTGTTAGTATATATATATGTGAAACTTAATCTACCTACCTACATTCTTCTGTACAACTTATAGTTGCAGCTACCCTTATAATGGCCCTATTTAGGTTGCATCAGTAAAGTTGACAACCTCTTTTAGTTTCCAAGCGGAATCAGCATGACTCAAAGAACTGATACCTTCAGAATTAGAACTGACTACTCCACCATTATGCTACTAACTACTGTGCATGAAATAGCATGTTGATATTTTAGTCATCTGCTGCTGTACCGTGCAGAGCCCTCTGCTCTGTACACTCTGTAGCTGCTTCTTTCACAGTCAAAGGCATCAGTTTATGAATAAAACAACAATGATATCACCAGTTTGCACCTAATTTAAGTGCTGACATCTTTAAATCTTTTGAGCATCTGACTGTAGTTGCCAAATGAAAGCCTTTCAGTTATTCTATTTCTTTGTTTTAGTAACTGTGCCAGTTTGAAGCCTGGCATTATCACAGATGAAAAAAAAATCTTTCCAATCATTACTAGTGTTATTGTGTTATACTTCACGAAAATCAACAATAGTTTTGCTTATGATCCCAACAGTGATTTTACTGATAAGGAGAAAAGAATGCTATTGTTAATAATCTGAAATGGTGGACATTCATAGCAGGACCATGTGCTGTGATCTAGGAAGAAGAATCATTTTCAACTTGAGTGATGAATACCTTTTGAAGGTAATATACTTAGTGACAAATGGATGGCAGAGTGGGTTAGAACATTCCTGATTTCAGATTCAACCCAGACTTATACCTATCCATTGAAGCATGTCGGGTAACTCTTCAGATGAAAACTCCTGTAAAATATGATGAAGTGCTGTGAGTTGACTTTCAAAAGACTTAAAAATTGATCATTGTGAGAAATGGAGTGGCAGAGTAGCAATATTGAAAATGAGGCATATTGTTAGTGTAGGGTAAAGAAAACCCTTATATTCATTGGAAAACTGTTGCAATAATGCATCGTGCTGACATAGTACTAATCTAATATATGGGGTAAAAAGCATTTTAACTCCTTCTTGGCATGTATTTATATTTGAATTCTTGTTAACCTTAAGAGAAAGAGGTGTAGGAGGAATAGACTGAGTGAAAGGCTTCAAGAAGATGGGTGAAAAATGAAGGAAACTATCATACTGGTGAGACTGGCAAATTTTAAATGAGGGAAGAAAAAGGAGGGTGGAAAATAGATAGTGGATTGAGAGAATCGTGAAGGGGATTAGGTATGTTCGTGAAAATTTAATCCCAGTGAGAAGTTTCAGTGAGAGTAGGTTTCCCATGAGGGGAAGGGCTGGTGGCAGGTGGTTGCCCATGAGTGAGAAGACACTAAAGGGAAGGTGATAATACTAGGATGGTTTCAGTGTTTAAGTTGACAGAGACTGGCATACTGGGGGTAGCCTGAATTATAATGAAGTCAGAGCAGAAGAATATTGGCCTAGGAAGAGTTAGCTGGCCAAATTACGGTTATTGAGGGTGGCTGGGAATAATTTACAGAATCATCAAAAAACTGTGTCTAAAATATTTATGTAAAATATTGATCTAGTATTTTATACATCATTGATTGTTGTACTTGAATGAGAATGAGAAAGGCTTTACAAAAACTATAGTTGGGGCATAATGTCTCCTGTAAAAACAAACCGATAAAACTTGATGTGGTTATGAAAACAACGGTTAACCTTCTACAGTTAAGATCTATAGATCCATACCAGTTACTCAATTAGCAGAATATAACCCATTATGACAGCAAGTCTCAGTGCTGCTCCATACTACCGTCCAGTGTCCAGAGTGCAGAAGTGCAGGCAGATCCAAACAATTCTTCATGTATTCTTGAGCATCACAACCTGACATATTAATGGAAATTCCATGGATATAATTCTCAGAAAGCAATAAATCACTTTTTGATTTATGCTTCAACTCCAAAAATATAAATACTGCTGAATAAAAAACATCTTGTCAAAGCTTTTTTCTCGACTTCTGTACCAAACTGACAGTTTACGTAAATTACCTTAAGTTTTATTTCATTGAATTAAGTTTAGATATTATAGATATCACAGATTAATTAAATTCCTGAAGTTACTATGGGAGATTAGGAGGACCTCTGCTGTGATTCTAGCTGTAAGCTAGCAACTCCTGTATGTCACACAGAGTGACACCTCTGACAAGACAAATACCTATTACTGTGTCACCTTTGGGAACTACAGGCACATTAGAACATAGAATATTACAGCACAGTACAGGCCCTCGATGTTGTGCCGACCTGTCATACCGATCTCAAGCCCATCTAACCTACACTATTCCATGTACGTCCATATGCTTGTCCAATGACAACTTAAATGTACCTAAAGTTGGCGAATCTACTACCGTTGCAGGCAAAGCGTTCCATACCCTTATTACTCTCTGAGTGAAGAAACTACCTCTGACATCTGTCTTATATCTTTCACCCCTCAATTTAAAGCTATGACCCCTCATGCTTGCCGTCACCATCCTAGGAAAAAGGCTCTCCCTATCCACCCTATCTAACCCTCTTGATTATTTTATATGTTTCAATTAAGTCACCTCTCAACCTTCTTCTTTCTAATGAAAACAGCCTCAAGTCCCTCAGCCTTACCTTGTAAGACTTTCCCTCCATACCAGGCAACATCCTAGTAAATCTCCTCTGCACCCTTTCTAAAGATTCCACATCCTTCTTATAATGCGGTGACCAGAACAGTACACAATACCCCAAGTGTGGCCGCACCTGAGTTTTGTACAGCTTCACCATAACCTCATGGTTCCAGAACTCGATCCCTCTATTAATAAAAGCTGAAACACTGTATGCCTTCTTAACAGCCCTGTCAACCTGGGTGGTAACTTTCAAGGATCTGTGTATATGGACACCGAGATCTCTCTGCTCATCTACACCGCTAAGAATCTTACCAGTAGCCCAGTACTTTGCCTTCCGGTTACTCCTACCAAAGTGCATCACCTCACACTTGTCTGCATTAAACTCCATTTGCCACCTCTCAGCCCAGCTCTGCAGCTTATCTATGTCTCTCTGCAACCTACAGCATCCTTCGTCACTATCCACAACTCCACCGACCTTAGTGTCGTCTGCAAATTTACTAACCCATCCTTCTACACCCTCATCCAGGTCATTTATAAAAATGACAAACAGCAGTGGACCCAACACCGACCCTTGCAGTACACCACTAGTAACTGCTCTCCAGGATGAACATTTCCCATCAACTACTACCCTCTGTCTTCTTTCAGCAAGCTAATTTCCGATCCAAACTGCTATATCTCCCACAATTCCATTCCTCCGCATTTTGTACAATAGCCTATTGTGGGGAACCTTATCGAACGCCTTGCTGAAATCCATATACACCACATCAACCAGTTTACTCTCATCTACCTGTTTGGTCACCTTCTCAAAGAACTCAATAAGGTTTGTGAGGCACGACCTTCCCTTCACAAAACCGTGCTGACTATCCCTAATCAATTTATTCTTTTCTAGATGATTATAAATCCTATCTCTTATAACCTTTTCCAACACTTTACCAAAAACTGAGGTAAGGCTCACTGGTCTCTAATTACCAGGGTTGTCTCTACTCCCCTTCTTGAACAGGGGAACCACATTTGCTATCCTCCAGTCATCTGGCACTATTCCTGTAGACAATGCCGAGTTAAAGATCAATGCCAAAGGCTCAGCAATCTCCTCCCTGGCTTCCCAGAGGATCCGAGGATAAATCCCATCCGGCCCAGGGAACTTATCTATCTTCACCTTCTGAAGGATTTCTAATACCTCTTCAGTGTGAACCTCAATCCCACCTAGTCTAGTAGCCTGTATCTCAGTATTCTCCTCGACAACATTGTCGTTTTCTAGAGTGAATACTGTTGAAAAATATTCCTTTAGCGCTTTCCCTATTTCACCTGACTCCACACACAACTTACCACTACTATCCTTGATTGGTCCTAATCTTACTTTCGTCATTCTTTTATTCCTTTGTGAGGTTTCAACGAGACATGCCTCACATACTGACTTTAAAATATAGTTCATGTAGACATAAAGATTTATAGTGGACAAGATTAACAAACTGTTAAGTGGCACCAACAGAAATTACAAAAGAGGTTTATTATATAAGTACGAACTATATGTATACAATTTGCATTCATGAAGAAGATAAACATTATCGTACAAGTTACAATGCAACCTAATTGAATTGTCAATGGTACCATTCATGGAACTGCAATCTGTTTTCTGTATTTTGTGTGTCATTGAAAGGAATCATACATTTAAGGATAATGGCATTTGCAATGTAAAATCGTTATTCATCTGATATATCTTTTGAAATATATCTGAAATTAAAGACTGTTTTCTTTGTTTTAAGGGGAACTATGTTTAAAAGCAGCCAGAGTGGAGCAGCATACGTCGGTGGAATTTGTACACAGTCTAAAAGTGGCGGGGTGAATGAGGTAATCTTCTGTTCTAGTAGAGGTTGACCTGGGAAGTTGCAAGCAGGTTTGTGCTGAGGAAGTGATGAAATGCAGGTTCACTAGATTTCCAAACTGATTTGTGATCTGGTGGATGTTAGGACTGAAACCAGCGGCCTTCTAGTGGGGAATTGATAAAAGCAGTCAGAATATAAGTACACAAATAGGATACAGCATGTTCCCCTCCCCCCTCAATTCAGTGACATCAATAGCTACTACAACTCACTCTATATACCTTTGCCCAATATAAATCCATCCATCTCAGATGTGAAATTAACAGTTGCGGTTTGATAATACTTTGACATAGAGTGAGCAGTCTGTTGTTTTCAGAAGGGAGTTTCAAACTGCTTTCATTCTTTGCTTATGAATGTTTTCTGAACTCAGCGCTTGAAAGGCCTGGCTCTGAATTTTAGGCTATCGCTTCCCGAAAATAAAGAACCTTAGAAGAGTTAAAGCACAGAAAGAGCCATTCAGCTCATCATGTCTGTGCTATCTGAACAAAAAACTCCACCCTCAAATCCTACTGTCCTTGCCTTGTCTAAGACGTTGCAGGTTCCAGCACTTGTGATTCAGTTTCCTTTTAAAAGTATTGAGGGTTTCTGCCTTCGTCACCATACTGAACAATGATTTCCAAACCCTGCACCTGTTGTGGAAACAATTTTCCTCCTGTCGCCTCAAATCCTTTTACAAATTACATTACATATGTCCCATCTAGTAATCGACCTCTTTGCTGTTGGAAGCAGCTTGTTCCTGTCTGCGGTATCTATGCCACTCATAATTTTGTACATCTAAGTAAGTTCTTCCCTCAGCCTCCTCTGTCCTCAGGAAAGAAAGCTCCTAGCCTATCCAACCTTTCCTGATAGCTGTAGTGTTAATGCCCTGGCAACAATCTCGTAAATCACGTTGGTATGCTCTCCATACCAATTGTGCCCTTCTAATAATGTAGTGACCAGAACAATGTACAAAATTCCAGGCTTGGCCTAGTCAGCTTTTTATGGAACTCCAGTATTACATCCTGCCTTTTGTATTCTGCACCTCTCCAGTGAAGGAAAGCACTCCATATGCATTCCTTACCATCTTATCAACCAGCCCTGCCACCTTCAAGGATCTGTGGACATGTATTCCAAGGTCTCTCACTTCCTCTACCTCTTTCAATTTCCCTCAGATTGTTGCATATTTCCTAGCTTTGTTTGCCGTTCCCAAATGCATTACCTTTCACTCCTTTGCCTTGACTTCCATTTGCCACTTTTCCACCTGCTCAACCAAACCATTGATGTCATTCTGGAGTCGATAGTTAACCTTTTCATTATCATATATACAGCCAATTTCTGTATATGCGGAAAAGCTGCAAATTTCCTTTATGCATCCAACATTTAAGTCTAAGTCATTAATATATAGCAAAATAAACAGCTAGGAAACAAGAATGAGCCTTGTGGAAGACCACTGGGAACCGCTTTCTATTTACATAAACATCTACTGACCTTTAACCTTTGTTTTCTGTCACTGACTAATTTGCTATACTCTCCGGCATCCCATGAGCTTATACTTTTCTGACCGGTCAGCCATGTGGTACTTTGCTAAATATCTTAATAAACTCCACGTAGACAACATCCATTACAATAGCCGTAAAAATTGTGTAACTTCCTTAAAAATTCAATTAAGTTCGTAGGACAGCACCTTCCCTTAACAAAACCATATCACCTATTCCTAATTAATCCATGCCTTTAACGCGACAGTTTATCCAGCTCTAAGAATCAATTTCAATGATTTGCCCACCAAAGTCAGACTGACAGAACTATAATTATTTGGCCTATCCCTTCTCCCATTTTTAAACATTCGTTCAACACTCATAGACCTCTGGTACTTGGCCTGTGCCTAGTGAGGATTGGACATAATAATCAAACCATATCTTTGCCGCTTTGATCGGATTAACCCCGAAGGTTCTAAATTACACGGAATACCATCCTTGTTTGTGTAACCTGTCCTCGTAATGTAAGCACTGAAGTCCCGATATAATTCTGGTAAGTCTGTGTTGCATACACTTCAGGATATATATATCCTTCCTAAAGTATAGTGGCCAGAACTGTACACCTTACTCCAGGGTGTAATCCACACAGGGACTTGTGTAGCTACCGCTGAGTAACCATTTTCTGTATTCTAATCTCGATACAAAATGCAGAGAATGCCGGAGAAACTCAGCAGATCTGGCAGCATCTGGGGAAAGAGAAAAACAGAGTTAACATTTAAAGTCCGGTGTGTACCAGACTCAAAACTTTAACTCTGGTTTTCCCTCTGCAGATGCTGCCAGACCTGCTGAGTTTTTCCAGCGTTCTCTGTGTTTATGTTAGATTTCCAGCAGCTGCAGTATTTTACCTTTCCCTTAGATATAAAGGTCAGCCTTCTATTAAATTATTTTAAGTTACTTTCTGTGCTTGTTCTTGACATTTTAACAATGTATAAAACACTGACCCTGAATTTTCTTTGGAAATACACCCCCATCATTTCTAAAATGGTGGGAGTGACTGTGCATGGCATCCAGGCCGCATTCGATGTAATTGAGTGTCACATCAATGAGCCCTAGTAAAATGACAGTCAATGAGAATCAACGGAAAACCCACCTCTAGTTAGAGTCATACCTTGCACACGGGAAGGTGACTGTCATTGTTGGTGATCAGTCAGCTCAGCACCAGGACATCTCTACAGGATTTCTTCAGGATAGTTTTCTAAGTCCAACCATATTCAGCTGCTTCATCAATAACTTTTCTTCCATCTAAGGTTAGAAGTGGGATGTTTACTGATGATTGTACAATGTTCAGCGCCATGTGTGACTCCTCAGATACTGAAGCATTTAATGCTCAATGTAGCAAGACCTGAACAATATAATTGGGCTTGGGGCTAACAAGTGGCAAATAACATTAGTGTTATACTAGTGACAGACAATGACCGTCTCCAAAAAGAGAGAATCTAACTATTGTCGGTTGACTTTCAGTAACATCACCATCACTAAACACCCCACTTTACCATTCATCAGAAACTGAATTTGACTAGCCATATGAATATTGTGTCCACAAGACAGGTCAGAGGATAGGAATGTTGCTGTGAATCCTCAACTCCTAACTCCCCAAAGTCTGCCCACGATCTACCAGGCACAAGTCAGGAATGAGATGGAATTCTCTGAACTTGTTTGGATGAGCACCATTCAATAACACTCAAGAGGCTTGACACTATCCAGAACAAAGTCAGTTTATTTGGCACCAAATCCACAAAAATTCACTCCCTCCACCACTGATACTCAGCAGCAGGAAAGTGTAGCAGCTACTCGATGTACTGCAGAAATTCACCAAAGGCTCTATCGACAACAGTTTCCAGACCTGTGACTTGTACTGTCTAGTAGGATAAGTGCAGTAGGTAGACGAGAATACCACTACCGACATGTACCCCTCAAGCTGCTCACCATCCTGACATGCTAATATATCGCCTTCATTGCCACTGGGTCACAATTCTGGAACTCCCTCTTCAATGGCATTGTGGGTGTGCCGACACAAAACTGACTGCAGTGGTTGGGGATGGCAGCTCACTCCACCTTCGCGAGAGTGACAAGGGATAAGCAGTAAATACTGGCCCAGCCAGCAATACCCACATCCCATGAAATAATTTTTTTAACATGTGAAGTTGAGAGTAGGTTTTGCACTTGCATATGTCTAGATACATCTTAAATGACGCTGCCATGCCCGCCTCCACCACTTCCGCTGGCAACGCATTCCAGGCACCTACCACCCTCTACGTAAAGAACTTTCCATGCATATCTCCCTTAAGGTTTTCCCCTCTCACCTTGAAATTGTGTCCCGTAATAATCGAGTCCCCCACTCTGGGAAAAAGCTTCTTGCTATCGACTCCGTCTATACCTCTCATGATTTTGTAGACCTCAATCGGGTCCCCCCCTCAACTTCCGTCTTTCATACCATACATCCTGGTGAACCTCCTCTGCACCCTCTCCAAAGTATCCACATCCTTTTGGTAATGTGGCGACTAGAACTGTACACAATATTCCAAATGTGGTTGAACCAAAGTCTTACACAACTGCACATGACCTGCCAACTCTTGTACTCAATACCCCATCCGATGAAGGAAAGCATGCCATATGCCTTCTTGTCCACTCCATCGACCTGCATTGCCACCTTCAGGGTACAATGGACCTTAACACCCAGATCTCTCTGTGCATCAGTTTTCCTCAGGGCTTTTCCATTTACTGTATAATTCACTCTTGAATTGGATCTTCCAAAGTACATCACCTCACATTTGCCTGGATTGAACTCCATCTGCCATTTCTCTGCCCAACTCTCCAGTCAATCTACATACTGCTGCACTCTCTGACAGTCCCGTTCACTATCTGCTACTCCACAAATCTTAGTGTCATCTGCAAACTTGCTAATCAGACTATCTGTACCTTCCTCCAGATCATTTATGTATATCACATACAACAGCGGTCCCAACACGGATCCTTGTGGAACACCACTGGTCACAGTTCTCCATTTTGAGAAACTCCCTTGCACTGCAACCCTCTATCTCCTGTTTCCCAGCCAGTTCTGAAACCATCTAGCTAGTATACCCTGGACCCCATGCAACTTCACCTTCACCACCAGCCTACCATGGGGAACCTGATCAAATGCCTTACTGAAGTCCATGTATATGACATCCACAGCCCTTCCCTCATCTATCAACTTTGTCACTTCCTCAAAGAATTCCATCAAGCTGGTAAGACATGACCTTCCCTGCACAAAACCATGCTGTCTGTCACTAATAAGCCCATTTTCTTCCAAATGTAAATAGATCCTATCCCTCAGTATCTTCTCCAGTAGCTTCCCTACCACTGATATCAGGCTCACCGGTCGATAATTACCTGGATTATCCTTGCTACACCTCTTAAACAAGGGGACAACATTAACAATTCTCCAGTCCTCTGGGAGCTCACCCATGCTCAAGGATGCGGCATAGATATCTGTTAAGGCCCCAATATTTCCTTTCTCGCTTTCATCAATAACCTGGGATAGATCCTGTCCGGACCTGGGGACTTGTCCACCCTCATGCCTTTCAGAATATCCAACACTTTCCCTCTCCTTATGCTGACTTGTCCTAGAGTAATTAAACATCTATCCCTAACCTCAAAATCCATCATGTCCCTCACTCGTTGAATACTCATGCAAAGTACTCATTGAGAATCTCACTCATTTTCTCTGACACCTCGCATAACTTCCCCCCTTTGTCCTTGAGTGGGCCAACCCTTTCTCTAGTTGCCCTCTTGCTCCTTATGCATGAATAAAAGGCTTTGGGATTTTCCTTAACCCTGTTTCCCAAAAATAGTTTATGAACCCTTTTACCCCTCTTAATTCCTCATTTCAGATTGATCCTACTTTCCGAGTATTCTTCCAAAGCTTCGTCTGTTTTCAGTCGCCTAGACCTATGTATGCTTCCTTTTTCCTCTTTGCTAGAATCACAATTTCACCTGTCATCCATGGTTCCCCAATCTTGCCCTTTCTGTCCCTCATTTTCACAGGGATGTGCCTGTCCTGCACTCTAATCAACCTCTCCCACATATCAAATGTGGATTTACCCCCAAACAGCTGCTCCCAATCCACATTCCCCAGCTCTTGCTGAATTTTGCTTTACATGGCCTTCCCCCAATTTAGCACTCTTCCTTTAGGACCACTCATCATTATCCATGAGTATTGTAAAACTTATTGTAAATCCCCTACTGAAACTTCAACCATCTGGCCGGGCTCATCCCCCAACACCAGGTGGCCCCTTCCTGAGTTGGACTATTTACATACTGCTGTATAAAACCTTCCTGGATGCTCCTCACAAATTCTGCTCCATCTAAACCCTTAACACGAAGTGAATCCCAGTCAATGTTGGGAAAATTAAAATCTCTCATCACCCTGTTGCTCCTATATCTTCCCATAATCTGTTTACATATTTGTACCTCTATCTCACACTCACTGTTGGGAGGCCTGTAGGACAGCCCCAATGTTGTTACCGCTCCCTTCCTATTTCTGAGTGCTCCCCATTTTGCCTCACTGCTCGAGTCTTCCATAGTGCCCTCCTTCAGCACAGCTGTGATATCCTCTTTGACCAGTAATGCAACTCCTCCACCCCTTTTACCTTCCTCTCTATCCCGCCTGAAGCATCTATATCCTGGGCTATTTCATTGCCAATCTTGTCCTTCCCTCAACCAAGTCTAAGTAATAACAATAGCATCATACTCCCAGGTACTAATCTAAGCCCTAGGTTCATCTGTCTTACCTACTACACTTCTCGCATTAAAACAAATGCACCTCAGACCACCTGTCCCTTTGCGTTCTCATCTGCTCTCTGCCTACTCCTCCCCTTAGTCACACTGACTTCATTCCCTTAGTCACATTGACTTCATTATCTAGTTTCTTAGAGGCTTTAGTTACTACCTCCTTACTGTCCACTAACCTCCTCATTTGGTTCCCATCCCCCTGACACATTAGTTTAAAACCTCCCTAACAGCATTAGCAAAAACACCCCCTAAGCCATTGGTTCTAGTCCTGCCCAGGTGTAGACTGTCTGACTTGTAATAGTCCCACCTCCCCCAGAACCGGTCCTAGTGTCCCAAAAATTTGAACCCTTCCCTCCTGCACCATCTCTCAAGCCACTCATTTATCCTGCCTATTCTTTCATTTCTGCTCTGACTAGCACGTGGCACTGGTAGCAATCCTGAGATTACTACCTCTGAGGTCCTACTTTTTAGCTTGGCTCCTAACTCCCTAAATTCTGATTGTAGGACCTCATCCCGTTTATTACGTATATCATTGGTGCCTATATGCACCATGACAGCTGCCTGATTACCCTCCCCCTTCACAATGTCCTGCAGTCAATCTGAGACATCCCTGACCCGTGCATTTGGGAGGTAACATACCATTCAGGAGTCTCGTTTTCGACTACAGAACCACCTATCTACTCCACTTACAATCACATCCCCCAGGACGATAGCCCTTCCACTCTATTTCCCATCCTTCTGTACAGCAGAGCCAGCCACGGTGCCATGAACCTGGCCACTTCTGCCTTCCCCTGGTGACCATCTCCCTCAACAGTATCCAAAACGGTATATCTGTTTTGGAGGGAGATGACCGCAGGGGACACCTGCACTGCCTTCCTGCTCTTTCTCTGCCTTTTGGTCACCCAATCCCTTTCTCCCTCAGTAATCTTAATCTGTGTAGTGACCAATTTGCTGACTGTGCTACCCAGACTTCCTCAGCATCGTGGACGCTCCAAAGTGAGTCCATCCACAGCTCCAGAGCCGTCATGCAGTCTAACAAGGGCTGCAGCTGGACACACTTCCTGCACGTGTTGGAGTCAGTGACGTCAGCTGTGTTCCTGAGCTCCCACAGTGAGCAAGAGGAGCATAACATGGGTCTGGGATCTCCTGCCATTTTTACTCTTAAGCTTACCTTAGTCCTACTGTAATATTAAATACTAGATAAATGAAATGAAATTTTTTTTACCAATCACACTAGTTACCAGCACATGATTTAAAAAAAAGAGAGAAACCTTACCTTATCAACACGCCACAGTTTTTTTTTGGTCAAAGGAGGAGGGCGGGTGGGAGACACTACACGTGTAGTGTCTCGAGCTTAGCTACTGCCCAAATATATCACTTCACTCACCTTCCCATAGTGCAATTCAACCGCTCCCACTCAGATCCGCTGCTAAAATGGAGAACTTACCTTCCCCGCAGCCCCCTGGTCCTCGCTGTCACCGCTCCCCCTGCTGCTGCAAAAATGGAGCTCTCACTATTCCATTCCTGGCAATATCTTTGTAATTCTCCTCTATACTTTGCTAGTTTAGTCACATCCTCCCTGTAATAGGGTGACCAGAATGTTAATAGTTCTCCAGCTATAACTGGTGTGACTCTTTTACACATGGTTTTTACAAAACTTACATGCTCCTGTTCTCCTGGTGTCAGTCAACAAAAGGAATTGCATGCACTTTTTTGACCACATTATTTGTCTCACCTTCTTTGGGGATCTGTGGACGTGTTCTCCAAGGTCTCACAGAGTCACAGTCATACAACATAGATACAGGCTGTTTGGCCCAACAGGTCTATGCTGATCACTAAAGCCAAACAACGCTAATCTCATTTATCTGCACTTGCTCCGTAGCCTACCATGCCCAGGTGTTTTACGTATTTGTCCAGAAATATCTCAAATGTTGTGGGAATATCTGATTCCACCATCCTCTCAGGCACCACGTTCCATATTTCTACCACTCTCTGGATGAAATTATATTCTCCTCAGATCTCCTGTAAACCAGTTAATCTTCATCCTAAACTAGTGCCCTCTGGTCTCTTTGAAGAAGTTGCCTCTCAGGATCCTTTTAAATCTTTCCCCTCTCACCTAGTTTGGACTCCCCCTATGCTGGGGAAAAGATTTTGGCTATTCACCCTATCAGTGCCTGTCATGATTTCATAAACCGCTATATGGTCATCCCTCAGCCTCCTACACTCCAGGGAGGAAAATCCCAGTCTGTCCAGCCTCTGCTTACAACTCAAACTTTCCAATCTCAGTAACATCCTTTTAAATCATTTTTGCACCCTTTCCAGTTTAATAACATTTTTCTAGATATTTTCTAACCTGTTCACTGATTTTATACAGAATCCTACCAATTATTGCGTATCTCTTGTCTTTTCTGTCCTGTCAGAAATACATTATGTCACAAATAGCTATTGAAGTCCTTTCAACTGAAGACAATGCGAAGTGAAGATAGATTTTCAGTGATTTTGTTTTTAATTGGGGGCTCACCTCAGATGACATCTGATGCTTTGTTTCAGTTTGGAGGTGCTGGTGCAATGACTGTCACACTTGCTCAAAGCCTGGCCCAGAATCTTGGCATCTTTCCAGATAACAAAAGAAAGAATGGTAAGCTTTTGCATTGCTCACATATTGAACAGGGATTTCCTGTGTGCACCGAATCTTCAGTTCAGAGAAACATATCTTGGTATAGTATATTAGAAAATGCTTGGTCTTATGCTTATTGCTATCTCAGTTTTACATGTGCCCATGTTTTGCCAACGGAAAATTGAACAATCCTGTTTATTTAAGTAAGAAAAAAGGCTCATAAGAATAAATCTGTGCATTGTGAATTACAAAGAATTGTCTGGCAAATGTATCAGGTCTAGCAGTGCTTATGCTGTCCACCTCATTCACTGCCCTCAGCAAATGTTAATAATATTAACTCTTGAGATAAGCAAAGTGAAGCCGCAGGAAATATAATTCTTGGTAATTGGGAAAACTATGCAGTGAAATTAGTACCTGACAATGAAAAACAGTCAAATATGCTGCAGGGCATAATGATTATTCATGATGCATTGCTAGACCAATTTAATTAATCCATACAATCCTAAAATACCAAAATGTCCTCCTAATTCAACAACTTGTCAGATACCTTGTCTGAAAATGTGATCCTGTACTTAGCACATCCATCATGTACATGTCCCAGCAGAGGGCAAGGTTCTGAGGAGATATATGCTTCCTGACAGCAGTTTTGACTCTAGACATTTTAGAAACATGCCACCCAGATCTACAGTAAGCATTTGTTACAGATCTCTAAATCTAGTATGTCTATAGAACATAGAACATTACAGCATAGTACAAGCACTTCGGCCCTCGATGTTGTGCCGACCTGTCATACGGATCTCAAGCCCATCTAACCTACACTATTCCATGTACGTCCATATGCTTGTCCAATGACGACTTAAATGTACCTAAAGTTGGCAAATCTATGACCGTTGTAGGCAAAGCGTTCCATTCCCTTACTACTCTCTGAGTAAAGGAACTACCTCTGACATCTGTCTTATATCTTTCACCCCTCAATTTAAAGCTATGCCCCCTTGTGCTCGCCATCACCATCCTAGGAAAAAGGCTCTCCCTATCCACCCTATCTAACTCTCTGATTATTTTATGTGTTTCAATTAAGTCACCTCTCAACCTTCTTCTCTCTAATGAAAGCAGCCTCAAGTCCCTCAGCCTTTCCTCGTAAGACCTTCCCTCCATACCAGGCAACATCCTAGTACATCTCCTCTGCACCCTTTCCAAAGCTTCCACATCCTTCTTATAATGCGGTGACCAGAACTGTACACAACACTCCAAGCGCAGCCGCACCAGAGTTTTGTACAGCTTCACCATAACCTCATGGTTCCAGAACTCGATCCCTCTATTAATAAAAGCTAAAACACTGTATGCCTTCTTAACAGCCCTGTCAACCTGGGTGGTAACTTTCAAGGATCTTGTGTACATGGACACCGAGATCTCTCTGCTCATCTACACCGCTAAGAATCTTACCATTAGCCCAGTACTTTGCCTTCCGGTTACTCCTACCAAAGTGCATCACCTCACACCTGTCTGCATTAAACTCCATTTGCCACCTCTCAGCCCAGCTCTGCAGCTTATCTATGTCTCTCTGCAACCTACAGCATCCTTCGTCACTATCCACAACTCCACCGACCTTAGTGTCGTCTGCAAATTTACTAACCCATCCTTCTACACCCTCATCCAGGTCATTTATAAAAATGACAAACAGCAGTGGACCCAACACCGACCCTTGCAGTACACCACTAGTAACTGCTCTCCAGGATGAACATTTCCCATCAACTACCACCCTCTGTCCTCTTTCAGCAAGCCAATTTCCAATCCAAACTGCTATATCTCCCACAATCCCATTCCTCCGCATTTTGTGCAATGGCCTGTTGTGGGGAACCTTATCGAACGCCTTGCTGAAATCCATATACACCACATCAGCCGGTTTACTCTCATCTACCTGTTTGGTCACCTTCTCCAAGAACTCAATAAGGTTTGTGAGGCACGACCTTCCCTTCACAAAACCGTGCTGACTATCCCTAATCAATTTATTCTTTTCTAGATGATTATAAATCCTATCTCTTATAACCTTTTCCAACACTTTACCAAAAACTGAGGTAAGGCTCACTGGTCTATAATTACCAGGGTTGTCTCTACTCTCCTTCTTGAACAGGGGAACCACATTTGCTATCCTCCAGTCATCTGGCACTATTCCTGTAGACAATGCCGAGTTAAAGATCAATGCCAAAGGCTCAGCAATCTCCTCCCTGGCTTCCCAGAGGATCCGAGGATAAATCCCATCCGGCCCAGGGAACTTATCTATCTTCACCTTCTGAAGGATTTCTAATACCTCTTCCTTGTGAACCTCAATCCCACCTAGTCTAGTAGCCTGTATCTCAGTATTCTCCTCGACAACATTGTCATTTTCTAGAGTGAATACTGTTGGAAAATATTCCTTTAGTGCCTCCCCTATCTTCTCTGACTCCACACACAACTTACCACTACTATCCTTGATTGGGCCTAATCTTACTTTCGTCATTCTTTTATTCCTTAAATACCTATATGTCTATTACTTTCATATTTCTAAAAGCGTAAATCATATGCCCACTGAACCAATTTTTCTCCTTAGTAAACAATCACAGTCACAAGAACGAGGCCGATCTTTCTGCAGGATCTAAGTTTGAAGTTTTTTTTTAACTGTTTCAGACATCATTGGCTAGGCCAGCATTTATGGTGCATCCGTAGTTGCCCTGGAGAACATGTTGATGAGGTGCCTACTTGAAACACCCACAGTGCTGTTAGGAAGGGAGTTCCAAGATTTTAACAGAGCTACAATAGAAGGAATAATGATATAGTTCCAAGTCAGGGTAGTGTGTGGCTTGGAGGACAACTTGCAGATGGTGGTGATCTAATGTATTGGTGAGTAACTATGGTTCATCTTGTGGATATTATACACTGCTGAAATTGTGTATCAATGGTGAAAGGAGTGAATAAAGCCACAATGCTACAGATGCTGGAAATCTGTAACAAGCACAAAGAATGCTGGAGAAACTCACTAGGTACAGCAGCATCAGAGGAGCAGGAAGGCTGAAGTTTCGGGCCTAGATTCTTCTTCAGAAATGGGGGCCTAGGCCCGAAACATCAGCTCTCCTGCTGCTCTGATGCTGCTTGGCCTGCTGTGTTCATCCAGCCCTACACCTTGTTATCTCAGATTCTCCAGCATCTACAGTTCCTACTATCTCTCTCAAGCCTCTTTGCTTCATTTATTTCTTTGCAAAGCTTTTTCCTCTCAGAGCATTTTTATAATTGTACACTTCTTTTTGCATTTGATGAAAATGATTGAGTATTTTTCGACTGTTCAGTATTCAGAATCTTCTTTAATACTGCTAAGTAAAGTAATGAAAACATTATTGTGGATGGTGGTATTAGAAATAAAGACAGAAATTGCTCAAAATACTCATCCAGTCCGGGACCATCGATGGTATGAGGAACAGTCTCTGGAATGTGCATCCCACCAACTGTGTAACTAAATGAATCATAGAATCCCTACTGTGTGGAAGTAGGCCATTCAGCCCATTGAGTCCAACTAGCCCTCTGAAAAGCATCCCACCCAGATCTTCATACCCCCATCCTATTCCTGTAACCCTACAGTTCCCAAGGCTAATCCACCTAGCTTGTACACCCCTGGATACCTTGGACAATTTAGCATGGTCAGTCTCCCTATTATATGGTAACTGCACATCCTTAGACAATGGGTGGAAGCT
The DNA here is from genome assembly GCF_030684315.1 of Stegostoma tigrinum. Taxonomy (NCBI): domain Eukaryota; kingdom Metazoa; phylum Chordata; class Chondrichthyes; order Orectolobiformes; family Stegostomatidae; genus Stegostoma; species Stegostoma tigrinum. The sequence goes on from NC_081355.1 coordinate 113,493,940, forward strand.
GAAGCACCCAGAGGAAGCCCTTGTAGACCCAGGTAGAATGTGCAAACTCCACACGGACTGTTGCCCAGGTGTGGAATTGAACCCGGGTCGCTGGCCCTGTGAGGCAGCAGTGCTAACCACTGAGCCACTGTGCCTCCCTGAAGGTCAATTGAATGTGATAACAAGCTGCACCTGCCAAAGTAACACCACCCAAGATTTCAAGATAATAAAATGTGAGGCTGGATGAACACAGCAGGCCAAGCAGCATCTCAGGAGCAGAAAAGCTGACGTTTCGGGCCTAGACCCTTCATCAGAGAGGGGGATGGGGAGAGGGAGCTGGAATAAATAGGGAGAGAGGGGGAGGCGGACCGAAGATGGAGAGTAAAGAAGATAGGTGGAGAGAGTATAGGTGGGGAGGTAGGGAGGGGATAGGTCAGTCCAGGGAAGACGGACAGGTCAAGGAGGTGGGATGAGGTTAGTAGGTAGCTGGGGGTGCGGCTTGGGGTGGAAGGAAGGGATGGGTGAGAGGAAGGACCGGTTAGGGAGGCAGAGACAGGTTGGACTGGTTTTGGGATGCAGTGGGTGGGGGGGGGGGGAAGAGCTGGGCTGGTTGTGTGGTGCAGTGGGGGGAGGGGACGAACTAGGCTGGTTTAGGGATGCAGTAGGGGAAGGGGAGATTTTGAAACTGGTGAAGTTACCATTGATACCATATGGCTGCAGGGTTCCCAGGCGGAATATGAGTTGCTGTTCCTGCAACCTTCGGGTGGCATCATTGTGGCAGTGCAGGAGGCCCATGATGGACATGTCATCTAGAGAATGGGAGGGGGAGTGGAAATGGTTTGCGACTGGGAGGTGCAGTTGTTTGTTGCGAACTGAGCGGAGGTGTTCTGCAAAGCGGTCTCCAAGCCTCCGCTTGGTTTCCCCAATGTAGAGGAAGCCACACCGGGTACAGTGGATGCAGTATACCACATTGGCAGATGTGCAGGTGAACCTCTGCTTAATGTGGAATGTCATCTTGGGGCCTGGGATAGGGGTGAGGGAGGAGGTGTGGAGGCAAGTGTAGCATTCCCTGCGGTTGCAGGGGAAGGTGCCGGGTGTGGTGGGGTTGGAGGGCAGTGTGGAGCGAACAAGGGAGTCACGGAGAGAGTGGTCTCTCCGGAAAGCAGACAGGGGAGGGGATGGAAAAATGTCTTGGGTGGTGGGGTCGGATTGTAAATGGCAGAAGTGTCGGAGGATGATGCGTTGTATCCGGAGGTTGGTAGGGTGGTGTGTGAGAACGAGGGGGATCCTCTTAGGGCGGTTGTGGCGGGGGCAGGGTGTGAGGGATGTGTTGTGGGAAATACGGGAGACGCGGTCAAGGGTGTTCTCGATCACAGTGGGGGGAAAGTTGCGGTCCTTAAAGAACTTGGACATCTGGGATGTGCGGGAGTGGAATGTCTTATCATGGGAGCAGATGCGGCGGAGGAATTGGGAATAGGGGATGGAATTTTTGCAGGAGGGTGGGTGGGAGGAGGTGTATTCTAGGTAGCTGTGGGAGTCGGTGGGCTTGAAATGGACATCAGTTACAAGCTGGTTGCCTGAGATGGAGACTGAGAGGTCCAGGAAGGTGAGGGATGTGCTGGAGATGGCCCAGGTGAACTGAAGGTTGGGGTGGAAGGTGTTGGTGAAGTGGATGATCTGTTCGAGCTCCTCTGGGGAGCAAGAGGCGGCGCCAATACAGTCATCAGTGTACCGGAAAAGAGGTGGGGTTTGGGGCCTGTGTAGGTGCGGAAGAGGGACTGTTCCACGTAACCTACAAAGAGGCAGGCATAGCTGGGGCCCATGCGGGTGCCCATGGCCACCCCCTTAGTCTGTAGGAAGTGGGAGGATTCAAAAGAGAAGTTGTTGAGTGTGAGGACGAGTTCAGCTAGGCGGATGAGAGTGTCGGTGGAGGGGGACTGGTCGGGCCTGCGGGACAGGAAGAAGCGGAGGGCCTTGAGGCCATCTCCATGCGAAATGCAGGTGTACAGGGACTGGACGTCGATGGTGAATATGAGGTGTTGGGGGCCAGGCGCGTCCTTGACCGCGTCTCCCGTATTTCCCGCAACACATCCCTCACACCCCGCCCCCGCCACAACCGCCCCAAGAGGATCCCCCTCGTTCTCACACACCACCCTACCAACCTCCGGATACAACGCATCATCCTCCGACACTTCCGCCATTTACAATCCGACCCCACCACCCAAGACATTTTTCCATCCCCTCCCCTGTCTGCTTTCCGGAGAGACCACTCTCTCCGTGACTCCCTTGTTCGCTCCACACTGCCCTCCAACCCCACCACACCCGGCACCTTCCCCTGCAACCGCAGGGAATGCTACACTTGCCTCCACACCTCCTCCCTCACCCCTATCCCAGGCCCCAAGATGACATTCCACATTAAGCAGAGGTTCACCTGCACATCTGCCAATGTGGTATACTGCATCCACTGTACCCGGTGCGGTTTCCTCTACATTGGGGAAACCAAGCGGAGACTTGGGGACCGCTTTGCGGAACACCTCCGCTCAGTTCGCAACAAACAACTGCACCTCCCAGTCGCAAACCATTTCCACTCCCCCTCCCATTCTCTAGATGACATGTCCATCATGGGCCTCCTGCAGTGCCACAATGATGCCACCCGAAGGTTGCAGGAACAGCAACTCATATTCCGCCTGGGAACCCTGCAGCCATATGGTATCAATGTGGACTTCACCAGTTTCAAAATCTCCCCTTCCCCTACTGCATCCCTAAACCAGCCTAGTTCGTCCCCTCCCCCCACTGCACCACACAACCAGCCCAGCTCTTCCCCCCCCACCCACTGCATCCCAAAACCAGTCCAACCTGTCTCTGCCTCCCTAACCGGTTCTTCCTCTCACCCATCCCTTCCTCCCACCCCAAGCCGTACCCCCATCTACCTACTAACCTCATCCCACCTCCTTGACCTGTCCGTCTTCCCTGGACTGACCTATCCCCTCCCTACCTCCCCACCTATACTCTCTCCACCTATCTTCTTTACTCTCCATCTTCGGTCCGCCTCCCCCCTCTCCCTATTTATTCCAGTTCCCTCTCCCCATCCCCCTCTCTGATGAAGGGTCTAGGCCCGAAACGTCAGCTTTTCTGCTCCTGAGATGCTGCTTGGCCTGCTGTGTTCATCCAGCCTCACATTTTATTATCTTGGAATTCTCCAGCATCTGCAGTTCCCATTATCTCTCTCCCACCCAAGATTTCCTCTGCATTGCTTGCCTGACACATCCTTCCTGGGTGATGACCTTCTGAGCTCGCAGCTCCTGAGGGTGGGACTCCTCTCAAGTGAGGACGGCTGCAGGACAAGCTTCTAACGAACGACTCCGTATCCAATGACATTTCTTTCAGAAGTGGCTGAGGGTGGAAAGCTGTTTCACTCCCCTCCCCCTTTAAATATCTGCCCATTCTTTCAGATCAACGGCCAACTTAATTCAGGCCAAAACTGGAGAAAGTAGAGATATGTGAGCTTTGCGGTAAAATGGGATGACAAGGTCATAGAGCTGTACAGTTCGGAAACAGACCTTTCAGTCAGAATCATTCATGCTGACCAGATATACTAGATAAATATCGTCCCATTTGCCAGCATTTCGCCCGCATCCCTCTAAATCACTCCTATTCATAAACCCATCCTGATGCCTTTTAAATGTTGTAATTGTACCAGTCTTCACCACTTCCTCTGGCAGCTCATTCCATACTCGCACTACCCTCTGTATGAAAAAGTTGCCCCTCAGGTCCCTTTTAAATCTTTCCCCTCCCACCTTAAACCTGTGCCCTCTAGTTTTGGACTCCGCTACCCTGGGAGGACATCTTGTCTGTTTGACATATCCATACTCCTCATGATTTTGCAAACCTCTGTAAGGTCACCTCTCAGCTTCCAATGCGCCAGGGAAAATAGCTCCAGCCTACTCCGCCTCTCCCTGTAGTTCAAATCCTCCAACCCTGGCAACATTCTTGTAAATTTTTCTGAAGCCTTCCAAGTTTCACAACATCCTTCCTATAGCAGGGAGACCAGAATTGTACACAATTATCCAAAAGTGGCCTAAACCAATGTCCTGTACAGCTACAACATGACCTCCCCACTCCTATACTCATTGCACTGACCAATAAAGGGTAGCATACCAATACAAGCATGCCAGATGCCTTCTTTACTATCCTATCTACCTGGGACTCCACATTCAAGGAACTATGAACCTGCACGCCAAAGTCTCTTCTATCAGCAACGCTCCCCAGGACTTTACCATGATAAGTGTATAAGTTCTATCCTGGTTTGCTTTTCCAGCGGGAGAAATGAATAAAATGGAAGGACTATGATCAGGTGGAAGTTGGGGAAATTGAATGGCAAATGGAATAATCCTGCAAGCTAACAGGAAATTATTATGTGATTGGTCCAGAAGAACCCATGTCTGCAAAAAAGGGGGCAGAGTGTACAATCTGAAGCCGTTAACTCAATATTCACGCCAGAAGTCAATAATGTGCTGAAACACCGCAAGTACTGGCTGTTCCTGAAGACTACATTAAGTTTCATTGCAACAATGTGGAAAGCCAAGGCCACAGAGTGGGAGGGCTGTTGAGTAGATAGAGGGGAACCAATAGGTATGTTGTATTTGGACTTCCAGAAGGCATTTGACAAAGTACCTCAAAAAAAGTTGTCATAAGATAGGTTAGAAGTAGTATATGAACATGGATAGAGAATTGACTAGTTGGCAGGCAGTGGTGAGTGGGGATAAAGCATTCTTTTGCAGGTTAGCAGTGGTGTGCAGGAATTGGCTTATGTGCAATGGTTATACAGAGTGAGACTATATTCATTGGAGTTTAGAAGAATGAGGTCATCTCATTGAAACATAAACGAATTTTGAAGGACTTGAAAGGGTAAGTGCAGAGAAGATGTTTCTCTTCATGGAAGAGTCTCGGGCTAGAGGGCACAGTCTTAGAATAATGTGACTTCAGTTTAATACTGAGATGAGGAGGAATTTCTTCTCTCAGTGGATTGTGAGCCTTTAGACCTCCTTGCCACAAAGCCCTTGTGTATATTTAAGGCTGAGGATTGATAGTTTCTTGATCAGTAGGGTCAATGACGGGTTACAGAAAAGGGCAGGAATGTTGATCAGCTATGATCCTACTCAATGACAGAGCAAGCTTGAGGCACTGAATGGCCTGCTCCCGCTCCTTCTGTTCCTTTTGGTTAAGAAGCTCAATGTTATATTTATAGTTTAGAAGGAAATATTCGGCAACGTGCTCATCCCTGCTGTGTTAGATGTCCCCAGTGTAATGGAGATTGAACTGAAATAGTGAGTAGACTAAACCAAGTTGAAAGACATACCCCTTTTCTGATAGAGATAATGGGAACTGCAGATGCTGGAGAATTCCAAGATAATAAAATGTGAGGCTGGATGAACACAGCAGGCCAAGCAGCATCTCAGGAGCACAAAAGCTGACGTTTCGGGCCTGGACCCTTCATCAGAGCAATGGGTCTAGGCCCGAAACGTCAGCTTTTGTGCTCCTGAGATGCTGCTTGGCCTGCAGTGTTCACCCAGCTTCACACTTTGTTATCTCGGATTCTCATTATCTCCCATTATCTCTGATCACAGTTTCATTTGGATAGTTTATTAAGGCTCTTGAGGTAGAAAGGTCCAAGGTAAAAGACAAGTGTTATATCTGCTGAACTTGACCAGAAAGGAATCATGAGAAAGAGTTGGTATTAGGAATGATTCAGGAGTAGATCAGAATTTCATGGTTAAATACTATTTAACTTTTGTTTTACTTTGTATTTGTCATAAAACAGCACTGGTAGCAGTGATGGCCAGATATAAATCCATACCAACCAGTTCTCAGGAAAGATGATATAAGATTGATCAAAAGGAGCCATTTGGTCTAATGTGTAATTGAGTAATTAATTGAGACTACCAAAGGAGGGACAGGTGAAACAAAACACAAGCTAATGGCGTATGCAAAACACAGAATCAAACTGTAACTGTATGAGCAGAGTGTGGAGGATTGTGGAGAAAATTAATTGTCATCTTTTATTCAAGAGCTGAATTCAATAAGATGTATGATTATATTGCATCAGTGTTTCCCAGCAGACATTTTTATGATTGCTAATTGCAAGACCAATACAGACATAATATTCAGAAATGCCCTTGTCACCAGATGAATGTTTCCTTTATGGGATGTGAACATGTTGGGCTTGATTACCCGTCAGAAGGAGGCGGTGAGCCACCTTCCTGAACACTGCATGCCATTCAAGTGTCTTTTTATCTGCTTTTCTTCCCTAATTTAATGCTTTCCCTTCTGTTTGTTTATAAACCTACTGCTGTTGGTTTTCTTTCTTGCCTTCTCACTTCATTCGGAAATGTGTTGAGCATATTTATAAAGTCCCTGATTTATCTCTCTTTTGGAATCAAATGGACGGAAAACACTCACCAGGTTCTGTACTAAATGAGCACTGATAATTATTACAAAGAAATAAATTCTGACCACAAGTAAGCAGTGATGTACTGTCAGCATATGGCTTTACCATCTAAAACTTTAAGTGCCTTTTAAAACCCTTACACAAAAATACGGACACAGACAAGCAAACAAATAACAAATATCAGCTTCATTGATGAGGGAACAGAAGTGTAGGAGTCACAGTTTGACAGAAGCAGTCCACAGGCATTGCTGAGATGATCATTTTGTTTACAAAGATTTTCTGACCACCTTCTGTGGGTTTTTTAACCTCCTTACAGGAGATGTAGGCCAATTGGTATATTAACGATAAAGCTTCTTAGTTACTGTTTTAAACAACAATTTATAGCAACTGGTGGGGGAAAACTGGTAGCTTCCTTTAGGCTTCAGGTATTCATATTGCATAGAGAGAGAGAGAGAGAGACACAACACCTTCCCTTCCAGTAGTCTGAAGGCTGGTCAATGAATGGTTCACACCCACAAGTTGTTCAACTGCGAAGACATCAGTCAGAAAGTTACTGTAAGGCTGATGACTTCTGCATCCATGCAGAAGTTCTGAGGAAGGGTCACCGGACCCAAAACGTTAACTCTGTTTTTTGCCATCACAGTTGCTGCCAGAACTGCTGAGCTTTTCCAGCAGCTTTGTTTTTGTTACTTCTGCATCCATGACTGGTCAGAACCGAACAAATCAATTAGCTACTTGTTACTGGTCAGATCTCACTCTGTGCATTCACTACTGGTACAGTGCCATCTACAAACATCTCCCTTTTCTCCAACTCCTTGAACAAAGCAGCAGGGTAAAAGCACACTAAGTGAGTGTTAGCAACTCATTTTTAAAAAAAATGTCAATTCCTTCCACAGCCCTTTAGTTTTAAAGCAGCCGTTTTTCCATTTCAGTTCACAAGTAAAAATGCAGAAAAAGAAATTTTATGGTCTTTACATGTCAATATATTTTCAGGTCAGGATGATGTGTGGCTTGGAGGGAAACTTTCAGGTGGTGGTGTTCACATACATCTGCTACCCTTGTACTTTTAGGCGGTCAACCTCGAAGGTTTGGAAGATGTTGCTGAAGGAGCTTTGGTGTGCTGCAGTCCATCTTTTACATGGTACATATTGCAATTATGTAGCTTTAATACTGGAGGGTGGGTGCCAGTCAGCCAGATTGTTTTATCTTGTTAAGCTTCTGAAGCGTTGCTGGAATTACAGTTAGCCAGGAAAGTGGCGAGTATTCTCTTGTGGTTATTTCTAATGATAAACCACAGGAGTCTCAAGTACAGGTTTAAAATTGTTCATTCAAACATTCACAGGGAGAATCTATCCTAGAATAGCTAGAACAGAACTTCTAAGTACAAGAAGCCCATTTTTAAACACATCTAGGAATACAGGAACAAGAATAAGTCAATCAGCCCCTTGACCCTGTCCCACCATTCAGTAAGGTCATGGCTGATCTGTGGCCTAACTCCACATGCGTGCCTTGGGCCCTCATCCATGATACACTTGCTTAAAAAATATCTATCTCAGTTTTGGATTTAACAGTTGAATTATCATTAAACGCTATTTGAGGAAGAGAGTTCAAACCTCCACTACTCTTTGTGTGTGTACAAGTGCTTCCTAACATCTCTTCTCAACGGTCTGGCCCTAAATCTTAGACAACGTCCTCTGTTTCTAAAATCTTTAACCAGTGAATCAGTTCATCATTATCTACACTGGCCTTTGCTGAATACCTCAGTTAGATCACCCCTTAACCTTCTAAATTCCAGATATTAGAAGCCTAATTTGTCTGATCACTCCTCATACCTCAACCCCTGAAGTCCAGGTATCATCCTTGTAAACCTGCATTGAACTCCCTCCAGAGCCAAACTGCTTTCCTATGGTGTGTTCCCAGATCTGCTCACACTAATCGAAGTGGGGTCTAACAAGCTTTTATATAACTGCAGCATAATATCTTCATCCTTAAACTCCACCCCTTTAGATTCGAAGGTTAACATTCCATTAGTATTTTTGACTATTTTGCACTTTCTGAAAAAACACCCCAATCTATCCCTTTTCAGTCTGAAAGGGATAACCTTGTACTTGATTATATTAATATCCATTTGCCATAGCTTTGCCCATTCACCTTATCTATCAATGTCCAGTTGTAATTTTATGCAGTTATCCACACTGTCTACAATACTTTCCAATTTTGTCATCAGCAAATTTGGATATTTGACTTTATATGCCATTATCCAAGTTATTAATGAATCTGGTGAATAATTGAGGCCCCAACACGGACCCCTGGGGGAACACCATTAGTCCCATCCTGCCAGTTTGAGTACTTACCCATTATTCCAACTCTGTCCTGTGCTACTCAACCAATTTCCTATCCATGTCTGTAACATATCCTCAATTCCATGGGCTTCCATCTTAGCTAACAGTCTTTTTGTGTGTGGTTTTGTTGAAAGCCTTCTAGAAGTCAACATGAACAACATCCATAAATTTACCCTATCCAACACCTTTGTCACCTCTTCTGAAAACTCTATGATGCTTGTCAGGCAATCCATTTCCTTCATGAGTCCATGCTGACTCTCCCTGATATACTGACATTTCTTGAGATAATCAGTTCTCTATTCTTGATTGTAGACTTCAAAAGTCTTGCCAACACCTATGTCAGGCTGACTGGTCTGTAATTCCCTGGTTTCCCTCTGTCACTTGTCTTAAAGTGTGGGGTGACATGAGTAAATTCCCAATTACAGGTATCACTCCTGAATCTAGGGAACTCTGAAAGATTATGGTTAGGACATTGACAATGTGCACTGTTACCTCCTTTAACACCCATGGTTGGAAACTATTAGATCCTGGGGATTTGACACTCTTCAGTTCCATTAATTTCCCTATTATTGATGACTTACTTAAGCCAATTTTATTTAGACCATGTCCCTGATTCTCTATTAATTTCCTTGGGACTTCTACTGTGGCTACTGAAGTAAAATAATTGTTTGGCATGCCTACTGTTTTCCCATGGTCATTGACAATATGCCACTCTCAATGGGCCATTAGTGCTCTTAACCAAAAAAAACCCCAAAAACCTGTGGATGCTGTAAATCGGGAACAAAAAGAGAAGTTGCTGGAAAAGCAGAGCAAGCCTGGCAGGGTGTCACAGTGGCTCAGTGGTTAGTACCATGGCCTCACAGCATCAGGGACACATGTTCATTTCCAGCCTTGATCATTTGCCCATGTGGAGTTTGCACGTTCTCCCTATGTCTGTGGGTTTCTGCCGGGTGCTCCGATTTCCTCCCACAGCCCAGAGATGTGTGAGTTGGATTGGCCATGCTAAATTGGCCGTAGTGCTCAGGGATGTGTAGGTTGGGTGTGTGAGCTATGGGAAATGCGGGGATACGGTAGGAGGATGGGTCTGGGTGGGATGTTATTCAGAAGGCTTGTTGGGCTAATTAGCCTGTTTCCGCACTGTTGGATTCTATCTGTGAATCCCAGTTCTGCTGACCCTTTCTGAAGCCTTAACCAATTGCTTTCCCTTCAAGTAACTGCAAAATCCTTGCTTGTTGTCCTTTATGACCCTTGCAAGTTCCCTTTCCCAACCATTTTTACGCAACTGTTATGAGCCACTTTATGGACCTTTGTTGGTCTTTGTATTTGACCTATTCTGTGAGATCTTTGCTATTCTTTGTATTTTTATATGTTCTTTCTATTTAACTTAATGCTGTTCCATACTTCCTTATATCCACAGCTGTTTTGTTTGTCAGGCAGAGCTTTTCTTTCTCATGGATACAAACTGCTTTGGAATAGCATTAGAGATAATGGGAACTGCAGATGCTGGAGAATTCCAAGATAATAAAATGTGAGGCTGGATGAACACAGCAGGCCAAGCAGCATCTCAGGAGCACAAAAGCTGACGTTTCGGGCCTAGACCCGAAACGTCAGCTTTTGTGCTCCTGAGATGCTGCTTGGCCTGCTGTGTTCATCCAGCCTCACATTTTATTATCTTGGAATAGCATTACATGTTTCTAGTCAGATGCACAATTAATTATTCAAATTTCTACCTTGTCTGTGCATAATCACGTGAAAAATAATGTTTCTAGTCTCATTGGATTGAGCACCCAACATGATGGTAATGTTAGAAAGAGGGATGTGCCAGGTCAGGATGTTACAGAATTTGGTCAGATATAGTTCTTCTGCTGCTGATGAGCCACAGCATATATTTGAACTGCTAGGTCAGTATGAGAACCAACCTATAGAGAATAATTTTGTAATTTGTGCTCCTAACAAGAATCTTATGTATCAGAGTAAATTTGGAGTCAGGACTGCTGCCATGGTTGCAACTGATATTGAAGTATTGCTAATTTAGACATGAAAAATATCTGTTTACGCAGGCTATTAATAAGCAGACGATTGTGAGGAACTTTTGTTTGAATTTGCAAAATAATTTCCCAGCAGGTAAGACTTGCTAGTGGAACAGTAATTCCTATAAAATTATTTGTATTAATTTTAAAGTAAGCAAAATAGCATTTATATCATGTTTTTCATGACCTGAGGACATCTTAAAATGCTTTACAGCCAATAAAGTCCTTTTGAAGTGTAGTCAGTGCAGTAAAATAGGAAATATGTTGTAATATCTTTGACTTAAATTCTGTTATGTGCGAACAAAATTATGTAAACCTTTACAATTGGCGCATAGTATCAATATGTCAGATGGTAATTCTGCACAGATATGAAATAATTCTTATACAAAATACATGAATCTGTAACATACTGTTACAGTAATGGGTTATTGTGACCTGTAAACCTCATGTGGGAAATCACTTAAAACAGTGACCCAGGGTTGACATGGACTGATTGCAAGTGGGTTTCCCTCCAATTTGTGGACTGGATCCATGCCTGGATGCCAACATAATTGACTGAGTTAGCTTCCTGCTGGGTAGGTAGCTTAAAGCAAGAAACCTGTTGGTACTTTTTTGGGAATGTGGGGATAGTGTGAAACTGTGGGTGGATGTGAAATTGGGTGAGCAGTTACATCTGATTTTGTTTGATGAAAAGGGGAAAGTAAGATTGATGGGTGTGGAAGAAGCATTCCTGCTGTTCTTGAGATAGTAGGAACTGTAGGTGCTGGAGAATCCGCGATAACAAAGTGTAAAGCTGGATGAACACAGCAGGCCAAGCAGCATCCGAGGAGCAAGAAGGCTGATGTTTCAGGCCGAGACCTGCTCCTGCTGTTCTTGCTCCACTAACAGTGCCTGAAGGGTACTCATTTTCACCAGATCAGTCAGTGTTAAATTTGCAAAGTAGATTAACTATGATACTGTCGGACTCACTATTGTATTTAAAGGACTAGTCTAGTGACAATGCTGTAACTTTAAGAGGTAATTTTTGTCGTTTTTTTTTTAATTGAGGTTGTAAGGCAGAGGTCCAGACCTGTCTCGAAGAAAGCAAATAATTTACAAGGCCTTGGGGATTTAAGTTGGAACAGTGGATGCAGCCTGGATGCGGCCACCTTTCACAGACCAGGCTTTCTTGATTTTTTTCTTAGTTTTCATGTTCAGTTTTGAGCAGAAGCCTTTGGGGTCTCAAAAGAGTTGGAACCTTCAATGAATGTCTCCCAGCTGTTATTCTGTCTGAATACTCTCTTTATGATTTTTTTCCCTCCTGGATTGGAGAACTGCTTGTGAGAATTTGTGTTTGAATTTGCCTTGTTGCCAAGTGGTGTGTTTATGGGATGTTACGAGTTTGGAACAATTAATTAGTAATGAGTACTATATCGATTATTCAAGTAAGTTTACCAATGGTTATTTTAAATTCCTCTTTCTTTACGTTTGTATTTTATTTGTAGTGTTTAAATAAATTGTTTTGCTTAATGTCGAGTAGTTTGACCAGTCACAACTGGAAAATGGCAATTCACATCTACTTTTAAAGTAAGAAAAAGTCAGGGTCTAGGCTGCCTTCTTAAAATATTGAGAGGGTCTGGTCTGGTCCATAACAGTCCCCCGGCAGTAAGTAGGCTATCAGTCCTCGTCCCACTTTCATAAAATCAGGAAGTAGATAAATCCCAAAATGTTTATTTGTGCAAAACATTACCCTGTCGCAAACTTCAGCGCAGTGTAATAATGCTATGAAATGAATGACTGTAACTTTCATTTTCACTTAGCCAGGCCGATACAAAATAATTTTTAAAAAATTAATGTAATTCCAGAAGAGTTTGACAGAAGATGCATTTTAAAAATAAGTTTTAAACACCTTAAGGAGAATGGGTTAGAAACATCATTAAAAAAACTGAAAGATATAAAGGGTGCTGACATCCAAAATTAATCTCCTTAATCACCTTAGAAAGGCAAACTCCAATACCTGTTGCTGAAGACTGCAAGATATACTGTATTGGATTTATTATGCAATTCATAAACTCCTTATTTAACATTACTCAGTATTCGGTGACACGTGTGGGATTGCATTAATCTATCATGGAATGAGGCTGCAGAGACATTGGAAGCTTAAAATCCCTATTCCTGTGTGTATAGTATTATTAGCACATTCTGGTGCTGTGTCATCATCATCTCCAGCAGCCAAATTCATGGGGCATTTGTGAACGTAGAGAAAACAACAGAGAAACAATGCTGAAAAGAGTCAAATAGGATTGTTGTGGAGATAACCAATGACGTGTCACTGAAAGGAAATAAGTATTTTATGATCAATAGCAGAAAGGGATCAACATTTATGCTAATAATAAGCATCACCAAAGTTCGATTCTTAAGTTTAGATGTTAAGAGTAAAAAGACACAACCAACATTCACTTGGCTCGATACACACAATGAGGGCCATCAGTTCGACTGGGACAAAATGATCATACTGGAGTAAGCAAACAACAGACATGCAAGGGAATTTCTAGAGGCCTGGTTCTCAACATGGGACTCCATTAACAAACACATAGAAATAGACCCCATATACAGACCTCTGCTAAAAAAAACAGAACCAGAAATGACAAGACCCACCACAACAAAGGACCATATAAATTCGGAGCAGAAAACCAACGCTGTGATTAGAGGTCGCACTGATGATGTTGTCTAGTATGGTAATGAAACATCTGCACACCGCAGAACAGCTGCCTCTGCGAGCAAACAAATAACTAAATCGAGAGTTTCAGCGTTGATTATAATTTGAAATATTTGTTCTTTGCTCGAACTTGTTTGGTAGCTGCAGCATAAAATAAGGTTCTACAGTGTCATCAAAGATCAAGATTAGTGTATTACATGATTAAGAATCCACTCTGATTTATTAACCAATTTTATTAACAGAATTGTGAAACAAATTATGGAGATTCATTTACTACTGAAGTTTTCACATTGTCCAGAGTATTTTGTAAATTGATGTTAAAAGTGCTTACTGCATATTTAAACAAAATGAGTTTTTAATGTATAATATTCTTGGTGCCAGTCTTTGAAATGATTAGAATTATGTTATGTTTATATCAAAATATAAGTAGTCTTCTTTTTCTTGCAGGTGACTGCAAGTGTGAAGACCAATGGGTTGGGTGCATAATGCAAGATTCCGGGTAGGAAACTAAACAAAGTATACCTGTACTGAAATTCTGTAAGAAGAAAATAGTGACGATCGTATTGTTTGATATGTGAGAAATAACCTTATCATTCTATTTCATGTTATGAAGAAAGGAAAAGCCTTACGTTTACACAATGCGTTTTGTGATCTCATCAATGAAGTGTTTTTAAGATGTAGTAGTTATTATTCTGTTGAAATTGTAGCAGCCAATTTGCAAGGTTCCACAACAGTTTTATTTTAAATATCATTTGCAGGATGTCACTAACAAGATAGCTTTTAATGCCCATCCCTAATTGATGTTCAACTAAATGACTTGCGTGACCAAATCTGATGACAGTTAGGAATCAACCATTCCGTTGCGGGTCTGGAATCATATGTAGAGTAGACTGGGTAAAGACAGCAGATTTCCTTTCCTAAAAGACACAAGTGAATCGCGTGGCTTTTTGCCACAGGCTTAGAATTTCATGGCCATCTTTCTTGATTCCAGCTTCTTAATTTCAGATTTATTTCAATGGCATGAGGGATGTAGACAAGCAGAATGGGTGGTGTCTTTTTCTAGGGGGATGGAGGATATCAAGACTGGGGGATATATTTGTAAGGTGAGAGGAGAAAGATTTAAAAAAGACATGAGGGACAGTTTTTCTTTACCCAGTGGTTCATGTGTGGAATGAACTTCCAGAGAATGTGGTGGATGCAGATACAGTTACAACATTTAAAACATATTTGCATAAGTACATGAATAAGAAATGCTTGGAAGGATATGGACCAAGTGCAGGCAGGTGGGACTAGTTTAGTTTGGATAATGGTCGGCATGGGCATTTGGATTTAGTAAGGGGAGGTCGTGCCTAACAAACCTGTTAGAATTCTTTGAAGAGGTAACAAGTACATTAGACCAGGGATACCCAGTAGATGTTATCTATCTAGAATTCCAAAAGGCCTTTGATACGGTGCCTCACGGGAGGCTGCTGAGCAAGGTGAGGGCCCTTGGTGTTCGAGGTGAGCTACTGGCATGGATTGAGGATTGGCTGTCTGACAGAAGGCAGAGAGTTGGGATAAAAGGCTCTTTTTTGGAATGGCACCCGGTGACAAGTTGTGTCCCACAGGGTTCAGTGTTAAGGGCTACGGGGAGAGTGCAGGGAAGTGGAGTTGAAATGCCCATCAACCATGATTTAAATGGCGGAGTGGACTTGATGGGCCAAATGGCCTTACTTCCACTCCTATGTCTTATGGTCTTATGGCTAGCTGGAAAAAATGGTCATTTCCTGTACATTATGTCTTTAGGACTCTATGACTGTATGAATTGAAATAACTAAAATTCTGTAATGAGATTTGAGCTCATGCCTCTAAAGCATTAATCCATTCTTCTGGCTTACCAACAACATAACCACTCCTTAGCCCCTAGGATAATGACAAGGCAATCTTTTCTTCTGGTCACATCAGTTGAATGTTCAATATTAGCAAGACATGGAACAGGTCAGATGGCACTCACTTTAGTTTCTTTTCCAAGCATCTCCAGCAATGTAGGACTCCCTCAATACAACATTGTATCAGAATGCATGTTCTCGTTTTAGGATAAATCCTAATATGTAAGCGTTGCTCATCGTGGCTCATTGGATGGCATGTACCACCGCGGCCCATCACTTGCGTCTGGAACACCTTGGGAGAGTTCTCTCCTCTTCTTCTGGCAACAACAGTGTCAAGGCTGCATCTATCTCAGACTCTGAGGTTTCCTCGACACTCGACAGAGGGGGAGAATCTATAGTATCAGACAGGCCGAAGGTTGCAGGAACAGCAACTCGTATTCCGCTTGGGAACCCTGCAGCCCAATGGTATCAATGTGGACTTCACAAAGCTTCAAAATCTCCCCTCCCCACACTGCATCCCAAAACCAGCCCAGCTCGTCCCCACCTCCCTAACCTGTTCTTCCTCTCACCTATCCCCTCCTCCCACCTCAAGCCGCACCTCCATTTCCTACGTACTAACCCCATCCCGCCCCCTTGACCTGTCCATCCTCCCAGGACTGACCTATCCCCTCCCTACCTCCCCACCTATACTCTCCTCTCCACCTATCTTCTCCTCTATCCATCTTCGGTCTGCCTCCCCCTCTCCCCCTATTTATTTCAGAACCCTCCCCCCATCGTCCTTTTCTGATGAATGGTCTAGGCCTGAAACGTCAGCTTTTGTGCCCCTGAGATGCTGCTTGGCCTGCTGTGTTCATCCAGCTTCACACTTTGTTATCAGACAGGCCTTCTGGCTGTTCTGACGGGCTGGGTATGTTTTGCTCCTGCCCCATTTGCGAGGTAACGGCTTTCAGGTGATCCAAGTGTCTGACCTACCCGAACTTTGTAAGTCATGGGAACTGACCTCACATCAACCTTACCCTGTACCCAATCAGGGCCATTCTCATGTCTCCCTTACTTAGAGATGGCATGTGGCTGGCATTGGCATTCCTGCTGCCATTTCACTGTCACTCCTGCCAGGTCTGGGAATATCAGGTTTAATCTGGTGTGGTGTCTTGTCCCCATCAGCAACTCTGCTGGAGTTATCCCTGTTGTTGTGTGTGGGGTGGTATGATCATCAAACAGGGACTGAAACAGTTTGGTATTAAGTGACGCTGTAGGTTGCTTCCTTAAGCCTGTCCTCAATGTTTGGACCATTCTTTCTGCTAGAGCGTTGGATGATGGTTGGTATGGAGCTGTCTGTATCTGTCAAATGCCATTTCACCATACAAAATACTCAAATTCCCTGCTGGTAAATGAGATCCCAATGTCTGTGACCAATACGTCTGGGAGTCCCAACTACTTTGAATGGACCAGGAACATTTGAGCCTGTGAAAGTACTGGCGTAGTTGACATGCAACCGAGTGCACAGTTTACCCAGTCATTGTCACGAATGTGGGGGTGCTGCTGGTGACAGATTTTTTCCTTGTTGGCACTCTGGAGACTTGTCCACCAATGCAGCTATGTTGGCATCCAAGCTTGGCCATCAGACATAGCTTCTTGCCAGTATCTTCATCTTGGAGACTCCTGGATGACCCTGATGGAGTTCTGCTAGTATCTTACTCAGGACAGCCACCCTTGCTCCACATAGTAATATGCCGCCCTCTACGTTGAGGGTGCCCATTTCCATTGGGATGCCCTCCAGCTCGTGTGCTCCACTCGCTGCATTTTCTAACGACAAGGCCAGCTGCAGTCCTTGTTTGGAGTTCAGTTGCACTTGAGCTAGTAGGCACTTCTGCATGATCACGTCATTATTCCTACATACCAAATGGTCTCTCAGCATCTCAGTCAGGGTTAGCCCAAAATCACATGCCTCTTCCAGTCATCTAAACCTCATCAAAAATCCCAACACAGATTCCCCTGGTTCTCTAACAGTCAAATAAAATCGGTAGTGTCTCAGAATTAGAGGAGGTTTGGGGTCATAATATTCCTTAACCAACTCTGTCAACTCTTGGAAGGTTTTCTGGTGCCTCTGGGAAAGTTAAACACCTTATAACCGCAAATGTTGCAAGTCCGCAAGCATTCAGCAGGATTACTTATTGCTTTACATCTGCCCCAATGTCATTTGCTTGGAAAATATATCATATTTGTTCCATATACTGGGCCCAATCTTCAACAGCAGGATCGAACAAGTCGAACTTCCCAAATAATGGTATGATGCCAGAAATGCTTACCCAACTACAAGATGACCGTTGCGAGCAAGTGTTCTTCAGGCATGTACTGTTTTCTCCCGTTGCCACAGAAATAACTGCGCAGAGGCTGGTATCCCGTCAACAAGTCACCCTTTATTTACTTTGCACAGTACTCTGGCCGTGGCCAGCCAGCTTGGAGTCAGTATCCTGAACTAAAGAGATTCTAAGCCCCCTGTTTATTTTTTAATATACTTCATTAACATACCACCACCGGGGAGAAAATCACCCGTGTGACAAAAGCATCAGTATCGAACAGAGCCCCTAGGGGCAATGCCTATGTGGAAAAAAAGGTAAGGGGGATGGTAGGGATCAAATCAAAATAGAGTTTGTGGGGGAAACTCCACAACCCGCTGTGCCCTCGTTTCCCAAAAGGCATCAAGAGCACCAGTGTGCTCCTTCTCCAGGGACACCCAGGCAAGCCGTCTGTTTATTTTGGTCAGTCAGGGTTTCCTGCTTGATCCAGGTTAACGACCCCAGTCAAGGATCCCATAGTCAACAAGATCTACCTTGTTCCAATCACTACAGTATTGAAACGAGAACAGTCTTGAGGGGCCAAGTGGCCTAACCTGAACCTAGTCCTTACGTGCAATGCGTGATATGGGAACTGCAGATGCTGGAGAATCCAAGATAACAAAGTGTGGCGCTGGATATACACAGCAGGCCAAGCAGCATCTCAGGAGCACAAAAGCTGACGTTTCGGGCCTAGACCCTTCATCAGAGAGGGGGATGGGGAGAGGGTTCTGGAATAAATAGGGAGAGAGCGGGAGGCGGACCGAACATGGAGAGAAAAGAAGATACGTAGAAAGGAGAGTATAGGTGAGGAGGTAGGGAGGGGTTAGGTCAGTCCAGGGAAGACGGTCAGGTCAAGGAGGCGGGATGAGGTGGTAGGTAGGAAATGGAGGTGCGGCTTGAGGTGGGAGGAGGGATGGGTGAGAGGAAGAACAGGTTAGGGAAGCGGAGACAGGCTGGACTGGTTTTGTGATGCAGTGGGGGGAGGGGAAGAACAGGGCTGGTTTTGGGATGCAGTGGTGCATGGGGAGATTTTGAAGCTTGTGAAGTCCAAATTGTTACCATTGGGCTGCAGGGTTCCCAAGCGGAATATGAGTTGCTGTTCCTGCAACCTTCGGGTGGCATCATTGTGGCAGTGCAGGAGGCCCATGATGGACATGTCGTCTGAGGAATGGGAGGGGGAGTTAAAATGGTTCGCCACATGAAGCCACAGCGGGTGCAATGGATACAATATACCACATTGGCAGATGTGCAGGTGAACATCTTGGAGGATTTTGGAGCTCAAACAGTTCATCCACTTCACCAACACCTTCCACCCCAACCTCAAGATCACTTGGGCCATCTCCAACACATCCCTCACCTTCCTGGACCTCTCAGTCTCCATCTCAGGTAACCAGCTAGAAACTGATGTCTATTTCAAGCCCACTGACTCTCACAGCTACCTAGAATACACCTCCTCCCACCCACCCTCCTGCAAAAATTCCATCCCCTATTCCCAATTCCTCTGCCTCCGCCCCATCTGCTCCCAGGATGAGGCATTTCACTCCCGCACATCCCAGATGTCCACGTTCTTCAAGGACCGCAACTTTACCCCTGCAGTGGTCGAGAACGCCCTTGACCACGTCTCCTGCATTTCCCGCAACACATCCCTCACACCCCGCCCCCGCCACAACCGCCCCCAGAGGATCCCCCTCGTTCTCACATACCACCCCACCAACCTCTGGATACAACGCATCATCCTCCGACACTTCTGCCATCTACAATCCGACCCCACCACCCAAGACATTTTTCCATCCCCACCCTTGTCTGCCTTCCAGAGAGACCAGTCTCTTCGTGACTCCCTTGTCCGCTCCACAGTCCCCTCCAACCCCACCACACCCGGCACCTTCCCCTGCAACCGCAGGAAGTGCTACACTTGCCCCCACACCTCCCCCCTCACCCCCATCCCAGGCCCCAAGATGACCTTCCATGTCAAGCGGATGTTCACCTGCACATCTGCCAATGTGGTATATTGTATCCATTGTACCCGGTTTGGCTTCCTCTACATTGGAGAAACCTAGTGGAGGCTTGGGGACCGCTTTGCAGAACACCTCCACTCAGTTCGCAACAAACAACTGCACCTCCCAGTCGCGAACCATTTTAACTCCCGCTCCCATTCTTTAGGTGACATGTCCATCATGGGCCTCCTGCAGTGTCACAATGATGCCACCCGAAGGTTGCAGGAACAGCAACTCATATTCCGCTCGGGAACCCTGCAGCCCAATGGTATCAATGTGGACTTCACAAGCTTTAAAATCTCCCCTTCTACCACTGCATCCCAAATCCAGCCCAGCTCTTCCCCTCCCCCCACTGCATCACAAAACCAGTCCAGCCTGTCTCCGCTTCCCTAACCTGTTCTTCCTCTCAGCCATCCCTTCCTCCCACCTCAAGCCACACCTCCATTTCCTACCTACCACTTCATCCCGCCTCCTTGACCTGTCCGTCTTCCCTGGACTGACCTATCCCCTCCCTACCTCCTTACCTATACTCTCCTCTCCACCTATCTTCTTTTCTCTCCATCTTCGGTCCGCCTCCCCCTCTCTCCCTATTTATTCCAGTTCCCTCTCCCCATCCCCCTCTCTGATGAAGGGTCTAGGCCCGAAACGTCAGCTTTTGTGCTCCTGAAATGCTGCTTGGCCTGCTGTGTTCAGCCAGCTCCACACTTTGTTACCTTACGTGCAATGCTCCTGAATGTCTTTATTTAAATTATTATTTTCATAGCGCAGCCAGTTTGGTCCAAAGTTCTTTTAAATCTTTCCCATTGAAACAGTGAGTAGTAGCCAATAAGAACTGGCCTTCCATCTCAGTGACCCATCTGGACCACCCTTCCTGACCAAGAATTACGGGCAGACATCCTTTGAATCAAGGAATGGGGAACACAGAAATCTCTAAATTTCTTGTGACAAACCCCAGCCATGGAGTTGTAGGCTCTGATCTCACATGGCAAGAGTGGTGCTTCCATAAGCAATGCAACATGTCACTGAGGGCAGTGCCGTGTACAGACTAAGTGGTGGGACTAATCATCTTAAACTTAGCAAATGAGGAGGCTATTGCTTGCCTTTAGGCAATTGCATTTTCTAACTAAATAATCAGTATCTGGGGAGGCCGTTTTAAATAACTTCCCAGTGATAAATTCAGACATGTGTACCAATCTGTATGGAAACTATAAAGAATTTGCCTGACTGTCCGTAGTCCCCATTACTGAAATAGGTCACCTGACAGGCCAAACAACTCCTTTGACTTTGTTTCAGGATCCAGCAACACTCCCTAGTTCATCCAAACATTTATTAAACTCCTTCAGTAATACTAAGCCATACTTACGTGAAGTCTGTACCATGCAAAGGCAGGTAAAAATACCCACCTTTATGTTGGATTGTCAATGTTTAAAATGGCTGGATGTCCCTCCAGTGTATTCATTTGGAACTGGTCTAAAATTGTACATCTTGCATGAAATCAGAGTTGAGAGTCTGTTTGACATCACAGTCTGCCCAGTTTGCGTGTTTCCAGTTCTACACTTTTTTCAGTTCAGCCGTACTCTGGAACCCAATTTCAGGCAGTTCAGATTCTTTTACTGATTTAGATTTATAAAATTATCAGTTAGAAGCATGACTTACAATCAAGGTAGTATGGAAGTATTTTTAGATTATTTCCTAATAAAACGCATGGATATTTTTGTTGTGTGAGGTAAAAACCAGCAGGTGGCACAGTATTCCTTTTTTACATATACAAAACGTCCCACTCCCTGTCTAGGTAAATAAAGTATAATTACTCTTAAGAGTATAATTCTACTCTTAAGTGATAAATGGGCTGACAGTCTACAGTTGCTACATGATGGAATCCAGTTTCACTGTGAGGTCAGAAATGATTCTTTATCTGATGCCCTTTTAATGGAAAATAGGAGTACAGTTACCCACTAAGATGAACCATACATCTGGCCAAGCAGCATCATAGGATCAGGAAAGCTGATGTTTTGGGCCTAGACCCTTCTTCAGAATTTTGAAGATTTTCAGATTTTCTGAAGAAGGGTCTAGGCCCGAAACGTCAGCTTTCTTGATCCTATGATGCTGCTTGGCCTGCTGTGTTCATCCAGCTCTACACCTTGTTATCTCAGATTCTCCAGCATCTTCAGTTCCTACTATCTCTGAATTATACGTCTGATCAGTCTTGTCTCTAGCATCTCTGAATAAAGCACAGGAGAAGTATGCAGCATTGCTTCAGTGCACAGAAACATAAAGCAGATTAGTGAGGCATTATTCATCTGTGTTAACAACCTCATGATGTTTGCAGTGGAAAACTGTTACCCAATTGACAAGATACTGCAGTTCTTCCACACTGCCAGATTCCCTAGAGTTGGTGACTTCATTGATGGCATCCCTGTGGGCATCTGGACACCCACAGCAAGCCTTATTATAAATGCACTGCATGGGGTTCTGTTGAACCAGTGAATCCCACAACCGAGGCATCAGTCAAGATTTCTTTATTCTCAGAAAGTTGTTGATGCCTGTCTTTTATTTTCTTCTTCACGTGAATGTGGGAATTGCTGGCTAGGCCAGAACGTAATGCCTGTCACTCACTACCCATGAGGAGTGAGGCACCTTCTTGAACTACTGCAGCCAACGTGGAGTAGGTAAACCTTAGTGCTTTTAGGAACAGAGTTTCAGGACTCTCATCAAGTAGTAATGAAGGAATGGTGTTATAGTTCTATGTCAGAAGTCACACAGCACCAGCTTATACTCCAGCAGATTTATTTGAAATCACAAGCTTTCAGAGTGTAGCCCTCCATCGGGTGGTGTGAAAGAGAAGCATACAGAACACAGGATTTATGGGCAGAGAGATCAAAATACCATACAAATAGCATGAGTGGAGTGCCAAATAATAAGTCCCTGCAGGCGTGAGTAAAGTGTCAAGAGGTGAATAACAAGGAAAGGAATTAACTCTAATCCGATTAAATGAGGCAGAGAGACAATTACAAAGCAATGAAAATAAGGTGCTGCTGGAGACAAGCCAAATGGCTGGAATAACATGATAGGTATAGGAGTCACATACTGAGGGCTAACCAAAGTTATAAGTAATCTAAAGCTGAACAAACTAATTAGTGTAGACAGATCATAACAATTTATCCAGGTGATGGTGACAAAACAGGACAGTAAGGAAGATTTTACAAATACAGTACAGTGTGGTGGATCACATGTAGCGTGACATGAATCCAGGATCATGGTTGAGACCATCTTCATGGGTGTGGAACTTGGCTGTCAGTATCTGCTTGGCGATTCTGCATTCTTGTGTATCATAGAATCCCTACAATGTGGAAGTAGGTCCTTCGGCCCAACAAGTCCACATGACTCTGAGGGCATCCCACCCTGACCCATCCCCTATAATCCACCTAACCTAAACATCCCTGAACACTACGGGCAATTTAGCACGGCTAACCCACCTAGCCTGTGCATCTTTGGACGGTGGGATGAAACTGCAGCACCTGGAGGAAACCCATGCAGACACGTGGAGAATGTGCAAACTCCACACAGACAGTTGCCGGAGGATGGAATCAAATCTGGGTCCCTGGTGCTGTGAGGCTGCAGTGCTGACCACTGAACCACCATGCCCCTAAATATTAAAGGCAGCCTTGGAAGACACTTACCCGAAGGTCGGAGACTGAACGTCCTTGACTGCTGAAATGTTCCCCGACAGGGAAGGAACTTTCCTGCCTGGCAGTTGTTGCATGGTGTCCATTCATCCACTCATAGCGTCCATATGATCTAGCTAATACACCACGCCTTGGGGCATCCTTGCCTGCAGCGTATGAGATAGACCACGTTGGCTGAGTCACACGGGTATCTGCCCTGTACATAGTGGGGGGTGTGCCCACGTGTGATGGCAGTGTCCAGGTCGATGATCTGACATGTCTTGCAGAGGTTGCTGTGGCAGGGTTATGTGGTGTTGTCCCGAAGGCTGAGTAATTTGCTGTGAACGATGGTCTGTTTAAGATTTGGCGGTAGTTTGCAGAGATGTGGAAGCACAGAGATGATCTTGGCAAGGTGTTTGTCATTGGCTGTTGATGACATTTTGAAGTCTGTGAAGAACACGGTGTAATCTCTCCAGTCTGCTCCGCTTCCCTAACCAGAAAGATGGCCTCAACCATGATCACACCATTTGTATCAGAGATAGTGGGAACTGCAGACGCTGGAGAATCTGAGATAACAAAGTGTGGAGCTGGATGGACACAGCAGGCCAAGCACCATCTTAAGAGCATAAGAGCTGACGTTTCAGGCCTAGACCGAGCTGATGAAGGGTCTAGGCCCGAAGCATCAGCTTTTGTGCTCCTAAGATGCTGCTTGGCCTGCTGTGTTCATCCAGCTCCACACTTTGTTATCACACCATTTGTATAATCTTTTGATTCATCTGCCTATAAATGCTGTGCCTGTGTTCTTTTCGCTTGACCTGATGAGGGAGCAGCACTCTGAAAGCTTGTGGTTTCAAATAAACCTGTTGGACTGTGACCTGCATCACGTGACTTCTGACCGTGTCCATCCCAGTGCAACACCGGCACCTCTACATCATTGTTAGTGTTGGTCAATGCTTAGCCCTTCTGTGGTGCCAATGTTACACATCCGTTTATCAACCCAAGCCTGAATATAGTCCAAGTTTTATTACAAATGGACACAGACTATTTCAGTATCTAAAGAGTCAGGAATAATGTTTAACATTGTACAACTATTAGTTAACACGCCTACTTCTGACTTTATGTTGGAAGGAAGGTCATTGCTGAAAGAGCTGAACATGGCTGGATCAGGGACACTACGCTGAGGGAATCCTGCAGAAATGTTGATTGACATGATAGATCCCCAACAACTGGAACCACCTTCCTTTGTGCTAAGTATGGTTCAAACCAGCAGAACATTTTCCCCCAGTATCTCATTAGCTGCACTTTTGATTGTGTTCCTTGATGCCATATTCAGTCAAAAGCTGCTTTGATGTTAAGAACATTCTTATCCCACTCTTTTATCCATGTTTGAGCCACAGCTGTAATGAGGTCAGCAGCCAAGTGGCCCTTGCAAAAACCAAGTGTCAGAGATAACCAGCATCCACAGTTCTTTGTTTTATATCAGTGAGTGGGTCATTGCGCCATGATAGCTGTGTCGGCTAGTCCTTACCATCAGTTGAAGAGAAAAGGAGAATTGAAAAATAACTTCTGCCTTGGCTATGAAGATTAGGGAGCCACAGGAATATCAATTAATATTTGAAACTGTAGATATTTGAAACTGTGCAACAAGTGAAGCATCATATTATATGACAGCACTACTTAGCTCATCATTGCTACGCACTACTCTACATTTGAAGAAGCAGGAATCCACTGCCACGGGTGGCCATGGAGGCAGATACTATAGGAGCGTTTAAGGCACTTTTATATAAGCACATGAGTATGCAAGGGATGGAGGAATATGGACTAAGGGGAAGCAGAAGAGATTGTTTTCATTTAGCGTCACATTTGGCACAACATCATGGACCAAAACCAAAGGGCAGTTTCCTGTGCTGTACTGCTGTGTGTTCTAACAGCTTAACCTCAGAACAGAAGGAGAAGAAGGCGTTTTGATGAGACCTAAAGAGGAGGAGACAGCTCATTGCTATGAAGAAACCCGCACTGAAACGCCTTTGTAACAGCAAAATAGTACACCAGACTCTCATAGATAAAAGTGTCTGTGCTCAGAGTTGAGTGCCTGAGATACCCTTTTTGTCTAACAGCTGCACTATTCTCTGTGTTGCTTCAATTACCATGTCAATTCAAGCTTTGATCTGCTGCAATAAAGTGAACCTAGATTTAATATTCTAGCACTTATGAGTTATATACACTTAGAGGACTTCACATTACACACACCCTTTCTTGTGTGTAGCAGAGCATTACTTCTGCCTGTCATTTTTCAATGTTGGTGACTCTATCCCACAAATACGGATTGGAGCCATTTCAGTATTGGGAGCAGATGGCCTGTTCCATAGACCTAATAAATTCTTGTTCCACGGTGCTAGCAGAAGCATGAAGAGGTGCCATATATTAAGGCCTTATCAAACAAAAGACAAACCACAACAGACAATTATAGCTTCAAATCAAGATATAACAAGAGCACATCAGGAATGTTAATTTTATCGTTCTGGGAGTAATTACAATACTCTTTCACTGCTAACCTTATTTAGGGGCCACAATTGAATGCATGCCCCCTACGAGGACAGGATTACAAGGTAACAGTATAAGATTCCTGACCATAATTATCCCTCAGCAACAGTTGCTGGGATATGGATGAGCATGTAAAAGAACTATCTGTACCCCAGATTAATATTTCTGTTGCAAGGTCAATTGAGGGGATAGCACCAATTCAGGTTCCATCCCAGCAAGGTCAAGCTGCATTTCCCCCATCTAGGCCCTTAGACTACCACTTTCTCTGTGTTTTCCTCATTGTTTCCTCTTGTGATATTACACAAGATATGTCTTCTAGGAGGCTAAACTTTTGCTCTTTACTGCTTCCAAAGTGGAAGAACAAAGTGAAATAACTGGTTTCTGGGTTTCAAAGAAAGAAAATACACTGTTTTTTAACATATAAATGTATACGTTCTTGTTCTTGACCATGAGATGAATGCGGAGCTGATCCTGCTATGGTCAGAGGCCTGATGACTGGCTTCTCCTGACTGTTTTCTGTCAGATTTATTCTTTAAGGAGTAAGTGGATAAACTTGAAGTGTAGCATTCTAAGAGACAGCAAGTTTATATGAATCTACTCCAGCTGCACCAAAACTGCAGCCATGTGCACTGATCTGTGTGGAAACAAGGCTTTGGGTAACGTTTGGGAAGCCTTGCGTTACTCACTCTTAATTGCATCCCATACATGAAGATAGACAACAAAGTCTAACATACATTAGTGCTTAAGACCCCTCATCATCATAAATATCAGCATTAATGAGTGACATCTATACAATAACAACTGTACAGTATCATACCATTGTACTGAAATAGTCGGACATTGCAAGATGCTTCAAGCAGAATCAAATGCCTGAATTTATCATCGAATCATATTATGGTTACAGCACAAAATGAGGTCAAGCTGTTCTTTTTGACTGTGCCTGCTCTCCATAAGAGCAGCTCAGCTTGTTACACTGACTGGTGTTAAATAATTCTCTTTTGACAGTATCCACCAGACCCTAATATAGTGTATTTCACATGTGTAAAAAAGCTTTCCCCTTGTATTGATTGTAATAAGGTCAGCCAGATGGAATTCATAGAATATGAGTTCCCTGATAAGGGTTATTAACCTGGTCCAATTAGGAAGCCCTGGCTGACAGATATAAACAGGAGTGTCAGAGGTTCAGGTCACTCTGAGACCTGGATCAGTGTCAAGAACTCTCCATGTGGAAATGAAGGATTGATTGATGACAGGATATTGGCCTGTGTGGAGTTATTTAATCCCCTTGTTGCCATTGCTTTCTTTCCTATCATCTTAAATCAGTGCCCCTTAGTTCTTGAATCTACTCCCAACAGGGAGCAGCTTTGCTCCTTATTTGCTGTGTCTAGACTCCTCATTTGAACACTTCTGCCAAATCTCCTTTCAAACTTCTTGTCAAAGAGAACAACCTGAATGTCACTAGTCTGTCTACATAATTGAAGTCATCTGGCACCAATTCTGTATCCAAGGATATTATGGTCAGGATCTGATTCAGTTGCCAAGCTTACTTTAAATATGGCCAGCCTCTTTAATAATTCCTGTTTAGCAAGTTTTAGCACATTGCGTGTCTGAGCTACCTGTTTTTGCAATACAAATTGGACATAATGGCAGACGCAAAGCATATGTTGACTATTTCCATTATGCCCTCAGCCTGTGTGACAGAAGTCAACTCTGATTCCTGTTTCAGCACTTGCGATTGTTGTTTTGAGACAAGTGGCAAACCTGTTCAAAATTTCCTGTCGGAGAACCGCTGGTGATTGAAATTTTGTGCCATAAATGCTATGGTCTTATGAAAAACACACACAGCAGCACTCTTTTTTGAGCCATCATATGACTCCCAGAAATGGAGGACTAAAATTGTCTATCCCACATGTTGTCATTACTTCACACTTTGCTTGTATTCTCTTCAGCTTATTATATTGGAAAGCAATTGAATAATTTGGAAAAAAAAAGTTCACCTTGCCCTGACAGAGAAATATTATGATCCATTGCTGTCTGGGTTATGTGTGCAGCAAATATCCGTACGTTAACTATTATCTTCTGAATTCCAAATGAGCTCTGATGCCGTTCATCTTCTGTGTTCACCTTTCTCTTTCACCTAACATATTTTGCCTTCGAAATGCAGTATGGCTGCCATGATCACCAAATAAAATGTCCTTCAGCTATCTTCTAAAGTTTCTTTATGACAATTGAGTCTGTCAACTAAAAATATGTTGCTAATATTCATAGAACATAGAACATAGATGCAGTCCTCATCATTTTCTGAGAGTCCCTTTCATCCCTACCCTCACGTTGTTCTGCAAAGCTAACACAACTTTATCCTTTTTGCAATTAGAATATTTTCCTGGCTTTTGAGCCCACTTCTGAAATTATGTCATACAAATATTTGAAAAAGCTCACTGGTCTGTGGAGTGCGAAATGCAGCTGAACATTGTGCAAGTCATCAGCAAGTATTCTCACTTCTCACCTTTAGATGAAGGGAAGGTAATTGATAAAGCAGCTGAAGATGTTTGGGCCTAGGACTCTACCCTGAACAATTCCTGCAGAGATGTCCTGGAGCTGAGCTAACAGACCTCCAAAAAAGAATCCATCTTCCTACGTGATCAGTATGATTCTAGCTAATGGAGAGATTACCCCGATACCTATAGACACCAATTTTGCTAGAGGTCCGTGATACCATAACCAGTCAAATACTAGTTGGGCCTATGACACTACACTGAAGAATTCATACAGATTCTTCACAGATGCTGCCATGCCTGCTTAGCTTTACCAGAAAATTTGTTTTTGTTCCAGTCAAATACTTCCTTGATGTCAAGGGTATTTACTCTCAGCTCACCTCAGGAGTCCTTTTTTGGACCAAGGCTCCAACGAGGTCGGGGCTGAGTGGCCCTTGTAGAACCCAAACTGACATCACTGAACAGGTTATTCTTTTGCAAGTGCTGCTTGATAATGTTGTTAGTGAACATTTCCATCACTTTCATGATATTGAAAGGTAGACTGAAAGAGAAATAATTGGTCAGGTTGGATTTGTCCTGCTTTTTGTGGACCGGACATACCTGGGTAATTTCTTACACTGCCCTCAGAAAATCAGCCTCTAGCTCTGGATTACTCAATCGTAAATGACCATTGTGCCAATCCCTCCCCAGAGCGATTGAGAAAGGTTGCAACCCATGGCGAGACAGCTGGAAATTGGTGGGTAGGTCAAGAGGCATAAGCCACTTTAATTGCCTACCCATTTGGTTCCCATTCAGTCGGCAGAATTAAAGTCAATAGTGCTTAAGAACATGACTATCCAAATAAATAAAGTAACAAAGGATAAGATCAAATAAGTATTAGCCATTAATATGTGGGGAAGTGAGGAATCTTCTGACTGGCCCTATTTATCTGTTTATTTTAATTCCTGAAACTTAAAAAATGACCTCTTCAAGTTCATTGAGGACAGAAGGTTTGTGGATCCTCTTTCCATGCAGGGTCTCCCCTTCCCATTATGTGCTGTGCTGCCCTCCACAAAAGCAATTAGAGACATAGGGCACAGAAACAGACCTTTTGGTCCAACGGGTCCATGCTGAACGTAACCCTCCATCAAACACTCCCAGGACAAGGACAGCACGGAATTAGATGCAGAGTAAAGCTCTCCCTAGAGTCTCCCCCATCTAACATTCCCAGGACAGGGACAACACAGGGTTAGACACAGGATAAAGCTGTCTCCGCAGTGTCCTCACTCACCAGTAGCTCTTCTTGCTCCTCCCATTTCCCAGCCAACCTGGAGGTTGGGATTTCTCTGAGTGTCTGACAGAATTCCGACTTGGGCATTGAAGACCATCAACCCCTTTCTTTCCAACTTGTCCGTGTCCTCATCTTTCCATTCTGTCTTCAGTTTCTTTGTGATTTTGACAACCTTGTCAGACACCAAAGTAATAACCAAGGCCCATCCAGCATCCCGGTATGTGTGTGTAATCAAAATTCAGCGTGCATTTGGGTATCATTAAAACTTCCTTAGTTCAACTTTACATGTAAATTAAGATATAAGAAAAGTTCCAGTTGGAATGTTTCCTTACAATTTGAAACCAGAAAGCTGCTCCTTTAGTGTGCATGTTAGCAAAGCTGGTAAATGCCTGCTATACAAGGTTACGTGAGTGCTTTTCATGTAGCCTCAATTTAACCAGAAAACTCATGTATGTATTCCCCATCTAACGTTGTACTTTAAGAGATGTTAATTTTCTTCTTCATTGCTTCTTGCTCCTCTGGATGTTGGGCTCAACTTTGACTCTTTCTGCTTCCTTTCTCTTTCTGTCTTTCCCTCAATCCTGAAATATTGAAACCTCAGATAACAAAGTGTGGAGCTGGATGAACTCAGCAGGCCAAGCAGCATCTTAAGAGCACAAAAGCTAACGTTTCGCGTCTAGACCCTTCATCAGAAAAGTCTCTGATTCTCCAGCATCTGCAGTTCCCACTGTCTCTGATTCTCCAGCATCTGCAGTTCCCACTGTCTCTGATCACATATTGAAACCTCATTTGCCTCAAAATCACAAGCAGAACAATTTTAGCATTGAATGAAGTCCTTTTCTGTTTCTGCCATCTTTGCTTCTTGATTTAAATGTCCTCATTGCAGAAAGAGCAATGATCTCTCCTTTGAGATTTACCGATGTGCTGGACGTTGCAATGGTCTGTTTCGTGAGCTCTTCAGTGAAGACCCAAAACACTACGTTGTGTAATGAGAGTACTTTCAATTCATTATTCTTATTTCTTATGAGCACAAAATTTATGGATTTCTAGTCCTCCATCTCCTGGTGTTGGTTCGGTACATCTACACTGAGGTGCAAATTACCAGATATTTCCAAGATGAAAGGCATGCTAAAAAAGATTTTTGACAAGCTTTCAGTGTTATTAAGGACAAAAATAAGGGTTGTCAATTTGCACACAGTAAATTTCCACAAATGATATTCAAATAGATAGCTTGGCTTTAATTGTGTTGATTGAGCCATTTTTTTCTTGAGCAGGAGAATGTAGGCTCTTTTCCTAAATTATGCAGTTGGATATATTACATACCATGGAGATGACAGACATACAAGTTATATTCCTCATCTGAAAAATGAGGCACCTTCAAGATTGAAACCCTGGCTCAGTACTGCATTGCAATGTCAACTTAAATTATACACTAAAACTTATACTTTGCTGTATTTTAAGAATTAAGTGATATTGAGCTCCATGTAGCCAGGATCTCATACCTATTTGTTTGGGCCTGATGACAGACTCTGGTTATTGCTTCTCTCTGCTGTTCTCGAGACTCTCAGCTTTTTAAACACTGATCAGAGAGTTGTTGTTAGATATAATTTCTTTTACTTAAAAAATTCTTAGTGTTGCTCACTTTTGACCTGACCCTCTTGTTTCCAAAAAGCAAAATTGTATTGCACAGCTCAAGAACATGCAACAGTTGACTTTTAAGTTGCAAAGTTGTCCTGGTATCCCAGTTATAGTGGTCTGACTTACATTGCAGTTTATTGTCCCAAAAATGTGTGGTTCTCTTACACAGTGTATAGAATGTTGAGAATAAACATCCCAAAATTGCAATAAAATCATTGCAAACCTGTCAGTTGTGTTGTGACTAATGATGGGATTTGAGGGGGACATTGTTTAGCACTGTTCATTTACAGCAAATCACAAGTACATCCTTCAATTTGCTGACAACAAAAGATGATAATAAAGTGTATTTGAATATGAAAGAAACAAACATGAAAGCACATCAGTGTG
The DNA here is from genome assembly GCF_030684315.1 of Stegostoma tigrinum. NCBI lineage: Eukaryota > Metazoa > Chordata > Chondrichthyes > Orectolobiformes > Stegostomatidae > Stegostoma > Stegostoma tigrinum. The sequence continues at coordinate 113,525,637 of NC_081355.1, forward strand.
ACATCACCACCTGTGTAATAATCATTGATAGATTTCATTTAGAGGGGACTGATGTTGCAATTTGCCTAATAAATTAGGCCTGATTATCATAACTACTTAATATGCTATTATCTGATCTTCAATAACTCAATTTACATATAAGAATTAATGTAAGTAATAAATTCATTAACATTCTATTCATACTCTTGTAACAGTTATACCCTTCAGAAAATGTTACTAGGATTGGAATCACAGAATAATTTACTGCAAGGATAGGTGAATTGACTCATTATGTGCACATTGATTTCTTTCTACACATGAACTCTGTGGTCTAATCTCACACTCTTGATCATATCCCATCTCCTTTACCATTTCTTAACTTTTAAGACTCGTGCAAAAAAATAGTATTTTATGTGTGTTCAGTTTCAACAGTAGTTTATAGCAGAGAGCTCCATCATCAAACCATAATTTCCATCATCTCCATGTATGGAGGGGGTTCACTAGATTGTTTCCAGAACTGGGGGGTTTGTGTTAGAAAGAGAGATTGACCAATTTAGTCTGTACTGTCTATATTTCAGAAGAATGAGAAGAGATCTAATTGAAGTAAGTAAGATGCCAAAGAGAAAACAGTCTTAAAAAGGATGCTTCCTCTTGTCGGACAATGTAGAATTAGAGGTCATAATTTTAGGATAAGGGGTAGTAGATTTAAAGTAGAGACGGGCAGAAATTACTTCTCTCAAAAGGTTGTGAATCTGTGTAATTCACCAGTTTGAGTATGGTGGATTCTGGGACATTGAGCAAACCTAAGCAACAGGTACACAGACTTTTATTTAGTACTGAGTTGAAGAATTATGGAGACAGGCAGGAAAGTAAAGTTGAGGCCACGGTGAGATCAACCATGATTGTATTGAATGGCCGTGCAGGCTTGAGGTGGTGAATTGTTTACTCTTGCCTTTAGCTTTCCACCATCGAAACAGCAGAAGGACTGTAGTAGAATACTATCCAGATGCCTGGAGGAATACAGCTCCAACGACGTCAAAGACAAAACCAACGCATTTGATTGACACAAGTCATTAACTGATGTACTCCCTGCAGCACTATCAGACTGTGACATGAATGTATACCATCCACAAAATGCACTACAGCATCTTGTCAAGGCATTTTTGACAGGATCTACTGAAACCCCCCAAGCTCAGTCACTGAGAATCATAGCAGGCACAATCACAGCTTCATCGCTTGCAACTTCCTGTCCACGGTACACAACAGGACTCAATTTTCTTTTCTTTCATGGGGTCTTCTTCAGATTTTCTCAGTGGCTACTTTTTGATTCTCTGAAGCTATGTTTGACTTTTGAGGGCTGTCTGTTTCATTCTCACTGACCCATTTCTTATGTGGTGCCATTAGATAGTAACAATGCTTTTTGTAGTTGTGTTGATCAACAGAGTATTTGAATTCTCACAGAAGTAGAATTGGAATAAAACGTCAATATCTTCAATAATTATCAACCCGCCATAAAATTAAAGCTGTAACACAGAAGGAAAACCTTAGTTTCCAAAACTCCACCGTATTGAAATGGCAACAGGCATAAAATAAGATAAAACAAAGAATTTCACATTCTGGAGATCATGAAACAAAAGCAGAAATTGCTGGTGAAACTCGGCAGGTCTATCAGCATCTGTGGGAAGAAAGCAAAGGTGACATTTCAAGTTCAGTAACTCTTCATCAATGTTGCTGACTTATTCTGTGTGTAAAGGGCTATTGCCCTAAACATACCGCTGCTTACTGAAGTCACAGCTAATGTGTATGAAACACATATGCGCAAAGTTGGAACATTGTAATCAGGCAGTTACAGCTCTTTTTACAGCATCACAGACCTCAGTCTCAGATTTAAAATATTAATTGACACTCAGAATTCACTACATGTTCTCTTCTCCGATCCACCACACCGCCCCCCCAAAACCATTTCCAGCAAATGTAATAGCTCCTGAACCTACACCACTATGAACTAGAGATTCCACACTTGTTGGAAACTTACTGCCTCACTGATTTTAAATTAGCTGAGTATTTTTTTGTTGATCATTTCAAACTGTTCTCTTTCCTTTGCAGCCCTCCCTTGCAGGCTGTCTCCCTACCTTCTCTTGAAGCCACTCACTCCACTAATCTCCTTTGCTGCCTCCCTCTCTACCCACCCCTTTTAGGAACATAGGAACAGGAGTAGGCCATTCAGCCCCTTGAGCCTGTTCCACCATTCAGTGAGATCATGGCTGCTGTTTGGCCGAATTCCATATACCTGCCTTTGGCCAGTATCCCTTAATATCTTTGCTGAACAAAGCTTATCTGTTTCAGATTTAAAATTAACAACTGATCATACATCCATTGCAATTTGTGGAAGAGCATTCCAAACATCTACACCCCTTTGTACATAATAGTACTTCCTAAAACATCTCTCCTGATGGTCTGCTGCTAATTTGCAGACAATGCCACTAGTTCTAGAATTTCGAATCGGTGGACATAGTTGATCTACTTTATCTTTTCTTGCTAATATATTGAAGAATTTGATCAGATCACCCCTCACCCTTTTAATTTGTGGAGGAAACAGGCCTAATTTGTACAATTTCTCCTCATAACCGAACCCCTGAATTCCAGGTATCATTTTTATTACCAGCTTCATTCTCCGCCACCACATTTGCAACCCCCTTACCCATCGTGTAGTTTTCTCTTCCTCCAACACCTCTTGCAGATTCCTCCACCTCCACCCTCTTAGCAGCCTCCACTTCGCCCATTCTTGCAGTTTCCATTTCTGCCACTGCACCCCCCCCCGCCACAGCCTATTTTTCCTCTCCACCCCAACTACAACCTTTGTCTCCCTTCGCCCCACTCAAAGCTGTCTTCCACAAAACACACAGTCCGCAGCAAAACAGTGACCCCAGCTCCCTCAGTGACTGTCACCACTTACTTTCCTGGCTGCTCATGTTCCCTCCAATGATAGTGTGTTGATCTCCCACATTTGCTGACCATAGGTTCACTTGTCGTGCTGTCAGCACATGGCAAAGAATCACACTGTGAATGGAGGAGCAGCTCCTCATTAATTTTGTCAGTTTTACATATGGGAGCGATTTTCTGCCACGGATTGTCTCTGTGGTTGAATTTTCCTGAGTGTTTGATGACTTTTGTGCAACAATTCACCTAGATGGTGACAGCGAGCACGAGGGGGCATAGCTTTAAATTGAGGGGTGAAAGATATAGGACAGATGTCAGAGGTAGTTTCTTTACTCAGAGAGTAGTAAGGGAATGGAACGCTTTGCCTGCAACGGTAGTAGGTTCGCCAACTTCAGGTACATTTAAGTCGTCATTGGACAAGCATATGGACGTACATGGAATAGTGCAGGTTAGATGGGCTTGAGATCGGTATGACAGGTCGGCACAACATTGAGGGCCGAAGGGCCTGTTCTGTGCTGTAATGTTCTATGTTTTATGTTCTACTGCACCTTGTATTCTGAGCCCTGGTACACATCGACCTGACCTAAAATTGTATCTCTGTCCCTTCATTGTGCCTTAGGCAAAACACTGGGAATCTATCTGTAACCTGCGCAACACTGACACTGACAGCAGTTTCCTGTAAAGATTGTGTGTTGGGTTTCACTGACTTTTCAAGGAAAACTAAGCAACAGACAATAAGTATTGGACTTGTCAGGCACTCATACTTTGTGAACAAATATAAAAATAACGAACCAAACAGTTCCAATCCAAATCTTCGTTTTCCTAACTGATGGGCTGTACAGTATAATTGTGGCTGGGAGTCTTTCCCTGGATGCGTGAATCCTGCAGTCAGCTCCCCTCATGCACAACTAATTGGACTGGGCCTCCTGATAAGGTCATTCAGTAGCTATCAAGCTGCAACGATTCTCAGCAGCAAAACCTATCCCAAGCATCCTTTTTAACGTTTTTAACGTGTATTCATTAATGAGATGTGCCGTCGCTAGCTAACGCAGCAATTACTGCTCATTCCTAATTCCCCTTGTGAAGGGAATGATTTTTACCAACTGCGGACTATATTGTGTGGGTATACTCACGGTGCTGTTAGCAAGGGAGTTCCAAGAGTTTGACCCAGCAACAGTAAAGGAACAAGGATAGCCCCTGTATAGTGCCAGGTTGGGATGGTGTGTGGCTTGGAGGGGGACTTGCAAGCATTGATAGCCTCATGCACCCACTGCCTTTGTCTATCTAGATCGCTGGTTTGGAAGGTGCTGTCGAAGGGACCTTCATGGCTTGTTGCAGATCTTGTTGACAGTACATGCTGCTGTTGTTGTGTATCGGTGGTAGAGGAAATTAATATTTAAGTTGTTAGATGTTAGTTTGCCTTCTGGTCAGTGGTAACCTCCGTAAGAATGTATGAAATAGGAGGTGGAGTATGCCAGCTGCCCAAGTCTGCCCTACCGTTCTGTAGGATCAAGGCTACACCTCTTCTTTCATTTCAGCTCATCTTTGCCCTCGACTTCTCGATATTTCAACAATCTGTTTATCTTCCCTTCAAATGCTTTCAGTGATCTGGTTTCTACTATCTCAGGAGTACAGACTTTCAGATAATCACGACCTCTTGGAGAAGAAATTCCTTTGCATCTCATTCTAAAATGAGTGTAGCCTTAATTTATAATTATGTTCCCTAGTTCAAGATTCTCTCAGCCATGGAAACATCTTCTCAATATCTACCATATAATACCCCCTCAGAAATTTGCATGTTTCAATCAGATCTCCCCTCATTCTTTTAAACTCTAGTGGATAAACCTGTTTAACCTTCTTGTTAAGTCAACACCTTCAATGCAGGAATCTACCCAGTGAATCGGTTTTGAACTGCCTCCAGTACCAGTACAAATTTCCTTAAAAATCGGGACGACTACTGTACATAGTATTCTAAGTGTAGACTTAGCCACACCTGTACAGTTGTAACAAGATTTCCTGGTATTTAAACGTTGGCAGATGTGCAGGTGAACCTCTGCTGAATATGGAAAATCATCTTGGGGCTTGGGATGGGGGTGAGGGGGGACGTGTGGGGGCAAGTGTAGCACTTCCTGCGGTTGCAGGGGAAGGTGCCGGGTGTGGTGGGGTTGGAGGGGAGTGTGGAGCGAACAGGGGAGTCATGGAGAGAGTGGTCTCTCCGGAAAGCAGACAAGGGTGGGGATGGAAAAATATCTTGGGTGGTGGGGTCGGATTGTAGATGGCGGAAGTGTCGGAGGATGATGTGTTGTATCCGGAGATTGGTGGGGTGGTGTGTGAGAACGAGGGGGATCCTCTTTGGGCGGTCGTGGCGGGGGTGGGGTGTGAGGGATGTGTTGCGGGAAATGCGGGAGACGCGGTCAAGGGCGTTCTCAAACACTGTGGTGGGAAAGTTGCGGTCCTTGAAGAACTTGGACATCTGGGATGTGCGGGAGTGGAATGCCTCATCGTGGGAGCAGATGTGGCGGAGGTGGAGGAATTGGGAATAGGGGATGGAATTTTTGCAGGAGGGTGGGTGCGAGAGGTGTATTCTCGGTAGCTGTGGGAGTTGGTGAGCTTGAAATGGACATCAGTTACAAGCTGGTTGCCTGAGATGGAGACTGAGAGGCCCAGGAAGGTGAGGGATGTGTTGGAGATGGCCCAGGTGAACTTGAGGCTGGGGTGGAAGGTGTTGGTGAAGTGGATGAACTGTTCGAGCTCCTCTGGGGAGCAAGAGGCGGCGCTGATACAGTCATCAATGTAACGGAGGAAGAGGTGGGGTTTGCGGCCCATGCGGGTGCCCATGGCCACCTCCTTTGTCTGTAGGAAGTGGGAGGAATTGAAAGAGAAGTTGTTGAGGGTGAGGACGAGTTCGGCTGGGCAGACGAGGGTGTCGCTGGAGGGGGACTGGTCAGGCCTGCAGGACAGGAAGAAGCGGAGGGTCTTGAGGCCACCTGCATGCGGAATACAGGTGTATAGGGACTGGACGTCCATGGTGAAAATGAGGTGTTGGGGGCCAGGGAATTGGAAGTTCTGGAGGAGGTGGAGGGCGTGGGTGGTGTCACGGACGTAGGTAGGGAGTTTCCTGAACATAGGGGAGAAAATGGAGTCCAGATAGGTGGAGGTGAGTTCGGTGGGGCAGGAACAGGCTGAGTCAATGGTTCGACCAGGGCAGGCAGGTTTGTGGATTTTGGGAAGGAGATAGAAACAGGCCGTGTGGGTTTTGGGGAATAATGAGGTTGGAGGCTGTGGGTGGGAGGTCCCCTGAGGTGATGAGGTCATGAATGGTGTTGGAGATGATGGTTTGGTGCTCGGGTGTGGGGTCATGATCGAGGGGACGGTAGGAGGTGGTGTCGGAGAGTTGGCGTTTGGCCTCAGCGATGTAGAAGTCAGTGCGCCGTTCTACCACTGCGCCACCCTTGTCTGCGGGTTTGATGGTGAGGTTGGAGTGGAGGGCTGCCCGTTCTGTGGGGGAGAGGTTGAACTGGGTGATAGGTTTGGAGAGGTTGAGGTGGTTAATGTCTCGACGGCAGTTGGAGATGAAGAGATCAAGGGAGGGTAGGAGGCCTAGGGGTGGTGTCCAGGAGGAGGACTTGTTTTGGAAGCAGGTGAAAGGGTCTGTGGAGGGAGGGTTAGGCTCCCGGTTGAAGAAGTAAGCGTGGAGGCGAACGCGGTGGAAAAACAGCTCGATGTCCAAACGTGACTGGTATTCGTTGATGTATGGTTGTAGGGGGACAAAGATGAGCCCCTTGCTTAGGACTGACCGTTCGTCCTCAGTCAGTGGGAGGTCTGGGGGGATGGTGAAGATTCGGCAGGGCTCAGTGTGGCTGTCTGCTCTGGGGTGGCTGGCTGTGGAGGCTGTGGGCGGAGCGATGAGTTTGTCGGCTGTGGGTGGGGTTCTGTCTGCGTCGGCCGATATGGGTCAATGCTGGCAAATGGGACTAGTTTAATTTAGAATTTCTGGTCAGCATGGATGAGTTGAACTGAAAGCTCTGTTTCCATGTTGTACAGCTGTATGACTCTATGGCACAATTTAGTTTGCCTTCTTAACACCTTTTTGCAAATGGGTACTACTTTTTTGTCTTTGATGCACAAGAGCACCAGACCCCTCTCTGTTGACGTGTTTTGGAGTCTTTCATAATTGAAATCAGAGTCTATCTTTTGATGCTTCCTATCAAGGTGATAATCGGATACGTTTCCTACACTAAATTCCACCTGCCATATTTTTGGTCAAAGTCTGAAATCACACAACACCAGGTTATGTTCCAACAGGTTTATTTGAAAATGCAAGCTTTCAGAGCCTCAGTCCTTCCTCAGATGTCGGTGACAGAGTTAGTATCAGACACGGAATTTATACGTAAAAGATCAAAGATTCACACCATTGCTGAGGATGTACTAAACAAACTCAAGATGTTAAATCTTTAATCACTTCGAAGATTTTAGTTGATAAATATGCATATGTAAATCTCCAAGTTCCTATCCAGTCACAGTCCTGAGAGAACTGAAGGTTTTATCAGCGAAAAGAAGTGAACAATTTGGATTTTCAGATACATTTTATTTTGTTCAAAAAGCACAGTTTATAGACAGTCAGTCAATGTGGCAGTTAATAAATTCCTACTTTAGGAATAAAATCAGTCTGACTCCCAACGAAAACACAAACAGATTCTAAACAAGGCCTCACACCTAACATGCATTGCCTGACCTAAAATGTCACTTCTTTACACTGATAAGATCTTTAGTTCTCTCAGGACCGTGACTCGAAAAGAATTTGCAGATTTACATATACGTACTAATCAATTAAAACTTTCTAACTAACTAAAGATTTAACAGCATCTTAGGTTTGTTTAGTACATCCACATCAATGGTGTGAACCTTTGATCTTTTATAAATTTTGTGTCTGATACCACCTTTCTCAGTTACACCTTAAGAAAGAGCGAGGCTCCGAAAGCTTGTATTTTCAAATAAACCAGTTGGACTAAAACACGGTGTCATGCGACTTCTGACCTTGTCCACCCTAGTCCAACACTTGCACCTCTACATCATAATTTTGATCATTCAGCCAACCTGTCTATATCCCCTTGCAGATTCCTTCTGTCCTCATCACAGCATGCTGTCCCACCTATTTTTATATCGTTAGTAAACTTGGATGCATTACACACTGCACCCTCCTGAAAATCATTAATATAAATATTAAATAAATTACATTCTAGGACTTATCCCTGTGGCATTCCACTAGTTAGGTCTTTACAACCTGAAAAAGACTTTCTGTCTTCTGTGTGCTAACCAATCCTGAATCCATGTTAATACTTCTATGTTGTGGAATGTGTATGTCGTAGAATATTTATTGGCTGGCATTTGCATGTTGTAAATGTTGCTTCACATTTGTTGGCCCAAACTATTAATCCCAACCTGTTTCGTCTGTCAGGGGATACTCAGCAGGGACAGCAGCTGCCGTGGGTCAACTGACTGGAAGTAGGAAGCCAATTACTTGGGCTATATTAGCCATTTTGCCACTGTTAGAACATCTCTGTCATTTGGGGAGTCTTTGCGCAGCATCAAGGCAGTGTCCCAGAGGCTTTATGGTTAGGGCCATTCTTCCCAGAGGCTTCATGGCACAAGGAAAGGTAACTTCTTTCCAGAAGCAGAGTTCCTAACCATGCGACTGGAGGTGGTCATGCCTCTGCTCACCAGGGTCTGCTTCTCTACCTGGCCCCAGTACAATGAAATATTGTATTGAACCCCCTTTGTGGATGCCTCAATTTGGAGCTGCCGTTGCAGCCTTGTTCTCAGTTTTTTTCACTGATTTCTGTTACAGCGTGAGGATCTGTAACCATGATAATTTTATATTATTTTCTGTTTACTTTCTAAAAAAACTAATATATCCTACTTAACTCCTGCAGACTTTACCTTCCACGGAAATTTTCTCAATGCAATATAGAGGATTACGAGGAATTTTTGAACAGTGGTGGTGGTCACTGTCTCTTCAATAAGCCTACCCGCGTACGTATCAGGAATTGCATGCTTCAGTTTGCTGTGGTCCATTTTCGTTATCTCATCTTTTCCTAATAAAGTTTTAGTTATATATCATGTTATGCTATGTAGGCAATAATTTGGTCTATAAGCATTTCCTTACTTGTTTTAGTTCTCCAAGAATACAGTAAAAGGTACGGAGAATTACAGTTATTTATATTTGAAGTTTGAGTGTCTGGTGGAATGGCTGTGTGACGATATTATTGTCCTTCAGTAGTGGCAGAGCCAAGCAACAAGAAGGCTTGTGGATATTAGAAATGGCACTATGAGGAAACAACAAGGATGTTGCACTGTTCCTCTTTGACAAAACAGATACTTTGAAGTAACCTATGAAAAGTATCAACATTAAGATTACAGATAAATCATTTTTATGAGGAGTTTTGAATCATGACAGACCAAAACTGAACTCTGGGAATAAAAAGGGAAGCTGGTCAGAAGCTGATGAAGAGCCACTTGACCCAAAGGTGATCATTTGAGAATCAGTTAGCAGGAAGCCCATTGAGGTGAATGTGTAAATGGGTTCAAAGTATTTTTGGAGGAAGAGGAACTTGAGGGATATGCAGGAAAGGTTGTTTCATCTATAAGAAAATATCAGGCCAATGGATTATAATCTTTCCAGCTCCTTAAAATTTTTACTGCTGCATATTGCTTATGTAAGGTTTAGGAAACAATGAACTGAAAAATTCCCTTAATCAGCCCTACCCTTTCTCTGGTCATTCTCTGATTCCTCACGTACGTGTAAAAAGCCTTGGAGTTTTCCTTGATCCTATCCGCCAAGGTTTTGTCATGCCCCCTTATAGCTCTCCTAAGCCCTTCATCTCTTTCTTGGATAACTTGTAAGGAGTGAAGAAAGGACTTAGGAGAGCTATAAGAGAACATGAGAAAACCTTGGTGGATAGGCTCAAGGAAAACTCCAAGGCTTTTTACACGTATGTGAGGAATAAGAAAATGACCAGAGAAAGGGTAGGGCTGATTAAGCATTGTAAAGGGAATTTGTGCACAGAGCCGAAAGATATAGCAGAGGTCCTTAATGAATACTTTTCTTCAGTATTCACAACTGAGAGGGACCTAATTGTAGAGGAGAACAGTGTGAAACAGGCTGGTAGGCTAGAGGATGTTGCTGTTAGTAAGGAAGATGTGCTCGGAATTTTGAGGAATTTGAAGATAGTTAAGTCTCCCTGACCTGATGGGATTTATCCAAGGATTCTACGGGAACTGAGGGAAGAGATCGCAGGGTGATGATCTTTTGGTGATGATCTTTATGTCCTCACTGTCCACGGGTATAGTGCCAGAAGATCGGAGAGAGGCAAACATCATTCCCTTGTTCAAAAAAGGAAATAACGATAACCCTGGAAATTACAGGCCAGTGAGTCTTACATCAGTGATAATAAAGTGTGAAGCTGGATGAACACAGCAGGCTAAGCAGCATCTCAGGAGCTCCTGAGTTGCTGCTTGGCCTGCTGTGTTTATCCAGCTTCACACTTTATTATCTTGGATTCTCCAGCATCTGCAGTTCCCATTATCTCTAGTCTTACATCAGTAGTGGGCAAATTATTGGAAAAGGCTCTGAGAGATAGGATTTATGATCACTTGGATAGGCACAGTTTGATTTGTGATAGTCAGCATGGATTTGTGAGGGGTAGCTCATGCCTCACAAACCTTATTGAATTCTTTGAAGAGGTGACAAAACACATGGGTGAAGGTAGAGCAGTGGATGTGGTATACATGGATTTAAGTAAGGCGTTTGATAATGTTCCCCATGGTAGGCTCATGTAGAAGGTAAGGAAGCATGGGTTAGGGGGAAATGTGGCAGGTTGGATTCAGAATTGGCTGACCATTAGAAGACAAAGGGTGGCAGTGGACGGAAAATATTCAACATGGTGCTCAGTTATGAGTGGTGTACCACTCTGTTTGTGATTTTTGTAAATGATTTGGATGAAGGAGCGGAAGGATGGATTAGTAAGTTCGCGGACGATACGAAGATGGGTCAAGTTGTAGATAGTGCAGAGGGCTGTTCTAGGTTACAAAGGGACATTGATAGAATGCAGAGCTGGGCAGAGAAGTGGCAGATGGAGTTTAACCCTGAAAAGTGTGGGGTGATTCATTTTTGAAACAAAAACACTTGAAAGCAGAATACAGGGTTAACAGAAAGATTCTTGGCAGTGTGGAGGAGCAGGGGGATCTTGGGGCTCATGTTCACAGTTCCCTGAAAGCTGCCACCCAGGTGGATAGAGTTGTTAAGAAGGTGTATGGTGTGTTAGCTTTCATTAATAGGGGGATTGAGTTCAAGAGCCGTGAAGTTCTGCTCCGGCTGTACAAAAGCCTGGTTCGGCCACGTCTGGAGTATTGTGTCCACTTCTGGTCGCCTTATTACAGGAAAGATGTATAAGTAAGGTGCAAGAAGATTTGCCAGGATGTTGCCTGGGATGTAGGGAAGGTCTTATGAGGAAAAGTTGAGATAGGGAGAGCTTTTCTCTTTAGAACAACGAAAGATGAGAGGTGATTTGATAGAGATGTACAAAATGATCAGATGTATAGATACAGCAGACAGCCAGTGATATTTTCCTAGGGCGTAAGTAGCTATTATGAGGGGGCATAGATTTAAAGTGAGTGGAGGTAGATATAGGGGAGACGTCAGAGGTAGATTCCTTACGCAGAGAGTGTTTGGGGCGTGGAACGCATTGCCAGAGCGGGCAGTGGAGTCGGCCTCATTAGGGGCATTTAAACGGTTATTAGATAGGCATATGGATGATAGTATAAGGTAGGCGTGGAGGTTAGATAGACCTTAGGATTAGGGTAAAAATTCAGTACCACATCATGGCCCGAAGAGCCTGTACTTGTTCCACATTCTTTGTTCTACATTGAAAAGATTTATTGGGAATTTGCAGTTCTTCTGAATTTCTTTGTTGGAATTATTTACAGAAACCCCAAGAAGTGAAGCAGAAATGCCCAGTACTTTAGAATTGTCATTTAAGAATTGCAACAAAATTTACTGCTAGGAACCCACTTGAAATCAAATCAGGAGAGCTAACTCCTCTGAATTATTTCCACAAAATTATTAATTCATGTTAAAAATAGTAGAACATGTAGCACGAAGGTACTTCATACCAGGGTGCTATATTGAGGAGGCAGTTTTGTCTGGTACACCCAAGGTTTGCTGTTATTTTCCCTGCATGTTAAATTGTCCAGTACTTTGGAATAATTGGCAGGATTTCTGCTGTTATTTATAGTTAAATCTTCAAACGATGCAGTTTTGCAACATTAATGTCCAAATATAAATTCTTCAGTTTTGTAGAACTAGGTGGGTGTCATTGACTCATTTAAACTATAACATCATGGGTTAGTTCCAGCAGAGAAAAGAGTTTAGCCTGTCATTTCAGTGTTAATTCTCTGAAGGTCTATTTCACCTAAGGCCATTCTGCTGCCTTCTCCCTGTTGTCCTGTAATGCTTCACTTTCAAATAATAATACAATCTCGTCTTCACTGTCTGGGTATGCCTGAAGTATACTGTCAGAAAGTGTATTACAGATGTTAACCATGTGCTGTGCAAAGATTTTCCCATATTTTTTACAGTGTCATCTTTTGTCAATTACCATTAATATTTTCTCTCTGATTCATATTCCATCTACCAGTGGGAAGAATCTCATCCTGTTTAAGCTTTTCAGACCATCTCTGACTTAACACAGACGCTGCAAATCCACACTGAAAGAGAAGAGTGATAGCACTGGAGAGGGTGCAGAGGAGATTTACCGGGATGTTGCCGGGTATGGAGAATTTCAGTGGTGAAGAGAGATTGGACAGTCTATGATTGTTTTCTTTGGAGCAGAAGAGACTGAGCGGAGACATAATTGTGATGTGTAAGATTATGAGGGGCATATTCACAATAGACAAGAAGAAACTTCTCCCCTTGGTGGAGAGATCAATGACCAGAGGGCTTAGATTTAAGGTAAGGGCCAGGAGGTTTAGAGGGCATGTATGGAAACTTTTTTTGCATCCAGATTGTGCTGGGGATCCGGAACACACTGCCTGCAAACATGGTAGAGGCAGAAACCCTCATAACATTGAAAAGGTATTTAGATGCACATTTCCAATGCCAAGGCAAATAAAAGGCTCAAGGTAAAATGCTGGAAAATGGGATTAGAATAGTTAGGTGTGTGTTTTTGACTGGCACAGAGTGAGCTGAAAGGCCTTTTTTCTGTGCTGCACACAGCTGTGACCCTAAAGAGTCCAGACAAATTTCTCCAATCAATCCCCATTTCTGGATGTATTCTCATGAATCCTTTCTATACCCTTTCGAATGCATTCATGTCCTTCTTACAGCAAGGTGGCCAGACCTGAATGAAATACTCAAGTTGAGGCCGAGCCAGTATATGATACAGATTTAACAAAACATTCCTGCTTTCCAAAGTAGCTGGGCATCACTGGTCTTCTCCTTATTTCTTCTGAGGGCAAGTGCCAGTAAATGCTACTGGCTGTGCTACCTGCACTTGCATATCTCCAATGTCTCACCAGGTAGTGCCACGATGTGCAGTAGAGGTCAGCAAAATGTGCCTGTCTGTGCCGGTGGAGAGTTCGCCGAATAATGTGATAGTTTTTGTTTTGGATGGTGTGACACCATGTGAGTTTTCCAGGATGGATTAATGACTAATTGTCCATCGTCTAATGCTGGTCCGAGTGCAGATAAATAATTAAAGTGGTCCTACAACTAATGATTCTGTTCTGTCCTTGTCGAGAAGCTTCCAATGGCCTGTCTGTTTCCATGAACAGCTGGCTGAGTTCCTAATCAAAGTCACAATCCAAATTTGCCAATAGGAGGCAAAATCTGGAGTGTGATTACTTGACCTCCAATGACCTGCTGGTCACAGTAGAGAGAAATTTATAGAGATCACTGTCTACTTTGTCACCTGTATTTCATTTGTGGTCTAGGAAACCAAAAAATAACTTTATATAAAAGCTTTGTAAAAATATACTGTTTGTTGAAACTTTTAGTTTTGTACCGATCATGACATTAGAATATCAAGTGAAACTTTTTTATATTTTATGGGAGGGCATGTTGATTGTTGGCGAGTGGATTCTGATTGGTAGAGGCATTTCTATGAAGAATGTTCCAGTTAGATGTTAACTGACAAAATCATTGTAATATTTAGAACAGCTAGGTTGACACCAATTGGTCAAGGGATTGCCTTGATGATTGAACCAGAGAATGACTGTCCACTATCTTTCTCATTTGGAACAGATTTTGCAGTCCATGGTGAAGGATGAGATTTCTGAATACTTGGAAGTGCACGGTAAAATAGGACAAAGCAAGCATAGTTTCATCAAGGGGAGGTCTTGCCTGGCAAATCTGTTAGAATTCTTTGAGGAAATAATGAGCAGAATAGACCAAGGAGAGTCAATGGATGTTATCTACCTTGACCTCCAGAAGGCCTTTGAAAAGATGGTTGCTGAGTAAGATACGGGCCCATGGTGTTAGAGGCAAGGTACTCTCGTGGATAGAAGATTGACTGTCTGTCAGAAAGCTGAGGGTGGAATAAAAGGGTTTTTCTCAGGATAGCAGCCGTTGATTAGTGATGTTCCACAAGGGTTAGTTTTGGAACCATGACTTCTCACTTTATGCATTAATGATCTACGTGAAGGAACTGAGGGCATTCTGGTTAAGTTTGTAGATGATACAAAGATAGGTGGAGGGACAGGTAGTATTGAAGAGGCAGGGAGGCTGCAGAAGGATTTAAACAGGCTAGGAGAGTGGGCAAAGACGTTGCAGATGGAATACTGTGTGGGAAAGTGTGAGGTCATGTATTTTGGTAAGAAGAATAGTTTGTTTTCTAAATGGGGAAACAATTCAGAAATCTGAAGTTCAAAGGGACGTGGGAGTCCTAGTCCAGGATTTGCTTAAGGTAAACTTGACGTTTTAGTCGGTAGTTAGGAAGGTAAATACAATGTTGGCAATTATTTTGAGTGAATTAGAATATAAAAGTAGGGATGTACTTCTGAGGCTTTATAAGGCTCTAGTCAGACCACACATAGAATATTGTGTATAGAATATTGAAGGGTCTAGGCCCGAAACGTCAGCTTTTGTGCTCCTGAGATGCTGCTTGGCCTGCTGTGCTCATCCAGCCTCACATTTTATTATCTTGGATTCTCCAGCATCTGCAGTTCCTATTATCTCTGATAGAATATTGTGAGCAGTTTTGGGTCCCATACCTCAGGAAGAATGTATTGGCCCTGGAGTGGGTCCAGAGGAGGTTCATGAGAATGTTCCTAGGAACAAAAAGCTTAACATATGTGGAATATTTGATGACTCTGGGTCTATACTCGATGGATATTAAAAGGATGAGGGGGTATCTAATTGGAACTTACAGAATACTGAATGGCCTTGATGGAGTGCACAGTGGAAACATGCTTCCATTGGCAGGTGAGACCATGACCCTAGGACGCAGCCTTAGAATAAAGGGAAGACCCTTTAGAATGGAAATGTGGAAAAACTTCTTCAGCCAGAGAGTGGTCAGTCTATGGAATTCATTGCCATGGAAGGCTGTGGAAGCCAGGTCATTGAATATATTTAAGACAGCGATTGATAGGTTCTTGATGATCAAGGGGATCAAAGGTAGCAGGGAGAAAGTGGGAAAATGGGATTGAGAAACACATCAGCCATGGCTGAATGGCAGAGCAGACTTGAAGAGCCAAATTTCTGCTCCTCTGTGTTATGGTCTGACACACTCGGGGTATCTGTGTGTGTGATGTTGCAAAGGAAAGGGCACTGGGTATCAATATATGCAACTTCCAGTACATACAAGTGAGCCATCGTACCGACCTGACTATGCTTGTTTCAATTGAATAATATACACACAGGCATTCTTGACCAATCACAGTTAAGCTGCCTGCATTTTTTAAAAAAACCTACGCTGCTAAACTTTCAGTCATCATTTAACCGTGCATTCTCCATGATGATTCTTTTAACACTCAAAGTTCATTTGCTAATCAATCAGCATATATATCTCGTAAAATTACTGCTACTGTTACTTTGGTATTCTTTTGAATTGTCCTTAAGAGTACATAAAAACAGAGAAACATAGAAGTTAGGAGCAGAAGGAGACAGTTCGGCCCTTTGAGCCTGCTCTGCCATTCTTCACAATCCTTGGCTGATTGTCCAACTCAGTAGCCTAATTCTGCTTTCTCCCCATAACTTTCGATCCCATGCGCCCCAAGTGCTATATCTAATTGCCTCTTGAATACATTCAGTGCTTTGCCATCAACTACTTCCGGTGGTATGAAATCCACAGGCTCACCACTCTTTGCATGAGGAAATGACTCCTCATACCATACCACTGGTTCTGGACACACCCACCATAGGGAACATCCTCCCAGCATTTACCTTATCCAGTCCTGTTAGAATTTTATAAGTCTCTATGAAATCCTGCCCCTCATTCGTATGAACTCTAGCGAAAACAGGCCCAACCTAGTCAATCTCTGCTCATACATCAGTCCCGCCATCCCCAGAATCAGTCTGGTAAACAAGAGCAAGAGCATCCTTCCTCAGAAAAGAAGACCAAACTGCACACAATTTTCTAGGCAGGGCTGAAAGCTTTGATAAAATGAGATAACAGGGTGTAGAGCTGGATGAACACAGCAGACCAAGCAATATCAGAGGAGCAGGAAAGGTGACGTTTCGGATTAAGACCCTTCTTCAGAAATGGTAAAATTGATAAAATGAGATTTATTTTTCAGCAATGCTAAGTTCTGTAGTACCAGAAAGAATTTTCCATAATTTCGAAAAAAAAACTTTTGTTAAAGATGAGAGAAGACTGTATGATGATGCAGATGGTAACTTCTGTTTGAAACAAAGATCTAAACCCATTATAATGGGCTTCCATCAGTATTACAGTCAGTAATTCTCCAGTAAATAGAGTAAAATATTTAGTCTAATCATTATGATATAACTTGATGAGGAGATGCAGTGTGATTTTTAACAACGATCTTCTCTTATTAATGCAGCTTTTTGATCCTCCTGAGTGTGGCAATGGATTTGTAGAGGCAGGGGAAGAATGTGACTGTGGTTCAAAAGCTGTAAGTAACAATATTAGAACATGTTTCTACTTCATGGAATCTATCAGTCAGTATGGTGAGTAACTAATTTTGAACTGAAACTTGAAATAAGGATTTATTAATGGAGATTGAGTATTTGAAATCTTTCAAGCTAGTCCAATGCTATCACTGATAGGGAATATTCCTGAGTAGAGCTTTTGTACAGTAGCGAGAGTCAAAGTGCAATACAGCAGTAGTAAAAAGGGATGTAATAGTTTAGGGGCACAGAAGGGGGTTTTTGTTGCTACATACGGGTCTCCAGGATGGTTTGTTGCCTCCCTGGTGCCAGGGTCAAGAATTTCTCTGAGCAGGCAAAGATTTTCTGGAGGGAGAGGAGAGCAACCATAGGTTGTGGTACATATTGATATTGATGACATAGACAGAACAATGATGAGGTTCTGCAAAGGGCATTCAGGACATTAGGTAGGAGTGTGCAAAGCAGGATCTCTAGGGTCATGATCTCAGGATTAAACCTGTACCATGTGTCAGTGAGGCTAGGAATAGGAAGATCGTAACAAATAGACCCATCCGTGGCTGAAGAGCAGGTGTAGGAGGAAGGGCTTCAGGAATGTGGATAATTGCATGGCTTCCAGAGCAGATGGGGCTGTACATGAAAGACAGGATGCACCCAAACTGGAAGGTTACCAGTGTCCCTGGCACGGAGATTTGATAGTGTCACTGAGAAGGGTTTTAAGTAGTGTGCAGGGGTTGGGAACCAGAGCAGTAGGTCAACAAGTGAAATAACTGAGGAGGGGTTTAGAGGCTGAAGCTGGTAAGACTAAGCAGGAGACCACACAGGGATAACCTACTGATCACGGTGGGACTGACGGTCAGAAGTGGATTTTTTTTAACATGAAGAGTATGACAGGTAAGGCTGATCAATCTGTCCTGAGCCTGGATTAGTGCACATAATTATGGTGCTGTAGTTGCTATAGAAACTTTGTTGAGAAGAGGGCAAAACTGACAGATTACTGCTTCTGGATTTAGATGTTTAGTTGAGATAGACAGGGATGTAAAAGAAGTTAGGGGGTTGCGTTACTGATGAGTGAGAATATCACAGCTGTACTGAGGGAGAACACCTTGAGGGGTCATTCAGCGAGACCATTTGGGTAGGGCGCAGGAATAAGGAGGCTGCTATCACTTTGATGGAGTTGTATTGCAGGCCTTCCAACATTCAGCTGGTGATAGAAGAATGGCAATGTGGACAAATTATGGAAAGTTGTAAAACAAAAAGAGTTCTTGTTGTGGGTGATTTTAACTTCCCCCATATTGGCTAGGACTCCCTTAGCACTAGGGGTTTGTTTAGAGTGTCTTTTAGGTGAGTCCACAAGGGTTTCTTGAAGCAATACGTAAACTGGCCAGTTGGGAAGGGGCCATACTAGACCGGGTGTTGGGGAATGAGCCTGGCCAGTTGGTCAAAATTTCAGTGGGGGAGCATTTCAGGAACAGTGATCATAATTCTGTAAGTTTTAAGTAACTTTTGGATAAAGAGATTCTCAGGATTGCTTGTATGCCTGGAAAAACAGAGGTGCTTCAGCAACCCGAAACAAGTAACACGTCCTACAGTTGAAGAATGTACGGCACCCATTCTTCAAGTCCCCAACCTTGTGATCTCTAACTCACCTCAGTCTCTATCTCCACCACCTCCTGATGCCGAACTAACCTCTAAACTCCAATTCTGATCTTTCCACATCCACCCTGTAACTCCCCATACCCAGATCTCCAACAACCCCATCTCCCCAAACTCAATGTCTCCCAACTCACCAGTGACCTACTGCACAGCCACTAATTCCACCCTCTTCTCAAATCTCTGCTCCTCAATCTCCTACTTATATGGAATCCTGTCATATATTCCTTTCCTGCCTGATAGGCAAATAACTAGATGTTCAGTTTGGCTGTGAACTAACAAACATGCTCGAACAAATTACAAATACCTTGTGAATAATTTTAGTGGGACATTAGATGAACCATTATACTTCCAAGCTTATAATAGTATAGAACTTGAAAGTTGCAGAAAAAGTACATTTTGTCAAAGTTTTTTTGTCTTACATGCATAAGCATAATGCACAAGGAATGCCAAAATAAAGAGAAAACGCCAAACGTACTATAAGAAAGTAAAATGTGAGGCTGGATGAACACAGCAGGCCAAGCAGCATCTCAGGAGCACAAAAGCTGACGTTTCGGGCCTAGACCCTTCATCAGAGAGGGGGATGGGGGGAGGGAACTGGAATAAATAGGGAGAGAGGGGGAGGCGGACCGAAGATGGAGAGTAAAGAAGATAGGTGGAGAGGGTGTAGGTGGGGAGGTAGGGAGGGGATAGGTCAGTCCAGGGAAGACGGACAGGTCAAGGAGGTGGGATGAGGTTAGTAGGTAGCTGGGGGTGCGGCTTGGGGTGGGAGGAAGGGATGGGTGAGAGGAAGAACCGGTTAGGGAGGCAGAGACAGGTTTGACTGGTTTTGGGATGCAGTGGGTGGGGGGGAAGAGCTGGGCTGGTTGTGTGGTGCAGTGGGAGGAGGGGATGAACTGGGCTGGTTTAGGGATGCAGTAGGGGAAGGGGAGATTTTGAAACTGGTGAAGTCCACATTGATACCATATGGCTGCAGGGTTCCCAGGCGGAATATGAGTTGCTGTTCCTGCAACCTTCGGGTGGCATCATTGTGGCAGTGCAGGAGGCCCATGATGGACATGTCATCAAGAGAATGGGAGGGGGAGTGGAAATGGTTTGCGACTGGGAGGTGCAGTTGTTTGTTGCGAACTGAGCGGAGGTGTTCTGCAGAGCGGTCCCCAAGCCTCCGCTTGGTTTCCCCAATGTAGAGGAAGCCGCACCGGGTACAGTGGATGCAGTATACCACATTGGCAGATGTGCAGGTGAACCTCTGCTTAATGTGGAATGTCATCTTGGGGCCTGGGATGGGGGTGAGGGAGGAGGTGTGGGGACAAGTGTAGCATTTCCTGCGGTTGCAGGGGAAGCTGTCGGGTGTGGTGGGGTTGGAGGGCAGTGTGGAGCGAACTCTGGTACTATAAGAAAGTCTTGATTGGTTCACAAGTAGATTATGATTGCCTTTACATTGCCATGGAGAATGAATCAGTTAATGACAACTGACGGTTAAATGCATAGCTTTGTTTAAATTGTAGGTGCCACCTATTTTGTTGCATCGTAACAGTTGCATGTAGATATTCTTCATGACTGTAAAGAATAGGTCCCTATATATATCAGTACATGCAAGTGAGCCATTCTGTGAACCTGACGTACAATCCTAAATTGGTTGTCAGCATCGCAGTCAGTATATCCAGCAAATATTGTCCAACTTTGAGAGCAAATTAAATGTTATACAGTGAGAGATTGCAACAACTGCCAATGCTGGAGTCAGAGATAATAGTGTGGAGCTGGAGGAACACAATGGGCCAGGCAACATCAGAGGAGCAGGAAAGTTGAAATTTCACGTTGGGACCCTTCTTCAGAAATGGGGAGGGGGAAGGGAGCTCTGAAATAAATAGAGAGGAGGGGAGGAGCTGGGGCAGGTAGGTGGGATGGTGGTAGGTGAGTGCCCCTAGAGGGAGGTGGTGGTCAAGTGGCATTATCACTGGACTGTTAATCCAGAGACCAGGACATCAATCCGGGGACCCAGGTTCAAATCCCACCATGGCCAATGGTGAAATTTAAATTCAATAAAAATATCTGGAATTAAGACTCTAATGATGACCATGAACCCACTGCCGATTGTCAGGGAAAACCCATCTGGTTCACTGGTATCCTTTGGGGAAGGAAACTGCCATCCTTACCTGGTCTGGCCTACATATGACTCCAGACCCATAGCAATGTGATTGACTCTTAAATGGCCTCTGGGCAATTAGGGATGGGCAATAAATGCTGCCTCGCCAGCGACACCCTCATCCTGTGAATGAATAAAGGAAAAAAAGGTACGGAGTGGAGGAAATTAGTCACTGAGGTAGGAGGGGTGGATAGGTGGGAGAGAAGATGGACAGGTTGTGTCAGGTCAAGAAGGTGGTGGATGAAAGGAATGATTTGATGTGGTATGAGGCTGGAGGTGCGGAGATTTTAAAACTGGTGAATTCCATGTTTAGGCCATCGGGCTGTACGCTCTCAAGACAGAATATGAGGTGCTGCTCCTCCAGTTTGCGGGTGATGTCATTGTGACTGGAGGAGGCCCAGGATGGACATGTCACCCAGGGAGTGGGAGGAGGAGTAAAAAAGGTTTTCCAATGGAAGGTCTCGTCGTTTGTTGTGTACAGAGTTCAGATTCTCTACATAACAGTCTCCGAATGTATGTGTGGTCTCACCGATGTAGAGGAAGCCGCATTGGAAGCAGCGGATGCAGTAGACCAAATTGATGGGTGTGCAGGTGAACTCCTGTCTAATGTAGAAGGTTTGTTTTGTGCCTTGAATGGAGGTAAGAGGGGAGATGTAGGGGCAAGTATAGTACTTCCTGCAGTTGCAGGGAAGGGTCCTGGGCTGTGGTGGTGTTACTGGTGAGTGTGGAGTGGACGAGGGAGTTGCGGAGAGCGTGGACCCTATGAAAGGCAGATAGGACTGGAGAGGGAAATATGTCTTTGGTTGTGGGGTCAGATTATAGGTGGCGGAAGTGGTGGAGAATGATACATCAGATGCGGAGGTTGGTGGGGTGACATGCGAGGACAAAGGGAATTCTATCTTTTTTTTGTGGGGATGGGATGTGAGGGCAGAAGTGTGGGAAATGCAAGAAATGTGATTGAGGGGATTTTTGATCACCAGAGAAGGGAAGTTACAGCCTTTGAAGTAGGCGGATATCTGGGATGTTCAGGAGTAGAATGCCCATCTTTGGAGCAAACGCAAAGGAGGCGGAGGAATTGGGAGTAGGGGATCACACTCTTGTAGGAAGTTGGGTGAAAGGAGATGCAGTCTAGGTAGCTGTCAGAGTCTGTGGGCTTGAAGTAGGCACAGTGTTGAGAGTTTTGCAAGTAACTGTCTACATACAAGCAGTAACTTTCTTGTTGTAAACAGTGGAAGGGATATGCTGCTTAATATGAGTCATTGATCTTTGAGACTGTAGTTTACTTACCTGACATCACACAGACAGTGAAACTCATATACGACATGACTCATTTGTATGATAGATAGAATGCCTGTTTGGTTTGACAATAGCATTCTGTGAAATGTGCACGGTGCTTGTGTCATAACTGGCTACAGCAGCGTGACACAGCTAGATTCACTTGTCGTTAAAAATTAATACACAGGATCCAAGCGGCAGCATTTTATCGGTTCATTTCTTGGGGCAATGGCTTAACAATCAAAGTCTATCTACCTTGTTTAAAATTCACACAAAGTTTGGAAATTGACAGGCTGTCTTCATTAATTGATGTAATCTCCATGGCAACTCCTGCACCACTCAATGTCCATTTTCCAATCAATCAACACCTTCCTCACATATTGGTTAAATCCTGCTTTTCTGTTTACTTTGGTATTTCTTGCAGACTGCTTTGATAAATGCAAGACAAAAATCTTTGACAAATGTGCTTTTTTCAGTCATACCTCCATACTTCCTGTACAAAGATCCTTTGCCGCCCCCCACACACACACACACACACACACATATATACAGGGCAGTGTCCCCATGAGCCTTACGGCAATGACATCAGGGGAAACAAACGGTGAAATAAAACGTTTCTAGGATCTTGTTCTTATCACTTTATTAAAACAGAGCTGGTATAGTCAGAAACCTTGTAACAAGAGCTACAGAATCAACTACAGTTTCTAACTTTTGTATAAGACATATCATTAACTACTACATTAACATTTTGACCTATCCATCTCTTCCTTTCTCTTCACTTCTGTCAATTATTCCCTTGCCAGGAGTAACAGGATCACCAGTAGTGTCCCTCTTCTCTTGCCATGGTAGTCTTAGACGCTGAATCATCTAGTGTTATGTTTCCCCACCATGGGTTCACTCCATGTGATGTTGGGTCACTGTGACCCCAGCACTAGACAAGTCAGATCCATAGCGGAACCTGACTTGATGCACTGTCATTTTTATTTTTCTTTATGTTTACCCTGGAGATTCATTTATGCACAAATTTACAAGAAGCTGTACTCTTAACAAAAGAACATATTATTATACAAAATAAAACATAACTATGTTATGATTGAAATTTATTGATACTGTGTGACAAAACAATTTCACTGAATCAGTAATTATTAATCAGTATTCCGGGTAATATATTCTAGATATCTTGTCCAATTATAGTGTAACTAATTGCATATTTGATTTGTCAGTAATTGAGATTTTAGCCTCATGGTTTTGCGACTGAAGTACATAGCATAGGTAGGTCTATTTTAATTTTACTGTACATTTGTTAATAAAAGTGTCAAACAGAAAGCTGAGTGTGTGTGTTCTTTGATAAAAGTAAAAACCAGAACAAGACCATGTCCCTTAGCCCTTTGAGCCTACTTCACTGTTCAAAAAAATCATGTTTGATCTGATTTTAACCTCAGTTCTACATTCCTTCATATCCCTAATAATCTTTCATTCAGTTCATCATGACAGAAAAATGTTAATGAAAGTGAATGATTGAATCATGATAGATGCTGGTTAAACAACTACAGATTGAAAATACATTTCTTTCGGTATTGTGTAGATGGTATTTTCAAATAAAATCAGAGCAGCTGGCAAAAACTGGTGTAATTGTTGCTACACCCATGGCTTGTCAGTGATTTCTACTCGACAGTAATGGTCTGTTACATTTGCATAAAATGCTCACCCTGAATAATAATTATTGATGTGTATGTATTTACAAATTCTGTTTTAAGTTGCCAAGGCATAATGCAAAATTAATTCATATCTGCACAGGAATGTAGCAAGGAGGGAGAAGACTGCTGTGTAAAGTGCACTCTTATGAAAGGAGCCAAATGCAGCAATGGGCTTTGTTGTAAAGAATGTCAGGTAAAAGATTTTATGCCAGTGATTATGTGATTGATCTGTTGGGCAAAATGGCTTTTATAGCCCAAATTTACTTTTGCCAACTAGGGATGGGTGATAAATACGGGTGACTTTCATCATCTGTCTGAGTATTTTACGTCAATAGGAAGTCCTCCTATTTGCATAAATTCCCAAATGTTATGCAAATAAGGAGTATACCTTCTCTTAGATGCTCTGAAAAATAGTGTACAACTGAAGAGCTCAGCCAGACTCAAAACATCAACGTTGTTTCTCTCTCCACAGATTTTGCTCGACCCACTGAATTTCTCCAGCATTCTCCATGTTTATTTCAGATTTCCAGTGTCCAGAGAATTTTGTCTTTAAGCAAACAATGCAAATGGTTAATAAAATGTGAGGCTGGATGAACACAGCAGGCCCAGCAGCACAAAAGCTGACGTTTCGGGCCTAGACCCTTCATCAGAGAGGGGGATGGGGTGAGGGTTCTGGAATAAATAGGGAGAGAGGGGGAGGCAGACCAAAGATGGAGAGAAAAGAAGATAGGTGGAGAGGAGAGTATAGGTGGGGAGGTAGGGAGGAGATAGGTCAGTCCAGGGAAGATGGACAGGTCAAGGAGGTGGGATGAGGTTAGTAGGTAGGAGATGGAGGTGCGGCTTGGGGTGGGAGGAAGGGATGGGTGAGAGGAAGAACAGGTTAGGGAGGCAGAGACAGGTTGGACTGGTTTTGGGATGCAGTGGGTGGAGGGGAAGAGCTGGGCTGGTTGTGTGGTGCAGTGGGGGAGGGGACGAACTGGGCTGATTTTGTGATGCGGTGGGGGTAGGGGAGATTTTGAAGCTGGTGAAGTCCGCATTGATACCATTGGGCTGCAGGGTTCCCAAGTGGAATATGAGTTGCTGTTCCTGCAACCTTCGGGTGGCATCATTGTGGCACTGCAGGAGGCCCATGATGGACATGTGGTCTGAGGAATGGGAGGGTGAGTGGAAATGGTTTGCGACTGGGAGGTGCAGTTGTTTATTGTGAACTGAGCGGAGGTGTTCTGCAAAGCTGTCCCCAAGCCTCCGCTTGGTTTCCCCAATGTAGAGGAAGCCACACCGGGAACAATGGTACAATTTAACCTCAATGCAAATGGTTTACATCCCTTAAAGTTAAACAGATCAAGGATGCTTAACTCAGCAAACTTATCAGCTGCAGTGGGAGAACAATCAGCTAGTATTTTATTTTATCAGAATATAAGATTGACTTCTTGGTTTTCAATGAACGAAGTTCCTATTTATAAAACATGAGAGCCTAATATAAGTAAATTTGTCACGCAAGTTTAATCGTTATTCTTAGTTGCTTATTCGGAAAGATATTTTTGTAAAACTAATGATTTTGAATCCTTGTTTGCTTAAGTGTTCAGGTGCAACTACTTTGAGTTAATTGAGTGCCTTTATGATGAGCACTGTTACTGTTTGAAAGCGCACATGCAGATGCAGGCAGGTTATTTGAATAAAGATCCAGCTGCAGTGAGATACAAAGGTTAGTACATGACAGTTGTGCTTGTTTACAGCTAAAGTAAATTCACTTTTTCGAAGCTTCATTATTTTCTGTAGGTAATGGAGTTTGTTTTGGTATTGAAATCTTTTCAATGTATTAATTTGGTATTCCTCATTCTAACTACAAGTATGGCCCAATAAGTACCATGTTTAGATAAATCATGACTCTAATCCATTTATATTCACTGAGATGTTTTCAAAAACAAGCTCACTCTGGACTAGCTGCTTTGATCTAAATTAGAGAGGTTCCCCACAAATGCTTAATACATTTAATGGTGTTCTGAAGAAGGGCCACTGGACCTGAAACATTAACTCTGATTTCTCTCCACAGATGTACCCAGACCTGCTGAATTTCTCCAGCAATTCCTGTTTTTTTTTTCAGATTTCCTGCAATTGTTTGGGTTTTTTTTGTTTAGATTTGATGCCTTACCTGGACATGAATATGCAATCACCTGAGAAAAACATAACTGCGTGAGAAAACTTGACACAACCCAAGCAGAAATATCTCCTGCTTTTTGGCCTGCTTCCATATTTTGTCTCAAAAATCTCAGGATTCTGCTCTTATTTTGTGGAGTTTGTTAATTTAATATTACATTTCTCAACATGCAAAAAATAACCCTTGTCTAATTAAAATTCAACTTTGGCTATCATTTGTTCCTCTTGCAGTTTCAGCGAAGTGGCTTTGTGTGTCGCGAGGATGTAAATGATTGTGACATTCCCGAGACCTGCACTGGAAATTCTAGTGAGGTGATTTCTTATCATGTATTTAACGTAAAATATATATTACAAAGTGTCCTTAACATTAAAAGGAAAAGAAACTTGCAACTATTGCTAACTTTTGCAACCTCAGGACTTTGCAAATTGTTTTATAGCCATTGAGTTGCTTATAAGATATAGTTGCTGTTATAATGTAGGAAACCTGATAACCAGTTTGAGGACAGCATGTTGTAACAAGCAGAAAGAGATAATGAGCAAGGTAATATTTTTGTGATGTGGATTAAGGGATAAATACTGACCAGGACATCAGAAATAACTTCCCTTTTCTTCCTTGGGAACAGTGCCAATGGGATTTTACATATCCATTAAAGAGAGCAGCCAAGTTACAGTTTAAGAGTGATCTTATCTATAGCAGTGTATCACGCAGTCATTACTGCAGTGGAATGTCAGCCTAGGTTATTGTGCTCCTCATTTGGGCTGGGATTTGAATCCACATCTTTTTACATTTTTCAAATATCAATGTGTGAATTCTTAACATATTTCGATCAACTTTGGACGTCAATATGTTATTATAGTAAGAGCTGAGTTTTGCACAAAAAATGAAATAGTTGTATAGCGATGTTCAGAGATCTTAGTTCAATGGTACTTTTGTTTGTGATACTCTGAGTAGATCAATGATTATGTAATGTTCTGGGCAATCTATTATATTTGTGATTGATCTTCATAATTCCATGAGCCAGCCAAGTGACTGCATTAATGTGGGTGAACTCAATTTTTTTAAAATTGTATAACTTTTATTTGTCTTCCTCATGTGATTCATGCAGACTATTAACAAGTATAATGTGTATAAGTCCAGATCACTTGGTCACATCTGTTGGAGTGCGTTCAGAAAGTAACATATGCTGCAGATGAAAGGGAACCAGTGAATGTATTCTACTTAGATTTGAAAACAGCGTTTGATAAGGTAGCATGTCAAAGATTAATGCGGAGTATAAAAGCTCATAGTTTTAGGGGTAGAGTTTTGGCCTGGATGGAAGATTGGATGGTTAATATGAAGTAGCGTGCAAGTGTAAATGAGTCTAACTGGCAGGTTGACAGGATGTCATGAGAATTGTGCCACAGGAATTGGTGCTGGGACCTCGACTGTTCACCATTGATAAAGGTGACACTGATGAAGGATGGAAGTATGGTTGCCAAATTCTCCTAAAGGAAAGTCATTTCTGAAGAGGACACATGGCGGCTACAAAAGGTTATGAGTAGTTGAAGTGCCTGGGCAAAGATGTGGCAAATGGAATATGATGTGGTAAAATATGAAATTGTCCATTTTGGCCCATGGTGAGAGATTGCAGAGCTCTGAGATGCAGAGGGATCTGGATGTCCTAGTGGTTGAATCACAGAAGGTTAGTATGCAGATACTGTAAGTAATTAAGAAAGCTAATAGAATGTTATCATTTATTGCAAGCGGAGCAGCCTGCAAAAGTTGATGGATTATGCTTCAATGACAGAGACAGGTATGGTTAAATGGAATCCACATCCCTAGCCACCACATAGTAAGATAAATCCTCATCACAGAGATGTGCATTCCATTTAACTGTAACTGTCCTTTGTTCTTAACACTGGTGAGAAGGCATCCACATTGCATGGTATTAGTTACTTTAATTAAGGAAGGGTATAAATACATTTTTCGTAAATGCAGTGTCATTTTAGAGAAGGTTCATTTGAGTGTATTGAGCTGTTTGTCTTAGGAGAAAAGGTTGAACAGACTACATTTGTATCTGCTAATGGTTAGAAAAGTAGGAGGTAACTTATTTGAGGCATATAAATTGTCAGGGCACTTGCTAGAGTAAATATGGAGAAGATTATTCCTCTTATGGGACGATCTAGAATTAGGTGTCCTGTTTAAATTAGGGTCATTGGGATAAACTTTTTTCATTCAGAGGCTCATAAGTCTTAGAAACTCTCTTCCAGAAAAGGTGGTGGGAGCAGTGTCCTTGACTATATTCTAAACAACTGTCAATAGATTCTTGTTAAGCATAGTGGCATAAAACTCTCACTGGAGGAAAGTGGATTTGAGGTGCCAATCAGATCAGCCATGGTCTTACTAAGTGGCACAGCAGGCTTGAGGGACTGAATGGCCTCCCTCTGCTTCTAATTTATATGTCATCCCTCCAAATACTTTGTGTCTCCACTCTAACCTTGTTCTTCTTTTCTAAAGTGTCCACCAAACGTGCATAAAATGGATGGCTACGTCTGTGACACTGATCAGGTACATACCAGAGTTTAACTTCTCCTTCAGCAAACTAGATTTCTCTCGAAAAGGTTATCTTCTCGGGACTTATCTCACTCGATTTCTTTCAGGGACTTTGCTATGGTGGGCGATGTAAAACCAGAGAACGACAATGTAAATACGTGTGGGGAGCGAGTAAGTATAATGTCTACATTGTAAGAAAAGCAAAGCCTTTCATCTTCTGCTTGTTCATCCATCCAGATTTTGACTTTTTATTTGCAGCTTTTATGTCAGTACATTGAATTGTACTGCATGAATTGTCTTATTGGGAAACAAATCATATTCTGTATGCAGAGATCACACAGTGTTTTCTCATATTCTGTATGCAGAGATCACACAGTGTTTTCTCATATTCTGTATGCAGTCACTTTTCACCTTTCACATTGGAATTTATCATTTTACTTGTATGTCTTTCAAAGCATGCAATATTTAAATTTATTTATGCACATTTATTATTCCATCGTCTTTACAGGGCTGCCCCTAGAAGCAATAGGCTCACAGGGATAATGATGGAAACAATCCAAAAACACTTTTAAAACTGAAGATATAACTCTTTAGAATGGGAGTTTTCAAAGGAGTTTTCTTTCATTCATTTCCGAGATGTGGGCATCTCTGACCAGGCCACCGTTTATTGCCTGTTCCTGATTGTTCTGGTGGACATGGTTTGTGAGTTGTTTTCTTGAATCTCAGCAGTCCTTGTTGTATAGAGGCACCCACGTTGCTGTTAAGAAAGAAGTTCCAGGATTTTCACCGGTGACAGTGATGGAATGGCACTTCATTTCCACATCAGGATAGTCATTTTTTTAAAATCATTTTTTAAAGGACTCAGAAGAGAGAACAGCCTGATATGATTTTAAAGGACTCAGAAGAGAGAACAGCTTTGGTTTTCAAAGGAGTAAGACCTAACATCAAATTCTTCCTTGTAGGCTCAGTAACAATATCTATGAAGCCAATATAAGCTGTATCTAGTTGCTGTCATTCAACAGACTACACTTTGTTTAAGACAAGAGCTTTTTCTCATTACATTACCCAATTGGTTTCCCTGCACCACTCTAGACTTGTTAATCCTTACTAGGAAAGAGGATAGTGGTGGTAGCAAAGTCTACCAATAAAAGCTAAATACTGTGCATACTTGAGTTCTGAAATTAAAAACAGAAAATGGTGCAGAATCTCGTCAGATCTGGCAGCATTTCTGGAAATAGAGAAACAGAATTAACAGTTCAAGTCCAAAGCTTCTGTGAAACTGAAGAATTGCTTTGAAGTAAAGTCTTTAGATTCGAAACGTGAACTCTGTTTCTGTCTCCACGGATTCTGCTAGCGATGTTGAGTTTCTCCTTATACTATGAGGAGCTGTGATGAGGATTTATCCTACTATGTGGTGGCTAGGGATGTGGAATCCATTTAACTGCTACCTGTAAAAAGGTGACATCCATAGAAATCTGAATCGTTCTTCAGAGCCACAGCTTGAAGTTGGCTGCTTGTACACTTGGCAGCCAGAAGAACTGAACATTCGAGAACCCTGAAAAAGAGAAACTTGTGGCAAGTTTCAACAGTGCAGAGTCTACAGACCTTGATAGAAAGCATTTCAGACCTGATAAGACTGTGAGCTAGGAACTCCATGAATCTGGAATACCAGTTGTAGTAAGACAGTTACAGACTGCATTAGATGCTGATAATCTGTAGGAGTGGTCCTCAGTCAAGGTTCAGCTGGTGACCAAATGGACTTTGGAGACTCTGTGAATAAAGTTGAAATCCCAAATCAGGTAAAAGCTGGTGAAGCTCCATAACTTAGAAGTAATCGAAGTACTTACAGCTCAGATAGCATTGCTGCCATAAGTGAGTGGTCACCATGAGTCATGACTGCAGGAAGGGAAGTAATTGAAAATGAGATTGCAGAGTTTTATTGTCATCGAGATGGTGGTGGAGGAGTAGGGCTCCTGAGCTGGAGCTCATCCACTCCAACTGCTTTTCTTTTTTCTCTTGCTTTTTATTCTCCTTTCCTTTATTTATTTATTGTCCTTAGCTCAGAAGGCATCAGCAGCAGTGCGTGATCCTAGTGTAGACTCAGGTGACCCCTACCTACTTTTCCTGGGTGAGCACGGGACCTGGCATTGGAATTGGTGGCTGCTACGTCAGCGGAGGCGACAACAGTGAGGTAGGCCCGGCAGTGAAAGATGGCACCTGAGGATCAGCAACTTTGTCTTTAGTTGAGCCCAGCGCTGATGGCAGAAGGGCTTCACAGTGACATTGATGAGAAGGGACCCAGCAGCGAGAGATGCAACTCTGATGTTGGTGGGCCCAGGGCAGGCAGCAGTGAAGCGGTGGTAGACGAGTTTTGGCCCCACAATGAAAGCTGGTGCCTGAAAAGTGGCAGCTTCAACGTTGGTTGGGTCTGGTGTAGATGGTGGTGAGGTGGTGGAAGAGAGATGGCGGCACAGATGTCATTGATGATTAGCTGGCTCAGGACTGATGGACTGTCTTTAAGCGATATCTTTCTTTTTATCTCCTGTTCTTAAGACTCATCAAAATCGCACTAGATCATGGCAACAGTAGAAAAGCTTTTTCTCCATATTTTACTGTTTTTCTCCCTGTAAAATACCCGGGACAATAAAATCATTCATTTGAGTAAATCATTCATCATTCATTCAGACTCGTGAAAGTTACAATGCCAGAAATAAAGTGACAAACACCAAAGTAGAAACCTAAGCAAATGAATGTATAGTCACCACAATCCCACCAGATCATAGGGCTGCTTTCCTTTTAGAAAGAGATGGCTGGTGCTGGTTTAACCTGAGGGTCACCACACCTCCAGGTACTGGGAGAGGCTGAGAAGGAGAATCCTTCATGACAATCTCAACACTTGCAAGAACTGAACCCACACTGTTGGTATTGGTTTGCATTGCAAACCACCCATCCAGCCAACTGAGCTGACAACTTTCATAAACAAATAACCTCCTGCAGAAGAAGAGAATTAGGAGACTATTGAGGTGGCAGCAAAGTTGGGGCATCCATTATTTAACGAGTGATGCAGACAGTGGAACTCATCCAGGCTCAAAAACATGAGAAGCAATGGTGATTTTTAGTAACACTGTATCTAGCAGGAATTATCTACAAAAAAACCTGATAAAGGAACAGGATTCATCTTGTAGAGCCAAGAGTGGGATTCATTCAGTAAAGCCTACAAGCTATAAGAATTGGTTGTTAACTCTGTAGGCAATGAAATTCAATCAGTGAAACTATTAAGGAAACAATAACAGGTGGTGAGACTCATTCGAATAGGCCATATGAAAGGCAGGAGTCCTCCATCTGACTCATAAAAAATGTGAGAAAAGCCTTCAGCACAGCAGTGCATGGCTGTAGCATTGTTATTACAGAACTAAAAGCCTTTAAAGCAAGACAAATAAATAATCATCCTAGGAAGATATGGCAGTAGAAATAATATTGCCAGGAAGATTTAATTTCAGAGATGGTTCAACTGAAACACAAAATTGAATATCTTGGAGAATGCAGTTGTTGATAAATGTAATACCTTCTAAACTGGATAAAATCAGAAGATGAACAAGTTAGTACATTTTCAGTTTCTATTGAGATCACATTAGATGGCATTATAGCCTATCAAAGGACAAAAGAACATAAAAAATTCGAATAATTACTACAAGATTTATAAGGATGGAAAAGCTAAGGTCCAAGAGAAAGGCAAAATATAAAACACAAAGGAAAAGTTTCTTCAAATATTTTTAAAATGTACAGTTAACAAAGTAAGTGCAGGTCCCAGAGAAAATGAGCCTGGAGACTTAGCAATGAACAGTAAGGTGTGACAGGTGAATTGAACAGATATTTTGCATCAGTCTTCGCTAGAAATTATAAAAGTAAACGTCATACATATCAAATATCTTTATATACATACACACAGTCCTAACACAGTTCGGTTCTGCGTAGCAGCATAGCAAGGAAACAAACAAATATTGAAAGATAATAAAATGTGAGGCTGGATGAACACAGCAGGCCAAGCAGCATCTCAGGAGCACAAAAGCTACAGCATCTGCAGTTCCCATTATCTCTGAAACAAATATTGAAGTTTGACTCCATCCAAACAAACCAAAGGCATCTCTTACTTGAACTAAACTATATTTACATGCATTTGAGGCACCAGGAATGTCCAATAACTGAACAGACCCCCATCTAACTTCAGCAGGAAGATCTCAATCTTTCCCTACTGCAACTTGGCGGCAACTGCACCAGTCTTTAGTGCCAGAGACATTCTCGAAGTAACTGTAAATTAGGATTTGAAGGGGACTGAGGAACTTAACAAATCTACAATTGCCAGAGAACAGTTACTAAGTAAATTGTTGGAACTGCGAGCTGACAAGTTGCCAGGCCCTGAGATGTTTCACCTGAAGAGGTCTTAAAAGAAGTAGCCAGTGAAGTAGTTGATGTATTGAATTCAGAGAAGGTTCTTTTAGATTAGAAAATAGCAAATTTAATTTCTTTACTCAAATAGGGAAGTGGTAGAAAGCAGGAAGCTACAGGGTAGTTAGCTTAATATCTGCTATAGGGGAAATGTTAAAAGATATTACAAAAGACCTTATAACAAGGCTCTTGGATAAGTTAAGACCGTAAAATGTTGTAGCTAAGGCAAGCTATTCTATGCGTCACGTCTGTCCCACCATTCCATGAGATCATGGCTGACCAGATAATCCTCAACTCCATTTTCCTGTCTTTTCCCAATAGCCCTTTGATTTTCTTACTGATTAAAATTCTGTCTATCTCAGCCTTGGATATACTTAATGACATGACCTGAACAGCTATCTGAGTTAAAAAGAATCACTATCCTCAGAAAAAATATAACTCCACTTCATCTCTGCATTAAATTTATGACTCCTTATTCTGAATTATGCCCTCTGGGCCCAAATTTTCCCAAAAGCTAAGTAAGGAAAGTTTAAGGTAATCAGGAAAGAACAAGATATATTTTTCAAGAGGAAATTATGTTTAACTAATTTATTGGCAATCTTTAAAGAAGTAACTCATGCTCTTGATAGCAAAGAACCAGTAGATCTATTGTACCTAGATTTCTAAAAGGCATTTGATATCAAATACAGGGGGAATTGAATGCAAAAGTAGGAAGGTTATGTGCATTAACTTTCTGTGATTCATGTGCTAAGACACCCAAATCTCAATGCATCTCAGACCTCTGCGGCTTTGCATCATTTAGACAATAAGGTTTTTTACTGTGGAAAATGAAAGCTCATGGTGTAGGAGGTAAAATATGAAAGCGTGCAATGAATAAAAGAAAAATTTAAAAGTTGGATCTGCCATCTATGGTTAACCAAAAAAATCAAAGATGATGTCACATTCAAAGAAGACATTTCTTTGTGCAAAGATGCATGGCCACTCAGAAGATTTGACAGAATATATAAAACGACAAATAATTACGAAAAATATTAATAAACAGGGAAAATTAGAGTACAGGAGGAAGTTAGTCAAATATGTAAAAATAGATTCAAAATGTTTCTTCAGATATTGAAAAAAGAAGAGTTAACAAAATAAGTATTAGTCCTATAGTATTAGTCCTATAAGGCCCGAAACGTCAGCTTTTGTGCTCCTAAGATGCTGCTTGGCCTGCTGTGTTCATCCAGCGCCACACTTTGTTATCTCGGATTCTCCAGCATCTGCAGTTCCCATTATCTCTGATCACAGTACGAATAAGGAGGTCTTTTTCAGGCGAGTAGGATGTCATGAGTGGCGTGCCACATGAGTTGATTCTGGGGCCTGAACTGTTTACTATTTGCATAAATGACATTGGAGGGATCACAGGTATATCAAAATGTGCTGATTACACAAGAATTGGCAGGAAAGTGAGTTGTGAAGAGAATGTAAGGAGCCTTCAGAGGGATATAGATACTTTAAATGAGTTGACAAAGACAGGCAAATGGAGTACAATGTGAAATTGTCCGTTTTGAAAGGAACAATAAAAAGGAAACATATTATTTAAATGGTGAGAGGTTGCAAAGCTCTGAGAGGCAGAGGGATCTGGATGTTTTTATAAATGAATCACAGAAGGTTTGTTTGAGATACAGCAAGTATTCAAGAAAGCTAATAGAATGTTACGGTGTATAGCAAGGAGAATTGAATGCAAGGGTGAGGAGGCTATGCTGCTGTTAAACAGGGCTTTGGTGAGACTGCACAAACAGGAATTGCTAGAAAAGCAGATCTGGCAGTATTTGTGAAGAGAAATCAGAGAA
Source organism: Stegostoma tigrinum (assembly GCF_030684315.1). Taxonomy (NCBI): domain Eukaryota; kingdom Metazoa; phylum Chordata; class Chondrichthyes; order Orectolobiformes; family Stegostomatidae; genus Stegostoma; species Stegostoma tigrinum. Next base: position 113,560,417 of record NC_081355.1, read on the forward strand.
AACATTTCAGGTCCAGTGATCCTTCCTCAGAATTGATGGTAGGTAGGAAAATAAAAACAAAGTTGCAAGAACAGCTCAATAGGTCTGGCAGCAACCGTGAAGGAAAAAGCAGATTTAACATTTCAGGTCTGGTGACCCTTCCTCAGAAGGGTCTGAGGAAGGGTCACCAGACCCGAATCTTCAACGCTTTTTTCCTTCACAGATTCTGCCAGACCTGCTGAGCTTTTCCAGCAACTTTCTTCTTGTGTCTGATTTACAGCATCTGCAGCACTTTCAGTTTTATGTAGGTCGGAAAATGTTGGTATTTATACAGAAGATAGGCTGAGGAGAGAGGATAAGGAATAAATGATATGTGGGAATAGAGCCCAAAGAGACAGAGGAGCAGTTGGACAGACAAAGGATCAGATAACAATTTGGCTAAGAGGGTGAATAACTGTTAATGAAGACTGACGGTGGCTAACAGTGGGTTTTGTGTAATGGCAAACTATGTGATCGCAAGGCCTGGTTTGTAGGGGTGGGTCCAGGACATCAGAGAGTTCAAGCTCTAAAGTTATTGAACTCAATATTGAGTGCAGAAGGCTGCAGGGTTCCCAAGTGGAAAATGTGGTGTTCTTCCAGCTTACGCTGAGCTTTGCTGGAGCCCTGCAGCAAGCCTGAGACAGAGATATTGGCTACACACCAGGCTTTGTGATCACATCGTCTGCTATTACATACAACGTATTGTTAGCCACTAACAGTCTTCATTAACAGCTATTCACCCTCTTAGCCAGATTTTATTCACTCCTATCTCTGTCCAACTGTTCTGTCTCTTTGGGCTCTACCCCCACCTATGGCTTACTCCTTACCCCCTTCTTCCACCCTGTCGTCTGCATAAAAGCTGACATTTTCCTAGTTACCATCAGTTCTGAGGAGGGTCACTGGACCTGAAATGTTAACTCTGATCTCTCTCCACAGATGTTGCCAGACCTGCTGAGCTTTTCCAGCAGATTCTGTTTTTGTTTCTGATTTACAACACCTACAGTTCTTTTGGTTTTTATTGGTGAGACTGCAGCTGGAGTACTGTGTAGAGTATCTGCCAGTGGGAGGTGGCTCAGGGCATCTGCAATAGCCAGTTGGCTTCCTGGACAGTGTTCCAACTTGTACTTGTATGTGCTGGGAATAAGGGCCCAACACTGAATTCTACCTGAAGCCAAGGGCAGCACCACCCTGTCTCCCTTCAGTAGCCCGAGCAGGGGTTTGTGATCTGTTACTATGACAGATTCCCATCCATAAAGGTACTAGTGGAACTTCCTCACACCAAAGATGACCGCTAAACCTTGCTTCTTTATCTGGGTATACCCGCATTTGGTATCAGCCAAAGTCCGGGGTGCGTATGCTATCGGGCGTTCCTCTCTGTTGGCCACCAGTGAGCCAACACTGCTTAGATTTAGTACAGGGAGGCATTGCATGTCAGCAGTGCTTCTCGCTTTGTATCTTAGAGAGCCAACACCTTAGGTGACGATAGCTGTTTTTCCACTTCCATAAAGACTGCTTCTTGGCTTCACAACCATTTCTAAGGCTGACCCTTCCTCAAAAGCAGTTGTAAGGGTGCCAAGATGAAGATCAGGTTTTGTATGAATTTTCCGTAATAATTCACTAACCCAAGGAAAGACCTTAGCTTCAGTACGGGCGTGGGAGTGGCAGCTCCTTTGGTCACCCTTGCTTTCTCTTTCAACAGATATAGTCCTGCTTTGTTAACTTTGTAACCCAAGTAGGTCACTTGGGATGCTTGGAACACACATTTTTCCTGTCTAGGGTGTAGGCCTGTCTGGGAAAAACATTTAAGCACAATGTCCAAGTTCTTAAGTGCTTTTTTATTTACTAGTGCACAACACACTGGCTGTGACCAGCCAGGTTGGAGTCCATCTTCAACTGAGGAGATTCTAATCTCCTGGTTATATTGGTCAGACCAGGCTTTCCTGCTTGTCCCGGGTTAACAACCCCAATCAAGATCCTTGTAGCCAACCAGGTTTGCCTGGTCTCAGTCACTACAGCCTGTATTCTGTAGAGATTAGATGAGTGACCTATTTGGAACATAGAATCCCTACAGTGTGGAAACAGGCCATTCAGCCCAACAGATCGACACTGCCCCTCTGAAGTGCACCCCACCCAGGCAATTTAGCATGGCCAATCCACCTAGCCAGCAGTCTTTGGACTGTGGGCAGAAACCGTAGCATACAGAGAGAATGTGCAAACTCCACACAGATAGTCGCCTGAGGCTAGAATCAAACCTGGGTCCCTGGTGCTGGGAGGCTGCAGTGCTAATCACTGAGCCATCGTGCTGCCCTGTAAGATCCTGACAGGACTTCATTAGATCAATGTGGAAAGGATATGTCTCATGTGGGATGATCTAGAACTAGAGATCAGAGTTTAAAAATAAGGGGATGCCCATTTAAAACAGAGATGAGGAATTTTCTTTTACTCTTAAAGAGTTGTGACTCTTTGACATTCCCTTCCTGAAAAGACAGCAGATGTAGAATGTTTAAATATTTTTTATGATAGATTTTTTGATTACCGAGGAGATGAAAGACAAAAAGAAAGAAGATATTGTGATTCAGTGGTTAGCACTGCTAACTCAGAGTGCCAATGACCCAGCTTTAGGCGACTGTCTGTGTGGAGTTTGCACATTCTCCCTGTGTCTGTGTGGGTTTTCTCCGGGTGCTCCGGTTTCCTCCCACAGTTCAAAGACGTGCAGGGGAGGTGGATTGAACAAGCTAAATTGCCCATAGTGTCCAAGAATGTGCAGGCTAGATGGGTTAACCACACAAAATGCATGGTTACAGAGATGAGGTGTGTCTGGGTGGGATGCTCTTCAGTAGGGAGGTATGGACTTGATGGGCCAAATAGCCTGTTTCAACACTATAGGGATTCTGTGATTATTGGGCGATTGGCTGTGATCTTATTGAAGGCAGAGTAGGCTCAAAGGGTCAAGTGGCCTGGTCTTATTCCTTGTTCGTATTATAAGAAACAACATACAACTTGCTGGAAAAGCTCAGCAGGTCTGGCAGCACTTGTGAAGAAAAAAATGAGAGTTAACATTTTGGGTCCGGTAACCTTGCCTCAAAACACCTGAGCTAGGATCACCGGACCCAAAAGTTCTGAGAAGTGCTGAGGAAGAGTCACTGGATCCAAAACTTTAACTGTGATTATTTTCTTTGCAGATGCTGCCAAACCTGCTGAGCTTTTCCAGCAACTTTGTTTTTGTTCCTGATTTACAGCATCTGCAGTTGTTTTGGTTTTTGCAAGAAACAAATAATAGTTTTGATCAAGTGCCACAAGCCTTTGACAATCACCTGAACCTCAGAATAAATAAAAAACTTGAAAGAGCAAGATATACTGGAGGGAGTTCAGCATCTAAGGGCATCCATAGTTAATTTCATTTATGACTCATACAGATTAATAAAACGAAAGCATGAGTAAAGTCAAAATTCATGAAAAGTAGTTGTTGGAATGCTGTACCTCTGTCGTATCTATTGCAGTCAAAGGAGGATTTGATTTTGGATGGGTCTGTACACATGGTGAGTGAAGCAGAAGTCTAAAAACAATGCAGATCAATCGTAAGAAGAGAATATGAAGAATATCAACCATGTCATAGGAGATGCAGAATCAATTCAGTTCTGAAGATACGGAAACCCGAAAAGCACACACATGAATCTACGTCAAGGTACACAATTGAGATGCAATGAACACAACATCATAGAGCCACTACTGACTTGGGACAACCAGTGTCCATGGAGTCAGGACATGCTCAAGAAAATATTTTCTGGCCCAGTGCTCTAGGCTACTATCAAGAAGGAACAACCTACTTCAGAAATCCAGGATACTGCCAAAAAGGAAAAAATAAAATCTTTGGCCCAGGTATCTCAGATACTTCAAAAAGAAAGCTTCCAGTTTCAACAAGTCAGCATCCTCCAAGAAGGAAGCAAATGAAATTAATGGCCTTCCATTTTTTACAGTTGAGGAATTCCTGCTTCAGCAGAAAATACATGTTCTATGAAGTAAACCCTGGAAATAAAGTGTCCTCTAGTTTTAATGGATTTAAAGGTCTCAAACTGTGAAGAACAGAATCAAAGTCTTCAACCCAGAGATCTACCACTCTTTAACGTCTGAAGAAAACACATTCTGGGAGAGTTGTGAAATCCTCAGACAGCTTGAATTTGTGCAGTTAGAGACTCAGGGGAGATGTTGTATAAGGGTATAATGTCTAAAAGGTTCATTGCTTGGGAGTGCATTAAGCACTACCCATGTGATAACATCACATGGACTTAGGAAATCAGCTTGGGATTTTGAAAGAGTAGAACATTCATGTCAAGATGATCAGTCTCCATTTTAAATCTGCAAATAAAGGCCCACTAACTTAATTGGGAACCTTTCTACAATTTCTCTTGGTGTCTAAGCAGAGGAACAGTGATGTAGGCAAAAACTTTCTAGAGGCAGATAATGGGACAAAAATAAAGCTAACATCAGGAAGTCTTTCTTCGATTCACTTTCTGCTTATCTACTTGCTTTTCATTTCTCTCCAATAGTCTAAACTACACATCTTCTCTATGCCTGTCTCACTTTGTCTAATTAATTCTTCTGCCTGCATGCCCACTTTTTTGTTTCCATTTGCTTTCTGTTTGTCTTAAGGGACGAAATGATGGAGCTTTCAGGGACAAGAGTAAGTCAAAAATGTTAAAATAAATTAAGTATTTGAACCAAGATGATGGAAATGAGCACTATGGCAAGTGTTAAAACAGATTGTATGTACTCCTGTTAGCAGTGGAATCAGGTTAGGATATTGATAGGTACCTTGAAAAAGAATGTTAAATTAATAGTCTTCTCTTGATTAAAATATCACTAAGTTATGTGAGCACATGATATACAAAGCTTTCCTTTGTTGGAAGTTGACTGCTACGATGTTGGACAATGTTGTCCTCTTCTGGTATATTCCAGCTTAACCTCTGAGGACACCTGTGCAGAATTGTCATGCAGTTGTCTTCTTTCTTCAGCTACCTTCTCTTTCATCTTCACCTAACCTTGAATATACTTTAATTCTTTATGCTATTAAATTGTTTAAGTTATTAAACTAATTAAACATTACATATTCTGCACTTCTGTACAGCAAGGATGTTCCAATTTGGAAATTTTGACATGTTACCTTGTGTGCTGTCTGGGATACCTATGATGTGCCCTGTTTTATAGCCCAGTGATAAGCATCCACACCAAGGAAGGCACATCACTGGTTCTGAGCCACAAAATTAACCTGGCTTAAATTGTGGCACAGAGACCCTTCTGCATCCACCAGAAACATCGGAGAGGTGTTACTGTGAAATCTGCATATTCCAATTAGTCTCTTCAACCCTTTGGTGTCCAGACCATGTTTAATGTTTAAACTTCCATGTGATTCCCGTATCAAGGAGTAAGAAATCCTGTTCTGTTCAGATATGCTTCTACTAAGCATATGCCAGATTCTACTAAAGGTACTTGACTTGGGACCTCCTGGAATTGGAATTCTCCACCCATCCCTTACAAAAATGGTCATGTTTAGGGTAGATTATGGAAGACTCCTTATCATCCATTAAGACATCCTTGCTGTTAGGCCAAGTTTATTGGAATAGCTGAAGAATTTCATGGCCCATGTGTATATTTTCGTTTGACTATATTATTGACATATTAATCATTAATTTCTGATTTTATTATACAGTATTCATTTTATATATTTTCATTGAGCTTAAATGGATCTTAAGCAACATCAGTAATTGCATAATTGTTCACCTCTTTCTTTTCATGATGTGAATCTCTTTGAGCTTTTGGGTTGTTTGATGGCTAGGAATGCCTTTTCCAACTTTCTTTCTCAAATTCTTGAAATAGGTTTTAGTTATCATTTAAGTCAAATTATTCCCACTTGTTAGAAATGAAAATAAGTCCAAACATTTGTTTATTAGAAGCAAGAGCTGCAGACAAATTATGTTATGAAAAGCTTAACATTGAAGGGACAGAGAAAGGAAATTGTGGCAAAAACAAAGACACCTGGATCCAATGCAATAAGCAGTAAGTAAACTCTTTATCTACATTTCAAGTATAATTATATTTTAATTGAAATTTTGTGTTAATGGACCAAAAAACTCAAAACTCTTCAAAACACAATAAATTACTTTAAAAGTGAAATAGTTGCTGCTGTTTTGACAAACATGCAAACCCTTCATGGTGCAAAGTTCAATCATGAGACTACTTTAACTCCTTAAAGTCAGAACAAGTTTATTACATTTTCATGTAAACTCGGTGATTTACAGTCTAGTAAGGGTGATATACACCCTGGATTATGACTGGATAGAGAGAGCACAGTGACTTTACTTCTTGTACCTTTGAGCTTTGGGCTGTTTGTCCCTGCATTTCTCTTCTACAATTATCTATTGTCTTGTTAGCCCAGTCTCTACATCTCTCCACTGTGCACATTTGATTTGGAGGCCCTCTTTTATCCTGGCTCTTATCTAATTAAACCCACAATCTCCCTAGTCATCTCCTGCCAGTGATTAAGCAGGCTTATCTTGATCAACCAGGAATAGTTCATGTGGCTGTTGCTAACTTTTATTTAATAATGAAATACCCTTCGTGTTTACCTCTGAATCTAAAGGGTTTTACATCCCGTAGTCTCTTGTTGAGTAAGGAATCGAAATTACATTCTTGTCTTTATTTTGCATACAAACAGATCGCAGATGCCTTCAAGGTCTCTGCTTTTTGCTCTAGTAATCTCTTTAAAAATTTGACAATTTTCCCATGGTCCTACCAGCTCAGCATTTTTCTGAGGAATCCACACATTCCCACCATTGCCTATCAACATCACTCATATAAAACTTGCCAAATCTTCTGGCCTGTCACTAACCTTTACATCATTATACATCTCTTGTAATTTGATACCATCCTTAACTTTATTGGTTTGCAACAAATGGAGCATCTCATAGAGCCTTTCTTTTTTAGTAGGACTGTATCCTAATTCTGAAATATCCTGTTAAATGTCTACTGCAGCTTCTCCTTACTTTTAAATGATTTTCCCATTCCCCAATAGCCAACTCAGTCTTCATTCCATTGTTACTGCCTTTACTTAAGATGAAGATGCCAGTTTCCAACCAAAGGTTTTCACCCGTAAAATAAATGTTACATTCTATCACATTACAATAACTGTTACCTAGAATATTCTTTATTGTAAAATCATTAATCAATCATGTCTGTTTACATTACCAATTTTATTTGCCCCATCCATGTCAAAATTAAGTTCTCCAACAATCATTGCAGTACCTTTCTTAAAGCCCTCCTTATTCTTGATTTAGGCTGTGTCCTACTGAGTAAATACTGTCAGAGGCCTATTAAACCACTCCAGCCCGACTCATCTGCCATTCTTTACCTCCATCGAAACTGATTGTACATTTTGATCCTCTGGAACAAGATTATTTCTTACTAATGTACTAATCTCATTGGCAGAACTATCCAACCTTCTTTCTCTTTCTTCCCATACTTCTGAAATATGAAATATACTTCAATATTCTGATCACTTTTGCACCATATCTCAGAAATACCTATCATGTCATGATCATTAACTTCTTTTTCTGTCATTATAGTTTTAAATCAAGTTTTCCATTTTACCTGATCCAACTCATTCCTCATATTTATGTAATTGGTATCATTAAGGTTTAATGATCTAGCTTCAGACTCAATTATTTCCTTCCGGAACTCAATGTAAACTTTTATAGTATGGCCACTCTTGCCCAAACAACCTTTACTGTGATAGCATTAATTAGCCTTATCTCATTACACATAACCATCCAAAAAAATACCGCTTCTGTGGTTCCATGACTTACTGCTCTAGGAAACTGTCTGAAATGCATTTTAGATAACAAGGTGTGGAGCTGGATGAACACAGCAGGCCAAGCAGCATCAGAGGAGCAGGAAAGCTGACATTTCAGGTCTGGACCCTTCATCAGAAATGGGCGAGGGGAAGGACACTCTGAAATAAATAGAGAGGGGGGAGGTGATGATAGAAGGTGGATTGTGGAACAGATAGTTGGAGAGAAGACAGACAGGTCAAGGAGGCGTGGTTGAGGCTAGTAGGTAGGAAGTGGGAGTGGAGGTTTGTCAGTGAGGTGGGAGGGGCAGGTAGGTGGGCGAAAAAATGGACAGATCAAGGACAGGACAAGCTCCACACCTTGTTATCTCAGAATCCAGCATCAGCAGTTCCTACTGTCTCTGAAGTGCATTTTATTTGCTGGACTTTATGTTCCCTGTCCGTCTAGCTAAAAAAACAGTTGGGAAACTCATGCAGAGAGTATAGCTGCCCCATTGCCACTTAACATTTCAGTGCCTGTTAGTAAGCTGGAAACAGGATTTCCACCCCTCAGTGACTGGAAGTCTTATTTCAGAGAGCTGCTGGCCAGTCAAATGGCTGGCAGTACTTTGGTTTAGCAGCACCAGGGAAGCATAGTGATCACTGCTGGGACTGCAAGCAATTCCCAATGAAGATTATCACTGAAGCCAAACAGCAAGGTAATTGAAAGGAAGAAAATTTCACCAGATTCAAAACAGCAAGCCCTACAATCATGTCTTTGTAAAGGAGCGTAGGTTAAAGACATTGAATCTCTATTTGTACCATTCATTTTTCTATTTTATTCTGAATGCTTTTTGCATTGTTTTTGTTTTGGTATATTTTCACATTAGTTTGACAGTGATGCAGTTTTGTTTTTGCTGCAATTTGCATTCTGTAAAAGGAACAAAAGTGAAGTTGACGACACCTATTTACTGAAGTTAAGAAGACAGATTTCTCAACTCAGTAGCTTAACTGATTTGAATTTTAAGGCTGTTTAGTTACTTCAGATCTCACGCCGGTGTCTAAGTTACACAAAATGTACAAATTGAAATTGAGACATGTAATCATTAGGTTGTATGTATGAATAATCAAATATGCAGACTTAATCTTCATTTAACATGGGCCTGACTATACTTCTGATTTATTCCAGAGATGTACTTTGTGGCTATCTGCTGTGCGATGATACCTCTGGTGTGCCAAGAATCGGAGAACTCATGGGTGATGTGACTGTCTCTACTTTCTTATTGAAACACAAGCATATCAACTGCAGGTAAATCGCTATATTTCTGATTCAGAAGTGACAAAATAACAGGTGGAGAAGTTTCCTTCATGTAATTATGTGTTATCTAATAATAATGAGTTGGACTTACAGGAATAAATTGACCTTTAATAACTATGGTGAAAATTATCCATCAAGAAAAGAAATTCTAAAAAAACCTCACTGTAATTTTTCCTCATAAGTGCAACAAGGCCTCACATACTAGTGCAATTGGCAAATTAACCACTTTGAGAAACTCTATTAAATGAACAAGTTTTTGATCTCTGGATTTCAACTCTTATTGAAACGTGAAGGGTTTGTAAATGTATCTCTTATCCTCCTCAACCACCATTTTTGAAGATGAAGTCTAATAAAATAAACCACATGAGACCATCCCATAATCTCCCTGCCCACCAACTTGTCTCCCATTTCACAGTAGGTTAGAGAGGCATCAGGCAGAGCGTGCACATTTAGGCCACTGCAGTCCTTAAATACACAATCTATGGCTACTTAAAGGCCTAATTTCACCTGACTCACTATGTAAAGCAGGGGAAAAAGGAACAGAAGGACATAGCCTTGTAGATCTCACTACACAGAGTGCTATTGGGCAGCAAATGGGCTGTACTTACTTTTGAGGGTCCCCTGCTCCCATGGGAGGCACCTCCACATAATTGCACAGCCATTTAATCCTTCCCCATCAAGCATTTCTAAAACAGACCCCATCATCGTCCCTGATAAGAAAATGTGAAGCTGGATGAACACAGCAGGCCGAGCAGCATCTCAGGAGCACAAAAGCTGACGTTTCGGGCCTAGACCCTTCATCAGAGAGGGGGATGGGGAGTGGGAACTGGAATAAATAGGGAGAGAGGGGGATTCTGAAATAAATAGGGAGAGAGGGGGATTCTGAAATAAATAGGGAGAGAGGGGAGGGTCTAGGCCCGAAACCTCAGCTTTTGTGCTCCTGAGATGCTACTTGGCCTGCTGTGTTCATCCAGCTTCACACTTTGTTATCTTGGATTCTCCAGATCCCATTATCTGCAGATTCTCTGCAGATCCCATTATCTCCCATCATCGTCCCTCCAAGATAAGACCTTCCACAATCCTTGATTTACTTTTAAGGCTGGGTCCATCATATTTTTGGCAGGTGGGGTGATCTATCTGCTCTTCCACTCGTGGCCACCACTTAGCCACAGAACTACTGGAACTGTAGAGTTGCTGGCAATTCAGACTTCCCAGCAGCTTCTCCAGTGGGGATGGAAGTTCTGCAGTGAAAGAATCCAGGTTGCTCTCAGTGTAATGTCACAACTGGATTTTGAATGGCACACTTTCAGTCAGAAAAGGGGTTAGCAGTGAATACTGAATCCCATAAATTCCAGCTAAAGGAGAAAATGTTTCTATCAGAGGGACACAAATCTTTGAAATTCTCTGCCCCAGATAGTTACTCATTGAATATATTCAAGCCTCAGAATTTTAGATTAGAATCAAATAATATGGGGATAAGGTAGAAAAGTAGTCTGAATATTCGAGCTGGTCCGTGGTCTCAGTAACCTACACATGCTCATTTAGGGTCATGGAGTAATGGAAGCAGGCCCTTCGGCCCAAACCGGTCCATGTTGACCATGGTGCTGACTCAGCTAATTCCAGTTGCCTGTATTTGCTACATATCCTTTTAAAGCCTACCTACCCAAATATTTTTTACATGTTGCTATTGTACCTTATCTCAACCACTTTCTCAGGCAGCCCATTCCACTCTTGAGTGTGAAGAAGTTGACCCTCAGGTCCTTCCTAAGTCTTTCCCCTCTTACCTTAAACCTATGCCCTCTAGTTTTTAATTCCCCATCCCTGGGAATAAGACTATATGATTTCATCCAATCTATGCCTCTCATGATTTAATACACTTGAATAAGATCACCCTCATTCTCCAACGTTTCAGGGAATAAAGTCCTATCCTGGCCAACCTCTCCCTATATCTCAGGCCTACTAGGCCTGGCAACATCCTTGCTGATCTTCTTTGCACAGTTTCCAATTTAACTACGTATTTCCTATAAGTGGGTGACCAAAAGTGGACACAATATTCCAAGTGCGGCCTCACCATTGACTTATACAACTGCAACATAACGCCCCAACTCTTATACTTAGTGCCTTGGCTGATGAAGGCCAGCATGCCAAATGCCTTCTTTACCACCCTGTCTACCTGTGATATTACTTTCAATGAACTATGTACTTGTACTCCTAGGACCCTCTGTTCCACAACATTGTCACGATCTTACCGTTTATTACCTTGGCTTGACTTTCCAAAGTGCAATACCTCACACTTAGCTGTATCGAATTGCATTTGCCAGTCTTCAGCCCACTTCCCCATCTGATCAAGATTCCTCTGTAATTTTTGATACTCTTCCTTGCTATCAGTGATGTTTCTTAATTTTGTACAATCCGCAAACTTACTAATCATGCCTTGTACATTCACATCCAAATCACTTATGTAAATAACAAATAACAAAGGCACGAACCCTTGTGGCATACTACTAGTCATGGCCTCCAGTCTGAGAAACAACCTACAACCATCACCCTCTGCTTCCTACTATCGAGCCAATTTTGAATCCAATTAGCTAGCTCTGATGATCCCATGCAACCTAACCTTCATGACTAGCCTGCTGTGTGAGACCCTGTCAAATGACTTACTAAAGTCCATATAGACAACATCCACTGCCTTACTCGCCTCTGTCCTTTTAGTTACCTCTTCGAAAAACTCTAAAAGATTTTAATATGTGGATTCCCACACACAAATCCATGCAGACTATCCCTAATCAGACCTTGACTATCCAAATGTTGGTTGATCCTGTCCTCAGTATTATCTCCAATAACTTGCCCACCACTGATGTCAGACTTACTGGCCTATTTTTCCCTGGCTTGTCTTTGCTACCTTTCTTAAATAATGGAACAAGATTAGCCACCCTGCAGGCTTCTGGAACTTCGCCAGTGGGGAAAGATGAAGCAAAAATCTCTGCAAGAGCCTTTGCAATTTCTTCCCTAGCCTCCCACAATCTCGGAGGATGGACTTAATCAGGCCCAGGGGATTTATCCACCTTAATGCGCTTTAAGGCTGCAAACACCTCCTCTCTGGTAATCAGTGCGTGGTCCAAAACTTTTTTCCCTTATTTCCTTAGCATTCATGATCCTCTCCTCATAAACACTGAGGAGAAAAACTCATTAAAAATCTCCCCCATCTCTTGTGGCTCCACACTTAGACAGCCATGCTGATCTTTAAGGGGACCTATTCCCTCCCTAGCCATCCTTTTACTCTTAATATCTGGAACCTCTATGTTGTTAAACATTAGTTGCTGAGGTGCCATTAATGCATTTGGTGCTGGTGGACCTCCAGTTTTACAACATCAAAGGAATCAGTATTGCCCACCATCTCCATTGTGCCAGTATTAATAACTGGAGACAAAAATAGAAATTGCTGGAAAAGCTCAGCAGACCTGTCAACATCTGTGGAGAGAAATCAGAGTTAATGTTTCAGATCGAGTGACCCTTCCTCGGAACTGATGATAGCTAGGAAAATGTCGGGTGGGGGAAGGAGGTAAGGAGTAAACAATAAATGGGAATAGACCCCAAAGAGAGAGAAGAACGAAAGAGTGGCTAATGATCTGGCTAAGAGGGTGAATATCTATTAATGGGGACTGTTAATTGCTAACAAAGGGTATTGTGCAATAGCAGACTGTGTGATAACAAGATAACAAAGTGTGTAGCTGGATGAACACAGCAGGCCAAGCAGCATCTCAGGAGCACAAAAGCTGATGTTTCGGGCCTAGACCCTTCATCAGAGAGGGGGATGGGGTGAGCTGATAACAAGGCCTGGTTTGTGGGAGTTTGAAGTAAGGACACAGGAGAGCTCAAGTCCTAAAGTCATTGAACCTGATATTGAGTCCCAGAGGCTGCAGGGTCCCCAAGTGGAAAATGAGGTGTTGTTCTTCCAGCTTATGCTAAGCTTTGCTGGAGCACTGCAGCAAGCCTGAGACAGAGATATTGGCCAGGGAACAGGGTGGTGTGTTGAGTTGCAGGCAATGGGAAGTTCAGGGCCTTTTTTGTGAACAGAATACAAGTGTTCTGCAAAGTGGTCATCCAGTCTATGTTTGTTTCTCCAATGTAAAGGAGACCACATTGTGAGCGGCAAATGCGGTAGAGTAGATTGCGGGAAGTGCAGATAAAGTACTGCTGCATCTGGAAGGGTATGTTTAGGTCCTTGGATACTGGGAAGGGAGGAAACAAATGGACACCTTCTGTAGTTGCAGGTGGCATGAGGCTGTCAGGCGTTTTGAAGGTGTTGGGAGTGAACGGCCCAGAGGGAACGGTCCCTGTGGAAGGCTGACAAGGGAGGAAAGGGGGATATGCATCTGGTGATGGCATCATGCTGGAGGTGGCGGAAATGGCAGCTCATGATCCTCTGGATGTAGATGCTGGTGGGATGTTAGTGGAGAACAAAGAGGACCCTATCGTTGTTGCCAAAGGGAGGAGAGGGGGTGAGAGCTGACGTGTGAGAGATGAGTTGGGCCTGACTGAAGGCTCAGTCAACCACGGTGCTGGGGAATCCTTGGTTGATGAAGAAGGTGAACTGTATTAATTACTACTTCACTTTCTGTCAACAACACAGCTTGTCTTTTTCTGATAAACTATAGCTTCTTTTAGGCCAGCTCTTCCACTGGGTATTATGCTCCTTAGCTGAGTCTGCTGCTAGGCAAGCTCTTCTGAAAGTGCAACATCATTTTGGACTTTGGGCAAAATTTAACATGTCAGTTCCCTCAGTGTAGGTGACAAATGAATTAACATTATAATCATGTTGAGAATACTACTTCCAAAACACCCAGCATGTTTCAGCAAGAGCCAAGGAATCATTTTTACTTTTGCCTATGACAGTAAGTTGGTGATTTCAGATCAGTTTGTCCATGGTAACAATACCCGACCCCTGAAGGGAAATAAAACTGAGTGGGATATGCAATCGTGTACTGACTATAGGGGAAATGAAAATCTCTTTTAGAATGCTTTTAGCCATCAATGTTAGTAATTAGCGGTGACTGCCAGCAGTTTCACAGTGGAATCGAATCATTTCTTATGATTTGCTCATTTAGTCATGTTAATTAAGTTCCTTGTCAGTCTTGATTAGGCATATATTGTGCTTGATGGTGTTTACAATTAATTACAATTGTGATGCTTATTAAACATTTACTTTGCATTTCATTTCAGTTGTTACGTTTTGAATAGTGACATCATTAAACTTAGTTTTATACCCATATGCTTTCAAATATGCTTGTCATGCAAGAAATTTTCCCATGTAGTTTTTGCAAATAGAATGTGCAAATATAACTTTTTTTACAGTAAAGCATGAAAAGTATTTGAGTGTTTTTGAACAAAGAGTTATTTGTTAAGAACATGAGAAATCAGCTGAATTTTAACATTCTCATAATTCTCCTTTACTTCCTTTCTTCTCTAGGAGGGTATATAATTGTTTCTTGACCCCACAAGCACTGTCTGCTTGAATGGCTGGACAAGGTTAAGGTGATAGGGAGGAGTGTAGTGACTCAAGGAGGTTACTGAGGTAGGGAGGGATATAGGGACAAGAAGAGATTACAAAGATGGGTAGGGGTGTAGGGGCAGGAGGAGATGACAGAGATCGGTAAGGATGTAGGGGCTGGAGGGGCTTTCGAGATAAGAGTAATGTAGGGGCCAGAAGACATTACAGAGATAGGAAGGGGTGAGGGGGCTGGAGGAGGTGACAAAGATATGGAAGGATGTAGGAGCTAGAGGAGATTACAAGGATATCACAATTCTCTTATGATAAAGATGACCATTCTATGAGCTTTCTGAATGGTAAATCATTCCAGAATTCTATTAATCTTTGAGTGAGCGTGTGTGCTCTTCGCATTCATGATTGTTAAGATATTTGAAACCTTGACAAAAAAAATCCTGAAATAAGTGTTTGACCAACTTGGCCAGCTCCCTTCATAATCCTGAAATTTTTTTGTCCCAGAAGTGAGCTCAATTACCTAACCTTCCTCATAGCCTCAGCTTCAATTACACTAAAGCTACAGGCCTCTTGCTGTTCGAACAAAAATCAAAGAACAAAGAATATTTCAGCACAGGAACAGGCCCTTTGGCCTTCCAAGCCTGCACCGACATGCTGCTCGTCACAACTAAAACCCCTGACCTTCTGTAAACAAACCTAAAGTCATGCTGCTGACTGTACCCTGCACTCAAATTAAGAGCAATGTACAACAGGAGGTAAGATTGTCCACATACTCAAACATTGGAAAGGATTAATTAGCAACATAGGAACTACCTATCAAGTTTCTTCTCCTTTTAACATGAAAATGGCAGATTAAACACTTCAATGCCTTTCATTTACATTATCCCACAACCCTGTATACCACTGGTATTCAGAAACCTATGAATCTCCTCTTGAAGTTACTCAAAGCCTGAGCTCCCGTAGCCCTATGGAGTAGAGAATTACAAATATTTACCACCTCTCAGTAAAAACCTTTGTCCTCATTTCACTTTTAAGACATATCCCTTTTATTTTCAAATTACAGCCCTTGACTCCACAAGCAGGAGAAGCATCTTACTTGCGTCTATCAAAGTTCAATGACGTCAATTCATTCTTCAAAACAGTAGAGAACACAGACAGAGTTGGCTCAATCTTTCATAGGACAGTCCTGCCATTCTGAGAATAAGTCTGATGATTTTGTTACACTGCCTCTAAGGTGATACTATCCTTTTTGAGGTACGGAAACCAAAATTGCTTACAGTACTCCAGCTGCGATCTAACCAAGCTGCTGTACAATTAAAGCAAGACTTCACTACTCCTGTACTTACATTATCTTATGATAAAGATTCCATTAGCTTTCTGAATAGCTTGCTGTATCCACATGTTTACATTGAGAGAATTATCGCCAAGGACACCAATGCCCCATTTTATATCTATACTTTCCACCCTCTTGCCAATTGTAAAATACTCTGCATATCTGTTTCTCCTGCCAAAGAGGACAAGCTCACGTTCTGTTCCATCACACGTGTTCTTGCTGATTCATTAAGCCTGTCCAAATCTTGCTGAAGATGCTTTGCTACTTCCTCACAACACACATCCCCACTTGGCTTTGAAATATATTTCATAAAATTATGTGACACACCAGTGGGCTACATAGTGACTCCTAAGTTATGACTTGTCCCAGAACAATAGTATAACTATACCCAGTGTAAAGCCCAAGTAATTGGAGGTAGCTATTTTAAATGTCAGATCTCTCACTTGAGTACACTGGGAATTCCCGTAAGGTTTATTTTTTCACATCAATGTACAAATTATACTGTTTCCTGAAAATGTGTTATTGGAAGTAGAATCGTAGCCCTAAGTTTCCAATACCTGCTGGGCAGTCTGTGCCCTTGTAAAATACATTATTGATATCAGAAGCATGTACAATACTCCAGATGCACTGACTGTATTAAAGCAGCAGAACCACTTTTAAATTGTAACTTCTCCATGAGTGCGACCTTTCTTTTATTTCATTCGAGCTCTGTAATATACTTGGAAGTTTATATTCCTGCTATAATTGAATGCATATTGTCTTACTGGCTTGTATATTTCCTGCTAATTATTCTACAATAATTGATACTGAATTAAAGCTACAACATATCAGTCAGGTTACCTCAAGGATCCCGCCTCTGGAGGTGATTATTAGTCAAAACAAAAAAAGAAGTCATGGTGATTTGGTCACAGGGTAAGAGATTGTTTGATTGTACGTGACAGCACTTCCAGACATTAAAATAAAAGAAAAACAATCCAGTCTCCGTCTTGTGGACGGCACAGTGGCTCAGTGCCTCACAGCGCCAGGGACCCAGGTTTGATTCCTGCCTTGGGCGACTGTCTGCGTGGAGGTTGCACATTCTCCCCGTGTCTGCGTGGGTTTCCTCCGGGTGCTCTGTTTTCCTCCCACAGCCCAAAGATGTGCAGGCTCGGTGGATTGGCCATGGTAAATTGCCCGTAGTGTTCAGGGGTGTGGAGATTTGGTGGGCTCTAAGGGGATGGGTCGGTGTGATCTTGTTGGGCCAAAGGGCCAGTTTCCACACTGTAGGGATTCTATGATCTATTCTGTTCTGATTGAAGTCTCTTGTGATGCAGTGGTGATGTCCCAACCTCTGTACCAGATGGCCCAGTTCAACCCCTGAGATAACGAGGTGTAGAGCTGGATGAACAGAGCAGGCTGAGCAGCAGGGAAGTTGATGTTTCAGTTCTAGACCCTTCTTCAGAAATGGGGGAGGGGAAAGGGGTTCTGAAATAAATAGGGAGAGAGGGGGAGGTGGATAGAAGATGGATAAAGGAGAAGATAGGTGGAGAGGAGACAGACGGGTCAAAGAGGCGCAGATGGAGCCAATAAAGGTGACTGTAGGTGGGGAGGGGATAGGTCAGTCTAGGGAGGACAGACAGGTCAAGGGGGTGGGATGAGGTTAGTAGGCTGGAGATGGGGGTGGGCCTTGAGGTGGGAGGAGAGGATAGGTGTGTGGATGGACAGGTTAGGGAGGCGGGGACAAGCTGGGCTGGTTTTGGGATGCAGTGGGGGGAGGAGAGATTTTGAAGCTTGTGAAGTCCGCATTGATACCATTGGGCTGCAGGGTTCCCAAGCGGAATATGAGGTGCTGTTCCTGCAACCTTCGGGTGGCATCATTTTGGCACTGCAGGAGGCCCAGGATGGACATGTTGTCTGAGGAATTGGGGGGGGAGCTGAAATGGTTCACAACTGGGAGGTGCAGTTGTTTATTGTAAACCGAGCGTAGGTGTTCTGTAAAGCGGTCCCCAAGCCTCCGCTTGGTTTACCCAATATAGAGGAGGCCACAACGGGAACAGCGGATGCAATACACCACATTAGCAGATGTGCAGGTGAACATCAGCTTGATGTGGAAAGTATTCTTGGGGCCTGGGATGTGGGTGAGGGGAAGGTTTTGGGCAGGTGTAGTACTTCCTGTGGTTGCAGGGAAAAGTGCCGGGTGTGGTGGGGCTGGAGGGGAGTTTGGAGCGGACAAGGGAGTCACGGAGAGAGTGGTCCTTCCAGAAAGCAGATAAGGATGGGGAGGGAAAAATACCTTTGGTGGTGGGGTCAGATTGCAATGGTGGAATTGTCGGAGGATGATGCGTTGGATCCAGTGGTTGGTGGGGTGGTGCGTGAGGACGAGGGGGATTCTGTTTTGGTTGTTATTTGCAGGACGGGGGTGTGAGGGATGAGTTGTGGGAAACGTGGGAGACACGGTCAAGGGCGTTCACGACCACTGAGTGGGGGGAAGTAACTCCTACCTGCTCCAGAGGTGTGTTATAACATCTCTGGACAGCTTGATCTTAAAAAAAATTTCAACCACCCTTAATGGGGTTTGCACATACATTACTCAGCTGTACAAGTGGGTTTTACTTGTGGTGGTTAATAGATGGGCAAAAATACCATGGCTGACTTCGCGATGGAACAAAAGGGCTCAGAATACAAGGAGCAGTATAACATAGAACATAGAACATTACAGCACAGTACAGGCCCTTTGGCCCTCGATGTTGTGCCGACCTGTCATACTGATCTCAAGCCCATCTAACCTACACTATTCCATGTACATCCATATGCTTATCCAATGACGACTTAAATGTACCTAAAGTTGGCGAATCTACTACCGTTGCAGTCAAAGCATTCCATTCCCTTAATACTCTCTGAGTAAAGAAACTACCTCTGTTGTGTGTAAGATCATTGCTGGATATAAAGAAGGGAAAAAAAAACCCAGCTTGGCTCCTGTGGTGCAGTGATGCTGTGCATACCTCTGAGTCAGGTGCAGGCCCATGACCATGTCCAAACTGTTCCTGAGGTGTGTGTATTACACTTGACCAGGTTGATGAAAAAAATCTGAAAAATCCAGCCAGCCTTAATTTGCTTTACCTTTTATGTCATAATGTATATTAAAACATGAGGGAATTTGAGTGAATTTAACACTTGTGACAGCTCTTGTTTATAGAGCCATAGAGGTCTACTGCACAGAAAAAAGGCCCTTTGACCCATCAACTCTGTGCCATTCAAAATCAAGCCCCAATCTATTCTAAGATGACAAGGTGTGAAGCTGGATGAACACAGCAGGCCAAGCAGCATCAGAGGAGCAGGAAGGTTTGACGTTTCGGGTCAAGACCCTTCTTCACAAATGTCAGAGACCCGAAACGTCAAACTTTCTTGCTCCTCTGATGCTGCTTGGCCTGTTGTATTTATCCAGCTGTACACTTTGTTATCTCAGATTCTCCAGCATCTGCAGGTGCTACTATCTCTCCCAATATATTGTAACCCCATTTTCCACCTCGTGGCTATGTATGCCTTGGTGTCGCAAGTGCACATCTAAATACTCCTTCAATGCTATGAGGGTTTCTGCCTGCACCAGCCTTACAAGCAGTAAGTTCTAGATTTCCATCACCCTTTGAGAGAAAAATATTTCCCACATATCCCCTCTAAACTTTCTGTCCCATGCCTTAGATCTATGCCCCCATCGTTAATCTGTCCACCAAGGAAAGAATTTCCTTCCTGCTTACCCTATCTCTATCCCTCATAATTTTGTATATCTGAAGCAAAGTCCCCTTAGTCTGCTCTGTTCCAAAGAAAACAAGCACATCTATCCAGTCCTGCCTTTTAAATGCTCTGTTGCACAGAACAGTATCATGCTTTGGAGCATCCAGTGAACTCCACTGCTGAGCTTCTTCATCCACCCAGCTGTGGATCCAGGGACTACACTGAGAAGCAGTGGCAGGAAAGAAAGAAAACCTATTAAAGGTACTTTATTGGCATGGGTGGCATTGCACTGTATATGAAGTCTCAGGTTTATATAAATTTGCTTGCTTTGGTGCTGCAACTGTTTGTTTAAGTCTCTGTGTTGCCTGGAATGTAACTGCTACGGAGCTGTGGCAGTGAGGTGCCTACCAAATTGTGTTCGCAATATTTCTAACACTAATGTTCCAACTAAAGTGACTGCATCTGCGCTTGACAGAACCGAAGAGACGGTTTTGCCGATATTTCCTCTCAGGCCTCTGTACCCTTGTCTTCAGAGGTTGAGGACGCAGTTTCCAGTTTCTCTATAGTGCTGGTGAACATGCTGCTGGTCCCTGAAAGAAAAAAAAGAGAGAGTCGGCATCATGGTTAAAAATGGTGTGCAATGAATGGCATTGAAAAGTGGACTTACTGTGAGAGTTGAACCCTGGGGTGTAGTTCCTCCAGTTTTGGTGATTTACTCACTTTCCACACTTCGAATTGTTCACATAAACATCTATATCAATGTGCCAAATATGCCCTCTAAAAATAATAAACCGCTTATGAGTTTCTACTTTGAAATATATTGTTCTGTTTGTTTTTTTTCTAGTGGTGGCCATGTCATATTAGATGAAGTCACAGATCTTGGGTACGTGCAGGATGGAACCCCATGTGGACAGGATAGAATGTGTATCAATCACAAGTGTCTTCCTCTGAAAGCATTTAATTTCAGTATCTGCCCTGGAGCTAGTGGTGCAAGAAAATGTTCAGGACATGGGGTAGGTTAATAAAAATGTTCCATTATTCAACCATTAGCAGCTATGTTGGAAGCTGAGTAATTACCTTCACCATTTGCCACTTGTCTCTGATTTTCTCCATAGTTCCGTTAACAAGAATCTAGAAATTATACAATTGTTCTTGACCTAGAAAGTGCCAACAACTGACTGGAGGAGGAATGATGTAGCTACTGCCACTAATCATATTTAGAAATAAACCTATTTACTGTTAGATTTTGATAAATGGTTTCAATGGCACACATTTTTGCATCTAAATGCTGCTAACAAAGCAGGCAAGTTAACTACACAAGTTCAGATCAAAAATAATGAAACACCTGAATTAGAAACGTAAAAATGAAATTATGAGCTATTTCAGAAGAATTTCAGTCCATAACATAGTCAAAGATTGAGGCAATAGTTGCAAGGCATTTTATTTCATTACCTTTTATTTGTAAAACTGTGCATTAATATTTCAAAATATATACATTATCCATTTGAATCAATGGGGACTGTACTTGGATTATGAACCCTCTGTGTAAAGATATATAAAGTACAGTTTTACTGAATTCAAACTTTTAGAAAGATTAACGTATAATGCACTATTTTAAGGTTTTATGTTATTGGTAAGCTTTCACATGTGCTTAATGCCAGGGTGATGACCGTAAGGAATACTTTACACTCATGACTTAGGAGCTTTTCTCTTTGCCTTGTGGGACAGGTTATCATATTTGTCACTCACTTTTTCGAAATGTATGTTTTGCAATGTAACAACCTGCCCGCTGAAGTCTTTAAATGAAACATTAAAACTGCCTTTTATGTTCTCAAGTGGAGTTTTTTGTTTATATTTCTGATATCAAACACTGAAAGGTAAAGTGACCTATTCCTTCTTCTGTTCTTATTGGTCAAATTATTAAAAATTATGTGTTCATTTATAACACAGATTCGATCTGTTACATGCCAAATAGTCACAAATTCTTCATTCATCATTTGTTACAGGACGATCACTCAAGGTTCTATTTGGTGATACTCCTTGCTCTCCTGATATGCGGACATTGGTAGTCCAGGACAATAGAACATAAGCAGCTTTCTAATTGTAACCTAAGTGAAAGAGAAAATCACATTCAAAATTTTACAAATATATTACTTCAATTAGTATGTGGCCTATATTCATTCTCATTCTGGACCTATTTTGCCTGTTATGTTTAGATATGCTATCTGTTTGCGTGTTTACAATTTATTTTCTTTATGTTATGCTGTGTTTGTATATCTAAATAGAACTAATAAAATCAGTTTTGCTATTGTAGCTGAAACTGGTACCACAAAAGTACATGGAATATGCATTTTAGCATTTATCTTAATATTTTTCATTGAACAATCTTTTTCCAAAATAATTGTCCAAAAACAAATGTTTTCATTTATTTGCAACAGCTTAGTTTGATGTTTAAACACTAATTAGTATTCTAAAATAGAATCTCAAACAACTCCTTCCTCGCTTGCAGATGCCTTCAGAAATAATAGCATTTCTTCCCTAATGTTTTCTGCTTCCATTGCAAATAAGACTCATTTTTCAGAAAATGCACACATCTCCCAGAGTGCAGAAAATGGTAAGTGATTCTGAGCTTAATGTATAAAATGAAACATACAACCAGAGGGTATGTTACAATTCATAACGAGACGTAATAAATACCTCCTCAAATGACTAAATTCCTCTTAACCACAATATATTCCATTCATCATGTACATTCAAAATAATTTTTCAGTTCTATTTCACAAAAGTAATATGTCACACAAGTCAATAGAGCTGAGCAATTTTTGTTTGGAAGTTTAAGCATACTGTGTATGAATCATGTTTTTCATAGCTCACCATCACCTTCATGCGTTAAATGTGGATCAAAATTGTTATGTTTTTATTAACAGAAAATTCTATTTCATAGCAGTTTATTATTAATACTGGTTCGCAACAAATACACCTCCCAGCTGCGAACCATTTCAACTCCCTCTCTCACTCCTTGAATGACAAGTCCACCCTGGGCCTCCTGCATTGCCACAATGATGCCACCTGAAGGCTGCAGGAACAGCATCTCATATTTCGTTTGGGAATCCTGTAGCCCACTGGTATCACTGTGGACTTCACAAGCTTCAAAATCTCCCCTCCCCCTACCACATCCCAAAACCAGCCCAGCTCATCCCCACCTCCCTAACCATTCCTCCCACCTCAAGACCAACCCTGATCTCCTACCCACTAAACTCATTCCGCCTCCTTGACCTGTCCGTCCTCCCTGGACCGACCTAACTCCTCCCTAACTCCCCACCTGTATTCGCCTTTACTGGCTCCATCCTCGCCTCTTTGACCTGCCTGTCTCCTCTCCACCTATCTTCTCCTTTATACAACTTCTATCCATCTCCCCCTCTCTCCCTATTTATTTCAGAATCCCCTTCCCCTCCCCCATTTCTGAAGAATGGTTTTGACCCGAAACATCAGCTTCCCTGCTCCTCTGATGCTGCTTGGCCTGCTGTGCTCATCCAGCTTCACACCTTGTTATTTCAGATTCTCCAGCATCGGCAGTTCCTACTATCTCTTATAGTATTATCAGGTTTAATGCACATTTTCTTGTAGAAAAGTTTTCTGGTCATGGGAGAATGCCACAAGTGAGGATTATGTACAGAAATCCTGTTTAGGTTGACTTGTTGGATTGAAAATCTTATTAGCTTATCAACAGAGTTATGTTTTTTGTTTCCTCATTCTTCATGAACACACTGGATTTTAGAAGATGAATAACAGATTTTCCTAGTGTGAATAAACTGCTAACCAGCAACTTTCTGACACAAGGTTCTTGAGCTGAAATGTTAACTGTGCTTCTCTCTTCACAAATGCTGTCTCAGCTGCTGAGCATTTCCAATGCTTAATTTTTTTTTCAAATTTCTAGCATCTGCACTGTTCTTTTATTATACTGCGAACCATTCAGTTATAGGAACATCTTTGTAAGTTCAGAATTTTCATTAATACTACATGATTTTTTTTTCTTTATTCATTCACGGGATGAGGGCGTCGCTGGCTAGGCAGCAGTTATTGCCCATCCCTAATTGACCAGAAGGCAGTTAAGAGTCAACCACATTGACTCTGAGATAACAATGTATGGAGCTGGATGAACACAGCAGGTCAAGCAGCATCATAGGAGCAGGAAAGCTGACGTTTCAAGCCTAGACCCTTCTTCAGACTGAGGTCACATGTAGGCCAGGCCAAGTAAGGATGGCAGTTTCCT
Source organism: Stegostoma tigrinum (assembly GCF_030684315.1). NCBI lineage: Eukaryota > Metazoa > Chordata > Chondrichthyes > Orectolobiformes > Stegostomatidae > Stegostoma > Stegostoma tigrinum. Next base: position 113,584,395 of record NC_081355.1, read on the forward strand.
TCCCTAAAGGACATTAGTGAACCAGTTAGGTTTTTCCTGACAGTCGACAATGGATTCACTCTTAATTCCAGATACTTATTGAATTCAAATTCCACCAGCTGCCATTGCAGGAGTCAAACTGGATCTCTGGATTAACAGTCCAGCAATAATACCACTAGGCCATCACCTCCCCGCATCATACCTTTATTAACAGTCTTTGTACTTTTTTTAATACTTTCATGGTGAAGGCCAGCAATAGCGAAGTTATTGAACAGCTCTAGTTTTGGAGACTGACCAAGGCAATTCTAAGAAATGAACATGTAGAAAATTACCCTAAACATTTCCACTTAAATAATGTGAATATCAGAGACTATTGATGAGTGGAGGAGCTCATGCAAGGAGCAACAGGGTTGCAGAACATAGAAATGCCGAGTCACTGAACCACCTTTTTCTCCTCTGGAGCTCCTCAGCATCACTGTACGTGAAGTTGACCTGACCACAGTCAGGCAGTCATACTGAAAATTTGTGTTTCAGAACCTACCACATCCTGAGAAAAGCTGTTCCATTACATCTTGAAAACTGACATCTACTTGATATGGGTGGAAGATTGCCCGTGCATGTCCTGTACACAATGCGGGAAATATCCAACCGGGGCAATTACTGCCCCATCAGCCTACCCATCAGTAAAGTGATGGTTAATATCACAATGTACACGCTTATTGATAACTTGCTGACTGATTCACAATTTGGATTCCACCAGGGCTATTCAGTTCCTGACCTCAGTATAGCCTTGATTCAACCATAGACATAAGAGCTGAACTCCAGAGGTGAAGTGAGAGTGCCTGCCCTTGATGTCAAGGCTGAAGTTGACTGAGTATGGCATTAAGGAGCCACAGTAGAACTGGAGTCAGTGTGAATCAAGGGGGAATTCTTTGCTAGTTAGTGTCATACCTGGCACAAAGGAACTTGGTTGTGATTGGCGGTTAGTCTTCTTAGCGCCAGGACACCAATGCAGGACTTCTCAGAGTAATTTAAGAGCGTGAAGAAATGGAGCAGGAGCAGGCTATTCATCCCTCAAACCATTCTATAAAATCATGGCTGATCTGCTGCATGCCTCAACTCCACTTCTGTGTTAGCTCTTTATACCCCCAACTCCTCCATATTTCACAATTCTATCTACCTCTTCTTTAATTACTTTATGTGATCAGTCCTCCTCAACTCTCCGGACTAGAGAGTTTTAGACATTCATTATCGTCTGAGAGAAGAAATTCCTTTGCATATATCTTATTGTGGACTTATTTTAGTTACATGGGTTTCAGGTCTTGGTCAAGTACTGTAGACCTACTGCCTGCAATGCCAGTCAACTGCAGATCAGCTCAATGTTGAGTGAGGCTATTTTCAAAAGCCACATTGATAACAGGGCATAAATAACAAAGCATGTAGACAAAATTCAGAACAGCAAATTAATGAGAAAGGAAAGGGAAAATTTAATTGCAAATGGATTTTAGTAGGTGGGTGGTCAAGCTGAATACATTATGTGCCTGATGTTGGCAGCATGGGGCCTGATGATGCTAACAGGTCTCACCACCGCTAATGTGACAACATTTATCACAATTTTCAACAGTTTTAGCTGTCAAGAAACTCAGCTATGAAACATTACAATCATTGAGTGCTGACGTCAACTAAAGTTATAGAAAAATAACCAACAGAATTTTTAACTACATGTTACTACATTTATTTTTATTTATTCATGGGATGAGAGCATTGCTGTTGAGACAAACATTTATTGCCGGGTTTAATTGCACTTGAGATGTTGAATTATCTTCTTTCATGCAACAGGGGTAATTTTCAAGGGCAATCAATGGTGTGGGCTATCCAAACTGAGTAAGAATGGAGCACTTCCTTCTCTGAAGAATGTTAGTGTAAAAACTTTGGTAAATTTATGGTCATCATTACTGACATTAGCTTTTAATTCCTGATTTCTTGAATTAATTGAATTTAAATTCTCCATGACTGTGGGTGGATTGTGAGATAGCCAGAGACTTTTTCTCCAGGGCAGGATTGACTGCCACGAAGGGTCATAGTTTTAAGGTGTTAGGAGGAAGGTATAGAGGAGACATCAGAGGGAGCTTCTTCACCCAGAGAGTTGTGAGCGCATGGAATACTTTGCCAGTGGAAGCCGTGGAAGCAGAGTCATTAGTGACATTTAAGCGACTGCTGGACATGCACATGGACAGCAGTGAATTGAGGGGAATGTAAGTTAGGTTATTTTAATTTTGGATTAGGATTATTCCATGGCACAACATCGTTGGCCGAAGGGCCTGTACTGTGCCGTACTTTTCTATGTTCTATGTAGCGGGGGACCCAGCTGCTGGTGAGATGAGAATATCTCTGATGTTGAAATTGGACCAGACTCCCAATGTCGTCCTGCTGTCTCCTAACTGTCCCCAGGGAAGGAATGAAAGAGAACAGGTAAAACCTTTAGATCCATCAGATAGATAATTGTAAAATAATTGGGGTTCTTAAGAAGTCTCTGATGAGGTGCCTTTACATGGTATTCTAAATTCATGACAATAGGACCTCTTAGGCCTGTCAGTAACTCACCACAGTAAGTGCACAGTGGGATGGGTTTCTTCAAAACTATCCACCTTAAACTGCTTTGATGAATGAACATGAAGAACCCCCGTTATGGCCATTGAGAGGCTACAGTTTGAAGTACTACTTCTTCAGAGAGAGCTTTCACTATTTTGACAAGTGATTTGCCAATTTCTAAGAGGGTAACTTACCTGTCTAACAATTCATGCAAATTCAGTGACATGCCTCTGCTACCAGTGTTAAAGGTGGCATGGTCACAGTTTATTCATCGCTACCTTCCATCTCTGCTGAGGATCACAGGCAGAGGTCATGCCATCAATTTGTACTGTTAGTGGCCGCACGATCAATGCCCACAGCAGCAGCTTTTCTGTCAATCGCAAACCCTTCCACGTGGAAACTGAGATGCAGCTGGAAGGACGGAAGCTCACTCCAACACAGTCTCCACATGCGGAGGACCGTGTTTGAGGACGAGTAGCTCAGGATCTCATGGCAGGCTATTGATCATATCTGGAGACTTCTGGAATACAGATGACTTCCCAGTGGAAGAAGTGGCTTTGTCACACATTGCCAGTGACCGACAATGTCAGTGGGAAGTGAATGCCCTCGTAGCACCCCATTGCTGCAGAGTCCTCAAAACCCTGGTCTGTGCTTTGAGCCCTCTTATCCCAATGGAAGGGACAGAGAGCAGAGAGAAGTTAGTAGTCATGATAGTTTATGCAGAGAGGATGGAAGGACACCATTTGAGGACGGTGACTGTCCCACACCTGGACATGCAAGGGCAGTTGGCTGAGGGTGACTGTGAGTATTGGGTACTCAAATGACTATTTGTTGATACTCCAGTAACATAACTAGTAAGTTAGTAAGCATATGTCCCACACAACCATTAAATCAGAGCATCAAACCTGATACTATCAAGGATCCAGAATAGCATGACAGAAGCAGCACCAGGCATACCTAAAACAAGGTGGCAACCTGATGAGGCTACAAAACAGGACTACTTGAATGATAAACAGCAGAAGCAGCAAGTGTTAGACATAACTAAGCAATCCCACAACCAATTAGATCTTTTAAAATCATTTGTGGGATGTGGGCGTCCCTGGCTGACCAGCATTTTTTGCCCATCCCTAGTTGACCCTGAGAAGGTGGTGGTGAGCTGCCTTCCTGAACCGCTGCAGTCCACCTCCAGTGGGTTGACCAACAATGCCATTTGGGAGGGAATTCCAGGATTTTGACCCAGTGACAGTGAAGGAACGGCGATGTATTTCCCAAGTCAGGATGGTGAGTGGCTTGGAGAGGAACTTCAAGTGATGGTGTTCCCTTGCGTCTGCTGACTTAATCCTTTTGGATGGAAGTGGTCGTGGATATGGAACATGCTGCAGAACTGGCTGTACCCTGTAGCCAACTTCTTCCAACCCAGCTAAACAATGGCATCTACCCAATAACATGGAAGATTGACACAGTTATGACATGCCCACAGAGAATCAAGACACATCTAACCCTACCATCACCACCCTATCGACCTATTCTCAATAATTAGTAAAGTGATGGAAGGGGTTGCCAACAATCCAATCAAGTGACACTTACAAAGAATAAATGCTTGTGACACTCAGTTTGTAATCCACCAGAACCACTCTGCTCATGACATCATTTCAGCCTAGGACCAAAAATGGGCAAAAGAAATTAACTCCAGATGTAAGGTGAGAGTGGATTGCCCTGCAACTAAGGCAGTGTTTGACCAAGTGTGCAAAGCCTCGCAAAACCAATGTCATTTGGAATCAGGGTAAAAATTCAAATGTGAATTGACACAAGGAAGATGTTTGTGGTTGTTAGAGGTCAAGTTCCAGGACATCTAAACAGGAGGTCCTCAGGACAGCCCCTTGGCCTAACCATCTTCAGCTGCTCCATCCATCATAAGGTTTGATTTGGGGATGTTCATTGATGATTTCACAATGATTACCACCATTTCCACATGCAGCAAAACCTGGACAATATCCGGGTTTGGATTGAAAAGGAACAACATTTTCATTACGCAAGTGGCAGGCAGTATCCATCACCAACAAGAGAGAATCTAACCAACGTCGCTTGACATACAATGGCATTACTATTGTTGAATCCCCCACTATCAACTTCGTGGAAGATATCATTGACCAGAAACTGAACTAGATCAGCCATCGAAGTACTGCAGCTGAACAAGCAGTACAGAGGGTAGGACTACTACAGCAAATAACTCATCTCCTGTATCGTCATTTTCTGACAAGCACGGGTCAAGAGTGTGCTAGAATGCTGTTCACTTGCCCAGATGAATGCAGCTCCAACGACATTGAAGAAGCTCAACTTCATCCAGGACAAAGCACCCTGCTCGATTGGTGCACCATCCATTTCTTTCATTACTGACACATGGTGGCTAGAATGCAAAGATGAGTCACAGTTGCATGGGAACATCACAACCTGCAGGTTGCCCTCCAAGCTATTCACCATCCTGACTTGGAAATGTACTATTGTCGGTGCACCTACACCCCAAGGACTACAGTGGTTCAAGAAGGTGGTATACTTCCACCTTCACTAAGGCAATTAGAGATGAGCAATAAATGTTGGTCTAGCCAGTGGAACCCTAATTCCACAAACAAATATAAAATGTCTAGGTTAAATGAAAATATTTTGAATCTATTAAAATGTTTTGAATTCACAATCCATGATAAGCTGATTGCTAATTTAATGTAAATTGCAATCCATGTGGAGTAGTATAGTACAGAAATAATAAATGGTCTGGATTCCATTCAGAATCACATCTCATAGGGAATGTAATATGACTTTTTAAATGTTGTATGGTATTTTGACAAGTGTTGTAGTTTATTCTTTTATTTTAAATTCAGTATGATTTCAGGAAAAAAAACTATTCTATGCCTAAACAAACATTGTGACACAAAGTAGACATATATATCTTGAAATATTCTTCCACATTTTCAATATCTACTTTATGCTGTTATATTATTTTCTAAAGTACTAACGAGGCAAAACTGCAGTTTGCCTCACTAATAGGTAAGTGAAAATATCTATTTATTTCACATTAATGAGCAGAATTCGTATAACCCATCCTCACCAGTGGGAGATTTAAAACGCATCCATGTTCTGACAATGAAGGTAATCCTCCTCATTTATCCTCCACAGTGAAACGTATTTTGACATTTCATAGCTTTTCATATTATACTAAAACCTATATCTATATTTGCAAATTTTTCAAATTTACAATAATTGGCAAATTGCAGTTGCTAAATAAGTATACATAGCTCATATGTTTAATAAATGCACATAACAAAACTAAATGCATCATACTAACTTGGAATAGTCACATTTCTTAAAGGAAAAAGTCAGATTTTGATTGACATTTAATCTAATTAAAATCAAGTACAGTCTGATGATGCAGTGGATAGATCAATATCAAAAAACCCCACTTTTTTAAACTTCTTTCTTGGGAATGGGTCAACATTTGTTGCCCACCTTTAATTGCCCTTGAACTGAGTGGCTTGTTAGGCCATTTCAAGGGCAGATGACAGTCAACCGCATTACTGTGTGTTTGCAGTCACATGTAGGCTAAACTGGGTAAGGATGGCAGATTTCCTTCCATAAAGGGCATCAGTGAATTAGATGGGATTTTATAATAATCAATGACAGTTGTCATGGTCACCATTACTAACCACCTTTATAATACCGGGTTTTTAAAAATTGCATGTAACCTCCACCAGGTGTATTGGTCAGATTTGAACCCCAGAGATGTGGATGTTCATTCATTGCATGTATTCAAGACAGACACCAATTGATACTTAGTACAAAGTGCACTTAGGAATAACAGTGTTGTAGTGGTAATGTCATTGTCTAGCCATTCAGTGGCCCAGGCAAATGCTGCAGACATGGTTCAAATTTGACTGTTGTTGAGGTTAGAATTTAAAAATCTGGAATTGAAGCCCTGTGTCAGTAATGGTCACCATGAAACTATTGTCATATGACCATTGTCAATAAAATAAATCTGTTTTCTAATGTCTTTTAGGGAAGTAAATATACCATCCTTCACATCTGAAGCATACCATCCTTCCTGGTCTGGCTTGCATGTGATTCCAGATTCATGGCAATGAGGTGAACTCTTAACTGCTGTCTGGGATAGCTCAGCAAGCCAATAGTTCAAGGGCAGTTAGGAATGGGCAACAAATGTTCCCCTCATCACAACGGCCATTTCCACAAAGAATTTGTAAAAATCAATGGATACCGGGATATTCCAAGAAAGTGGAGTTACATTTGAATAACAGACATGATCATATTGACTGGTAGAGCTACTCCTATTTTGTATGTTCCTGTGAATCTTCAATTTATACAGTGAATAATCTATTAGCATTCAATACCTTACAAAGAGAATCTGTTCATCAGTGAGAATACAACATTTTAATGAATTTACGCTACAATTGGAAACTGCTAAGCATTTCTCCAAGAGCAGAATGTCTAACTTGTAGTTGAAGCTAATGGTTGGTTATGTGTAAATTGTGATGCAAAAGGGACTGTAACAAATGACTTCAACTTTCTTTACAGGGATTAGAAATCAATATCTTACACTGAATTCTGTCTGATTTATAGCCTGGAAGTCATTAAATTTTGATGATTTAATAAATAAATTGGTTTGTAAGAAAATTAAAAGGAAACAACAAAAGTACCATTTAATCTTTTATTTGACAAGGTTCTTAATCTTAAAGCATTCTCTCTTCATTATTAATTGAGGTGATCAAACATGTATTAATTACTGTCTACTCAGTTCTGTTAAACTTTTCCCTGGAAACACTAATGTGTAATACTTAGCTGAAGAGTAACAGTGCTTAAAATGCATTTAAGATTAAATTTAGCGATAAAAATGTTATTCTTCATTAAATTAAAACAGGTAAAATGGGTATACCTTTTTGAGTATCTACAAATTGTTTGAGCATTTGTTGATAGTCTAAATTATATATAAGAAGAAAAAAATTCTGCTCATCAGAGTGAAGTAATTTATTTTGTTGAACAGTTAAATGGATTTGAACAGTGTGAAGTACAATTGTTTTAGAGACAAATCTATATTATTTAAAAAATGAAAAGTTTTTCTTAAATTTCCACCAGCAACATAATGTATTGTTTAATTCTATGAGGACAAGAGCACCTGAGCAGTTGAACATTAAACATAGCATCCACAGTATTTAATTGAACACACAATATGAGAACTAGGAGCAGGAGTAGGCAGTTTGGCTCCTCAAGCCTGTCCCTTGCTGAGCCATCCCAGCCAGCAGTTAAGAGTTCACCACATTGCCATGAATCGGGAATCACATGCAAGTCAGGGCATTCTATAAGATCATGATTGATCTGCTCATGGCCTCATTTCTCTTTCATGGCATTCATCATAGACCACAACTCCTTGCTATTTTAAAACCTCTGTGCCTGAGATGAACTGTCTTATGAGAAGAGGCTAAACAGGTTGGGACTCTCCTCATTAGATTTTAGAAGAATGAGAGATGATCTCATTGAGACATAGAGGATTTTTAAAGGGTTTGTCAGGATAAATGCTGAGAGTTTGGAAAAGTCTTAGGACCAGTGGGAATTGTCTCAGAAGTAGGACGGCAGTTTAAGACTGATGTAAGGAGGTATTTCTTCTCTCAAAGAGATATGTGTCTGTGGGAAACAAGAGTACATGGATAAAGCAAGACAAGTGGACACGAGGAGTATGGGATCAGCCATGATCCTATTGAATACCAAAGCAGGCCTAAAGGTCTGAACAGCCTGCCTCTATTTCTTATGGTCATATACTCAGAAAAGAAAACCCTTCACACCTTATGACCCCTAGTTTGAGATTACCTCACCAGTGAAAATGTCTTCTCAACACCTACTCTGTCACGCCCCCTCAAAATCATGTATGTTTCAATAAAATCACCTCTCATTATAAACTCAAATGAATAAAGGCCTGACCTGTTGCGATGTTCTTACTAAATCAACCTCTCGGAATCAGCCAAGTGAATCTCTTTTGACCTGCCTCCAGTGCAGGTGTATACTTTCTGAAAGACTTCTTAATACCCAAAACGTTGACTGCTCCTTTCCCCCAGATGCTGCCTGGCCTGCTGTATTCTTCCAGCATCCTATCTTTCTACCTTGGATTCCAGCATCTGCAGTCTTTTTGTCTCTATACTTCCTTAAATTTGGGGATTAAAACAGTACACAGTACTCCTGGGGCACCCTCATTAACTCCTCGTACATGTGTAACAAGACTTTCTATTCTTACATTCCAAACTCCTGGTAATAAAGGTCAAACTTCTATTTAGCATTTCTAAATGTTTGCTGCACCTCAATGCTAATTTGTGCTTCATGTGTTCAAACACTCAGATCTCTCTGTGCTAAAGTCTCATTTTGGAGCCTCTCTTCATTTAAAAGACAGTTTGCCTTTTGATTCTTTCTACAAAAGTGCAAGATCTCACATTTTTGCATATTAAACTCCATCTTACAAGATTTTTGCTCATTTGTGAAATCTGCCTGTACCCTGTTGCAGATTCCTTATGTATTTTCCACAACAGGCATTCCCATTTTTTTTCTGTCATCAGCAAATTTGGATACATTACACTTTGTTCCCTCCTCCAAATCATTAGTGTAGATATTAAATAATTTTCACATTAGGATTGATCCTTGTGGCTCTGTACTAGTTATTTTTTCCAACCTGACTCTCTTCTTTATGTTAACCAATCTTTAATCTATGCTAATACAACTACTATCCTAAGCTCTCAGTTTGGGCAAGAATCTTTTTACGTAATACCTCGCATAATGTCTTCCGAAAATGATGTACGTCACGCAGATCTGTAGATCAACTCCATTTTCCCATCTTTGACCCCTACCTATGGGTTGGTTTTGGGATTTGCACAAACAATGGTGATGAACTTTCTACCTCTTTAAGGAAGTTGCATGATTCAAATATTCAAATGCAGTCATACATTGAAAAATGTGGTTGCATTTTTGAACATTTTAACATGTTTAAATTCATTCGTCAAATTGCTAATGTTACAGGTTGGCCAAGTTGAACAAAGCAATTGACTACCATAAAAGTCTGCAAAATAAACTAGAAATGTTCAAATGCTGAAAATGCACAATAAAGATAGGAAATACTATAAACACACAAATACACTAATCAGTACAGAATGGAGAGAAGGGATACCTCAGAAAGGCATGCTGTGATGTTTGGAGATGCAGGACCACAGTTACGCCACATTAAGGCAGTTGAACATTCGTAAGATATTTTTAGATTCTGTATTATTTGTTAAGAAACAGCGGTTGAGCTCTGAAACTGAGTTTATTGGACAGTAAGAATGTAGCTGTGACAATTGATAATGTCTCACTCGATGCCAAAGATGAAAAAAGGCAGTTGGCATGAAGCATATTGATCTGATGAAAGTTGTGAAGGCAGCATCTTGTTTTCTAGTTAAAGTATCAGAGATTTCTACCCTGGGCCTTACTCTGCCTCTTTTGGTCTGTTTTACATCTGAAGAAGACAGCTACCTGGTACAAACCAACTCCTGTCTCTGAGCATTTGTTGATTAAATCCTATTTCTAAGAGTTGGTAGTTTATGCTATGTCAATCAGCTGTTCGACTCCTTCTAGTCAAGGATCATGAGAAAACTATCCACAATGTCAGAATATCCATCACCCCCCTGCCCACCCCAGCTTGAGGTCAGCCTTACATTTTGTAAGATTGGACCCTTCTGTTTTAACTAAATAACTTGGGGCACCAGGCATCAGTAAGCTGCATAGCTTCTATCTATAATTTGCCTTTTTCCCTTCATTGTTAGAGGCTATTTATATTTGGACATGCAGAGAGAAGTTCAAAGCCATCTCAGCTAAACTTATTCAAAGTTTTAAACTTGACACAAAGGAAATTGAGGGTCCTATTTTCTTATAACAACCAAAATGTAATATTTCTCTTCACATATTTTTAGTAGCTTAGTATGTACTTCCAGCATTTTCTGCTTTTATTTCTGTGGTTGTAAATTGAACTGCTACAAGATGGGAGGATAGAACTTTGATTATTAACCTATTCTGAATCCAACTCAGAACGATAAAATTATATTCTTCTTGTCTGTTGTGCAAAGTGAAAACTTGGGTAATCTCTGATGGATAAGAGCCTATAGCACATTACAAACACAATTAATACGAATCAATGCTAATTTTGACAACGACACACCTGCCTTGAAGTCAAGGCTTGCTAAACCTAACCTAAGACGTCGTCACACTGATCCTGTGTTCTAATCACCTGTCATTGTTTGTGAGACTGCAAACATGGGCAAAAATAGTCATGGCTGAAATCAGACAAGTGTATAAAAAATAACTGTAAAGATATTAAAACGAACATTTTAGTTTGTATTCATAAATTTCCTAGAAAATCAAGAATTGACCTCCAAGAAGCTGTTCAGTCCTCTTTGGCTTGCAGGGACCTGAAAGATAACTGGAAAATCCAGTTTGTCTTGCTCGACTTGATCAAAGCAGGCAAATAATAGAACCTGATAATAAAGTGTGAAGCTGGATGAACACAGCAGGCCAAGCAGCATCTCAGGAGCACAAAAGCTTTTGTGCTCCTGAGATGCTTCTTGGCCTGCTGTGTTCATCCAGCTTCACACTTTATTATCTTGGATTCTCCAGCATCTGCAGTTCCCATTATCCCAAATAATAGGCTCTTTTGGCTATGCAGACTCCCTAATCTCTCCCCACACAAAAAAAGACATATTGATGGGATGGGTGAAGGGACTGGCATGCTAGCTGACTGGACTATTGTCAGCACTTGCATTGCATGATTCAGACTCCAGCAAGGAACCAAACATAGGATCAGTACCACTTATGCACCTCATAAATGCATTGCTCCAAAATAACATTTTGAGAGCACAGATTAATGAAATCAAATCTAAACCGCCAACATTTTGATGACCATTTTCAAGATTGTTGGATACACCAATGTCCTTGTTGTGCAGTGAGTAGGAGGGATTCTCGTTTGTTCTGACAGGCCTCATTCAGCTTTGAAAATGTGACATTTGGCAAATCAGAACTCAGATCTATGGATAAGAACAAACTTCTGTTGATGAATTAGCTTAAGCTCTGCTTTAGCATATTATTAGAAGGCCCATAAAGCTTCCCCTATGTATAATTTACTCCTGAAATCAGTAGAGTTCACAATATTGAATGTTAGAGGGCAATGTATTAAACACAGTGTAGGGTTAAAATCCTCTGCATTAAAGGTAACCATTTTAAGTGGAAGTTTTCTGAGTGCAGAGTACAAAGTCATAATGTCCTATTTTCAAAGCAAATATTTTCTTTTTAACAATTAACTTCATCTACCACTTTAGTGCTTATATTAACATGATGGTAACTGTTTAATTGAATAATGTTTGATTCATTGTCAGTCTTATAGTGAGTTTGGATCAGCAGTTAAAAACATATGTAATCATGTAGTTGACTCTTTCATTTTGTTATTTCATTTACAGACTTGCAGCAATGAAGGAAAATGTATGTGTGACCGAGACTGGGATGGTGCTGGCTGCCATATCTATGCACCAAAGGAAGTAGCAGAAGGACAAGGTTTGTGTAAACTACGTTCAACTGTACATTTTACAATGTCTTTGCACAGGTAACAGTCCCATTTCCAGGAGCAGAGAGAGGGCATTCAATCTCTTAGACTTGGTGTGCCATTCTTTGAGATCTTGGGTAATCTGTCCCACTTCTCTTTTGGATGGAAACACATAGGGGCCTGAATGACATGGACTACAGCATGATTTGTGGCAGGATCGCATAAGAGGCCCGGCAAGGCCTCACTCAGTTTTGAGAACAAATTGCTGCATCTCATATGTACACTCTGAGCAGCGAGGTAAGTTTGTCACTAGGCGATGGTGAATTGTCAACTAAGGGAGATTATTGCTTGCTAAATGCTTTATTAATACCACAATTCTCCTCGTTAATGTTCAGCTTCCTATCTTACCAACCACACTGAACAGAGACTGAGACATCCTGATATGGAGATCAGTGTGACCATCCTGCATCAAATAGTATCATAGGGCATGGGCACCAGGTACACACACCCTTTGTTCATGACATTGATATTGGTGCATTTCATCCAATTGTCAACCCCTCGCTATCCTCATGATATCTCTTCAGTCCACTTGCAGGACACTTTGAAGCACAAACTTAAGCTGCAGGGTACACGGGAAGCTGGAATTGTTCTTCAAGTGTACTTTGTGTACAGGAGCCAAACCCAGCTCACAGATAAGACTAGGCTGCATCTCAGGGCTACTTTCTTACACTCTTAGTACCTTGCTTGTTCGAGCTTTTGGACTTCAGCCAGAACTGAAGGCTATCAGTAGAGTTTTATTGATGTGCTCTTTTGCACAGAAACACAGACAGGCTGCTGTCAAAGGGATCTGCCAGGGTTTGGAGGGTAGTTGGAGGGACATCTTGTTGTATAAGCACATAGAGACATCAATGCAACAGCTACAGCATGTGGCAGCTCCCTCTGTAACAAACACACTACATATTTATTCAACTGATGACCATGTCAGAAAGTGGATGAGGCTAATCCTCAGTCTAGTCAAGGAGGGGCCACTATCAATCAGGTGGTCCTGCTAACATCAGTCACAGCGCCAGTCTACACACAGTCCAGGGACTTGCCATGCTCAATTGTCCATTTAGGCCACTCATGGTCAGGGTCTGTCTGTCTTCAGTCTGGGGAGTGGGCAGTGATCAGTCCTGAAAGACCATCAGAAGCAGTCAGTGGAACTGTGTATTATCGTTTGGGAAAGCACAGTGGTCAGATATCTGGGTATGAATTTAGTCCTGGAGTGTCTGTCCATTGATCTTTGATGTCTAGAATGGGGAGGATGGCTGCCAAAAAAAGTGGTGGAAGATTGTATGCTCAGAGGTAGGAACAAAGGCAGTAACAGTCAGAAACTCTCAACATGTATGGGGGCAGGCAGAGCAGAATCAGAGGGCATAGTAGGCTACAGCAGTAGGAGTTATTAGCTGTGACTGTCACCTTAGGGGGAAGTGTAAGGGAACAGGATGGGCATATTTAAGGCATAATGTCAGGGTTCAGGTGGCAGGGAGGATGATTGGAGGCATAGTTCATTGTAGTGCTCAGCGGCTAGGGCAGTGCCTCGGCTGGGCAGTGACAATGCCACTTTGTTGGAAGGAAGTGCTGTATTCACGACTTCTGGACACTAGGGGATTGAGTAGACAAACATATGAAACATGAATTTGCAAACTATAGTTGTATTCATTTACAATCATTTAATTGTCTATTTGCAATACATGCAGAGTTAGGTTTCAAATGCTGACCAAAGGCAAACTGCACCATGCTATTAGTGCTTGCAAATTGAACAGTGTCATTAGCAAAAATGACTTAAAAGGAGATGATTGCAGGAGAAAAGGGTCCCACCAGTTGTGAAACTACCAACGGGTTCTGTGGAGTGAGGGGAACAAGGCTTCATAATATCTCATGTAAGCATTACAATGGACTGTGCTGAATTCATTGATAAATTGAATGTTTTACGAGGGTGTGGAATGGGACTAAGACCAGAGTACAATAGGCATTTCCTTTTTAATGTAACGTGTTAGCTACTCAACCAGCTTTGTAACTCAACATGCTATGATCAGGACCTGGTGGAACAGACGATGGGGTTTCCTAAAGATGGCATTCTACTGCTTGGAATGGTTTGGGAGGTCATCCGGTATAGCCCGGACAGATGTGCTGCATCATCTTGGTGTGCTGTGCTCTGCACAGATGGAGCAGGCAGTGAGGTGATGTGACAGGTGCGTGCGGAACTAGGAAAGGCACGCAAGGAGGATGGTGAGGATGTTGCAGAGGAGGAAGCTCTCCTTGTCCATGACAGAGCTCAGCTGCATTGTGCACTACAAACCAGACAGAACCTGATTGACATCCAGTTCCAATAGATGCCACCTAGTTGCAGCAGATCATCATGGAATGTAAAATAGTCATTATTCGCAATGCCAACATTTGGGGGTGAAATGCAGCATCTATTCATTTTGTTTGTATTTGCTGGCTAGACATAAAAGCTCATGTTTGAAATTGTGCATTTGCTTGCTCATGTGTGATATTCCGTATTTAAATTGTGACATGATGTGGGTGCCCATTGGGGACTGGCAGCAGTTCACAAATCGTGAGTTGTTCCTTTGTGTTATCAGATTTTGGAGCTGTGCTAGCTTTTTGAGATTAGTAGAATGACGGTATGGGCAATGTGGCAAGAAATTGTTTTAAAATGTTGGCTTTTGTCATTGTTATTCTGCGGTTAAAAACCAGATTCATTTCGAAACAAAAAGTTGTGGATTGTATCTCTCGGCATTTACACACTTACAATTCCAATGTCCAGGCCATTTATCTGAATCCTCACTTTGTTCTTTAAAATGAATAGTTTGACTGAAGCTGTCAAACAAAGAGAGACCAGCATGACTCTGTGCCTGTTAAAAGTGAAGTTGCCATAATCCCAGAGGAACTTAGGGATGCTGTCTCATTAGAGAAGGTCAGAAGTCAAATGACACCAGGTTACGGAGTGCTGCTCCTTCATCAGATGGAGGGAAGAGAAGCAAAGAGACACAGAATTTATAGGCAGAGAAATCAAAAGATGGTACTGGTGGTGTGAGTGGAATGTCGAAAGGCTGAATAACATGTCTCTGCAGGTGACCAAAAGTGTCAGATAGTGTGAGTAAAACATCAACAGCTGAATACCGAGTGAACGGATGACCTATAATCCAATTAATTGAAGCATAGAGATACTTACAAAAAATTAAATGTAAGGTAGTACTGGAGACAAACCAAATGGCTGGAATAACATGATAGGTGTGAGTCTCAGGCCAAGGGTCTTTTGTGTGCCATCTTTTGATCTCTCTGCCTATAAATTTTGTGCCGGTGTGCTTCTCTTCACTTCGACTGATGAAGGAGCAGCATTTTGAAAGCTTGTGATTTCAAATAAGCCTGTTGAACTATAAACTGATGTTGAGTGACTTCTGATCCTGTCCACCCCATTCCAACACCAGCACCTTCACAACATCTCATTAGAGAGAGAGAGACAACTTGTGGTAATGCCTCAAGAAATTTGAAGTTGAAAAGGCAGAACATTCAAGGTTACTTCAGCCAGTACAGAAATTGAATCTGTGTGTCTGTTCAAATGACAAACTAGCTGCCCAGCTAACTGAGCTAACCAACTAACCTCAAAGAATGTAAGATAGATGGAGGAGACTGAGTTTAACAGGGCCATGTTTGGAACCATGCACCATAAGAATGATGAGATCATTATTAGCCAAAACTAAAGGTGTTTTCAAACTCAGAGCAGGGATGAAGTTTGCTTTGGAAAGAAATATTTGAACAGAGTGGAAAATGAGGGGGAGGTTTTTCTTCTAATTCATCATTAAATTCTAAGTACAGCTGATAAAAATCAATCATATTGTTAGTTTTTAAATTGTTAAATTTGGCAACTAAGCTGTAAAGTCCAAAAAGTAATAGAAAGGACTATTCACAAAAGCATTGAGATGAATTTGGCAAAGAAAGGCCAGATATAGTGGCTGTTGGAAAAGCAAAACAAAAACAGTTAAATTTTATTTGTTTAACAGATTATATAAAATGATGACAGTGAAAGAACAGTGGCCTTAGCTGGTCTAGACAGATAAGAAATGGTTTTATTAACATAACAACTTTGCTAATTGGAACAGCAGACATGATCAAAATGTAATTACATTTTGCCCAGAGGAGGGTGACTCATTAAAAAAAGAGTTGTCTCACAATGACAACAGTTTATAATCCAGAAAGGCAAAGAAAATTTAATAAAGCAACATCTCCTGCATTTTGATTGAGGATAAGCTGCACATTGTATCCACTTCTTATTTGTATTGGAACTTACATAATTTACACATGCTACATCCTAACTAATATTATGAAATGTAATTACTTTACTCATGTTCATTGTGTGGATTTACAACTGGCTCATTTTGTCAGTGTCTTTGGAAATGCAGCACATTGGACCATAATTTACTAATAACAAATATTGAGGCAGATGATGTTCACCATTGCAAATGTCAAATCCAGCAACAACTTCAGGTAAGGACAAATGTGCACTTAGGATATCCAAACGTCGTTGTCCATGTTAATGACATCTCACTGACTGGATACATTAATGAAATGCATTGATTATTGTATAGTCGCTGCATTTACACAGTAAGTATGAACTAAACTTAGTACAGAAAGTTAAGTCGTGTCCATTACGATTTAAGCAATCTTTTATGACATGGTGAATTTTAATTGCTGTCAGGCAACTTCAAAATAATTATTAAATGTGTGGGTCTCTTTCTTTCACCGTTCCTACTTTGGATTTTAAAATGCAATTATTTTAAATTAATAGTTTCAAATTTAAATGCAGTTGGATGTATTTGCTGACTGTAATCATGCCAAGTGGATGACTGACAGTGACTAAACTCCTGTACTGTGTGTGAACTCTCCTCTTGACTGACAATACCAAGACTTTCTGACTGTTAGCAGCTCTCCTTGACTAGATGGAGGATTACCCATCACACCCTTTTAGACATTGCTATTTCCTTGCAACATCAAAGCAGTGTGATTATCATACAAGCAACTACCACTTGCTGGAAGTGTGAGATCGATATAGCACTGTACCATCTAGTAAGATTTTCACTCCTTGGACTGATCACTCCTGATAAGTATGACAAGCTGCTCTTGCTCTGTGTGCATGCTAAACAGCAAGTCAGTTTGGCAGTGTTGTGAGCTTTTGGGCTCTGGCTGAAGCATCGGTGCGTAAACGTCATGGCACGTCAATGCAAGGCAAGATAGTGATGCTGTGAGTGTCCAGGTAGCCACTAAGTAATTGAATACTGAGAGAGCAAACCAGCAGCCCTTTGACGCAGCTTGGCTCAGACTGTGAACTGACTGCCTGCCCTTGTGTGCAGTGTCCTTGCGTGCAGAGTGACCTTGCGTGCAGAGTGACCTTGCGTGCAGAGTGACCTTGCGTGCAGAGTGACCTTGCAGCAGCATTTCAATGCTAGTGTCTGGTTTGGAAGCGTCCGCTAAGTGGATTGAAGAGGTACCATGAGGGTTCTGAGATGCTGCCAAGTGACCATAGAGTGTGCTGTGAGATGTTACCAGGTGTCCCAAGATGACATCTTAGAGTTCAAGTGACAAGCTGGAGTTGTAGTCTACCTGGGCTGACTTTTCTGTTGGGAATTGTCAACATCTAGTTTCCTCACACTGAATGGTAGGATAGGAAGCTGCATGTTAGCGGGGATTTGGTGCTTGGTGTGAATGAGGCTTTTAACAAGCAATAGTACCATTTGATGAGCATCTCACCACTGCCTCATAAGAACCTTGTCTCTCTGTCTGGAAATTAGTTGGAAAATGTAGCAAGTTACTCCCACCTTCAAGGTAGGCCTTTCTGGACTTGTAATGCTACTCTCCCAGGTTACTCACCATAACCTAAGTCGTTCAGGCCCAAATTAGATTCTATCCATTATTTTCAACTTTGCAGTTGCAGAGCTGCGTGGCAGAGCTGTGTAAGTGTAATAATATTAAGTTAACAAAGTGTGGTGGAGTATGCTATTTGGAGTGGACTCGGCACTTTTTTGTTTTGTCTTATTGAAGATAATTCTGCCCACATCTACAATCGCAAGCTGATCCTCATAGTACACAACTTCTGTCAAACAGTTTTAGTTGCAAAAGATTTCACAACTTTTGTTTTTAGAGTTCTGTTTTTTTTCTCATGATTTTTTACATTTTTAAGAATTTGATGTTATTATGATGAAACAAATTTTTGAAACTTTTAGTCCTTATAATCTGAATTGCTATGGTCTTCAAGGACCTGAAACTTTCGAATCCTTTGTGCTTGTTTAAATTGGCCTTTGTATTTTCATATTAATTTACCAGAAAACTCATATTTGAAAGAAATTGGACTATGTAGGACTTCTGTGTGGGATTAACAGAGCCCATGTGTGTTGTCTAAGATCTCTACCAAAGTGTGAGACATGAATGAAAATCGCTCATGCGAATCTGAGATTTGAAAAAATTTTGAATTGAACGATCAGAATCTGAATATCAATACTTTGTGTGATCCTTAGTTATTTTCAAAGTATTACTAATGTAGTCATTTTGTATAATTAAATGGTGAAAATTAGGAATTGCATGGCATATTTGGTTATATTTTGTACCATTGAAGATTAGTGAAGAAATACAGTATATAAATAGCATTTATTTATCCAGTAAACTTCCAACACATGGAAGCTTCCTGTAAGTCCTTGCAAAGTTCCTCTGATCAGGAACTATAATTGTATCAAAAGATCAGCAGAGACTTTAATTATGTATCCTCAAATATCCTAGTTGAAAGTATTTGTCTATAAAGTATTTAGGATGGAGTGACAATGTGAAAAATTTTGACATGAAATGGAAAAATATGGATAATAAACAGGTTACATTCAAACAAGTTAGTCACTTATTTCTCAGATTAATTTCACAACAACAGAAGGTTTCCTGTGTTCTGACAAAGGGTCACTGGACCCAGAATGTTAACTCTGATTTTTCTCTTCACAGATGCTGCCAGACCTGCTGAGTATTTCCAGCAACTTCTGTTTTTGTTCCTGATTTACAGCATCCGCAGTTCTTTCAGTTTTTATCTCAGATTAATTGGGTGTGTTTCTTTTCTATTACCATAGGATCAATTCGAACCAATATTATTATAGGTACCATCGCAGGGACTATCTTGATGGCAATTCTAGTGTTGGCTGTTGCAGCATTGTTTTACAAGTAAGTATCAAAACATGACCAATACCAGTTCCTGCCTGATCTTCTTGAGCTCATTTCCAAAATACTTTAAAACAATGCTGTATATAAAACAACCACAAACTAATGCGTTTGAATTTATCCTTTCAAGTTTTTTTAATTGTGTTGCACTAACTAACAATATTAATTTTATTACCTTCAGTGCTGCAAATAAACAGTTTTACATTTTTAAAATTTCCGATGCAGCTTTCTGAGTTTGTGCTATTGGGATGGAGGTTCACCCACCAGCCATACCAAAGGGGCCGGACTTTGCAGCCAGTGGCGAAGTAACAACACACAGCATTGACATAGGCAAAATGATCTGGCTGCCTCTGCCACAGACATCTCCTTTCCCAATGGTAGGTCAAGGAGTCCTCCAGGAGCACAGCAGCACTGATTTCAACAAGTAGGATAAAGGAATCAGTCACAGGCCAAACACAGACAAAACAAAACACTAAAATCAGAGGGGAGGTGAAAGCAATTGCCCTTGGCATCAAAGCCACACTTGATCAAGTGTGGCATCAGGCAGTGCAGACAAAATTGAAGTAATAAGGAATTGTGAAAGACTGTCCACTGGTTGGAGTCATACGTGGTACACAGGAAGAGGATTCTGGTTGCTGGAGACCAGGTAATTACCTCCCAAGTAATATCCTACAGCAAAACATTTCCAGCTACTTCATCAATAACCTTCCTTCCATGAAGTCAGAAGTGAAGATGTTTACTGAAGTTACACAATGTTCATTTCACTCATAACTCCTTAATAAAACAATCCGTGTATATATGCAGCAGGACCATGACAACAAACTGGCTGGTAAGTAGCACGTAACTTTCACAACATATAAACGTGTGTCTTCAACAAGAGAGAATCTAATCATCTCATGTCAACATTCATCAGCATTACTGTTGCTGAAATCTCCTCAATCAATAACCCGGAGAATGCCCAGCCATTGACCAGAAATTGAACCAGCAAGTGAAATGAGTTTAATTTGGGAATATTTGGGTTGGCTTGCACAAGTTGGACCAAAGGGTTTGTTTCCACGCTGTATAACTCTATGACTGTGTCTCTATATTAATGCTCTGGCTGCAAGACTGGGTATTCTGAAGCAAGCAACTCACCTGCTATGTCCTCAAAGCCTCCCAACATTTACAAACCAGGATTTTGATGGAATATCATCCACATGACTAGGTGAGTATGACTTCAACCACATTCAAAAGCTTTGACACTATCTAAAACAAAGCAATCTGCTCGATCTGCATACTACCTACCAACTTACACATGCACTCCTTCACCACCGACATACTGTGGCAAAAATACGTACCGCACGCAAGGTACACTGCAGCAAAGCTCTTTGACAGCACCAACCAAATTCTACTCACCAAATGTATAATCCAGAAGAACATGGCTACCAGATGCATGGGAATACATCTGCGAGCTCTAGTTAAGCCACGCTCCACAGCCTTTGAAATGTATCGCTGTTTCTTCACTGTCGCTCCCTAATAGTTCTCTGGCTGTACCTACACCAAATGGATGGTAGTGGTTCAAGAAGACAGTTAACCACCTTCTGAAGGGCAATAAGGGATGGAAAATAAATGCTAGCCCAGCCAGCAATGTTCACATCCCATGAATGACTGACAATTCTATCCCTCAGTGAGAGGAAGTCCCAGCCCTTGAAGTTTTTGACCAATCTGATTGGACCAAAAGGAAAGTTGATGGGGCAAGTAAAACAAAGAATCAGTGTTTTGGCTGTGGCAGATGCGCTGTTGTCTGAATACAAAGAGTAGAAAAAGCAAAGGATCTAAAGGAGAAAAAAATAAAATTGGAGGGCCGCTACATTTATGCCCAAACATCGTTGAACTTGATGTTGAATCCAGAATGCTGTAAAGTGCCTAATCAAAAGGTTGTTGCTGAAGCATACATTGGGCTTCACTGGAGCACTACAGCAGGACAAGGACAGAGATGTCAACGTGAGATTGAAGTAAATAATAAAAATGACAAGTCTTCACCTTACCAGTTTATTGATAGGATCACATTGCTTCTGCTCCATGTATCAGCAAACATGCATCAGAGATGCTGACTTTTGAATTGATAACCAGACCAAGATGATCATTCATTCCCAAAATTCCTTAAAGACAAATTCAGATTCATCCTTCTGAAGGAAATCCATTGCTTTCAGTTTTTAAGTAGAGACATGAAATTACTAGTTGCAATCTGTTGCAAAATGTTGGCAGTCATTTAGCATAACATAAGAGAATGCAAGATTGATTAATCAAAAATAGACGTTGAAATCAAATGATTCATTATGACAATTTATCACCATATAATTGTTAGCAATTGAGTTTATAAGCTAATTTTTTGTCATGAACATGCATTGAGTTACTTTTTTCGTTTGTTTGCTCCCTCTGCTTCGTGTTTGATAGAAACTACCGAGAAAGAAGGTATGTTTGTTTAATTTTAGGGTTATAATGTGTGCTTTAAGATGTTGCTTTTTAAAATTGACGGCAACCTTTCATTATAGCAGTTAGTTTATGATTAATCATCAGGCTTACCTTCCCAATGCATCTTTGCTCTACCCCATTGTACTGGTGCCTAGTTCTCCTCCTTTTCTTCATCCTCCACCTTTTGTTTCCCTGCCACAGTCTGGTTCCAACTGGGCGAGCAGAGAACTTGGTGTGCAGGCTTCTCACGGATGGCACTCAGTGTCACTCTGTGGTTAGCTGTGAGAATAGTTCTTTTGTCTACTGCCACAGACGTGTCAGTAACTCCCACCATAATCAGTGCCTATTTCTGTGAGTGCTTCACCAATCAGAATGGGCAAGGGTTGACAAAAGTAGCCGAAATTACAACTCAAATCTGAATGATAGTTAAGATTGGAATGTAAGCTTACAACCCACTCGGTTGGGAATCTGATATTCCTCTAGAACTATTGGACTACCCAGCACCAGGTAGATCATGAGGGAACAAACCCATTGACCACTTCACTTTTAAGCTTGTCAGGCTTAATTCATTTACAACTTTATCTTTACAGCTTTCATTTTCCTCATAGCCTGCTTTTGAATATGTTGCTTGTGATACCATGCAGCATAACATTAACCAAATTTGAATTTTGATCACAATTCTTTTGATAGAATGTTATGAGGTATGGTGGTTCTAGATGTACTTGTTCCGGGTTTGATGGCTCTTCTTTCCTACCTTCTCACTGTTTGTAGGCAAATGCCACAAGGAGACTATGTCAAAAAGCCTGGGGAAGCTGACTCTTTCTATAGTGACATACCTCCTGGAGTCAGCTCAAACTATTCAGCATCTAGTTCTAAGAAAAGGTCTGCATTTCTTTTTCAACCTATTCTTTTACAAGCAACAAGCAGATTGAGTTAATTACATAGCAAATAGAGTAAAGCAACCATTATATGAAGCTTGAGCTTTAAACCATTCTAACCCAATTTCCCCCTGTGTGTGTGGGGCGCTAATGCAAAAGATGGTCTTGTGTCCAATTCTAAACTATATCCACTTTAATGCAGGCACCAGAAAACCTGCATTTGGCTTGAAGGAAGGTGAAAAGAAACTTGAAATAGTCAGGCTTTTCTTTTATTTCTTGCCAAAGCTTTTTGCTGTTTAGAAATAGCAAAATGATGGATAGCTGTGCTGAGGTGAGACCCATTGTAGCAGTGGCATTTGTGACTTTTTTGCCTTAACCGCACGCTTCAGTTTGCACGGAGAATGATCCTGGTAGTTTAATCAACATGTCCTTCTTTTCTAAGTTTCTCTTCCCTCCTGCAAATGACAGAAGATAGTAACAGTATCTTCCAAGTCTCTTGAATTTTTTTAAGACTGAATTGTTGAGGCACGGGGTTAATTGAAAAGAAACTTGCAGCGTCTAATTTTCTGGTAATGTTGTGTGCGGGTTAGAGAGCCCTAACTACTGGATAGCTCAGACTGCATTAGGATGCCAAAGAGAAACCGGAATAGAATACTAGAAAGAAGACAACATGTTGTGAACTGAAACAAAGAACAGACAAACAGTAAGTAATTGACAGTGGCCACTACTAGGTTGTGTTTTTTTTAAATGTTTGTTTTATCAGATTTCTCTTTTGGCCTCACTCTCAGCATGCCCAGTCACAAACCGGGTTCACTAAACAGTGTTCTGTGTTCCACCATCATGGGTCAGCACTTTACATTTTGTTGCTCCTGATTAATCCTGTACACACCGTGCATGACTGTATCAGCCATTGCCGATTAAGTGAGGCCTGTGCATTGATGAGCATATCTGGAGTCACAGTATAGGCACTCTCTTCATACTGGGAAAGTTAATACTGATTGATCTGCTGTTACTCCATCCTGGAGGGATATTGTTTACTCCAGAGGATTTGGTGATTCATGGAAAAATGTGCAACATGCACAATTACCTCAGGAGTGCTGCTGTACATTTGTTCCATCTTTGTACAGACCCTGAAATGGCCATGAATGTAGGTCCACATGGCCCTGTTGCATATATAAAAAAAAGCACTTGCTGACAATAATGCAGAGCACACAAGGGGAAATTGTGAATGTGCATAGCGCTCCATGACTTTGCACATGTGCTATCAGGGCCTCTTTCCTTGCTTCTGAATCAGCTACAGTGTAATGGCCTGCATGCACCAAGGTAAGCACACAAGAGGTCTCTCACCAACGGCTGCTTCTACAGCTAACTTTTGCAAGTTTACTGATTTAAATTTTCATGGTAATAAACTAAAATGGATACAGCAACATCTCTTTTGGTACCATAGTACTCGACGCTGGAAAAGCCAGAGGACATTCGGATTTCATAAGATATAAATGGAGGATTACTTCACATATCCTTTTGATATTTCAGATCAAATGGACTGTCTCATTCATGGAGTGAACGGATTCCAGATGAAAAACATATTCCAGATGTCTGTGAAAATGGTAGACCACGCAGTAACTCTTGGCAGGGTTAGTGTTATTTATTTGTGTGTGCGTGTGTGTGTGTGTGTGTGTGTGTGTGTGTGTGTGTGTGTGTGTGTGTGTGTGTGTGTGTAGAGCATGACCTGGATCTTCCAGTCTGTGTTGGAGAATCAGGAAGCCAAGTGACGAGTGTAATTCCAATGAAGCCTTGCCGCTTCATTTTCAGGAATGGAAGCCAAACTACTAAAAATGAATCATCAGCATCATTTGACATCAGAGATAGTAAGAATTTCAGATGCTGGAGAATCCGAGATAACAAGGCGTAGATCTGGACGAACACAGCATGGTCTAGGCCCGAAACGTTGGCCTTCCAGCTTCTGTGATGCTGCTTGGCCTGCTGTGTTCATCCAGCTCTACACCTTGTTGTCATCATTATTATTTACTTAGATTTTGAATATATTTGTCAAATCCAATATCGCAAGAATCCACACCAGTGACAATATTCACCATCTTCCTCATCACTCACCTCCTGGCAATACTCACCACCCTCCAACAATGTTCATCCTCATTCACACCAACAATGCTTCTTCTTCCCCAACAATGCTAACCACTCCCTGAATCCTAAAAATGCTTACCCTCCTTCAGTTTCCTGTACTCCATGATAGTGGTCACAATGTGCCTGCCCCACAGACAACACCCCTGCACTCCCCAGCATCACTGATGCTTACAACATCAGCCCAACAGGAACTAAGGATTCCAAAATCAGGAAAGAGGGTTTGTGCAGGGGGGCGTGAGCAGTCTCCAGAAGAGAAGGGAGTGGAGGATGAGTTGGGTGCCAGTGAACATTATCAGGAGAGGGGGGTTATATTGCTGGTGAGGTAGGGGAACAGTGCCAGAGTGGGAGGGTGGTAGTTGAATATTTCACGGTGTGAGCCAGAGCAGGATTGAACATTGTGGTAGAGCCGTTGTATGTTGTCATTCTATCAGATAGTCTTAGTGTTGAAATCACAGCCAATTTAAGCCTAATAAGGTGTGAGAAAATTTTTTTTTCCGCTGAAGTGGGTACTATACTGTACGAGTATATTTATGGGAGCTGTAAAAGAAGGCTTTGAGAATCTGTAAAGAAATATGTTGGAATTAATGGGATTTTACTTTTACCTTGTGTTTAAAAGATGAGATGACTAGCAGTTGATTGTCACCACACCTAAGGTAGTAGATTTACCAACTTTTGGTACATTTAAGTCGTCATTGGATAAGCATATGGGCGTACATGGAATAGTGTAGGTTAGATGGGCTTGAGATCGGTATGACAGGTTGGCACAACATCGAGGGCCGAAGGGCCTGTACTGTGCTGTAATGTTCTATGATCTATAAATGTCTTCAAATGTGTTTAACGTAAATAAATTAGTTTATTGGTCGTCATTTCTTTTGGTTAATAATTTTCTGTTTAGATGTTAAAACAAAGTTTGCACCAATGCCAGCTTGTGTCTCAGTGAAAAATACCTTGTTAAAGCCAAAACAAAACACCCTATGATCTATCAAACCAGATTTCAGCCTGGGGTCTGCATTGTCCAGTAATAACATCAGCTGGGAGCGCAACAGCCTTTGGATTTATGTTTGAATTATAGATCACTGTTAGAGAGTAGGAAAATGCAGCAGCCAATCTTCATAGGATGAGGTTCCACAGGCTCTGACTGTGGTAGCACTTCCTTGGTGAACTTATAATTAAGCGCATCAGTGGCTTTGGGCAGTGGTGATATGTATTTGGAGACAGATGCACCTGATCTCTTCCCCATGCAACACTTATTAATTTGGAATCTGCATTGTATGTACTTGTGTGGAATTAGCTGTAACTATTGAATACTGTTATATTATCAACCTCAAATATCATTGCTATTATTGCAACATATCTAGATTATATTTAGGACTAGAAAGGATTTTAAAAAAGACTCTGGATTAAACTCATAATTAAATATTTCGGTTTTTTTTACATCCATGTACATTTCATTCAAATATTTCTTTATAGATACCAAAGGGAAAGTTGCCACAGTTCTGAAGGACCATAGTGCTGCTCTCTCTTTAGAGAGAGATGACTAGCAGTTGATTGTCACCACACCTTAAGGCAAGGGAAGAGGTTGAGAAGGACAGTCCTTCATGGTAACCTCAACCCTTTACTGATGCAAGTACGATTAAGAAAGGAAGAGTTTTTATTTATGCAATAGCTTTCTAGTCTTCAAGAGGTCACAAAACATTTTACAGCCAAGTACAAATGAGCCAGGAAACAAGGGAAAACACCTCCAGTTTTCTTCAAATTGGGTCATGAGACTTCTTCAACCCAACAAGCAGTCAGGAGCTTACTTTAGTGTCTCAGCTAAAAGCCATGCAACACCCTCTCCCTATGCACTGAAACATCAATCTAAATCAATTCTCAAATCTCAGGTGTGGGTTTTACACAACATAGGGTTGTGCATCACAGAGGAGACTGCTGCTACTGAACCAAAGCTAATGCTTAATGTATGACTGCACATTCATGATGGTGTTCTTAAATATTAGGTAAACTAGAGAGCTTAGTGTGTGCTGAAAAATAAAATCACTCAGTACAATTCAGTGTAACTGAGGAGTTAAAGCAGATGAGATAGCCGTTTGAGAGAGATAATAGGAACTGCAGATGCTGGAGAATCCAAGATAACAAAGTGTAGAACTGGATGAACACAGCAGGCCAAGCAGCATCTTAGGAGCACAAAAGCAGACATTTCGGGCCTAGACCCTTCATCAGAAATGGGGAAGATGGAGACGATTCTGAAATAAATAGGGAGAGAGGGGGAGGCAGACTGAAGATAGAGGAGAAGATAGGTGGAGAGGAGGCAGACAAGTTAAAGAGGCGGGGATGGAGCCAGTAGAGGTGAGTGTAGCTGGGGAGGTAGGGAGGGAATAGGACAGTCCAGGGAGGACGGCAGGTCAAGGGGGCGGGATGAGGTTAGTAGATAGGAATTTGGGGTGCAGCTTGCGATGGGAGGAGGGGATAGGTGAGAGGAAGAACAGGTTAGGGAGGTGGGGATGAGCTGGGCTGGTTTTGGGATGCAGTAGAGGGAGGGGAGATTTTGAAGCTTGTGAAATCCACATTGATACCAGTGGGCTGCAGGGTTAGGCATTTGTCTCCTTAAGTTACCCTTTAAAACATTTTCTTTAGGTAATCACACATGTTTTAGTTATCTGAGTTAGTACCCAAGAAGGGGAAAGTTGGTGCAGTCATTTGAGGAGATCCATTTACTGCCTAACTGAGCGTATACCTTAGCCAAGTGGTTCACTTTCAAGATTGAGGCAGATTACTGACTGATGGAGGAATACTGGAACCACAGGGGTTACCTCTTCACCTATTTGTAGGAGGTTCCTGTTTTAAATTTTACGTTGCCCAATCTCATAATTCTCTTTCTTCCTCTAGGTCTTTGCCCCCCTTACCATCCTTGAATTACCATAAGACCATAACTGTAAGACGTAGGAGCCAAAGTAGATTTTTCAGCCATACACCACTAAAATAATACTGTCTTTCTGATTTAACACCAAAGTTTATAACTTCACATTTATCTATATTGTACTGGATGTATCATATATTTGTCAATGCATTCAACTTGTCTACATCACCTTGACGCCTCCGTGTATCCTCCTCACAACTCATGGACCCACCTAATTTAGTGTCATCACCAAACTTGAAAATATTGCATTTGATAGCCTCATGCCAGTCATTTTTCTATATCGTGAATATCTAGGAACCAAATACTGACCCTTGTAGCACAAAACACCAGCCACAATACAGAAAACGACACATTTATTCACACTCTCTTTTCCCGGTCTGTCAACCAGTTCTCAATCCATGCCAGCATATTATCCCAAATCCTATGTGCTTTAATATAGTCTCTAGTCTCTTATATGGAACCTTACTGAAAGCTTTCCTGAAATCCAAATATACCACATCCACTGGTTATCTCTCATTTAATTCTATTATTAACATCCTTGAAAAAAAATCCAGTAGTTTAGCTTTCAATCATAAACCCATGCTGATTTGTCTAATCCCATAATGTTGAACATTGTCTAATGTTTTCCCCATTACTGATGTTAGACTAACTGCTCTGTAATTCTCTGTGTTTTCTCTCCCCTACCTTTTTCTTTCTATAAAAAGCAGAGTTACATTTGCCACTCTCCAACCTGCAGGAATTGCTCCAAAGTCTCTAGAATTTTAGCAGAAGACCACCAGTACACACTTCTACACACAGAGTGTGATAGATCTTTGGAACTCTCTTCTACAAATGGTAGTGGATTCTGGTGGATTCAGTTGTTTAGTTTTTTTTATTATTCATTCACGGGATGTGTGCATCACTGGCTAGGCCAGCCCATCCCCAAAAGCAGTTAAGATTTAACTATAACACAGTGTGGAGCTGGAGGAACACAACATGCCAGGCAGCATCAGAGGAACAGGAAAGCTGACGTTTTAGGTCCAAACCCTTCTGAAACCATTTCTGAAACATCAACTTTCCTCCTCCTCCAATGCTGCCTGGCCTGCTGTGTTCCTCCAACTCTACACTGTGTTACCTCTGACTCCAAGATCTGCAGTTCTTGCTTTCTCCAAGAGTCAACTGCATTGCTTTGAGTCTGGATTTACATGTAGGCCAGACGAGATATGACAGATTATATGACAAAATACATTTGTGAACCAAGTTGGTTTTTCCCAACAATCAACAATGATGTTGTGATCATTATTACACTCTTAATTCCAGTTTTTTTAAATTAAATTCAAATACCACCATCTGCCATGATGGGAATTTGAACCCATATCCATTACCTGGTCCTCTGCATTAATAGATCTTGTGATAATACTACTAGGCCACTGCCTCCCCGAGGTAGGTACATTGTTCAGCAAAGGTATTAAGGATATGGGCCAAAGGCAGGTATGTGGAGTTAGGCTACAAATCAGTGATGAACAGCTTTGCGGAGCTAAATGACCTATTCCTGTTCGTATGTTCTTTTGTTCAATACATCTAGTATTGAGAACTTTGGGATGTATATTACCAGGCCCTGGTGATTTGTCAGCCTTTAATCCTATTAATTTTTCGAGCACAATTTTTATACTAATACTAATTTTCTTTCATACCTCCCTCTTCTTATACCCTAATATTTCTTGGAAATTATTTGTGTCCTCTTTTCTGAAAACATAACCAAATTATGAGCCATTTCTTTGCTTCCCATTATAATTTCTCCTATATCTGACTGTAAGTAAGAGATCTATATTTATCTTTACTGATATTGCTGTGTTCACATATTTAGAGAAGCGTCTGATTTTTCCTGATTTATTTTATTCAGGGAATTTAGGAGCCAATCGAAAGAAAAATAAAGGAAGAAAATTTAGACCACGTTCTAATTCCACAGAGTGAGTACAGACTTTTTAAATAAATGATGCTGTATGATCCCTCAACAGGTGGAATTTCATTCACTGCATTCTTAACTATTTGCCTTGTTCATTTTTTCTTATTGAATTATAATGGGATGAAATAATTAAAACTGTCCATTTGAAGATTTAGAGTGGTTAACATATGGGTTGTATAAATAGCTTTCATACCAATGCAGATTTTGTTGTTTGGTTAAGGAAAAATATTCTGTAGAATTAACTTCGACCAGTTTTGTTACGTCTCACTGAATATTCTCTGTACACAACCTGGAACTTTAGCTAAAAAAAAAATTATGCTTTTTATCTTCTCCACATATCATATGCCAAATCTTAAAAACTTTGTAAAAGTGTGTGGTGTCTGTTGTGAGTGTTAATTGGGTAACCACGTGTATAAGTGGGCTGGATAAAGTAGATTGGGAGATACTGTTCCCTCTTATAAATGGATAAAGAATGAGATGGCATAGGTTAAATTGATCAGCAAAAGAAATAAAGGTGATATGAGAAAATACTTGCAACTCAGCAGGTAGCTAGGTATGGAATGCTTTACCTGAAAGTGGACCGGAGGCAGTTTCAGTTGAGAATTCAAGAGGGCATTGTGTGTTTGGATAAAAAAAAGTACAATGATGGAAAAAAAATACAGGAGATCGGCACTAGGTCTTAAAAGGAGGGAGTAGGTGGTGTTTGTAATGGAACACCTCTGCAGGAAATCCCATCATGAAATACTGGGAAAAGGTATTAATATTTAAACAAGACCAGAACAAATATTGAGGTACAAAAACAAAGTTGCCACCATCAGTTCTGAGGAAGAGTCACTGGACTCAAAATGTTAGCTCTGTTTTCTCCTCCACAGATGCTGCCAGACCTGCTGAGCTTTTCCAGCAACTTTGTTTTTGTTCCTGATTTACAGCATCCGCAGTTCTTTTAGTTTTTAAATATTTGAGGTACTAATAGAGGACAGAAGTAGCCCAACACAGCTCGATTTTGTAATTATAAGCAAACCAATGGCGAGGACTGATTACCACATCCCTGGAACTAGCAAAATTATTGAATTGCATCATCCTCTTGACCCCTCCTTCAAATTAGCAAAGGAAATGCAGCTGAAGGACTGCCTAACCAAAGCAATGAAGGATGGGAATATCTGAAGAGAGTCGAGGAGACTTCAGTAACCGTCCTTTAAAGCATAATTTCACATTGCCCAGATGATGGGAGACAATTAGTCTCCTAAGATGAGGAAAGGGAGGTGACTGTGAGCCTAAAAGGGCATGTGGACCTTGTACTAGGTATGAGATACTGCCCACTAAAAGCAGCTTTAGCCCTTGTTGTCCATCCCACTCAAGATGCTTCAAAGCTGTGTTGGATTGTGACCAGACTGGGCCCTTCAAAATGGCTGGTAGTTGGGGGTAGTTCCCTTCAGGAAGAAACTCCAGATAATATAGAGCATTTGGACTTTCCCTAAAATGAAATTTGGCAAGATAGAAGCATCTCACCTGATTGACACATGAATGGGAGTGCTAACCAGTACTGACCAGTTTTCCCATGACTATCTTACTGAAAGGTGTGATTTGATTGATGCCTCTTCCCTTTACAGAGGAGTTTCATCCCTTTTCATAGCTGGGCCAAGATCATCCTATCTGTCCTTAATTACATTTTCCATAGCGTAGGTTTCTGGTAGTTCATAACCTGATCAATACGCCATTGGAAGTGAGGAAGTTGAGCATACTTGTCGTGTTGGGGTCAGACATATTCTGTATCTGGGCGTTAAAACTCATCTTCAGCATGATGGTTGAGAAGACTGTTAAAGTTAAACGCCATCTTAGCCTGTTTGTCAAAGTTTAACTTGAAAGTCAAACAGAGAAGTGCCAACATTTCTACACAAAAGGATGATATCCATATCCATTGAATCCCTACAGTGTGGAAACAGGCCCTTAGGCCCAAAAAGTCCACACTGACCCTTAGAGCATCCCACCCAAAACTATTCCCCAAACCCACACATCCTTGAACACTATGGTAAATCCACCTAATCTGCACGTCTTTGGACTGTGGGACCTGGAAGAAACCCATGCTGACACGTGAAGAATGTGCAAACTCCACACAGACAGTCACCCGACGGGGTATTGAACCCAGACCCCCTAGTGCTGTGAGGCAGCAATGCTAACCACTGAGCCACCAAGTGTGTTTCCCCACCCCTGGGCACTTTGTTACCAAGGAAGGCATTACCACAGACTATGAGAAGATCTGAGTGGTACAGGCGTGAGCCAAGACTAACATAGAGAAACTGTATGTGTTCCCAGGGCTAGCTGGTTATTATTGGAAGTTTGTGGAAGGCTATGCATAGTTGCCCACCCAATGTCATAACTTGCTGAGAAAATCAAAGAATGCTGAAGATCCTCATGAGACCAGATGAATAAGTCATGATCTTTCAAGGAACTTCACAAAGAGTTGAATCCTGGGACGTGAAGGCTCCCTTTTGAGACCTCATGCAGAAACTTATGTCATTACCTCTCCTTGGCGACCCAGACACCCATTTCCCTTTCATATTGGAAACCAATGTGAATTTCCTTTGTCTCGGAGCAGTACTGTCAGGGGTTCATGGTTAAAAGAGGGTGATATCACCTCTGCCAGCCAGACTGTCAATTTGAATGAGAGGAATATGGAGAATTGCTCCAGTTTGAAACACGAACTTTGAAGTAAACTGTTTCTCAGGTGTGCAGATATATTCGGTAGAATCCTACAGGGGTGTGAATGATGTGAGCTATGGCATGATTTGTGGGAGAATTGAAAGGAATCTCAGTGAGATCCATCTTGACATCAGGAGCATGGAGCATGAAGAAACATGAACTCCATGTTTTTACATTTTTGGCAATTGGTGAAGTGAGATTTTCACTAGGCAGTGATAAATTGCCAGTTAAGGGGGATTATTGCTTGATAAATGCTCAAGTTATGAAAGTCTTGACTTGCCTCATTAATATTCAACTTTCTAATAAAACTCGTCAAATGAAAACACATCATTAAAATGAGAGCAGGTATTTAGCGATTTCAGCTTGCTTCTTGCTCTGAAAGACCTCACTTGTGTTAGAATCTAAAATTAGAGATCATAGTTTGAAGATAAGGGGATGCCTATTTCAGACAGAATTGAAGGAAAAATATTTCTGTCCGACGGTTTGGAGTCTTTGGAATGCCCTTCCTCTGAAGGCAGTGGATGCAGAATCTTCAAATATTTTTAAGGCAGAGGTAGATGGATTTTTAATTACCATGGGGATGAAATATTTTCAGGATATACAGAAGTGTAGATTTGAGTTTAAGATCTTATCAAATGGCAGAACAGGTTTGAAAGGCCATGGGGCTGAGTGATTCCTTGTTCGTGCGTTCTGTACAATGAAACTGCAATCCATGAGCTTTAGCTGAAGGCAATCCTCACTCACAGACATTGACATCTAACATTTGTCAACCCCTGCCCTCCCTTCCCAAACATCATGGTATCCCTCCAGTACACTGGCAGAGCACTCTGGAGGCACAGACTTCCGTGACTTGCACAGAATTGCAGACACTCCAGCAACTAGCATTGAAAAGCTGCTGCATGGACACTTCATGCTCAAACAAGCACACAGCTGAACCTCTTTCTCTCTCCGCACTGTTTTACTCCCAAACCTTGCTTTGAGAGTAAGTTTAAAGTGCACATACACAAGCAGTGTGTGAAATTCTTTGAGACCAGATATACTGGATAAAGTTTTGATCTGGTTTATAATGTTGATGGCTTTCATTAGTATTTAAATGTGTTTAATTTCATTTAATTATCATGTAAACCAATGAGCAATAAATAATTTATCTATACTGGGTAGATTCGTTTGACCATGATGTTTCATTCGGACTTGGTCCATGATATGTGGAGACTCTCATTGGCGATATATTCTTAATTAATAATTTTGTCTTTAAGCTCTGACCAAACTGTTGAATCCTTCAGATTTTCACTAGTTGGCTAAATAATCCTTTCTGAGTTGAAAATTAACAGTTCTAAAATCTTAATGGACTGCCAGATATTTGAAAGACATGGCTTTTCAGTAATGGGTATTATTGTCTTAAAGCACTGCTTCGGAGTAAGAAGCTTTGATCTCAGTTAATATTTATTATTGTAAATGCTGTAATACTGCTTACGTTTGATGTACTTTTGCAGTTTAAGTAATGATACAATGATGCATATATTACTGTTGAAGCCTCTAACACTGCAAATGAGGTTGTTTTATAATGCAATGTTGTGTTTGATTCTGTATTTTGTAGTTATTTCCAAAACACAGCAACCTTAAGATTTGAGTGCCTGTTTTTTGGAATTGCACTGATTAGGGTGCCCTGTCTGAAATTTACATTATATCTTTCATCGTTGGATACCAGGGCTTGACATCTGTATGAGAACTTTATATGCTTGTGGTTGCAGACTAGTCATCCGTTGTGGCAAGTGTCCAATGGTCCTGTTTGTCAAGTGTCCAACAGTCAAACCAACATTTTATAAACATATCGCTGGAGGCTGCTATCAAACTTATATTAAAAATTAATTTAACCTGCCTGAATGTGGAACTAAATGGCCTGTATTTACCCTCGTCCTTATTTTCTCTCTAAGTCCCCATCAAAGCTTACCATTGGTCTAAAACTAGTAAGACAGTTTGCAGGTCTGTTTCCACTTGCAGCACACTCTTTGCCTAGATCTCACACCATTGCAGATGCAATCCAACTTCTGGACCAGTATTTTATTTTGAAAGACCATTTGTGGCCCCATAAGTTACGGTTACTTATGAGCAGCATTTCATTATTATTTCAGTGAAATAATAATTGCATTATTTTGCACCATAAATATTTGCCTTTGTCTTGCTATTTTGCACTATGACAATTGTTGGCACCACGGAGTTTTGCATACTAGTTTCATGCATTTTAAAATTGTTAATGCTTCATATCAATCATATCTGTACTGTCAGTCTGAGAAATAATCCTGGTTAAATAGCAGCAACTAATAATTATGTAAATTGTCAGTATGCTAACAGCAACAACAACCACAATTATTTACATAGTATCTTTAGTATTAATAAAATGTGCCAAGCTGCTTCACAGGAGCATATTTAGCAAAATGTAACATTGAGCCTCCTACAAAGATACTAGGGAAGATGACCAAAATATTGATCAATGACACAACTTTTATGGAGTGTTTTAAAGTAAGGAAGAAGGGGAGAGAGTCAGAGATGTTTAAGATAAAAATTCTAGAGCTTATGGTCTTGGTAGCTTGGTAGGGATATGCCTCAATAATGGAACAATTAAAATCGAAGACTCTCAAGGTGCAAGAATTGAAAGAATGCAGAGAAAAAGACCGTAAGATATAGGAGCAGAATTAGGCAAACATGGCCCATCTAGTCACCTCAGCCATTCGATCATGGCTGATGCATTTTTGAACCCCACTGTCCTGCCTTCTGCCTGTAACCCTTGATCCCCTTACTAATAAAGTACCAATCTTTCTTTGTCTTAAATACACTCAGAAACATGGCCTTTGCAGCCTTCTGCAGCAATGTGTTCCACAGATTCACCACCCTCTGGCTGAAGAAATTCCTCCTCATCTTGGTTCTAAAGGGTCGACCCTTCACTCTGAGGCTGTGCCCTCAGTTCATAGTCCTTCCTACTAGTGGAAACATCTCCTCCATTTCCACTGAAACCAGGCCTGTCAATATTCTGTAACTTTCAATGAGTTTCTGTCATCCTCTAAACTCCATCAAGCATACACCCAGAGTCTTTAAGTGCTCCTCATATGACAATCCCTTCATGCCCAGAATCATTCTTGTAAACCTCCTCTGGACTCCACCAGTGTCAGCATATCCTTCCTTAGATACGGGGCTCAAAACTGTTCATAATTATCCAAAAACGGCCTGACAAAAGCCTTATGCAGCATCAGCATTATATCCCTGCTGTTGGATTCTAGCCCTCTTGAAATGAATGCCTTCTTAATTGCCAACTGAAACTCACATGCTAACCTTAAGAGAATCCAGAACTTGGACTTGCTCCTAAGTCCCTTTGTGCTTCAGTTTTCTGAAGCTTTTCTGCATTTAGGAAATAGTCTGCTCCTCTACTTTGCCGACTAAAGTGCATAACCTCACACTTTCACACGTTGTTTTCTTTCTGTCACTTCTTTGCCCGCTCTCCTAGCCAATCCAAGTCTTCCTGCAGCCTCCCCACTTCCTCAGCACTACATATCTGCAATCTTAGCAAAATTCCCTCAGTTTGTTTGTCCAGATCGTTAATGAATAAAGCGGATAATTGTGAATAGTGTTGTGAATAGTTGCTCACCAACACAGCAGTTGTGTGACCCCTTTGGAACCCCACTAGTCACTAGATGCCATCCTGAAAAAGACCCCTTTATCCCCACTTACTGCCTTCTGCCAGTCAGCCAATTCTCTATCCATGGCAGTATCTTGCTCCGAACACCATGGATACTTAATAAGATAACAAAGTGTGGATAATAAAATGTGAGGCTAGATGAACACAGCAGGCCAAGCAGCATCTCAGGAGCACAATAGCTGACTTTTCAGGCCTAGACCCTTCATCAGAGAGAAGGATGGGGAGAGGGAACTGGAATAAATAGGGAGAGAGGGGGAGGTGGACCGAAGATGGACAGAAAACAAGATAGGTAGAGAGGAGAGTATAGGTGAGGAGGTAGGGAGGCGATAGGTCAGTCCAGGGAAGATGGACAGGTCAAGGAGGCGGGATGAGGTGGTAGGTATGAAATGGAGGTGCGGCTTGAGGTGGGAGGAAGGGATGGGTGAGTGGAAGAACAGGTTAGGGAAACGGAGACAGGCTGGGCTGGATTTGGGATGCAGTGGGGGGGAGGGGTCGAGCTGGGCTGGTTGTGTGATGCAGTGGGGGGAGGGGAAGAACTGGGCTGGTTTTGGGATGCAGTGGGGGAACGGGAGATTTTGAAGTTTGTGAAGTCCACTTCATCCACTTCACCAACAGTTCATCCACTTCACTAACACCTTCCACCCCAACCTCAAGTTCACCAGGGCCATCTCCAACACATCCCTCACCTTCCTGGACCTCTCAGTCTCCATCTCAGGTAACCAGCTAGAAACTGATGTCCATTTCAAGCCCGCTGACTCCCACAGCTACCTAGAATACACCTCCTCCCACCCACCCTCCTGCAAAAATTCCATCCCCTGTTCCCAATTCCTCTGCCACATCTGCTCCCAGGATGAGGCATTCCACTCCCGCACATCCCAGATGTCCACGTTCTTCCAGGACTGCAACTTTCCCCCCACAGTGGTCGAGAACGCCCTTGACCGCGTCTCCTGCATTTCCCGCAACACATTCCTCACACCCCGCCCTCGCCACAACCGCCCCCAGATGATCCCCCTCGTTCTCACATACCACCCCACCAACCTCCGGATACAACGCATCATCCTCCGACACTTCCGCCATCTACAATCCGACCCCACCACCCAAGCCATTTTTCGATTCCCACCCTTGTCTGCCTTCCAGAGAGACCACTCTCTCCGCGACTCCCTTGTCCGCTCCACACTGCCCTCCAACCCCACCACACCCGGCACCTTCCCCTGCAACCGCAGGAAGTGCTACACTTGCCCCCACACCTCCTCCCTCACCCCTATCCCAGGCCCCAAGATGACCTTCCATATCAAGCAGATGTTCACCTGCATGTCTGCCAATGTGGTATATTGTATCCATTGTACCCGGCGTAGCTCCCTCTACATTGGGGAACCCAAGCGGAGGCTTGGGGACCGCTTTGCAGAACACCTCCGCTCGGTTCGCAACAAACAACTGCACCTCCCAGTTGCGAACCATTTTAACTCCCCCTCCCATTCCTCAGAAGACATGTCCATCATGGGCCTCCTGCAGTGCCACAATGATGCCACCCGAAGTTTGCAAGAACAGCAACTCATATTCCGCTTGGGAACCCTGCAGCCCAATGGTATCAATGTGGACTTCACCAGCTTCAAAATCTCCCCTTCCCCCACCGCATCCCAAAACCAGCCCAGTTCTTCCCCTTCCCCCACTGCATCCCAAAACCAGCCCAGCCTTCTCCGCTTCCCTAACCAGTTCTTCCTCTCACCCATCCCTTCCTCCCACCTCAAGCCACACCTCCATTTCCTACCTACTAACCTCATCCCACCTCCTTGACCTGTCCGTCTTCCCTGGACTGACCTATCCCCTCCCTACCTCCTCACCTATATTCTCCTCTCTACCTGAGATAATGGGAACTGCAGATGCTGGAGAATCCAAGATAATAAAATATGAGGCTGGATGAACACAGCAGGCCCAGCAGCACCCCAGGTGCTCCTGGGATGCTGCTGGGCCTGCTGTGTTCATCCAGCCTCACATTTTATTATCTTGGATTCTCCTCTCTACCTATCTTGTTTTCTGCCCATCTTCAGTCCGCCTCCCCCTCTCTCCCTATTTATTCCAGTTCCCTCTCCCCATCCCCCTCTCTGATGAAGGGTCTAGGCCCAAAACGTCAGCTTTTGTGCTCCTGAGATGCTGCTTGGCCTGCTGTGTTCATCCAGCTCCACTCTTTGTTATCTTAGATTCTCCAGCATCTGCAGTTTCCATTATCACCATGGATACTTAACTTCGTTACCAGCATCTTCTCCAGCAACTTGCCAAAGACCTTCTGAAAATCCAAATAAGTCACATCCACTGGCTCTCCTTTGTCGACCTGATTCATTACCTCCTCAAAGAATTCTAACAGAATTCTTAGCCATGATCTCCCAATGATGAAGCTGACTCAGCCCTATTTGACCATGCACTATCAAGGGCTTGATGTATTTTCTTTAAGGGGTGGGATGGTGGTTCAGTAGTTAGCACTGCTGCCTCACAACACCTGGGAACTGAGTTCAATTACAGCCTAGAGTGCCTGTCTGTGCGGAGTTTACACATTCTCCCTGCGTCTGTTTGGGTTTCCTCCAGATGCGCCAGTTTCCTCCCACAGTTGATTGGCTGTGCTAAATTACCTATAGTGTCGAGGATTGTGCAGTCTGGGTGGTTTTGCCATAGGAAATTCAGGGACAGGATAGTAGGTGGTCCTGGGTGGGATGCTGTTCAAAAGGTCAGTGTGGACTTGGTGGACTGAATAGCCTGCTTCCACACTGTAGACGTTCTATGAAATCTATTCCACAGTCTCTAAAATCTTCCCACTGACCATGCTCAGGCTAACCAATGTATTGTTTCCTGTAGAGATAGTAAGAACTGCAAATGATGGAGAATCTGAAATAACAAGGTGTAGAGCTGGATGAACATAGCAGGCCATACAGCATCATAGGAGCAGGAAAGCTGACGTTTTGGGCCTAGACCCTTCTTCAGAGCCCGAAACATTGGCTTTTCTGCTCCTATGATGTTGCTTGGCCTGCTGTGTTCATCCAGCAGTACACCTTGTTACCTATAATTTCCTGTACCCTGTCTCCCTTCCTTCTTAAACAGGAAGCCATTTTCAAGTCCTCTGGGACCATCTCTGATTCACTGATTCCTGAAAGATCACCACTAATGAACCCCTCCCCCACCAATTTCCTCAGCTATCTCCTTCAGAACTCTGGGGTGCAGTCCATCTTGGATGAAGTAGTGTTGTGGAGGTAGAGGTGATAACAAAGAAAGGAAGGCCAAGATCATGGAGAAATACAAAAAATACAAATATGAGGATTTTAAAATTGAGGCTAATATACTAATAAATGTAATACACTGTGGGTGCTGGAAACAAACATAGAAAATACTCAAGAAACTTGGCAGGTCGGTCAATGTCTGTGGAGAGAGAAACAGTGTTAATATTTTGAGTTTAATCTGACTTCTTCAGAACTCAAGAGAGTTAATATACATCAGCGAGACTGACCTGATGGTCACTGGTGCTTGGTGAAAGTAAAGACAAGGTCAACAGTGTTTTGGATGACCGCAAATTAATGAAGGATATAAAATTTAAAGTAACCTTGGCATAAATGATGGTTTCAGCATATGGTGAGGTAACATTGTGGCATTGATTAAAGCTAGTTTTAGTGATGGCCCAGATAAGTAACTCATCTCAATGGGTAGATATTGGCATCAGGGTTGTAAATGATCTTATTGAGCCTCAGTTGCTAGAGAGATGGTGTTTACAGGATGGAATGAAGACAATGGCTTTGTTCTTCCAATTAAATAATTAGAGGAAATTTATGCTCATCCAATGACAAATAGATGCCAACATGTGAATCACAGTAGGGTCAGAGGTTAGGAATTTAGTGGTGAGTACATCAAGTAGCTCACTTCCTGTCCACCCTTCAAGCTGTTCCACTGCTTAGTAAGATCAAAGCTGATCTGATTTTGAGTCCACTTTCTTGCCTATTTTCAATGTGCTTTGGTTCCCTTGTTAGTCAAGAATCTGTCTAATTCAGCTTTTAAAATATTCAGTGACCCTGCCTCCACTGTTCTTTGGTGAAGTTAGCTCCACAGACTGTTATATTGAGAGAAAAATAAACCTCCTAATCTCTGAATTAATGTGAGATGCCTTAGTTTTAAATGGTGCTCCACAGACTGTTATATTGAGAGAAAAATAAACCTCCTAATCTCTGAATTAATGTGAGATGCCTTAGTTTTAAATGGTGCCTCCTAGATAAAATCTCTCCCAGAAGAATAAATGTTCTTTCAGCATTCACCCTGCCAAGTATCTTTAGGATTATATTTGATTCTCTAAGCTCTTCCAACTCTTCTAAACTCCAGTGGATTCACCATCAAGCCGTTCAAATTTTCCTCAAAAGACAGTATCATTGAATTTTATAGGACAGAAGGAAGCCATTTGGCCCAACAAGTCTGTACCAGTCCCTGAAGGAGCTACCCAGCTGGTCGCATTCTCCAGTCCTATCTCCGTAGCCCTTTAAATTAGCACACTTATCTCAGAATTGCAACAAACAAGCATTCTCTGCACTGCTTGTCAACCAATTATGTACTTAAAAAGGCAATCAAAACTGTACAAAGTACACTAAGTGTGCTCTCACCTGTGCCATTTATAGCTAAAATTGTTAAAAACCCCAACTGTTTTATTCCAGTTCTCTTGCATTAACAGACAAAAGCCCATTTGCTTTCCCAATCACTTCCTGTATCTGCATATTAATAAGACACTGAGATATCTCTGCAACTCAGAGATTTTAATTCTCTGTCCAATTAAATAATATGCCACTTTTCTATTCCTGCCAGCGTGGAGTTCGGATCTTGCCGCATTACAGTTCATCTGCCAAATTTTTGCTTAACCTATCTATATACATCTGCTGACTCCTTACGTCCTCTTCACAACTATTAATCACCCAACTATTATTGTACCATCAGTGAATTTAACAACTGCACATTCAGTCCTTCGTCCAAATCATTGATAAAGATTGTAGATAGCTGAGGCCCCAGCACTGATCCCTGTGGCACTCCACTAGTTAAATCTTGCCAAGATGTCAGGTAAGCAGTCTGATTATTCAGAGACAATGTAGGAGTCAGGTGAGGTGGTAATGATGTGGAACTGAGTCCTAAATCAATAGGTAGCGCTGTTGCTGAGGAATAACATGTGGATGAGAAATTTAGGAAGTGGCCAAAGAGAACCCTTAGTGGGACCAGAGGTAAGGGTGATTGAATAGGAAAAGATGACATGTAGTAATCTCTTGCTGCCATTGGAAACTTGAAAATGGCAGCAAATGAGTACAGCCCCATTCAAATGGATGACAGTGGAGATGTGTTGGAAGATAACTCTGAACAACCCTGTCAAAGGCTACAAATATGTCAGTTAGATTGAGAAAGGAGATTTACCTCTTTTTCAGTTGCCTGGATGAAAGCAGCTGGAGCAACACTCAAGAAGCTCAATTCACCAGCTTAAATTGAAAACAAAAAATGCTGGAGATCACAGCAAGTCAAGCAGCAACCCTGGAGAGAAAGTAAGCTAACTTTTCCAGTCTAGATAACTCTTCATCAGAGCTAAAGTGAGGTGTAGAGGGGGTAGCATTTATGCAATAGTATAGGGGGAGTGTTGGAGTACAGGAGTGGAAAGGGTGTAGATAGTTCAGATTAAGTGGTTGGAATGTGAGAATAGCAGGACAATGGTGTGTCTAACTGCCAGTTTGGAAAGAACAGCGTGGAGGAAGGGGAAGGAGGACATGGTGACAGAGAATACAAACTGTGAAGCTAAAAGAAAGTGAAGGAATAGTTTCACAATTTGAAACTGTTGAACTTAATAGCCCAGAAGGTTAGTGAAAACATGGCAAAATACGTCTTCCTCTCGTTCCCCTGTCTGCCTGTCACAGGGAATGTTCTCTCTGGGACACCCTAGTCTATTCCATGACCATCAATATCACCGCACCCCCTCCCCTCCCTCACATCCCCCTTCCCAAAGCACCTTCCAATGTAACCGAAGAAGGTGCCCCTACACCTTCTCCCTGCTCACCACCCAAGGACCTAAATGGTCTTTCCAAGTGAAGTAGGGTTTCACCTGTACCTCCTCCAATCTTGTGTATTGTATTCACTGCACCCAATACGGCCTGCTCTACATTGGAAAAACCAAACGCAGACTGGGTGACCAATTTGCAGAAAACCTCTGGTCCATGAGTAAGCATGACCCGGACATTGCCATACTGGTCACTTAATATGCCCACGCATCTGTCCTCTGCATCCTGCAGTGCTCCAGCAAATCACAGTAAAAACTTGAGATACAACATCTCATCTTAAAGCTGGGCATTTTATAATATTCTGGGCTCAATATTGAGTTCAGCACCTTCAAACTGAGAACCCATTCCTTGTGTTTCTTTTAGCTTTACTGGTTGTATTCTCTGTAACCCTGTCTGCCCATCCTGCCTCTCCAGTGGGACTGTCTGTTCTTTCCAGTCTGGCATTTAGATACACCATTGTTCTACCATTCTCACATTCTGATCACTTAATCTGAACTATCAGCATTCTTTCTCCCTCTGCACTCCACTCCCCCCCCTCCACTATTGCATAAATGCAGCCCCCCGTCTCCACTGCATGTCAGCTGTGATGAAAGGTCATTTGGACTCGAAATGTTAGCTTGCTTTCCCTCTGTGGATGCTGTCTGACCCATTGTGATCTCCAGCATTTTTTTGTTTTTCAGTTCAGATTCTAGCATGTGCCGTAATTCGCTCACCATCTAAAATAGCCATTCCCTCCAGCACCAGCACACAGTGACAGCTGTGTATACCATCAACGAGATTCACTGCAGCTACTCTCACCGAGGTGCTTTTGTGGGTACAGTTACAATGTT
The DNA here is from genome assembly GCF_030684315.1 of Stegostoma tigrinum. Taxonomy (NCBI): domain Eukaryota; kingdom Metazoa; phylum Chordata; class Chondrichthyes; order Orectolobiformes; family Stegostomatidae; genus Stegostoma; species Stegostoma tigrinum. The sequence goes on from NC_081355.1 coordinate 113,627,419, forward strand.
TTAAAAACATTTGGATAAATACATGATTCAGAAAAGTTTGGAGGGGTATGGGCCAGAAGTAGGCAGGTGAGACTAGTTTATTTTGGGATTATATTTGGCATGGACTGGTTGGATCAAAGGAGCTGTTTCCATGCTGTATGACTCTATGACATCATCTTACAAACTTGTAGCCTCTACCACCAAGCAACACAGGGGGCAGCAGGTGCATAGGGATACCACAAGCTCCAGGTTCCCTTCCAAACCACACCATATCCTGATTTGGAATAATCTTGCCATTCCTTTGGTATGACTTCATAAAAATCCTGTATCGTTCTCCCTACTAGTTCTGTGAAGTACCTACCCACTGTGAACTGCAGTGTTTAAGATAACTGGTTCACCAGAACCTTCTCAAGAGCATTCAGAGATAAGGTATAAATGCCTGTCTAGCCAATGACTCCAATATTCAACTAAGGAGTTACAAAACAGTCACGTAGGACGTCATTTGTGTGACTTTGCTAAAAGCCATTTTGGTACTGTGACAGGGCCAGATACCTGATGAAATGGACCGTGTCTACTAATATGTGACAAAATGTCTGTTTTCTAACTACAGAACACGTGTTCAAGAACCTTGTGCTACTTGAACTTTGCTGCCACTGTGTAAAGAGCACAGTAATGAAGTGCCATCTGACAGCAAATGAGCTGTCTTGTGAGGTTGGCGAAAAGCTGGAAAACCGCTGATCTTGTGTTTTGTCTAGTTACGAAGCGAGAAGATTGTGATACAGTCTTTAACATAGATAATCCCAAATTTAAGGGGCTATTAGTGGTGTTCATCAGTTTTTTGCAGAAAATAAAGTGATATAATATTCCTCAATTATTTGCAGTTTTGACTTCTTAACTTATTGTTCCAAGGTTTTTCTGCAACATAATAACAACTGTCTTGGCACAGTTCTCCCAAGGTCATTTTCTTTGATTAAACTGATTAAAAGGAGTGCTGTATTTTGCAAGTGAAAGTAAAGGTTGAAATATTCTGTTGTTAAAACAAATCAGCAAATTAAACAGAATGAATACACTTCACAATGAATTTAGCAGAAGACCAAATGTTTAAATGTTTTATGCTATCATGTATGATGTGCAAAATGCCACAAATGATCATCCTATACAAAACTGGAAGTTAACTTAAATGGGCACAAAACAGGCCCTATATTGTTGTTAAGTGAACTGTGCACAGTTTGATGTAGCCTGGATTGTTACATATGTCTGCATTGCCGTTTTCTGAGAAGATCCATAGTGAAGTATGTGGCACATTCATTTGTATTTTGCTGAAGAAAGAAGCTCTTGCTAAGCTTTGCTATAATCTCAGATTTCTTTTCTTCTTCTTCCATTTTCTTTGTGCTCACCAATGCTTTCTGCAGGTATTTAAACCCATGGTACAAAAGAGAATATAATGTAGCTAAGTGGGTAGAAGATGTGAATAAAAACACTGAAGGACCATACTTTAGGTATTTCTGAAATCATTGTATTTTTTTAAATGTATTTATTTCCAGAGCTGTCGCAGCACATTATGACTGGACCTGCTGCCTTGTATTACAGTACAAGCTACTGCAGGTGGAAGTGGCCCTTGTTTATTTGCTCCCTCTGATAACTGTCCAGCTTCATGTGCAATTGCAGCTCCTGTTTGCATCCAGTGCTGAGGTCCCCTATTGTAGAATTGCCGTAGTGCATGCTTCCTCCAGCACCACCATTATTTTTTTCCATGATAAAAATTACTCAGTGGGTTAACAGGATTGCCAATAGCAGTATGGAAATTGGTGTTTCCAACAGATCATACAGCACTTTAGTATCCACATTGTTCTACCCACTGCTCTGATAATGTCATTTTCACTGTACACAATATCCTGTTAAGACAATTACATCTGCAATAAAATTCTGCTCTTATGCTGCAATGATGTGCATAATGTGCCATCAGGCAATGCAACAGGAACATGGGTGAAGGGTGAGTGCAAAACTCTATATACCAATCTCTAGTGGGTTTACATATTTTCACTGCAGATTTTTCAACAAATATTCCTGATTTCAGACTGACAGTGAAATTATGCAAATACCAGCTACCTGCTAAGCTTGTTTTGAATCACTCTACTCTTCAGCTGACTTCTTGTATATGCATTCAGTTTATTGTTAGTAATAATTTTAATTCAGGATTCATATTTCTCATGTTTATGGCATAGAATGGTTTTGTTCTTTTATTTGATTTCTTAGTGACATTGCTAGCCTGTAAGATCTTTGGATTGTGTCACAAAGAAAAGCATCCCTTGGATCTCATCTAATGCTTCTGTGTTACGCTACATACAGCACAGCTTCAAGCAGGAGCATCTGAGCTGGAGAAACATTTTGACTGTGAATTTCATTTGTATATTTCTCAGCTCATGCTGAGAGAGAACATGCAGAGCGTAATGCAATAACCCAGAGGCTTGTTAGAACCTTGGTACAGGAGAGTTGTAGTTGAATTTAATATCACAGGCACTCTGTACCCTGTTTACGTATGGGAGATAATTATAAACACAACTACAAAGAGGAACAGATCATGCCCCCTACTGATGTGAAAAAAGTACTTTGTTCAAAATGAAGACCAATTTGTTATGTCAGTTTGTATTATCAACTTTTCAGTCATTGTGGAAACCATACAATGCCATGGAAACTTCTTAAACTTCATTTTTGATTTTTTTTTAAATGAGCAGAGTACTGACTAGTAGCCGTTAAGTCCTTTACTATTGGAATTTGATTCATATTAATTTGCCTTTGGAGCTCCATATATTTGGTAGCATAATTGAAAAAGGAATTTCTCAATCGTGTCCAAGTAATAAAGTCAAGAAGTCCATGCACAGTGCTGCTGTATTAATCAAATCGATGTGTCAAAGAAAACTGTACATTCCTAACTCGATGCTATTTTACACAATCCAATATGCAGTTACCTAGTCAAGAGCAGGAAAAAAGACAATAGCATGGGGCAAGCAGATGACCCAGTACTTGTCATAACACAAGATCGTTCTGATTCCTGTAGCTAGCAGAGGGCTGTTCTGGGCCCATTTGAAATCTTTCTTGCAGAACTATTTTCATTTAGATGAGTCAAAAGTTTGGAACCTGTTACCATGGGTACCTTCAGTGGAGGAGAGCACAAATCTTATGAGGGAAGAATGGACAGCCTTTCCATCTTTCCAAAACAAATTGTGAAAGAATACCTTTATATTGATCTGAGCCAATAATTCTTTTGCAACTAAGTATTGACACAGCCACAATGGCAAGCCAGAAACCTATTGTGTAACGAGATTACTTTGTAAAATAAACACTCAGTTTGAACCAACTAAATTACAGGTTCAGTTGTCCATCTCCTGAGCCACTGCACATAAATTAACTTCATACCACATTTTAGTAGGCTTGCTTAGCCATGTACAGAAGTTAAAATTTCATGATGGGAGCATATTGAACATAACATTAGCATAGAACCATCAGATGGGACAACTGCAGAAAGTTAGAGGAAGATGCTACTGTACAAGACTGACTTTTTTTTTCAACAAACCGACATTTAGAATACTGTAGTCTGGACTTGCATATTACTGGAGGTTCAGTGCACTGTTCATATGCTTAAACCACCCACCAGGAATGTGAGCATCAGTATCAGGAATCACTTGTGAACTTTTTCAAAGCTACCTGAAAGATAAAAGAAGAAACTGAATGAGAAGTAAAAATATGACAAGTAGCTTCCAACAGATGACTCGCAGTTTACACCTGTAGTGGATTCTTGTAACTTATTTAAAGTGCTGAGGCAAGTAAACTAACAATTTTACATCTTCAACAGAAGGAAAAATTAAGTAGAATTTTGCCGTTCAGTTTCCCAATTTGATTTGAAGCCTGGAATTAAAAGAAAGCATTTTAAAATGGTGTTAAAATTATGCAATTTGCTAAACATTACGTGAAACCCAGTTAGAAATGGAACAAATAAACTCCATTTTAGGTTCATTAATAGCTAGGATTGCAACCATTATATATTTTTAATGCAATATTAATAAATTAAATTATTTAATTTTGTATCTTTATCCAGAAAGTCTATTCCATAATTAGAAACATGCAAATCGCTTAGTCATGTCCTTTCTCCCATGTGCTGCGTGTTAACTGTGTAGATTCTGATACAGTGATGCATGTACTGTAACACACTGCTAATTGTGAGTCTGTCGATGATCACTAGCTGTCACATGGAATGGCTGCCTAGTAACCCTGCTTGTGCCCCATTCATTCACTATGTACAAAGGCCTGCTGTTGCTTTCTTCACTGTAAACAGTGCAGAGCTGACACGATGCAGACTAAAAAATTCTGTTAACTATGTGACAATTTGGAAAATTGTATTATCAAATATTTATTATTTAGATATGACAGAAACTGCACAGCATTGCCGAGAGCTAACTGAAATTATTTGACAGTATGTCTAAAATATAAATGATTAACTCCAATATACTAAACTTGATCCTAATTATATTCTATTAGTAAGATTGCCTATTTCTAATACAAGTTGAAGGCTCTGCAAACCCATGTTTAGTAGCTTGTTCCTCTTACGTTGGTCTGCACAAACTAGTCAAAAATAGCCTAATATATCATAGTAAGGTAATGGTAGATGTGACACCAGTTCCCTATCCAGATTTTACTGTAATGTTTGCAGTCTTAACCTTGCAAATTTCCCGTACCTCTTGTCTATTACTGTGTTAAATAAATGCAGTTAAAAGCTAATTGCACTTATGACTCAGGTGCAGTAAAGACAATAGTATCTCACTGCTACCTCCAATGACCTGTTGACATACGTTTCACTTTCAGGGCTGTTTGTGGCACTTCAATACACCTTTTGCAGGAACCATGTCTTTATTCATTTATAACATCTCAGTAGCTCTCAGAAATGAAAAGCAGAAAAACATTCCTGAGGGTTTTTCTTTTGTTTGGATGGTCAGACTTAAAGAAGGTTGAATTATAAGTGTATTCATCACAGTTTATTGGCTAGTTTTAATTACTTTCTAATATTTATTGATTGTATATTTCAACTGACTTAAGCTACACGTAGTTGCATTATTGCCATAAATTCTCATTAGCGCCAACCTTGCTAGCTCTGTGGTTGACCTTGGGTATGTCCTTGCAACAGTGAGCTATCCCTTGTAAAACATAGAAACATGGAACATTATAACGTAGAACTTTGCTAGAGAAGATGCTGCTGGGCTGCGGTGGAGGAGCAGGAAGACAGATTTGCAGAACTCATAGAGGCAGTGACAGGAAATGGTGATCCATCTGAATAAAAAAGAATTTGCATTTGTTCCTAAATGAAATTTTCTTCATTTTTAATAAAGTATAATCTTTTCTGGTTTGTGTGTTAAAATCTCAGTGTTATCCATCCTCACAGAAAAATTATTTCTTTTCATGACCAGTATCGCATACAACTGCTTATACACAGTAGTAAAGTCAATACATAATTTGTACAACCTGATGTATCCATGTTAATTGCTAATAAGATGAATTAAAAACAGGCCTCCTATAACAAATGTTATTTTAGATCACCCAGAAGACTCCATCAAAAGGATAACTTTTTACTTTCTGCTCCATAGAGGAAACACAAACCTGATATTGAGTACTAATAGCATAATGACAGAGAACAACTCTTAAATCATATTCTTTCGTAGAAGCTCAACTATCGGGCAAGAGCTTATTTTAGTCTGTTTCTCTCAGTACGCCTTGGTGAGTTTTCCCATGCTACCTCCCAAACTTGCCTCACTATTTTTACATCATGACCCTCATAGTGCCCTACTGATCCTGTTATCCCACTTGGAAATACTAGCCTCTGTCAGAATCTCCCTGGATTCTTGGTTCCAGTGTCATCTTCAAAGCCTAGCCTGGTCAAGAACTGGCAGGTCAGAGCTGTCCTGTATTGCTTGTTTTATTTGTTTAGGATGTATCAGCAGTGGTAACTTTGCTGATGTGGACCTGGAGGTCCTGCTGAATGAGGGAGTGTGCGTGCAGTCATTGTCCCTGAGATATTGGCAACTGGAAAGCTGGTTGAGCAAGTGATGAGTCACCAGGTTATCCTTTGACCTTCGAGTTGAGAATGGTCAGTATTCAGTTTCTATCCAGCAAGACGGATAATGGAAAACTGCATGTCAATGCCATGAGACAATGTGACAGTGAGGATGCCTACACATGCAAACAGGCTACTTTCTGCTCATTAGCGAAAAACTCGTCTTACTGTTCAGCACTCGGTTGGAAAATGGGCCTTTTGTTGCTCTTGACGAAAGGAAGCTCTTCACTACCAATCTCATGTGATTCTCCCAACTTTCTTGCCAATGCTTGCAATGTTCGGGGGCTGAGAAAGTTCCACAGAGAGCCTCCGCTATATAATAAGCTTAAATTTCTATTTAGTGAGACAGGATTCCTTACGATAAACCTGCATTTGTCAACCTTTGATCCATGAAGAGAGCAGTGGGCAAGTTTGAGTGCCACTTCTAAAATACTGAAATGAGAAATGAGTTCATGTTGCAGAGTACTCATACACCAGGACAGTGGAAGGAATTTCATCCACTTACAGTTGCTCTGCCAAATGCAGCCTTGAGTCAGGACAAGATGTACCATCTCTGAGAGTTGAGAAGTGTGCTGCTATCTTCTCCCACTTCTCCCAGATACTTGCAACATTAAAAAATACTGCTCTTGGAATGTATACTTAGTTGTTGGCCCTCAGTAGCCTGAGGCCAAGAATGCTCAACCAGATATTGTGGAGTTACAGGTGGGTCATCCAATAGCATGTAACTGTAAAATGGGACCAGCCAACCCATTAGCAGATTGATTGGACAGTTTCAACCAACCACTACCTTCTGCACACAGCAGCACTCCTCCAGCTGGGACTTTAAAATAGACCCTTGTTAGTTAGTCCAGCATCATATCTACTGAGTTACCAAACTAATGTAATCCTAGCTTGCTGTTGGGAGATTAGTTCTGCTTGTGACTTCTGTGGAGAAAATCAGAGAGGAATCAGTACTCAGAGATAATGGGAACTGCAGATGCTGGAGAATCCAAGATAATAAAATGTGAGGCTGGATGAACACAGCAGGCCAAGCAGCATCTCAGGAGCACAAAAGCTGACGTTTTGGGCCTAGACCTCTCTCTGATGAAGGGTCTAGGCCCGAAACGTCAGCTTTTGTCTCCTGAGATGCTGCTTGGCTTGCTGTGTTCATCCAGCCTCACATTTTATTATCTAGGAATCAGTACTCACTTTGTTAACTCTTCTTTTAAAAAGTATTTACAGAGACTCTTTGGAGAAAATCAGAGAGGGATCAGTGCTCACTTTGTTAACTCTTTTAAAAAATAAGTCTTTATAGAGACTCATGCTATAAGAGCATAAGACATAGGAGCAGAAATTAGGCCATTCAGTCCATCGAGTCTGCTCCGCCATTCAATCATGGCTAATAAATCCCTCACCCCCATTCTCCCGCTTTCTCCCCATAACCCTTGATCCCCTTCATAATCAGGAACCTATCCATCTCAGTCTTAAATGTACACAATGACCTGGCCTCTACAGATTTCTGTGGCAGTGAATTCCGTAGATTCCCCATTCTCTGGCTGAAGCAGTTTCTCCTTATCTCCGTTCTAAAAGGTCTTCCTTTTACTCTAAGGCTGTGCCCTTGGGTTCTAGTCTCTCCTACCAATGGAAGCATCTTCCCAACATCCACTCTGTCCGGGCCATTCAGTATTCTGTAAGTTTCAATTAGATCCCCCCCTCAGCCTTCTAAACTCAAATGAGTATAGTCCCAGAGCCCTCAAAAGTTTCTCATATGTTAAGCTTTTCATTCCTGGGACCATTCTCATGAACTTCCTCTGAACCCACTCCAGGGCCAGTACATCCTTCCTGAGATACGGGGCCCAAAACTATGCACAATACTCCAAATGTGGCCTGACCAGAGCCTTATAAAGACTCAGTAGTACACTCCTGCTTTTATATTCAAGTCCTCTCAAAATAAATGCCAACATTGCATTTGCCTTCCTGACTACTGGCGCAACCCGCAAGTTTACCTGAGGGAACCCTGGACTTGAACTCCCAAGTCTCTTTGCTGTTCAGACTTCTTAATTTTCTCCCCATTTAGAAAATAATCCATGCTTTTATTCTTCTTACCAAAGTGCAGATCAGATGGACAACACCCTAGAGATCTAAATGAGACCTCTCACTTTCTCACATTGAACTCCATCTGCCACTTCCTTGCCCACTCCAGTAGCTTGTCCAAATCCTTGTGCAGCCTCCCCACCTCCTCAATACAACCTGCCCCTCTACCTATCTCTCTATCATCTACAAACTTGGCCAGAATGCCCACAGTTCCTTCATCTATATCATTAATGTATAAAGTGAAAAGTTGAGGTCCCAACACTGACCCTAGTGGAACACCACTTGTCACCAACTGCCATCTTGAGAAAGACCCTTTTATCCCCACTCTCTGCTTTCTGCCATATGGCCCATCTTCTATCCATGCTAATACCTTGCCTTAACACCATGGGCCCTCATCTTACTCAACAGCCTCCTGTGTGACACCTTATCAAAAGCCTTCTTGAAGTCCAGGTAGATAACATCCATTGGATCTCCTTGGTCTACCCTATTCGTTACTTCCTCAAAGAATTCTAGTGCATTTGTCAGACAAGACTGCCTTGCTGAAACCATGCTGACTTTGCTCTATTTTACCATACACTTCCAAATATTCAGAAATTTCATCCTTTACAAGGGAGTCCAATATCTTACCCATGACCGAGGTTAGGCCTGTAATTTTCTGTCTTTTGCCTTACTCCCTGTTTAAACAGGGGTGTCATGTTAGCAATTTTCCAATCCTCTGGGATCCTCCCTGACTCTAGCGATTCCTGAAAGATCACCACTAACGCTTTCACTATCTCTTCAGCCATCTCCTTTAGATCTCTAGGGTGTAGTCCATCTGATCCAAGTTATTTTTATCCACCTTCAGTCCAATCAGTCTTACTAGCACCTTTCCTATGGTGATGGCCACCATACTCAGCTCTGCCCCCTGACCCTCTTGAATTTTTGGGAGGTTACTCGTGTCTTCCGCAAGACTGACACAAAGTAATTACTCATTTCTTCAGCAATTTCCTTGTTCCCCACTACTATCTCTCCACTGTCATTTTCCAATGGTCCAATGTCCACTTTTGCCTCTCTTTTGCCCTTTATATATCTAAAGAAACTCTTACAGTCTTCATTTATATTACCGGCTAGCTTAACCTCATATTTAATCTTCTCCCTCATTTTTTGTTGCCCTCTGTTAGTCTTTGTAAGCTTCCCAGTCCTCTGGTTTCCCACTGCCCTTCACCACATTATATGCTTTTTCTTTTCATTTAATGCTATGTCAGCTGTGGTTGCCTCTTCCTCCCTGTACCATGCTTCTTTTTCTTAGGAATGAACTTTTGCTGCGCCTCCTGAATTACTCCCAGAATCTCCTGTCGTTGCTGTTCCATTGTCTTTCCTGCTAGGCTCCTCTTCCAGTCAATTCTACCCAGCTCCTCCCTCATACCTCTGTAGTCGCCTTTATTCAGCTGTAATACTGTTACCTCTGATTCTATCTTCTCCCTCTCAAATTGCAGTGTAAATCCTATCATCTTATGATCATTGCCTCCTAAGGGTTCCTTTCCCTTGAGGTCCTTTAACAAGTCTGCCTCATTGCATAACACTAAATCCAGTAATGCCTGTTCCCTTGTGAGCTCCACCATGAGCTGCTCCAAAAAGCCATCTCATAGACATTCCACAAACTGCTTTTCTTGCAGTCCACTACCAACATGATTTTCCTAATCCACCTGCGTGTTGAAACATCCCTATCCATTTCTTTATTTCTGGCGGGCTCATTCCAGTACTCTGATTCTTTTTCCACTTTATTAATTGTTTTTGTATTTTGTCTACCTTTTAACCTACCTAATTTTGAAGAATGATATGCTTTTTATTTTAATTCAGTACTATCTTTAACATTTCTAGTTAACCACAATGGTGAGCTTGTCTCTTGGAATTTTCCTTACTTATTAGAATGTTACAATTCCATATGTTATGAAGTATCCTGTCAAAGGTCTGCTACCACTGCCATCTGGTTCCCTAATATCCTTTAGGAAAAGAAACTGCTGTTCTTACCTGTTCTGGCCCACTTGTGACTACAGTTCCACAGCAACGTGGTTGACTCTTAATTGCCCTCTGGACAATTACGGGTGGATAATAAATACCAGCCTAGCCACCAATGCCTATGTCTTGTGAATGAATTTTTTAAAAAAACTTCAGCTAGTTCTGCCTTCATGTCCTCAAAATTGACCTGATGTAATCGTTTTAAAACAGTCTTGAAACCCCTCCTCTTTCCCTCAAACTGAAAATTTAATCGTATTATTATAAGTCATTTGTAAAATACCACAGGTAATTAACTTTGAATTTAATGCAGTATTCTGGTTTTGGCAGTTGGAGCTCACATGTTGCAAGCTTTCTGCATCTCAGCAGGGTCAATGTGGCATGCAAAATGCTTCCTGAGTAAAACTGATAAGTTGAAAAGCTTTCAAAGTGTGAAACAGAATAGGTGAGAGACAGCTGTTCTTCTTACAGAGTGTTTTCTCTGCTTGAAAGATGATTTCCAACAGCTTGAAAGTCTGTTCTTCTGTTCACTTTGCTTGATCTATACTTGCCTATTGTCGGTCCATCACCATGGTATGGGACCAGTTATGAGCTCCACCTTGCACCAGTGATAAGGAACTAATGGAGCAGCATTACCACGAGCAGTTGGAGCAACAGCAACAGCATCTGCTTTCTCTTCACACCACAAGGCATTCAGGACGGACTCAGAGATCAAACATGAAGGAGGCAAATCCCTCAAACAGTGTTTACAGACAGAGACAAAAACAAAAGTTACTGGAGGCTCAGCAGGTCTAGCAGCATCTGTGAAGAACAAAATTTAGAGTTAATGTCTCAGGTCTGGTGATCCTTCCCCTTTACAGATAGAGGATCATTTTTGGACATGTGCCTCAGAAGCTCACTGGGAATGACTGTGGACAATGTGTTATCTCAGTGCCCTTTCATGGCTTTCTGGTGTCCTTGAACCTCATAGTGCACCGTGTCTAAGTTGGAGAGACCACATCCTTATTGTTCACTTCCTGGACTGCTTCCATCCACAATTGCCTGGATAAGAGGCTGGCCTCTTCTTCCAGTCTTTGGCAAATATCACCTCACTTCAGTCCCTCAAATCCCATAACAAGACCTCCCAGCAGGACTCAGTTTCTTCTGATATTCATGTGGCTGCTGAAGATGTAGGACTCAACATATAGTTCAAGCACTGTAACGCTGCCAGGATCCCTGTGACTAAAAATTCCTCTGCTCTTGGATTAAGTGTAATGTAGCATCTACCTTTCTGACGGGAAACTTGGAAGTAGGATGCTAATGGAATGATTGAGTTTGAGAGTCACAGCAAAGCCCACCCCAAAGGCAAATGGTCTTGTAACCCATTACTAATCTCCCTGTGACACAAGGCTCAGTTTCATTGAGATTCCACTCACTAGTCTGTGAGAGTGTTGTGGGGCATATTTTTCATATTCATTCATGGGTATCGTTGGCTGGGGTAGAATATAGAAACATAGAAGCTAGGAGCAGGAGTAGACCATTTGACCCCTTAAGCCTGCTCTCTTCAGTGTGATCCTTGTTGATCATTGAGCTGTGCACCCTAATCCCACCCTCCTCCCATACCCCTTGATCCCTTTTGTCACAAGAGTTATATCTCCCTCCTTGAAAACACATAATGCTCTGGCCTAAACCACTCTTTGTGGTAGTGAATTCCACAGGCTCACCACTCTCTTGGTGAAGCTTTTTCTCATCCTCTCAGCCCTGAAAGGTTTACTCTTAATCCATAAACTATAACCACTGGTTCTGGACTCCCCAGGCATCGGGAACATTTTTCCTATGTTGAGCCTGACTAGTTCTGTTAGAATTTTATAGTTATCGATGAAATGCCCTCATTCTTTTAAACACCGATGAATTCTAACTGACTCCATCTCTCCTCATATGTCAGCCTGGCATCCCAGGAATTAATTTATTTCCCATCCCTAAATTCTCAAGAATAACAACTTGGCTCTATTTCTAACAACCATGAGGGATGATGATTTCGTGGTAATGTGTAATGATTCAGAGGCCCACACTACTGCTCTAGGAGCATGGGTTCCAATGAATTTAAATACACTTAATAAATCTGGAATTAAAAGCTAGTCCCAGTAACTGATTTTAGAACAAAACTGACTTGTTCATCGTTCACAAATGTGTTTTAGTGAAGGAAATCTGCTGTGCCTATCAGGACAGCCTACTTAACTAAAAAAAATGAAAGAACTGTAGATGCTGTAAATCAGGAACAAAAACAGCAGTTGCTGGAAAAGCTCAGCAGGTCTGGCAGCATTTGTGAAGAAAAAAATCAGAGTTAACGTTTCAGGTCCAGTGACCCTTCTTCAGAACAGCGGAAGGGTCACCGGACCTGAAATATTAACTCTGATTTTTCCTTTACAGATGCTGCCAGATCTGCTGAGCTTTTCCAGCAATTCTAGTCAGCCTACATTTCAAACTAGACCCAGTAGCATTGTGGTTGACTGTTAACTGCCCTGTAAAATCACAGGTGGGCAGCAAATGTTGAACATGATGGCCACATCCTGGGAACAAATAGTGAGAGAAAATGACAGTTTCAACTAGCCTCTGTCCAATCCACAATATCACCAGAGAGGCATATTCCCCAAGACAAACTCGGGACTCTGCAACATATGCAAGTTGATTCACTTTCAGCAACTTTGCTTTTACATCGTTTTACTTTACGTTGCTGTTCAGTTGCATTCAAAAAGAAATGGACCATTGGAAAGCAGTAACGTTTGACGTTTGCTGTGATTTTTCTTTCAGTGTATAAAAGACAGCAACTTCCATTTAGTTAGCACTTTTAATAGAAAAATATATCTCAAAATGCTGAGGCATATGGAAAAGTTATCAAAGCTGGCTGAAGTAAGGCACATCGGGAAAGGTGATCAAAAAGTTGATCAAATTAGTAGGATCATAAAGCAGCAGAAGGAAATGTAGGCGTAGAGTGGGTAAGAGAAAAATTCTAAAGTGATGTGTACGAGGTAAAAAACATGGCCACAAAAATATTTGGAGGGAGTATAACTCTAAATTTGATTTATGTTAAATGAACCTAAACAGTTTATTTTAAACAACATTAATAACACCTGGGCTAATGAAGAGGCATACTGTCATATTATTTGTAAATTTCACACCTTTGTCTGATTTTCTTCATCAGCTACTTCCAGGTTAAGTAACCACTTCAGGCAATTTTAATATCAAGCATAATGCTACTAATGCTGCTTATTTTAAGTTTTATTGAATCATAATTTTTGTTTGCTGGTTAAAGTTTCTTTTGCATTGATTCCTTTGTCTGGTCTTGAACCCATGCCGTCCATACTTGTGTCTGCAATGTTTGCTGCTTGCTTAATTCACTTACCTATAGACATAATTTCTTGTGTTTGGTCTTACCTTATAAGTAATTAGCCCTACCTTATAAGTACAAGCCTTTGCTGGATGCATGTAAGCGAAATGATCTTGTTTTCTTTCCTCTCTTTGTATTACCTAATATGAATGTGAACTTTCAACGATCAGCCAGCAGTATGATGTACCAGCCTGGTCTGTATTAAGTTAAAACAACAAATTTTCCTCTCTCGTACATCCTATACCACAAAACATTCCTTGACTGGAACATTTTGTTCTTAAATCTATACTGATTTGGCTCTGCGTCAGACCACCAGCAAATATCAGGGGAATTGATAGCTTGAATTAATCTTCCTACAAGGAAACATCTCATCTCCACTTCACCATCGCACAACACTAGTGCAGATGGATAATAAAATGCATTGTGTCACCAGATTGTAGTGAGAGTCCATTTCTTATTGCATAACAATTATCTAACAAATAAAGAAAACAAGAAATACTTTTCCAAATTACTAGTTTATTGGATGTTGTTCAATTAAACTCCACCAGCACTGATACAGATTTAGTACGCTGGCTGTCATTCACTTGAGGATGGCAAAGGCTATGTTGATTTTTGGTTTTTCATCTTAGGACTTTGTCTCCTTCCAAGTCACATTCGTCATCCAATGGGTCCATTGCTTCTAGCAGGAAATGCCCATACCCGATGCCACCTCTTCCGGATGAAGAGGTAAAAGTTGGTCGACAAAGTGCACGGGTAAGTAAGTTGTAAATGTGTAATCAGTTTTTGTAGTAATGATGTTAACGGAGTTTATCAAGGTAGACACATATGTAATTTATTTGATCATAGCTCATCAGTTGGAACGAACATTGAACTGACATGGCATCACATATCTCAATGAACACCAAAAACATTTGCAAATATCATTTCTTGCCTGAATGCCATAGTTCTCTATAGGTAGCAACATAAAGAATAACATGCCTGTCAATGAGCAGATCTGATCTTAAAATAGTTACCCTAACCATCAGTAAGGTTATATTTGTTATACAGCAAACCATTAAATGAAGGAATGTGAATTTTATTCTTTTCCAGATAACATCCTTGATTATTTAATGACTGCCAAATGATAACCTGTGCATCAATTAAGCTAAAGGGCAGTTTGGAGATTCAGGCTTCAAGGCTATGTCAGCTGAAATGGGGAAATGAAACACTATGCTATTAACATTACACTGAACAGCACATGAACTATCAAGCTAACTGAGCTGACCAGCTATCTCCAAATATGAATCTGTTTTATGAAAATAAATGTCTTACTTTATGTTAAATCTCTGACTCTTAAAAGTATTAAATTCTGTCATGCAACTTACATTGCTAATCTTGCAGGGCATGCATAAGTGAAGAAAACCAGAGGGGAAAAAATGAGTAAAATTAAATTCCTGAAATATTCTTATTTAGACAAGAAGATGGGACAATATTTCACCTTCCAAGCACATCATGTTTGATTTGTTAAATGGAAGTTCTTCCATGAAGTGTTTACAGAAGAATATGCAAAACTGTTTCAGAATTCATTATTTTCAAGTCAAAATATTAAACACTACATTGCCACTCAAATTGATACCGAAATTGCAAGAAAATTCAGGAACAGTATAGATTTCTGTTGTTACAATTTATGGTTGGCATTAATAAAGTACTTTAAACCTTGTTTGTTCCAACTGTATTGTAGTGGGCACAGACTGAGGTCTGTAAAGTGCTCCTGCTCCTGCACAAATGCATATGTGTAAAGGCTCGGATGAATAGATGATCATTTATATCCTTTTAATCTTCTTACCATATTGACAGTTTAAAAAATACTTTGTTTCTATGACTTATTGTAACGTCTGATGTTCATTAATTTTAGTCACGACGTATTCAACTGTGCATACTTAAAGTACAAAATAGAACTTGGGATCAGTGAAGCTTATTATTTAGGTTTCTGCATAGTAGCGGTAGCATTACACTTGTCAATTTGTTAAGCATTGTGATTTGGAAAAGCTTGAATGCTGTTGAATTAGGGGTTGGAAAGGATAGAAATAATGAAAATGAAATAGAATTTGGATAAATAAGCAAGTGTTGCCTTTTGATAAAAACTGAATAGTTTTTGTCTCATTTGTAAAAGCATTCTAATATATATTTATGTTTCTTCCACAGCTCTGGGAGACCTCTATTTAGACTTATATTCAGTGGATCTGAGCTACTAAAGATTTCCATTTTCTTCCACTTTTATAAATGGCAGCCATATGTCAATGTCTTTTAATTAATGCTCTCTGGACCATCAGTGATCTTTTCGGAAGATAGGAGTTGAAAACACATACTGTGCTATCTTCAAAGACTGAATAGAAAATACTGAGTAGACTCTGACTGATTGCTAATAAAACAGTTGACAATCTGTGATGGAGAGTCAGAATTCTTGTGGAAAGCACAGCACTCACACAGTGATCTGGGAATGGAAACAATTAAAAATAGCCTTGCCATTTATTCTCATCCATTATGGTGCTTAGTCCGGTGGAAGAAGATTGAGAGAAACCATTTTCAACAAGATTTGGTTGACTGCCCCTATGCACAGATTCACTGGACTGAATAATACTGTATGCATGAATCCCTTCTGAACCCAATTCCATTAATCTGTAGCAACCAAATGCTTGCAGAAACAAACAAGAAATGTATGATTTTGGCGAAGGCTGCTTTGGGTTAAGCTGTATAATGGGATTTTAAAAATTGCATCTGTAAGGGTTTTTGTGGAAAACAATGGTGTATGCAACTGAAGAGCAGAATGGTCTTTTTGTAATCATATCTTTGATACTGGCAGAAGCGCTTGTGATGAAAGTTTTTGTTTGTAAATATGTACAGTTTTCACATATTGTCTGACAAACTCGAACCAGTGGAAGTTTGCCTAGGTAAGCTGAAACATGGTCATACCTGGCTTAATATTACAGTTTCATCTGATTGATTTGGTGTCTAGTGTAAAGGATTGAGTCGCTTTGAAATTGTGGCAGGAACAAATTATCAATAATTTCCTGATAATTGATTGTCCAATTTAGTGGAGATCACCAGTAATCGTAAGTATTGTTCAAAGTATGGACAACTAAAATTTATAACTCATAACTATGTCTTGCACATACAATTAAAGTTAGCAAAACAAATGGATAACGTCAAATGTTAGATACACACTTATTAAAGAAAGGGCTAGGGCGTGCCTTTACTATCAGCTGTATTTGGTAAAACATGATAGCTTTACAACTAGATATTAAATATTCATGTTCCTCTTGTTAATTAGTTGTGATCAACATTCTGCAATTGATCAAATATGCCTTCTCCTCAAACAGGCAATGTTTTCCATTCAACCCAATTTCTGTAACCCTTTTTAATAAGAACAGTAATTAATTTAATCAGTGGCAAATGTTGTCAGCATATCTTCAACAGTTGGGGGAAATTTTCTAAATAATTAAAAGGCAAATGAACTTTGATTTGAACAATAACAGGATAGGTTTTCAACTTACTGCCTGGGCATGAACCAGCAATTGTGGCAATATTTATCAGAAGAGTCAAATCTCTTCTGGTATGTTTCAGGAAACTCAAAACATGTACAAAATGAAGCAAAGAAAATACTACCTTACAGTGATAGAACATAGTAGTATAGAAGTAGACTATTCATGTGCAGCAGTTCTATGGAAGAACTACCCAATTGATCTCAAACTCTTTTCTTCCCTTAGATCCTTTTTTCCCCCAAATGATTAGCCATTTCCCTTTTGAAAGTTGTTGAAGGTTCTCCTTCTATCATTACTTTGTAGGATTTCCAAGAAACCTTTGTGTCTATTTTTTGTCACTCCTGACCTCTCCCCTTGTGCGTTGATGAATATTTTAAATGTAGAAATAGTTCTTCCCTATTCACTCTATCAAACCCTTCATAGTCTTTAACAACTCAACCTGATCCCTTCCTGACCTCATTTATTCAAGTGAAAGCTCTAATGCCCCATTATTCCTGGTTTCACTTGTAATTACTTACATTTTCTTGCCACATTATTCTAACTACGGCCTAACCAATATTCTGTAATGGTTTAGGATTCCTCCTTTTTTTTGTACTTTATAGTCCCATGAACTAATATCCTATATTAACCTTAGACTGCCAGCAATGACGATTAAAGATGAATTAAACTTTGGAAGTACAGATGCTATAATTCTCTTGTATCAGCTCAGTTAATAGATTTAGAACATATTATTTTTGGAACTTGATGTTTATTATCCTAGTTGATCTGCAATTTGACTTTCTTGAACCACTGCTGTGCTTGTGATAATGGTGCTTTATCTTGAACAGCTATTGGGATTTATGAATAACATATTTTACTAATAATTGTTTCTGATGATTTACACAATTTTTACTTTGTCACTCAGAGGATTTGGGCAAAGGGTCGCTCAGCCTTTGACAACTCCAACTTCTTCTATTTCATACCTTCCTAAATGGCTTCCTTTTTCTTCCTTCTGAATGTTCAACACATGTAAACTTCTGCCGCTTGCATTCTATCCTGCACCAAATGTGTTCACCCATCACTTCTGTCCTTAGCTCACATTCAGCAGGGCTTTCACCAAAGTTCATATTCTAGCATGCTCCCCATGCCATGCCCCTGCCAGTCCCTTCACCCCTGCCACTACAAGCTTTATTAGACTAAAGTCTCTGCTGCTCCATCATGATTTTGTCTGTCATCCCTTATTTCATCAATGTTGGGTATGGGTTTCAACTGCCTAAACCTCAAGCTCTGGAATAGACTGCTTTAACCCCACTATCTCACCGCCTCCCTTTCCTACATAACACTTACCACTTGAAACAGGTTT
The DNA here is from genome assembly GCF_030684315.1 of Stegostoma tigrinum. Lineage (NCBI taxonomy): Eukaryota > Metazoa > Chordata > Chondrichthyes > Orectolobiformes > Stegostomatidae > Stegostoma > Stegostoma tigrinum. The sequence continues at coordinate 113,645,799 of NC_081355.1, forward strand.
TTGGCCACCCATCCTAATTTCTCCTTCATTTTTGTGGATTAGAAACCCACGGTAATGGTGAACTGCTATATTTACCTACTTGTTTACATCTTTAATTGAAAAATTTATGGGTAATTCTCAATATTTCCATAATGTATGTCTAACATAACTGGTAATCCTAACCATTCATTCAGACAAATAGTTGAGTCATTCTCTAATTATTCTCATGCGAAAGATAATTAGAATTAGCCACGAAATTCCTCAGATCAAGATCCTGACAGTTAACCTGGGATCACATTTATGTGATGGTACACAAAAGCACTAATATGCCAGTGCCAACTTGAGCTGGAGGAATGTAAACTCTCAACGTATGGAATGTCCACCCTCAAGCTCTATCCCTGACAATCATTCGCCTTATTAGGGTTAGACGAGGACAAGCAGATCTCCACTGTTTTCCAAGTAGGTGTTTCAACACCCACTTGTGATAGTGGGTCACAATGAAACTTGACATAGAATTTCAGAACATACAGATTTACATCAAGAAAATCAGGTATAGCATTGGTAGTTTGAGTGTTAGACAAAATAATAGTAAATAATTGTGTTGTATAATTCAAATTATTAATGGTGTTGTCACTGAAGTCACTTTATTTATTGAACCTACTGAGATACCTTGATAATCTGAGAATGTGGTAAATGATTCTTTTTAACGCTGTTATACTTTTAAGGTGTTTGCATTTATGGCACGATAAGTGCAATCTTTCTCTTCACCCTTTATCATCTCAGCAAGTCTGTCGAACAGTCCTAGAATTTTCTTGCATTGCTCCTATTTTACCACTGAATCTTTAGTACACACCCTGTTGTGACAGACATATGGGTATTCTGCTGGCCTTTCAGCGTTACCACTGCATACACTGGGAGAAGCACCTCTAAGGAGGTTACAAACCAATGATGTTTGCTCCATTTGATGTTTACATAAGTGGTAGAAGCATTTGTCAAAACGTTTTTTAATTATGCTTTTTCTTAAAAAAAGGCTGATCATCTCTTCATCTGCAAAGAGAGTTTCAACATTCTTCAGAAAGTGTGAGCATTAGGGTTTAAATTTAATTAGTTTTAAGAGTTTACAATGTAGGCAGGAGTGTTCATTGACCAGCAGTGCAGGTGAGCTTATGCTAACTGTGGGAGTGGTCCTGTCAGTCATTCATTTGGGAATTGTTTTTAAATTGTCTCAACATCAAAATCAAAGAGGCACGGTAATATGGGAATAATTGCAGCATTTGACTTCATTATCTAAGTTTTGGCACTTTAGACCTACTCACCGGTGCAGCTGAATGCAGTAAAATCATTCTTTCTGCTTTAGGTATGACTGAGCTGTATTCCTTGAATTGCATTGCATCACTATTATCAATGTGATGTGAGGTTGTATATGTAGAAGCAGCTAGCTTTGTAGATATTAAATTATGTCATTATATAACAAAGTACATTTCTGTGAAACAATTAAAATGGCTAAAGATTTTCGTTTGTTACTTATTTACTATTAGGGGATATTGAAAGTGTACGATAAATTGTCCCTCATATTTTCAGCCACCTTGACTACTGCATACACCACTGCACCATAATGAAAAATATTGTTTGAAATTTACCATATATTCTGCATGTCAAAGGTAACAATGTCATGTCACCTTATAATTTATGGAATGCCTTTTGGTTTAGAAAAACAAGATCAGCTTCAATATTTGTCTTTGACTATAGTGATGTAGCTGACATTGTAACAGGTATGTAACATTGTATAATGCTAATTGTTGAGGCAATGTTGTATTAGACTGTTGCCATTTTCATTTTTACACTTTTTTAGTCCATTTAAACATGCTGCAAATGCTTCAGTGGAAGGGCAATAGAATGTAGCACCAATTACAGAATTGTATCTCGCTGATCTAGAAAAAGCTCAATTTCTTTGGCTGAGTAGTAGGCTTCTATTGACCGCGTACATTATCACACTTGTATATAATGCAACATAGACATGGACATGAATTCTCATGCATTTCTGAAACAAGACTGTTGTAATATATTATCTTAATAAAAAAATGACTTCCAGTTTATCTGGAATCTGATCTTGCCTGTTAATGTCATCCCTGGATTGGAATTTGTTGTTTTTATTTTGCTGTTCAATTAATTAAAAAGAATTGGGGTAGTTTTTAACTTGCTATCCAGCCGTGAAACTTGTCAACTGCCCATTATGAACCTACTTGATATCCATTTTGGTGAGATGATATTGATCTTCCAACTTATTTCTCATAAAGATTAGCCTCGTACTGTGTTGGTAACAGGTATTTAACATTTATTCTTGAAAATGAAACTCAGATTAGTCTGAAACTTCGATATTTATTTAATCCTTACCTCCCAGTCAAGAAATTTAATATGCACTATTGCAGAGTGCCTAATGATATCATTTACAGGATTTGGAGCAAAGTTTCTACATTTACTGTGGTTCATCTGCAGACTATTGCTTTAAATCACTAAATTTACTCAAGGAACACATTACATACTCTATTAATTGGAAGATTATTCAGTGTACAGGTTCTGAGATTATCAGCGAAGTCTAAGGAAAGTAAACCAGTAGTCTGACACCATCCCTATTGATACAAAAGAGAATCACTCACTATAAAACAAGACAGATGAGATAAATCACTTAATGTTAACACATTCATTTTTCATTATTTTGCTTTTTATTACTTGATTTTTGAAACACATTAAAATGCGTAACAAACCATTCCCATGTGGACCTTCTCCTGCTGCATTCTTTGTCCACTTGCAACTCCATTAGAGTACACATTTGCTGCTTATAGCTTTTTCTCGTACCCATGGACAATTACCACATTCTGATCAAACTTCTCTTCCAAGGAGACAGTGTCAATTCTAAGCAATTTCTGCCATGCAATGTCATGTTTCTAAACCTTTCAAATGGTGGACTGTAAGGTCTCAATTTTAACTCTGCTGCTGATGACAGGGATAGTGGTGGCTGAATGATGGAAGTTCTGAAAATAGCAAGTTTTTAGTTCCCCGCTAATTTTGATGTGGAATGAATGGCCTAAAACATAGTGGAAAAAGACATAATGAAAACTTTTTAAAATGGCAATAGCTGAATACCTGAAAGCAAACATTTGCAAGTCTATAGGTAAGAAGCAGAGTTGTGACACTAATAAATAGCTCTTAAAAAGGCAATAACTGTAAAGAATCAAATGATCTTTAGTGCTGCACGATTCTGGGTGTTCATAATCATTTGTGGAAGTACACGTAAGTGCAGTAGCATTATTAAAATCATGCTTCATCAAATGACTTGGAACTAGTCCTTTTACATTTCCACTGATGATCTTCCAGATCCATGTGAAAATGAATGGCAGTATAAGCCTCCCATCTCTCCAGTATGGAAGATTTGCCCCAACAATTACTAACTTTATTAGTTATAGGTACATGTGAAAGTACTTGAATGTAAACTCTGCAATTTTTCAAGACGATACTGTTCATTTTCTAGATCAGCTTGATCATCTAATGATTTGCGAATGCAGTTTTTCAGTTCTTCAATTCCATGTTTAGTCAATGCAGATACTGGGATTATGTGCTGAAACTGGACAGGTCTCAAGGGTCTCATCTCTTCTGGCAATAAATGATAGAAAGCTATAGGTAAACGAGAAAAAAAAATTTAACATCAAATTAAAAACCCAGTTCATTTTTAGTCAAAAATCTAATGTTACGATTTGAATTCAAGAATAGAAGTGCACCAATTACAAAAACAAAATGACTGAACAATTGTGGAACCTAGAACACTAACAATTTTTGTTAGATATCTAGTATTAAGTGCTTGTATTTAAATGATATGAACAAGGAGCAACAATGAGTTAATCAGCCCCTTGGGCCAGTTGTGCCATTCAATAAAAGCATAGTGATCCAGTTGTAACCTCAAATCCACATTCCCTCCTACAACTGAAATTTTTCACCCATTCGCATAACAACAATCAGTTTACTTCTTGAGGGTGCAGAGGGGATTTACCAAGATGCTAAGATAATAAAGTGTGAAGCTGGATGAACACAGCAGGCCAAGCAGCATCTCAGGAGCACAAAAGCTGACGTTTCAGGCCGAGTATTCATTATTCCCCAACCCCACACGGCCCATTTCTATCTCCTTCCCAAAATCCACAAACCTGCCTGCCCTGGTCGACCCATTGTCTCAGCCTGCTCCTGCCCCACCGAACTCATCTCCACCTATCTGGACTCCATTTTCTCCCCTTTGGTCCAGGAACTCCCCACCTACGTCTGTGACACCACCCACACCCTCCACCTCCTCCAGAACTTCCAATTCCCTGGCCCCCAACACCTCATTTTCACCATGGACGTCCAGTCCCTATACACCTGTATTCCTCATGCAGATGGCCTCAAGGCCCTCCGCTTCTTCCTGTCCCGCAGGCCCGACCAGTCCCCCTCCACCGACACTCTCATCTGCCCAGTCGAACTCGTCCTCACCCTCAACAACTTCTCTTTCGATTCCTCCCACTTCCTACAGACAAAGGGGGTGGCCATGGGTACCTGCATGGGCCCAAGCTATGCCTGCCTCTTTGTAGGTTACGTGGAACAGTCCCTCTTCCACACCTACACCGGCCCCAAACCCCACCTCTTCCTCTGTTACATTGATGACTATATCGGCACCGCCTCTTGCTCCCGAGAGGAGCTCGAACAGTTCATCCACTTCACTAACACGTTCCACCCCAACCTCAAGTTCACCTGGGCCATCTCCAACACATCCCTCACCTTTCTGGACCTCACAGTCTCCATCTCAGGTAACCAGCTAGAAACTGATGTCCATTTCAAGCCCACCGACTCCCACAGCTACTTAGAATACACCTCCTCCCACCCACCATCCTGCAAAAATTCCATCCCCTATTCCCAATTCCTCCATCTCCGCTGCATCTGCTCCCAGGATGAGGCATTCCACTCCCCCACATCCCAGATGTCCAAGTTCTTCAAGGACCGCAACCCTCCCCGCCACAGTGGTCGAGAATGCCCTTGACCGCGTCTCCTGCATTTCACGCAACACATCCCTCACACCCCGCCCCCGCCACAACCGCCCCCAGAGGATCCCCCTCATTCTCACACACCACCCCAACCACCTCCGGATACAACGCATCATCCTCTGACACTTCCGCCATCTACAATCCGACCCCACCACCCAAGACATTTTTCCATCCCCACCCTTGTCTGCCTTCCGGAGAGACCACTCTCTCTGTGGCTCCCTTGTTCGCTCCACACTCCCCTCCAACCCCACCACACCAGGCACCTTCCCCTGCAAGTGCAGGAAGTGCTACACTTGCCCCCATACCTCCTGCCTCACCCCCATCCCAGGCCCCAAGATGACTTTCCACATTAAGCAGAGGTTCACCTGCACATCTGCCAACGTGGTATACTGTATCCATTGTACCCAGCGTGGCTTCCTCTACATCAGGGAAACCAAGCAGAGTTTGGGGACCGCTTTGCAGAACACCTCCGCTTGGTTCGCAACAAACAACTGCACCTCCCAATCACGAACCATTTTAACTCCCCCTCCCACTCTTTCGACGACCTGTCTGTTATGGGCCTCCTCCAGTGCCACAATGATGCCACCCGAAGGTTGAAGGAACAGCAACTCATATTCCGCTTGGGAACCCTGCAGCCCAATGGTATCAATGTGACTTGACCAGCTTCAAAATCTCCCCTTCCCCCACCGCATCCCAAAAGCAACCCAGCTCATCCCCTCTCCCCACTGCATCCCAAAACCAGCTCAGCCTGTCTCTGCCTCCCTAACCTGTTCTTCCTCTCACCCATCCCTTCCTCCCACCTCAAGCCGCACCTCCATTTCCTACCTACCACCCCATCCCGCCTCCTTGACCTGGACTGACCTATCCCCTCCCTACCTATACTCTCCTAGAACATAGAACATAGAACAGTACAGCACAGAACAGGCCCTTCAGCCCATGATGTTGTGCCGACCATTGATCCTCATGTATGCACCCTCAAATTTCTGTGACCATATGCATGTCCAGCAGTCTCTTAAATGACCCCAATGACCTTGCTTCCACAACTGCTGCTGGCAACGCATTCCATGCTCTCACAACTCTGTGTAAAGAACCCGCCTCTGACATCCCCTCTATACTTTCCTCCAGCCAGCTTAAAACTATGACCCCTCGTGTTAGCCATTTCTGCCCTGGGAAATAGTCTCTGGCTATCAACTCTATCTATGCCTCTCATTATCTTGTATACCTCAGTTAGGTCCCCTCTCCTCCTCCTTTTCTCCAATGAAAAAAGTCCAAGCTCAGTCAGCCTCTCTTCGTAAGATAAGCCCTCCAGTCCAGGCAGCATCCTGGTAAACCTCCTCTGAACCCTCTCCAAAGCATCCACATCTTTCCTATAATAGGGCGACCAGAACTGGACGCAGTATTCCAAGTGCAGTCTAACCAAAGTTTTATAGAGCTGCAACAAGATCTCACGATTCTTAAACTCAATCCCCCTGTTAATGAAAGCCAAAACACCATATGCTTTCTTAACAACCCTGTCCACTTGGGTGGCCATTTTAAGGGATCTATGTATCTGCACACCAAGATCCCTCTGTTCCTCCACACTGCCAAGAATCCTATCCTTAATCCTGTACTCAGCTTTCAAATTCAACCTTCCAAAATGCATCACCTTGCATTTATCCAGGTTGAACTCCATCTGCCACCTCTCAGCCCATCTCTGCATCCTGTCAATGTCCCGCTGCAGCCTACAACAGCCCTCTATACTGTCAACGACACCTCCAACCTTCGTGTCATCCGCAAACTTGCTGACCCATCCTTCAATCCCCTCATCCAAGTCATTAATAAAAATTACAAACAGTAGAGGCCCAAGGACAGAGCCCTGTGGAACACCACTCACCACTGACTTCCAGGCAGAATATTTTCCTTCTACTACTACTCGCTGCCTTCTGTTGGCCAGCCAATTCTGTATGCAGACAGCTAAATTCCCCTGTATCCCATTCTTCCTGACCTTCTGAATGAGCCTACCATGGGGAACCTTATCAAATGCCTTACTGAAGTCCATATACACCACATCCACAGCTCGACCCTCATCAACATTTCTAGTCACATCCTCAAAGAACTCGATAAGGTTTGTGAGGCATGACCTGCCCCTCACAAAGCCGTGTTGACTGCATTTGATCAAGCCATGCTCTTCCAGATGGTCATAAATCCTATCCCTCAGAATCCTTTCTAACACCTTGCAGACAACAGACGTGAGACTTACTGGTCTGTAATTGTCGGGGATTTCCCTATTTCCTTTCTTGAAGAGAGGAATTACATTTGCCTCTCTCCAGTCCTCAGGTATGACTCCAGTGGAGAGCGAGGATGCAAAGATCCTCGCAAGTGGCGAAGCAATTGCATTTCTCACTTCCCAAAGCAGCCGAGGACAAATCTGGTCCGGGCCTGGTGACTTGTCAATCTTAATGTTTGACAAAATTTTCAGCACATCCACATCAGCTTCCTCTATCTCTATCCATTCCAGCACGCACACCTGCTCTTCAAAGGTTTCATTCACTACAAAGTTTGTTTCTTTCGTAAAGACAGAAGCAAAAAACTCATTTAGGGCTTCCCCTACCTCCTCAGACTCCACACACAAGTTCCCTATGCTATCCCTGATCGGCCCTACTCTTTCTTTGACCATTCTCTTATTCCTCACAAAAGTGTAAAATGCCTTTGTGTTCTCCCTGATTCCTTCTGCCAAGCCTTTCTCATGCCCCCTCCTGGCTCTCCTCAGACCATTTTTGAGCTCCTTCCTTGCCTGCGTGTAATCCTCTCTAGCTGAACTTGACCCTAGCTTCCTCCACCTTATGTAAGCTACCTTCTTCCTTTTCACAAGAAGCTCCACCGCTCTCGTCATCCAAGGTTCCTTTATCTTACCCCTTCTTGCCTGCCTCAGAGGGACATATTTACTCATCACTCGCAACAACTGTTCCTTAAACAGTCTCCACGTCTATAGTGCCCTTACCATGGAACAATTGCTCCCAGTCCATGCTTCCTAACTCATGTCTAATCGCGTCATAGTTTCCTCTTCCCCAATTAAATATCCTCCCATTTTGCCTAATCCTCTCCTTCTCCACCTATCTTCTTTTCTCTCCATCTTCGGTCCGCCTCCCCCTCTCTCCCTATTTATTCCAGTTCCCTCTCCCCATCCCCCTCTCTGATGAAGGGTCTAGGCCCGAAATGTCAGCTTTTGTGCTCCTGAGATGCTGCTGGGCCTGCTGTGTTCATCCAACTTCACACTTTGTTATCTTGGATTCTCCAGCATCTGCAGTTCCCATTATCACTCCTTTACCAAGATGCTGCCTGGTTGAGAGGATCTGAGCTGTGAGGAAAGACTGAGTAGGCTGAGTTTGTTTTCCTTGGATCTGCAAAGGTTGAAAGGTGACTAGATTGAAGTGTATTAGATTACGAGAGAAATTGATAGGGTGGTCAGGAAGGTTATTATGCATTGGTAGAGAGGTCAATGGAATCGATTTAATGCAAGAGGTAGAAGACTAAGAGCAGAGTTGAGGAAAAATGTTTTCACTCAGAAGGTGGTGGGAGCCTGGAACTGACCTGCTGATCTGATAATCTTGAACTCCATTCTTCTGCATTATCCCCTCCCTTTCAGCTTAAATATCTGTTTACCTCAGCCTGTAATGTACTTCAAGGCCCAACCTCTAACCTCTCTGCAGTAAAGAGTTTGACAATTTTACTACCCTCAAAGAAGAAATTCCTGCTCACTTCTCTCTGAAATGGATCACCAGTTCATCTGAGATTATGCCCTACGGTCCTAAACTCAACCACAAGTCCACATCCAATCCGTCCAGCCCTTTAAGAACTTTGTTCCAATAAGGTCTCCTCTCATTCTTCTAAACTCCAATGAGTATAAGCTCAATTCACTCAATTTACTCACATATGAAAATATCGCCATACCTAGAATTTGGTGAACACTCTTATGAAATTCCTTCAATGCCAGTATATCTTTCCTTAGTTAAGTCTTCCTTCAATTAAATAATATTCAGCTCTGCTATTCTTCCTGCCAGACTGCAAAACCTCACATTCTCCCACAGTATATTCCATCTGTCAAGTTTTTGCTTATTTACTTAACCTGTCCAAATCCCTCTGCCGACTCTGTGTCTCCTCACCACTTGCCTTCTCACTTATTTTTATGTGATCCTCAAAGCTGACGATAATACTTTTACTACCCTCATCCAAGTATTGATACATCATAACTATATTAGAAATAATTGTGACCCCAGCACTTATCCCTGTGAGACTGTACTAGTAATAGTTTGCATCCTGAAAATGGCCCCCTTATTCTACTCTCAATTAGCCAATCCTCTATCCATGCTAATATATACCTACAATGTTATGGGCTATAATCTTATTATGTTGCCTAATATATAGTTCTGGAAATTCAAGTATGTTATATCCACAAGCTCTCATTTAATCTTGTTTGTTAGTCCCTCAAAGAATTCTAAATAATTTTGTCAGGCATGATTTTCATGTTATGAAAACACGCTGATTCTGCTTGATTATAACATGCATCTAAATGCTATACTATTACAGCCTCTATAACATACTCTTAACATCTCTCGTTGTAAAAATTTTATCTAACCATTTCTCCTTGACTCTCAATAACACTGCCATTGCTAAAAGCACCTCTATTAATATTCTGGTAATTATCATTGACCAGAAACTGAAGTGGACCAGCCACATAAAATATTGTGGTAAGAAGAAGTCAGAGGCTAGGAGTTCTGCAGAAAGTAACACCTCATGTCTCCCCAAAACCTGGCCAACATCACATGGCACAATCCAGAAACCTGATAACATACCACCGAAATGCCTGGATGGGCACAACTCCAATAACACTCAAAAGCTGAATATCATTCATGTCAAGACAGCCAGTTCGGCAAGCACCCCATCCACTGTATTAACAATGTAGGGATTCTATGATTCAATGAATCAGTCTCTTCACCATCGATACACAGTAGCAACAGTGTGTACCATCCACAATGTGCACTACGATGACTAATCACAGCTCCTCCGATAGCCCCTTCCAAACCTACAATCTGTAACACCCAGAAGGGCAAGGGCCACAAATATACAGAAACAACCACCGCCTGCGAGTCTCCCTCCAAGCCACACACCGTCCTAGCTCGAAACAAAATCACTTCTTTTACTGTCGGTGGGTCAAAATCCTGGCACTGCCTTCGAGCCAGCTTTGTGGGGGTACCTACACCCAAAGACTGCAGCATTTTGAAAAGGCAGCTCACCATCACCATCTTAACAGCAATAAGATATGGACAACAATGCTGGCCCAGCCAGAGATGCCTACAAACTGGCGAATGAAAAAATACATCTCTACAACCTTTCCATGTGTTAACCAATCAAAAGTTATTACCTCAGCTGAACTCCTCCCAGGCTTTAGCAATCTGAGATGGTCCTGTCTCAGTACACAAAAAAGCAGTTGCTGGAAACGTTAACTCTGATTTTTCTTCACAGATGCTACCAGACCTGCGGAGCTTTGTCAGCAACTTCTGTTTTTGTTTCTGATTTACAGCATCTGCAGTTCTTTCGGTTTTTATTTAATACTGTCTCGGTACACTAATGCTGCAAATTTCCTTGCTGACAACTGCCCCTTCAGTCTTCAATCTGACAAACTGCACTGGGCGTTGAATGGATGCTTCATTGCTTTCCTGCTAAATGCAATGAGCCAGAGCTTCAAAATAACATAGTAACATAGTATACTTATTCACATATGAACAAGAGCATGTACAGTGTCCTTCACCAGTCAATCAGCCAAAACTGAAAATCAAATCCACTTCGGCAAACTTCAGTGGGTGTGATGTCTCTCATTATACTAACAATTGGTAGGGATTAAAAATTCTTTTCTTCAGTGTTACATATTGACAATAGCAATAAATTCAACTACTGATAGGGGATGTCAGAGGCAGGTTCTTTACGCAGAGAGTTGTGAGAGCATGGAATGCGTTGCCAGCAGCAGTTGTGGAAGCAAGGTCATTGGGGTCATTTAAGAGACTGCTGGACATGCATATGGTCACAGAAATTTGAGGGTGCATACATGAGGATCAATGGTCGGCACAACATTGTGGGCTGAAGGGCCTGTTCTGTGCTATACTGTTCTATGTTCTATGTTCTATGATATGTAAAGGGTCTTGGGTCCAATGGTATTGGTGCTGTACAACCTTTGGTTCTAATTACCTTCAGGTTTCTGAAGCTGTTGCATTAGATCTTTAAACTTCTCTTCAGCATTCTCCAAATCCATTTTGTTTACAGCTAAAAGAGCAGGCTTGGATAAAAGCTCCACTTTATATAGCTCCAACTCCTGAACATGAAAGAAGAATAAAATGATCAGTAAAATCAATAGCCTGCTGTGATTTTGAAACCAGCACACCTTAAACTGAAGATAAGATCAGCAAAAGACATATGCTCAATGATGTGGCATTCCTTGATTTTGATAATTACACTACTTTGGGTTTCCCAGAGTTTTACTTAGTGCACTTTTTGGAGGAAAAATTAAAAGAAATGGTTTCACCTGGAGTGAGTATTTAGGGCCTTGGATAATGAGGAGCAAGGGTGGTGCTGAGAGGTAAATAGGGAGGTGCTGCATCTTCTGTATTTGCTTAGGGATATGCAAATAAATTTGCATTGGCATGAATAGGGAGCCAGTGTTAGAGTGTTTGAGGAGAGGACCGCAGGTATAAAGGAGTGGTCTGTTAAGAAGCTGGAAAAAGAGGAGGAGGGAAAGATGTCTTTAGTGGTGTCCTGTCAACAATTTCTCTCTTATCCAATTCTGACAGATTTCAAGTCAGGCTCAGAACTAGGATTCTGTGACAGCTGCAATAATCTCATCTTGCCAAATCACAATGATCGTACTAAAACTTAGAAATGTTGGGTCACTCACAAACACATGTTTTCGTGATTACCCCATTCTAGCCCATTCCCTCTCCCCCCCCCCTCCCCCCCCGCCACCAAGAGTCTTTTAAGTTCATTCTCCATGCTAAATCAAGTAGGAATCTACAAAAGAGGTTGCAAAGCTGTCCATTCCATGACATTGACAAAGGAGTCGAACATTTGGGAGCAGCCACCAGAGACAGACAGCGGGGCACAGAATCACTTTAGCAGGGGAAAGTGGCCAGCCAGGTGTTTGAAAACTAAGGAATTAATAAAATCTAGCAAGGCAGCATGAAAATGCCTGCCATGAAACACAAAACCAATAGACAGATAACATGTTGAATGAAATGGTTCCTGAAAATACAGAACAAATTTTTACTATTTTTACAAATACTGGTATGCAACAATACGCACAATTCTCTAGTTTCATGTCCTTTCCACGTGAAGTCCATCATCGTGACAAGACTAGCTTACCTTTGTTAATAGCTGTATAGCCTCAAAAGCTGTTCGCAAAGGTGCTTTATATGAAAGCTGAAATCCAGTCACATCCACCTACCAAGAATAAATCCAGAAGGGAGTATAACAAAAGTTGTTCGCATAGATTTTGTCACAATATTATCAAGTAAAACCCAAAGTTTAGACATTTCAAATTTAAAACAAAAAGAGCAGTGCATCTCCTGTGGTGTAACTTTTTCTTACTCTTTCAACCTAAAGTCTGGTAAAGCATACTTAAAAAATGAATTTTTTAAATATTGTTAATTGACAAAGATATTAGAACATGCATTTGCTCAGATGTCAACCATACTGTTGGCATAAAGTCAAATTTTGACTTTTGACAGTGTATCAAGAACATTCCGTAAATAACGGTAATGTTATTTAAGGCTTATGCAAGCAGCCCACTTGCTGTTGACTGGACCCAAGATGGCATATCCACACAAATGCTGTCTTAAGAGGCAACCTATGATTGGTTATTTCATGATACGTTGATACACAGTCTTCAGGTTTGCCTTCATTGGTAAAACAATGCGTTAATATTCACTAGCTAAGTTCACACGAGGAAGAGGCCTTTGATCCACACACTGGTGATGGCTGTAGTAGTCTTAAAGCATCACCATTTCCAAACAAGGAAGGAAGAATGAAGAAGAAAAATGTGCACTTAAGTCATGTGATTTGAATGTTCTTTCATTAGTGCATGAATAGTGGTCTCCTGATGTAACATGATTTTTACTCTGTTTGGAAATGATTACATTTCTTTCACAAGCTGTCACAAAACAACATGGATAGAGCTTGCAAACAGATTGCGGTAGTCTACCATAAAACAAGTATGACTATTATATAAAATGAAATTTATGCTGTTTCAAAATAAACATATTTAGTGCTACATTTACAAGAAAATTTTAGCCATGAGAAAAGATTGGACAGGTTAGGGTTCTTGTCTTTGAAACAAAGGAGTTTGCAGGGTTAATAACCCAAGTTGTATCAAATTTTGTGACAACTAAATAAAATGGTTAAGAAGGTCTTAATTCCCTTAGCAAAGCATGAAGCACAGATATAATTAGGGGGAGGATTAGTTTAAAATTGAGGCTTTTTTTTTCACCCAGAGATTGATAAGATCCTGAACTTACTTTCTTCAAAATCATCAGGACAGAATCCCTCACAAGATTTTATAAAATAAACTTATACGTGCATCTGAAATTCTGTAATCTACAGGGTTACCGAGAGCTGGCAGGTGGAATGTTAATTTTCTGCCAGTCTAAGCAGAATAAGCTGTACAGTCTCCTCTGAGACAAAAATCTTCAAAGTTCGTGCTCCAATACCACATTACTAAGGATATAAGTTACTCAGTGAAACAAAATCAAAAGCTGTACATATTGTAAATCTGAATTAAAAACAGAATGCTGGAAATATTCAGCAAGTCTTCAAAGTGACATTCAATGCACAAGGTTAGCTCCTTCTTTCTCCACAGATGCTGCCAGACCCGCTGAGGAGTTCCAACACTTTCCAGTTTTATCAAAGGTTATCCAATTTGATTTGTTATTTGCTGCTTTAGTTTTCCCAGGAAGATCATAGCATCATTGAATAAAGTGGAAATACAATTCCATTTTTGGACAATATGAATGTTTTCCAGTTAAAAATAGCATTTTACGCAATATAAATTGTTGACCTCATGGTCATAATTCTTCCAATTTATGAGAGAATGAAAAGTTGTCAGTTATGAGCAAAATGCAAATAGTGATTTTATTGCACTAATTTCTTGAGTGTCTAATTTTATGTTTTTCCATGAAATGCAGGTTATGAATATTTTACCATGAACATCTTTAAAAATTAAATGAGCAAAGCTATGTTAAACAATGAATTCTTATGTAGAATTAATAAGTAAAAATAGTCAAAATAAAAAGATATAATTTTCTTACCACGAAAAGAAGCTGCTTGGTCCTCTCCACGTGTTTAAGAAACTTGTGACCCATCCCTTTGTTTAAATGTGCACCTTCAATCAAACCGGGCAAATCAGCAACTGATACCTGTAACAAAATACACTACAACTTACACCACGTGCACTGATTGGTATGTAACTTCAATAAACTACCACTGGAAACCTGATATTATGGCCAGTTTGGGAGATAAAGAACTACTTTAATTCTGACAGAAACCTACATGCAAATAAATATTGTCTAAATAATAAGCTTTTCTCTGACTCATTTATTCCTTTTCATCGCAATTATCCTCAAATCCCTAAAGGTAGCAGGACAGATTAGTAGGCTAGAGTCATACAGCATAGAAACAGACCCTTCAGACAACTCATTCATTCTAAGCAGATTTCCCAAACTAAACTTGTTCCATTTGCCTGCATTTGGCCCATTTACCTCTAAACCTTTCCTATTCATGTACCTGTCCAAATATCTTTTAAATGCTGTAACTGTACCTGCATCAAAAATTTCCTTTGGCAGATCATTTCATATTAGATCCACCCTCTGTGTGAAAAAGTTGCCCCTCGGGTCCCTTTTAAATCTTTCCCCTCTCACCTTAATCCTCTGTCTTCTAGCTTAAACTTCCCTACCCTACAGAAAATACCTTTGCTATTCAATTTATCTATGCCCTCATGATTTTATAAACCTCTAAGGTCACCACTCAAACTCCCATGCTCCAGGGAAAAAAAGTCCCAACCTATTCTACCTCTCTCTATCTCAAATTCTCCAGTCCAGGTATCCTTGTAAATCTCTTCTGTACCCTTTCCAATTTAATAACATCTTTCCTGCAACAGGGTGACCAGAATTGCAGGCAGTATTTTGATGGTGACCTCACCAATATCCTGTATAGCTGCAACGTGATGGCCCAACTCTGAAACTCAATGCTCTGACCAACGAAAGCAAGCACACCAAAGTTAAACAGGCACATGGGAAACTTACTTCTAGCAGTCAAGGCATAGATTGCAACAGCAGAGAGATGTACAGAGAGCTTTGGTAAGGTCACCGGCGGAGCTCTCTATGTAGTTCTGGTTTCTGCAATACAGGAAGGATGTGACTGCACTTGACAGGGTGCATAGGAGACTGATCAGAATTTCAGTGGGATACAGCTCTTTAGCCATGAAGAGAGGCTGGATAAGCTCAGGTTGGTTTGTTTGGTGCACAGAAAGTTGAAGGAGACCTGATAGAGATGTATAAAATTATGAGAGGCATGGACAGAGTGAATAGAAAGTAACTATTTGCCTTAGTTGAGGAGTTAATAACCAAGGGAGCATAATTTTAAAGTGAAAGGCAGGAGGTTTAGAGGAGTTTAAGGAACCTTTTATTCCACTCACAGGGTGGTGGGGGTCTGGAATGCATTTCCTGGGGAGGGTTGTCGAGGAGTGTAACCTCATAACTTGTAAAAAGTACTTGCATGATCATTTGAAACATCATAATAATCAAGGCTATGGACCTAATGCTGGAAATTAGAAACAGTGTAGCTTTTGCAGTACAGATTCAATGGATCAAAAGCCCTCTCCTATAATGCATGATTACTATTTCATGGTAATAAATACAATCAAGCCCTACCACTAACATGCAAGGCAAAAAATATATTCAAATAAAATCATGTTCTCTTGATGCAGTTAGCACTGGCTTTGTCACATTTATTAACCATTAATAGTGACTATGAAAATGGGGTAATTAGATTTCTCCTTGAGGTACACCAACCTTAACAAAACTTTGTGAGATCAAGTGGAAAATGAAATGATTTTCAGAGCGTGATGGTGAAGAAACAGATGTATAATGTCAGCCTTGTGTGTGATTTGGAGGGGTCTTCTGAACAAAGAACAGCACAGTTCAGGAACAGGCCCTTCAGACTACTAAGCCTGCATCGACACATAATGCCCTTCTAAACTAAAAACCTTTTGCCTCTATGAAGCCCATGTCCCTTTATTCCCTGTCTATTCGTGTACATGTCTCTTAAATGCCACTATTGTATCCATCTCCACCAGCACCGCATTTTGGGCACCTACCAACCTCTGTACAGAAATACTTGCCTCTCATATCAACTTTAAACTCAACACATTTTACTTTAAACTTATGTCCCAAGTAATTGATATTTCTAGCCTAGAAAAAAGACTGACTATTCATTTATCCACGCTTCTCACAATTTTATAAACTTCTAACATGTCCCCCCCCTCGTCTTTCAACATTCAAGTAAAAACAAAGTTTGTCCAATCTCTCCTCATAGCTCATACCCTCCAAATCAAGCAAGATCCTGGTAAATGATTTCATTACATTGTTCAAAGCTCCACATCCTTCTGATAGTGTGGTGACCAGAACGCTACAAAATATTCCAAATATGGCCTAACTGAAGTTTAGCTGCAATATGATTGCCAGTTTTTATATTCTATGCCCCAACTGATAAAGGCAAGCATGCCATATGCCTTCTTGACCACATCACTGACTTGTGGTGCCACTTTCAGGGAACTGCGGTCTTGCTAGAACTTTCTGTATGTTTATGCTACTCAGGGTTCTGCCATTTACTGTATACTTCCCTCATGCATTAGAACTTCCAAAATGCATCACCTCACATTTAACTGGATTAAATTCTATCTGTCAGCCTATCTACATCCTGCTGTATCCTATGGGAATCCACAGCTTCCCCAAACTGTGTGTCATCCATAAACTTACTAATCAAGCTACCTACATTCTCCTCCAAATCGGTGTTCTCTTTCTCCATCTTGGTAGTATAGTGGACAATGAGTACTCTTAAGACAGAGACAGAGAAAGTCAAAATTGAGAGCTTGCTACAGTCCACTGCAGAGGAAAAACAAGAGTTTAGTGATGGTGACACTAACAGTGAATCTCTCCATCTTGATTGATGTTAATCGTAAAGTGTTACTATGGCAGCCATATCATAACAAGTAGTGTATTTTCCTTCCTTGCCCTGACTTAATCGTTGTGGAAAGGAGACAGGGAGTTTATTGATAATAAAATGTGAGGCTGGATGAACACAGCAGGCCAAGCAGCATCTCAGGAGCACAAAAGCTGACGTTTCGGGCCTAGACCCTTCATCAGAGAGGGGGATGGGGAGAGGGAACTGGAATAAATAGGGAGAGAGGGGGAGGCGGACCGAAGATGGAGAGTAAAGAAGATAGGTGGAGAGGGTGTAGGTGGGGAGGTAGGGAGGGGATAGGTCAGTCCAGGGAAGACGGACAGGTCAAGGAGGTGGGATGAGGTTAGTAGGTAGCTGGGGGTGCGGCTTGGGGTGGGAGGAAGGGATGGGTGAGAGGAAGAACCGGTTAGGGAGGCAGAGACAGGTTGGACTGGTTTTGGGATGCAGTGGGTGGGGGGGGAAGAGCTGGGCTGGTTGTGTGGTGCAGTGGGGGGAGGGGATGAACTGGGCTGGTTTAGGGATGCAGTGGGGGAAGGGGAGATTTTGAAACTGGTGAAGTCCACATTGATACCATATGGCTGCAGGGTTCCCAGGCGGAATATGAGTTGCTGTTCCTGCAACCTTCGGGTGGCATCATTGTGGCAGTGCAGGAGGCCCATGATGGACATGTCATCAAGAGAATGGGAGGGGGAGTGGAAATGGTTTGCGACTGGGAGGTGCAGTTGTTTGTTGCGAACTGAGCGGAGGTGTTCTGCAAAGCGGTCCCCAAGCCTCCGCTTGGTTTCCCCAATGTAGAGAAAGCCGCACCGGGTACAGTGGATGCAGTATACCACATTGGCAGATGTGCAGGTGAACCTCTGCTTAATGTGGAATGTCATCTTGGGGCCTGGGATGGGGGTGAGGGAGGAGGTGTGGGGACAAGTGTAGCATTTCCTGCGGTTGCAGGGGAAGGTGCCGGGTGTGGTGGGGTTGGAGGGCAGTGTGGAGCGAACAAGGGAGTCACGGAGAGAGTGGTCTCTCCGGAAAGCAGACAGGGGTGGGGATGGAAAAATGTCTTGGGTGGTGGGGTCGGATTGTAAATGGCGGAAGTGTCGGAGGATAATGCGTTGTATCCGGAGGTTGGTAGGGTGGTGTGTGAGAACGAGGGGGATCCTCTTGGGGCGGTTGTGGCAGGGGCGGGGTGTGAGGGATGTGTCGCGGGAAATGCGGGAGACGCGGTCAAGGGCGTTCTCAATCACCGTGGGGGGGAAGTTGCGGTCCTTAAAGAACTGAAAGGGAGTTTATTGAAGTGAGTCACATACCTGTTTGTAATCACTGTACATTAACTTTCCAATTTCTGGTCTCATGGTAGTGACTGAAAAATAAAAATAAACATTAATATAAACAAAACATATGGGGGTTGAGACAGAGAATGAGGCAAGATGAACTGCTCATTTGGAAAGCCTGCACTGGCGAAATAAGCCTAATAATGTCCTTTTGTTCTCATATTACAATGGAATAAGTCTTCCACCATCCGAAGTAGCGTCACACTGAGCTTAAGCTGCTGCAGCATACTCCTGATGAGCGCACAAGCACTGCAATTTCTAGGAAGTTTAAATTTCTGATAGGCTGATTTACCTTAAATGGGAGATTATAGAAATGTCTTTAACACTGATTTCAGTGTCAGAGACTTGAGTTTGATATGTACTACTTAACCAGATTCTTCCCCTATAAGTGACACAGGGTTTAATCTCTGGTGTAAGTTAGTAATTAACAGCACATCCCAAAAATCAGAAATTGCATGATAACAGGTTATAGTCAAAAGGTTTATTTGGAAACACAAGCTTTCAGAATCTCACTCCTTTTTCAGGTGGTAGTTTGAGACACAGAATTTATCAGCAAAGATCAAAGGTTCAGATCACTGATGAGGATAAATTAAACAATCCTAAAATGCTGTCAAATCTTTAATCAGTTAAAAGGTTTTAGTTGTTTAAATATGTATACGTAACTCCCTGAATTTCTTTCAAACCACTGCCCTGAGAGAAACAAAGGTTTTATTCGTGGAAAGAAGAGGTAACATTTTAGGTCAGACAATGCATGTTAGGTGTGAAGCATTGTTTAGAATGTGTTTGTGTTTTGATTTGGAGTAAAATTAGTTTTATTTCTGAAGGAGAAATTTATAAAATGCTACACTGACTGACTGTGCGTAAATTGCGCTTTTTGTACAAAGTAGAATGTATCTGCCATTCACCCCATAGATTTACGTGTGTGTGTGTGCATGTGAGCGGGGGCAAGAGTGAGTGTGTGTGCGTGCATGCATGTGTGTGTATGAGAGGGAGGGGGGTGGGGGAAGAGAGATAGAGAGAGAGAGAGAGAGAGAGATAGAGATAGTATGTGTGTGGGAGACAGCGTGTGCACACTTGAGAAACAGTGTATAAGAGAAGAACTGCGTGAGAGTGGGTGAGAGACAGAGAGAGAGAGAGAGTGAGAGAGGGGTAGGAAAGGAGAGAACATGCGCATGCTTTCGAGATAGTGTGTGTATAAAAGAAGATCTGTGTGAGAGAGTGTGTGCATGTGTGTATGTGTAAGAGAGAGAGAGACAGTGAGGGAGGGAGAGATTGTGTGTGTGCACATGCGTGCTTGAGAGATAGTGCGTTTATGACAGAGCATCTTTGTGAGAGAACATGTACATGTATGCGTGCAAAAGAGAGAGAGAGAGCACAAGAGGGTGTGTGTGTGTGTGCGCGTCCATGCAAGAGAATGCATAGTGTGATGTGATCACCACTAGTGTGTCATGAACCCAGGGTCCCCGTTCAGGCCATTTTCATGGGTACTGAACCTGTTATCAGTCTCTGCTCAGCGACTCTGCGTTGTTGTGTATCCTGAAGTCCACCTTGGAGGATGTTTATCCAAAGATCCAAGGTTGAATTACCTTGACTGCTGAAGTTTTCCCCCACTAGGAGGGAATATCACTGTTTAGCAGTTGCTGTATGGTGTCCATTCATCTGTTGTCGTAGCGTCGGCATGATTTTGCCAACATACCATGCCTCAGGGCATCCTTGCCTGCAGCGTATGAGATAGATAATGCTGGCTATGTCACATGTGTATTTGCTGTGTATGTGGTGGATGGCATTCCCACGTGTGATAGTAGCATCCATGTCAAAGATCTGACATGCCTTGAAGAGGTTGCCATGACAAGGTTGTGTGATGTTGTGGTCGATGTCGTGCTGAAGGCTGGGTAGTTTGCTGCAAACAATGGCTTGTTTGAGGTTTGGCAGTTATTTGAAGGCAAGAAGTGGAAGCATGGGGAAGACCTTGGGGAAGTGCACATCATCATCCATAATGTGTTGAAGACTGCAAAGAACATGGCGCAGTTTCTCTGCTCCCGGGAAGTACTGGACAATGATGGGTACCCTATTGGTCGTATCCGGTGTTTGTTTTCTGAGGAGATCATTACAGATTTTCACTGTGGCATGTAGGAACTGGCAACTGATGAGTTGATCATCGCATCTTGATCTCATGAGGGCATCCTTCAACACCTTCGGGTGTCCGTTGCATTCCTTCTCATCCAAACAGATCCTGTGTATGCATAGTGTTTGTCCATACAGGATGGCTGTTTTTAATATGTTTAGGGTGGAAGCTAGAGAAATGCAGCATTGTTTGGCTCTCTATAGGCTTGTGGTAGAGTGAGGTATACATCTCTGATGGAGATGCATGTCCAAGAATGAGACTGATTCTAAAGAGTAGCCTATAGTAAGTCTGATGGTGGGATGAAACACAGTTGTTTCAGTGATTCCTCGCCGTGAGCCCAAAGGAAGAAAACACTGTCGATGTATCTGGTGTATAGCTTTGGTTGGAGGTTCTGTGCAGCAAAGTCTTGTTCAAACCTGTGCATAAAAATGTTGGCATATTGGGGAACAAATCTGGTCCCCCTGGCTGTTCCAGGTGACTGGATGACGAGCTGTTTGTTGAAGGGGAAAACATTGTGGTTGAGGATGATGCGAAAGAGTTGTAGGATGGCCTCTGGAAATTGGCAGTTGGTGGTATTGTGTACTGAGGCTGCTGTAGCAACGCCATCGTTATAGGGGATGCTGATGTAGAGTGCTGAAATGTCCATTGTGACAAGCAATGCTCCTGATTCGACTGGTCTATGAGCACTGAGTCTCTGTAAGAAATCTGTAGTGTCATGACAGAAGCTGGGGGTTTCCTGTACAATGGGTTTCGAGCTATTCTTGACATAGCCAGAGGGTCACACAGGGTCCCATTGCCTGATACAATGGATGTATAGGTGTGTTGGCTTTGTGTGTCTTTGGAAGGCAGAAGTCCCCTACGCGGGAAGTACACAGAATGAGAGGGTACTCTGCAGGACTGGATCAAAAGTCTACACCCGTCTGTTCAGTTAACGGGTGTGTTCTTTGGTCGGATTGGCAGGTAGTTGTCTGTAGTGTTCCTGGTTTTTTATTTGTCAGTACACTTCCTTGTAGTAGTCCACATTCTATTCTGTATGGCAATGACTCTTCCTTTGCCTGCTGATTTGATGACAATTTTGTGATTGGTCTTGAGAACATGAATGGCATTGCATTGTGTCTGGGTGATATTTTGCGCTAACTTGAGAGTGGGGCTAATGAATCTGGCATTCACATGTTCTCTGGTGGCTTCAGCATATCTGTCAAACTCTGGGCACTGACCCTCTGGAGGGGTCCAATTCAACTCCTTCTCCCCTATGGATCTCTCGGTTGACTGATTCAGTTCATTGGGCTTGCTGCTGACATCTTGAAGAATTCCTGGAGGCTCATTCATCTGATGAATTCCTGAGTGTCTGGCGCGAGATCAATGGGGTCCATTTTGGTGATGGGGCAGAAACTGAGCCCCCAGCTGAGAACATCAATCTTGTCCAGTTGAAGGGTCTGGTCAGATAAGCTGACGATGGATTTTCCTGTGGTGTAACCGCTTTCAAATGTGGTACCAGGGAACACTTGGCTATTGCTGGTGATGATACAAGTTTCTCCAGTTTCTTGTTCATGGTGTAGTTCCATTGCCTCATCTGCTTGGCAGTGTCTTGTAACTGTACTGCTGTATCTCGAACGCAAGCTGAGAACATGGACTCTATCTTGATTTCAAGGTTACAGCACTAGCTATAGAGTTGGTGTACGAGATGTTTGAGGATTTTGTGAGAGATGCGACAGCCAGGTCTCTCAGCATAATCAGTGTTGTAGATCAACTTGAGCGGGTTCATGATCTGCAGTCACTCTGGGATCTTTTGTGCTTTTACCCATTTCTGTAGAAACTTAATCGCTGTGTCGATATGCACGATCTTCTTGGAAATCCTCTCCACTTTGAGCTGGCGATTAGTGGTGTCGATGGTAGCCATGATGCAGAGGTTACGGTGTTGGACATGGGTGGACAACGTCAGAAATCACACAATACCAGGTTATACTCCAACAGGTTTATCTGAAAACAATAGCTTTTGGAGCCTTGTTCCTTCATCAGGTGGTACTGAGAGAGGTGGCATCAGAAACAGAATTTAGAGGTAAAAGATCAAAGGGTCACACCACTGATGAGGATGCACTGAACAAACAAAATGCTATTAAATCTTTCTTCGATTGCCAGTTCCGGTGTGCCACAGCAAAAAAACGTAATGACCTCCTCAGAAGACAGACATGGGATACAACCGATAGGGTACCCTTCATCACCAGTACTTCCCGGGAGTGGTGAAACTACACCATGTTCTTTGCAGCCTCCAAAATTATCGATGATGATGAGCACCTTGTCAAGGTCTTCCCCAAGCCTCCATTTCCTGCCAAACTTTAAACAGGCCATTGTTCACAGCAAACAACCCAGCCTTCAAGGCAACATCAACCACACCACTATATAATCCTGTCATGGCCACCTTTGCAAGACATGTCAGATCTTCAACATCTTCAGCCTTCACGCTGTAGGCAAGGATGCCCAAGGCATGGTATATTGGCAAAACCATGCAGGCACTATGACAATGGACGAATGGACACCCCACAGCAATCATCCGACAGGCATGTTCCCTCCCAATAACGGAACACTTCAGCGGTCAAAGACATTTGGCGTCAGATCTGCAGGTAAACATCCTACAAGGTAGACTTTGGGATACACAACAATGCAGAGTCGCTGAGCAGAGGCTGATAGCCAAGTTTGACACCCAGGAGAATGGCATCAACTGGAATCTTGGGTTCAGGTCACACTCGTAAACCTTGTGTTTTCAAATAAACCTGTTCAGTCTATAACCTGATGCTGGTGTGATTTTTGACCTTATCCACCCCAATCCAACACCTCCAAATCATCCCAAAATCACCACCCATTACATAATCTTCCACATGCCTGACCTTGTGCGACTACCAATTGTCTTGCCCAACTAAACACTTCCGTGGACACCACCACGAAATCCACCTACCTTATTTCCTCCACAAACTCACTCACCCACCCAAATAAACATTGACCCCATTCTAAACAACTGTCTAATTTTCAACTACATATCCCAGAATTCATCAGCATTCCTTCCACCCACAACATCATTAAAAGCCATTGTGCACCTTGACAAGCCCTGTGTCAGTTCAGAGCTGTCCTGGAAAGGTTGTACTCTCGAGATGGCAGACAACTAGGAAATTGGGGCCCCCCCTGCACAGCCAGGATTCTGGAGGTTGAGATGGATAGCGTGGTGCCAACGTAGAATTTCATCTTCCCCCAGGACCAGCCATACAGGCCACCACACCACACCCGGCCAGCCTAGGGTCCAAGGTTGCTACTCTGGTTAGATTATTCTTAGTTGTTTGGAACAATGCCACCCCATGTAGGAAGACTGATGCCCTTTGTCAGGGTACATTCCACCATCTTCTCTCTGATACCTCATACTCACTCTATCTCTACCATTGTGCCACCACTCACAAAGTTCATGCTCTACCACACACTCTCACTTTCACCCACCCCAACACCTGACACCAGTAATGCTGCCTGCCCTCTGCGCTTCCTACTCACTCATTCAGGTCACCTCCCCACCAGTACCAAAAAGAATAGCTGTGTCACCCATTTTCATCTCCCTCCATATCTGCCTCTCACTTATCTAGGGGGAAAACATTCCACAACAGAGCAGAAACAGTCGATGTGCGGCGTGCTGCCTAACCTTTGGCTACTGACTCCTGATAATGGAGAGCACAGCCTGGCTGGTACTGGAGGCTGCCCTTGACTTACTAAGCTGGCACCACCTAAGCACCTATGACTTGACTGAAGCCTGCTGATAACTATGAAAAGTTTTATAGCTTTATGCCTGTGCTAAATGGCAAGGCAAGATAGCAGTACTATGAGCCTGGTATCTCTGGCTGAGCACAGTGCGAAAAAGGCAATGCAAGGCAGAGATGCTGTCAGCATCCAGATAGGATTGAAGTAAGTGAACATTATGACATCAAGCGAAGAGCCCAAAGGTGCAGACTGGTCCATTCCATGAGCTGGATCAATGAAGCAGACTGCTTACTATCCTTGCAGCAGCATTACAAAAATAGTTACTAATGCTAACAGTAATACAGAACTGAAGAGCAGAAGTGCCTGTAGGTGAATCAGAGATGTGTCATGAGTTTGTTAGAGGCTAGCAGGCCAGTTTGATTGTCAAGGGGTTCAAGGGTTACGGGAGAAAGGAGAATTGGGCTGAGGAACTTATCAGCCATGACTGAATGGCAGAGCAGACTCAATGGGCTGAATGGCATAATTTCTGCTCTGTTGGTCAGTTGCTCATGTCCATGGACATGTGGGATATGTGGCCATTACCCTGAGATGTTAGTGCTCAGTTTCCAACATGAAGATTATTTAGAATAAGTGGCAAACTGAATTCATCAGGGGCTCGCTCTGGTTTTTTTTTCTTCAGTTTTCCCAACATCTAGCTTGTTTGGCAAGCTTGACAAGATGACAGTCTGAATATTAAGTTCTGAAAAAAAACATACCAGATTCAAAACATTATCGCATCTGCAGGTAAACATCTGTTTCTCTCTTCACAGATGCTGCCAAACTTAAAGTTTCCTCAGCATTCTCTGTTTATTTAAAAATGAATGATGATCCTTAATTGATATATCACAGCCGTCTAGCAAGAACACTGCCATGCCAATTATGAAAAACATACAAGACAGAGAGGACCATGATGTTAAGATGGACCTTGCCACATTTGTTGCCCAATTCCGCCATACATCTTGTGATGGGCCACACTGGTCAGACTTCTACATGATTCTGCCTAAGGTTTATGTTTTGGAATATAGAAATTTGATGTGGCACCTGGAGCAAATTAAAAGTGATGACACTAAGTGTAGTGCTTTTCATCAGACACTGTTCATGTTTGAGGAGGCAGCATGGTAAGTTTAAAAGGAACGGAATGCCAGACACTAGATGCGAAATAAATCTTTAAAAGAATAGATTTTCCGTTGTTACACTTACATGGATAATCTGCAATCTTAGGTTTGGCATGAGACAGCTGACTCAATAATGAAGATTTCCCTGCATTTGGAAACCTGCAATGAATAGGAAAATCTGTTAGCTGGAGATAGCAACTTAAAAAGAATAAAACTTTCAATAATTTGCTAAAGTAGATACAACACTAAATGGCACAATGCAAAAATCAGTATGCAATTTAAGTTGGACCAAAATTTAATGAAACACTAAATTTATCCAACTTTACATTCAACGTAGCTCTTCAAAGTCAATAAAACAGAACAATTTGTCAGTGCAGTAATTGTTATTACATCAGCCCCAGGGCTGCACATTTCATTTTGTCTGTCTAATCCATACTTTGTTTATGCTGTTAGTACAAACTCAATCTGCATGACATCTATGCAAACTGAATCCTCTCCACCTTGTATATTATCCAAATGTACAGCAGATGTAAACAGAATCGAACAATCTCATTCAACCATCTGACATTAAGGTGCTAAAACAACTAAGAAAACAACATTTGAGTTCAATTTATTAAAGGTACAGCCACTGATAGATGTTAGCTTTCAGTCAAATTATTGCTGACACTGTTGTCACATCAGTTTATTATCTTATTTACCTCCTTGTTAATGTCAGTTTGTTATCTTTGAAAGATCGTGGAGTAGGATCACTGAATGCTCACGGCACAGAAGGAGTTCATCTCTCTCGTCACAGCCTTGACCATTCCCAATAGCCCTGCTAATTGTTCCCTTTCAATAATTACCAAGTCAATTTTGAAAGTCAAGACTGAATCTGCCCCCCGCCCCCAGCTAAAGCAAGAGATCATAACTATACCGTGTAAAAATGTCTTTCCTCATCTGTGTGTAAGACAGGTAATTAGAGCAATACGCTAAGAAGCCAACTAGGCATTGGGCTATTTTGGATTTAGTGTTCTGCAATGAGAAAGGGGTAATTAATAACTTTGCTGTGAAGCAGCCTATGGAAAATAGTCGTCATAATGTGTTAACAGGCATTAAGTTTGAATGTAATATAATTCATCCAAAATCTAGGGTATTAAATCTGAAGAAGGAAAATTATAAAGAGCAAGTTGGCTAAACCGGATTAGGAATATCCACTAGAAAATTTGATGTTAGACAAACAAAGGTGCCAAACCCAACGGAAAAGATAAAAAAGCTGTGATGAACAAAGTAAGTTTAAGATTGCAGGAGATAAAAGGAAGTGGCTTTAAAAATGCCAGCAAAAGTGATTAGAGAGGAAAGAAAAAGAATTTGAAGAAACCTAGAGCTAAAGAACAGCCAAGAAATTGTTTAAGAGAATTGCAGATTTGCTACAAGAGGCCTTTTGGCCCAATGTATCTGCATAAATTCTCTGGCAGTTTTGAATTAATACCTATCTAATGCTTTTTCCCATAATCCTGCACGTTGGATGATTATTTAAATAGAAACAATGCCCTCCTGAATGCCTCAGTTGAAGCAGAGACAGGTGGTACATTCCAAACCCAAAACAATTGGGATAACAAAGTGTGGAGCTGGATGAACACAGCAGGCCAAGCAGCATCTCAGGAGCACAAAAGCTGACGTTTCGGGCCGACAACCTTCATCAGAGAGGGGGATGGGGAGAGGGATCTGGAATAAATAGGGAGAGAGGGGGAGGCGGACCGAAGATGGAGAGAAAACAAGATAGGTAGAGAGGAGAGTACAGGTGGGGAGGTAGGGAGGGGATAGGTCAGTCCAGGGAAGATGGACAGGTCAAGGAGGCTGGATGGGGTGGTAGGTAGGAAATGGAGGTGTGGCTTGAGTGGGAGGAAGGGATGGGTGAGAAGAAGAACAGGTTAGGGAAGCAGAGACAGGCTGGGCTGGTTTTGGGATGCAGTGGGTGGAGGGGACGAGCTGGGTTGGTTTTGTGATGCAGTGGGGGGAGGGGAAGAACAGGGCTGGTTTTGGGATGTGGTGCGGAGAGGGGAAATTTTGAAGCTTGTGAAATCCACGTTGATACCATTGGGCTGCAGGGTTCCCAAGCGGAATATGAGTTGCTGTTCCTGCAACCTTCGGGTGGCATCATTGTGGCACTGCAGGAGGCCCACGATGGACATGTCATCTGAGGAATGGGAGGGGGAGTTGAAGTAGTTCATGACTGGAAGGTGCAGTTGTTTGTTGCGAACCGAGCAGAGGTGTTCTGCAAAGCGGTCCCCAAGCCTCCGCTTGGTTTCCCCAATGTATAGGAAGCCACACCGGGTGCAATGGATACAATATACCACATTGGCAGACGTGCAGGTGAACATCTGTTTGATATGGAAGGTCATCCTGGGGCCTGGGATGGGGGTGACGGAGGAGGTGTGGGGGCAAGTGTAGCACTTCCTGCGGTTGCAGTGGAAGGTGCCGGGTGTGGTGGGGTTGGAGGGGAGTGTGGAGCGGACAAGGGAGTCACGGAGAGAGTGGTCTCTCCGGAAGGCAGACAAAGGTGGGGATGGAAAAATGGCTTGGGTAGTGGCCATTTCCTCTACATTGGGGAAACCAAGTGGAGGCTTGGGGACCGCTTTGCAGAACACCTCTGCTCGGTTCGCAACAAACAACTCCACCTCCCAGTCGCGAACCATTTCAACTCCCCCTCCCATTCCTCAGACAACATGTCCATCATGAGCCTCCTGCAGTGCCACAACGATGCCACCCGAAGGTTGCAGGAACAGCAACTCATATTCCGCTTGGGAACCCTGCAGCCCAATGGTATCAACGTGGGCTTCACAAGCTTCAAAATCTCCCCTTCCCCCACCGCATCCCAAAACCAGCCCAGTTCCTCCCCTCCCCCCACCGCATCCCAAAACCAGCCCAGTTCCTCCCCTCCCCCCACTGCATCCCAAAACCAGCCCAGCTCATCCCCTCCACCCACTGCATCCCAAAACCAGCCCAGCCTGTCTCTGCTTCCCTAACCTGTTCTTTCTCTCACCCATCTCTTCCTCCCACCTCAAGCCGCACCTCCATTTCCTACCTACCACCCCATCCTGCCTGCTTGACCTGTCCATCTTCCCTGGACTGACCTATCCCCTCCCTACCTCCCCACCTATACTCTCCTCTCTACCTATCTTGTTTTCTCTCCATCTTCGGTCCGCCTCCCTCTCTCTCCCTTTTTATTCCAGTTCCCTCTCCCCATCCCACTCTCTGATGAAGGGTGTCGGCCCAAAACGCCAGCTTTTGTGCTCCTGAGATGCTGCTTGGCCTGCTGTGTTCATCCAGCTCCACACTTTGTTATCCTGAATTCTCCAGCATCTGCAGTTCCCATTATCACCAAAACAATTGGTGTAGTTTTTTTCCTCACCTCAGATTTACTTCTTTCAGAAGCATTTTAAAAGTATACCATCTAGTTTTTGATCTTTAATGACTGGGGACAAATTTTCCCTATATACGCTGTCCAGACTCCTCCTGACTTTGAAAACCTCTACTAAACCTCCACTTAACTTTTCCCTCTTCATGCAAAACAGTCCCAGCTCCTCCGACCTATGCACATAACTGAATTTCCCATGCTTGGAACCATTCTCAAAACCATTTCTGCCACCTCTCCAATGCATTCACACACTTCCCAACGTGTCTGGAACTGTACACAATCACGCACCTGATGTCTAATCAACATCCTAAACAAATACAGCATAACCTCCTTGCTCTTGTAATCCATGTCCCTATTAATAAACCCTATATGAGTGCAAACACGTGAGGAATGTAAAGGTGAACGATAAGACAAATGTGAAAAGGAAAAGATTAGATGAGGCAAATGTAGATTATTACTGGTTTGGCTGGAAGAATTTATAGATGAGAACAGGGAAATCTCAGAAAAACTAAAGTTACTTTACATCTGTCTTCACAGAAGAAGACCCCCCATAAATAGAGGGCAACCAACAGAGCTGTGAAACTGAGGACTAAAACAATTTGGTATTAGTGAAGAGATATTAGTGAAAAGTTAACTGCATCAAAAATTGGTAAATCATACAATTTAGAATTGATATAATCATAGAATTCACAGTACAGAAGGAGATCATTCGACCCATTGTGTTTGCATCAGCTCTTGAAAGAGGTACCTAGCCAGTCCCATTCTCCAGGCCCATCTCAGTAGCCCTCTAAATTCATAACTTTCAAATATATATCGAGCTCTCTTTTGAAACCTCACATGGAATCCTCTTTCACTATTTGCCCAGGCAGAGCATTCCAAATCCTAACATCTCTGAGTGAAGAAGTTTCCCTTCATCTCACTCCTAGATCTCTTGCTGACAACCTTGGAAGTTGAGACCCTAGTTACTAACATAGCAACTAGTGGAAACAGAATATCCTTCTTTACCCTGTCAACATTGAGCATAATTTTAAATACCTCAATAAGTTAACCTCTTAATCTTCTCTACTCCAAGGTGAATAAGCCCAATTTCTCTAACCTTTACTTGTACCTAAAATCCCTGACTCTTGGTATCATCCTAGTAAGTTTCCTTTGCTAAATCTCTACAGCTTTAATTTCTTTCCTTAAATGAGTTGCTCAGAATTGAACGCAACACTCCAATTATGGTCTGACTAATGGTGTGCAGAAGTACAGCCTTACTTCCTTGCTTTTATACTCTATGGCTCTACGTACAAGTCAAAGGACCTGTAAGCCTTCTCAACAACTGTTTCAATTCACCTGGTCACCTTCAAAAAATTATGCATATGAACCTCGAGATCCCTCTGCTCCTGTACTTAATTCGAAGTTGGACCATTAAGCCTGCATTGTCTCTGTGTTTCTTCTACCAAAATTCATTACCTCATATTTCTATGCATTTAATTTCGTCTGTCAGGAGAATGGCCATTTGGCCAATTTGTCAATGTCTCTCTGAAGTCACTTAGCACCATCCTCACAATTCACTATTCTCCCTAGCTTAGTATAATCTGCAAATTTAGAGATGCAGCCCTCAACACCCATCTCTAAATTATTGATATATATCAGAAAATGCAACAGTCACATCATCAATCCCTGGCTATTATGGACCATACCAAACCCCCTTCAAATATATCAAGGAGACAGCCTAAACCATAATATTTATCTTATTTAAATGGCAAGTATAAGGTGCTGTGATCCAGATGTAACTAAATTGGTCACACTACTCAGCTTTAAGCCAAAAACACTTTATTCCTATACCCAACTAAAATACAACAAAAGAAAGAACTGGTATAATATTCACACTATTGGAAAACCAAATAATATATTATTTAACGATTAAATAGTAACTATTCTTATAGTAACAGACCATAAAAACACCTTTGGCAAAGACAAATTCTGTAAAATAGATTGTAACACATGCAATGTTTCTCTAGTCCGGAAGGAAAGAGCATTAAGAAAAAAATTCTGGCAGAGAGAGGGAGAACTCAAGTGTTTTGCTGTTGCGGGGAGAGATGTTAGGCAGCTTCAAAGCTCTAACAACTGCTGAAGTCTAAACTAAAATCTTTGCTGTGGGAGCCTCAGTCCACCCATTCATGCTGCTTCTATTATTCCAGCATTTTAAAAAACACCCAAGGCCTCTCAAGCTGTTTACTTTATTGGATTTGAATAGACAGCTCGCTACCTCTGTCTTAAAAGCGCTCTTCAAAAACAAATGGACAAAATACACCTCTTGAAGTTATACTATCATCATGGGGAACACCAGTTTCAACTCATCTCCAATTTGAGAGATTCCCATCTATAATTACTGTCCATTTCCTATCCCACCCTCAATCTCGAACATTTCTAATTTGCTTTATATGGCACCACATAATATGCTTTCTGAAAGGCCAAACACACAACACCCACAGCACTACCCTCACCCACTCCCTGTGTCACCTCATCAAAGAACTTAATTAAATTTGTCAGACATGACAAAGCCATGTTGACTATCTGGTATTAATTTATTTTTCGCTAAAAGTATATGTGCCCTATCGCTTATTATGAACTCCAAAAATTTTCTCACTATTGCTGACAGGTCTGTAGTTTCCTGAGGTATTCTTTTCCCCCTTCTTAAACAACAGTATCACATTTGGCAATCATCCAGTCCTTCGGGAATAATCCTGTGTTCACAGGCACCTGGAAAAATTCTGTCAACAGCACCGCAACTTGTACCTTTAACTCTCTTAGCAATTTGGAGTGCATTCCATCCAAGTCTTGTGACTTCTCCACCTGAAGTGCTGCCAGCCATTTTAGCACCTCTCCTTTATTTGTAACTATACTGCCCAGTTGCTCAATACCATGTCACTGTCACCATTTTCTAATTCGGTAAACACAGAAGCAAGTTACGCATTTAGTAACTCTGCCATACCCTTTACTTCGGTGAACAACTTATCCTGTTTGTTCTTTATGGGCCCCATTCTATCATTCACTAATCTTTTACTATTAATACATTTGAAGAAAAGTTTACTATTTGTTTTAGCACAGCCTTTCCTCATGCTTCTTCATCCCAGCTTTAGCCTCTCTCCTGAATTTGAGATACTCTTCCTGATTTCTATTGCTATTATTATTCTGGTGTGCATCATATGCCTCCTATTCTTCCTTATTTTATCATGAATATCCTTACTCATCTGGGGTACTATAGTTTTGTTTACCCAGTATTGATTTCTCATGGATATGTACCTCCCTTACACCCTATTCATCTTTTTTTCTCCCATTTTTTATCCACTGTTTTATCCACCAAAATGAGTTTCCAATCAACCTGCTTCAGTTCAATCTTTACAGTCCTAACATCTGCCTTTTTCCAGTCGAGACTGATTTTTATCCTTTTCCAACTTAATATTGAACCTTATCATATTATGACCATCATTTCCCAATGGCCCTCCACTCTTGACATTCTCCACCTGTCCTGCCTCATTTCCTAGGGCCAGATCCAGTAGTTTCCTCCCTGGAAGGACTGTAAATGTACTTTTCCAGAAAGTTCTGCTGCACAATCTCCAGGAAGAAATGCGTCTCATCCCAAAATGTTGAAGGAAAAGGATACAGAGTAAATGCACATCCAAGTGTAAGTTATATAAATAAAAAAAGAAAAACAGTAGCGACCAGGGAAGACCTCTCCGGTCTGAGAAACAGTCATTACTCAATACTCCATTTCCTGTCATTCAATATCCATGCAGCCTCCGCCTATTTTATTTTTGAAAATTATGTCAATCTCAATCTTGAATAAATTTACTGACTGAATATCCACAACCCTATGGGATAGATAGTTTGAAAGATTCGCCACTGTGTGAAGAAGTGTCTCCTCATTTAAATCCAAAATGATCTTGCCTTTATGACTATGACCCTCTGAAGTTCAAAGCTTCAGATAGAGAACACAAACTCTCAGCATCTACCCTCTGAAGTCCTTTCAGAATTTTATACAAGAGGATACAATTTCTGTGTTCACTCACCAGGAGTGGGAAAATACTGTTTTTTTTTGCATCTATAAGCAGCCTACCCTATAAGATGCACCAGCCTGTTTGTGTGCCAAACTTCCGTTACCTTGTTGAAAGAAAACGTACCACACACAAAGTTCTGAATCAACATCAAAATTAAAATAAACAAACATATCATTCAACAAATTCTAGACATCCATTATTTGCAAATAAATCAGTAACTAACAAGGGAACAATGAAGACAGATATGAAATCCAAACTTACCCAACCAATCCTGAATCAGCTACAAGCTTCAAATCCATCCGTATAATTCTGCTTTGCCCCTTAGAAGGCAGGAAGTTAGTCACAAATGAACCGCCACGACCACCATGGGCTACAATTATGCGATCTCCCTTTTTGTTTAGTTCACCTAGAAAATAAAAAGGGCTCCAAAAATCTGTACAACAAATGGCAATTAAAACCTCTAAAATCTTAATATCCCTAACATTCATGAGCAGAAGTTTTAATATTGCAACAGCATTAAATCACAATCACTTCATTTTTAAAAAAAAATTCTAACCATCTTCTGAAGATGTCAATACTTAAGTACAATTGCCTAAGCTCCCATTCTTCATACATGAGGTAAATAATAAGTGTCAGCAAGTTCCTTGACTGAGAGTTAGATCAGTGCTAAGTCAGTTCTATTCTCATCCAGTATTCATACATGTATCTTCTAACAAAGGTCACTGAACAGTGACCAAAACCACAAACCTAACCAAAGTTTTACTGCCTTAGTCCAAATTACTCAAGTGCTAAAACTCACTGAACAGGGAGGAACATTGTCAAAGTTTTTCATCTTGTGCTCACAGGACAAATGCAAGATCTTTAGATTGTTCAGCACACACTACTCTATCTCAAACATGCTAACAGTTACTCTAAACTTAATTTAATCAGCTGAACACAAAGCATGGCTTACTTATGCTTGCCAGGAATGGCATACATTCAATGGTAGGGGCTGTTTTCTGCAAAGAAAAATATGTTCAAGGCTTGCATTGTTATTGCAATAACCAAAAGCTAAGGGAGCCAACCATTCAAATTTACTTCTGCCAAGGCAATGCTTCAGCCAATCAATTAAGACAATGCTGTCACTTTAAGAGGCTATTTTGTCCTATCAGAGAGGTTGTAAAGCAGAGGTTCAAAGTTGTCTCTAAGAAAGTAAACAAATTGAGAGATCTTGGAGTTTTTTGATTAAAGTTGGAACAATGGATGCAGCCTGGTGTGGTCAACTCTCATAGTTCCAGATTTCTGGTTTTAAGTTTTTTCAGTAATAGCAGAAGCCTTTGGGGTCTCAAAAGAGTTGGAAATTTTGGTGAATGTCTCCTGGCAGCTATTTTCTCTGAATCTTCTTGATTATTTTTTCCGCCTGGATTGGAGAACTTCTTGTGAGAATCTGTGCCTGAATTTTCCATTTTGCCAAGGGGTGTGTTTACAGGATGTTACTGTATTGGAACAGTTAATTAATAATAGTTACTGTATCTATTATCTGGTTCAGTTTTCAATAGTTAAGTTATTCTAAATCTGTCTTTCTTTTTCTCGTGTTTTAACTATAGTGTTTAATTACATTATGTTTGCTTAACGTCGAGTAGTTTGACCAGTCACATTGCATCTGGAACACAGCGTTTCATATCTGCCTTTAAAATATGAAAAAGTTAGAGGCTAGGCTACTGTCTCAAAATATTGAGAGGGGGTCCAGTCTGGTCCATAACACAGTCAATTTGCCAACCAATCAGCACCCTTGTCTCTTGTAGCATAAATCAAAGTGATTATTTGCTATTTGGCATTCTCACATTTGTTCTGACAACAGGACAAAAAACTTCAGCGACATGTAAGACATAAGGCCACACAGTCAATGTGAGGGAGACTTCACCTGGATGAGATAGAAGATAAGTGATTATAATTAGGGATTTAATTCAAAATAGGAATTCCGTACATAGGGTAAAAGAGATGCTATAAGAAATAAAGTGTTCTGAGTGGGGAGATTGGTGAAGGTCAGGGAGGAAGTGCCTTTTGTCTTCTATTTTTCATTCAGCCTCCAGCACTGCATCTCCAATTTTGTGCAGAAATAGCAGGTAGACAGTAACTGGCAATGTCAGAAACTTTACGTTTTATCAGTAGTGTAACAGCTTTTATCAGCATTGTAAAGTCTATTGGCAGTGCCAAAATTTATTGTGGGAGATGCAGACTGTATTAATACATTAATTAATTGGCAACTATTAATGAATTAACATATATTAGAGATGGCAGGGTGGGTGATGTGCTGCAATTGCAGAGTGTGGGAAACTCTGGGTGCGAGTATGACCTAGGACAAACACACCGATGCTAAGTCCTTGTGGCTACAGTTAAGCCTTCAGTCGTTAAGCTGCAGACAACTTCAGGGATGGGGGTGAGTCACCTGGTCACTTTACTCCAGTAGACAGCTACACTCTCTAGGATAAAATTTGCTGATTTGATCAGTGAAACAATTAAAGTACCCAGACAGCAGGAGTGTAGAAGCCTCAGCCTTCGCAACTGTTCAAAAGGTTTGACATTTTCTCAACTTGTTTGAATGAGAGTGAAGGAGTGCAGAGTCAAACCAGACAATGGCCCCATGATACAGGGGGCTACTCAAGGAGGAATAAGTAGCAGGAATCAGGAACTGTATAGTGAGGAGGAATGACACTGTAGCAAAGAGCATGAGTGCAGACAGCTGTGTTATCTGCTTGGTGACAAGGTTTGGGTGTGGTAGCATCTGTGAAGAAAAAAATCAGAGTTAACGTCTCGGGTCCGGTGATCCTTCTTCAGAACTAAGGGTCACTGGAGCTGAAACAGTAACTGATTTTTTTCTTCTAGAGATGCTGTCAGACTTGCTGAGCTTTTCTAGCAACTTCTGTTTTTGTTCCTGATTTACAGCATCTGCAATTCTTTCAATTTTTGTTGACACAGTTTGGGTATCTGCTCAGGGCTGAAGAAAAACTTGCAAGGGTAGGAGAAGATCCAGGGGTATTAGTCTAGTCAGTATCAACACAGGAAGCACTGAGAAAGAGGTTCTGCTGGGTAAATGACAAGTTAGGTGCTAAATTTAAAGCAGAACCCCAAAGGTACTTCCAATTTAGTATGCACTCCATGTGTAAATTGGTACAGAATGAAAAAAACCAGAAAAGTGTATGAGTGGCTCAAGGACTGGTATTGGAGAGTTGGTTCCCGTTTGTGCCCACCAGCTCTGGACAAAGTGAAATCCGCACCATTAGGACTATCTACACCTGAGTCCTCTTCGGACAGATGTTCCCACGAGTCACATAACTAGAGAAGTAGAGAGGTCTGTAAACTTAAAAGAAAAGGGTGGATGAGTAATCAAGCTTGACCAAATGTAACATATGTCGAGATAGAGTCAAGGCAGGAGAGCAACATATTAATGCAGGAAATAAAAGTCAGGGAATTGCTGGAAAGAAGAGAGAGAAAAACAAAATGAAAAATGTACCAGCAAACAACATTGGATGTTACAAAGATAACAAAAGAAACAAAAGTCTCTGTATGTGGACATGCGTAGCATTCATAACGAAGTAAATTAATTGATCATACACACCGAAGTCAATAAATACGATCTGGCAGACATTACAGAGATATGGATTAGGACCTGAATATTGTCAGTAAATGATATTCAAAAAGAATAAGAAACGAAGGAAAGGCAGAGGGGTTACCTCTCCATCATCATACTGCTGCAACAGTTGGAAACGACCTTGGTTCAGATCCGATGTCCAACCGGTTTTGGTGGAGATAATAAATAGTAAGGGAAAGAAGTCACCAGTTCAAGTGATTTGCAGGCCCCAAATAGTATGTAAGAAGAAATATTCAGTGCTTGTGATAAAGAGGCAGCAATAATCATAGGTGATTTTAACCTATACAAAACTTGGGGGAAAAAATGGTCAATGATGGTAGATTGGATGAAGCATTCATGGACTGCTTTGAACAGGACAGAAATACTGAACTTGATATTGTGTAATATGGTAGCATGAATTAATGACTTTAGAATAAGGATACTTCTAGGTAGCAGCGATGTGACTGAAATTTACATATAATTTGAAAAGGGAGAACATAGAACATAGAACATAGAACATAGAACAGTACAGCACAGAACAGGCCCTTCAGCCCACAATGTTGTGCCGACCATTGATCCTCACGTGTGCACCCTCAAATTTCTGTGACCATATGCATGTCCAGCAGTCTCTTAAATGTCCCCAATGACCTTGCTTCCACAACTGCTGCTGGCAACGCATTCCATGCTCTCACAACTCTCTGTGTAAAGAACCCGCCTCTGACTTCCCCTCTATACTTTCCTCCAACCAGCTTAAAACTATGACCCCTCATGTTAGCCTTTTCTGCCCTGGGAAGTAGTCTCTGGCTATCAACTCTATCTATGCCTCTCATTATCTTGTATACCTCAATTAGGTCCCCTCTCCTCCTCCTTTTCTCCAATGAAAAAAGTCCAAGCTCAATATACTTGGATAATAATCAGCTCTGCCTGACCAACCTCTCCAGTGACTCTCAACTGTTGCATTGTTTGATATTTACAACTGTAGAAATTTGTGTGAATGAAAAACCGAAGTCATTTCTTGCCAAGTACTTCACCCATTGCATTGGCACCTTTGGTGTTGTATGTGACAGTAACATACAAACCTGTGCCATCACCAATATATCTACTTCTACCCTCTGGAACATCTCCCTGACTGCATATGCCTCAACCTCTGCTGAAACACTCATTCATGCCTTTGTTCCCTCTAGATTTGATTGTTCTAATACTCCTCTGGCTCTCCCCTACACAAACTAGAGTATATTCAAAAATCTGCTGGTTGAGCTTCTCAATCTCTCAGTA
Organism: Stegostoma tigrinum; assembly: GCF_030684315.1. Taxonomy (NCBI): domain Eukaryota; kingdom Metazoa; phylum Chordata; class Chondrichthyes; order Orectolobiformes; family Stegostomatidae; genus Stegostoma; species Stegostoma tigrinum. The sequence goes on from NC_081355.1 coordinate 113,683,769, forward strand.
TGTCCTGTTCCCTCTTTAGCCCCGTATTTCTAGCTCCCTGTTGAATATACCCCAACTTTAAAATTCACATTCATGTTTACAAACCTTGTGTGGCCTCTTTCCTTGTTATCTCTGCAAAGCCCTCTGGTTTAGATCACCTTCAAATCTCTATATACCTCCAATTCTGGCCTCTTCCCTTGTTTATTTGCTCCAGCACTAGCAGCAGCAATGCTTTCTGCTATGAAGGCTTGAGTTCCTTCTAAGCCATTCTTATTTACCTCCCATCCTAAAGATGGTCCTTAAAACCCACATCTCTGATCAAGCTTTTGGTTATGAAATCTTGTGTAGTTTGGTGTCAAATCTAGTTTTGAAATGCATCTTGAGACCATTTACTAAATTAAAACTGTTCCTATAATGCTACACCAGGAATGGCCTTTCTTAGCTTTCCATCAAAGAAGATTGAATAACTTTAATTCAACACTGACAAGTTAAGTTGTTACAAGTTACTACGCAGGGACAGCATTTACAGACCATTCCTGATTGCCCTCAAGAAGACTGATTAGCCATCTTCTTAAACTGCTGCAGTCTATTAAGAGACTTCTACAGTACAGTGTGTACAGAGAAGCAGGAAAGTCCATGTTTCAGGTCGGCTTAAGTTTAAGTCCCGACCCGAAATGTTGACTTTCCTGCATATCTGATGCTGCCTGACCTGCTGCGTTCCTCCAGCTCCACGCTGTATTGACTCTGTTTCCAGTGTCTGCAGTTCTTGCTATCTCTGAGATTTCAACGGTACATAGAACATAGAAAAGTACAGCACAGTACAGGCCCTTCAGCCCATGATGTTGTGCCATGGAATAATCATAATCCAAAAATAAAATAATCTAACCTTCTTCCCCTCAATTCACTGCTGTCCATGTGCATGTCCAGCAGTCGCTTAAATGTCACGAATGACTCCACTTCCACGACTACCACTGGCAAACTATTCCATGCGCTCACAACTCTCTGGGTGAAGAACCTCCCTCTGATGTGTCCTCTATACCTTCCTCCTAACACCTTAAAACTATGACCCCTCGTGGCAGTCAATCCTGCCCTGGGGAAAAGTCTCTGGCTATCGTAGTTAGGGTGCTCCAGGATTTTAAACAATTGATGACAAATGATATATTATCAGCTCAGAATTTTGTGACTGAGGTGGTGTTGTTCCTTTGCAGCTGCTGTCTTTCTTCTTTCCAGGTGGAAGAGATTATTATTGAAGGAGCTTTGACAGTTGCTGGAATGTATCTTGTAGATAGTATAGAGATAGTGAAAACTGCCAATGCCGGACATTCTGGGATAACAAGGTGTAGAGCTGGATGAACACAGCAAGCCAAGCAGCATCAGAGGAGCAGGAAAGCTGACGTTTCAGGTCTGGACCCTTCTTCAGAAATGGGGGAAGGGATGAGGATTCTGAAATAGAGAGGGGGGGGGGGGGTGATGGATAGAGGAGAAGATAGGTGAAGAGAAGACAGACGGGTCAAAGAGGTGGCGATGGAGCCAGTAAAAGGGAGTGTAGGTTGTGAGTTAGGGTGGGGAAGGTCAGTCCAGGGAGGACGGACAGGTCAAAGAGGCAGGATGAAGCTGGTAGGTAGGACGTGGGGGTGGGGCTTGAGGTGGGAGGATTGGATAGGTTGGAGGAGGGATGGACAGGTTTGGGAGAGAGAGACGAGCTGGGTTGGTTTTGGGATGGGGTAGGGGTAGGAGGTGATTTTGAAGTTTGTGAAGTCCACATTGATACCATTGGGCTGCAGAGTTCTGAAGCAGAATATGAGGTGCTGTTCCTGCAACGTTTGGGTGGCATCATTGTGGCACTGGATGAGGCCCAGGATGGACATGTTGTCAAAGGAGTGGGAGGGGGAGTTGAAATGGATCGTGACTGGAAAATGTAGATGTTTGTCACGAGCCAAGCTAAGTGTTCCACAAAGTGATCTCTAAGCCTTTGCAGGGGGCGGGGGGGGGGGGGGGGGGGTGGAGGTGTGGTTTCCCTCATCTATAGGAAGCCACATCGGGAACACCAGATACATTATACCACATTAGCAGATGTGCAAGTCAACATCTGCTTGACATGGAAGGTCTTCTTGGGGCCTATTGTACATAGTATAACTGCTTCCACAAATGTGGAGAGAGCAAATATTTAAGGTGGTGGATTGAGGAATAATGTTCTGGATGCTGTCAAGCTTGAATCTTCATGCAACTGCACTTATTCAAGCAAATGGAGGGTATTCTATCACTCTCCTAACTTGTGCCTTGTAACATAGCGGACAAGCTCTTGAGAATCAGGTGGTGAATAACTCCTGACAATACCCCAGCATCTCAGCCACAATGTTTATCCAACAAACATGCCAAAAACATTGTTTTTAAACTTAATTTAACAGTTAGCAGCGCATTTTTCCAGTTACTTTGGTTTTCTAAAATTCACAGCTGACAGATGGAAACAGTTTAGAGTTTTACGAGATAGCAGATTACTGTAATTATAAATGATAAAGCACAGCAATTTGTACCAGGCATATACTGGCCACACTGTCAAATAAACTGGCATTAAAATGTGTTAAGCTTGTAAATGTTACCGACAATTTCCTTCAGATTATTCCAATTTTATTTCAAAGTATTTCAGAGTATTCCATTTCTCCCGCACATTTATGTATATGCATTAAAAATCAGAAGCACGTAGGTTTATAGTGTAGATGAAACTGAATCAGCCCATTTGTCTATCAGCTCTTTTTTACATCAGTGCAAATCTACTGTCAGTGCCCAGATTTCTCCTCATAGCTCTGTATTTTACTCCACTTCCGACATTCAATCTACCTTCTCCTTCAACGATCTCTACCTCAATCATTCCCTATAAGCAATCCAAAATAATCACCTCTTTTAATTTTCATTGTGACAACTTTGAATTGATAACTAATTTATTCAAGAGTGAGAAACATAGTGAACTTAGTTGGAAAAATGCACTGAAGTGAGAACATAAAATGAGCACAGTGCTCAGGAACAACAGGATGAGGGCACTGGTTCCTTTCGAGGAGGAGTGCAGACAAAACCAAGGTTGTGGCATTGCAAATGGCTCAGTTGTACAGCAGGGAGGAAGAGAAAAGGAAAAGCAACAGGGACAGGGGATTCATTATTGGAGGAAATAGACAGGCATTTTTGTTTGCAGGCAGCACAGTCAAGGATCTCAAATAACTACTGCTTTACACTCCTTCTGGGAGAGGTTGAACAGACAAAGATCATGGTCCACAGAGGTATCAATGACTTGGGTAGTGAGGGAGATGAGGTAAATCAGAATTCAGGTCAGAACTTGAAAAGTAGAAATGTATGGGTGACTCTCAGGACTACATGGCTGGAAACATGGTAGAGGAGGGAGTGCTTTGGGTGTCTGGGATGCTGACTCTGGGGAGATGGGACTTGTACAACTGGATGGATTGCATGTGAACAGAAGCAGGATGGAATTGCCTGTGGGACATTTTGTGAGAACTAAGGCTAGGGATTTAAATTAACTCAGCAGGAGTATGGGAATCAGGAGAAAGTATCAGAGAAGAATACCGTGGTGCACAAAATACTAGTAAAGACATACAAGTGCTAGAATAGAGAAAGTAAGTTATTAGACAAAGCCAGAGTAAGTGAGAAAGTTATGACACTGGAATGACGGTTATACAGCATGTATGTGAAAATACAGAGTAAAGACAATTCAGGAGCTGCAGATGCAGATTGCTGTGTGGAAATATATTGTCACTGGTGAAAACAGACACAGGGCTCAAGATAGTACAGGATTGAGTATTAAATAATCCTGTGTATAAGGTGTTCATAAAAGACAGCAAAGAAAGAAATCGAGGAGGGGTGGCAGTATTGGTTCAGCACAGCACTGCAGTGCTGAAGAAAGAGAATGTATCAGCCAGTTCAAGGACAAAGTCAATTCTGCTAAAGCTAACAAGAGTGATTACACTTTTTGGTGCAGTCTGTAAACCACCAACAGATGGGAAGGATGTAGAAAAATGCATCAGCAGGGAAATTACAGAAAGGTGCAAATATTTTAGTAGTTAAGATAATGTTCAGGAGAATCTTCAAGAACAGTCCAACAAGAAGGGAAGCAGCACTACATCTGGTTCTTGGAAATGAGGTGTGCCAAGAGTTAATGGGGGAATACTGAGGAGAGAGTTGCCATTGTATCACATGGCAAAACCTTACAGGGACAAGGCATGAACAATGTGGGTAAGGGTGAGATATATGGCAAAATCGTGTGAGGAAGTATGGTGAGGCCGATCTTGCCTTTGGGATCAACTCACTGCAGCTTTTATACATCTGCCAAGTGACGCGGTGAGTTGCCAAGGGGAATTATTGCTTGTTGAGCACCATATTAACAGCATGACTCACCTCATTTACATTCAGCTTCCTATCCAACCAAACATGCTGAACACAGAAGATATTGAGCATTACTGGCACAGCAGGTAACTGATAGGCTGGAGTTTATCAGCCTCCACATTGGATAGTGAGCGCCAGCATCTCAGGGCATGCTCCATGGGCACCAGCCACACAGACCCCATCACCACAGACTTTGGCATCTTCTAAGAATTCTCATAGCACAACTCTGATTCACTTGCAGTAACGCTTCAGTACTGCCCCAGTAATGTTGCTGTAAGGACACTGCATTGAGGGGCACATACTGCATCAGGCTGTATCTTTGGGCTTTCCAATTGCTGTCGGTGCTCATTCTGTGCCAACCTGGATGCCCAAAGTGTACCTGCCTTGCCTTGCAGCATTTTCCCCCTCAGCCTGAGATAACAAGGCTTTGATGGAATTCCCAATAGATTATGCACTCCACATGCCTGGGAAAGTTGGGCTCCTGAGATCCAGCAAGAAACAGGAGCCATGTCAAGGCAACTTCGTGTTCGAGTGAATTAGCATCCCACCAAATGACTGCCGCTCCTCGGAAGATCCAGGCCATTATGTTAGATTTCTTTATTTCACTAAAACACCCCTTACGGCGATAGATTCCTGTGCTTGACATGATCTTCATCACTCTCTCTGGTTTTAGTATTCTATGAGATGTGATAAAACAGTACACAGTGTACTCAGTGTCAAAAACACAATTTTACACAAAATTATTACTGGTCCTTTTTCATGTATTCAAGTCAGTTTCCATAAAGCTGAAACTGTTTACTTTGTGATTTAATTTTACCTGCACATTCAAGGAACTGTATGTTCAAACCCCCAGGTGTTTCTGCACAGCCTCAAATGCCAGAGTTTCTTTTCCCATTCAGCTTATACTCCCATTTCTGGTTCATCTTTTCGAAACGCATGACCTCACAAAAATTCATCAACAGGAAAGAGGGGATTTGGATCTGACATTACCAACAAAACTGATGAGTGACTATTGAGAACTGTTTTTAAACGTTTAAGCTGCTTGGAACGTATACCTGAAAGGGTAGTGTAAACAAGATACAATATAACTTCCAAAAGCGAGTTGGATACGAAATTGAAAACTTTGCAAGACAATAAGGAAAGATTTAAACTAGTCGGATAGATCCTGCAAAGAGCAAACATGGCCATGGTCAACTGAACAGCCTCCTTCCATGCTAGATGATTCCATCTAACTGCATCTGCTACAAGTATTTCATTTCACCAGCTTAAACCTGGTCTTTTTATACCACTCCATGCCATTTTATAACCCTCCATCTTTTTGCCATCAGCAAATTTTGGCACTCTATGTCTTATGGCTAAGTCCAAATCTTTAATCCCTGGCACACATCACTTGAGTCTTCTCTCATCTGAATGTCCATTTCTCCAAACTCTTTGCTTCCTCTCTGTTAACCAACTTTTTAATGTACGTTACTTTATTTCTTCTTATACAACATGGCTTCAATTTTTCAGACAAACCTCTTGTGAGCTATCTTGTCGACTGTGTTCTACAAAACCAGATATTCTTGTATCTACTGCATTCTCTTTATTGAAATACTTGTCAGGTCTTCAAAAGAAAGCTTGAGTTTGCCCAACGTTGCTTGCCCTTAACAACATTGTTTAGTAATCTTTTATTAATCTATGTACTTCTAAATGAACATTCATTTTACATTCTAAGATGGAAATAGAAATTTCAGAAAGGTAGAGCTCATCCTACCGGTCCTTATGATCATAAGTGGTTTTCTCCTTCCACTCTGGTTTCCTTCCTGCACATCCTGATTCCTTCACAGGCTGAAAATCTATCCAGTCATGAATGTATTCAAGCACAGAGCTCTCACAATCCTCCAAAGTATGGAATCCAAAAGATTCACAAATCTTTTGATGAAGACATTTTTCCTCATCTCAGCCCTAATCAAATTTTATCCTGAATGTGTTTTGGTAGGTTCCTGAGAACTCCACAGGCAAGAACAAGTTCTTGTAGTCTATCTTACCAAACCCCTTCAGAATCTTGAACATTTTAATCATACTTCAAAAATCTGAAGTGTACGGAGTTTAAAACCATGTATATTATACAAGTAGTCTACTGTTATTGTAGCTACCAGGTTAATCCTTTTGTTCCCTGGTAAAAAGTGTTATAACTAGTCATGCTCAAATTGTTAATGCAATGAATTTTATTCTTTGATATACCTCCTTTTGACAGAAAATGAATATTTTTATTTTGCAGTCTAACCATCTCATCTTTGAGGATTTTAATGAAGATCAATTGACATATTTTTTAATAATTTTGTAATTTAGGCCAAATCTGTCATTATCTTGCAAAATTTATATGTATTCATTTCAGCATACTCACCTCTCACCATTATATTTTTCAGTTCTTACATAAAACCTAACCATGTTGCAAACATTCCTCTTTAATTGGTCTCCAGCTCTTCAGTTATTAACTCCATTTCGCTTTCTCGTAAATGAAGCAGAATTCTTGCATTGGAAGTGCCCTAATCTAAGAACCAGTCTTGAATACATCCTATAAAACATTACCCATTGTAACCATACATTGTTTCTGGCTTTGTCAGGATTTTTTTTGCTATTTTGTTGCTAAGAAAAAAGATATAATATTTAAACTTCTGTATCAGAACAGGCAAGAAACCAATTTATTCAGCATGTAAGGAGGGTTTTAATGGGTTGGATCACATTTGGCATGGAGCTGCAGCAGGATCTATGAACTGTCAATATTATCTTGCTGATTAATCTCAGACCATGCGGGAAGATTCTCACTCGTGTACATAAGCTCCTTTTCCCTACGTAGAACAAACTTCTGTGTGTGATTATATGTAGCTTCTATCACACACAAATCAAATGCATTGAGCTCAACTGATGATTCTAAAACTAGTTTCCAGGGTAATTCATAGCAGTCTGGACTATTTATCCAATAGCAGCATCACATTTAATGCTGTGCACTGTTCTCAGATGTGTCAGTATGGGGGGGTTGGCTATGCAGCTCATTGCAGACAGTCAAAGGCATGCACTGCTCGACTTTGTGTATTTTTAACCATTTTCAGTGATACCAAGCAATTATTTGCTGTTGTTCTTAGATATTGCTCTGCAAATCACCCTCAATTATCTCTGTTACTGGTACCCCCTAATGAATACTAAGAACTACTGAACAGAGATATGTTCGGGTTAAGTATGAGAAAGCATTAATTCACTGACGAGTTGATTTTTAAAATAATGTCAGTAGAAAATTAAGCGCATGTGGCTTGAATTTCATTAAGATCAAAGAGTAATTAACATCAGCTACAACTGCCAGAGCATCAGAACGACAGACCAGATACAAAAATAGTCTTTTGTAGACTAAATATTTTCTGAGCTCCCATGAAGATTAGATTGTAAACTAATATTTTAAACTTAAATGAAGGCAAATATATAAGTATGAAAGTTGAGCTAACAGAAATGAACTCCGGTAAAATGCAAGCAGATAGGTTTGTAAAGAAGTAGTGGTAGATGTTTAAAGAGATATTTCAGAATACTCAGAGTAAGTAGTTTCTACAATAAATAAAAATTTCAAGTGTCGGATCACCATTTGTAATTAACTAAATAAGTCAAAGAAAACATCAGGCTTGTAGACAAAAACTTTTAACAGCGTTGAGTGGCAGGTGACTCAACTGGTCAGAATATAAAGAATGCAGAGAATGACTAAAGGTTAACCAGGACTAATAAATTAGAACAAGAGACGAAGCCACCTAGGAACATAAAAGCAGATAAAGAGTTTTTAAAAAGTTTTCAAAAAGGAAAAGTGTAAGTAAAGTGAGTATTGGTCCCCAAGTGGGTGAGAATGATGAGTTAATAGCAGATAATAAAGAAATAGCAGATGAAATAAATAAACATTTTGTTCTATATTCACCACCCAGTATATTAAAGACAATCCGGTATACCTGCAATTCAGGAGAATATGAGATTCAGGTGGAATTATAATCATTACAGAAGCAGTAGTGAGCAAATCACGGAACTGCAGGCTGATAAATCTCCTGGTCCTGATGGGCTTTATCCTAGAGTCTTTAAACAGTTAGAAAGTAAGGCTTTAGCTGCATTAGTGTTAATTTCTCTAAATTCTTTAGATTTAGGAAAAATTCCATAAGTGTTGTGTTTCTTCATTTAGATTCCATTATGATTAGACATAAGACTAAAGCTAAAGTATAATTTATACTGAATATATAACCAAAACTACACTAATGTTTTTTGGTAGCAGAATGCAGAGAAAATAGCACACAATGAAATTTGTTAAAGATAATTTAATAAAACAAGATAATTATTTGCACTTAAAAGCTAGTATCAAGTCTGATCAACTTTAAAATTTCTCACCTATTACTTGCCCATCATCATTAGTGATTGAAATTCCAATTGGAGCATGAATTTCACAATCATTTCCCTTTGCTCCCTTAAGTGATCGAATGCTGGAAATTATAAAGAAAAAAAGCAACATTACAGCATGTGGTATTTTGTCATTCAAAAAGGTTACTTTCCTTTTTTCTTAATTTTAATTGCTTACTATATAAAGATTGTGCAAACCAAATCAGTAACAATACCATAGAGAAGGAATTCCTGGAGCATGTATGGGATGGTTTTCTGAATCAATATGTTGAAAAACCAACAAGAGAAAAGGCCAACCTAACCAGAGTATTGTGTAGTCAGAAAGGAATAATGATAATCTAGCAATTTGTTATTAAGATGGAGTGACGTAGCAATTTCTGAGACTGAATCTAAACAGAGAAAACTAAGATGGTCTGAGTTGCAAGCTGGCTATGATAAATTGGGAAATGTCATTAAAGAGACAATGCTAGATGGGTAATGGCAAACATTCAAAGTCTGTATGGAGGAACTACAATTGTTTAGCCCTGTCCGGAACAAAAATAAAACAAGTAAGGTGGCCTGAACGTGGTTACAAAGGGAAATTAAATACAGTATTCAATCCACAGAAAGGGCATACAAATTGCCCAAAAAAAGCAGCAGACCCAAGATTTGGGAACTTTAGATTTCAGCAAAGGAGGACAAAGATTGAATAAGAGAAGGAAAATAATCCCTTACAGTCAGAAACAGGGGAAATTACATTGGTGAACAAAGAGATAGCAAACCAATTAAATACATAGCTTGATTCTGTCTTCACAAACAAGGGCAAATAAATCCCAAAACTATTGGAGAACACAGGGTCTGGAGAGAGGAAGGAACTGAAGGAAGGAAGTCAAGAAACGGTGTTGGAGAAATTGATGAAAATAAAGGCCAATAAAACCCCAGGACCCAATAGCTAAAAGCACTTAAGGGAGTAACTCTGGAAATAATGGATCCAATGGTGGACATCTTTCAAGACTGTACAGACTCTGGAACAGTTCCTACGGATTGCAGGTAGTTAATGTAACTCCACCATTTTTTAAAAAAGAGAAAAAAACAGGGAATTATAAACAGGTTAACTTGACACATCGTGGAGAAAATGGTAGACTCCATTATAAAAGATTTAATTGCACAGCACTTGGAAAATTGTGACATGAAAGGGCAGTCAGCATTGATTTACCAAAAGGAAATTACGCTTGACAAATCTCTCAGAATCTTTTGAGGATGTGATTCGTTGAATTGATAAGGTAACGCCAGTGACAAGGTTAACTTAGAAGGCTTTTGATAAGATCCTACATAACAGATTAGCACGTAAAATTAGAGTAGAAAGCATGGGATAGGGGTAGTATACACAATATAAGATACAGAACTGGTTGACAGACAGCAAACAAAGAGTAGGAATAAATGGGTCTTCTCCCAAGTGACAGGCAATGATTAGTGGGGTACCTTAGGGATCAGAGCTTGGTCCCCAGCTGTTCACATTATATAATAATGATTTAGATGAGGAATGAAGCACAGGATGGATCTTTCATAAAACGTATAAAATTCCAACTGGCCCAGACAAGGTAAACACAGGAAAATTGTTCCCGGTGATCAGGGAGTTCAGAATCAGGGGTCACAGTTTAAGGATATGGATTAGCCACTTGGGACTGAAATGAAGAGAAATGTATTCACTGAAAGAGCTGTGAGCCTGTGGAATTCCCTGCCACAGAACGCAATTCAGGGCAAAGCATTTGAAGTTTTCAAAAAGGAGTCAGAAATAGTTCCCAAGGCTAAAGGGATCAAAAGGTATGGGGAGAAAGTGGGAACTAGATACTGAGTTAGATAATCATACTAAATTCTATGAGTGGGTCAGTAAACTCAAAGGGCTGAATGGCCCACTCTGCTGCTATTTTCTATGCTTCTATGTTTAGTGCTGTGCTGTGTTTGGAGGGAACACAGTTTATAAGATATATTAGCACTTGTCAAGAGTGTCTTTTCAGTCATTGCATTCCAGATAGGATTTTCTTCATTTTACTTTAATTCTATCATATTTATACCTTTTTCAAGAAACAGAAATTGTAAAAAAAAAATTTCTGTACATGCAACGCTATTTTCCTTTGCCTTTTCTGGCATTATTATAATTGAAATTGTTATCAAGTTTCCAAAGGTTAAAGCAAAAGTATGCAATTTTTTTTCCAATCACTGTGACCTTGAAGACATCAAGTCTGCAAATCTAATGGATATCTTATTTAAGTCAAGACCATCTGGCTCCAGGTCTTGTTTGACATAAACTGAAAACATATCATTGTATCATATTCATATCATTGTAGAGTATTACTGCAAACATACTGAATGAAATAGAAATAAGATCTATTTCAATGAAGACAAATTGCAAAGTTATGTTGAAATTTCTATGACAGTCAATTAAATCGAGCTGAACTCTCCCGGCCATTCATGGCATCACTACTTCTATTGTGTAACAATAGTTGAAACTTGGTTTCAAGAAGGAGCCAGTAGGTGAAATAATGATCGAATATAGCTGTTTCAACCATTTTATCTGCACGGATATCTAAATATTACATTTCATCATGTATAGGTCTGTTGAAAAGACTATTTACAGAAACTGACATTTTTCCTCCTGCCTTGAAATTTACAACCTATTTTTGAGGTTCACAGCAGGCCTGCATTACATCTCCGAGGGGTTCTCTTTTATATTTTACTCAAAGAAGTAACTGCAAAAAAAAGTCCAAAGTGTACTAAATACAACAGAGGCTATGTTCCAACAATCTCTCAGCTGCAATGCTAAGTGTTTTTGTGGAACAGTCAAGCTACAACATTGGCATTGACATGACAAAGCAGAAGAGGACCAGAAACCTGTCCACTAAAAAAAAGCAAAACAAAATCAAATTCAGCCATTTACTGCCCCATCATTCTACTCTGGAAGATTACCACAGTGCTGGAAGTTGTTATCAATAGTGCTATCAAGCAGCAGCTGCTCATTACTGACTCACTCATAGAATTTCAGTTTGGGTTTTACCAGGAATATTTAGCTCCTGGCCTCATCACACCTTGATCCAAACATGGACATAAGAGTTTAATTCTACAGGTCAGGTGAAGTTGAAGCTTTGGTATGGCATTTAGAAGCCCTTGCAAACTGAAGACAATGGAAATGTTTTTAAAAATCTCTCCACCGGTTTTACACATACCTTGCACAAAGAAAGATGGTTTTGATTGCCAAGTGTCAATCATCTCACTGTAGAACATTATTACAGTAATTTCTCAGGGCAGTGTCTCAGACCAACAATGTCCCAGACCAACCATTAAAGTTGCTTCATCAGAGAGCTTCCCTCCACGATAATATCAGACATAGCAATGTTTGCTAATGACTTTGCAACTTCTCAGACAATGAAGCAAGCCATCCTGCTATGCAGAAAAATCTGAACCACTTTTAAGTTTAGGCCAACTTGTACTGTGTACTACACACTACACAGTTCTCAGGTAATATCCATTACCAACAAGCAAGAGTTCAACCATTTTTCCTGGACATTCAATAGAATTGTCATCTCTAAATTCCACATGACCAAGACCCTTAGGTCACCAATGACCAGAAGCTGAACTGGACCAGCTGCATAAACGTTAACTACAACAGTGGGGCAAAGGCTGAGAATTCTGTGAAAACTAACTCATCTTGCGACTCCCCTTATTTCATCTACAAGACACAAGACATGAACATGATGGAAGTTTCTACACTTGCTGTATGACAAAGTCATCATGCAAAAGCTTGATGTTAGATGGGACAAAGCAGAGATCTTGAAGGGTTGCAAGGTAGAATTATATTCATAATCTAAAAAGAAGCCCAGGAACGTAGAATGAAACAGTCAAAATTGTGTTCCTATACAATTTATTTCATTATTACACTATTTTGTAAATTGCATAAGAGATAAAGAAAACATTTAATATAAATACACTTGTTAGATAATAGCTGCCTCTCATTGAGTGCTAAAAGAAATAATATTTTCAACGTTTTAATCACTTTTCCAGTAAGCCGCAGTGCCAGCCACCCGGGTTCAAATCCACAATCGGGCGACTATCTGTGTGGAGTTTGCACATTTTCCCCATGTTTGTGTGGGTTTCCTCCAGGTGCTCCAGTTTCCTCCAACAGTCCAAAGATGTGCAGACTAGGTAGATTGGCCATTCTAAATTGCCCGTAGTGTTCAAGGACGTGTAGATTATGTGGCTAACAAGGGGTTGGGTCTGGGTGGGATGCTGAGAGTATCAGTGTAGACTTGTTGGGCTGAAGAGCCTGTTTCCACACTGTCGGGATTCTATGATATCACAGACCACAAATATGCCAAAAACTTATACAAATGTTCTATGTTCTAAAGGTAAGAATGAAACCCAGTAGCAGTAGTACATTGTTTAATTTGTACGCTACTAATTACAATGAAACTCAACTGACAGACAGATGAGCACAGCTTGCAACTTTTATCTTAAAGCTTATATATATCCACACAACACATCATACCTGCTGTTAGCACCAACACCAGCCACAAAGCGTTTACTTGGATATTTGTCCTTGAGCTTTTTCAAGCTTACTCCATCTTGTGCTACAACCCAGACGTCACCACCTTTACCACCTTCACCACCAAGCCGAAGAAGTCCCATTCCACCGCTCCCACCACGAACATAAATTCTGAGATTGTCAATAAAGCTGCCATACTACAAAATAAAATAATTAAAGAAAATACTAAATAATGGCTCTCAAATAAAAATTCCAGAGGCTGAAATTTATTCAAATCTTGTTTTAATATTTAGCACTGGTCTGTATGATAAGAACAATTAAATTAAGAGCTTCTATGAACCAAAATGCCCTTTATAATCAACTGATATATACTTGTGGAAATTGACATATCATACAAAGATACCAATGTAAACTTTAATTGCAAAACACATTGCAGACATGTTTCCACCTCAAATTAATGTGTGGATAGGTAACACACTACTGCCAAATTGAGTGCCAAAAAAGGTGTTGGTTGGTAAGGTCTGGTAGAAAATTGTTAATACCCTTGCTGTTAGGTGTTATAATCCACTCAATTTACAAAGTATTTAACTTGCCAGTCAATCAATTTGGTAACAAATTGCATTTATATTCCAGGGGGATTTTTTTTTAAACTAATGAATTTACTGATCATACTGCCGCTCCATTTTGAGGTGTAGAAGACCAGTTGGACCAGTATGAGTTATTCATTTTAGTTTTAGCACTTTATTTTATTATTATGTTTTACTGCATTGAGATAATTTTACCACAGAAAAAAATGCTCCAAGATGCTTCACATATCTGCAAGGAGATAACAGACACTAAGTCAAAGAGAATGTTAAAATTTTGGTCAAAGAGGTAGATTTTAAGAAAGCACTGGAAATGTAAGCAGAATTAGAGCTTAAGGTCATAGATCATTGAAGGTACAATGTTGAGGCCATTGCACAATGCACAAGAGGCCAGACTCAAAGAAACAGAATGCACATGTGAAATGTAGTACCAAAGACAGATATCGGGAGGGTCTCAGTCAAGAGGGATTTAAAGATAATGATCATAGTATTTAATCTGAAGGACACAAAGCCAATGGAGCTCTGCATGGCAAAGAGATGAATACTGAGCACGTTTGGAAATGGATATTTTGGTTGAGCTGAAGTTCAGCATCCTAAATGCTTCATGTATTCAAAGCAGGAAACTGCTGTAATTTAGGATCACGATGTAAAAATTCAAGACATGAGACCAACCAAAAGAAACCAAAGTCAAATTTAACAAGGGTGAACGCATGCAGGTTGGTTTCGGTGGTAGCTGAGTGAAAGGAACAAGCAAATAATGTCACAGAGGGAGAAGTATATGATCTTTGTGATGGAGATGCTGGGTGGATGGAAGTTAAGCTCAATGTGTTTCAGTCAAAAGCAAATATTTGACAGAAGTTTGCTGCAGCCTGAGACAATATCCTTGATGGAGGGGGAGGCAGGAAAATAAATTTGTTAATAGTCTTACCCAATGCAAGCTGTAAAAACCCTGTACATTTTTTATTGCATCTCCTCTACTCCAATGGAAGATGTCCCAAGACCTTCTGATAACCTCCGATTTTTCCAATGCAAAGGCCTAACATGTGATGTAGATTAATCCATGTGTAGGTCACAAGCGGCACAGGCTTCAGCCGTCAGTTTCAGCTCACAAGTGACAGCTGGAGTCGTTGGCATACATCTGTGAGGCAGAGAACTAGGTGGATACCATGTTCAAACAGGTGGTCACACTACAATTTTTGGGGCAAGGAGGCAGATATAGAATGAGTGACCACCAGACAACTGAAGAGTCCCAAGCACGTATCGCAGCATTCCCCGGAGATTCCACTATCTAAATTGGTTTTACATTCCAGATACTGGGTGAGTGCTAGAATTGCTCAATGGAGCGCAACATGAGCTGAGCCCATAGGACCACAGCACAGCCAGCTGTACAAGAGAGAAAGACAATGAGCAAGACAGCAGTTCTGATAGGGCATCCTTTAGTTACAGGAGCAGATAGGAGCTTCTGTGGCCTACATGTGATTCCAGAATGGCGTTACAGTCATGGTCATGAATGTCACAGAATGATTGCAGGACATTGTTTAGGGGTAGGATGAGCGACCAGAAGTCATTGTCTACACTGGAACTAAAGACAGAGGTGAAAAGAGAGATGTGATCCTGCTAACATAATGTTTATACTTAGTTCCTGAAATTAACAAGGAGGACCTTAACTCTCTAGATTACAACAGTTATGCACAAGGAAGTAAAGACGGATTAATTTGTGGCTGGAAAGATGGTGCAGGAAGGAGATCTTTAGACTCCTAGGACACTGAGGCTGATCGAAAAACTTGGTTGATGGGCTGTATCTGAACAAGCTAAAACCGAGGTCCTGTGGAACATTTTGCTCATGCTGTTAACTAATTCAGCATGGATGTCAGAATCTGGAGAAAATATTAGAGAGCAACAGAAACATAAAAAAAGTGTCAGGAATGCACTCAGTCCTTCAAGCCTGCTTTGCCATTCAATATGACCATGGCTGATCATCCAACTCAGTATCCTATTCCCACTTTCCCTACATTTCCTTCAGATCCCTTTAGCCATAACAACTATATCCATATCCTTCTTTTAAAAAATAGTCAATGTTTTGTCCTCAACTGCTTTCTGTGACAAAGAATTCATAGGTTCACCACTCTATGGATGAAGAAATTTCTAGTTATCTCAATCATAAAGTCTTAGACTGTGACACTGTGATCATCAAGAACATCCTTCCTATCTAGTCCTGTTAGAATATCATACATTTCTACAAGATCTCCCTTCATTCATCTAAATTGCAGTGAATAAAATTCTAGCAAAACCAGTTTCTCTTCATTTGTCAGCCCTGCCAGTTTAGGAATCAGGCTAGTAAACATTCGTTGCACTCTCTGCACAGCTGGAACATCCTTCCACAAATAAGGTGACCAGAACTGCACACAGAACTCCAGATATGGTCTCATCAAAGCCCTATACAATTCCAGCAAGACATCCCTACTTCCATTGACGAATCCTTTCGCTATAAAGGCCAATATACTATTTGCCTTCTTCACTGCCTGCTGCACCTGCAGATTTAGAAGGACACCCCAGGTCTCGTTGACCTTTCCCCTTTCCTAATTTGTCACCATTCAGATTATAATTTGCCTTACTGTTTTTGTTACCAAAGTGGATGACCCCACGTTATCCAATTCATACTTCATCTGCCACGTATTTGCCTACTCAGTGAACTTGTCCTAAAATAGTGAAGCACCTCTGCATCCTCCTTACAGTTCACCCTCTCACCCAAACTTGTGCTGGCTACAAACGTGGAACTGTTATACTGTGTTGCCTCATCTAAATCATCATTATATATTGTGAATAGCTGGACTCCAAACACAGATCCCTGCAGTGTCCCCCTACTCACTGGTTACCATTTGGAAAACTACTTGCTTATTCCTACTGTCTGTATCCTGTCTCCAGCCAGTTCGCTACATGATAATCTCTTAAGGGGGGGCCATATCTAAAACCTTCTGTAAGTCCAAGTAAACCACATCCAATGGTTCCCGTTTATTAGCTCTACTTGCATCCTCAAAGGATTCCTGTAGATTTGTCACACAGGATTTCCCTTTTGTTAATCCATGCGAACTCTTGCTAATCCTGTCTCTGCTTTCCAAGCCCTCTGCTGTTAAATCTTCATAATGAGCCCCAGCATTTTCTTTATTATTGATGTCAGGCTGCATGAAATAACGAGGGAGGCAGATAGCACCACAACAGGAATTAGCAAGTTAATATGTGCAATCAGAGTAGGACAGAAAGTAAGAAGTCAAAATTAGAGTTACATTGCATATATGTGAATGCATGGAGGATAATTAGTAACACTGGCAAGTTACAGGCAAAGACTTACATGTGGAATTATGATGTCGTGGCATGAACCAAGATGAGATTCAAGTAAGGGTGGTGACAGTGTTAAATATTCTTGGTTACTATCAGAATAGTTCGGAATAGTTTAGGAAAGAATAAAAGGAGAAGGGAAACACTGTTCAGTGTAATCGATAGGCCACCCACTAGTCACACGGATATCGAAGAACAAATCTGCTCAAATATTACAGATAGTTGCAAAGCAGTTATAACGGAGATTTTAATTACTCGGGTGTAGATTGAGAAAGCAAAATGTAAAGGGCAGTGATCAGAAGATAGGAGCAGGAGTGACCATTCAAACCCTTGAGATAACAAAGTGTAGAGCTGGATGAACACAGCAGGCCAAGCTGCATCTTAGGAGCATATAAAAGCTGGTGTTTCAAGCCTAGACCCTTCATCAGAAAAGGCTTAATTCAAACCCTTGAGCATTGCTCCACCATTCAATATGATCATGGCTGACCATCAAGTTCAATACCCTAATCCCACCACGCTCCAATATTCCTTGATCCCTTCAGCTAAAAGAACTTTATTTACCTCCTTCTTGGGGTCCCAGCCACATTTACCCCTTTTCTTTCTTTACTGTCTGCTAACTAATTTTCTATCCACCTCAATACACTACCACCAATCCCACACACTTTAGTTTTACACATTAGTCTCTTAAGCTGGGCTTTGCCGAAAGCATTTTGAAAGTCCAAATAAACCACATTCAGAGGCTGTACCTGATCAACTTTACGAATGACATGCTTGAAAAATTCCAGTAGACAGTGATCATTGCCTTAAAGGTTTAAGGATAATGGTGGAAAATGATAAAGAGCAATTTGGAGTTAGAATAATCAAATAGCTGAGAGTCATCTTCAACAGAGTAAGAATGGGGCTGGGCTGGAAAGGCAGGAACCAATTGTTAGCAGGAAAAGACTGTGGCTAAACAATGGACTACCTTCAAAAAGAATGTGGTTTGGGTAGTGGGAACAGTAGGGCAATTAAAATGAAATCTCGCTTGATATGGAGGAGATAGAAATTAAGTGAAAGAAGAAATAGTGCACACAGGACAATTGTTAGGTAGAAGATACAAGGGAGAACCAAGCTGAATACAGAAGCTTCAGAGGGAGTTGATAAAGCAAACAAGAGAAGCAAGGAGGGGTTACAAAAAAACTTATCAAAATACCAGACAAAATAAAAGTCTTCTAAAGTAGATCAATAGTAAAAGGAAAAGTTGGGCTGATTGGGGACCATGTAGAGGTAGGAAGCATGGCAGAGGGACTGAATGAAGAGCGTGCACCTGTCTTTACTTTCAAGACAGATGCTTCTCAAGCCATGGTAAGCAAGGAGGAAATACAGGTTCCAAAAGGGCTTAAAATTGTTAAACAGGTATCACATAAACTGTTGGTAGTCAAAGTTGATGAGGTACCAGTACCAGATTTGGTGCAACCCAAGGTATTGAAAGAATCAAGAGCAGAAATTGCAGAGGCCCTGACAAATATGTTTCAATTTTCCCTCGCGTGAAGGATGGTGTCAAAGGACTGGAAAACTGCAAACATTACACCCTTATTCAAAAAGGTACAGCAATCACAAACCAGCCAGCTTAACTTCAGTGATGGAGAAACAGGTAGAAACTTTAAAGTGGGACAGAATTGCTACGCATATGGATAAATATTAGTTTATTTGGAACAGCCAGTGTGGATTTTTTTAAAGAGAAAAATCATGTGTAAATAACTTGCTGGGGCTTTTTAAGAGATAACAGAGATTTTATGAGGGAAAATGCTGTTAGTATAATGTACATTGACTTGCAAAAGGCATTTGACGGAATGTCACACAACAGACCAGTGAGGAACATTATAGATTATAGAATGAAAGGGACAGTCACACATTAATACAAATTTGCAAGAGAGGTATAGGAGAAGCATAATGGTTAGTGGGCATTTTTCAATGTGAAGGAATGTTGTAGTGGACTTCCTTACACATCAATATTGCACTTTCTGGTAGAAATTATTTAGTTGTTGGTGCATGGGAAACAATTTCAAAGTTTGCAAAACTTGCGAGAGTTGTAAACTGTAAGGGCAATGTAGAATTTCAAAAGGACATTGATACATTAGTATATTGGGCAAATAGGTATCCGATAAAGTTCAATATGGTGGCGTGAGGTGATGTACTTTAGTACAAAGAACATTTTAATACAAAGGTTACTATTCCAAAGGAATTCCATGTGGAAGGACAGAAACCTGGGCATATACGTGCATATGTCACTAAAGGTGCCTCGTCAGGTAGAGAAAGCTGTTAATAAAACATACAGTATGTTTGATTTCTTAATTGGGGATAGAGAACAAGAGCAAGGAGATTATACTGCACCTGTCTCAGATACCAGTCAGACCTAACCTGGAGTACTGCATACACTCTGGGTGCTTTATGAAGGTCATGAACACGTTTAGTAGCAGAAGAGGTTTACAAGAATTGTTTAGGGCTGAGTTAATTCAGATATGAGGAAAGGCTTTATTTATTGAGACAGCTTTCCTTAGAGAGGAAAAAGAAGAGCCTTGATAGAAGTTTTCAAAATCGTGAGGGATGTGACATGAAGTAACTTCTCCCACTCGTAAGAGGATCAAAAACAAGAGGCCTTTGCCAAAGAAGCAAATGTAAGACGAAGGAAAAAAAAACTTTTCCACGGAACTAGTGGTTTAGGTCTGGAACGCACTGCCTGCCAGAGTTCAATTAGGAAAGTCAGGAATGCACGACTTGATTATTCCAATAGAAACAATGCGACAGGAGAAATGGCGCAGCTAAAATACTCAGGTAGTTGGTACAGACAGGAGCTAAATGATCTCCTCCCACAAAAAGGAGATTAAACATGAGTGAAACTCCTACCTTCCGCAGAACCGGGAACCCACACCGCACCATCACAACCCGACCGGAAACACACTGCACCATGACAACCCGACCGGAAACATAGTTGTCTTGCAGCTGCCCCATACCGAGAGCCAATAATTTTATTCATAATGGCCATCTGTCGATCGAGTGCTAATGTTATTTATAATCTGCATCGATATTGAAGTGACTATCCTAAAACGGAGTTAAAAAGCGTTCGATAAACTTGAGATAACAACGTGTAGAGATGAATGAACACAGCAGGCCAAGCAGCAGGGACGCTGATGATTCCGGTCTAGGCGCTTCAGAAAAAGACCCGAAACGCCAGCCTTCCTACTCCTCTGATGCTGCTTGGCCTGTTGTGTTCATCCAGGCCAACACCTTGTTATCTCAGATTCTCCAGCATCTGCAGTTCCTACTCTCTCTCGATAGACTTCTGTTTCATAAACGTTAATGGTCATTGCTTTGTGCATCATGCTAGTTTTTCCGGAGGGGTGTAGGAGACAATTGAAACGGTTCCGAGACATACCGAGGGTCAGGCTCGGCAGCTCAGGTGGGCAGGTCAGTCCGTGAATATCAAAAGACAGCTGGTTTCACTCGAGGCGGAAAGGCCATACTTTTTAAATTCTACATAACACCGAAATGTGAAACATCCTCAAAATGGAACAGCGACGCCTAAAGGTCTAATGCTTTATTGACATGAACAATGTGAAACACCACCTTCTGCTTCTGTCTGGGAAGCAGCATTGGTCAAGAAGCCAGAACTCGTTCCTGCACACCGTGGACTTTTAGTGCCAGTCATACAGCACTGCTTTGACATTAGTTAGCAAAAAAGTTAAGAAAACAATGGATAATATATCACTTCTCTGATTTGTCGATATGATAAGTTTGTGACTGATCCAGAAAGTTCAAAATTACTTCTTGTTTATGAATTTGTTTTGATAATAGCAAGTTAACAGACAACAATGAGGTACGAGATAATAAAATGTGAGGCTGGATGAACACAGCAGGCCAAGCAGCATCCAGCCTCACATTTTATTATCTTGTAGCTTTTGTGCTCCTGAGATGCTGCTTGGCCTGCTGTGTTCATCCAGCCTCACATTTTATTATCTTGAGCTTTTGTGCTCCTGAGATGCTGCTTGGCCTGCTGTGTTCATCCAGCCTCACATTTTATTATCTTGAAGCTTTTGTGCTCCTGAGATGCTGCTTGGCCTGCTGTGTTCATCCAGCCTCACATTTTATTATCTTGGAATCTCCAGCATCTGCAGTTCCCATTATCTCTGATACAATGAGGTACGAGGTTGGGTTGGCTAATTGAATCCTGACGTCTCCAATCTACCAATGTCCGATGGCAAGTTGTTTGATGAGTATTTTTATTTTCCTGTAAAGTTCAAGTGTTCGATTTCCAATATCAACACCCCTCACCTAGATTGACGATATAATATACAATCAAAGAATTGTTCCAACACTTTGGTAATGGTTTGTATCAATTTTCTTGAGTGTTGTTGGAGCTATACTCGTCCAGGCAATTAAGAAGTATTCAGTCTCATTCCTGACATATGTCTTGCAGATGGTGGGCAAGCACTGGGGAGTCAGGAGTGACTTACTGCAGGATTCATAGCCTCAAACCTCTGACCAGGTCTTATAGCCACAATATTTACATTGCTAGTCCAGTTCAGTTTGTGGTCAACAGTACCCCAAGAAAGTTGATATTGAGGGATTCATTGATGGTATTATAATTGAATCTCTTCATAGAGATAGTCATTGCCTGACAATTATGCAATGTGAGCTTTACTTGCTAATTGCTGCCCATACCTGGATATTATCTATGTGTTACTCAGTTTTGACATGGACTACTTGAGTACCGGTGGAGCCCCAAATGATACTAAAAATGTACAAAGATCAGCAAACATCTTCACTTTTGACCTTCAGATGGAGGCAAGGCAATTGATGAAGCAGCTGGAGATGCTTGTGCTCAGGATATCAGCCTAAGGAGCTCTTGCAGATGCTTGGGACTGAGATGACAGATCTGCAACTACCACATCCATCTTCTTTTTGTCAGGTATGACACCAACCAGTTTTCTCCCTGATTCCCATTGACTCCAGTTTTGCTAAAGGCTCACACAATCAAAAATGGCCTTGATGTCAAGAGAAAACACTTTCATCTCATCTTTGGAATTTAGCTTTTTTATCCAAGCTTGAACTAAGGCTGTAATGAGGTTAGCAGCTGACTGATCAGCAAGTATGTTAATGCTAAGCAAGTGCTACTTACAAGCACTGTTGACGCTACCTTCCATCGCTTTCTTGAAGATCAGTAGAAGACTGATGGGGTAGTAGTTGGCTGGGTTGGAATTTCTCTGATTTTTGTGTACAGGACATGCTGTGACATTCATCCCAGATGCCAGTTATGTAGTAGAACAACTGAGACAGCACTGGAGACAGTAATTTCCTGGTAGTTATGTGGCATGAATGTCACTTGCCACATCATCTGAAGTCATATGTTATCCAGGTCTTGTTGTACATGGACACAGACTGCATCATTAGTTGAGGTTCCACAAATGGTGCTTAACATTGTGCAGTTATCAGTTAACATCCCCAGTTCTGACCTTCTGATGAGGAGATGTCCATAATGAACTGAGTGAAGATAGTTGTGTCAAGGCACTACCCTGAGGAACTCCTGCACAGATGTACTTGGACTGGGATGACTCTAATAACAATGGTCACCTTCCTTTGTGTTTGGATTGACTCCATCCAGAGGAGAGGTGTGGCCTTGATTCTCAGGGACGTATGCTAATGAAAACAGTTTCTCCCTATTTGCTTTGACCAAATTCCCTCATGATTTTGAATACTTCTATCAAACCTCTTCATCTTGTTCTCTCGAGAACTGTCAGAGCTTCCCCAATCTATTCATATAACTGACATACTAACTCCTTGGAACCATTCTCATAAATCCTTTCTCCATTCTCTATGAAGCTTTCACTTCCTTAAAGTACAGTGCCCAGATTTGAGCACAATACTTCAACTGAGGCTGCACCAGTGTTTTATACATTTTCATCATAATACTCTTCCTCTTGCGCTCTCTGCCTCTATATGTGAAGTCCATGACCCTGTAAGCTTTCTGAAAAACCGTATTAACTGTCCCAGCCAATTTCAACGATTTGTGCACAGAAAAACCTAATTTATCTCCTCATCATTCATACTGACCCCAGAGTCACACAATAACTCTCAATGTCACTCCCCAAATCAATGACACTGATTCCAAATCATTCACACTGATCCCCAATCACTCACAGTGATCCCCTATCACTCACTTTGATCCCCAATTATTCACACTGACCCTCAATCGTTCACACTGATCCCCCGTCATTCATCCTGATCCCCAACCATTCACACTGATCCCCAACCATTCACACTGATCCCCAATCATTAGCACTGATCCCCAGTCATTTACACTGACCCCAATCACACTGACCCTTATCACTCACACTGACCCCCAAAATACTCACACTGACCCCCAATCACTCTTACTGACCCCCCATTCTCACAGTGACCTCCAGTCATTCACATCCATCCCCAATCACTCACTGTGATTCCCAACCACTCGCACTGACCCCCAGTCATTAATACTGCCTCCCTGGATCATTCACACTCTTTTCCTCAATCATTCACACTGACTTTAATCACACAGACTGACCCCCTAATTTCTCATGTTTACCCTCCCTCACTCATGCTAATGCATTCCAAACAGTCACAATAGCTGTCTCCATCATTCACACTGACTCCCCATTCATTAAAACTGAATCTTCCAATCACTGACACTGACCCCATAACGACTCACAATCACGCAATTTGACCCACCATCGCTGTACTGACACCCAATCACTCATATTGACCAGTAATTAGTAATATAAACATACTAAGCATAAGTAGACCAGAGATAATGGGAACCGCAGATACTGGAGAATCCAAGATAACAAAGTGTGGAGCTGGATAAACACAACAGGCCAAGCAGCATCTTAGGAGTATATGCCGTGTGCCAATCAATAAGATGGTAGCCGATCTGTGTGTTTTGAATTCCATGTTCCCATCTACCCCAGTAATCTTTGCTTCCCTGCCTAACAGAAATCTATCTAACTCCACCGTAAAAATATTTAATGACCTCATCTCCATTGCCTTCCGAGGCAGTGGGTTTCAAAGTTGCACAGCCATCTCAGAGAAAAACATTCTCTTCATCTCTATTCTGAAAGGGCAACTCCTAAGCTAAAACAGTGGTCCTAGTTCTGGACTCCCGCACAGGAGGAAACATCCTGTCCACATCCACTTTGTCACCAAACTTATACATGTCAATCACATAAGCTCCATTGTTCTAGACACAAATGGAAACAGGCCCAACCTGTCCAACCTATCCTCTCAAGGCAACACAGTCATTTTAGTAGCAATCTGGTAACTTCTCTGACCATCTCCAATGCATTTACATCCTTTCTTTAATAAGGAGACAAAACTGCACTCAGTATCTGAGATATGGTCTCATTCAATACCCTGTATAGCTGAAGTATAACATATTTTATGCTCACTTCTTCTTGTAATAAGAATTAGCATTCAGTTAGCCTTCTTAATTACATGCTATTACCTACATGCTAATCTTTTGTGACTTGCACTAAAACAACTAAATCCTTCTTCACCTTGGAATTCTTTTTCTGTTTATGGAATACTCTGTTTTTTCATTCTTCCTTCCAAAGTGAACAACTTCACATTTTCCCACAGTATACACTACCTAGAGATCGTATAATAGCATATTTAGAGGATTGGCTAATTAATGGAAGTCAGAGAATTGGGATAAAGGAGGCATTTTCAGGCAACCTGTAACCAACTTTCCCTTTAACTTGCACCTCTCCAATGTTATGTGGATGGTAATCAACATCAACATGCCAGTTACGGCATTGATTTCCAGTTGTGGAATGCCACTGCCACACGTGGTCTCAGAGACCCATGCAGCTGATAAGAAAACTAGAGGGAATGCTGCTTGTGACAAGGATCAGTGCTGGGGCCACAATTATTTTCTGTGTATATGAATGACTTGGACGAGGAAAGAGGCAGGATATCACACAAGTTTGCAGTTGACCCAAAAATTGGAGGAAATGCAAATGGTGAGGATGGCAGAAAGAGTCTGAAGTGCAATATAGACTGGTTTTCTTAGTGGGCAAAAGCTTTTCAGAGGGAATGTGCACTTTGAAAGGAAGAGTAGAAGAGGTGATTTCTTTTTTAACTGGAGAAAGAGTGCAAAAACCTATGGAATGTGGAGATTTGGAAGTCTTTGTCCAGGAGTCACAAAAAGCTGGCATCCAGGTTAAGTGGGAAGAGGGACAGCAAATGGAATGCTGGCATTTATTTTAGAGGGAGCAGAATATAAAGATAGGGAGGTTTTACTAAAACTATACAAGCCAGTAATCAGACCACAGCTGGAATACTGTAAAAAATTATGTGCCCCTAATCTAAAGTAAGATATACTGGCATTGGAGGTAGTCTGGAGAGCATTCATTCAGTTTGATTCCAAGTGCAGAGGGACTGCCTTATGAGGAGAGGTCAAATAGATTCTTTGAAATCACAGAAGTGTTATGTCGCAGAAAGAGACCTCTCAGTCCATAATGACTGCACCAACTGTCCAAATTAGCATTTTGATCCACTGCCATTCTTCTATGTTTCCCAATATGCTTGCATATTGTTCCAATTCAAATGAGTCAATATTGTTGTCTCAACCAACATCAACAATTTGGGAATATACAAATAGGAATATAAGAAATGACACATGGAATAATAAACAGCTTCCTTCATCACTCTGTACATTAAGGATACAATTTATTACTTGATTCACCTGAAGAGATTTTTCAAGATTGGAGAGGTTGTTTCCCCTTGCAAATGAGCTTAGGACCTGAGGGCATAATCTCAGAATAAGGGGTTGCACATTATATGACAGAGAAGAGGAAGGAGTTCTTCTCTGAGAAGGTTGTAAGTCTGTGGAATTCATTTTACCAGAGAGAGTTATTGAGGCTGGGTTATTAGCATAATCATGACTGAAAAAGATTTTTAATCAGTCAGGAAATCGAGGGTAATAGGGAAAAGGCAGGAAAGTGGAGTAGAGGAGTATCAGATCAGTCTTCATCTCATAGCCAATATCTGCTCTTTTCCTTATGGTCTTAAAAAAATCTATGTTGACTCTTATTGGTTATCTTGAGATTTTCTAAGTGTGCAGCTATAATCTCTTTGCTGATAATTCTAACATCTTCCCCAGATGTCAAGCTAACCAGCCTACTATTTTCTTTCTTTCCTGCCTCTCCATCTTCTTGAATAGAGGCCTTATGTTTGCTACTGTCCAATGCTTCATTTCCTGAAACTAGGGAGATTTGGAAAATTAAAGCCAACAGATCTACTACATATTGGTTACTTCTTTTAGGACCCTAGGATGAAGTTCATCTGCGCCCAAAGACTAGTCAACCTGCATCTTTTTCAGTTTGCTTAATGCTGCTTCCCTCCTCATTGTAATTTTGCAAAGTTCTTCTCTCCGTTTTGTCTCCTGAATTACAGCTATTGCTGGAAGTTTTTGTACGCTCCTTAATCAAAACACAAACAAAGTGTTCATTCATTTCACCACCATTTCTTTATTACTTACGATGAATGCCCATTATCACTTCCTAGAACAGGCCTCTCAAACTGTGGGTTGCAACCCCTTAATAACAAAGTGTGGGGCTGGATGAACACAGCAGGCCAAGCAGCATCTCAGGAGCACAAAAGCTGACGTTTCAGGCCTAGACCCTTCATCAGAAAAGGGGGATGGGGAGAGGATTCTGAAATAAATAGGGAGAGGGGGGAGGCGGACTGAAGATAGGTAGAGGAGAAGATAGGTGCAGAGGAGAGTATGGGTGGGGAGGTAGGGAGGGGATAAGTTCAGTCCGGGAAGGATGGTCATGTCAAGGGGATGGGATGAGGTTAGTGGGTAGGAAATGGAGTTGCAGCTTGAGGTAGGAGGAGGGGATAGGTGAGAGGAAGAACAGGTTAGGCAGGCGGGGATGAGCTGGGCTGGTTTTGGGATGCAGTGGGGGGAGGGGAGATTTTGAAGCTGGTGAAATCCACATTGGTACCATTGGGCTGCAGGGTTCCCAAACAGAATGTGAGTTGCTGTTCCTGCAACCTACGGGTGGCATCATTGTGGGACTGCAGGAGGCCCAGGATTGCCATGTTGTCTAAGGAATAGGAGGGGGAGTTGAAATGGTTCGCGACTGGGAGGTGCAGTTGTTGACTGCGAACCGAGTGTAGATGTTCTGCAAAGTGGTCCCCAAGCCTCCGTTTGGTTTCCCCAATGTAGAGGAAGCCATACCGTGTACAGCGCATGCAGTATACCACATTGGCGGATGTGCAGGTGAACATCTGATTGATGTGGAAAGTCATCTTGGGGCCTGGGATGGGGTTGAGGGAGGAGGTGTGGGGGCAGGTGTAGCACTTCCTGCGGTTGCAGGGGAAAGTGCCGGGGTTGGTGGTGGGGTTGGAGGGGAGTGTGGAGCGGAGAAGGGAGTCACAGAGAGAGTGGTCTCTCCGGAAGGCAGACAAGGGTGGGGATGGAAAAATGTCTTGAGTGGTGGGGTCGGATTGTAGATGGCAGAAGTGTCAGAGGATGATGCATTGTATCCGGAGGTTGGTGGGGTGGTGTGTGAGAATGAGGGGGATCCTCTGGGGGCAGTTGTGGCGGGGGCGGAGTGTGAGGGATGTGTTGCGGGAAATGCGGGAGACGCGGTCAAAGGCATTCTTGACCACTGTGGGGGGAAAGTTGCGGTCCTTGAAGAACTTGGACATCTGGGATATGCAGGAGTGAAATGCCTCATCCTGGGAGCAGATGTGGTGGAGGCGAAGGAATCAGGAATAGGGGATGGAATTTTTGCAGGAGGATGGGTGGGAGGAGGTGTATTCTAGGTAGCTGTGGGAGTCGGTGGGCTTGAAATGGACATTGGTTTGTAGGTGCAACCCCTTGTAGAGTCAGCTGGCAAAATTTATGGGTCATCATGCCCAAGCCTGTGATGGTGACTATGGAGTATAGCAGGACCCAAGGCAGTGATTGCAGAAGTGCTAAGCTTCAGGACTGGATTCATCGACCAAGTACTCTATCAACTGAGATAATGGGAACTGCAGATGCTGGAGAATCCAAGATAACAAAGTGTGGAGCTGGATGAACACAGCAGGCCAAGCAGCATCTCAGGAGCACAAAAGCTGACGTTTCGGGCCTAGACCCTTCATCAGATTCCTTCTCTGATGAAGCGTCTAGGCCCGAAACATCAGCTTTTGTTCTCCTGAGATGCTGCTTGGCCTGCTGTGTTCATCCAGCTCCACACTTTGTTATCTTATACTCTATCAACTGAGTTGGTTAGTACCTAAAATAGACAATATCGTGCAGACCATTTCCATTGATAGGTTAACCATCCAATGATTGCCGTTATTCTGAATAATACCGATTGGCTCATAAGGATGCACTGCAATCAGTGATTATTTCTTGACATCCTTGTGTTCTGCAAAAGTCTGATAGACAGTGTTGGAGCCTGCTGTACCTAGTGATTTTAATGTAGCTGCAATGGCTGTTTCAAACCGTGCTTCTCAATCCCATTAATGCCTGCTTCTAGGTGGGTTCCTTCCCTCTGAAATATCCAGGGTCCACTACCCAATGCACTGCAAATAAACTTTTCACCCTGCTTTTGATGTTTAAGATCCAAATTCCAATGCAGCCTGGCTACAAGTGGCTCTGCACCTCTGCAAGTGTGAGTGAGAATAAGTGAGCATGTGTGACAGGATATAGTGAGTCAAAGTGGGAAAGAGTGAATTAGTGTGTGTGAGAGAGAACAAGTGTAAATGAGTATCAGTGGTAGAGAGTGAGTGAGTATGAGAGTAAATGAACATGTGTGAGTGAGTAAGCAAATATGTGTGAAGGAGTAAGAGTGTCTGAGTGTGGATGACAGAGAGAGGGAGTGACTGAATGAATGTGAGAATGCGAGGAAGTGTGAATGTGTGTGTGACAGAGAAAGAGTAAATAAATAACTGTGTATGTTTTATATGGCATTAACACCAGCTCAGTGCTGAACTTCCCTCACCCTTGTTCTCAAAACTTCAGCTTTGGTTCCACACAACTTTCAGTCCACTAATGCAGTCACAGGGGAGTAAAGTTTAGGAAGCACTGGTTCAGAAATCCAACTTTACTTATGCTTTTCTTACCTGTAGGAATTCTTGCTATTTGTTTTTACATTGCTAGCTAGCTTTCTCTCGTATGCTAATATCCACTGAATGCTTTTCTGGTCATTCTCTGCCTATGTTTATAATCTCTGCAGTCATCTGACCTCCAAATTATATGGAAAAAAATCTGGAATTAAGAGTCTACTGATGACAATTAAGCTACTGTTGATTGTTACAAAAACGCATCTGGTTCACTGATATCCTTAACTAGTCTGGCTTTTATGTGACTCCAGACTCAGTAATGTGTTTACTCTTAATGACTTCTGAAATGGCCCAGCAAGCCATTCTTTTGTATAAAACCACTAAAAATTCCCAAAGGAATGAAATTAGCATTGACCTCAGCAAACACTGCCTATTTTTATACTCTGTTCCCTTTGAAATAAAGACCACTATTGCGTCTGCCTTTTCTATTTCCTGCTGAATGCTGTATGCTAATTTTGTGTGATTGATACATGAGGATACCCTAAATATCTTTGTGCTGCAGCTTTCAATGTGTCTCGCTATTTAAACAGTATTCAGAACCCCTACTCTTCCGATCTACCTGTCAGCCTGGGTGAAGATACAATATAGGACAACGAGCATACCAAACAGCAAAAGCAGCAATTGATAGACAGAGTTAAGTAATTCCACAACCAGTTGATCAGGTCTAAGCTGAGCAGTCCTGATACACCCAGTTATGAATGGTGGTAGGCAATTAAACAAATATTTCCATCCTCAATGATGGTTCAGTCCATCATATCAATGCAAAAGACAAGGTAATGTCTTTGTATCTATTTTAAGCCAAATGGAACTTGTGCTGCAGTCAGTTCAGTTGTTAACCAGGAGTTCAGAGCTCAATGTAGAAAACTGACATTTTGCTGAAAACAGCATTGGAACACAATATAAAATAGGAGATGCAATTGTAAAGGGAGTACAGGAGCAAAGGGACCTATATGTATTTATGCACAAATCATTGAAACTGGCGGAACAAATGAAGAGAATGTAAATAAAGCATGAAGTGTTCTCAGCTTTACTCATAGGGGCATAGAATACAAGAGTATGGACATGATGTTGAACTTGTAAAGACACTTGTTAGGCCTCACTCAGTGTTGTGTACAGTTCCGGGTGCTGCACTGTGCAAAAGATGGGACTGCATTGGAGACAGCACAGTAGCAGGGTTTACAAGAAGGGTGCCAGGAATGAGAAACTTCAGTTATGGGAATAGAGTCAGAGATAAACAGCATGGAAACAGGCTGTTTGGTCCGACTTGCCCATGCCGACCAGATATCCTAATTAATCTAGTCCCATTTGCCAGTATTTAGCCCATATCCCTCTAAACTCTTCCTATTCATAAATCCATTCAGATGACTTTTAAATGTTGTAATTGTACCAGCCTCCATCACCTCCTCTGGCAGCTTCATGCACCACGTTCTGTGTGAAAAAATTCAGCAAGATGGCGACAGAGTAAGTCGCTCCATTCAGTGCTCCACTTTGCTCACCAGTTCTCATTCTCTTTCTTCCTTCATCCTTTTTGGCTCCCTTCTCTCTCCCTCTGTAGTAGTTCTATTCCCCCTCCCCACACCTTTTAACTAAGGAGTCGGGAAGGAGCTGGTTCACGACCAAGAATCATGTGGCAAGAGCTGGACATGTGAGTTGTGACCTGCAGCGACAGTGGATCGAGCGTAGGCTGGAGTGACAACAACGGATCAAGAATGGGCCGGCAGGAGCGGGCCGGTGAGGCAGTGGCAACAAGATCAGGCCAGTGAGGTAACGGTGGTGACAGCAATCTAATGAGGCAGCCGAGAGTGGGACACTGGCAGCAGCATGGCATGGGCTAGAAAGCCCAAAGGAGGACCGCAGCAGTGGAAAGGAAAGTTCGACTCTATTAGGTTACCTTTTATTTTCTTATTTGTTCTAAGTTAATGGGAATGGTACTGTGTATATATAGTGAAGGTGCACACTTTTCACTGTATTTTTACATTGAATACCGATGACAATAAATGATTCAATTCGATTCCTTTTAAATCTTTTCCCTCTCACATTAAATCTATGTGCTCTGAGGTTTTACACTCCCCTACCCTGAGGGAAAGACCATGGCTATTCACACTATCCATGCCCTTCATGATTTTATAAACCTGAATAAGGTCACCCCCTCAGGCATCGACCTTCCAGAGAAAATAGCCTCAGCCTTTTCAGCCTCTCCCTGTAGCTCACACCCCCCCATCCTGGCAACATCCTTGTAAATCTTTTCTGAACCCTTTCAGGTTTCACAATATCTTTCCTATCGCAGGGAGACCAGAATTGAGCACCATATTCCAAAAACATCCTAACCAATGTGCTCTACAACTACAACGTGACCTCCCAACTCCTATATTCAATGCACTGACCAATAAAGGCAAACATACCAAACACCTTCTTCTCTATCCTGACTAGCTGTGAATCTGCTTTCAAGGAACTATGAACCTCACCCCAAGGTCTCTTTGTTAGATTGAAGAATTTGGGACTGTTCTCCTTGGAAAGAAGGAAAATAAGAGGAGATCTGGTAGAGATTTTTAAAATGAGCTGGATGGTGAGAATAGACAGGGAGATGCTGTTCCTGTTAATATAGGCACGAATGATATAGGTAATAAACGGGATGAGGTACTACAAGCAGAATTTAGGAGGTTAGGAGCCGTGATTAAAAAGTAGGGCCTCAGAGGTGGTAATCTCAGTATTGCTACCAGTGCCGCTTGCTAGTCAGAGTAGAAATGAAGGAATAGGCATGTCTGTCCTGCAATCTAATCAACCTCTCTTTAAAAGCCTTCCACGTATCAAATGTGGATTTGCCCTCAAAAAGCTGCTCCCAATCCACGTTCCCCAGCGCCTGCCGAATTTTGCTACAGTTGGCCTTCCCTCAATTTAGCAATGAAATGAATGGCTTGAGAGATGGTGCAGGAGGGAGGGGTTCAGATTTTTGGGACGTTGGGACTGGTTCTGGAGGAGGTGGGACTATTTCAAATCGGATGGTCTACATCTGAGCAGGACTGGATACAATGTCCTAGGGGGTGCTTTTGCTAACGCTGTTAGGGAGGGTTTAAACTAATGTGGCAGGGGGATGGGAACGAAATGAGGAGGTTAGTGGACAGTAAGGAGATAGTAACTAAAGCCTGTGAGGAATTAGATAGTGAAGTCAGTGTGACTAAGGGGAAGAGTAGGCAGAGAGCAGATGATAAACGCAAAGGGACAGGTGATCTGAGGTGCATTTGTTTTAATGCGAGAAGTGTAGTAGGTAAGGCAGCAGTTGAACTTAGGGCTTTGATTAGTACCTGGGAGTATGATGTTATTGTTATTACTGAGACTTGGTTGAGGGAAGGGCAAGATTGGAAATTAAAAATCCCAGGATATAGATATTCCAGGCGGGATAGAGAGGGAGGTAAAACGGGTGGAGGAGTTGCATTACTGTTCAAAGAGGATATCACAGCTGTACTGAAGGAGAGCGCTGTGCAAGACTCAAGCAGTGCAACAAAATGGGCAGAGCTCAAAAATAGGAAGGATGTGGTGATACTGTTGGGGCTGTACTACAGGCCTCCCAAAAGTGAGCGTGAGATACAAATATGTTGACAGATTATGGGAAGATGTAGGAGCAACAGGGTGGAAGTGATGAGAGATTTTAATTTTCCCATCATTGACTGGGATTCACTTAGTGTTAAGGATTTAGATGGAGCAGAATTTGTGAGGAGAATCCAGGAGGGTTTTATAGAGCAGTATGTAAATAGCCCAACTCAGTAAGGGGCCATACTGGACCTGGTGTTGAGGAATGAGCCCGGCCAGGTGGTTGAAGTTTCAGTAGGGGATTACTTTGGGAATGATGATCACAATTCCATACGTTTTACAATACTCATGGATAAAGATGAGAGTGGTCCTAAAGGAAGAGTGCTAAATTGGGGGAAGGCCAACTATAGCAAGATTCAGCAGGAGCTGGGGATTGTGCATTGGGAGCAGCTGTTTGAGGGTAAATCTATATTTGATATGTGGGAGGGTTTTAAAGAGAGGTTGATTGGAGTGCAGGACAGATATGTCCCTGTGAAAATGAGGGATAGAAAGGGCAAGATTAGGGAACCATGGATGACAGGTGAAATTGTGAGACTAGCAAAGAGGAAAAAGGAAGCATACATAAGGTCTAGGCGACTGAAAACAGTTGAAGCTTTGGAAGAATATCGGGAAAATACGACCAATCTGAAACGAGGAATTAAGAGGGCTAAAGGGGATCATGAAATATCTTTAGCAAACAGGGTTAAGGAAAATCCCAAAGCCTTTTATTCATACATAAGGAGCAAGAGGGTAACTGGAGAAAGAGTTGGAGGGAAGTTATGCGAGAAGCCAGCGAAAATGAATTCTTCATGAATACTTTGCATCAGTATTCACTGAGAAGAGGACCATGATGGATGTTGAGGTTAGGGATAGATGTTTGATTACTCTAGGTCAAGTCAGCATAAGGAGGGGTGGGAAGTGCTGGGTATTCTAAAAAGCATTAGAGTGGACAAGTCCCCAGGTCTGGATGGGATCTACCCCAGGTTACTGAGGGAAGCGAGAGAGGAAATAGCTGGGGCCTTAACAGATATCTTTGCAGCATCCTTGAGCACGGGTGAGGCCCAAGAGGACTGGAGAATTGCCACTGTTGTCCCCTTATTTCAGAAGGGTAGCAAGGATGATTCAGGTAATCATAGATCGATGAGCCTGACGTCAGTGGTGGGGAAGCTGCTGGAGAAGATACTGAGGGATAGGATCTATTTACATTCAGAAGAAAATGGGCTCATTAGTGATAGGCAACATGGCTTTGTGCAGGGGAGGTCATGTCATACCAACTTGATAGAATTCTTTGAGGAAGTGACAAAGTTGATAGACGAGGGAAGGGCTGTAGATGTCATATACATGGACTTCAGTAAGGCATTTGATAAGGTTCCCCACGGTAGGCTAGTGGAGAAAGTGAAGTCGCATGGGGTCCAGGGTGTACTAGCTAGATGGATAGAGAACTGGCTGGGCAACAGGAAACAGAAATTGTAGTGGAAGGGAGTTTCTGAAAATGGAGATCTGTGACCAGTGGTGTTCCACAGGGATCCGTGTTGGGGCCACTGTTGTTTGTGATATACATAAGTGATCTGGAGTAAGGTATAGATGGTCTGATTAGCAGATTTGCAGATGACACTAAGGATTGGTGGAGTAGCAGATAGTGAAAGGGACTGTTGGAGAATGCAGCAGAATATAGATAAATTGGAGAGTTGAGCGGAGAAATGGCAGATGGATTTCAATCCAGGCAAATGCGAGGTGATGCATTTTGGAAGATCCAATTCAAGATTGAACTATGTGGTAAATGGAAAGCCCTGGGGAAAATTGATGCACAGAGAGATCTGGGTGTTCAGGTCGATTGTACTCTCAAGTTGGCAACGCAGGTTGATAGAGTGGCCAAGAAGGCATACGGCATGCTTTCATTCATCGGACAGTGTATTGAGTGCAAGAGTTAGCAGGTCATGTTACAGTTGTTTCAGACTTTAGTTCGACCACATTTTGAATACTGCGTACAGTTCTGGTTGCCACATTACCAAAAGGATGTGGATGCTTTGGGGAGGGTGCAGAGGAGGTTCACCAGGATGCTGCCTGGTACGGAGGGTGCTAGCTATGAAGAGAGGTTGAGTAGATTAGGTTCATTTACATTAGAAAGACAGAGGTTGAGGGGAGACTTGAGTGAGGTCTACAAAATCATGAGAGGTATAGGTAGGGTGGGTAGCAAGAAGCTTTGTCCCCAGGCTGGGGGACTCATTTACTAGGGGTCATGATTTCAAGATGAGAGGGGAAAAGTTTAAGGGAAATATGCGTGGAAAGTTCTTTACGCAGAGGATGGTGGGTGCCTGGAACGCGTTGCCAGTGGAGGTGGTAGAGGCGAGCATGATAGCGTCGTTTAAGATGTCAAAGCCACAGAGGCAAAGAGTCACAGTTATACAGCACAAAAACAGACCCTTAAACCCAACTCATCCCTGCCAACCAGACATCCCAATCTGATCTAGTCCAGCATTTGGTCCACATTCCTCTTAGCACTTCCTATTCATGTACCCATCCAGATGTTGTTATTGTAGCTGCCTCTACCACTTCCTGTGCCAGCTTGTTCCATACATGCACCACACTCCACAAAGTTGTCCCCCAAATTCCAACACTCCAGGGAAAAAAGCCCTGTAACTCAAAAACTCCAGTCCCAGCAATATCCTCGTAAGTCTTTCCTCTGTCCTCCCCAGTTTAACAACATCCTTTCCAGAGCAGGGAGACCAGAATTATATGCAGTATTCCAAAAGCCTTTATTCAATATTTCATCCAATGA
Source organism: Stegostoma tigrinum (assembly GCF_030684315.1). Taxonomy (NCBI): domain Eukaryota; kingdom Metazoa; phylum Chordata; class Chondrichthyes; order Orectolobiformes; family Stegostomatidae; genus Stegostoma; species Stegostoma tigrinum. The sequence continues at coordinate 113,719,458 of NC_081355.1, forward strand.
AGAAAAGCCTCAATATGCTTCCTTCGTCGCCTTGTATACTGTGCCATCACCTTCAGGGACCTGTTGACACATTCCCAGGCCTCTCATTTCTTCCACTCCATCTCAATCCTTTCATTTATTTTGTGTTCCTTTCCTTTGATAGCCACCCTTTGACCCCCAATAATTGCGTTTCTCCAGATTTACTTCTGTTCGCTCTTTTCTATCAACCCAACCAAACAATTCATATCATTTTGCCATCTTTGTCACTACCAGCCCATTATTGTGCTGTCTGCATATTTCCCAATTATGTCTCCCAAAGTTACGTCTAAATCGTTAACATATTCTGCAAAAAATAGGGGGCTCAAAACTGAGCCCTCTGAATACCACACAAAACTGCTTCCTATGCACAAAATAACCGTTTGTTTCCTGTCAGTGAGCCAATTGTAGATCCAACTAATCACATTTCCCTGTCTCCCACAGGCTTTAGTTTTCCTTCACAATGTGGGACCTTGTCATGTGCCATTCGGAAATCCATGCAGACAACATTCACTGTGCTACACTCATTAATGCTCCAAAAAATATTTCTTCAGAAAATTCAATTCAGTTAATCAGACACGACCTTCCTTGAACAGAGTTTTGGAACTCCCTCGATAACAGCACTGTACAAATGGGTTTCAGTGGTTCAGGAAAGCAGCTATCTCCTCCTCAAGGGAACTGAGGAGCTGGAAAGACAAAATAATACTGCCATTCCACAGAAAAATAAAAAAAAACTTAGTAGGGCTACCTGTTCACGAGGACTTTGTAAACAAGCATAATGCAATGTACAAATTATCAGGTATTTACTTGTCAGATAAGCGTGGAAGCTTTCTGTCACCTAACCAATCACAAATAAGTGTGCCCCAGAGGATCCCAAGTGACACCTTGTTCATAGCTCTTGTGTTCATTGAAGATTGACATTTTTGTCCCTTTGTGTTCGAACACCGCCATCAAACAGAAACTCCTTGGAAGCAAGGATAGTAGGAACTGTAGATGCTGGGGAATCTGATAACAAGATGTGGAGCTGTATGAACACAGCAGGCCAAGCAGCATCAGAGGAGCAGGAAGGCTGACGTTTCGGGCCTTGACCCTTCTTCAGAAATGGGGGAGGGGAAGGGGGATTCTGAAATAAAGAAGGAGAGAGGGGGAGGCGCATAGAAGATGGATAAAAGAGAAGGTAGGTGGAGAGCACGTGTGTTAGTATTAATGGTCCCTACAGGTACATGCCAGCATTAGTCAGATTGTCTTGAGAAAAGACGTTTTAAAAATCTAAAATGGAAATCTTCTGACACATGAAGATTAAAGTAGCTTCTGCAACAGAGAGGGCTCTGTCTAACAATGATAACCGTGTACCGATGACTGGTTTTCTTTGGGCGTGAGTGGATAATGTTCTCCCCATGAGACATGTCCAAATGTCACAAAAAGTACAGCACTGATCCACGGAATATTGCAGTTCATCCTGCTGTTTGAGACTGATGTGACAGTGTTAATAAAGATACTTCTGTCATGCTGCTGTATCATAAAATTGAAACGAACCGCCACCAATGAAATGTAGTATGTTAGAGTGCGTTGATCTATCACCTTCATTTGGAGCTAAGGTTGGAGCGTACACAGAGAGCCACATCAGTATGGAACACTGCGTCCAATCCGAATGCTGGATTGGATTTTCCCAGGGGCTACTGGACTCCGATTAGATGGGGGTCCTGAGGCCAAATTCCACAGCCGCGTGAGCGAGCCTTCAATCTCCCAGGCCAGGGTCAGAAGAGCGGCAGGTGCTTAACAATAAAACTACAGGAAAATCAGACTCCCAAAGCGGAGGGGCTCGAGGTGCCCTTCAGACCCTGGGATTCCCCAACAGCAGAGGAACTCTGGGGTGGCAAGGGCTCATTTCCTGAGGTGGTTGCTGTAAGTGGCAGGCTAATGAAGCCCAGTGTGTTTGCAGGATTGAGCGGTAGGGCACCTGTTGGCCTCAGTGGAGCCCGCTGCGCTGTCACTGCAAGGCTGAGCGGAGCTGTCCCAGGACACCGAGCGGATTCACTGGCACTTCTGCCTGGCCCCGTTGCCGGTGCGCCCCGGTACTGTGCAGCGTGCACCCCGGTACTGTGCAGTGTGCGCCCTGGTACCGTGCAGTGTGCGACCCGGTACTGTGCAGTGTGCACCCCGGTACTGTGCAGTGTGCGACCCGGTACCGTGTTGTGTGCGACCCGGTACCGTGCAGTGTGCGACCCGGTACTGTGCAGTGTGCACCCCGGCACCGTGCAGTGTGCGACCCGGTACTGTGCAGTGTGCGCCCCGGCACCATGCAGTGTGCGACCCGGTACTGTGCAGTGTGCACCCTGGCACCGTGCAGTGTGCGACCCGGTACTGTGCAGTGTGCGCCCCGGCACCGTGCAGTGTGCGCCCCGGTACCGTGTTGTGTGCGACCCGGTACTGTGCAGTGTGCGCCCCGGCACCGTGCAGTGTGCACCCCGGTACCGTACTGTGTGCCCTGGTACCGTGCAGTGTGTTACCCAGTACCGTACTGTGTGCCCTGGTACCGTACTGTGTGCCCCGGTACCGTACTGTGTGCCCGGGTACCGTACTGTGTGCTCCGGTACCGTACTGTGTGTGCCTCGGTACCTTGCTCTGTGCGCCCTGGTACCAAGCAGTGTGCGCCCCGGTATCGTGCTCTGTGCGCCCCGGTACTGTCCAGTGTGTGCTCTGGTACCGTACTGTGTGTGCCCCGGTACCGTGCAGTGTGTGCCCCGGTACCGTACTGTGTGTGCCCTGGTACCGTACTGTGTGTGCCCCAGTACTGTACTGTGTGCCCGGTACCGTGCTGTGTGTGCCCCAGTACGGTACTGTGTGTGCCCCGGTACCGTGCTGTGTGCCCTGGTACCGTACTGTGTGTTCCCCGGTACTGTACTGTGTGCCCGGTACCGTGCTGTGTGTGCCCCGGTACCGTGAAGTGTGTGCCCCGGTACCGTGCTGTCTGTGCCTCGGTACCGTGCAGTGTGCACCCCGGTACCGTACTGTGTGCCCCGGTACCGTGCAGTGTGCGCCCCGGTAACGTGCAGTGTGCGACCCGGTAACGTGCAGTGTGCGACCCGGTACCGTGCTGTGTGCGCCCCAGTACCGTACTGTGTGCCCCGGTACCGTGCTGTGTGTGCCCCGGTACCGTACTGTGTGCCCCGGTACCGTGCTGTGTGCGCCCCGGTACCGTACTGTGTGCCCCGGTACCGTGCAGTGTGCGCCCCGGTACCGTACTGTGTGCCCCGGTACCGTGCTGTGTGTGCCCCAGTACCGTGCAGTGTGCGACCCGGTACCGTACTGTGTGCCCCGGTACCGTGCTGTGTGCGCCCCGGTATCGTGCAGTGAGCGCCCCGGTACCGTACTGTGTGCCCCGGTACCGTGCAGTGTGCGCCCCGGTACCGTACTGTGTGCCCCGGTACCGTGCTGTGTGTGCCCCAGTACCGTGCAGTGAGCGCCCTGGTACCGTACTGTGTGCCCCGGTACCGTGCTCTGTGCGCCCCGGTATCGTGCTGTGTGCCCCGCGGGTGCAGACCCGGGAATTATCACCCATACACGTGAACTGCTGCAGCCCCTCACGCACTGTGCGGAACAACCGGAGCTGTACCCAGAGACTGAGCCCCAGTAAAACCAAGCAGCAACTGCAGGACTAAGCCCGACGTGACCACCTTTCTCCATCTGCACGCTATAACATCTCCTGAAATTCTAACTTTCTGTGGGGGGAGTGGTGGATTTGCGTTCTATGTTCACCGTCCCTTAAAAGAAATCAACTTTTATTTCCACGATTTTCCACGCGTTCCCCGAATCTATTAATACGCTCTGGTATTAAAGTGATGCTGGAGGACTGATAATCACATCAATAAATATGAGAGTTTGCTTTTACTTTCAACCAAACTCCTCAACACACCTTGTGAGATTCAGTGATTAAAACAAAATACAAATCCCTTGAAATTCCGGAAAACCTCTTTCCACTGACGGCTGGGGCACAGGTATTATTTGCATGTAGTTGAGGGTGGATGGTTCATAGTAATGATGCTGCAGAAAACTGGTCATTTTGCGAGGCAGAGGAGAAATTGAGCGGCACACAACCTGACGCAGAGACTGTGGGCGGACGGTGGTATAAATACACGCGATGCCAAACGGGTTCCAAAGCCCAACTCCAGGATCGCAACCTTGCTCAGGCTCACGGAGCAACTTCTTCTGCTGTTCGTCAGCGACCAATAACCCACACAGCGTTGCTGAATCCGCTCATGTCGCGGTGATTCATAACCAGAGAAAGAGAGAGTCGAACACCTTCAATGTGAGTATGCATTTTTGCCATGGACGAGATTTGCTGTGCGGGAGAATTGTTGTATTTCACTGGCCGAGATGCCTAGTAAAGCCTCATTTTCTGTCATTCCGGCAAGTATAGCAAGTAGTTTTATTGTGAGGCAACCTGTTCGGACACGGGACAGCAGGGTACTGAGGATATTTGAACCCTGACCTTATGGCTCAAAGGCAGGGACGTCATCACTATGCCACAAGAGCCCGTCATTTGTAGGCTCATTGCAAACTGGCCGCCTGCACTTTAATTCTAGTCCATTTTCCTCCAAAGACCATGAAGCCAATTGATGGGTTACACCTCCAGGGAAGAAAAGGCGATGGTCCTTTGTTCTATTGTAGGGAAGAGTGAGGGGTGACCTGTAAAAGACCTAGATTACAGCAGAGATTGTTAGGACAGGGATAAAACGGATGCCTCCAATCGCTGGGACCAATTCTCGGGCAAAGGCACTGGTGAGATCACCTCCAGAAGTTTTAGTCCCTTATTTAAGGAAAGACATCAACTCATTTGGAGACAGCTCAGAGAAGCTTCACTAAGATGACCCAGGTACATGGTACTTGTCTTATGAGCAAAGGCTAAACACATTGGGACTTTAGTCGGGGATTTAGAAGAATGAGAGGTGATTTCGTTGTAACACATAGGATTCTTAAACGGGCTTGGCAGGGTAAATGCCGATAGTAAGGTTTCCCTCAAGGGAGAGTGTAGGACCAGGGAGAATGAGGGGCATCAAGAGTGCTGAGGGGGGATTTCTTCTCTTAGAGAGTTGTGAGTCTTCGGAACCCTTTGCCACAGAGAGCCGTGGGGGCGGATCCTTGTGTATATCTAAGGTTGAGATAGATAGAATCTTATCAATAGGGAATTAAGATTGAAAGCCAGGAACATGGAGGTGAGAAATGTCTGATCAGCCTCAATCCTAATGAATTCTGGAGCAGGTTCGGGGGCCCAACCACCTACTCCTGTTCCTATTTATTGTAGTCTTAAATGTATAAAGCAGGCACTTATAAACCCAACGGTAAATTAGGGAGAAACGTCCTCGCCTAGACAGTGTGGAGTTGTTCAGACAAAGCATATAACTGAATTAAAACCCATTTTTAAAATAAAATCTCTAAACACATCAAGACTCCAACAGGAGCCGTCAAGTCAACCCGTTATTTCTGCATCGTTAAAAACACGGTTTTTAAAGTACACTTTGCATTCTCACAGTGTCATGATTTCTGCACGTGTCTTTTTTTTTGCTTGCATATCCTTTCGTAACTGCTGTATCACAGTTTCACCCAAATGCATTTGAAATGTGTCTGTGAAAGTTCCTTGTTGATTTGGATGTGGATCGTACGACCTGACTGCTGTGAGACAGGCTCGATCCAGTCCTGCACCTTACAACCTTTGACAGAATTCATACGACGCCAGGTTATAGTCTAACAGGTTTATTTGAAATCGCAAGGTTTCCGAGCGCTGCTTCTTCGTCAGGTCAAGTGCACCGGGAAATCCAGCTTGGAACCGACAGTGAGGGGTTATGGTCAAATATTTAGTAAAAATAGAAGCCATTCTCCAACATCCTTTGTACAGTGTATAGACAACACTCCTGAGCAAAGCTTTATAAAGAAACACGACAGCTGGAAACTTTCATAGCTCACAGAGAAGTGGAAAGTGGATAGTGTGCTGCAATTGAAATATTAACCTCACTTTTTCTTTCTGTACAGAAATGCTTGACTTGAAGTAGCTCTATTATATTTTCCTTTGATTTCAGTTTTCCAACACTGGATCTTCATTTTCGTCAATTAAAAGCATCAAACCAATTTTAAAATAATAGCTCTAAATGCATCAAAACATATCTCACGAGACTCCAAACGGGGATTTTTAAAAAAAAATTCTTAGGGGACTTTTTAGCGTAGATGTGGAAAGTCTGGGACCAGTAGGCACGATCTCAGAATAAAGTGTCACCCGTCTAGAACAGGAGATGGGGTTAGGATTAGACGATTTTGTTTTGACCTCAAGAGTGTAGGGTCTCTGAAATTCTTTACGGCCGAGTGCTGTTGAGATGGGACCATAAAGTATGCTCAAGGCCGAGATAGACTTTTAATCAGTAATGATTATGAGGATAAGGCAGGAGAGTGGAGTTGAGATGAGAATTTTCAGAATGGCCAAGCAGACTCGATGGGCTGAATTACTTGCGTCTGTTCGTAGAGATAGGCATTTTGTAAATGAATTATAATTCATTTCATATTCTTGCATTGACCGGATCACTCCGACGTGTTAGCATTGACCTCCAAGGCATGGCGACAAATAATGTCTACATTTGGTTTCTTACCCGTTGTCTGGGACCTTACAGATGTTCAGAAATTCCAGCGTTGTGACCTGTGTAAAGCAGAGCCTGCCCTTTAACGTAGTTGTTCAAATGCCGGTCACACAATCAACCGTCAACATACAATAATTTGTTCTCATACTTTCCAATCTTTATACCGCCTGCTCAGAGCTGCTGCCCCCTTTTGGTGAGCTTTGTAAGAAATGGAGAATAGGCAGGATAGGTTAATTTACTCCGGCTCTTCCTGAAGATGCAGCGAGGTGGTGAATCCAACTGAAAACACACCGGGTCTCTCATACACTTACACCGAGTGGTCGGGAACACATTTACAAGTGAACATACCTTTATGTGCTAAACAAAAAACAAGTGACCCTAAGCTTTTCACCAGCAATATTCCATCGAATGTCGAGACACTCATTACTGCTGGTGAAATCCCTGAGGCTGTTGCATAATTTTAGATTTTAAATCCATTTTGTGGTCGAATATTTCCCAAAGCCAATTTCCACAATCTAATACAAGAACAACTCTTTGTAATATGTTACCTTACGATAGGCACCTTTCTTTCATTCGGCGTTTGGAGAGATGTACAAAGAACACTGCTAAAATCTGGAACTAGTGGGCACCCACCGGGATCTGATAGCTCAGCCGCACAGATCATGAACAAACACTGAAGATAATTCATGAGGCCAATGGAATGCTGGCAATATGTCCAGAGAGCTGGAATATAAAAGAATGGGCATTATCGAAAGCTGCACAGGTCCTGGTTAGAGCAAAAATGAAGTTCCAAAAGTTCCATGTTTAACTGGAAACATTAAATCTCTTCGTCCCCACTGATTGTGCCGGACCTGCTGAGTTCCTCCTGCGATTATTGTTCCCATAGTTGTTCCTGTTTAGACCACGCCTGTGAATAGTGTTGGACATCACAGCCCGAAGGGAAGGCAGGGTAAATGTTGCAGAATTATCCGTCAGTTTCAAACATTATATTAGGAAGAGTGATTGTTTTGTGCCATGGAATTTAAAGGTTAGGCGATGATTTGATTAACTTTCTCAAAATATTCAGGAGAATAGACAGTAGAGATAGATATTCGCTGATTTGGGGAGTTTAGGTCGAGGAGGCTTCGTCAGAAAATAGAGCCGGACTTTCCAATGAGGAAAGACTCTGTCCCGCAAATGACCTCAGGATTGTTGGTGAATGTTAAATCGGAGACTGACATGCTTTCAGTTGTCAGTAAAGAAAGTGAAGGCGGTTATATGGGGATAGGTTCAGATCAGAACTCCCATTGAATGGCGAAACAGGCTGTGTGTGTGTGTATGTGTGTGTGAGACGGGGGTGGGGGGGGGGGAGATGGTGGTGGTTTGCTCCTGTTCTTATGCCCCTAAAACAGGTGGAATGAGCATTGCCCCACACAACGCAGGATGGGTCTGTGCTCCTGTACTGATCACTATCAATGTAGAAAATAATCTGATATTTTCCGAATAGCATAACGATTTAACCCTACATCGTACCGCGCGTAGTTAAATGAGACATCATTACAGCTTTCACAAAAAAATCAGTGACTGTCCCGTTTTATTTCCATGCCGATTTCAAATGTTTTGACTCTAGCAGTCGCCTGTTTGTTTTTGCATTGTTAGACCAGCCTGTGTATAGGCATGCAGTGTCTTGGCGGCAGCTTGTTCCTGATGCTGATCTGGATCCTGACGGTGGTTATGGCCCAGAAAAGGAACACAGACCCAATGAGCCTGGGGGAGATTGACCCTCAGTGCTGGGAGAGCTCCTCTCTCGCTCTCGTCGAGATGAAGAAGCTGCGGGTCGCCGAGACGGTCAGCGGCCTTTGGGACTTCATGATCTATCTGAAACTCTCGGAAAAACCCAAACACTCCGCCCTGTTCATTGACCTGGCTCAGCTTTTCTGGGACATCTATGTGGACTGTGTGCTCTCAAGGTCTCATGGGCTAGGCAGGAGGCAGATCGTTACGGGATATACCCTGATGTACCCACAATACACGACAGGTATCTCATTTTCCATTTGTCGCCACGGAACACCTTCAAACAATCTGTTAGGAGCTTTTAAGGCTTAGTTTTGTTTGCTCCGCGCAAATCACTTTTTGATTTAACACAAACTCGCTGCGTGCATTTTAACTGAACACTTTTCACTCTATTTCTCCAGATATATGTGACAATTTAAAAAAAGCTAAACATTGACGGCTAGGTATAGTATATTAGCAGTTGAACACTACATATTATTCTAAACGCACGCAAATGAAACTTTTAGACGGAGGTAATGGCCAAGTGGTATTATCACTGGACTTTAATCTGGCGACCTGGATAACATTCTGGGAAAATGGGTTCGAATCCTGCTATGGCGGATAATGGAATTTGAATCCAGTACACGTATCTGGAATTAAGAATCTAATTATGACCATGAATTGATTGTTGGGAAAACCCCATCTGGTTTGCTTTAGGGAAGGAAACTGCCATCGTTACCTGGCCTAGCCTACACATGACTCCAGACCCACAAAAAACCTCACCCTCAACAACTTCTCTTTCGATTCCTCCCACTTCCTACAGACAAAGGGGGTGGCCATGGGCATCCGCATGGGCCCCAGCTATGCCTGCCTCTTTGCAGGTTACATGGAACAGTCCCTCTTCCGCACCTACACAGGCCTCAAACACCACCTCTTCCTCTGTTACATTGATGACTGTATCGGCGCCGCCTCTTGCTCCCCAGAGGAGCTCGAACAGTTCATCCACTTCACCAACACCTTCCACCCCAACCTTCAGTTCACCTGGCCATCTCCAGCACATCCCTCACCTTTCTGGACCTCTCAGTCTCCATCTCAGGCAACCAGCTTGTAACTGATGTCCATTTCAAGCCCACCGACTCCCACAGCTACCTAGAATACACCTCCACCCTCCCACCCTCCTGCAAAATTTCCATCCCCTATTCCCAAATCCTCTGCCTCCGCCGCATCTGCTCCCAGGATGAGGCATTCCACTTCTGCACATCCCAGATGTCCAAGTTCTTCAAGGACCGCAACTTTCCCCCCACAGTGGTCAAGAACGCCCTTGACCGCGTCTCCCGCAACATATCCCTCACACCGCACCCCCGCCACAACTGCCCAAAGAGGATCCCCCTCGTTCTCACACACCACCCCCCACCAACCTCCAGATACAATGAATCATCCTCCGACACTTCCGCCATCTACAATCCAACCCCACCACCCAAGACATTTTTCCATCCCCACCCTTGTCTGCTTCCCAGAGAGGCCACTCTCTCCGTGACTCCCTTGTTCGCTCCACACTGCGCTCCAAACCCACCACACCAGGCACCTTCCGCTGCAACCGCAGGAAATGCTACACTTGCCCCCACACCTCTTCCCTCACTCCTATCCCAGGCCCCAAGATGACTTTCCATATTAAGCGGAGGTTCACCTGCACATCTGCCAATGTGGTATACTGTATCCATTGTACCCGGTGTGGCTTCCTCTACATTGGGGAAACCAAGCGGAGGCTTGGGAACCGCTTTGCAGAACACCTCCACTCGGTTCACAATAAACAACTGCACCTCCCAGTCGCAAACCATTTCCACTCCCCCTCCCATTCCTTAGATGACATGTCCATCATGGGCCTCCTGCAGTGCCACAATGATGCCACCCGAAGGTTGCAGGAACAGCAACTCATATTCCGCTTGGGAACTCTGCAGCCCAATGGTATCAATGTGGACTTCACCAGCTTCAAAATCTCCCCTTCTCCCACCGCATCCCAAAACCAGCCCAGTTCGTCCCCTCCCCCCACTGCACCAAACAACCAGCCCAGCTCTTCCCCTCCACCCACTGCATCCCAAAACCAGTCCGGCCTGTCTCTGCCTCCCTAACCTGTTCTTACTCTCACCCATCCCTTCCTCCCACCCCAAGCTGCACCTCCATCTCCTACCTACTAACCTCATCCCACCTCCTTGACCTGTCCGTCTTCCCTGGACTGACCTATCCCCTCCCAATCTCCCCACCTATACTCTCCTCTCCACCTATCATCTTTTCTCTCCATCTTCGGTCCGCCTCCCCCTCTCTCCCTATTTATTCCAGAACCCTCACCCCATCCCCCTCTCTGATGAAGTGTCTAGGCTCGAAACGTCAGCTTTTGCGCTCCTGAGATGCTGCTGGGCCTGCTGTGTTCATCCAGCTTCACATTTCATTATCTTGGATTCTCCAGCCTCTGCAGTTCCCATTATCACCCACAAAAATGTGGTTGACTCTGAACTGCCCTCAGGGCAATTAGGGGTGGGCAATAAATCCTAGACAGCGACATCCTCATCCCATTAACAAATAAAGGAGAAAACAAGCTCTAATCTTTTCTGAATTCAAAGGGATATTATGGAAATTCAATGAAGCTGGAATGCTTGCTATTGGCAAATTGCGATTTAGAATTTGCATATGGTGATACTCTGGGCATCTCTCTATTTATTCACTCCTTACTGAAATATATAACAGAGGTCTGAGATTTACGTCCATTCTGATGTTTTGTTTATTGCAGGGTTGGCACGCCCAAGTGACAAGCAATTAAAGTTCTAAAGTCTGCAAATTCCCACAAGAACTTGAGTCTCCGGAATATCAACTCTCCCGCTCAAGTGAAGCAAGATTGTTTGTTCTACGCGTTGTATCAATGAACATGTAGATAATTACTTCTCTTTAATATTAAACAGTAGCCCTACACGTGGGATGATGCAAAGCTGTAATTAAAATAGTCTCTTTCAAATCAGGCATTGTAATCTAATACTTAAAGCAAAACAAAACTCATCGGGAGAGAATATTTTCTACCCGGTAGATCTGCTGGAAGTGCCCTAAGTGGATAAGGGGAGGACAAGTCAGAAATCACACGATACTGGGTTCTATTCCAACAGGTTTATTTGAAAACACAAGCTTTTGGAGCAATAAACTTCTTGCACTATAACCTGGTGTCCTGTGGTTTCAGACCTTGTCCATCTCAGTTCAACACCAGCACCTTCACAAATAAGGGAGGATTAAATCCATCACGTCAGCCCCATTCACAAAATTTCCAATACAACCGCACAGTTATACTTCCCGAAATCTACTTACTACGCCGTAAAGCTTTGAAATTGTCCTGGCATCTTCTCATTGGAGAGATCCAGATGAAGTTTTACACGCTTCTGATTAGCTATACTTTCTTATAATATCTCAAAACACGTATGAAATTTGAAATCAGATTCTCCGGACAACTCAATAACTTCTAAAGAGAAAAGTGTAAAGCTTCAATAAAGTGATGCAAAAATGATGGTATAGCTATGGTTGTGGACTATCAATTAGCAGCCCCTCAGCCGCCGCCACTTTCTTTAACAATGGCCACTGTAACAGAGACAGTCATATAACCTTATACCTAAAACAATGTCACAGACTCACCTGTTATCATAGAATCCCTACAGCGTGGAAACAGGCCATTTGGCCCATTGAGTCGACACTAACCCTCTGAAAGGCATCCTACCCTTATCCACTCCCCTACCCTATTCCTGTAACCCGATATTTCCCATGTCTAATCCACCCAGCTTGCATGACCCTTGTACACTATGGGTAATTTAGCATGACCAGTCTTTGGACTGTGAGAGAAAACCAGAACCCAGAAGAAATCCACAGACATGGGGAGAACATGCAGCCTCCACACAGTCAGTAGACCAGGGGTGGAATCAAACACTTGTAACAGACTCTGTGAGGTAGCAGTGCTAACACTGAGCAACCATGCTGCACATAATTACTATTGGGGATCTGCCCTACTAATAGGCCGGACTCATCAGAGGTAGGGACATAATATGTACAGGCAACAAGGAATGATCTTGGAAGTCCTTAAAATTGACTCCAGATCAAATTAAGTCTCCTGGCTCAAGGAAACCTATCGACCTCCTTCGACTGATGAATCAGTATTCCTGTACACTGAATACCATTTGGAGGAAGCAATAGTGTCTGATATAACCTTGGGTGGGGAACATCAGTTTCCAGCACCAAGATTGTCTTGGTGATGCAATTATCGACAAACTGGCTGAGTGCTGAAGGGCATGACTACCAGACTCAGCTTTTGGCAGGTTACTGAGAGAATCAACACAAAGGACTAACATCACACTCACCAATCTACCTTTCCTAGATGTATCGCTCTTAGGAATAAACATTACAATGACCTTCTGGAGATTCAAACTCCATCTTCATACTAGGAACACCCTCCATCATATAGCAAGACACTATCACAGTGTTACAATGTGCTCATGAAATTGGGCATTCCTGAGCTTTGCTGAAATGTTATCAGCACAGATCACAAAATCTGTCATCTTATAGTCTAGCATAGCCCTCATCCGTCTATCACCATTAAGACAGGCCAATCCTGGCTGGGTGAAATGTGTGGAAGAGCATGCCAAGGGCAGAACCAGACATACTTGAAAATAAATCGTCAATTTAATGAAGCTACAACACAGGAACATAAATGTGCAAAACAGCAGAAACAGGATGTCAGAGAACTAAACAATTGCATAACCAACTGATCAGATGAAAATGGTACAGACCTGCCACGTCTAGTCATGCATGGACAATTAAGCAACTAATGGGAGGAGAAAGCACCATGAATACAGCCACTCACAGTGATGATGGAGGCCAGTCTATGACTACAAAACCCAAAGCTATAGAGTTCACAACCAAATGGCATGCATGATCTTTCTATGCCTCCTGCAGAGGGCCCCACCATCATAATTTTCAGCCAATGTGCACTGGACACAGCAAAAGCTTCAAACCATGACAATAACCTAGCTAAGTGCTAAATATTGTGCTCCACAAATAGCTATACTCTTACATAATCTGTCTAACACAGTTAAAACACTGGTATCCACTGATAATGTGGAGAATTGTACCAGTATGTCCTATCAATAAAGAATAGGAAAAGTTCTATCTGGTCAATGATCACCTCTTCAGCCTATTCCCAATATCAGCAAATTAATAGAAGTAGCTATCAATACTGTTATCATGCTACTCCTACTCATGAATAGCCAGCTCACCTTTGTTCAGCTTGCATTACTTCTGAACAAATCTGCTCCAAGCTACGCTATATCATTGGCCCAAATATGAAAACAAGAATACTAATTTCCAGAGTTAAGTTGAAACTGCCTTGATATCAAAGAGGCAATAAACCACGTGAGGCACTAAGAAACATGAAGGCAATGAGAACCAGGCAGAATCTCAGCACATAGAAGGATGGTTGTGGTAGTTAAAGACTAACTAATCATCTCATTCTCAGATATTGCTGCAGAAGTCCCTCAGGGCAATGTAATAGGCGTACTATCATCAGTTGTTTTGCCAGTAGCATATTCTCCATTATAAGGTCAGACACGGGGCAATTTACTGATGATTGTGCACTGTTCATTTCTACTTCCAATTCTGCAGATAATTGAGCAGTCCGTACTTAGGCAACATCTGTGCTTTCATTGATAAGTAGTATGTAACATTTGTGCCAAGATAAAAATCAGAAGTGTGGTGGAATATTCACCACTTGCCCCATGGCATAGCTTCAATAACATTCATAAAGTTTGTCATTATTCATGACCACCACCTGCTTGATAAGAGCCCTATCTACTGACTAACACATTTGCTCTCTCCACCATTGGCATACTGTCGTTGTAGTATGTATTTATTACATGATGTATGACAAAGTAGCATCTCTGAAATCTGTGATCTCCACCATCAAGCGGAACAAAGGCAAAGGATGCCATGGATGGCCATTATCCCCATATCCTTTACATATTATCCAATTTGGATACCTTTTGCAGTTCTTTCAGTCTCCTTGCAGAAGAAGCTGCACCTGGATAGATTTTTTTGTTTCATTATTCACACACCCATTAGTCCACCTTGAATCTAAGTGGTCATTTTTCATACATAAAATGATCAGAGCACTGAATGAAATTTCAGGTACAGCTTGGGGAGAAAAATGGTCTGAAATCATTTAAGATACTGTAACAAAGGTTATAAGCATCTTTCTAATAGCCAGATAATCTTGCACACTGTATCTCATGCTCTTATGAAATTACATGGAATATCACTTCAGTGTAGAAACAATTAACATTTTAAAAATGCTTATGGGTCTACTCTTCATTTCTTTTATCTTCGTTCTTGGGGTGTGAGCATTGCTGACTAGACTAACATCTTATCACCTATTCTTAATTGTCCTGGAGAAAATAATGGTGAGCTGTAACTTTAAATCACTGCAATTCTCTGTGTGTAGGGACACCCAGAGTGCTGTTAGGAACAGTTTCGGGAGTTTCACCCAATAATAGTGAGGGAGCAATAATTGTAGTTCCAATTCGAATTGTTGTGCAAGTTGGAGCGGAGTTCGCAAGTAGTGGTGCTTCAATGCATTTACTGTACTTATCCTTTTAGGTGGTGAGCTCTTTTTAAATATATCCAGTTTATTTTAAACTTATGCAACTGCACCGAGATTATAGATGCTACTGAAACATTTAGAAATGAGCAAAATGGAGAACTCTGTATGCCCAGCATAAATGCACAAAGCTCTCTAATTACTGGGAAAATTCGAGCCAAGAAGAATAAATAAAGCACTGCCTTACCAGAATCTCCACCACCATATGTATCGCTAAGTATAAATTTAAATAATATAATAGCATAAGTCACCCTTCTATAATTGGTTTGCAGACTGTTTTACTTACAGCAAATAACTTAATAACAGCAGTTAATAATTCAAAACTCTGATGCAGATCAGTCATTCAGATGGTAATGCTATTTTTATAGACACTGTAAAGACTATAAGTATACTTTGTTATTGTGTTTGCTCACTACCCTAAGTTCAAATTTCATTCATGCATGTTTAAGCCAACACCTCTTTGGCGTCATGTCAAAAATTGTTTTGTGAGTCATTTAACTGCCATTGGAACTGACAGCAGCAAGTCACATTATTTATTTCTGTGAACACAGAATATCCAGAATTATTCTTTATTGTAGAATAAAGTGTACTCAGGGCTGAGCATATATGTCTAATTTTTTAGAGCTCGCCTTTGAAACTTATCATTGAAATAACGCCATATGAGCTTACAGCCTGCTAAGACAAGATGTCTTGTAGTGCATTGGATGGTGTTGCCACCTCTGAGTCAGAGTCACTAGGTTCAAGTCACAATATAGGAATTAATGGCCAATGAAGGTCCATTCATATTGCAGAAAAACAGGTTGCATATCACTCTGCAGAAATCTTCAGCATGTACCAATGGCAGGTGGTAAGAATAAGAGAGAGTCATACAATCATAAGCTCATACAGGCACTATGTTGACCAACAAACACCAAACAACACTAATCCCATTTACCTGCACATTGTCCTTAGCCTAATATGCTCTGGCATTTTAAATACATATCCAGATGCTTTTTAAATGTTGCAACAGTATCTGCCTCCACTACCCTCTCAAGCAGCACGTTTCAAATATCTCTATCTCCCTCTGGGTGAAAACATTCCTCTTGTATCTCCTCTAAACAATCTACTCTTCACCCTAAATATTTGTCCTCTAGTTTTAGACATGTCTGCCATGGGAAAGAGATTCTCGTGATCTAGTCTGTCTGCGCCTCTTGTATTTTGTAAACCTCATTCAGATCCTCCCCTCAGCTGTCTCTGCTCCAGGGCAAACAGACACTGCCTTTCAGCTGCAACCCATTTAGCTTGTACCCGTTTGGCTTCTAACCATCTAGCTTGTACAGGAGCCACTTCTCCAAAAGATATTCCAATGATTCAAAACTCTGAAGGCCTCCCTCCTTTCACCACACTTTCATATGACCTACATTCTTATTCTTATACTCAGTAGTGTGTGGCACTGGAAGTAATCCTGAGACTATAACCTTCATAGCCTTCCTTTTTAATCCACTACCCAACTCTCTAAGCTCCTGCTGCAGGACCTCATTTCAATTTTTTCTCATGTAGTTGGTACTAACATCTACCTCTTAACTGGAGATACAGCTGTAGGATCTGCAGGGAGGCATATTCTTCCAAGGAGAAAGAGGACAACCTCGCCAATTTGGATGGATATTACCAAAGAAGCCAGCAGCAAACGAGTCTGGAGACTGCAGTGTGAGGGGCACACTCTCAAGTACTAAGTCCTGCATTCTGACCTTATTTCCCAGTATTGTTCTATGTATCATTCTTTAGGACAACATGCCTTGCAGCTCCTCAATTCCTCCATTTGAACAACTCAGATTCACAGCATCTCATAATCACTCACAACAAATATTCATTTGCTCCTCTCCACTCAAGCTCCAACTCTGCCTTTTGTGGCCTCGCTAACCTATGACAAAACTTTGCATGGTTGGAGCGTTTGTATTCTAAGACCGCCATGTCCCTCTAGGCAGATATGCAATGCCCAAGTAATAATTGACCTTCCTATTCTTTCACCAAAGTGAATGACTATACATTTATCCATCTTGGTAATTATGTAGACTCAAAACATCAACCCCATTTTTCTCTCCACAGATGTTGCCAGGCCTGTTGAATTTCCCCAGCATTTTCTGTGTTCATTTCAGGTTTCCACAGTGTGCTGCTTTTACTTAAACAATTAGACTGAATCTGGTGCCAAACTAAAGCCTCTAACAGTTCCTTCTAAGCAAATCTATTAAGAAAATGTAATTTCTCCAAATCAATATTGTGAAAC
Source organism: Stegostoma tigrinum (assembly GCF_030684315.1). Lineage (NCBI taxonomy): Eukaryota > Metazoa > Chordata > Chondrichthyes > Orectolobiformes > Stegostomatidae > Stegostoma > Stegostoma tigrinum. The sequence continues at coordinate 113,736,790 of NC_081355.1, forward strand.
TTTTCACTGTACATGTTGTGCTTTTCCAATTATTTTCCTGCAAAATTTACAAATCATTCTGAGGCAATGCTACAAGTAAAGTCATAAGACAACACACACACACACAATTCCACAGATGCTGTGAGGTGACATTTCACGTGATATTACTTTGTTGAATGATACTGGACTTTAACTAGTCATATGAACTACAAACAAGAGTTGGCCACTCAGCCCTTCAAGCCTCCTCTATCATTCAATAAGATCATGGCCGATCTGATTTTAACCCCAATGCTGCATTCCAGCATACTTCTGATGATCCTTCTTCCCCTTGATAATCAAAATTTATCTATCTCTGTCTTAAAACATTTAAGGATTCTGCATCCCTGGTCTGTTGAGAAAGTGATACCAAAGACTGTCAACTTTCTGAAAGAGGAAAAAAAAGTTTCCTTATCTCTGCCTTAAATGTGCAATAGCTTATTTTTAATCTGTGAGCCCTAGAGCAACATTCTTCCCTAAGAGGATACATTCATTCCATATTCATCTGCTTAATCCTCTCAGGATCTAATGTTCCGAATATGTCACCTCTCATTCTTCTAAATTGGAGAAGATACAAGCCTAGCCTGCCTAGCCTTTCTTCATAAGGCAATCCACTCATTCCAGATAACAGTCTAGTAAATCTCCTCTGAATTTCTTCCAATGCATTAACATCATTTTGAAACTACAGTGACCAGTACTGTACCCATTCCTCCAGACGCAATGCCGCCAATGCCCTGAATAAATGAAACATAACCTCCCCGCTCTTCAAATTCCCTCATAATAAACCATGAAATTCTTTATCTTTCCTGATTACTTGCTGTAATTACATCCAAACCTTCTGCAACGCATGCCTGAGGACACTCAGATTCCTCTGCATTGCAGAACTCTGCAACCTCTCACCATTTAAATAATATGCTTCTTTTTAATTCTTCCTTCCAAAATGGACAATTCACACTTTTGCACATTTTGTACTCCATTTACCAGAACTTTACTCACTTACTTACCCTCCTTTACCCACTCACTTAACATAGCTATATTTGATACCCTTATCAGCATTCACTTTCTTATCTACCTATGTGTTAGCAGCAAATACAGCTACTATAACTTTGGTGCCTTCATTCAAATAGTCTATATGAATTGTAAAGAGCTGAGGCCCTAGCACCAACCTTTCTGTCACACCAGATGTGAAACCAGCTATCCTGAAAAAGACCCATTTATTCCTATTCTCTGCTTCATGTTGGCCAGTCAATCTTCTAACATGCCAACATATTAGCCCAACACCATGAGATTTTCTTTTATGCAATAACCCTTTGATGGTGCAACTTATTCAATGTCTTCTGGAAATCTAGGTACAATACCTACACTGGTTCTCTTTATCTATAGTACATTTTACTTCTTAAGAGAAGTTCAAAGAACTCCAATAAATTAGTTAAACATAATTTTCCTAAGATAAAACTGGGTCAGCTTTGATGGTTTGTCTTGAACTTATCCAAGTGCCCTGTTATAATGTCTTTAATAGGAGCTTCAAACATTTTCCCACCAATACATGGTAAGATAACTGGCCTGTATTTTCCTGCTTTCCGCCTCACTACCTTTTGGAATGAAGGAGTTACGTTAGCTACTACCAACATGAACAAACATTTCCTAAGAGTAATGAAATTTGGAAAATTAAAACCATTGCATCAATTATTTCACGAGCTACTTTCTCTTTAAGACCCCAACATGGAATCCATCAGGTTCTGGGAACTGGTCAACTTTCAGTTTGAACAATTTACCTTGTACTACAGTTTCCATGAGTTCTTCCTTCTGTTTCAGTTGCTGATTTACTGTTATTTCCAAGATGCTACTTATATCCTCTCTTGTGAAGACTGACACAAAATATTTATTCAATTCTCCTTGTTATCTCTTGATCATCCTAACTAATTCCCCATATTCAATTTCTATCGAATAAACATACTGTTACTTGTTTTTCTTTTGTAAAATCTGAATAAACCTGTCCTGTATGATTTTATGTTTTTGGCTAACTTTCTCTAATTTTTCTTCTTATTAAACTTTTAGTAATTCTTTGCTTTCTTTAATATTCTGTTTGATTGTCTGGATGAGAGCACATTATTACTGGGATTTCACATTGTGGGTGTAAAAGGTGAAGAGGGTGTTATTGGGGATTCAGTGGCATTTGAACAGTGGAAAAGGGTTGGAAACTTTACATACTTTCTGCAATTGTGATTGTGTTAGGGAATGTGATCAGAAGATTTTTAGGGAATTGTTGGGTGGACTGGATGCAATGCACCTAAGGAAGGTAATGGGGATTTTACAAACACAATCAAGAAAAAGAAGATCTTGAAAGCAGAAATCAGGCCATATTTTTCGAAACGAGTTCAAAGGAGTGTTAAGATGAAAAGAAAATCAATTGTCTATAGAGGAACAGAGTGAGAGACAAGTACTATTCTGGAGAAACTATATCACAGGAATTCTTATACGACAAATAGTGGAAGCGGCATGCAATACACAGGGCTGAACCCCCAAGCAACAGGTCAAACCAAATCCCAGCAGTCCTGCTACATCAATTTGCTATTGGTGGCGAATAATCAAACAACTAAAAACAGGTGGAGGCTCCCCAAACATCCAAATATCTTCAGTGATGAGGAAATCCAGCACATCAGTGCAAAAAACAAGGCTGAAATATTTGCACCTCTTTAGTCAGCATTGCCATCTTGGCTCCCTCAGGAGGTCCTCAGCATTATAGAAGCCAATCTTCAACCAGTTTGAAAATGGCTGAAGGAACTGAATACTCCAATGCTCCCTGGCGACATTCTGGCAATCATAATGAAGACCTGAGCATGTGAACTAGATGCACTTCAAGCCAGGCTCTTTCCAGTACAGAAACAACATTGGCATTGACATAAAAAGTGCAAAATTGTGCAGGCAGGTTCTGCACATAAAAGGGAGAAATCAAATCCACCAATTATTATCCAATCTGTCTCCTCTTGATCACAAACTAAGTGAGGGTGTGGATCATTGATAATCGTATCAAGCTGTTTTTGCAAAGGACTAACATGGTCAGTGATGATCAGCTTAGTTTTTCTAGGATCTCTCGGTTCCTGACCTCATTATTCAAATATGGACAAAAGTGCTGAACTCCAGAGATGAGGAAAGGGTGACTTCCCTTAATGCCAAGGCACCCTTTTACCAAGCATGGCTCCAAGGAGCTCAATCATAACTGGAATCAGTGAGAATCAAGAGGAAAACTCTTCACTGGATGGAGTCATACCTAACTCAAATGAAGTTGTTTCCGGTTGCTAGAGATCAATCATCTCAGTCCTAGGTTATCACAGCAGGAGTTTCTCAAGGTAGTGTCTAGCATCCAACCATTTAACTGTTTCGTTAAAGACCTTGCCTCTGTTGTAAGCTCAGTGAGCCCTTGGATACTGAAATAGTCTACGTCCTCATGGAGCGATTATGAGCTGATAAGTAGCAACTAATGTTTGGATCCCACAAGTCCCAGATAATAGAAACACAGAAAACAGGAACAGGGATAAGTCATTAAGCCTTTCGAGCCTGCTCTACCATTCAATATTTTTTAAAAAATTCATTTGCAGGATGCAGGCGTCTCAGGCTAGACCAACATTTACTGCTCATCCCAGACGGCTGTTAAGAGTCAACCACATTGCTGTGGGTCAGAAGTCACATGCAGTTCAGACCAGCCATGAATGGCAGTTTCCTTCTCTAAAGGACACTAGTGAACCAAATGGTTCTTGACAATTGACAATGGTAACCCCAGAATGTTGATATTGGGAGATTTAACAGTGAAAATGCCATTAACCATCAAGGGGCGATGGTTAGATTCTCCCTTGTTCAAGTTGGCCATTGTCCAGAACCAGGGCTCACAGTCTAAGGATATTGGCAATCATTTCGGACTGAAATGAGGAGACATTTCTTCACCCCGACAGTGGTGAGCCTGTGGAATTCTCTGGCACAGAAGTTGATTCCAGATTTTTTAAATTGAATTTAAATTCCAACACCTGCCATGGCAGGATTGAAACCCAGGGCCCAGAACATTACCTGGATCTCTGGATTGAGAGCCCAGCGATAATACCACTAGGGCATCACCTCCCGATCATGATTGATCATCCAACTTAGCACCCTGTTCCCATTTTCTCCCCTTACCCTTTGATCCCTTTATTGCCTAGAACTACACCTAATTTTTTCATAAAAATATTCAATGTTTTGACTTCATCAACTTCTATCCTTAACTGTGAGCCCTGGTTCTGGACAATGGCCAACTTGAACAAGGGAGAATCTAACTATCACCCCTTGATGTTTAATGGCATTTTTATTGTTAAATCTCCCAATATCAACATCCTGGGGTTACCATTATCCGGATGTTAAACTGAGCCAGTCATATAAATACAGTAGCTACAAGAAACAGTCAGAGGTCAGGAATTTTGTTGCAATTAACTAAACTGCAGTCTCCCCAATACCTGTCCATGATTTAAAAGGTTCAAGTCAGAAATTTGATGGGTTATTTTCCAGTTGCTTAGTTGATTGCAGCTTCAACAACATTTAAAACCTGAATATCATCCAGAATAAAGCAGCCCTCTTGATTGGCATCATATCCACCCACTTGGACATTCTTCACTCCTTCTACCACAGCAGCTGCAGCATGTTGTCATTTATGAGATGCACTGTAGTAACTCAGCAAATCTCCTCCTATTACATCTTCTAAGTCTGTGACCTCTGCCAATTAGAAGGACAAGGGCAGCTAACATATAGGAGCAGCACTGCATTCATCCTGAATATGCAGCCATTTGTCAATGTTGCTTGGTCAAACTTCTGTAACTCATTCTCAAATAGCACTCTGGGTGCTCGTCCTCTCAAAGGATAGCTGAAATTTAAGAAGGCAGCTCAACATTAACTCTCAAAGGCATTAGGGGTGCTCACTGAATACTGGCACATCCACTTTGCGAAAACAAATACAAAAATGAAACAGATGCTGAGAATGTAGGATGGAACATGCTGAGGAAATCAAATAGACTTGATGGACTACAAAGGGACTACAAAAGAAAATGGGGCTTAAAGCCAATGGTCTGTATTGTAAAATAAAATCCCTGCAGCTTAATAGTAATGAATAATAATATGTAGGATCTCAGATAAGATATTTTTAAAAATTACAAACTTCTGAATTAATTGGAGCTCTTGAAGCTGGAAACGGAATACCAGTGAAAAACTCATTGTTGCCATGTAGAAAAGGATCTTTCCACTTCTTCCTGAGATAACAGATAACATTTTGGAGGGTTAACACACAGAGGATAAATGCAAGAGGATTAAGAATGGAATTTGGAAACAAAATCAGAAGATTCATTGTGGTCTTAGGAAAAGGAGTTGCTGGGAATGATGGTGGAAAATGCCTTAGAATGGAAGGGCCATTTAGAAGCAGGATTGCAATTGATGACTGAGGTCTCTTCTAGATTTCGCTACACTACAAAGTTAATGTCCAGACTGTCATAGAGTCTAATAAAATTTGAGGATAATGTCATATTAGCAACAGATTGTGAATGTGCCCTTCACTCGTAAGAGTGACAAAAGTGATGTTTTTATAGAGATTAATTTGTAGATGACCCTCTGAAAAAAGATAGGATGTTACTGTCATCTCAGTCATCCTGTGTTTTACTAAAAGGTTCGACGCTGTACAGCTCAGAGCTTGCTTCTCTGTATCCTTACCACCATGCACAATGTACTAATAAACAAAGCTTAACATTTACTAACAGGTTGTATTACCTGAGTCTGTATGAAGATCCAAAGAACACAACTTACAGTTGTCTCTGTTAATGATTACTCTATCTGTAACAGAGTAGTCGATAGAAAATTTCAATCATTCTTTCTGATTCCATAGTTTCTGACACTGTTGTCACCTGCAGTGTTGTGCTACTTTTTAATAGTGGTCTGTTAAATATTGTACCCATTGACAATGAAACTCAACAAAAATACTGGTATGTATTAAATTATTATTTGGCACTGGCACATATTCCATTTTCCAGCTTTTAATTAGAGGTAAATGCAGATTCGTCTCCACTTTCTTAATGGTAAAATAAGTTGATGTATGCAAAATACAAGTTATAAAAGATTAATTATTCAGTTTCCACTAATTATCATCAGAAATTAATTTTATGTACAAGCAACATGAAGATTCAATTTCATGTGCTAGTTGTGAAGTGATTTTCTTTGTGTAGAAATATAGGCTTCAGAATAGGCTGTTTATGTATCATAATTTCGGGCTTAAGATGTGCAAAGACTAAAAGCAGTTATTAGAAACTGTTGAACATTTGAATCAACCTAAGTAGGTTACAAATCTGATCTGTTCATTAAAAACTTTGATTGCATTATTCTGAGTAAATCAAAATTATAGGATATAAAAGTAATTTTGCTGTTGTTTAGCTTACAAGTTAGCAACAGTAAAATTAAGTGACTCATAGTTATCTGATTAACATTTCACACACGACAGAGATGCATTAGTTGAGCAATTGATACATTAACTTGCAATGGCTCACTAAATTCCCAACTATTCAAAAGTTTGATTAGACTTTTCAGTTTTATAATGAAAACTTGCAGTGAATGTTCAAAAATCACACTCAAAACATTTTTTGAGCCATTTTTTGAGCCAAAACATTTCCTTTTTACATCTTGATCTATATTTAGTCATTGCAAGTGATATCGGTCTGGCTGCTCAACAGAGCTTCAATGCAATGCTTTTGGTAAGGTTTTCCCCAAATTTATCAGTCTGATTTGGTGTTGTATCTTTTTAAATTACATTTTGTTTCACTTACTTTGTTTAAAGCTAATTTGACTGACCAACGCTTCCTAAACATTTGGGAGGCACTTGTTAAACCTACTAAAGTTTAGGCTATTTAAAAGAAAAAATGTTCAGGGCATGTGGAACAAGCTGACAAGACCGCGTTGATTGTGGACCCCTGGATGCCCTCGAAGGGGGCTGATAGGTTTTCTTCTAAACAGTCCGAGCAATTCCTATAAAGATACTTAATTTCTGGAAGACAATTCCAGTTGTTTTGATGTTGATATTTTGGTTTGGTTTTGCATAGTTCCATTAGTTTATTTGGCTATCATGAGACAAGATGATCATCTCTCAATGAATTTTTACTTTTTTATTGAAATTTCCTTTTTATTCATACACTTAGGTGTATCTCAAAGAAATTAAGCTGAGCTACAAAAAAAAGTAATTGTATAAAAATTCAATGTCTATGAGTTCGTGGATGACTTCTGGTGAGGGCCATAACAAAAACTGATTGCGCGTTACTCCAGTTAAGATTCATGTTTTTGGCTAAATTTTTTAAAAAGAACTTTGTATCTCCTTCTTTTAAAGAAATGTACTTACTTATGTACCCTTGAAGTAACTTCACAATTTCAGAAAAATATTATAAAATAAGCTCCCTTTAGCAGGCAGTTTCTACTGGTTCATTGCTCACCAATGGTTTGTTAATTTTGGGTGAACTTATACCTGAAATTTAAGACATTTCTTTCTGTGCAGGAAGGTACCCAATGATGTTTTGCTATGGGTTAGATATACCTCTCCTGTATTCTGTAGATTTAATGGGATGAATGCTGAACAAACCATCAATTGGGATTGTGCCCTGACAAAGGATTTATTATTGCACTACTATTGATGATATGACATGATGATTGAATGGTCAGTAAGCAAATTAATCTACAGGTAAACTGCATGGTCAGCTGTCTTAAATTTGTGCTCAAGTGTATGAGACATTCCTCAACCTCTTTGCTCATTACACCATTGCAGTGTGTTGAAAACATTGTTTGATGATTAGCAGGCAAATTCCGATCAGGAGACTAATTTAACTGACTCAAGAAAGTAAGTGGACAGGAAGTGTGCTGGATTAATAGAAAGCAAGGACAGATCAAAATATATTGTCAGAATGTCCAAATTCTCAAGTTTAAATTAGGCCAGAAAAGATCTTTTACAATGTTTGAGCAATGCTCAGAGCTATTGTTTCTAGATTCAGTGTGTGCAACATAGAAAATCAGGCCATGAGGACAAGGTTTCCCAAAGTCGGGATTGGAACCCCAATGGAGTTGTGAACTTAAGTTTTCGGATTGTGGCCACTGAGACAGCATTGCCCACTATGGAGGCTCGATCACCATATATCAGCACGGCTCCCTCTCTAATATGCTGACCACCCTCACAGTTCTCATTGAGGGGTCATGACAATTTTCAAAGCTCAAAATGGAGTCACAGTGGGAAAAGTTTGGAAAGCATTGCATTAAGATTTATTTACAAATGGGAACCAAATTCTTCACATTCTTAATGTGTCAGAGTTAACAGGTGAAGAACTAACTTATCCCCAGATGATACCAACCGCATTAGAAACCAGTTCCAAGGCAGATTTAACTTCCATATTTAACAACTAGCATTATTGTCACTTTGACAAAAGCCTAGAAAATCTATACATCATATCATTACCAGAGGCAGAGAAAAGCACTCATTATGCGATTTTTCCCAATGAGGAGCTAGCAAACAGAACTGCTGCAATGCTGATTTGACTCATACCCCCATGAAAGGTTTTCAGAAGGATATGCTGGACGAAGAAGACTTGTGGGATCAAAGATGCACTGAAGGATAGACATGAGCAAGTGGCCATCTTCACAGAATGACAAAACTTGCTGATCCTAAATCCAACTTGACAGTTGACACAATCACTAGTGAAGCCAAACATAGCAGGACATGTCAGAAGTGTGGCCTTCTACATGCACCACAGAAATGGCCAGCTTTCAATGAACTTTGCAAGGCTTGTGGCAGAAAAGGCCATTGGCAGAGGCAATGCGCTGAAGTAAAAACTGATACCGCCACAAACAATCCGTGCAAAAACCCAAACAGACAGTGCACAAGGAGTATCTTCCATCTGCAAAAAAGACCACTTGGTAGTCCCCTAGAGGGGTACATGTGACGTAATTGAAAATCTGACAATATACACAATAGGATAAAGAGTGATGCTTCACATTGTCAACCCTCTGGAAAACATCAATGTAGTTACACTGTCTGAAGTTTTTGAAAATATTCGAACAATCTGTCCTTAGAAAACTGATTTTATTATTCGTTATTGGCTGAGATTAACGCAAAAGTAAGTACCAACATACTATCCCTGCTAAAGTTGAAATGAACAATCAAATACAAGACATGTGAAACCATGATGAAATCTACAAATGTAAAACTTACAACATACGATAGTTTATCAGATCAAAAGTGGTGGACTACAAAGACAAATTGCCTGGATATTGCAGATATTCTACATTGTTAACATTACTGGACCAACAATTACAGGTAAAGAACATTGCAACTTCACACTTGTCACAATCTGTAGAATCAGTCAGGCATCAACAGAAACTACAGCAGACTGTTTTAGAAACACTTGCGGAACTGAATATGGGAAAAAACATAGAACACCACTTTCTGCTGAATTAGTGGAGCTGAAATCTCAGCTCTCAGCTGTGGAGAGAAATATGAAAGTTCAAGAAGAAGCTGAACAGCTCTCTCAGGGTAAATCCAAACTTGAGAATACCATCTCTGAGATGATGAAGCCTTTACGGGATAGCCCTACTCGGCAAACAAAGATGGACAAAGAGCTAAACGAGAGGCAAAGGAAGGAGAATGAACACCAAGCTCTATTGTTCAATCCAGTGGAAAGTTTGCTTCTTTACAGGAAGATCTAGAACATCTCATGTATAAAACAGATCAAGTGTTGCAGAAACATTGGCTTGAGCTGGAGAAGATAACAGATGGAGATGCACAACACATTCAATGAGGAATTGCAAATCACTCGTGACACAGGCCTTTCAGAAACCAATGTCAGTATCAAGGCTCTGGTGAAAGAACTCAAACTCAAGCAGGACATGGAGGAAACCCAACAACTGCTTAATCTGCAATTTGAAGAGATCCAGCCTTCAAAGAAAATCAACAGAGAAAAGTGTTGAAGAGACTGGGCACTTATCAGAGCAGGGTAAGAGAGAGGAAAATATGCTGGACCACAAAATGCTAATACAAGTTCAGCAGGTAATAGTGAAAGCAATGGAAATGTTGAAACGTTGGAAGGGATTGTAAAGCTAGAGAAGTTTTGCTAGAACTATTATAGGCACAAGTTAGACCACACTTAGAACTATGTGGACAGTTTGAGCCCCTTATCTAAGGAAAGGTATTCTGACACTGGAGGCAGTCCAAAGAAAGTTCACTAGGGTTAATCTCAGATATGGAGGAATTTTCTTATGCGGAGAGGTTGAGTAGGTTGAACCTAAAATCATTAGTTTTTAGAATGCTGACCAGTGACCTTATTGAAATATATAAAATTCTAATGGCGGGGTTGACGGGGTGGATGCTAAGAGGTTGTTTAGGAATCTAGAACTAGAGAGCATAATCTCAGAGTAACAAGTTACCCATTTTAGACAGGGATGAGAAGGAATTTCTTCTCCCAGAGGATGGTGAATCTTTAACACTGAGAGCTGTCAAGGCTGTGTTCTTGAATATATTTAAGAATGATTTATATCATTAAGAGAATCAAGGGCTATGGGAGAAGGCAGAAAAATTGAGATAAAGATTATCAGAACAGCCATGATCTTATTGAATGGCAGAAAAAACAAGAATGGCCTACTTCTGCTCCTAAGTCGTATGGTCTTATCCTAATTAAACCAACAAAATAATAAATTTGGCTGACTGACTACTATTCCGGACAACAGCAATTCACACCATGTTTCATCATGGACAGAAAGTAACTATTTATTATAGGCACACAACTTTAACAAAAGACAGAGAAAAGATCTATTACAATGTGATTTAAACCATATCCTTTAAAACCTCAAGTATAAACATAATTTTTCACAAATAAAACATTTTAAGACTAATGACTTGACACAAACACTTATGGTTGGGAAAAGATAGACTGGGAAAACAAAATGCGAAAGATCAGAAGTCCGGATCACTAGTGTGGGTTAAATTATCTCTCAAAGTTCCTTTTCAATTCAGCAATGACGCACTCTGGTTGTTCCACAATTCAATAGCCGATCCAGTAGACCTAAGTCTGTTCTTGCGAGAATTCTTTGTTTTATCTTTACACTCATACTAGGCGAAGCCAGAGAGAGATATTCTCAGTTTGCCAGCTATGGAGATCTCTGACGGATCTGCACTTACAAATCTGGAGGCTCTCCTGAGGGAATTTTTCCCAAATTCAAAAACTGACAGTGTGAATGTAACAATCTCACCACTACAGAAAGTAACATTCCCTTGTGTGCTGAATTTGTGCACCACTTGATTTCTCTAATTTACAAAACTCTTCTAGTATTTCACTGATAGCAATCTGACTTCCATTTCAGTTTATATTCCAAGAAGGAAAAACATATGATCTCTTACTGTGATGACACCCAGTTCTATTTTACAAACACTTTTCTTGAATCCATCACATTACTAAATTATGAAGCTGCTTATTTGGTATCCAGTAATTGATGGGCATACATTTCCTCCACACTAGAAGATTCACACCATTATTTTCTGACCCTGCTCCAAACTCTACCCAGCAGTTACTGACTCCATCCCTGGCAACAGTCTAAGATTGTGCCACTAGGTTCTGGACATTTACAAAGTGAAATTCTTTACAGCTAAGAAAGGGTGCAGGTTTGTCCAATGGAGACATAATTTGTAAAATCACCTGTACTTCTCCTGCTTCAAAAATTGGCAATCCCTCCTCTTCGGTTTTCTGCCACCATTGCTCTGGCAACTATAATGTACAAGAGAGCATATTTGTAAAAAGCTTTGATGTCAGATGAAAGCTGCACAGGTTAAAGAATATTCAGACCTCACTGTTCATTTCACTTTCCCAATCTGTCATCATTTAGCTAATGACTCATCTTCCAGTTTTTGCTACCAACGTGGATAATCTCATATTTATTCACATTATTCTCCATCTGCCATGTCTTTGCCCACTTACTCAACTTGCTCAAATTACACTGAAGCATCTACTCAGAGCTCACCCTTCCAGCCAGCTTTGTATCATTTGCAAATTTAGGGATATCATAGTTAATTCCCTCATCTAAATCAGTAATATGCAATGTGAAGTTAGGATCTCCACGGTACCCCACTAGTTACTGCCTGCCACTAGGAAAAGATCCATTTACATCTACCCTTTTAGTCTGTCTGCCTTACAGTTCCCTAATCATATTTGAATACTCCTCCAATATCATGCACTTTAGTTTTGCATGCCACTCTCATTTGTGAGACCATACCAAAAAGTTTGCGAAAGTGCAAGTAAACCAAAGCCACTGGCTCCTTGCTTTTATCAAGTTTGGTCAGATACTCAAAAGATTCCAGTAAATTTGTTAAGTGTGATTTTCCTTTTGTAAATCCCTTCTGGCTCTTTCCTATCCTGTCACTATTTTCAAAGTGATCTGCTATTAAATGTTTTATAATGGACTATAACAATTCTGTCATGTTATGGTCACTCTTTCCCGGGGGTCTTGCACAGCGAGACTGCCAAGTGTTCCTTTCTCATTACACGATATCCAGTCTAAATGGTCTGTTCTGCAGTTGGTTCCCTAATGTATTGATCCAGAAAACCATCTCATACTCGTTTCAGGAATTCCTCCTCTATGGTCCTTACACGTTTAATTTGCTGAAACAATATGCCAATTAAAGTTAAAATTAAATTATAACGGTACCTTGATTGCTTGCATTTCTAATTTCCTTTTAATGTCTTCCTCAATATTACCACCAGTTTGAGGGTCTATATTAAACCCTTACAATTGTTTCCTTCCCTTGGTGTTTCCTAGCTGTACCAACACAGTTTCCACTAATAGCTAATATTGGTTTATTTTCCTACTTAACCAGCAAGACTACCGCACCTCCCTTTCCTTTTTGCCTGTCCTTCGTAAAAATACTGTACATCCCTGGATATTTTGCTTTCAACCCGGTCACCTTGCAGCCGCATGTACATAATCGCAACTATATGATACTCATTTATATCTATTTGTGTGACTAATCATCTACTTATTACAAATGCAATTCAGGAAGTGGAATATTAACTTCTTTGTTTTTGCTGGAGGGGTTACCTGGCCTATTGACTGCCTCCAGTTTTTGTTTATAGTTTTTCTTAATTTTGCTTTTGACTTTTTTAAAGTTCACTTAAAATTTATATAAAGGCCTATAAATAACTTTAGTCAGTCAAAAACAATTTGCTGTGTAAAAATTTGCTCTTTATTAACGAAAAACTCAAACACGATAAAAGTCTACAAACTGTATCCATAAAGAATTTAATCTAATCAATATCTAGAACTCATTTTACAGACACAGAACATGAAGTATCCTTAAGTTCGCTTCCAGTATCGCCAGTTTTCATTGCTGCACCATCTCTGCACGTTCCCTTTGTCGTAAGATTTACAGGTGAAAATGGACCTCCTAGTAACTCCTTCGGTGTGCTTTCTATTGACACCAAACGTCCCCAGAAACCCTTATGGGAAAATAGAGACACATGTTCACCAGAGTGTTTCCACTGTACTGCACATTACAGTACAGCTCTTACCTACTTTGTTGAACTGCATAACAATGCCAATGCTTCAGTTACATGTGAATTCCAAATAAAGTGAAATTGAAATGAGATCGTTACTTTAAAATGCTTCTACAATTTAATATTTTCTGAAAAAAGTTTTCTTAATTTTATTTATTCTTTGTTGGTGAGTAATTTAACCGTTGAACCTTCTGGTTCCATACATTCTTTCCAATTGCTACAGATGTTATCATGGTAAACTTTATTTATATTTACTTACCTTCTTTTATAAAAACCATAGAAATTTCTGAAAATAATCAACACATTGATAGCATCTGAGGACTGAACAGACAAGTTAGCATTTCCTACAGGGACTCTTCTCAGGACTTGAATAGCCATGAATGACTCCTTGCCCATAAATCTCAAGAAGTTAGCCTACAAGTTTAGCAGATAATCGGGAAGGCAAATTTAATGTTGGCTCTTTATTTCAAAGGGAATGGAGATAAAAATAGAGTGGTCTTGCTAAAATTATACAAGTACTAGTCAAACCACAGCTGGAACACTGGGAACAGTTTTGGACCAGTTATCTATGGAAAAACGTACTGGCTTTGGAGGTGGGCGAGAAAAATCCACAAGGCTGATCCCCAGTATGGATGGACTATCTTATTGGAGGTTGAGTAGTTGAACATGTCCTCATTGAAGTTTAGAAGAATGAGAGGCCACCATATCAAAGCATAAAAGCTCCTTAGAGGGACTCGACAGGGTAGATGTGGAAAGATTGCTTCTCTTGTGGGAAAGACTGGGATGAGAAAATAGTATCATTCATTTAAGACAGAGATGAGGTATTGGAAACTGCTTGGCAGAGGCAGCTAATTGGGCTGTCTTGGTGCTAGTGATAAATAAGTCCAATGAATTCCTCAGACTTCATGTTGAAGGTGAAGATGGAAGTGAGAAGAGGCTAAGAAGATGTTTTACAGTTGAGAAATAAACCACTTTTCTGGAATCGTGGACAGTTTTAACAAATATTTATATGCTGCCAAAGTCCTTTCAAGTGAACAATATTGGACTTAAGGAAACTGAAATGAAACTGAAAATAATGAAACCGAGGGTGAGACAGAGTAATGGCTCTATTTGGGATTAGGCCATCAAAGTTTGAGGAGAGGTGTGGTTTAATAAATCAAGAGCTTCAGAAATGTAATGGCAAATGGAGGGTTAAATGGTGCACATTTAGGAATCTGAAAAGCAGTTATTTGTGAAATAGGAACCAGTGATTTTCAAATGACAGATACTGAAAGAAGTAGATTTGGGAAATGGAAGGGGTTTATGGCCAGAGAGGTCGTATCTGTGATTCTTACATTGGATCTTACAACACCATATGAGTTGGCAAGGTCAAGGGAGTGGCTGTGAATATGTGTTGGGAAGTTTTAATGGAGGATGAAACTTAAGAAGGATAAGAGGGCAGTGAAATCAGAAGAAAGAGATTTTAAAATGACGATGAACAGTCATGCATAATGTAAGGAAAGAAACAACTTACTACTTTTTGAACCTTACTGATAACTGATCATTTGGTAGAATAGAACTTCAGTATTGCTGAAAAAGACACATTTTATTGAAGCTTTTTCTCCTGCACTATCCACAGAATTAGAGGTCTTACGCACACAAAGAGGTTATTTGGCCCATTGCACCTGCATAAGCTTTTCAAATAAGCATCATTACCTATTGCCAATCTTCCACTTTATTTCCATGCCCTTGCACATTATTACTATCCAAATAATCATCCATGCCCTCTTGAATGCCTCAACTGAACTGTGTCCACCATACATTGATTGCATTCTATACCCAACAATTTAGCTGGTTGTTGGGTATGGAATGCAATGTGTGGTGGAGACAGTCCACTGCTTTTTGTCATTTATATAAATGATTTGGATGTGAAGATTGAAGGTATGGCTAGTAAATTTGCAGATGGCACCATAATTAGTCATGTAGTGAACAACAAAGAAGGTTACCTCAGAATACAATGGGATTTTGATCAGATGGGCCACTGGGCCAAGGAGCGGCAGCTGGAATTTGATTTTGATAAATGTGAGGTACTGCATTTTGGTAAGGTTAATCAGGTAGGACTTACACACTTAATGGTGAGGTCCTGGGGAGTGTTGCTGAACAAAGAGACCTTGGAGTGCATATTCATAGTTCCTTGGAAGTACAGTTGCGGGTAGACAGGATAGTGATGAAGACATTTGGTATGCTCGCCTTTATTAGTTAGAGCATTGAGTATAGGATTTAGGAGGTCGTGTTACAGCTGTACAGGACATTAATTAGGCCTCTTTTGGAAGACTGCATTCAATTTTGGTCTCCCTACTTTGGAAGGAGATTGTAAAACTTGAAAGAGTTCAGAAAAAATTTGATAAGGATGTAGCCTGGGTTGGAGGGGTTGGCTTATCGGGAGAGGCTGAATAGGCTGGAACTATTATCCCTGGAGCATCAGAGGCTGGGAGATGACCTTACAGAAGTTTGTAAAATCATGAGGGGTATAGATAGGGTGAACAGCAAGGACTTTGCCCTGGGGTGGGGAGACCAAAGCTATAGGGCATAGATTTAAGGTGATAGGGAAAAGATTCAAAAGGAACCTAAGGGGCAACATTTTCACGCGTATGGTGGTGCATGTATGAAATGAGCTGCCAGACCAAGTGGTGGAGCCTGGTACAAATACAACATCTAGAAAGCACCTGAATGGATATCTGAATAGGAAGGGTTTTGAGGGATATGAGCCAAATGCTAGCAAATGGGGCTAGGTTTATAGTTAGCATAGACCAATTGGACCGAAGGGTCTATGTCCGTGCTTACAGCTTTATGACTCAAAGTGAAACTTATTCTCAAATCACCCTTGCTTCTTTTGCAAAAAAATTGCTCTTTCTGTCTTGTCACTTTCAATGACCTGTGCACATAAACACTGAAACACTTGCATCCCCCTCAAAATTGTACCCCTTATTTTATTGCCTTTCTGTCTTCTTCTTACCAAAATGCATCATGCACAATTCTCTGCATTGAAACATATCCACTCCCATGTGCCTACTCCACCAAGTTGTCTGTGTACTTTTTGAGTTCTACACTGTCCACCTCACTGCTTACAATTATTCCAAGAAATCCTAATTATTTTAAAATTCAAATTTTAGCCTGCACTCACAAAAGATTAAAACCCAGGTACCTTCAGCATTACCTGGGTCTCTTGGATTACAAGGCCAGTGACAATACCATTATGCTGTCACCTCCCCAGACATAAAGAGCACAATTCACAGGAAATACCAAAGTAAAATGAAAAAAAAAAATTCTATGAGAAGAGAGTCCTGTCTGGTTGGCAAGTGGATTCTGATTAGTAGAGGTATTGCTTTGGAGAATGCACCAGTCCGGTGCTGACTGGCAATTAACTGTCAAGTTCAATTACATTATACAGCAGATACATTGATTACGATTGTTCAAGGCACTGAATGTACTCAACTGTCTCTGAGCTTGCAAAACTTAAAACATAGTGCCCAAAATTAGATGTGAATCTGCACTTGGCTATTATTTGTCAAATAATCCTGATTGTACAAAGGATTGTGATAATAACCAAATTTAGGATCGCTAGTCAGGCATGCAGCGCAGTGTACTTGTGCATACTGGAAACTACATATATTAGTATGCGTGGCCCTGCTCTTTGCAGACTTAAATGCCTGTAAACACAAGGTATCTGTTTTAATTCAAAAAAACAGATGACACCCATTCTCTGGTTCACTTTTCAGGGCAATGTCTTACCCATACAGTCAACTTGCTTGGTTTAGAATTTAAATATAACTTCTCAGTTAGCTGTCAGTCATCATTTAACTGGTGCATTGTCCATGCCAATGCTTCTACCAATCATTATCCACTTGTCAACCAACCAGCATTTTCCTCTCAGACAGTCTAAGAGTTGTTTTCCTTTTACACTGATATTTCTTACAAATTGTCCTGAAGAATGCAGCGTAAAAACTTAAGACAAAATGTGTCTTTTTTACAGGAATACGCATTTATAAGTGCAAATGTTGGAAGGAACAGAATTACTTACAGTTGTGTGTAAACCTGCAATTTCAGTCTTATGGATGGTAAGACTTAAATCTTTCTTCTTCACCTTGGACAATTCTATGCTCTGTTCTTGATCCTTTTTAGCTTTCTAAACACAGAAAGAATCAATTACAATGTTAATAATGGCAGTTATAGGAAATGGAGGAATAATTTAAAACAAATTTAGTTAGTATAAGACATCGCTGTATACAAGAATATTTTGTTAACCAAGTTGAGTTGAAATTAAGCAAATTAACGGGACAAATCTAAGAATGCAAAGCTTGAACAAGGTTTGTTATAAGATTGTGTAACCTCTGTGGAGAGCTTCAGCTATAGGAATTCTCTCAAATTGAGAAAATCTGATATGCTATCTCTACCGCTGCCCTCACTGCCCTTAGCCCAATAGACTAAACTTACTTGAAAGAATACCCTGCCCAAGCCCTAAGCAGTCAAAGGATCTTCAACTTCTTCCTGAACCCCAGCTTCAGCTGCTACCTTCTCAGTAACACAGCTAAGAAAAGCACTTTTCCTGTAGGAAGGTTATTCCACTGCTTCTATTCATCTGACTCATTAGTCTGTCATGGAACTGCCTTTGTATGACTGCCCTGGGTCGCATGGTCATGTTTTCACACCACCAATACTACAATGCAATACTCTGAGGATGACTGTGCATTTATAATGAAATTCCATTGCACAAGTGAATATACGATCTCTACACCCCCATAAACAAGGAGTCAGCAGAGTTCAGTGGCAAGAAAGAACTTCATATGTGCCATTTATTGCAGATCTCAGCTTTCCAGAATCAGCTTATTCGTCTTTCAAAGGAGGAGTCACACTAGTCATCACTTGATCATTTGGCCTCATCAAAGCTCTGATGCTGCATTTCCATTATCTCCTGCATCTGGAAGCATAGCCACTGTGAGAACTCAATGGTCTAGAGCATTTGAAGTTACTTGAATTGGACAACAGATTTTAGTGATCACCAAGTTAGATACACCTCTGATCTACAAGGGAATCAAGAGTTTGGGGGGATGAGGGGCTGGTGATGGGGCAGTCAGGAAACTATAGTTAAGGCCACAATCAGATCGACCATGATTTCATTGAATAGCTCAAGGGCCTATTGCTGCTTCTAATTCTTGCGAGTTCTGACCAGTTGGCCAGCCTTCTGATCTTTCCTTTACCAAAGATCAATGGACGGATTTTCAATCAAAGAGGAGTGGCACTTATTGAGTCTTTCACTGCCTCAATAGATGCGTGGATTTTAAATCAATGTAAAAATCAAAATCACAGTGCTACAATTACCCACTAAAATCACTAAAGTCAAAACTGGACAATCTGAACTGCAATGTTGTAGTGCTACCCATCCCCTCCCCAAAATTGTAGCGGCAGTGGTCTAACTGGGAGCAGTGGATCATGGAATTTCTTCATAAAAGATGAGGTTAATCATTGACTTAGTAATGCTAAGATGAAATATTTGAAAGTCACAGCAGAATGTTTAAATTGAGCAAGCTAAAAATTCCAGTTTTACTTTCTTGGGAGGGAATGAATTATAGAACCAAAGCATGTATGAGTTTCTAATTTCAACACAGTTCAATACACAGGATAATGAACCATCTAAACAGAAATGTCATTTTTTAAAGAATGAAATGTAATATAATGATATTTGTTTCACTAAATAAAACAATCCTTGCCTTCAAGGTTTCATAGTTTGATGTCCTGGCCACATACTCCTGCCATGACTTCATGAACATTTCTCTTTGTTTGTGGTTGTGTTGTATCTTTGAAAAATAATTTAGAAAAAATAGTTAAGTAGAACCAAACAAAGCTGATGAATGGAAAAGATTAACATTTTGACATAATACATATGCTGTTACAGAACTCACCTTTTGTTTTAGACAATCAATCTACTCATTTTATAACAATTGTCTGGAGCATGTGGGACTTGAACCTAATCCACCTGGTCCAGAAGTAATGACACTACCATTGCACCCCAACAACCCCTACAACTTTTGTGGTAAATGTCTTATCTGCAAAATGACAGTAGTTAATAGATTCGTTAGAGCAAGGAGATTCAGATGCTGAGCATGTTGTTCTAAGGGCTAAGTTTAATGCCCATTTTGGTGGTTTGGAGGAGAGTCTGTCGATTTGTTTGAGGGATCCAATGCAAAATGAATTTCAATGCTGTCTTTCATCAAATTCCAACATTTTTCAAAATTGCACAGTATTGACAGAAGGGATAAAAAAAGGTGTAGAGCTGGATGAACACAGCAGGATAAGCACCATCAGATGAGCAGGAAGGCTGACATTTCAGGCCTAGACCCAAAAGTTGGTGGGGTGGTATGTGAGGATGAGGGGGATTCTCTTTTGGTGGTCATTGCAGGGACAGGGTGTGAGGGATGAGTTGCGGGAAATGCGGGAGACAAGGTCGAGGGCGTTCTCAACCACTGTGGGGGTGAAGTTGCAGTCCTTGAAGAAAGAGGACATCTGGGATGTATGGGAGTGGAATGCCTCATCCTGGGAGCAGATGCGGTGGAGGCGAAGGAATTGGGAATAGGGGATGGAATTTTTGTAGGAAGGTGGGTGGGCGGAGGTATATTTTAGGTAGTTGTGGTAGTCAGTGTGCTTGAAATGGATATCGGTTTCTAGGTGGCTGCCTGCAATGGAGACAGAGTGGTCCAGGAAGATGAGGGATGTGTTGGAGATGGTCCAGGTGAACTTGAGGTTGGGCTGGAAGATGTTGGTGAAGTGGATGAACTGTTTGAGCTCCTTGTGGGAGTACGAGGCAGTGCCGATACAGTCATCAATGCACAGTCATCGAGGACCGCAACTTTCCCCCGCAGTGGTCGAGAATGCCCTCGACCGTGTCTCCCGCATTTCCCGCAACTCAGCCCTCACACCCCGTCACCGCAATAACCGCCAAAAGAGAATCTCCCTCGTCCTCACATACCACCCCACCAACCTCTGGGTCCAATGCATCATCGTCTGACATTTCCGCCACCTGCAATCCGGCCCCACCACTAAAGAGCTTTTTCCATCCCCACCCTTGTCTGCTTTCTGGATGGACCACTCTGTCCGGAACTCCCTTATCCACTCCACACTCCCCTCCAACCCCACCACACCCGGCACTTTTCCCTGCAACCGCAGGAAATGCTACATTTGCCCTCACACCTCCTCCCTCACTCCCATCCCAGGTCCCAAGAAGACTTTCCACATCAAGCAGATGTTCACCTGCATATCTGCCAATGTGGTATACTGTATCCGCTGTACCCAGTGTGGTCTCCTCTACATCGGGGAAACCAGGTAAAGGATTGCGGACCGCTTTGCAGAACGCCTATGCTTGATTCGCAGTAAACAACTGCATCTCCCAGTCACGAACCATTTCAACTCCCCCTCCCATTCCTTAGATGACAGGTCCATCCTGGGCCTCCTGCAGTGCCACAGCGATGCCACCCGAAAGTTGCAGGAACAGCAACTCATATTCTGCATGGGAACCCTGCAGCCCAATGGTATCAAAGTGGATTTCACAAGCTTCAAAACCTCCCCTACCCCCACTGCATCTCAAAATCAGCCCAGCTCGTCCTCGCCTCCCTAACCTGTTCTTTCTCTCACCTATCCCCTCCTCCCACCTCAAGCCGCGCCTCCATTCCCTACCTACTAACCTCATCCCGCTCCCCTTGACCTGTACGTCCTCCCCGGACTGACCGATCCCCTCCCTACCTCCCCACCTACACTCACCTCTACTGGCTCCATCCCCGCCTCTTTAACTTCTCTGTCTCCTCTCCACCTATCTTCTCCTCTATCTATCTTTGATCCGCCTCCCCCTCTCTCCCTATGTATTTCAGAACCCTCTCCCCCTCCCCCTTTTCTGATGAAGGGTCAAGGCCCGAAACGTCAGCTTTTGTGCTCCTAAGATGCTGCTTGGCCTGCTGTGTTCATCCAGCTCCACACTTTGTTATCTCGGATTCTCCAAAATCTGCAGTTCCCACTATCTTTCATAGTGAAATGGGATGGGATGCCATTTCCCAGCTAGTTTACATCCAATTACACCAGTGGAAATTTTTCTCAACAGCTCAATTCTCAACATCACAATTCTTGAGGAAGTTTTAACGTTGATAAAGAATGAGTCAAATACTCTGAAATATATTTTACAATAAACCATAATAAATAATTAAAATATCGAGGGGCATCATTTTAAGTGAAGGGCAGGAGGCTTACAGAGGATTTGAGGAAAACATTTTTCACCTAGAGGGTCGTGGAAATTTGGAATGCACTTTCTGGGAGGGAAATGGAGGTGGGAAACCTCACAACTTTAAAATGTATATGGAAGAACACTTAAAATGTGAATACATTCAAGGCTTTGGGCCAATGCTTGAAATGGGATTAGAGTAGACAGTTTGGTGTAGACACGTTGGTGCAAAGGACCTTTTTTGTACTGTGTGACTGTATGACTCAATATACTTCAATAATACATATCTTAAATGAATTAACAGTAATAAATATTATGTTGTTAAAATCCAAGGCTGCTTACCTCTGAATACATTTTCTGCTCTTCATATGTATCCTGTTTTTCTCGGTTTTCGAGTATATCAGTTTGATAGTGAGCAATCTGCCAGCTAAGATTCTCATAATGCTTCAAAATATTATGCATGCTGTCCAAATCTGCTGCAACTGGATAGACTGACTCCTGCTTAAGCTCCTTCTCAACTTCATTCCATATGCATCCCACCTGGTAACAGAGTTTGTTCTTAAGCTGAATTTTACATAAATTTGTTATAAATATTATTCAGTATGTATCCTACTGTTGACTATTCTCCTCCATTCCTTTTTCTCTGTGGTTCACCTTTGTGGCATCAGAATGTTTCAGTTTCACTTCACTGCATCCCATTAAACAACTAGATTTTCTCTGTGGCTGCATGGTCACCTTTGTTCCATGGATTTTCTTTAGTTCCCATCATAGTCATCATGTTACCAGCAACAATATCATATGCATGCCTGAGATGTATAATTGTATATACATCAATAACACCTAACTTAAATCAGCCAAATTATGCTCTAAACAGTGAATGAACAGCACAAATCATATGTTAAACCGTACTTGCCACAGACATTCCTTGGATTTGTGCATTATAAGTTCCTGTCAGCCAAGAATCAAAATAGCTTAACTCCCACCACAGAATTTACAACTATCAGTACAATCATCTGGGCCTGTGCAAACAAGATGAAGAATTGTCTGTTTTTTTTTGGCCAATCAAACTGAATAATCATTAATGCGTGGCACATAATCTAAATCATGTAGTCAGTTATAATATTGAAATCAATGTCAATTCTAACATAGAATGTTAAATAAATAATGGAAAAGAAGGATTGGATTAGTGGTTAGGACTGCTGCCTCACAGTGCTAAGGACCTGGGCTGGATTCCAACCTTGGGCGACCATCTGTGTGGTATTTGTACATTCTTCGATGTCTATGTGAGTTTTCTACGGGTGCTCCGCGTTCCTCCCACAGTCCAAAGATGTGCTGTGTAGGTGATTGGCCATGCTACAGTGCCCAGGGATGTTTAGGATAGGTGGGTTAGACATGGGAATTTAGGGGAATGGGTCTGGGTGGGATGCTTTTCAGAGGGGCAGTGTGGACTTGTTGGGCAGAATGGCCTCTTGCGACACTGTAGGAATTCTATGGATTTGTAGAGATAAATGAAATAGAGAAAATTACACTAAGTATTAAAATTAGAATGAATGAGATACCATATTTGTAAAATTAATTTTCAGTGCCAGAGAATTTGCTCAATAAATTAGACTTATTGCACCAGAGAAAGGGTGCATGCTCTGCAATGAACAAGCTAATATTAAAGCTAGAAAGAGGATTGTTTTGGCCTAGTTATATGCAAGACAGAAAGTAATTAAATAGACAATGTAGAATGCAAAAGTTAGAGGTTAAGAAATAAAATGTTTTCTTAGAGGAAGTGATTTTTATGCAGCATATTTTCCTTCAGCATACTGTTTTTTTAAGAATGGATCAGGAGTGCTAATCATGAGAAAGTTGAATTTGTATTAAATATTTAAAAATATTTGCTCTAACTTCATAATTTCATAAATGGAAAATTTTCTGGTACTTTGAAATTACCTTACCTTGAAATCTAGGTATCCATGTACAATGGCAAGTGTGACATAATCATGTGCAGACAAACCAGGTAGATCTTCAAAACCTTAAAAAAGATAAATTTGTGCAATAATTTCAAAATGAAATAATCATATTTATAGCAACAATTTTTTAAATAGACTTAATTTTAAAATTAATTTAATCAATTAATTTGTTGTTTATTCTAACACGAAATTCAGAGGGACATCTCACCCTATTAAAGTAATTTGGGTTGCTACTATTAATACCATGGCCATCGACAGGTAAAACTAAATCTGGACAAATGTTGAAACTTTTATAAAATTCCATTGCTCACTGATTCCAAAACTTAGTATGATTCACAATATTTCTCATGCATTCATCAGTGCAAAATGAACAGATGGATTTATTTTCAAATTGTAATTTAGATTTTTCAACAATGTTTAATTTATTTTTATTTACATTATGCTTAATTAGCTTATAACAGTTTATCTTCTTACCTAATTTACAGAAAATAGAATAAATTTTCACCCTTGAATTTTCAGCAAGATCCATTACTGTAGGACAGAGGCGATTGGATGGTAAAGAGATTGTTCCATATGCTTCCTGTGTAATTCCAAGCAGAGGCTTTTTGGCATCTAGATTGGTTAAACAATATAAGTTGAAACATGGAATGTAACGCCCAAGGCTACAGCTGGATGAGAAGATTAAGTGCACAATTACAAGTTAAATTTATGCCTCCTGCCCACACAGTGTTTGTTCTTTGGTTTTCCTCAAGGCATTTAACTTGGAAATGTAGTAAGCAGTAAAGAAGAAAGTAATAATAGATGTTGAGAATCACAGGCAGGCTGGTGAAATGGGTGGACACATGAAATTGAGTGCAGAAAATTCTGAGGTGATTCATTGATACAAGAATGAGGAAAGATAGCATATGCTAAGTGGTACAACTTTAAGAATGTTCAGACCCTGTACTTGTGTTTAAATCTTTGAAGATGTCAACCCCTTGCAACTTCTGGGAAGGATCTCTAAGAAGGAAGAGGATATTTTGCAGTGGATATAAAACAGATTTATCGGAGAGAGAGAAGAAAAACAGGGTTTAGGGACTTCAGTTATAAGAATGATCTCAAGATATTAGAAATTTTCTTTTTAGAATAGAGATGATGAAGATGAGATTTGACAGAGGTATTTACAATCATAAAGTATTTAGATACAGTAAATAAAGGGTAACTGCTTCTAACATTTGTGGATACTGACTTACGTTGACTGGCAAAAGAACCAGACATATATGGCAAAAACACATATACACAGATATGCAATTAAATGATTAGGATTTAGAATGCAAAGGGAATGGATTAGAAAGCATAGGATGTTAGAAGCAAATGTAATAGTAGCTTCAAAGCAAATTTTGATAAATACTTGAAAGAGAAAAATTTGTATAGATATGAGGGAACAGATTAGGAGCAACTAGATGGCCCCTCCCAAAAGTCAGCGCTGACTTAATGGACAAATGGCATCTGATTACATGTGTAATTCCATGATTCTATGAAAATGAGCCAATTCTGGCTATTTTAGATATTACTTGAAAGCAGTATGATCAAGTTAGCTTATCAACATGCTAATATCTGTTTCAATAAAAATAAAAGCAGGCTTTGTAGAAAAGAAAAGTATTATTTGAAGCTTCTGTCACTTAAAACTGCATGTCAGATATTCTGGAAATTTAGGTGTTATTGTACAAAATTTCACATATTTAACTTTGTGCAAACTGGATGTTAGCCAATCTTGCATCAGTATGGTTATGTGTATGACTTGATCGCTTTGAATGCCATTTCCATGAATTGAAAACTTTAAATGGATCTTTAAATGGATTTCTATCACAAAAATGTAGGCCCTAAAATTCTGATTGGGGTCAGGACGATTCCATTTTGGGGTTTCAAACTGTGGAGAAAGTCCTTTTGTTTGGTGTACTCATTTACAAGTGGTTAGTCCCAACAGTATCTCTGTTGTTTGTTTTTACTGCAGCAAGGGGGCATGTCTAGTGAATTTTCTAGCTACAAGACGGACTGGTGGCCTTTGCCTGTAGATACCTTTTAAACATCTCTCAAATTACCTAGTCTAGGAATTAATCTCTGATTGGATCCAATTTGTTCTGTCTGAATGCAGAAACTTTCCATTGGAAATTGAAGTTTCTCTTTTGGCCTCAGAAAGGTCTTAGAGCACCTCGGGAAAAGCTGCCTAAACTGTCAACTATCCAAATTAAACCACGATAATAGTGTGATATGGGGTTTATAACCATTAATTTGTTAAATCTGGGATTAAAATGAAATATCTGATAGGTAATTATGACAATAGGGGTTTACTAATACCCTTTACGGAAGAAAATGTTTCCTCTTTACCTGATCTGGGTTGAACGCAACTCACAGCAATGTAGTTGCCTTTTAACTGCCCTTGAAATGGTCTACTAGCTCTGTCTGTTGTATTCAAGAAAGCAGTTTCCCAACATCTTCGATAAAGATAATAAAGTGTGAAGCTGGATGAACACAGCAGGCCAACCAGCATCTCAGGAGCACAAAAGCTGACGTTTCGAGCCTAGGCCCTTCATCAGAGAGGGGGATGGGGTGAGGGTTCTGGAATAAATAGGGAGAGAGGGGGAGGCGGACCGAAGGTGGAGAGAAAAGAAGATAGGTGGAGAGGAGAGTATAGGTGGGGAGGTAGGGAGGGGATAGTTCAGTCCAGGGAAGATGGACAGGTCAAGCAGGTGGGATGAGGTTAGTAGGTAGGAGATGGAGGTGCGGCTTGGGGTGGGAGGAAGGGATGGGTGAGAGGAAGAACAGGTTAGGGAGGCAGAGACAGGCTGGACTGGTTTTGGGATGCAGTGGGTGGAGGGGAAGAGCTGGGCTGGTTGTGTGGCGGAGTGGGGGGAGGGGATGAACTGGGCTGGTTTTGGGATGCGGTGGGGGAAGGGGAGATTTTGAAGCTGGTGAAGTCCACATTGATACCATTGGGATGCAGGGTTCCCAAGCGGAATATGAGTTGCTGTTCCTTCAACCTTCGGGTGGCATCATTGTGGCACTCTAGGAGGCCCATGATGGACATGTCACCTAAAGAATGGGAGGGGGAGTGGAAATGGTTTGCGACTGGGAGGTGCAGTTGTTTATTGCGAACCGAGCGGAGGTGTTCTGCAAAGCGGTACCCAAGCCTCCGCTTGGTTTCCCCAATGTAGAGGAAGCCGCACCGGGTACAATGGATGCAGTATACCACCTTGGCACATGTGCAGGTGAACCTCTGCTTAATATGGAAAGTCATCTTGGGGCCTGGGATAGGGGTGAGGGAAGAGGTGTGGGGGCAAGTGTAGCATTTCCTGCGGTTGCAGGGGAAGGTGCTGGGTGTGGTGGGGTTGGAGGGCAGTGTGGAGCGAACAAGGGAGTCACGGAGAGAGTGGTCTCTCCAGAAAGCAGACAAGGGTGGGGATGGAAAAATGTCTTGGGTGGTGGGGCCGGATTGTAGATGGCGGAAGTGTCGGAGGATGATGTGTTGTATCCGGAGGTTGGTGGGGTGGTGTGTGAGAACGAGGGGGATCCTCTTTGGATGGTTGTGGTGGGGGCGGTGTGTGAGGGATGTGTTGCGGGAAATGCGGGAGAAGCAGTCAAGGGCGTTCCCGACCACTGTGTGGGGGAAAGTTGTGGTCCTTGAAGAATGTGGACATCTGGGATGTGCGGGAGTGGAATACCTCATCCTGGGAGCAGATGCGGCGCAGGCGGAGCAACTGGGAATAGGGGATGGAATTTTTGCAGGAGGGTGGGTGGGAGGAGGCGTATTCTAGGTAGCTGTGGGAGTCGGTGGGCTTGAAATGGACATCAGTTACAAGCTGGTTGCCTGAGATGGAGACTGAGAGGTCTAGGAAGGTGAGGGATGTGCTGGAGATGGCCCAGGTGAACTGAAGGTTGGGGTGGAAGGTGTTGGTGAAGTGGATGAACTGTTCGAGCTCCTCTGGGGAGCAAGAGACAGCGCCAATACAGTCATCAATGTAACGGAGGAAGAGGTGGGGTTTGGGGCCTGCGTAGGTGCAGAAGAGGGACTGTTCCACGTAGCCTACCAAGAGGCAGGCATAGCTGGGGCCCATGGCCACCCCTTTGTCTGTAGGAAGTGGGAAGAATCGAAAGAGAAGTTGTTGAGGGTGAGGAGAGTTCAGCTAGGCGGATGAGGGTGTCGGTGGAGGGGGACTGGTCGGGCCTGTGGGACAGTAACAAGCCTTGAGGCCATCTGCATGCAGAATACAGGTGTATAGGGACTGGACGTCCATGGTGAAAATGAGGTGTTGGGGACCAGGGAATTGTAAGTTCTGGAGGAGGTGGAGGGCGTGGGTGGTGTCGCGGACGTAGGTAGGGACAGCTGGCTTGGGCAATAACTGCCGCTTTGTTGGTGGTGATTAACACATAAAATAAAGATCCTTGTTGGCAGCAAATGTAAAAAGATGATGTATTTAGCATTGCCTCCGTTCTGGGTTCAATGAAATTAAAGACTGGTAAGCCTTTGATTACTCTTTAGTCATGGCCAGCTGAGAGGCTGCTCCTCAAGGAGCTCATCCAAGAGTGTGATTTCAGTGCTTGGCATATGATTGGAAAGTATTTCACCTGTCTCGCACTTCACTCACTTCATTGCACTTCCCTGCTATCACCTTTTCATCACGGTGTGGGAGCAGCTTGTGACAAAGTGATTTTGAAACCAGAAGGTGTGTTTTTTTGGATAGTCTTTAACTGAAAAGGAAAACAATTCCAGTGGCAAAGCTGGAGATTGGATCTCTCGATATGCGTGAGCACTAGTGCCTCAAGAAACTCGCAGCAGATTGTTTCTGACATTTGTGGCCATGTGAATCAAGGCTTCCTTCTCAGTTGGACATACTCTGCCAATGGCCATCAAGGTATCTGTTATTGGAAGGCTGGGCCACACCCCTTCACTGCACCCTGCCACTCTCTGCCTGTTGCTGAGTTGTATACATGCATTTCCTGCAAAAAGCGAAGGCTGGCAGATAGGCAAAGGCTTATGCAGAGAGGATGCAAGTATATAATTTGTGCAAGGCTCATGTGAGTCATGGGTGCAGGAGAGCAATTGATGAGAATGAGCATGAGTGTTGTATATTGGTTGGTGATATGAGTCATAGAGTCACAGAGGTCCACTCCACAGTAAAGGCCCATTGAGTCTGCACCGGTCAAAAACAACCACCTAACTATTCAAATTCCATTTTCCATCACTTGACCGACAGCCTTGTATGCTTTGGCATCGCATGCGTACATCTAAATAGTTCTCAAATATTGTGAGAGTTTCTGTCTCTACCACCCTTACAAGTGATAAGTCCTAGATTTCCACCAACCTCTGGATGAAAAAATGCATCCTCACATCCCCTCTAAACCTCCCTCACCCTACCTAAAATTCATGTCCTTCTAAAGAGAGGAATGAGTGGGGCTGCCAGATTTGTGAGCCTGAGTATTGCTATGCATAAGAATGCTGGGGAAATCAAAGTGTGTGTTTGGTAGCTGAAGTGCCTGACGCTCTTGGTGATCTGCCTCTAGCTTAAAGGGACCTAAATGCTGTTGACATCCCCAGCTATTCCCTCCATGCCTGCTTGGTTAGAGAAGCTACCTTTCTCTCACTCTTAAAAGAGTTCACGTCAGTGCTGTCCCTAAGATGCTGCAGTGGCATCTCGAGGTAGGGAGTTGGAAACTGGGAACAGCCGATCACCTCTCCAATCCTGCGGTTACTACAGCCATTAAAATCTCTGTCCATTTGACCCACCTTAATTCATATTGGTGTCTTTTTAGTTAGAAATCTACCCTTTGAAAAGTTACACTGAATGACATGCAGCACCAGAACCAAGCCCCTTGGCTGAAGCAGTCCGTGCCAGACTTAATGGTGAATTCAACGCTCTTCGCTTGGGGACCGCTTTGAGAACACCTCCGCTCGGTTTGCAGTAAACAACTGCACCTCCCAGTCATGAACCATTTCAACTTCCCCCTCCTATTCCTCAGACGACATGTCCATCATTGGCCTCCTGCAGTGCCATAATGATGCCACCCGTAGGTTGAAGGAACAGCAACTCATGTTCCCCTTGGGAACCCTGCAGCCCAATGGTATCAATGTGGATTTCACAAGCTTCAAAATCTCCCCTGCCCCTACTGTATCCCAAAACCAGCCCAGCTCATCCCCACCTCCCTAATCTGTTCTTCCTCTCACCTATCCCCTCCTCCCACCTCAAGCCGCACCTCCATTTCCTAGCTACTAACCTCATCCGCCCCCCTTGACCTGTCTGTCCTCCCCGGACTGACCTATCCCCTCCCTACCTCCCCACGCATACTCTCCTCTCCACCTATCTTCTCCCCTATCCATCTTCAGTCCGCCTCCCCCTCTCTCCCCATTTATTTCAGAATCCTCTCCCCATCCCCCTTTTCTGATGAAGAGTCGAGGCCCAAAATGACAGCTTTTGTGCTCCTAAGATGCTGCTGGGCCTGCTGTGTTCATCCAGCCCCACAATTTGTTGCCCTTCTTGTTCTTTCTCATTAAACCCTTTAATATAACCATCTAATTAATCGTAACCCCCATCCCCAAGTGCTTGTCTTCTTTTCCCTAAATGCATATTTGTTATTCACTTCAGTCACTCTCTGGGTTCGACATTATTACTAATCTTTGCAGAACTCTTTAGCTCAGTAAAATAGCCACAGCAAAGACGACCTGTGATTCCAATTGGTGCTTGTATTTCCAGCAGAAGGTTTTTCAATTCCATCCAATAAGATTGCAATATGCCCTCGATGATTAACAATCAAATGGTGAGAATATCAAGTGCATAGCGTAGAATAAAATGCTTGATTACTAAATTTACCTCTCTAATTGTCATAATGCATACTGTTACCTAAAAGCAGGCAACAGCTCAGAGAAAGCAAAAAGATAAACTCCTTGACTATGGACTAAATGTGTATTCAGAATTACAATTAAACAGGTATTGACTGTGACAAAGAGGTAAAAGTTCAAAATTGACTCTCTAAGATTTAAGCACACAATCTAGCTTGATACATTTTTGCATGGGTGAAAGAGCAATACTATCAACATCCTCTGGATGAGAGAATTTTTCCTACCTGTTCAAGGTCTTGTGGTCTTACAGATTTCTTAGAAGAAGCTCTCCCACTGCTCTGGAAAGAAATTCTGCTCTCAACAAAATAAAAACTAAAACAGATCAACTAATGATGCTTCGACGTCTGTCTGAGTTTGATGTTTATAAACTGGTTGTCATTCTTGTCTACAGAATAACGTTGGCAGCAATTAAAATGTAAATTCTTAATTCCTCTAGTACAGCATTTGAGATGTCCTGAGGATATGGGAACACTGATGTTCTTTCCTTCTATTTGTGCTTGAAAAGTAATTTGTTGGCTGCAATGCATTTTGAAATATCCTGAAGACACAATAATGTGCTACAAACAAAAATGGATTTTTAAAATTTCTGCTTGAGTGATTTGACGGGCTAAACAGAATTTCTACAATACTTGAGAAAAGGAACTATTTAGTCTAAGTCTGACATTGGGTTTCACTTGCTGGGTTTAAAAACAAGCCTTTCATCTGTGTGAAAGAACAATGAAGCATAGAAACTTTATTGAGGAAACTCTGTTGTAATTATACAGCCACAAAATGCTTCAGATTTCTTAAGCAGAACCAGAGGGCATAATCTTAGAGTGAGGGGTCACTCAGTTAGGACAGAGACGAGGAAGAATTTATGCTTTCAAAGGGTGAGTTGGTGCAATTCTTTATCGCAAAGGGTTGTAGAAGCTGGGTTAAATATGTTCAAAGCTAAAACAGATTTTTAAGCTATCCCTCCCCACATCCCTGCTGGCTTGACACAGCTCACCTGCCTGATCTATCCTAAACGCTGATCAATTACCTGGCCCCTACCCCCACTACTTGGCACACTTTCCACCTGGCACCTTCACCACCTTGCACTCTAATCCCTTAGCTAGTTGCTATCCTAACCATGCACTTTCCTTCCATACCTGTTAAGGTGTCTTGCTGCCACTGAATACTTATATCTCACAATGTAATGACTGCTGTTAAAGCACAGTTAGACTGCTCCCCTATTGTCCTACATTACATAGGAACTGTGCTCATTTCAACTATGCTTTGCCTTTTTGAGGGAGCGAGGATTGGAATTCCCAGTTAGAAATGCAGAGTCCAGTACTAACAAAAAAAATTTCAGCACAGCAGTAATCTGACTACGATTGTCATTCCTCAGAATATGTGGGCCAAGATCATTTGGTGGACTTAAATTCTGAAGGATTTTGAAAATGGATTTATTTCAACTTTTGTAAGTACATGTAGTGATTTCTTCAAAAGAGATAATTGAAAGGTCATTGTGAGCATGAGAGACTTCTTTTCAAAGTAAGGCTTTCTAAAAATCTCATGACTGCTAAGAACTGCTTGCTTTGTTATGGAATGCTGCTGGGTCTGTTTTGAATAGTGACTGGAAGGAGTAGCTTTGGTATCTGGTCTCATGTGGTGTCAAAAATCATCTGAAGAAGGGCTACCCAGCTGATTTCCTCCCCTTTTTGAATTCAGGGTGAAATCTGCTTTTTCCTTCTAACAAAATATGTGAAGGGGCAGCTCAATATTATACTTTCTGAGCAAGATGCATCTGCAAAACTCTACAGACAACCACATAATTAGCAACGTGACCATGTGTGCCAGGACATCAGCCAACAGATTTGTGAACATTCCATATTTTATCATTTTGCCTTGAAGAATAACCTATGTGCAAAGTATATTTTTGACCATTCTTTGCAGAGAAATCAATTTTTTCTCTCCTTTCCTGAAATATTTGTGTTTACATGTGTTTTGAGGATATTTAGAGGGATAAGCATTTATACTTCTATATTACCGACTGTATATGTTGACAAAATATTGCATCTTCATTGAATATGTTTTATTTTGGTTATAAACCAATAATTGTGTTTATTTAAAAACCTTGAAAATAGATCTTTTTATTTAAAACCTGATTAGCCATCTCTAACTGGAAATATCTATTTTTATTACATGCTACGAACTGTGGGACTTGAGCAATAGCGAACTCCTTTAGCTTCATGATAGTACAAGAGCTGGAGGATGTAATTTCATTTTTTTTGGCAGGAAGATTAGAGGGATGTGAATAAGAACTATCAACATGCCAAGTGGTGATGACTGGAACTCACTGTCTCTGAGAGTGATGGCTGCATTAGTAATGGTCAATGATATCAAAAGGAAACTGGGTGCTTGAAGGAAATAAATTCGAGGTCTACAGGGTTAGAGTAGGGGAACGGAACTGACTGGATTAAAATTTGGAGACCTGCATGGATTCCATGGGCTGAGTGTCCTCTTTTAGTGCTGTCATGTCTCTCGCTCTAAAATTAATTGAAGTCATCCAAATAATATATTTTGTGCATTAAATGGTATAATAGTTGGAGCAGCTCCCAAAAAGTTCAGGCCTTTTTCCTTTCTTCTTGGTATATGTGTACTGTACTAAGCTTACAAGGATGGGCATGTTGCTGGCAGCATTCGAGAATGATGGCTAACTGCATTAATATAAACTTCTTCTGTCCTATGGAGAGGTTTGTACACTACAATGGTGGCCTAGCTGATGGGCAAATGTTTAAATGTTGAGTTATAAAAGTGAAAGAGAGACCACCCTTCATGCTCTCAGTTACCCAGAAAAGAAGTCTGCTGATATTTTGCAGCTGGAACATCTGTTGGCCACCTAGGTTTAAAAGCCTAGATATTTTTTAATCAACCTGTTCAAAGATGCCTTTACACATCTCTAGAATAAGTTGGACTTGAACCTGGGCAATCCTGGATGAGAAGTAGGGATATAATTGCTGCACCACAAGAGGTCTAGTTTTAAGGGCCTCCATATTAGGATCCACAGCATCCATATTAGGATTGACCATCCGGATCCTGATTGACCATTTTCAGAAACCTCCTGCCAAGTGACTGTTCCCCACAAGGGGCAACTTTCACAGAATCCTTCCAGTGTGGAAACAGGCCCTTCGGCCCAACAAGTCCAGACCGACCCTCACAGCATGCCACCCAGACCCATCCCCATATAACCGACCTAATCTACTCATCCCTGAACACTCTGGATAATTTAGCATGGCCAATCCACTGAGCCTGCACATCTTTGGACTGTGGGAAGAAACCGGAGCACTCAGAGGAAACCCACGCAGGCACAGGAAGAATGTGCAAACTCCCCACAGATAGTCTCCCAAGGGTGAAATCAAACCACTTGAGCTTGATGACTGTAGGAAAAACCCTAGCCTGGAGTAAATATTGCTTTACAGGAGGGATATATTAATCATTTGGACGTGCTATCATTGAGGCAATAGTTGCGTATTCTAATATAATTCCTTGGTCAATACTGAATGTTATTAAATGTTTAAATTCTTTGGTTCCATTCAGTAACTATAATTACATCATGCCAGTGACATAATCTGTGTGCCACCTATTTGTGTGGTACTTCTTGTACTTGGTGAAAACTTAGTTAATGAACAGGATTTCCCTCTGTGAGTGAGAATGGAAACTTAGAACCATTTCTGGGTCACAAACTAACCCCTGGCAGGGGTTGGCGTTTTCAGAGGAGCGTCACTTAATTAGCCTGTAGAAAGATGTAACATCCATTCATCGGCTGTGTAGGTGGGTTAATTCAAGTCTGGGATTGATATAAACTGAACAGGCCAGTATTATTTCAGCTATTTCACCATTGGGTCTTTTGCATAGAACAGCACAGAAGTCTTGAATTAGGAAGCTTCAGTGCCGCACTTTCCAAGCTTGTTCCCATAATTTCTTCCTGTGTCTCTGATGTGTCCCATAGATGCAGACTTCAAAAAAATAGTGTAACTCCCATACCATCATTCAGCCAAATGCATTAGCAACAGAGATCAGAAGAAACACCACCACATGTTACAAGTGCACCCTCTGTCAGGAAAAGTATATTACCTCAGTGGATGCTCATGTACGGCTGGAATACAGTAACATTACCGAATAAACATAATACTGTACTGTATGAGTGATAATGGGAACTGCAGATGCTGGAGAATCCAAGATAACAAAGTGATGAGCTGGATGAACACAGCAGGCCAAGCAGCATCTCAGGAGCACAAAAGCTGATGTTTCGGGCCTAGACCCTTCATCAGTGCTCTCTGATGAAGGGTCTAGGCCCGAAACGTCAGCTTTTGTGCTCCCGAGATGCTGCTTGGCCTGCTGTGTTCATCCAGCTCCACACTTTGTTATCTACTGTACTATATGGGTAGGTTTCAGGTGAAGAAGCTGTTGTGGTCAGTCTCTCCTGGAGGAGGGAACACAGATACAGCTGTGCACACTGGACACAGATGCAGGAAGTCAGGAATAACGGGAAATGAGACTCTATCTAGACCAGCAGCAACAGTTATGCTGCAATGTGTTGTGTGAGATCATTGATTGCTTTTGGATGTTTCCATCCAGCTTATCTATGCCTTCAAGGTTCACAGCTTTGGGCAGTGGAGATCCTCCCTTGCAAAGATAACTAGGATGGAAAGCTAAATGAACCAGTACATTGATTCATGGAAGAGCTGCATGCTGACATAAAAAATGCATAATCTAATACATATTTGGACTTCCCAATGGTGGCATTCATTTATTGATGTTCTATCAAAAGCTAATTGGCCCAGTACTCCCATCCTTCAAATAGCTGTTTGCATAAAATAAAAGATGTCATGTTGTTGCTGCTGCACTCAATACATAAATATACACATGTGGTCACAGACCACAAGAATGTCACTGATTAGCAGCATGTTAATTTTGATTTATTCATTCAGAGGATGAGGACGTTGCTGGCTAGGACAGCATTTATTGTCCATGCAAGAGGGCAGTTAAAAGTCAACCACGTTGCTGTGGGTCTGGAGTCAAACGTAGACCAGACCAGTAAGAATGGCAGTTTTGTTCCCTTAAGGCCATTCATGAAGCAGATTGGCCTTTTTCCCTGACAACTGACGATGGTTTCACAGTCATCATTAGATCCTTAAATCCAGATTTTTATTGAATTCAAATTCCATCATCAGCTGTAGCAGATTTCAAACCCAAATCCCCAGGACTATACCTGTGTTTCTGGATTAACAGACCAGTGATAACACTACTAGAACATTGCCTCCCATTAAAAGAAGGCCTTTTATTCTTATGAAACCTTACTATTCATGATAAGGACCTAGACAGCCACTTGCAAGAAACCTGAGGTGGAGATGTATGTGGCAAAACTATTACACACAAAAAGCAAGCTGTCAATTCATATTGAAGGTGAAAATTCCTCGTGAAAGTGATATAAGTGCATCTTAGCAGCAAAGTATGTCTAATTGGCTAATATAGTACTTTTCCAAGGAAGCTCAGAATTTTCAGATTCAAAGCTACCAGCAGAGCTAACCCAATCATTATCTTAACTGAAGATCATACTGGAGGAGAGGGCATTATTCCTCAATAAGTGCAATTGACTAAGGCAGATTCCCACTGGATAGGTGTGTCTAGTGTCAGTTTGTTTCAATGTTAGCACTTTCATCAATTTGTAGACTGTGGATTTTAGCA
Source organism: Stegostoma tigrinum (assembly GCF_030684315.1). Classification (NCBI taxonomy): domain Eukaryota; kingdom Metazoa; phylum Chordata; class Chondrichthyes; order Orectolobiformes; family Stegostomatidae; genus Stegostoma; species Stegostoma tigrinum. The sequence continues at coordinate 113,773,162 of NC_081355.1, forward strand.
CCACTCCAGGACTTGAGCATGCTGGACAGAGTTAAAGCTGCCTCATCAGAGGCACTATTCAAGAGATGAGACAATAAACCATGGTCCAAGTTTCCTCTCAGACAAATATATAAGATTCCACAGCAATATTCAAAGAGGAATGGGGGAGTTCTTCTTCAGTTCATACCTCAATACCATCAAATGCAGACTAAGATATAATTTATATCATGCTGATTGTTGGGCATTTTTGTGCACATGTTGAAGTTTGTAGGCAAACATGATGGAAAAGCATTGACTGCACTTCAAAAGTACTGAAATGACTGCAAAGTTGTTTGGATCATCATAGGATGATGAAATATTTTGATGAAATAATAAATTAATAATTTGGTATGTGGTAACTGTAGCATTCTGGAGAGGTAAAAGGTGACTTTGATACCCAAAAGTATTAACCACTGTGGTTTTCCTAATAAAATCAAATTCTCCATTTCCTCCCTCAAAATAATCAAAATCTGATCTTATGGAATTTGGTTACTACAACTAAAATTGAAAAACTCAGAGACCAGAGATAGAAAATATATGGTAATTTGAAAATATCATACAAAAGATAAGGAAAAAAAATGCAAAACATAGTGCCCGAGAAAAAAACAGAAGCACAAGTCCGAGACTCTATTCTGCACATGCACATTTTGAACATGGAAACTTGTCTTTTTAGGACATAAGTTGATGGTGTAGCATGTATATTTCCTGGATTACTCATTTTAAAAGGACACAATTTATGTATTTCATAGTGCCACTGAAAAACGCAGGAAATTTTATCTGTGCACTATCAACATATATTTCAAAATACTTTTATGTAAGAGGCCTCTAAACAATTATTAGCTTATGAAATAATGGACAGAAATAGTTGGACAAACGTAAAGCCTAAGTACTTAATATCCAGCCATTTTATGCCTATGCTGTTGATTTGGTGCTGGCAAAAAACTACATTCACATTTTAAACTTAACATCACAGGAGGATTTTCAAATGCATTTACCTAAAATTCTCCCATGTTCATCCCGCTTGACTCGCATTTCTTTCTCCTCTTCCCTCCAAAGATGTAGAAGAAGACTAGCTGCTGTAGAATCATGTTTTCCACGCCATACATTTATGTGAGAAATTGTTTTTGGGTTGTCGCACAACTCAAGTAGGGTTCCAAGTATCAAACCATGCATGCGCTTTGAGCTTGCCTTTGCAAGAAGATAAAAGTTCCACTTGAAATAGTTCAAATGAATACATTTATAAAATCAAGTTAGCAGAGGTTACAAATTAAGAATTCTTGCAAATAATGACATCCAAATTATAATACATCTTTTTATCTTGCTGACATTATCATTCAACCTCAAATTCTATGGCACAAATCCACAATTCTGACAGTACTGAGAATGAGCAACATTAAAGTAAGGAATTAGAAATGCCAATAGTATACATTAATTGTTTCTTCATATTTCTCGTGTATGGAGTTGACGGTTAATCTTCCTTGGTCAAGTCTTGTCAAATTATATTCACAAAACACCTTTGATGCTGAAAAAAAGTTGAACAGGGCTTCACAGAATTATGATAATGCCTTCTGAGAAACAAAGAAATTCGTATTGTGTATCTTCCTTCCCAAGAATGTCCAGAGCACATCTTAATTATGGTTATTTACAATTGTTGGAAACAAACAATAAAATGCTGCTCCATATCTAATTACTGTTGTTACAGTGATAACTATGACAGACTGAACTTCTGAAAAGATAGAGAAAGGGGAGAAAAGGAAGGTGAAGCAATAGCACTAATTGGGGAAGATATACCACTGTTTGAAACAGACAATGTCCTGGAGGGAAAATGCCAGAATCTATTTAGTGAGAATTGAGAACCAAGAAAGATGTGATTATCTTATTTGCTTTTTCTAGACCTCCAAATAGTAGGAGAGAAAAATGAGCAAATCTGCAGGAAAATCGTGGAGGTGTGGAAAAAGTCCTGTGGTTAGAAGAGTTCATTATCCAAATATCAACTGTGATGACATCAGAATAAGGAAAAGGAGGTGTGGGTGGGGGGAGGAATTCCTGAAATGTGTTCAAAAGAATTTCATTGACCAGTATGCTTTCTCAAATTTCGCAAATGTTACTGGTGGGATTTGAACTCAAAAATTTTGGATTCATAGCTCAGTAACCTGGCTACCACATTATCTATAATTTTTAATGCTTACTTCAAGCAAATCTAGTAGAAGAAAAATGCCTCCCATTTCAAGGAAGCTGTCTTCGGCTGTGTAGCACCCAACAATGCAGCACCTGTAATAAAACATAAAAGACTTAAACTTAACTTCTGCATTATTGCTTTATCTGCTGGATGACCAGAAAGTACACATGTACAAATATATTCATCCCACTGCCACTTCCATTCTGGGAAAATATATCTCAATTTATATCAAGTTATATGACTCCATTTCAAAAGTATTTCATTGGTTGCAAAGTGCATTTGCAGATCTTGAGGGTGTGAAAGATGCTGCAAGAATCCAAGGCTTTCTTTGTTAATCATAATTATTTTCCCTGCCATTCAATTTTGTATTAGAAGTTGCAAAGACAGTGAAAATGCCAGCTCTAACTGCTAACAACAGGTTGCTCATGTAAAATGCCTATTTCTTTGATTATGTCAATTGCTACTTATGCCCATTATATTCTACAACATTGTATGCTACAAAATTATTTTAGTTGCTTGCATCTTTTGTTCTTAAGACAGTGACTCATACTACTGTATGGCAGATTTCAGCGATACCTTGCTCTTTGCGGTCAACCCAGAAGAGTGCTTTGACTAAAATAACCACCTCAGCCAACTTAGCAGTTGTTGCTGTCTTGTTTTTGTTTGCGATAATAATCTGAAATATTTGAAATCTTCATGATTATTGCATGGCAAAAATTTTGCATGAGTAATACCAGAATGCTGATTTACTGAAGAACACATCTAAGCAACTTTGGCAAGCCTGAGATTAGCTGAAACTGCTCCCATCTCCTTATTTATAGCAAGTACTGTTCTGAAGAAGGGTCACTGGACCCAAATCATTAACTCTTATATGTCTTCACAAATGCAGCCAGACACACTGACATTTTCTAGGAGTTTCTGTTTTTGTTTCAGATTTCCAGCATTCACAGTTCTTTCAGTTTTTTAACCTTAACTCACCTCAGACATGTATTTTACATGTTTTGGCTAATGCAAGTTGTGTTGAGTTTGGTGGAGTGAAATTCAGCATGAAATTTACCAAACTTGCCACTTAATACTCTAATTGCCATGGCAATCCAGTGGCGAGTATCACTTTATGCCTTCATTCCATCTTACCATGATTTGTTCCAAGTTGTCACCATTCACTAGACATCTGCTATAAGACCAACATCCCTTTGTAGCCACACTATGCTCAAGAGCTCAAAGTGTACCTGGATGAGTGCTGGCATCTGCCCTGCTCTTAACCAGTGACTAGACAGAGATAGCTGACAAGGACAAGTTGGCACTGAGGTTCTCCAACAGGAACATGGAGGTCTGAGAATCATAGAGGCCTATTGTGCAGAAAGAGGCCATTCGGCTCTTTGAGTCTACATCAACCCTATGAGAAAACTCACCCCAGGCACCCCCCCAACACCACCCCATCCCCCTACCCGAGCATTTACCACAGCTACTCCACCTAGCCTGCACATCACTGGACACTATGGGGCAATTTAGCATGGTCAATCTTCCTAACCTGCTCAACTTTGGATTGGGGGAGGAAACTGCAACGTCTGGAAGAAACCCAATCAGAAAAGGGGAGAACTCTACACGGACAGCATCACACGGATAGAATCAAAACTAGGTCCCTAGTGCTGTGCAGCAGCAGCGGTCCACCATGTTACCCTGATTAATGGAGTGATGCATTGGAGAGTAGTCATTTTCTGGAGGGATGACAGAGAATGTTGTGCTGCTACATGATATCGGCCTAGTCAGCGATTGCCACATGGGTCAGTGCCCTGTCCAGAGTGCGGAGAACCAGGCAAGTGTGCTAGAAGAAGGTCAATAACCTTCTCTGTGCCACCAGGGTAAGTGCTACACTTGCTCTCGACTAACTTAAACCTATTTCTGCTACAGTATTCATCTGCCATCAAGGCTTCTTTTCTGTCGCATGCAATATCTTGCCTCACTCACTCTCCTCTTCCCATCTTACCACACCATTAGCCCTGAATTCCCTGCCTTGTCACTCTCTCAGAACACCTCAACCACTTCCCCTCAAGCACACCAGCACATGTCAGCCCCATTCACCCACTTAATGTCATTACAGGAAAAGATATCTCACATCAGGGCAGAGTGACGAGGACCCACTATGCAGGGAGAGGAAGAAGTTCCTTGACATGTCTAACCCACTTGGGCAAAACGTCCTGGGGTCAACCCACGAAATCTTCAGGATCAATGGACAACTTCACAGCAGGGTCCCTCCACCTCTATCTGCACAACAGGGGAGCTCAGTGAGGCATAGTGGGAAGGAGAGGCCAAGAGAGGCTTTGTGATCACATATGGGAGGCACACAGCTGACACTTATCAAAAAAGTTTGAGTTTGTGAGAAAGTATGTTTTTCACCATTCATGTGGCTGCCCATGTCTCTGTCTAGGGTCTAAATGCTTCACTGAGCCCTTTGGGTGCACTCCTTGCTCCCCATGGATGTGGTATGGTGGTGGTATACGATGAGTGCAAATTACTTAATGCGGGAGTAGTTTTAACCATGTGTGTGCATGTATTGGCTCACTCTGACAAATTAGGCCTCTTCCCATCAGCATTGCTCATGTTTCAGCTGACTGTGTCTATTTCAGGCAGTTCCTCAGTAGTAATGGTGCCAGGAAGATTCAACATACAGTGAAGGTCAATGCTGCACAGTAGCCAAGTAGCAGACTGCCCGAATGCCTGGGTACACAATATCTCACGTGTATGAAGTCAATGTCCTTCCCCTGTGAATGTCCAACGATCAGTTGTAGATGCACCTTTGTCCCTCATATCTCAGCTCACTTACCCCTTCCAGTACTTGAGCACATTTGAAGCCATCCTCCTGGGCACTGTGCAATTTCTGTGTGCTTCACGATTTAACTGACAGTCAATGGTCTTCTGCTTTTGGCTTTCATCCTCAGCATTAACATGCTGTTGAGAGCCCAACATCACCCTCTTTCCCCACCCCCCCACCCCCAAGGTACTCATTCACCCATTCCACAGGCGTTACACTTGCCCAGGTCATCATCCAATCTAGGTAAATGCACCTACATCTGCCTTACTACCCCCACTGAATCCCCATCCTCTTTTTCTCCTTCTATGAATGATGGTAAGGGACAACTGTGGCTTACTCCCTTGGTGACTTCACTGGCTTGCCCGGACCAATACCTGCACAGACCTGACTGGTGGCCTCATTTTGGATTGTACCCAATTTCCCTGCAACCTTAAGCCTGGCCCCTGGAGAGACAAGAGGCTGACCTTACCTGCACCTTGAAGCACAAATGCATAGAATCATTCTGATGTAATGTTTGAGCATGGCTGAAGCCTAGGACTGGCATAGATAGCAGTTTTTGACCAACTGTTCTAGACCCCTTGACTGATGGATGCCTCCATGGAGTTGGGTATGGAATTCTTCCTGAAGACTTTTAGACAAGTCCCACCACTTGCAGCAGATGCAATTTGTATGTCATGAATATAGTTGCCATGTGGAGCAGGTGGTAACCTGATGTTGACCACTGATATATGAGAAGAGGTAGGTGACCTTGGCTTGGCCACCTGCCTGACTGTGTAACAGCAGTAATTGTAAGTGAAAGGGGAAGGGCAAGTCTTGTATGTTGCAGGCAAGCTGCAGGACACCAGGTGAATCTGTGCTGGAACAGCAAGGGAGCAGCCCTGGTGGGCAGCCTGATGCAACTGTGATCTGGGTACATTTCCGTATGCAGTTACTGTGTCTGATGCATCTGTATGCTGGTGTGACATGTTTCACATGCATGAGATTGTAGGATGTAATATCGGGGCATTGTATAGATGCCAGAATGATGACAGTGCCTCCCTGAAAGCTGGGTGCCAATGTCCTTGGCGAAAAGGTACATGTCACACGTTTATGGGTCTTATGCTTATGCCATTCTCTGAACTGGGCTGTGGGCAACTTGGAAGTCATTTGGAGAAAGCAGTGAGCTGGACAGGTACCTGCTCTGATTTTCATGACGAGTTTTTCTGGTGGCTAAATTGTGTGTTAAGTTTGGTAAAATTACAACACATGGTGATTTGGGCTGTTAACAATCCATTTACCTAGCAACAAAGAGTGTCAATTGGGAGCTTGCAAATCTCTAGCAAAAATCTTACCATTTTGCTTGAGCAAAGGGGAAAGGTTGCAGCAAAATGATCTCGACGTTAAGATGACCATTTCATCCACTTGTGTCACACATTTCATAATAGGCACTTCATTCAGTTTAGAATAAGGTTCTGTTCCTTTACTCATTTATTTGAGTTCTCCGTTTCCTGTTGTGTAGCTATGTCCTCTTCCTGTGTTAATATATTATCACCAAAACCATGAGCTCTTTTCTAATACAGTAAATTTTTAGGGGGCATTTAACTGAATAAGTTTGAGAAATCCAAATTGTTTCATCTATTGGTTGCCCTTTAACCACACTGCATGTTACAGCTTCAAACAACTGCCTCAAAGAAGGGCACAACTGGTTTGTAAATATTCTTGGATACAAGGTATTTAACAAACAGAGGAAAGAGGGAGGCGAGGGCATATTGATTAAGGACGACCGAAAAGAAAACATTGCAGCACTGGAGGGAGATGGTGTTCCAATAGGTAAGGGACAGAATCTGTTTGACCAGAGGTAGGGAACGATAAAAGTTCAACTATGTTGCTGGAGTGCTAGACAGGCCACCAACTGGTGGGAAAGATGTACTGGAACGAATTTATAAAAACATAATAGAGAAATACAAAGGGAGATTTTATCTGAATGTAGACTGACATACCAATAAAAGACAGAGTGGGGCAATAGTTGCTAGAGTATATTCAGGAGAATATTCCACAGCAGTGTATTTCCAGTCCAACAATGAAATGGGCACTGCTAAACCTGTTTCTTCGGAATGAGGTGGGCCGAGTGGAACAAGTACTAGTCAGAGAACACTTAGGGGGTTGTGTTCATTTTATCATAAAGCTTAGATTGGTGGTAGCAAAGTCAAGGAGTAAAGGTGTGAAAATAATTAACTGCAGAAAAGCCAACTTCGATGGGCGAAGAATAGATCTGATTCAGATAAACTGGAATCAGGGATTGAAAGCCAACACTATAAATGAACAATGTGAGGAAGAAAGTCTTTAAAGAAGAGATAGTTCAGACAGAATAAAGGTAAATTTTCACAGAGGTGAAAAACAAGGTAATTAAATTCAGAGCTCCACGGTTCAAAAAATAGATGGGCATTAAGATGAAGAATAATAATGTATTTATGATGGCTGTCAGGTGGATAAGAGTCCAACAGAGAATTAAACTGAATGGAGAAGGTTCGAGAAGGATTAAATAAGTGAAGCAAAGAGTGAGTTTGAGAACAGATTGTACACTTAAAGTTGATAATTCACCAGGATCAGATTCAATCGAAGGATATTATGGGATGAGGAAGTGAAAATTTTGGAGACATTGGCCATAATTTTCCAGGCTTCCATACATTCAAGGATGATGTCAGGGGCCTAGGGAATTGCACTTATTCAAAAAAGGTGCGAAGCTATGCCCAACAACTACATACCTGTCAGTTTAACTTAAGTGTTAAGGAAACTTCCAGAAGCAATAATTTCTAAAAAAGTTAATAGTCTCTTTGGCAAATGCAGGTTAGTTAATGAAAGCGAGCATGAATATATTAAAGGTAAGCTGTGTTCAACTAACGTGCTTATTCTTTTATCAGAAAGGGTTGAAGAGGGTGACGCTATTAATGAGTTGTACCTATAGTTCCAAAAGACATTTGATGAAGGTCCACAGAATTGATTTATGAGCAAAATTAGAGTCATGCAACGAAAGGAACAGTATTTGTCAATTGGGCAGACATGAGGCAGATGCAGTGTAATACAGAAAAATGTGAGATGATTCAATTTGTTGAAAGATTAGGGAGGGCAATAGAAAATAAAGCATATAATTCTAAAAGAGGCACAAGGAGCAGAAAGGACCTGGAATATGTGAGCATAACAGATTGAAGATTCAGGGCTGATTGATGCAGTGGTAAATACAGCAAAACACATGTTAATTTTCATTAATAAGGGCACAGGGTACAGAAGCAAGATGTTATATCAAACATCTAAAATGTGTTAAACTTGTTCATTCTAAATTGACATTCCTTCTAATCTCTCCAGCCACTGTGTGGAACACCCTTGCTGTGACAGGACCACCTCGCCCTGGTGAATTTCTGCAGTGCATCTTGCAGATAGTACACACTGTTGCTACTGAGTGGGTAATACTACCACTGAGGGTCAGAAATCCTGCTGTGTACTAACTTAGTCTGCCTGAAGTGCATTATGAACACAGGGGAGGCTTGTTCTTGGTCATTTGACTTGCTACTAAGTTTTCATTTTTGTTCGGGGTGCGGGGCATGTGCGAGCCTTCTGCGCTGCACCATAAAATCTGCTCTTTTTTCCTCTACAGGTGTTACTAAAATTTGCTGAGCATTTCCAACAATTTTTGCTTATATTTTAGGTCATTAAGATACCTGTTTTATTCTTGGTTCAGGCAAGCTTAGCTTATTTCAGCTGGACAACTAATGTGCTGTAATTGACAGCAGCATCCCATCACTTCAGTTCAATGTCTTCCATGGGAAATGTGTGCTTTGAGGAGAGAGTAAGATCAGAAATAAACCTTTTTAGTACAACAGTCTTTTGCCAATTACTGGCCTAACAACAGACACTAGCTGTGGAAATGAATCTGAACAAAAAAGTCAACTTTGCCTCCCTGCCGTGGTCGAGAATGCCCTCGACCGTGTCTCCCGCATTTCCCGCAAAACATCCCTCACACCCCGCCCCTGCAATAACTGCCAAAAGAGAATCCCCCTAGTCCTCACATACCACCCCACCAACCTCCGGATACAATGCATCATCCTCTGACACTTCTGCCATCTACAATCCGACCACACCACCCAAGACATTTTTCCATTCCCACCCTTGTCTGTCTTCCGGAGAGGCCACTTCTCCGTGACTCCCTTGTCCGCTCCACATTCCCCTCCAACCCCACCACACCCGGCACCTTCCCCTGCAACTGCAGGAAGTGCTACACTTGCCCCCACACCTCCTCTCTCACCCGCATCCCAGGCCCCAAGATGACTTTCCATATCAAGCAGATGTTCACCTGCACATCTGCCAATGTGGTATACTACATCCACTGTGCCTGTTGTGGCTTCCTCTACATTGGGGAAACCAAGCGGAGGCTTGGGGACCACTTTGCAGAACACCTACGCTTGGTCCGCAGTAAACAACTGCACCTCCCAGTCGCGAACCATTTTAACTCCCCCTCCCATTCCTTAGATGACATATCCATCCTGGGCCTCCTGCAGTGCCATAATGCTGCCACCTGAAGGTTGCAGGAACAGCAATTCATATTCCGCTTGGAAACCTTGCAGCCCAATAGTATCAATGTGGACTTCACCAGCTTCAAAATCTCCCCGTCCCCCACTGCATCCCAAAACCAGCCCAGCTCGTCCCCTCCCCCCACTGCATCCCAAAACCAGCCCCAGCTCGTCCCCGCCTCCCTAACCTGTTCTTCGTCTCACCTATCCCCTCCTCTCACCTCAAGCCACACCTCCATTTCCTACCTACTAACCTCCCTGAACTGTCTGTCCTCCCCGGACTGACCTATCCCCTCTCTATCTCCCCACTTATACTCTCGTCTCCACCTTTCTTCTCCTCTATCCATCTTCGGTCCGCCTCCCCCATCTCCCTATTTATTTCAGAACCCTCTCCCCATCCGCCTCTCTGATGAAGGGTCTAGGTCCAAAACATCAGCTTTTGTGCTCCTAAGATGCTGCTTGGCCTGCTGTGTTCATCTAGCTTCACACATTGTTATCTTGGATTCTCCAGCATCTGCAGTTCCCATTATCCCTGATCAAAAAAGTTATCTTTTTCAGGTTAAGGGGATGAATGACATAAGTGAAAACATTATCGGGAAAAGTTGGAGGGAAAGCAGTTAGCAGTGGAGAGATTAAAACTGATTTTAATGGGGTTAATTAACAAAGACATGATTGTTTCAGTCCTGAAATGAGGTAACAATTAAAAACAATTATTTACATTTAAAAATTCTCAAATTAGATGGTCATGAATTTTAAAGCTTGCCTGGATGGGTGCAGCTCCAAAAACACTCAAAAAGCTTGAAACCATCCAGGACTAAGCAGCGTACTGATTGGCACCACATCCACAAGCACCCACTTCCAGCACCATCAACACTCAGTAGCAACAGTTTGTACTACCTGCAAGATGCACTGTAGAAATTCACCAAAGATTCTTAGACAACATCTTTTGCATTGACAACAACTTCTACTTAGGACAAGGGCAGCATGTACATGGGAACACTAGTGCCCGCAAGATCCCCTCCAAGCTATTCACCATCCCGATTTGGAAATATATCATTCGTCTTTCACTGCTGCTGGGTCAAAATCCTGGAACTCCCTCCTTAATTACATTTCTGACAAATATACAGCAGGTATACTGCAGTCACGTATATGGCAGGTCACTAACACCTTCTCTAGGGCAACTAGGGACAGGCAATAAATGTTGGCCAGCCAGCAAATCCACATCCCATGAATAATAAAAAAAATTGTCCTCTGAAATTGCTTTGCACTCACAGCATAGATGTATTGTTGATGCATGCTTGCTAGTCATTAAATAAAACAAGCCCCATGCACGATACTAATTACACCATGATGTGAAGGTACAAAAACATTAAAAGGTAAAACACAGCTAATAATGTGAGATTTCATGATATGTTTACCTATAACACAATAACAATGTAACTTATACCCTTACAAAATAAGTTATAAAAACATAATATTGTTACATTGTGAATACATTAACTACGTTAAATTTGTACAGTTCTGTGTTTATTCCACAGTGAAAAACAAAACAGCTACTGAGAGAAGTTACAACTGAAAACATTTATTACAGCATTGCAACAAAGAACTTACCAGATACAGTCTACTGTTGCCAGTATAAGCTTATTGTGACCCTTGCCACTATAGAATTTGTTTGGGTCAATCTTTAATAGATTAACGAGAATATCTACTCCGAAGGCACCAAAAAGCTCCTAATACATAACAAAAGAAAGCACTGAAGTTATTTCATATTAACAGCCAATTAACTTATTGCACATGCAAGAAATCTGAAATAAGAATCAGAAAAATGCTAGGTGTACTTTTTAAATCAGGACGCTATTACAAGAAAGAAAGAGGTTATTTCAGGTCTAATGAGATAGTAAGAATTGCCAATGCTGGAGTCAGAGATAACACAGTGTGGAGCTGGAGGAACACAGCAGGCCAGGCAGCATCAGAGGAGCAGGAAAGTTGACGTTTTGGGTCGGGGCCCTTCTTTAGAAATAGGGGAGGGGGTCATTGTCATGGAACTAATCATATCTTACAAATAATGTCCCAGACATCACAATTCCTGGACATGTCCTGTCTTCAATATTAACTCTGGACCAAAGGAAGAGGAATTAGAAATCCTACAGAGTATGAAGTCCCCTGGGCTGGATGGGATTTATCCTAGGATCCTCTGGGAAGCCAGGGAGGAGATAGCCGAGCCTTTGGCATTGATCTTTAACTCGTCATTGTCTACAGGAATAGTGCCAGAAGACTGGAGGATAGCAAACGTGGTTCCCCTGTTCACGAAGGGGAGTAGAGACAACCCTGGTAATTATAGACCAGTGAGCTTTACCTCAGTTGTTGGTAAAGTGTTGGAAAAGGTTACAGAGATAGGATCTATAATCATCTAGCAAAAAATAATTTGATTAGGGATAGTCAGCATGGTTTTGGGAAGGGTAGGTCGTGCCTCACAAACCTTATTGAGATCTTTGAGAAGGTGACCAAACAGGTAGATGAGAGTAAACTGGTTGATGTGGTGTATATGGATTTCAGCAAGGCATTCGATAAGGTTCCCCACAGTAGGCTATTGTACAAACACGGAGGAATGGGATTGTGGGAGATATAGCAGTTTGGATTGGAAATTGGCTTGCTGAAAGACAACAGATGGTGGTGGCTGATGGGAAATGTTCATCCTGGAGACCAGTTACTAGTGGTGTACCGCAAGGGTCAGTGTTGGGTCCACTGCTGTTTGTCATTTTTATAAATGACCTGGATGAGGGCGTAGAAGGATGGGTTAGTAAATTTGCAGATGACACTAAGGTCGGTGGAGTTGTGGATAGTGACGAAGGATGTTGCAGGTTACAGAGAGACATAGATAAGCTGCAGAGCTGGGCTGAGAGGTGGCAAATGGAGTTTAATGCAGACAAGTGTGAGATGATGCACTTTGGTAGGAGTAACCGGAATGCAAAGTACTGGGCTACTGGTAAGATTCCTTGGTAGTGTAGATGAGCAGGGAGATCTCGGTGTCCATGTATACAGATCCTTGAAAGTTGCCACCCAGGTTGACAGGGCTGTTAAGAAGGCATACAGTGTTTTAGCTTTTATTAATTGAGAGATCAAGTTCCGGAACCAAGAGGTTATGCTGCAGCTGTACAAAACTCTGGTGCAGCCGCACTTGGAGTATTGCGTACAGTTCTGGCCACCGCATTATAAGAAGGATGTGGAAGCTTTGGAAATGGTGCAGAGGAGATTTACTAGGATGTTGCCTGGTATGGAGGGAAGGTCTTACGAGGAAAGGCTGAGGACTTGAGGCTGTTTTCATTAGAGAGAAGAAGGTTGAGAGGTGACTTAATTGAGACATATAAGATAATCAGAGGGTTAGATAGGGTGGATAGGGAGAGCCTTTTTCCTCGGATGGTGATGGCGAGCACGAGGAGGCATAGCTTTAAATTGAGGGGTGAAAGATACAGGACAGATGTCAGAGGTAGTTTCTTTACTCAGAGAGTAGTAAGGGAATGGAATGCTTTGCCCGCAACGGTAGTAGATTCGCCAACTTTAAGTACATTTAAGTCGTCATTGGACAAGCATATGGACGTACATGGAATAGTGTAGGTTAGATGGGCTTCAGATTGGTATGACAGGTCGGCACAACATCGAGGTCCGAAGGGCCTGTACTGTGCTGTAATGTTCTATGTTTTATGTCTCATGTCTTCAAGTCAAACATGGGTAAGGAAACATCTTGCCAATTCTCACATGTCATCTTCCCGCAGGTGGTGATTCAGGGCTCTTTACTGTTGAACAACACTTGAGGGTGGAATATTTCAATGTCCACCACAAACTGTAGTTTGGCAACAGTACTACTTACTGATCGAGCTGGTCCAGTTCTGACTGACATGTTCAAGACCACAGAACATAGAACATAGAACATTACAGCACAGTATAGGCCCTTCGGCCCTCGATGTTGCGCCAACCTGCGAAGCCAATCTGAAGCACATCTAACCTACACTATTCCATTATCATTCATATGTTTATCCAATGATCATTTAAATGCCCTTAAAGTTGGAGAGTCCACTACTGTTGCAGACAGGGCATTCCCCGCCCTTACTACTCTCTGAGTAAAGAACCTACCTCTGGCATCTGTCCTATATCTATCACTCCTCAATTGAAAGCTATGTTCCCTCATGTTAGCCATCACCATCCAAGGAAAAAGGCTCTCACTGTCCACCCTATCTAATCCTCTGATTATTTTGTACGTCTCCGTTAAGTCACCTCTTAACCTCCTTCTCTCTAACAAAAACAGCCTCAAGTCCCACAGCCTTTCTACATAAGACCTTCCCTCCATATCAGGCAACATCCTGGTAAATCTCCTCTGCACCCTTTCCAATGCTTCCACATCCTTCCTAAAATGCGGCGACCAGAGCCATATGCAATACTCCAAGTGCGGTCGCACCAGAGTTTTGTACAGCTGCAACATGACCTCATGGGTCTGAAACTCAATCCCTCTACCAATAAAACCTAAAACACCATACGCCTTCTTAACAATCCTATCAACCTGGGTGGCAACTTTCAGGGATCTATGCACATGGACACCGAGGCCTCTCTGCTCATCCACACGACCAAGAATCTTATCATTAGCCCAGTATTCTGTATTGCTGTTACTCCTTCCAAAGTGAATTACCTCACACTTTTCTGCATTAAACTCCATTTGCCACCTCTCAGCTCAGCTCTGCAGCTTATCTATGTCCCTCTGTAACCTGCAACATCCTTCTGCTCCATCCACAACTCTACCCACTTTAGTGTCATCCGCAAATTTACTAACACATCCTTCTACGCCCTCATCCAGGTCATTTATAAAAATGACAAATAGCAGTGGCTCGAAAACAGATACTTACGGTACACCACTCGCAATTGAACTCCAGGGTGAACATTTCCCATCAACCACCACCCTCTGTCTTTTTACAACGAGCCAATTTCTGATCCAAACCGCTAAATCACCCTTCATCCCATGCCTCTGTATTTTCTGCAATAGCCTACCATGGGGAACCTTTTCAAACGCTTTACTAGCAGCAAGTGATAAACAATGCTAAATGTTGCCACGACCAATGCATCAGATCTATGCTCTGCAATCCTGCCACATCCTGTTGTGAATGGTGGTGGATATTTAAACAACTCACTGAAGGAGGAGACTCCACAAATGATGGGTGAGCCCAGAATATTAATGCAAAAGGCAAGGCTGAAGCAAAAGTGCTGAGTGGTTGATAACTGTCTGCCTCTTTCAAGTGGTCGAAGCATGACAGATACAAGTCCTCAGCCAAATTCACTTAACTCTGCATGATATCAAGAAATAGCTGCTGGCACTGGACATTGCAAATGCTTTAGATAATGTCAACAGTCTGGCAATAGCACTGAAAATATGTTCCAGAATTTGCAGCACCCCTAACTCAGCTGTTCCAGTAAAGCCACAACATCAACAACTACCTGGCAATATGGAAAATTACCAAGGTGTGTCCTGTGCACAAAAATCAGGACAAATCTAACACTGCCCATTACTGACCCATCAGTCGACTCTCGATCATTATTAAAGTGATGGAAGATGTTATCAACAGTGCTTCAAGCAGCACCTGCTCAGCAATAACCTGCTCAGGGGTAATGGGAACTGCAGATGCTGGAGAATCCAAGATAATAAAGTGTGTAGCTGGATGAACACAGCAGGCCAACCAGCATCTCAGGAGCACAAAAGCTGACGTTTCGGGCCTAGACCCTTCATCAGAGAGGGGGGTGGGGAGAGGGAACTGGAATAAATAGAGAGAGAGGGGGAGGTGGACCAAAGTTGGATGGAGGAGAAGATAGGTGGAGAGGAGAGTATAGGTGGGGTGGTAGGGAGGGGATAGGTCAGTCCAGGGAAGACGGACAGGTCAAGGAGGTGGGATGAGGTTAGTAGGTAGGAAATGGAGGTGTGGGAGGAAGGGATGGGTGAGAGGAAGAACAGGTTAGGGAAGCAGAGACAGGCTGGGCTGGTTTTGGGATGCAGTTCGGGAGGGGACGAACTGGGCTGGTTTTGGGATGCGGTGGGGGAAGGGGAGATTTTGAAGCTGGTGAAGTCCACATTGATACCATTGGGCTGCAGGGTCCCCGAGCGGAATATGAGTTGCTGTTCCTGCAACCTTCGGGTGGCATCATTGTGGCACTGCAGGAGGCCCATGATGGACATGTCATCTAAAGAATGGGAGGGGGAGTGGAAATGGTTTGCGACTGGGAGGTGCAGTTGTTTATTGCGAACCGAGCGGAGGTGTTCTGCAAAGCGGTCCCCAAGCCTCTGCTTGGTTTCCCTAACGTAGAGGAAGCCACACCGGGTACAATGGATACAGTATACCACATTGGCAGATGTGCAGGTGAACCTCTGCTTAATATGGAAAGTCATCTTGGGGCCTGGGATGGGGGTGAGGGAGGAGGTGTGGGGGCAAGTGTAGCACTTCCTGCAGTTGCAGGGAAAGGTGCCGGGTGTGGTGGGGTTGGAGGGGAGTGTGGAGCAAACAAGGGAGTCACGGAGAGAGTGGTCTCTCCGGAAAGCAGACAGGGGTGGGGATGGAAAAATGTCTTGGGTGGTGGGGTGGGATTGTAGATGGCGGAAGTGTCGGAGGATGATCCATTGTATCCGGAAGTTGGTGAAGTGGTGTGTGAGGACGAGGGGGATCCTCTTTGGGCGGTTGTGGCGGGGGCGGGGTGTGAGGGATGTGTTGTGGGAAATGCGGGAGACGCGGTCAAGGGCGTTCTTGACCACTGTGGGGGGAAAGTTGCGGTCCTTGAAGAACATGGACATCTGGGATGTGCGGGAGTGGAATGACTCATCGTGGGAGCAGATGCGGCGGAGGCAGAGGAATTGGGCATAGGGGATGGAATTTTTGCAGGAGGGTGGGTGGGAGGAGGTGTATTCTAGGTAGCTGTGGGAGTCGGTGGGCTTGAAATGGACATCAGTTACAAGCTGGTTGCCTGAGGTGGAGACTGAGAGGTCCAGGAAGGTGAGGGATGTGTTGGAGATGGCCCAGGTGAACTTGAGGTTGGGGTGGAAGGTGTTGGTGAAGTGGATGAACTGTTCGAGCTCCTCTGGGGAGCAAGAGGCGGCGCCGATACAGTCATCAATGTAACGGAGGAAGAGGTGGGGTTTGGGGCCTGTGTAGGTGCGGAAGAGGGACTGTTCCACGTAACCTACAAAGAGGCAGGCATAGCTTGGGCCCATGCGGGTGCCCATGGCCACCCTCTTTGTCTGCAGGAAGTGGGAGGAATCGAAAGAGAAGTTGTTGAGGGTGAGGACAAGTTCGGCTAGGCGGATGAGGGTGTCGGTGGAGGGGGACTGGTCGGGCCTGCGGGACAGGAAGAAGCGGAGGGCATTGAGGCCATCTGCATGCGGAATACAGGTGTATAGGGACTGGATGTCCATGGTGAAAATGAGGCGTTGGGGGCCGGGGAATTGGAAGTTCTGGAGGAGGTGGAGGGCGTGGGTGGTGTCACAGACATAGGTAGGGAGTTCCTGGACCAAAGGGGAGAAAATGGAGTCCAGATAGGTGGAGATGAGTTCGGTGGGGCAGGAACAGGCTGAGACAATGGGTCGACCAGGGCAGGCAGTTTTGTGGATTTTGGGAAGGAGATAGAAACGGGCCGTGCGGGGTTGGGAAATAATAAGGTTGGAGGTTGTGGGTGGGAGGTCCCCTGAGGTGAGGAGGTCATGAATGGTGTTGGAGTTGATGGTTTGGTGCTCGGGCGTGGGGTCATGATCAAGGGGGCGGTAGGAGGAGGTGTCGGAGAGTTGGCGTCTGGCCTCGGCGATGTAGAGGTCAGTGCACCATACTACCACTGCGCCACCCTTGTCTGCGGGTTTGATGGTGAGGTTGGGGTTGGAGTGGAAGGCTGCCCGTTCTGCAGGGGAGAGGTTGGAGTGGGTGAGAGGGGTGGAGAGGTTGAGGCGGTTAATGTCTCGACGGCAGTTGGAGATGAGGAGGTCGAGGGAGGGTAGGAGGCCTGGGGGTGGTGTCCAGAAGGAGGACTTGTGTTGGAACCGGGCGAAGGGGTCAGTGGAGGGAGGGTTAGGTTCCTGGTTGAAGAAGTAGGCATGGAGGCGAAGGCGGCGGAAAAACTGCTCTATGTCCAAACGTGACTGGTATTCGTTGCTTCACATCTGCTCAGTGATGCCCAGTTTGGGTTCTGCCAGGGCCACTTAGCTCCTGACTTCATTACCACCCAGTTCAAACAATAGACAAAGGAACTAAATTCCAGAGGTGAGGTGAGAGTGATCGCCCTTGCGTGACGCATTTGATTCACTGTGGCATAAAGGAGACCTTGCAAAAGTGGCATTTGGGAAAATTCTCCAATGGCTGAAATTACACCTCGTACACAAGAGATTGTCACAGTTTTTCTAAGTCAGTCATCTCAGCCCCAGGATATGTCCACAAAAGTTCCTATACATAACCGCCTTCAGCTTCTTCATCAATGACCTTCCCTCCATCATAGGTTCAGAACGGGAATGGTTGCTGATGGAATGTTCAGCACCATTCACGACTGCTCAGACACTGGAGCAGTTCATATTCAATTGCAGCAAATGGATAATATGCCAGGCTGACAAATGGCAAGTATCATACATATCACACAAATGCCTGGTAATGACCATCTCCAGTAACAGACAGTCTAATCACTGACACTGAATGATGGTACCGTTACTGAATCCTCCACCATCTATATCCTGGGGGTTACCATTGACAAGAAATTGAACTGGACTCATCATATAATTACAACAACAGCAAGTCAGACGCTAGGGACTGCAACAAGTGATTCACTTCCCGACTTCGCACAGCCTGTCCACCATCAGTAAGGTTCAGGAGTGTGATGGAATACTCCCCACTTGCCTGGATGAGTGCAGCTTAAACAAAGCTCAAAAAGCTTGACACCGTCCAGAACAAAGCAGCCTGCTTGATTGGCACTACACCCACAAGCATTCAGTTACTCCAATGCCACCATTAACATTTCAGTCACTCTAGCACTCAGTAGCAGCAATGTCTACAATCTACTGGATGCACTGCAAAAATTTGCCAAAGCCACTTACATAGCACCTTTCAAATTGACAACCACTATCATTTAGAAGGACAAGGGCAGCAGATACAGGGGAACAACACCAGCTGCAAGTTCTCCTCTAAACCAATGACCATCCTGACTTTGAAATATAATCTTTCCTTCACTGTTGTTGAGTCTAAATTCGGGAGTTCCTTTCCTAAAAGCATTGTGAGTCTACGCACTAGACATGGACAGCAGCTGTTAATTAAGGCAGCTCACTACCACCTTCTCACTGGCAACGAGGGGTGGGTACTAAATGCTGGCCCACGAGTAAAGAAAAAATGTACTTAGCAACGTACAAAGAAGATCACAAGTGTTTATTCTGGCACATTAAAACAGCATAGTATCTTCACAATATTAGAGCTAGTATCAAAATAAGAAAGATTAGGATACTAGAAATGTTAATCCTGACAGCGAGTTAGACACAGGAAGTAGGAGCAGAAATAGGCCATTTGCCTCATCAAGTCTGCTCCATCCTTCATTGGGATCATGGCTGACATGATAATTTCACTTCACTTTGCTACCTTATCCCATAACCCTTTGAATCCTTTACTGATTAAAATTCTGTCTATTGCATATATTTCTATGTCTATTGGATATATTTAAAGTAGTTTGACCCAGCCTCAAGAGCTTTCTGAGGTAAAGAACTCCACAGATTCACCACCCTCTGAGAGAAAGCAAATTCTCCTTTCTTACTTCAGTAATCGATTGCTTACTCTAAGATTATATCCTCTGGTCCTAAGCTCTCCCACGAGGGGAAACAACTTCTCTGCATTTATCCTGTCAAGCCCACTAAAAAATTACATTTTCAATAAAGTTAACTCCCATTCTTTTAAATTCCAATGAGGACAGGTTGAGCCTCCTCAATCTCTCCTCATAAGGCAATCATTCCTTCTATGCCCAGAATCAACCCAGCGATCTGTACTGTCTCCAATGCCAGTCTATTGTTCCTTGGATAAGGGGATCAAAACTGTTTACAGTATTCCAGGTATGATCTAATTAGTGCCTTCTGTGCATTTATTGCTGTCTACTCAATGTATTTTAGCTGTGGCCAGCTCCAATGCAACAAACAGAATTGATATCATAGTCCATAATCCAGCAATATGAAGGCATTGCAGCCTCAATTTGAATCTATGCCTCTTATTCTTTAGTTTAATAGTCAAAGTGCCAGTTAGTATATACTGGGAAGAGGCACAACGTACTTTTAAGAGATAATGACAGACAATTCACCACTTATTCAGAGGTATTAATGTGACACAGAGCACAGTGGAGACACATTTGAGCCCAGTATGCTATTTTGCCAAATCAGTCACAGCTGAGTTGCATTGATTAGCATTTACTCACCTTTCTATGAGTATCATTTTCACATATGCTGGATAAGCTGATGAGGATGTCAGTTTGCATATCCAAATTAATCTGTGTCTCTTTCTCTGGGCTGTTTATTATGATTTTCAGAATATCTATCAAATATAAATGGAGCATCATATCACTCAGATGACAAAAATACCTTAAAAAACCTTTTAAGAAAAGCGCACTGAGGATTTAGAGTCATAAAATCATAGAGATCTACAGCGCAGAAAAAGGCCCCGTGGTCTGTAACAACTGCCTAAATCTGAGAAACAAACTGAGGTAAAACAAACAACTGTGGATGGCGGAAATCTGAAACAAAAACAGAAATTTCTGGTGAAACTCAGTAGGTCTGCAGCATCTGGGTGGAAAACAGAGTTAACATTTCGAGTCTGGTGATTCTTCATCAGAACAAAATGAAATACATTTTATTCAGGAAGAAACTTGATCCAAAGGTGACAATGATATGCTCCATTTCTTCAACTTATTCTGCCTAAATCATAGACCCATAGAATGGTTATTGCACAGAAGAAGGCCAATTAGCCTATTGTTTCCATGCTGGTTCTCTGGAAAAGCAACTCATCTAGCCCCACTCAACAGCCTTTTCCCTATCGCTCTGTAATTTCTTTTAGTTTCAGATAATTATCCAACTCTCTTTTGAAGGCCTTGATTGAATCAAGCTCTGCCTTCCTTTCAGCTAAATAATGTCAGATCCTAACTGCAAGATGTTTAAGATAACAATGTGTGGAGCTGGATGAACACAGCAGGCCAAGCAGCATCTTAGGAGCACAAAAGCTGATGTTTTGGGCCTAGACCCTTCATCAGAAAAAACATTGCTTTTCCTCCAATTAACTTTTCTTTTGCCAATCACCTTTAAGTGATTCTTGATCCTGAACAAAAGTAATGATTTATTAAACATCGGCACCATTACCTTATCTTGGTGATTAGAAAACAAACTCTTCTATATAGATTTTAACAAAACAATGATGAACAGACTAATATAGGCACCGTCTGATAAATTAACATTTTTAGAGTCAGTGAACACAAATAGTCACAAAGATCCAGAAATTCTGACGGGGAGATGTTGTTGCATCAGCATAAACTGGAATTGTGAATCAGGACTATGCAAAATCCTGATGTAGCTGACTCTATAAGAATTGTTTGGGCAATTGGAATTTCCTTTGAGAAGCTATACTATATCTGGAACTCATTGAAAGAGTTGCTTAAAATTGGGAATTTCAGGGGATTCTGAACCATTTTAGCTGATGGTTGCTGAGGAAAGGTAAAAGATTAAAAAAGTACCCTCTGACAATACAACATCCCCAGACCCTGACCCAATCCAGCCAGACCAGAAATCCCCTGACTGACACAAAACTGCCACCAAACTGCAGTCCCTAACAAATTGGCACCCTTTCCACTGAACCAACCGCATGGATCCAACAGTTCCAATCTCGCTGACTTGACCTGACACTGCTGGACTTGGCCTCACCCCTCAACCTACCTTAAACATTCATCAACTTACTTGGCTCCTTAGATCCCTCACCCACCATGTGCCCTACATCTTTCACTCACTTAGGACCCTACCCCATCACCCAAGTGACATCATATCACATCAACCACCTGGCACACTACTACCCTCAGCTAACTGACACCCTACTCCTATGCCAACAGCCACCTGGCACCCTACAACATTCACTCACGTGGCACCTTACCCCTTACAAAACACAGCAACACAGTCCCACCATTCATCCTGCACCCTACATTCTCTCACCTCCCTGGCACTATATATCCCTTCTCACCTGGCACCTTACTCACCTAATCCCCTCTTCCAACTGCCACCCAACCTCACAATAACTTACACACTTAGCTTCTCGCAGCAGCTTTCAAAATTTCTCCAGGATCTTTAAACTAATTCAGGCACCAAGATAATGTTCCGGGGACCCAGTTTCAAAGCCCACCACGGCAAGAGGTAGAATTTGAATTCAATGTAAAGAATTTGTAATTAAGAGTCTGATGATAATGATTATGAAGCCATTGTCATTCGGCAGAAAAACCCATTTGGTTCATGAATCTCCCATAGGGAAGGAAACTGGTATTCCTTACCTGGTCTGGACTCCATGAAACTCCTGACTCACAGCAATGTGGTTGACTCTTCACCGCCCTCCAGGATGGACAATGAATGCTGGCCTAGCCAGTGACTCCCTTGCCCTCTGAATTTAAAAATGTTAAAAAGGGGGGACAGTGAGCTCTCTTGAATTATTCTCAGCTGCTTTGTGAGAGAAGTCCCTGGTCAGGAAATTCCAGGGAAGGACTCATCCGAGATTAGATCTAATTGTTTCTCCTATCAGGATTGAAATTAGGGTTTCCAATCTTGATCAGAAAGCCTGGGCCATAATTTGTACAATGAGCTGTGAGAAGTGGCTGTGCACTATGATCAATACCATTAATGATTCCTGAGATACAGAATCATCTGTGCCTGCATGCAATCGGCCTGGGTAACATTCAACTTTGGGCTGAAAAGTGCCAAGTATTATTGGCATCTCTGAGGTGTCAAGCAATGATAATCTCTAATAAAATATAATCTAACCAATCTAGCTATCCCTCCTCGATGTTCAATGTTATTAGCATCACTGAACACTCCCACTACCAACATCCTGAGGGTTCCATTTTCTAGAAATTTTAATAGAACCTTGAATATGAACACTCTGGTTACAATAGAAAACCAGAAGCTGGGTGGTGAGTAATTAACTCGCCGTTCCCTAATGCCTGTCTATCATCTTCAATTCACAAGTCAGGAGTGTAATGGAATACTCTTAATTTTCCTGGATGAGTGCAGTTCCAATAACACTCAAGAAGGTCAACACCATCCAGTGCAAAGTGGCTCACTAATCATCATCTCTACATTAGTTTAAGCAATTACTCCCTCCATAGATGGTGAACAGCAATAGCAGTATGCACCATGTGCAAGGTACAGTGCAGCAACCCATAAGCCTCCTTTGACAGTACCCTCCAAAACAATGACTTCCAAAATCTGGAAAGACAAGAGCAGCAGTCCCATGGGAGCAACACTACTGACAAGCCTCCCTTCAAGTCACACACTTGCCTGACTTGGAGCTATATCATCATTCCTTCGCCATTGCTGGGTCAAAAGGTTTAGAATTTTAACAATAACCTTAGGTGTAACTCACCAACTGGATGGGAGTAGTTCATGAAAACAGCTCATCACCACCTTCTCAAAGGTGATTTGGCTTGGGCAATAAATGTTGGCCCTTGTAGCAATACTCTTATCCAGGAAATTTCTTTTTTAAAAAACTGTTGCTGCTTTAAGATTTATCAATGATTGCAATGCTAAATTATGTTCATGTGAACTTTTTTAAACTACTAAATTTCTATGACATGTCACATGCTCTGTGAATTTTTTGAATCAATTAACATGATGTATAGAGTCCTCCAAAGAAGGATAATTTTATTACTCTATTGAGTGAATCTGAATATCCTTCCATACCTTTTTCCTTAGCGAGTATGTGAATGTTATTGTTACTTCCTTTTTTTCTACATTAGCCTTGCCTATAATACCAGTTATCTTTCCGTTATTTACGTTTCTGCATTTTTACCAATATCATTTATTAACTAGGATTTCCATAATGCACTCATTATGTCCCCATCCAGCTTCTCCAACGAAACTTTGTGCTTCCTGGTCTGTACTAGCAAATGCAAGTCATGTGTCATCTTTCAAGTGCACTTGAGAGCACTGGGACTCCACTCTCTAAAACAATTAAACATTGGAGGGACTATACTTGATGATGTGGTATTGTTCATTACCAGGAAGGCTTAATTTATACTTCTATTTCTGCTGAGTTGGTTAATCACAGCTACACTTATTGTAGAACAGATGTAGTACTCAAACAGATCACAATAAACCCCGAAATGTGAAGGGGAAAGTCAACCAGCATTTTAACTCCAAATTACTGTAGCCCTTTCCTATGAAGTACACAAGTTTGAGACTTCAAATGTGATGTCGTCAAAGTCAAACTGCCAATTTACTTTGATGATTTGAGTTCATTTAAGATTGGATGTTTGAATTAGGTATATGAATGTTTTTAAAATATTTAAAGCCATTCTCTAGCTTAATTTTAGGAGAACAGTTGAAAAAAAGGGGAGAACAAAAATATATATGGTGCCTTTCATATCCTCAAAACATCTAAAAAAACACTTCATGACAAGTATAATCACCATAATTTTGTAGACAAATGCACCTGCCAATTTATATGCAATAATATATCATACAACATATTAGATTAATGGTAGTTAATACATTTTTCTGCATGGTATTAGTTGAATGTTAAATACTGGCCAGGGCATCTCACAAATGCTCTCCAACTTACTTGTAATTCTATATTTAAATTTACTATTAGGTTAGAATTAAATTGCGAATGCACTTTACCTAGAAGTTGAGAGATAATTCCTTGGTCAAGCAAATTCTGATTTATCAACTCTTCACCAAGGGATGCCATAGATCTTAGGAGTCTTATACAGTAGCGCATTTGAGCTTTCTTACTGCCACGGCCACCAGCAGCATGGAATGAATTCCCTTTACCATAATACGGATCTGGGAGGGGAACAAATTGTCTGATTAATGCATATATCTGTTAATGTGAATAGCTAAGTTTATTTGAGTTCAAGTTTGCAGAAAGGGAAAAATGAAAACTGCGCAAGGTTTTTAATGTTCTGCTATATCCCATCAGAAGCATGCTCTACAAATGGAATAGGCATAATTTTATACTGCATTCACACTCAAAATCTGTCCACGTCAAATGAGTTAAATCATAGTTCAACACATCTATGGTCCCTTATCATTGAAGCATACTGATCATCAAAGCTTCCATTTTAATATTTTCCCGTTACATGCAGAAAATTTTACTGAGGCTTAAAAGTACTTACCTTGATTTATGCACCAATCCAACAGAAGCAGAACACGGGTATTTCCTTGGCATTTCATGTAATCATCCACCATGACTGGAGCCACTGAGATCAAAGTAGCCAAGGCATGAAGCTGAAGCTCTTCATACTGGGCAGGAGACCAATCCCGAACTCTAGGGTTCTCATTTGGTTGAACGTAATGAAACAGGGCCAGTAGGGCTCCTCCTTCACTAAGCAGCTATGGAGCAAAATGTAGAAAGACAAATTCTAAATTTAGATCACTCTCACTATAAATCAGGTCAAACAGTGTTAAAAGAACCTTCTATCTGCTAAAGCTCTTCCTCAACTGATGATTAATGTTTTTCTACATTGAATACCACTTGGAGAACGCACCAATGGTTGCCAGTGCACATATGTACTCTTGATGTGGAATGTTAATGTCCATCATCAAGATCGGCTTGGTCAATCTGATCGAGACCTGAAGGACCTATCTCTCAAACTGGACTTATGACAGTGGTGAGAAAATCAGCCTGATTTGATCTCTTTATCACTAATCTACCGGTTGCAAATTCATCTGTCTGATTAGTAGGAAAAGCCACTGACCAGCTCTGCATGGATGGAGTCAAGTCTTTGTATTGAGGTTGCTGTCCTTTGCACCGTGTGACAACAATCAGAGGTCAGGTATTTTAGAATAAATAACTCACCTCCCGATTTCCAAAAACCTGACTAGTGTTTATAAGGCACACACAGAATGGTGATGGTATACTTCCAACTTGCCTGGATATGTTCTGTTCGAAAAACCCTCAAGACACACATTCCTTGACTAAACTGACGACCTTAAACATTCATTTACCTCTATCACTAGCACACTACCAACAACATTTTTAATTTCAAATATCACTTGCATTCACTATCACTTGCAGCAACTCACCAAGTCTCCTTCATTAACACTTTCTAAATCCACAAACTCTACCATCTGAAACAAATGCAGTAGGCGCATATCAATGCCTTTAAGTCCCCTACAAGTCACATGTGTCCCTGACTTGGGAATATAATGTCATTCCTTCCCCATCCCTGGGTCAAACCTCTCCTATTAGTGTCGTGGGACAGCCTATGCACGTGGTCTGCAACAGTTCAAACAGGCAGCTCATCATCACTTTCTCAAGCCCAGTTAGGGATAGACCATAAATGTTGGCCTTATCAGTCATGTCCAAATCCCATGAACAAAAAAAATCTTTGTTATGAGTTGAAAACGAAAATTATCAAAGAATTTAATTTTATAGTTGCTGCTATTTGTGAGCTTTGTAAATAGCATTTACTCTATAGACATCAACAATTTATGTTTTCAGTATATTTACTTGTCACTTATACATAGAAAGTTTTACCTGTATAGAAGCAAGATCATTTGTCAAAGCAACAAGCAAGTTGAAGAATATTTTTTTCATTTCAAAGTCTTCATGATTACTGGAAACTTTGAGGCCCTGAACCAACGGGTTATGGCTCTTTACTAAAAGAGAAAGGAAAGGAAACAAAACAAATTTGAGAAGTTTGCATGAATAGAACACATTACCAATCCTCAGTGACCAAATAACTTTGCATTTGACATACTATTGAGCAGGCAACCTCAGCAACTAATTGCACAAAGCAAGGTCCTTCATAGCTGGTACAGGATCAGTTTTTAGTTGGTGTAACCTAGGGGAGGAATGCTTTTCACAAGGATGGTTAAGGATATGCATATTCTGCAGCAAGTGACTCACCTCCTGATTCCTCAAAACTTTATCATCACCTACATGATGATAGTCAGAATGACATACACGTTCTCTCCATTACCTCAATGAGCTACTGCACTATCAACGTCATAGCAGCTGCTTGATTCGCACGCCATCCACTTCAGCAACTCACCAAGACTTCTTTGAGAGTGTATCCCAAACCTACAACTTTCATCACCTCAAAAGACATAGGACGTAGGAGATGGGAACTCTACCAAATGCAAATTCCATTCCAAGTCACAACCCTCCTTGAAATATATCACTGTTACCATCATCATTGTTTTATTCATTATGTGACAAGGGCAGAGAGTTAGGTGTGAGAAATGCAATGCATGGTCAGGAGCATGGTGGGTGCTTGAAGCCTGGGTGTCTGATGGTACAAAGGCGATGGTGAATGTGAGGGCTTCGACCTGTAAAAGAATTAAATCACTCATCTTTCTAGAAGTCATTGAGCCTCTTAGAGCAGGTTTGAATAACCACTGACAACAAAAACATAAGTTACTGGAAAAGCTAAGCAAGCCTGGCAGTATCTGTGAAGAAAAATCAGAGTTAATGTTTCGGTTCCAGTGACCCTTCCTCAAAACTGGAGTTCTTCAGAAATCAGTGATAATGGGAACTGCAGATGCTGGAGAATCCAAGATAATAAAATGTGAGGCTGGATGAACACAGCAGGCCCAGCAGCATCTTCAGAAATCAGTTCTGAGGAAGGGTCACCAGACCCAAAACGTTAATTCTGATTTTTTCTTCACAGATACTGGCAGACTTGCTGAGCTTTTCTAGCAACTTCTGTTTTTGAACTTGATTTACAGCATCTGCAGTTCTTGCAGTTTTTATTAAGTCACCTCTCTCTCTTGTTATTCAAATTCTTAGCATTTTATCACACCTGCCTCGGTTGAAAAGACTGGATCCTTCTTTCCACTCTGGGAAAACCTCATTTCAATCCCTTCGGTCTCATAGAAGAACAATCAGTTGTGTATCCAAAACCTTTGGGGGTGCCTGCAGTGTGGGGATGGTTGTGGGCATGGTAGGGAGATTCCAACACGTCTCCTTTCCAATCTTCTGTTCCTAAAGCTACAGACATCATTTATAGCTGAGTGATTGTAAAACCTGTTCTGGCCGCTTGAATTGGAAGTCTTTCCTTTGAGAGACTTCACACATCATCCTGTGGTAATGGTCTGGTAATGCTGTTGTTCAGTAAAAGAACTACAGCAAAGCTGCTTCACTGACAAATAGATTTTTGATCGATTAGTAGCTACCTAACTGTGTGAACATCAATTTAGATAAAATCCAGTCCATTAACTCTACTATACTCTCTACAGACACAGCCTGACCTGTCAAGCATTTTTAGCATTTTTTTTGTTTTGGGTGGCTACTTGCCCCATAGATTTTTCTTCTTCGTGCCATTTAAATTTCTAACTCATCTTCCTTGAGATCTGAAGAGGTTTCTGGCACCTGCCTTTTGGATACTTTGAGTAATGGAGATAGTGGCAATCGAACCAAAACACTGTATCAGCAACCTTGATGCCCTCTTGCTCTTTCATATTTAATTTAATAACCTGTTCAAGCAGGAAACATCAACCTTGCCAGAATACAGAGTTAAGTAGGAATGTAATTTGTTAAGAGGAGGTAGGAAGTCAACAAAGAGATATTGTCAAATCATGTGAGTGGGCAAAAACATTGTAGTTTGACTACAAAGTGAGTAAATGTGAACTTGTCCACTTTGGCAGGAATTGGGAATCAAAACACTATTTAAATGGAGAGATATTGCGCAACTTTGTGATTCAGAATGATATAGAGATCTTGGTACATGAATCACAGAAGGTATGTTCGCAGGTATAGCAAATAGAAAGTGATTGGGAAGGCAAATAGAGTGTTGTCATTTCTTGCATGGGTATTATAATGTATATCATAATATAAAAGTAGTTAGGTTTTACTGCAGTAGATAGGTGTTGTTGAGACCACATCTGGATTAGTATGGACAGTTTGGTCTCCTTATTTGAAAATATACACAATTGCATCGGAAGCAATTCACAGATGGGTCACTTAATTCATTCATGGAATCAACATCTGATCTTATAAAGAAAGATTTGACAGATTAGGCCTATAACCACTTTGTTTATTAAAATGAGAAGTGCCCTATTAAAACATATAAGATTTTGAAGGGATTGGATAGCAAAAGGATGTTTCTTCTCATGGGAGAAATTAAAATTAGGATACATTACTAAGAATAACAGTCATTCACTTAAGAAAGCGATGATGGGATTTTTTTTCAAAAGGGTCATTAGAATGTGGAATTGTTTTCCCCATAAGGTAATGGAGGCTGAAACTTTTAAGTTTATTCCAGGCTGAGCTGGATTTTTGATAGTCAAAAGGTGTCAAAGGTCATGAGATGCAGACAAAGAAGTGAATCTGAGACTACAACCAGACTGACCATGATCTGAGTGAATGGAGGAACAGGCACAAAAAGATAGCCTACTCCTGCAATTTTGTTTCTATCCCACAAATACTTCTGAAATTGAGACCATCCTGGAAACAGCCTCTAACAAGGAATCCTAATGAAGGAAGGTGGTAGTTTTATATTTTCACATATATTAAACAATAAATATTGAGAGACACTGGGCTGGATTTTCATCATTGAAGTGTGATTTGAACAAATGTACAGCTTGGTCCAGCCATCTCAGGAGAAAGTGCCCTCAAAGTTGGGATTTTCATCACTGAGGGCAAGTGTAAGCTATAGTCAGGCCAGACAACCTGGGAAAGAGTTCAGTGAAAGCTACAAGGGCCTAAATAGGGCTGCCACAGTGCTTTAGGATATTGTCCCAGACATAATCCTTTATACATTCATGGGATGAAGGCATCGCTGACTAGGCCAGCATTTATTGTCTATCCCTAATTGCCCAGAAGGCATTTATGCGTCAAGCACATTGCTGTGGGTCTGGAATCACACATAGGTCAGACCAGATAAGGATGTCAGTTTCCTTCCCTAAAGGACATGGGTGAACCACATGGGTTTTTCCGACAATTTGCAACAGATTCATGGTCATCATTAGACTCTTGAAAGACTAAGGCCCTGCAGCACTCATCAATCACTTCCCAAATTTCTAATATAAATCTAGTTGACTTACTATACCACGAACTCCCCATGCCACATTAATGTCACCTCACGTCCCCTCCACCTTTTTCCCATGGCCCCTCTCCATACCAAGCTATATCCCTCCACCCACACACTATGGCTCCTCATGCCAAGCTATGGCACTCCATGTCCATTTAATCACTATACATGATATAGAACGAATAAGACCTATATTGACAATACAGCAAATAAAAATGGGCTTTAAGCACAATTGTTAATTGTTAATTTTCCACTTCCTTAAAACTATCATTTTGCAACAGGCCAATAAAAGAGTTTACTATTCAAAACGTTTAAAGTAACAATAGCAGACATTGCAAGCACATGAAATCTCTTTATTTGTGTAAATAAACATTGTGCCGTTTCCAGAGATCAGAGACACAGAGCAATCACTCAAGGAATGCTTTACCTGACATCTAGTTGTTTTAACAATTTAAGACTTTCAGACAAGAATGCATAATGAGACACAGATGGCTAATGGGTGTCATGTTTTTCATTTAACTGGGAGAAAAGTTAAGCAGTACCAAGGTACAACTTTGCTATGTACTATAATGTATAGTAGGTAAATAGAAATAGAAATGCCATAGCTTGATATTGAGGATATGAAGGACCATAGGAGGTGTGCACAGGGTGATGCAAACCTTGGTATGGTGATTATAGGTAAAATCTTTTGAACTTAATTTTTAAAAGGTTCCCTCATCCTGACTGAGCTTCACAATATATTTGAAGTGCAAGGAAGCATGATTCTTTGAAAAGTAGTCCAACTCCATGAAAGCTGCAGATGTTCAGGGACCTATTCTAAATCTGGAGTCAGCCAGATTGCAGGTTTGTGTATCCGTTAAAGGTTCTGGTGGAAATTGCAAGGTCTGGGAATGGGGTTGTGATCCCAGATGTTGGTCCTAGCTTCCAAATTCACCCCTCCACACAGTCTCCACAAAAATGAAAATCCAGCCCAATAGAAGATGTTTAAATACATTAAGGAAATACATGGAAAAATAAATATTCCAGAATTTTCCATTCTTTTCATGTCAATTAGATTACAGATTTGTTTGTTAATGGAGATAACAAATAGTGGAGCAAATGCCAAATTTCAAAATGACAAATCAACAATTGAAATATTCAAACATTTCCCAAATCACTAATATAAATCTAGTTGACTTACTATTTTCCACACGATGTTATTAAACTACGGGCATAAAAACAATTGAGGATAAAGCATCAGCCAGGTGAAACTGGATTTCTTACCTTCAGGAAATACAGCAAACATTATCAGTAGCTTAGTAAAGCCTGTTTCCTACGGGACAAAGAAACTTTTAGAAAGCTTCCAAGCAAACTATTTCCCAACTCATTTTATTTCAAAAGTTGGATATTATTAACAAAATAATACACCTAAATAACAATTGTATCACTAAATATATCACAGAATGTGCTTCAAGTAAGTTAAGAAATATTTAAATTTTCTGTTCATTAGTTCAAAAAAGTAATTACATGAGTTTCAAATGTCAGTGTTCGAATTTCAGAAAACAACTTACAATCAATGGAATCATAGGATGCTCTGCTAGATTTGTAGTTATTACTAGCAAATCATTTCGAAGCTGGCGGTCGGAATTACTATGACCATTTATCATTTGGTTCAAAAAGGCTTTTTTCATAGCACTAAAGATGAAAAGAACAAAATTAATATTATTTTAATATTTGTATACAAAACAAGATGATCTTTTATAACATGCAGCAAAATAAATCCCCAGTGATAGACCTGGTTGTATACTGCATACAGAGGCACCAGGTATCCATTCTTTCCATCAGGAAACAGAAAATCTTATTTGCACTGTTAAAAGTTTAGCAAACAGCCTGTGTAACTCTCACCATGCAGTATCAAGCAATGGGAGCTCTGTTTATTTACTCACCCAGCATAAACCCATAGTAAGCCATCACTTGTTAAAGTATAAAATAAAAGCCAAATACAAAAGATGCTGGAAATCTTAAATAGAAAAAAGAAGAGCTAGAAAATATTCAGCAGATCTAGCAGAATCTGTGGAGAGACAAACTGTTAAAATTTCAAGTCAAGTATGACTCTTCTTCGGAAATGAAGGGAGGTAATCTTGTTAAACCATAGCAGTTTAAGTGACCATCAGATTGCCAAAAATTCCAAATCTCTTCAGGGTTATTTGTGCTTCCAGTAACTAACAAATTAATTTTGTCAGGGATTTAGTAGGACTGCATAGTTTCCTGCTACAGAAGTGAGTGCATGAACATGTAAGGTACCAAAAATCCAAATATGTTAGTATTTTGTTAATTCCTTCTAATGTTTATTCTATGATCTGCTTTTACGTAACTCTTAGAGATTTTCACAATAGAGTACTTTGAAATTTAAACAAACACATCAAAATCAAATAAAGTTATACTTCAGCTAACATCAGGAAATAGTACTTGAATAAATGTTTTGGTTTGTGTAATTACGTGAAAATACTCACTAGATACATTCAAAATCACTCAGCTGATTAACAAGTTCCTGTTTAGGCGCCTGTTCAAGTAAGTTCCATAGGACATCAGACAAACAAAACAAAAGTTGGCCAGATGGATCTGGATCATTCAGGATGCGGCAGATTTTATTTGCTGCCAGTGCATTCAACATCAAGTTACAGTTCATAGCTGGAATCAGACAGACAAGTCAAATACACAGTAAATATATCAGTGATGTTATAGTTAAGATTGGCAACTAGATTTGACAAGACCTTTAATCATAGATAAGGTATGTAACTTCACATGCACTCAATGCAAAAATTACTTGGGGCTGAATCTTCCCAAAATTTGGCTAAGTGTCAATTTTGGGAACCTTCATAGAGTGTTTCCCTTCCTGAGACCTGCTAAACTTTTCTCATGCAGTTTTATATTGCTCAGCTCATTGACTATGTGCCATGTCTCCCCAGTGCTGCTCACACACAATATACTCAATAGCATCAGAAGAGCTCGCTGATGTTTGGATGTTCTGATTTTCAAGCTGCAGGCTGCATATTTTAACCCTAGTTGCATATCACTTTAAACATTGCCAACTTTTTGTGAATTAAGCAGCCAGGCCAGTAATAGTGTCCATAGTGCGGAGGAATGTGCAGCAATGCCACAAGAAGGGATTAATTGTCTACTGTGCTCCAGAAGGGTAAATGTCAGCACCTTCTCTCTGTTATCTCACACTCTGCCATTGCGACTATCATCCACCAAGACTTGTGGTCTATCACGCTTAATATTGTGTACAGTGTCTTCCCTCAGGGGCTGTCATGCAGCCCATCCCCCAAACCACTAATCCTTCCTGACCTGTATTTTTTCTATTCACCCAGGCAGGATACCTAACAACCTTTCCTGATTGAAGATGGAACAGCCCATATGACCGTGCACAGTTCCTTTGATTAAACTTTCAAACATGGCCATTTGGTTGAAACAAACAAACTGTGTTTTCCATGCAAGCTGTGAGTACACAATACAGATATGAAAATGACATGAACAGTGCCTTGCAACAACATGTTCCCCTTCTTGACTGTTGTCAAATATAAAAGGCTGTCTGGCTTTCTGTCTGAGCTAAAAGTATCCAAGTATGCACAGAGTGAAGGACAGTTATGGCAGCAAGCTAAGTGCCTGAAAATGGGGTGGCATGGTGGCTCAGTGGCTCGCGCTACAGCCTCACTGCACCAGGGACCCGGTTCGATTCCCCCCTCAGGCAACTGTCTTTGTGGAGTTTGCACATTCTCCCTGTGTCTGCATGGGTTTCCTCCGGGTATGCCAGTTTCTTCCACAGTCCAAAGATGTGCCGGCTAGGTGGGTTGGCCATGCTAAATTGCCCATAGTGTTCAGTGAGATGTAGGTTGGGTGGGTTATAGGGAGATGGGTCTCGGTGGGATGCTCTGAGGTTCGGTGCGTACTTGTTGGGACAAAGGGCCTGTTTCCACACTGTAGGGATTCTATGATACACCTTATTCTGGTGCATGAGATGGATGCTGTCCCTGTGTGCAAAGCAGCTACAATATCAGGTATCATTGAGCTCTAAAGTGTAATATTGAAGTGCTGAACTGTATTATAAGTTAGTTGGAGATATGGCATGATGATGTGTTAAGTCTGGTGCTTAGCCAGTGTCAACTTCTGTGAATGGAAGGTGGAAATGATTGTTGCCATGGAATGTGATCTGAGATGTTGGGAAATACTGGACAAGATGGAGGCCTGGAAAAGACACAAACGAACTACAGCAGTTTGACTTTAAAGTTGGAAATCGAAGCTATCTGGTTTCTCTCTGGTACTTGAGAAAATAGCAACCTGTAAATGAAGTAATATTATGTGATAATGATGTAAATAAGCCCCTCACTACTCTTGAGTGAGATTGGTCTTGTGTTTCTCTTAAGAACCTAACTTCTTCATTCTTGCCATGTTTTCACAACTATTTCAGCATTACCCATGTTTTCAGACACTGGGAAATTCTATATTGATTACTTTTAGCTTTTTGATCTGGTAGGAGGAACATGCAGTACAATTCTACTTCTGTCCCAACATTTAATTATTTTTATTGGCATGGTTAATATATTCACACTTAATTTAGTCTCCACAATGAGCTCAATCAATAAATGAAAATCCTGAAAAAATAGTGATCATTAGCCATTTCTTCATTTCTTTTCCTGAATGCCAACTTAGAGCTCTGACCTGTTTTCTGCCTTTGGTTGTTTATCATTCCGTAAAAATGAGTGAAGTCTGTCAGTGTGAACTTACTTCAGTTGTTACATACACACCAGGGACTCTTGTTCAGCAGTATCAAATAAAAGTCAAGTTCCAACATGTATATCTTGGCACTCGTTCACGCTTTTATTTGCACAAAATGAGATGCATCTGACTACTGCATGTTTTCAGTACACAATGCCTCAGAAAGTGTAATTTTGCAGACTATTTTGATACTTGTATTAGTGCCAAAAACTCAACCAAAATGATTACTTCAAATGTCAGCATTGGCAGAGTTGTACCTCTCTTGCTCCTGAATCACAAGTGTCCAGCATCAAGAGCCACACCAGGACGATATCATAAACATCAAGTTTACATATCAGTGCGGGACTGAGATTGTGTTTCATTGTTCGAGGTTTTGAGATGCCTGTTCAGGGGGATGTAAAAATTCAATGGCACGATTTTGAAGAAAAGCAGAGGAGATGCCCCCATTCTTCCAAAGGACATCACAGAAAGCATATCTCATTATTTAACTGGTTTTCGAGATTTGCCAAGAATAAAATTAGCTATATTGACCTTGTTCCAACCATGTTACTACTGAAGTAACCATACTTCAAGAAGTAATCCTTATTAAAATGCTACAACATTCTCTTTCTTCATTTAAATCTTTTAATGAATTTAGCTAGAGTTTCAAAACTACTTTTGTGTATGGGGCAGAATTTTTAAGAAAAATCAAAATAGTTTTGAAGTGAGACAATTTAGATTTATAATTAAATATAAACTGTTAACGTACAATAGATAAATGCAATTATGAGCACTTTATCTAAGCATGAAGGGAAATATAGTTAACAATGTTGGTGTGATGCAATACAAAGCCAATTCTGTAGGAACTGAGCTAAGAAAGGAAACTGTAAACCTGAACAACCCTCACAGGTTGAATAAATGCTCTCAGTGTGATAAAGGGCAAGTCACAAGCATAAGAACCTGAGATCTGCAGAGCCTGTTTATTGATAAGGATATGAAATTTAAGAGCTAAGATTGCCGAGATACGTAAATGACAGGAAAACTGTTAACACGTCGTAAATGAAATGTGAGAAGTAAGGATATAAACTGTAATGTGGTGTTTTGGGGTTAGATCATGGTGAGATTTATGAGATGTCTTCAGCTTATGCTTATAAATAAAGCTAGGTGTAAGCAAGAATTGATGTGGCTTTTTAATTACCACAAAGATGATTTGCCTGTGCAACAGTAAATTCCAGGAAAAGATCTTGAATACCGCAACTCATTGTGATCATCATACTAGTTCAACCAAACCAATCATACAAAGAAACAAAAATTAAACCTTTTTCTAATGTATCACTCAATTGTGGCAACTATTTTCCAGGTGGTTCTGCCAGACCAAGAATGCAGAAACAGTATCTTTAAGTGTTTAACCAAATGTCCTCATATAAAGGATCTTCACACAAAGAAGGAAGGATTCAGGAGACCTCAGAAGGAAAACTGAACTTGATGAAAATATTAGGCACAAAGATTGAAATGATTAATCTATGTCCATTTGTACTGATGCAAAGAGGAAACTTCCAGCTTCCTGCTCATTTAAATGATAATAATGTCTATTTCAGTACTAGAAACATTGCTGAATGGATGCATGCCTCAAATGGTCCCGAAACTCATATTAGGTTAACAGACCTTAAAGCTATCCAGAACTCTAAAAACAAGGAACTCTCTGGATGTAGCAGATTTTGGAACAGTTAGAGATGATTGCGCAGAGAAATGAGTGGAAGTGGCACAAGAGATGCGTGAGTATGCTCCAAGTTCTTCTAAATAGGATGCGGGCATTACAGCAGGAGGCAGACAGAAGGCCAGGAAACTTTCCAGATAGACACTAAGAATATGTTGGGTAGAGGTAACTGTAATAGAGGTCAAGCCACAAGGACCCAGATGCAGCAGCCAGAAATATACAATGACGTCCACAAGTGGTCTAACTTTCATAGCTTCACCTCAACTGCATAGGGATTTGCCAACATTGGTGAAAAATTCACATTCACATTTCTGCATCTGTCCACTATTCCATTATGACAGACACATCAGCCAAACACATTGCACCATATTTACCCAGAATATTTTTCTCTTTCTTGCAGAAAGTGTCACATAAACTTTAGAGGCAGTAATACAAAAGAGGTGGAGGAAAGGAATGCTGACTTTTCTCCAATTCTATGGCACAGATAACACTTGCACTATGTTGGTTCAGATTTTCCCAACAGGATTGGAAGATTTACAATAGCCTATGGAGCACAGGAAATGGGGAGAACAACATTTCTGTACCATAACAGAGACCCAACATCTGCTTTCATTTATCCCAGTTATGCAAATGACATTCTGACATAAATAGATCAATGCAATATCTATGATTAATAGTATTGCAAATTAAAATTGCTACAAATATTGCCCAATACATTTCAAAATATATTTTGTGTTAAATACTGTAGATATTTTGCACAGTGGATAACATAGTAAAGCATCTTCATTAAAAAGAAATAACAGGAATCAGAAGTTGATATATACTTCAAACAGTTCACTAAGTACTTACCAGATGAACGTGAAAGACACTGCAGAGTCTGGATTATCCGTAACTTGACCTTTGGTTGGTTTTGAACAAGGGTCAGCCCCATGACCAGGGTTTCTACCACAGCGCTCTCTTCAATCATTTGCATATTGTAGCTTTTACTTGTTGGATAATATTCTGAAGAATTTGTGTTAATAATATTTCTGAATCGTAAAACAAATCTTTTTGAAAATAATTTCTTTGCATTCAGTTAAAGTTATAGTGAAATCAAGTAAAATTTGACACTGTAAACAAACTTTTGGAAAAAGTTAAATCAAGCAAAGGCAGTCTGTAATTGTATAAAATACCTTCAATTTCCTGCTTAGGTGATTCTTTGGAATACAGTCTCATGATGGAGTCACAGATTTGTAATCGGACCTCCGCACTGGGTACCCTCAGTAAGTAACCTGTCAGAAAGTTAGTGAGAATTACAATATTGCAAAAGGTGTTATTTTCCTTATTTCTAAGTTCAACTTTGATCTCAAATGATTGTGCTTAGTTTCCATATTTTTCCACAACAGGGCAAGTTACAATCGACAGGCACCTTTTAGGTTATTAAAAACGCACTAAGAGAATACTGTGGATAGATAGGCTAGTAGCTCAAAAATGTCAATGTTACTAAACTTGTTTATCCACCACAGAAAATAAAGTCAATATTGGCATTATAGGCATTAGCCTAAACCTGCAATCTGTCTCCACCAAAATGGAGTTTGTTATCAGAAGTTTCATTCCCTTCAATCCTAATCATAATTTTTAAAACATTCTTAAGTAGGTTTATTCCCTAACTGTTTGGGTGTTAAACATCTACTGGGAGAACACATAAATACTACTTTAGTGCAGTATGTCACACAAGTATGGTAGAATGTTAAACTTACTGCTACGTGACCACATGAAGAATTGTGAATGGGGTGTGATGAAGGAAGTTAGCAGAGATATGTTTGAGCATAACTGCAGCATGGACCTGTTGGGATGAATGGCCTATTTCTGTACTACATTTACTTAACAACAGAACTTGTCTAACTTTCTTCCCTGAACTAAATGGATTGAAATTCTAGCACGTTTTGTAAGGGACGTCCATACCTTTCTATCAGACGTTCCATTCTGTACATTCTACTGAGTAAAAATGAAAATCTGTCCCATGAATTGCACGTTAAAGCCCAAGGTAAAAAGTTCCATTTGTCTATGATCATATTTATAACACTACTTGTCAAGGGAAGCAAGCAAATTAGCCAAATTGAGAGATGGAGGAGAATCAAACTAATCAATTTTCAGATGTAACTCATATGCACTTTTCTTTGAATTACAGAGTGGCAATATTAACTGGCTGTTGCTTTGTTTGGGCAGGTTGCCTGACAACAGAATAATCGTAAGTGGGGAAATCAACATAAAATTGACTTTTTTTGTTGCAGTTGACATTCAGTTATTTATTCAGATTGGTCACACGTGGTGCCGCACATAAAACAAGTGTTGGCTTTTTATTAGTATAATAATGTGGATTTTTCTGCGGTAAGACCATCAAAATGTTTTTTTAATCAAATTTTAACCTATAAAAAGTAATGCTGACATACCCATTTGTGAAATAGACTCAGAGACAACTTGGGCAAAGTTAGACTCGTCAGATGACTTCTTCTTTAGAAATGGTAAGCTAATGAAAACAGAAGTAATGCCAGGTCATATTATCTTTAAATATAAAAATCAGATTGCATAAACATCACTAATATTTTATTAAATAGTTTTTACCTTATAAAGCCGTCAGTAAGGTTTTGCATTTAGATACACCCATTCCTTTGTTTATTTTTTATGCATTCTTGAAAGTTGAGCATACTGGCAAGGCCAGAATTTGTTGCTCATTCCTAAGTGACCTTGAGAAGATAGCGGTGAGCCGTAGATGTTGAATTGCTGCAGTCCATGTGGATGAAGATGTAAGGAAATGAATTCCAGGAATTTGAACCAGTGACTGCAAAAATGCAGCGATGTATAGTTTCACATCTGGATGGTGTGACCTGGAAGGGAATTTGCTGCTAGAGTTCTAGATCATAAAGTTTGAGTTTGTAAGATGCACTTGAAGAAATTTTGGCAGCAGTGCTGCCACAGTGCATCAATGGTGAAAGAAGTGAATGTTTAAACTGCTGATTATAAAGTGGGCTGCTTCATTAGCTGTTCTGATGAAGAGTCATCTCGACTCAAAAGTTTGGCTTGCCCACCTTCTCTATGGATGTTGCCTGACCTACTGTCTTTTGCAGCATTTTTTTTGTTTTTAGTATCCCAACACACTCCTGATTTAGGCCTTGTGGATGATAGGCAAGCTTTGGTGAGTCAAGAGATCCACTACTTACCGAGAAATTCCCTGACTTGAAATTGTTCTACCTACTCCAGCCAGAGATCTGGATACTTTGGATCTGGTGGAATTTAGCATTCAGTCTGACAGGAAGATATTTTAGTCAGAAAAAACTGTACTAAATTTAAATAAGGGTAAGTTCAAAGAACAAAGGCACAGCTGAATGGAATGGACTGGTAGGAAAGGAGTTTCGCAGCAAGGTCTATCAAGCAATAAGGGCAGACATTTAGGAAAATAGGTTATGGCTCAAAACAAAGAAATATTCCAGTGAGAAAGAAGGATTCTAGGAAGGGGACAAACCAATAATAGTTAACCAGTGAAGTTCTGGAGAGCAACACATTCAAAGAAAAAGCTTATAATTTGGCAAAGATTAACAGTAAGACAGAGGATTACCATAGTAGTCAATGGGTTCCATTCTAAATTTCCATATTATTTCAATAGCTCTACCCATTTATATTGTATATACCATGGGGGAATATTCTGCTGAAAATTCTCGCTGACATGTTTTCGCAAAAAATAATTTCCTTGGTAAGTATTAACATTGTTATCTTCATTGCACATTTTAAGCTTTAATTTATTTTTTCCTTCATCTTGCTCTCTAATTGAATGTATTGGCTTTTCAGGCCTTAATACTAGTGTTAGAACTGCCTGTTTCTTGGCTTCTGCCCTTTAGTTTTAAAATATTGAAATTCCCAGTGGAGCTTTTATTCTTTGAAGCCCACCCAACCTGTTGTTTTGCTTCAGTGGCTGAACTGAAACTTTGTTTCAACTTTTATTTTCACCACTTTAGGTCAACTGGGGCCTACTCAGTCCCACGTGAATCCATTCCTAGATTTATTGGCAAGTCAGCCTCTGGCATACAGAATGGGACCAAATTATTCATTCCTTTGCACATTATCTTGATACTTGCAAATTTAAGAAAATTCAATCCACCTAAATTGAAAATGTTGAATGGCTTGTTTTAAAACTTTGGCCATATTTTATTGTTAAATTCTAAGATTAATATAAAATTTACATATTAGAAGCAATCTGCAATGTTTTAGTTTGTACAATCATTAGTTTGATGGTTGAAGTAGAAGTTACGGATTAATTTTTGAGCAAAGACTTTGGACTATAGCTTTAGAATTTGACAGTAGTTCTGTACATCGTTCAGAACTTTTCATTTGGTGATTGGACATGAGGACATTGTGCACTGAAATCCAGGCTCAATTTTTCAAGATGTGCAAAGCAGGATGCTGTGAGCAACAGGCCATAATTCTATCACTAAAAATAAACATCTGAGTCACTAAATCTATTTGAGTGTTTCAATGACGGCAAAAAACAATGAAAGACAATCACTTACCCACACAGTTTGAGGATTTCACACATTGGCTGTAAGTAGGCATCCTGATCTCTTACTTTTTCTGCACAATGATTAAGAATTTTAAAGACTTGAACCAAGTCTTTAATTGGCTTTTTACAAATGGAAGTTAAGGCACTAAACTTCATAATAGTTTAGAAACATAGGAGCCATCAAGTTTCCCTTCTTGTCATTACTTGTCATGAAATTACTTGTCCTGGTCTACATTACCTAAACAATTTGGAATCCTAAAAACAATCAAATCGCCTTTCAACCATTTCTTTTCCAATGAGTACACTCAGTTCATATAAAAGCTCCTCATAATACAAAAATTCTTTCTTTTCACAATGTTGCTTGCTCTTTCAATAGCTCCTTCCTTTACTGTGATGAACAAAACTGTGCAAAAGATTAACATATATTTTCAAATCCCAACTATGTAGCCATTGACCCTCCATTCACTATGGCAGTTCTGGGGATATTGATATGCTTAACTAATTGAAAGTGACATTCTAATTTCTAAACAATATTATAATCATTACTCTCACTTATTCTGGCTATTCCTTGAGAATGGTCCTCAATTCTACCCCTTTAAGTTCACAGTACAAAGATATGGTGGCCAACCAGCTAAGCCAATCACTGACGGATCTAGCTGGATCATACAAAGTGTGATTGAATCTTGCTCTTGTCTACTAAGTCTGTTCATTATTTCAGGATCATCACCAGAATGTGAAGATAATCCCTGAGGTTTTTCACTAATTCAAACCTTAGACCACTCCCCTGATCTCTTCTACTCTATCTTCTAAATCAACATTAAGGAGCTCTGGACTTTTTTGCTGCTAGAGTTCTAGATCATAAAGTGTGAGTTTGAAAGATGCAGTTGAAGAAATTTTGGCAGTGCTGTCACAGTGTATCAATGGTGAAAGACGTGAATATTTA
Source organism: Stegostoma tigrinum (assembly GCF_030684315.1). NCBI lineage: Eukaryota > Metazoa > Chordata > Chondrichthyes > Orectolobiformes > Stegostomatidae > Stegostoma > Stegostoma tigrinum. The sequence goes on from NC_081355.1 coordinate 113,814,899, forward strand.
AACTGCTGATTAAAAATCAGCCGCTCTGATAAAGAGTCATCTAGACTCAAAAGTTTGGCTTGCCCACACTCCCTACGGATGCTGACCTACTGTCATTTACAGCATTTTTTTGTTCTCAGTATCCCAACACACTCCTGATTTAGGCCTTGTGGATGATAGGCAAGCTTTGGTGAGTCAAGAGATTCACTACTTACCGAGGAATTCCCTGACTTGAAATCACTAAGACTGTGACTATCTAATTTGCTGTCATTATCACTCCTCACTGTACCCCAACCCATGGGACAAATATCCATGAATGTTCCCACTGCCCTAGTCCTGAATGTGGATCATTCTCTCATTTCTCTTCATGTCACCTCATGCCTTCACTGAGTCATTATGTCCTTGAGACCAAATCTTGTTCCTTTAATTCTACTAGCCCGAAACCACTGACCACCCAATTTCTCCTGTGACTCCTATAACAGTTGATATTGTAAATGGGGCTCTCTTCTCTAGCAGTCTACCTACTCTTCCATCCTGCCATTTTCAATCTTCTCCTTAACACAAAACCCTTTGAAACTCTGTTCCTGCAAACTACCTTTCCATCTCCAACCTTTTTTTCCTCTTCAAAGTTCTTAAATACCTTGTGGTCTCTCAAATCTATGCACATCTTTCCTGGAACTGAATGATCATCTGCAAACAAGTTTCAGCCCTGATACAAACAGAAACACCATATCACATTATATATGACTGACTAAGATCAACTGTCTACTTTCAATGTCCTTCCTGACCTGCCTGTAGCCTTTGATATGACAGGCCACACCATCCTCCCTTAATACCTCTCGGCCATTGTCCAGCTGGGTAGGACTACCATCACCAGATTTTATTCAAACATACCCAGCCATAAGCACAAAAGCATATGCAATGACTTTTCTTCTCAGTACTGCAATGTTGCCTCTTCATATAGCTCAAAGATCTATAATTTACCCTTTCCAATTTATCACCTACATATTGTCCCTCTATCACATCATCTGAAAACACCACATCAACATCCACGCTGAGTTAGAACTTTGTCACCATTCCTTCACCATTGCAAGGGGAAAATTTTAGAACCCACTACCTAACCGCATTGCGACTGTGCTTACACTATGTACAGAACAGTGGCTCAGGAAGGGAGCACACCATCACCTTCCAACAGGCAATTAGAGATGAACAGTAAGTGTTGCATGAATGAATAGAAAAAGATACAGGTTATCTGCACCATCATCTCTCTCTTGATCCTTCCACTTTTTCTAAGTGGTCACACTATTTGTTCAACCCCAGTTTTGTATGGGCAGGAACATCCTTTAATGAAACATGTGAAGACCTAAATTGTTGTTTTTGATCTCCAGCACAAACTGTTCTTTAGCCACCAATTCCAAACTATTCTCTTGCAAAGATCTAAGGCTAAATCATTCTGCTCACAATTGTGGTATCAGATGTGACCCCAAAGTAAGCTTCTGGCCACATTTCCATCCATCACTAAGCTTGCTTATATCCAGCTAAATAATATTGCTCAACCACAACCCAACCTCAGCTCATTTTCTACTGAAATTCTCATCCTTTCCTTTGTTAACTTCAGACTTCACTATTTCAACACACTCCTTGCCAGCCTTCTATGCTCTACCCTCTGCAAACTTGAGGCCATCTAAACCTCTGTTGCCTGTAATGTAATTCACACCATGTCTCATCCACCCAACATAGCTCACTGGCTCTGGTTAACTGATCTGTTTGACTTTAAAATTCTCATCTTTATTTTGAAATTCTTCTGTAGCCGTGACCTCCCCATCTCTGTGATTTTCTCCTGCTTGTTTACAATCTTCTGAGATATCTCCACCCCTCCAATTTTGGACTCTTGAGATCTCCAATTTTAATCACTTCATCATGGCTGACTTTGAAATCAGTTGCCAAATTGGAGGTGCAGTAGGCTGTGGATGTGGAGCACAAAGTTCGGAAGAGATACTGACAAATTAAGTGAGCAAGCAAAATTATAGCAACGAAGTTTAAAGTGGGGAAGATGAGGTAATAAATTTTGGATCTTGCACAGATCAGTAAAAGATACTGCAAGGGCTAATCAAACAGGTAAATTGAATGTTGGTCTTTTTTTGAGTTTAGAAGTTGGTGTGTGATTGAATCATAGTGTTCAAAATGATAAAACTAGGAAAGCTATTTCTTTTGCTGGGGCAATCCACTTTTTTTCAAATCACAATGAGGTCATTTAGGAATGATTCAGGAAACACTTTTTCATAACAAAGATAGTGGAAATACGGAACTCTCCTGCAAAATCCTATGAACTCTGGATCCTTTGGAAACTTTCCAGAATTAAATTGATAGAAATTCATTTGGTAGGGATACCCCAAAGGTTGATCAGAAGAGTTGAGGTACAGATAGACAATGATCTGAGTGAATGATGAAACAGAGTCAAGGACTGAACAGCCCATTGCTATGAAACACAATACTTTAAGCTATACTTAATGCATACTAGGACAATTAAATGAATTGTTCATAACAAAAAGGATACAAAACCAAACTGATAATGTTTCACCACCCTCTTCAAAGCATGCAGATGTCTATCGACAAGGTTGCACTGCAGAAGACACAAAGACAGATTCATACATAGAAATGATCTCAAGTACGATGAATGTGACAATATTTGATTGATTAAGAGGTTTCTAAGCTCCAGTAAAATTGTCATGCATCATAAAAGGCTCAGTGATACCACTGACTAATTGTTAAATTGAAAAATGAAATTCTTCATCCTAAAATGTAAAGCATATGAGAAAATAACTTGAAGTAAATTAGCATCAGTAACACTTCCAAAATTAAAACAGAAAAAAATTGAAGATTCCACAATGATTCTATAACATATTCAAAAGCAAAGGACTAAAAATCTGAAAGGAAAACAGAAAATTCTGGAAACACTCAATATGCCTGTTCAGGGAAACAATTTTTTTTTCAGAATGTTCTATCAGAACTGGAAAATATGAAGAATGCAATGGGTTTTGAGCAAGTGAAAGTGGAGGAGTGTGAGAAAAAGAACAAGGAGAAGGTTTGTTATAGGGTGGAAGGTAAGAGAGACTAAATGACATAAGGTATGGATTTTTCCCTTTTGCTGTGTGGCATGGGCAATGATGAGAAGGTCTGGAAGATACAGCAAGAATGAAAAAAAAATTGAGAAAATATTTTGTGAATTTTCTTTTGGGTTTTTAATGGCAATTTCAGAATCTCACTATTGAATGGTCACTACCTTATGTCAATATATTGTATCTCATTACGTGCTCAACACAATTTATTCATATGCCCCTTCTCCTCTTTGTCTCTGAGAAATTAGATGGTGTAAATTCCCAACATGAAAGTCAGAGTAGGAATGCAGTGGCAGCATTTTGCCACTTGATTGGCTTGGCCATCATTCAATTGTGCATGCAGCACAATGTCCTTGCATGCTCCATGGCTACCTTGACCATCCTCCTTCACCCTTCATTCATGCAAATCATTATTAGCAAATAACCAACCGTACTACATCATCAAGGCTGCCTTTGGACAAGCTCTCACACTTCTTCACAGCTGATTTTAGAGTTCACAGACACCTATGACTTACGTGCTTCTGTCAGGTCATGTTGTGCACAAAGACATACACTGAACTGAATTGAATTGAATAACTTATTGTCATGTGTATTCAATTTGAAATATAGTGAAAAGTGTACACCTTTGCTGTACATACATGGCACCATTCAAATTAACTTAGAGTAAGATAAGAAAAAAAATAACTTAAGAGAGTCCAACTTTCCTTTTCACTGCCACAGTCCTGCTCCAGGTTTTCCAGCCCATGCCATGCCACCACCAGTGTCCCACTCTGGGCTGCCTCACTGGCCCACTCTCGGTTGCCTCACCAGCTTGCTCTCACTGCTATTGCCTCACTGGCCCAATCGCGCCACTGCTGCTGCTGCTCACTGGCTTGCTCTTGCTGGCCCACTCTTGATTCTCCACCATCACTCCAGCCCAAGTTTGATCCAGCATCGCTGCAGGGCACAACCTGCACATTTAGCTCCTGTCACATGGTTACTGGTAGTGACCCAGCTCCTTCCCAACTCCTTAGGTAGGTACTTAAAAGGAGTGGTGGAAGGGATAGAATTACTACAGAGGGAGAGAGAAAAAGGGAGAAAGAAATGAAAGGACAAACAAAGAAAGGGAAAGAGAATTGGCGAGCAAAGTGGAGCTAGGCATGGAGCAACTTACCCTGCTGCCATCTTGCTGGCATCTCATTCATATATACAGTGCTTATTGTATGGTTCTTGGCTTGCTTTCTTAGCTCACACACACTCTGTCCTTACTTGCAGGCCGCCAACCTCTGTGGCAAGCATACATTTTAGCTCAGTAAGACCTTGTCACTGGGGAGCACTGAACAATGAAGGGTAAGGACATGTCACTGAACAACATCAGGCCATGTTAATGTCAGACCTACAGTGTGTTCCAGAAGCTTACACAGCAAACGTACTGCACCTGCTTTAAGCAAATTGTAATATCTGAGAGTCAAAGCAGATCAATTGTCAGTGGGTTCAAGGAGGATTACAGTTAGTCTCGGGGTACTTTCACACTCATTAGAAGGCCTCATTATGTTCCAATCCAGGGAGTTGGCCATGGTTAGTCAGGCTTTTGGTCCTACAGAATACAGAAATCTGTGTCCTTGCAGTGCATGAATTTGGCCATGTCATCAAGCGCAAGCAGTTTGGGGATTCCAAGTAAGTCAGTCAGGATGCAAAGGAGATATCAGAAAGGCGAGGAGGTAGCTTTGTCTGCAATGAGACAAAGAGTGGGATTGAGTATGATGGAAACGCATGGTAAGGTAATTAGTGGTGCTGTAGGAGCAGGACAGGTACATAAGTGTCCTCAGTGAGTGAATATGAAATTCAGAGTGCAGGTAGGGTGGCTACTTCGAGAGGATATAGTGGCTGATTACTGTTCAGTGCACATAATGCATAAAGTACTGAGAGGTTTAGACCTTGATGAGATGTATGTGGTTGCAGAATTAAAGAGTGGTGGTCCTGAGAATGTGAGGTAGCAGAGAGAAAATAGTGGCACATATCCCTATGGAGTACAGAAGTCACTGACTTCATACCTGCACTGCTGGATGCTCCTTTCAACTTGGGACACAGTAATGAGATGGGCTGCTACTTGGCTCCACGCTGCCTACTTTTGGAAGTATAGCCTCATGTAGTGGTCAGCAGGATAAAGGCAAGGCCTTCTCTCTGCCACCCTGTCCACCAGCACCTTGAGGTCTCTGACCATGAATCAGGGTGCAAGCATTCTTTCCTGGACCATATCCTCAGTGATAACAGTCGAACATGAGGAACAGTTCCTGGCTTTCAGCTTCTGAAGGACAGTGCAGATGGGCATTAAATATGGCACTGGCACCTTGAGCATGGCAAGATTTGTGAGTGACAAGCGTTTCCACCTCTCTTGAGGTACAATTGTGCAAGGAAGCTGCCGAAGAACATGATTACATAATTAATTAGGTAAAAAGTGAGAAAACTCACTGTGAGCCACCAGCCATGGTGAACTGGATGTCAAGAATCTTACAATAACAAACCACTTTAACTGAAAACAGCAAATTCAGTCCAATATTTCAATGGCTCAGGATGAAAGGGAGTGGCAAAGTGACAAATAAAACTATAGAAAATGTACCTAAAGAAGGTGTGAATGGCAGGATTCTGAATAGCTGTCATCTTGAGAATAAGAAAGATGAAATAAGAAATTAATGAGAGAGAAACTCAATTAGCTCATGAAAGAATGTGAGAGCAGAGGTTACGATCAAAAATTGGTGAACCCAATGTTAAGTTTAGAAGACTGTAAAGCACCCAGTCAAAAGATGAGGTGCTGTTTTTCCCATTTGTGTTGAGCTACCAGGGTCCAAGATCACAAAGATCAGACTTGGAGAAAAATGGAGAGTTAAACTGATAGGCTACTGGAAATACAGTGTTATGCTTTCAGACTCAACATAGATCTGGCTTGAATTTGGCCTCCTTAACAATGAAACAGTGATTTATTCTTCAGTATATCCCCACAGGTGAGACCACAGTGCATTCGATATACTGAAGAATAAATCACTGTTTCATTTAGAAAGAATATTGGGATCCTTGAATGGTGTGAAGAGAGGTAAGGTTAAATGTTGTATCTTCTCCACTCACATAAATAGGTGTATCAGGAAGGCAAAGGATGGTTGGGATGACTGATGAATAAATAACTGCATTGTGAAGGGAACAGTTCTTTCAGAATGCTGCAATACTGCATTTTGGAAAAGCAAATCAGGGCAGGACTTATACACTTAATGGTAAGGTCCGAAGCAGCGTGTTGGTGAACAAGCAGACCTTGGAGTGCAGGGTCATAGTTCTTTGAAAGCAGAATCGCAGGTAGACAGGATAGTGAAGAAGGCATTTGGTATGCTTGCCTTTATTGGTCAGTGCATTGAGTATCGGAGTTGGGAGGTCACGTAGCTACACAGGACATTGGTTAGACTACTTTTAGAATACTGGTCTCTCTGCTACAGAAAGTATGTTGTGCAACCTGAAAGGGTTCAGAAAAGGTGAACAAGGATGTGCCGGGGTTGGAGATTTTGAATTATAGGGAGATGCTGAATAGGCTGGGGCTATTTTCCCTGGAGCATCGGAGGCTGACGTGTGGCCTTATAAAAGTTCATAAAATCATGAGGGGCATGGACAAGGTAAATAGCTAAGGCTTTTTCCCCAGGGTAATTGAGTCCAAAACTAGAGGGCATGGGTTTAAGGTAAGAGTGGAAAGATTTACAAGGGACCTAAGGGGCAACTTTTTCACTCAGAGAGTGCTGCATGTATGGTATGAGCTGCCAGAAAATGTGATGGACCTGGGTACAATTACAACATTCAAAAGGCATCTGGATATGTATATGAATAGAAAAGGTTTTGAGGGATATGGGCCAAAAGCTGGCAAATGGGACTAGATTAATTTAGGATAACAAAGTGTGAAGCTGGATGAACACAGCAGGCCAAGCAGCATCTCAGGAGCACAAAAGCTGACATTTCGGGCCTAGACCCTTCATCAGAGAGGGGGATGGGGAGAGGGTTCTGGAATAAATAGGGAGAGAGGGGGAGGCAGACCGAAGATGGAGAGAAAAGAAGATAGGTGGAGAGGAGAGTATAGGTGAGGAGGTAGGGAGGGGATAGATCAGTCCAAGGAAGACGGACAGGTCAAGGAGGTGGGATGAGGTTAGTAGGTAGGAAATGGAGGTGCGGCTTGAGGTGGGAGGATGGGATGGGTGAGAGGAAGAACAGGTTAGGGAGGCGGAGACACGCTGGGCTGGTTTTGGGATGCAGTGGGGGGAGGGGGCGAGCTGGGCTGGTTGTGTGATGCAGTGGGGGGAGGGGATGAACTGGGCTGGTTTTGGGATGCGGTGGGGAAAGGGGAGATTTTGAAGCTTGTGAAGTCCACATTGATACCATTGGGCTGCAGGGTCCCCAAGCGGAATATGAGTTGCTGTTCCTGCAACCTTCCGGTGGCATCATTGTGGCACTGCAGGAGGCCCATGATGGGCATGTCATCTAAAGAATGGGAGGGGGAGTTAAAATGGTTCGTGACTGGGAGGTGCAGTTGTTTATTGCGAACCGAGCGGAGGTGTTCTGCAAAGCCTCTGCTTAGTTTCCCCAATGTACAGGAAGCCACACTGGGTACAATGGATACAGTATACCACATTGGCAGATGTGCAGGTGAACATCTGCTTAATGTGGAAAGTCATCTTGGGGCCTGGGATGGGGGTGGGGGAGGAGGTGTGGGGGCAAGTGTAGCACTTCCTGTGGTTGCAGGGAATGGTCCCAGGTGTGGTGGGGTTGGAGGGCAGTGTGGAGCGAACAAGGGAGTCACAGGGAGAGTGGTCTCTCCGGAAGGCAGTCAAGGGTGGGGATGGAAAAATGTCTTGGGTGGTGGGGTCGGATTGTAGATGGCGTGAAGGATTGAAGTGTCGGAGGATGATGCGTTCTATCCGGAGGTTGGTGGGGTGGTGTGTGAGAATGAGGGGGGTCCTCTTGGGGCAGTTGTGGCGGGGGCGGGGTGTGAGGGATGTGTTGCGGGAAGTGCGGGAGACGCGGTCAAGGGTGTTCTTGATCACTGCGGGGGGAAAGTTGCGGTCCTGGAATCTGGTTGGCATGGATGAATTGGACCAAAAAGTCTGTTTCCGTGCTGTACAGCGTGTTGGTGATGACATCATGCTGGAGGTGGTGGAAATTACACAGTATAATCTATGAATTATTCTATTATGTTTGGTTTTCAACAATGCATATTTTTGTATGTTTTACAACGAAGGACAATTCAAAATTATATTGAATTCTGACAAAAAATCTTTCCCAAAATGGAAACAAAAGCAATAATTCTGTCAATATAAATTAGGAAAGTTTGACATCACTGTTGGTTACAAGAATATCTTAATGCTTATTCTTGGGATGAGTTACAATTCTGTGAGATTCAGAATGATGTACAGCAGTGGAATAAAATGTGACACATAGCATAATTTCTGAAATAAGAGCTTCATATTCAAACATTCTCAGCTATCAAACGAGTTCTGTCAGTTTGACAATGGTGTTTAGTTGCTAGCAAGTTATATCCATTTCGATGTAGTAGAAAAAATTCTGCAAATTTTCTTTAACCAAAATAATTTGTTACAAGTTACAGCTGAGTTTCAGCTATTATACTGTTAACTTCAGACAGTAGAAAATAATTAGGTCAAAAGCAAAACCAAGAATTGGCATTAGATGTTAAGTGAAGAGAATTACATTGAATATACAGCTTAAAAACAGGCCAACAATACTTATCTAAATGACTTTTAAACATTGTAATTGTACCCGCATCCACCGCTTCCTCAGGAGGTTCATTCCACACATAAGCCACCCTTTGTGTAAGACATTTGTCCCATATTTCTACTTTAAATCTCTCTCCTCTCATCCAAAAAATGTGCCCTCTAGTTTTGATCATGAATGGATATTGGACCACCACGGCCAACCAACTGAGCAAGCTTCATTGTGCTGTGCTGCTTTTCTGTTCGTGCAAGTGATAACTCATTCTTATCCTGAACAAGCTATTACTCCCTTTCACAACTTATTCTTTCTTTTCTTTTATTCAGGTACCCATAGGATCTTGTGGCCTCAAATGACAAAGAAGCCAGTGCTGCATACACTGAGCTCCACCTCCACTTCTGAGGGGAAAGCTACTTAAGCCTCAGCAGCTGCAAGACCTTCATTTGCAACCCCTATCAGCCCAGACACAATCAGATCCACTGGGTTCTCTTCCTAGATAAGCATTGCGATGGAAGGATGTAAACAAGGTGCCAAATTATTGTTCTTAATTTGCTGGCCATCATGAAGGACTGCAATATATAGCACTCAGTTCAATGTGCTGGCTAAAGCCTTAAAAGCCACCTAACCTCAGGGCCATGTCATGTCATTGCCCTGTCTTGCTGAAAGCTCCTGTCTCCCAAATACTAACAAGGGCCTGTAAGTGCAGATTCTTTGGTGAGATCAGCAGAAGAAACCATACATACAATCGTAGGCGTGACAAACATTTCTTAATCAACAGAAAAGTTCAAGGATTGCAGAAATATGTATTGTGGACAATGGAAGTTACTGGACATATAACCACAAGACCATAATATATAGGAGCAGAATTAGGCCATCCGGCCGATCGAGTCTGCTTTGCCATTAAATCATGGTTGATATGTTTCTCAACCTCATTCTTCTGTTTTCTCCCTAAAACCCTTGATCCCCGTACCAATCAAGAACCTATCTATCTCTGTCTTAAATACACTCAATATTTTGGCCTCCACATCAGCAATGAGTTCCACAGATTAGTCACCTTCTGACTGAAGAAATTTCTCCTCATCTCACTTCTAAAAAATCATCATTAGGACCACATCCATTCTATCGAGGCGTCTCAGTATTCTGTAAGTTTCAATTAGGCCTCCCCTTATCCTTCTAAACACCACTAAGCATAGATCCACAGTCCTCATCTACTCCTCAAATGACATGCCCTTCATCCCTGAGATCATTATTGTAAACCTCTTTTGGACCCCCTCTAATGCCAGCACATCCTTCCTTAGAAATAGGGTCCAAAACATCTCACAATATTCCACAGTGATAATGGCAACTGCAGATGCTGGAGAATCCAAGATAACAAAGTGTGAAGCTGGATGAACACAGCAGGTCAAGCAGCATCTCAGGAGCACAAAAGCTGATGTTTCGGGCCTAGACCCTTCATCAGAGAGGGGGATGGGGAGAGGGTTCTGGAATAAATAGGGAGAGAGGGGGAGGCAGACCAAAGATGGAGAGAAAAGAAGATAGGTGGAGAGGAGAGTATAGGTGGGGAGGTAGGGAGGGGATAGGTCAGTCCAGGGAAGACGGACTGGTCAAGGAGACGGGATGAGGTAGTAGGTAAGAAATGGAGGTGCGGCTTGAGGTGGGAGGAAGGGATGGGTGAGAGGAAGAACAGGTTAGGGAGGCGGAGACAGGCTGGGCTGGTTTTGGGATGCAGTGGCAGGAGGGGACGAGCTGGGCTGGTTTTGTGATGCAGTGGGGGGAGGGGGAGAACTGGGCTGGTTTTGGGATGCAGTGGGGGAAGGGGAGATTTTGAAGCTTGTGAAGTCCACATTGATACCATTGGGCTGCGGGGTTCCCAAGCGGAATATGAGTTGCTGTTCCTGCAACCTTCGGGTGGCATCATTGTGGCACTGTAGGAGGCCCATGATGGACATGTTGTCTGAGGAATGGGAGGGATAGTTAAAATGATTCACAACTGGGAGGTGCAGTTGTTTATTGCGAACCGAGCGGAGGTGTCTAGGTCTGACCATTGCGCTGTACAGTCTCAGCAGTATATTTCCACTCTTCTATTCTAGGCCACTTGAAATGAACAGTAACCCTGCTTATTAACTGCCAAGTGAGCCTGTATGTTAACCTTAACAGAATCCTGAATTCAGGGTCCCAAATCCTTTCCCCATTTCGAAAATAGTCTATGCATCTATTCTTCCTACCAAAGTGCACAATCACACACTTTGCCACACTGTATTCTGTCTGCCACTCCTTTGTCCATTTTCCTACCTGTCCAAGTCGTTCTGCAGCCTCCCTGGTTCCTCAGCACTACCTGTCCCTCTACCTGTCTTTCTGTCATCTGCAAATGTAGCAACAATGCCCTCAGTTCCTTAGTTCCCAGATTAATGTATAGGAAGTAACACAATACCCAGCTCATTCGTCATGTGAACAGGTCTCTATAAAGATCTGTCTGGCCTCTCAATCTTAATGGTACATAGCTCTATCAAAGTCTGTTGTGTGTTCCTGCATGCCAATGTCCTCATCCTCAGAAGGCTGCACTCAATTCCCCATTTCATCTGCATCCAAGTCATTCCCTTCTTTCCCGGTACTATTTATGAAGGGCACGGCATACCACAATGATGAGGCACACCTTTTCTAGGTTATAACACAAGTTCCCATTGAAGCAGTTCAGATGTCAGAACCTCATATTAAAGAAACCTCCAGTTTGTTCCATTCTGGTCCTGGAGGGAGCATGGGCAGTGGAGTTGCCAGTCTGGAACTGGGGTTTATCAGAGCCATGTTTCTACTGGACATTTTTTTTATTTGGAATGGCTGATAACATCATCTCAACTGGAATTCTGGATAATATGAATTTGACTTATTATGATTTCACTACATCTTTTAATTTTGACTAACCCAGACTTGATTGATTCACATATATATTAGTTACATATCTGTTTTTTTAACCAAATTTATCTTATATTTATCTTATATTTAACACTTCAGTTCCTAAAACTAAAAATGACATTCACTTGAAATGTGAAGTAGTGATTTGCAATAGTCTGTGTTCAAGGACTGAGAAGTAATGTTCCTGCTAAATTGCTGGGTGTCCAGCTATGTAGCAGTCTGCCATGTATCATGAAAGCCTTGCTTTTGGAAACTAATGTGTGCACAATTTCATGGAAAAAAGATAGAATGGCTGCAAACCAATTTTTAAAATAATGAAGGTCACAACTTCCAAATTTTAGAGGGTAAAATTACTGGAAAATGGCCAACTGGAAAGTCATATTATTAAAATCTGAACTAGATAATCTGGTTAAATGCAGATAATTAAATTTTTGATAAGGAAAATACTAGTCTTTAATTAAGGATGAAACTAGCATGTGATCACAGATAGTGGGAACTGCAGATGTTGGAGAATCCAAGTTAACAAAGTGTGGAGCTGGATGAACACAACAGGCCAATCAGCATCTTAGGAGCATAAAAGCTGACGTTTTGGGCCTAGACCCTTCATCAGAAAAGGGGGATGGGGAGAGGGTTCTGAAATAAATAGGGAGAGATGGGGAGGCAGACCGAAGATGGATAGAGGAGAAGATAGGTGGAGAAGAGAGTATAGGTGGGGAGGTAGGGAGGGAATAGGTCAGTCTGGGGAGGATGGACAGGTCAAGGGGGTGGGATGAGGTTAGTAGGTAGGGAATGGAGGTATGGCTTGAGGTGGGAGGAGGGGATAGGCGCGAGGAAGAACAGGTTAGGGAGGCGGGGACGAGCTGGGCTGGTTTTGGGATGCACTGTGGGGAGGGGAGATTTTGAAGCTTGTGAAATCCACATTGATACCATTGGGTTGCAGGGTTCCCAAGCGGAATATGAGTTGCTGTTCCTGCAACCTTCAGGTGGCATCATTGTGGCACTGCAGGAGGCCCAGTATGGACATGTCGTCAAAGGAATGGGAGGGGGAGTTAAAATGGTTCACAACTGGGAAGTGCAGTTGTTTATTGCGAACCGAGCGTAGGAGTTCTGCAAAGCAGTCCCCGAATCTCCACTTGGTTTCCCCAATGTAAAGGAAGCCACAACGGGTACAGTGGATACAGTATACCACATTGGTGGATGTGCAGGTGAACATCCTCTTGATGTGGAAAGTCATCTTGGGGTCTGGGATGGGGGTGACGGAGGACGTGTGGGGGCAGGTGTAGCACTTCCTGCGGGTGCAGGGGTAAGTGCCGGGTGTGGGTGGGTTGGAGGGGAGTGTGGAGCGGACAAGGGAGTCCCGGAGAGAGTGGTCTCTCTGGAAGGCAGACAAGAGTGGGAATGGAAAAATGTCTTTGGTGGTGGGGTTGGATTGTAGATGGCGGAAGTGTTGGAGAATGATGCGTTGTATCTGGAGGTTGGTGGGGTGGTATGCGAGGACGAGGGGTATTCTCTTTTGGCGGTTATTGCAAGGGTGGGGTGTGAGGGAAGAGTTGCAGGAAATGCGGGAGACATGGTTGAGGGCGTTCTCGACCACAGTGGAGGTGAATGCGTCTAGATGAGAAGAAAATAGAAGTAAATAGCACAAATTTCAAAAATAATAATTATATTTTTCCAATATTTCAAAATTATTTGAGCAGGTAATTCACATATGACATGACATGGCAAAGCCTTTGACAATGTATGACATGAGAGATTATTTTGAAAACTAAGATGCATGGAGCTGGGGAGAGGAAAGTTAATTGTATTTTTTAAAAATAGCTTACAAGGGACAAAATAGAATTGAACTTAAAGGAAATAAGTTGTGACGTCCCACAAAAGATCAGGGGATGGGCTAAAATTTGGTGGAAATAGTTCAACCTCAGTCAGTGACATATTTTAGTGGAGAAAAATAGAAGCAGTAATTCTACTCTAAACACAAGTATGTTCAGTGCTATGGAACATTATCAAATTCAAATTTATTAGACATTAAAACTAAAAAAAACATTTAAAATGGCGATTTAATCCAGATTCTTTGTAGCAACTAAGTGATGAGTAAACAGAAACCTTAATAATATTTTACAGTGCTACATGCAAACCAAATAGCATATGATAGAAATAGTTTGGGACTTACTGAAAGCTACTTACTGAGAATCGATCTTCTATTAGATTAACTATCCGATTCAAATCCACCGGCCTTATATCCTTGTAAATAAGACAATAAAAGAAAATCAACTAGCGTTATTTTGTGATTTATATTATCTTCCAAATATGTTTCCTGGCAGGATTAATAGCATTAAATGACGGATGATGACATGCACACAATAAGCATCAGTTCAAGGAAGGGATACAAATAGCATCATAAACTGAAAATAAAAATAAAGTGAATATTTGTCCATTGTTGTCTAAATATCAATATCAGAGTACAATCTTTATTCCCTGAAATAGTGATTGCTTAATATAATTGAAATAATACTGTAGTCCTATGATGTTAAACTAAATTTCATAGTCCCACATAGGAGCAAGTCTCAAAGAAAATGCAGATACAAATTATAGTCACAGAATCATACGGCACAGAAATAGACCCTTCAGTCCAATAAATCCATGCTGACATAATCCCAACTAAACTAATCCCACCTGCCAGCATTTGGCCCATATCCTTCCAAACATTTCTTATTCATGTACTATCTAACTGTCATAAAATATTGTAACTTTACCAGTATCCAACACTTCCTCTGGAAGTTCGTTCCATGCTTGAACCACTCTCTGCGTAAAAAAATTGCCACTCATGTCTTTTTAAATCTTTCTCCTCTCACCTTAAAGATATGCCCCCAGTCTTGAAATTCCCCACAATAGGGAAAAGACCCCTGCCATTTACCTTATCTATATCTCTCATGAGTTTATAAACCTCTAGAAAGTCACCCCTCAACCTCTTACACTCCAAAGAAAGCATCCCAGCCTATCCAGCCTCTCCATGTAACTCAAACTCTCCATTTTTGGCAACATCTTGGTAAATCTCTTCTGAATTCTCTCCGGCTTATAACATTCTCCCTATAACAGGGATATCAGAACTGGACATAGTTCTCCAGAAGAGGCCTTGCCAATGTCCTGTACAACATCAACATAACATCCCAACTCCTACACACAAAGGTTTGAACAATGAAGGCCTTCTTAACTAAACACCTTCTTAACTACCCTATCTATATGTGATGCAAACTTCAAAGACTTATGTACCTGAACCCCTCAGTTTCTTTGTTCTACAACACTACACAAGGCCCTCCTTTTCATTATATTAAGTCCTGCTCTTTGTTTGTTTTGCCAAAATACAATACTTTGCATTTATCCAAATTAAATTCCATCTGCCACTCTTCAGCTCATTGACCCAAAAGATCAAGATCTCTTTGTAATCTTAGGTAGCCCTCTTCACTGCCCACTGTACCTTCAATATTGGTGTCATCTGCAATTTTACTAAGCGTGGTTTCTATATTCTCATCTGAATCATTAATATAAATGACAAACAAAAGTGGACCCAGCACTGATCCCTGTGGAACACCGCTGGTCACAAGCCTCCAGTTTGAAAAGCTGCCTTCCACTATCACAGATATTATCAGAGATAATGGGAACTGCAGATGCTGGAGAATCCGAGATAACAAAGTGTGAAACTGGATGAACACAGCAGGCCAAGCAGCATCTTAGGAGCACAAAAGCTGATGTTTCGGGCCTAGACCCTTCATCAGAGAGGGGGATGGGGAGAGGGTTCTGAAATAAATAGGGAGAGAGGGGGAGGCGGACTGAAGATGGATAGAGAAGAAGATAGGTGGAGAGGACAGTATAGGTGGGGAGGAAGGGAGGGGATAGGTCAGTCCGGGGAGGACGGACAGGTCAAGGAGGCGGGATAAGATTAGTAGGTGGGAAATGGAGGTGTGGCGTGAGGTGGGAGGAGGGGATAGGTGAGAGGAAGAACAGGTTAGGGAGGTGGGGACGTACCTCAGTTTCCCACCTACTAACCTCATCCCACCTCCTTGACCTGTCTGTCCTCCCCGGACTGACCTATCCCCTCCCTACCTCCCCACCTATACTCTCCTCTCCACCTATCTTCTCCTCCATCCAACTTTGGTCCACCTCCCCCTCTCTCTCTATCTATTTCAGAACCCTCTCCCCATCCCCCTCTCTGATGAAGGGTCTAGGCCCGAAACGTCAGCTTTTGTGCTCCTGAGATGCTGCTTGGCCTGCTGTGTTCATCCAGCTTCACACTTTGTTATCTCGTCCACCATCACAGTCTGTCTCCTGTTGTTAAGTCAATTTTATATCCAATTGGCATGCTTATCCTGAATCCTGAGCTTTACTAATTAGTTTACGTGCGGAAACTTGTCAAAGGCTTTATTCTTTATTACTTTATTGTTTGTCACAGCTTATTATTTGTTGCAGACTTACACGCAGGGATTTCACCTATAAAGCTCGTAGTCTTCATCCAGGCATGAACACAAAGGACAAAACTATCTCTGTCCTGGAGACATGCTGGGAGGGACTGCGAAATAACTTGGCATTGCAAGGCATCTGGAGGAGAGTCCAATGTTTCCACACTGCCACAGAATATTGACAGTGACAGGAACCTTAATGGGTGTAAAAACCAAAACTGTTGATGCTGTAAATCAGGAGCAAAAACAAAGTTGCTGGAAAAGCTCAGCAAGTCTGGCAGCATCTGTGGAGGAGAAAACAGAGTTAACGTTTCAGGTCCGGTAACACTGGGCCTGAAATGTTTACTCTGTTTTCTCCTCCACAGACGCTGCCAGATCTGCTGAACCTTAATGGTGTGACTGCACAGCAGAAACCAACTGACACATTAAAGTGCTTGACCAAAGCAAAGTCAGTGTGGTTTAAAGGGAAATCTGCCTGTGACCAGAGTCAAACCATACACAGAGAAAGGAAGATGGTTGTGGCTGGTGCAAACCAATCATTATAAATTACATTATTGATGGAACTCCTTAGCGAAACACCCTTAGTCCAACCATCTTTATTTAATCCACCAACAGCCTTCTCAAAATAATGGACTTTGTTGTTTACTGGCAATTCCAAATTATCAAATTACATTCATAATACCTTCAATAATTAAGTAACATATGCCAGCTCACAGTAGGACAAGTAGATGGCAACTAGACTTCAGATGACAATTTGCAAATTACATTCACAACATGCGATGCCAGGCTTGACTTGCAACAAATGTCCTTCACCAAGATTCCTAACTTCAACATCCAGAGGGTTATCACTAGCCAAATGATTAATTGTACCTTCATATTAACTCTGTACTTATAAAGGCAGGGCAGAGTTTAAGATCTTTGTGACTTCCTGCCCTATTAAAGCCTTTCCACATCTAGCAGGTTCATATAAGCTGTGTAACAGAAAGTTTGACACTTGTTTACATGGATGCATTAGCATTTAGGAAGTGTAACAACACCTAGAAATATGCTTTATCAGCATACTTACCATCGTACCACAGAGATTACTGATATTGCTATTGGATTAGACCTTAAGACTTAAGCAGGCCAAAGATGTGCATGTTAGATGGACTGGCCATGCCAAATCGCCCTGTACAGTTCAGGGACAGGCAGGCTAGGTGGATTAGCCATGGTAAATGTGAGGTTACAGGGATAGAGTGGGGGTCTGGATCTGGGTGGGATGATTTTCGGTGGGTTGAATGGCCTCTTTCCACACTGCAGGGTTTCTATGCTTCTAATAGGCCATTCAGCACATCAGGTCTGCTGTGTCATTCAATAAGATACTGGCTGATCTGATAATCCACAAGTCCACTTTCCTGCTTTTTCCCCCATAATCCCTGATTACCTTCCTGATTAAAAATCTGTCTATCCCAGCCTTGAATATACTTAACAACCCAGCATTGATAACTCTGTGCAGTAAAGAATTCTACACATTCATTACCCTCTGAGAGAGAAATTACACTTCACCTGTTTCATAAATATGTGACCCTTTATTCTGTAACTATGCTCTCTAGTCCTGGGGTCTCCCTCAAGGGGAAACAAACTTTCTGCATTTAACCTGTCAAGTCCCCTAAGAATCTTATATGCTTCAATAAGGTTGCCTCTGCTTCTGCTACACTCCAATGAGTATTGACCAAACCTACTCAACCTCTCATTTTAAGACAGTCTGTCTATACCTGGTATACCTAGTAAACCTTCTCTGAACTGTATCCAATGCCTTTTCTTAGATAAGGGCTCCAAAAATGTTTGCAGTATTCCAGCTGTGGTTCACATAATACCTTGCATAGTTTTACCAAAGCTTACCAATTTTATACATATATTGATGTCCTGTAGCGATTCAACAAGTATACTTCAATAGTATCTCTCAACTCATAACAAAGTACCAGAAAAGAACAATCATGGCAACTCAATCATCTCCAGAACATATCATCTTGACTTAAATATATTCTTTGATTGTCAATATTCTGCAATTTCCTGCTTAATACCACAACAAGGTGACACATAACTGAAGAAACAAACTGAACTGGACAAACCCCCAAACTCTAAGCTACCTTCACCTCATACCCTCACATCTAATTTTAGATCATTAGCTCCTGTATATGCTCAATGTATTTCCAGAACAGGATAAACTGCAAGACTCTCCAAACCTCCAGGTGGTACCATCCTTCCCTGTCACTTCTCACTCAAATGAATGCATTCCATCATCTCGGCATTAGCTAAGTTCTAGTTTGAGGCAGTGTTCTGCAGGAAGCATCTAAACATCTGTTACTCTTTTGTTTTCATAGGTATTCCCAAGAACTACTTGAAAGGCCATTGGCACTGATCAAATCAATTGTCTGCTCCAGAAAAAAAACACTGGCTTTTTCAGTGAGATTTTCATTCACACAAAACTCTTTCATTCAAGAGTTAAAATCCAGCCCAAATTTATGTCGAAGTGGATATGATGTGCAATGACCAGCAAGAAATACATCATGCATGTTAATAGCTTTTCAAAATCTTTCACAATCCTTTAATTTTAAAATATTCGGTGTGCTATTTCAAGGAGAAATGGAGGTGCGGCTTGAGGTGGGAGGAGGAGATAGGTGAGAGGAAGAACAGGTTAGGGAGGCGGGGATGAGCTGGGCTGATTTTGGGATGCAGTGGGGGGAGGGGATGAGCTGGGCTGGTTTTGGGATGCAGTGGGGGGAGAGGAGATTTTGAAGCTTGTGGAGTCCACATTGAAACCATTGGGCTGCAGGGTTTCCAAGCGGAATATGAGTTGCTGTTCCTGCAACCTTCGGGTGGCATCATTGTGGCACTGCAGGAGGCCCAAGATGGACATGTCGTCTAAAGAATGGGAGGGGCAGTTAAAATGGTTCGCGACTGGGAGGTGCAGTTGTTTATTGCGAACTGAGCGGAGGTGTTCTGCAAAGTGGTCCCCAAGCCTCCGCTTGGTTTCCCCAATGTAGAGGAGGCCACACTGGTTACAGTCGATACAGTATACTACATTGGCAGATGTGCAGGTGAACCTCTGCTTAATATGGAAAGTCATCTTGGGGCCTGGGATGGGGGTGAGGGAGGAGGTGTGGGAACAAGTGTAGCACTTCCTGCGGTTGCAGGGGAAGGTGCCGGGTATGGTGGGGTTGGAGGGGAGTGTGGAGCGGACAAGGGAGTCACATGGGCTGCAAAGAGGTAAGAGATTTTTAGTTTAGATGTGTCACATTGGTGGGCCAAAGGACCAGTTCCTGTGCTGTTCTGTTCTTTGTTCCACCTACTGGAATTTCCAGAATAACTGACAGCTGATGGGTGAGTATGGCTGCTTTCTGTCCGGTCAATCGTTTCAGCCAGGGCTTACCCACTGGATTAAAGGAGATAGTCGGGTGTGGGTGCATCAGGCGGTTCCTCACTAGCGGAATTCCCTCTGTTAGCTGCAAAGCAGCAATATTACGGCCCCCCCCCTCAACACTTTGTATATTTCAAAAAATACTTTAATCATAAAAATCTTTACATACATACATAGTCACGAGAGCAGTTTCATTCTATACACAGTCTTTACATATGAAGCGCAAACAAACCCGAGATAAAACTATATTTACATGTATATGAGGCACCACGAGGGTCCATTGACTGAATGGACCCCCACTGTACTTTGGCTGAAAGACTTTAAATGGTGGTCTTTCCCACTTTGCCTTGGCTGCAGCTGCCCCAGGTTTTAGTGTGTCCCTTAGCACATAAACCGAGACCTTGGAATGTGCCAGTCTGCAAAACTTGGTTGAGGCCAACTCCTTGCTCTGGAAGACCAACAGATTTTAGGCAGACCGAGGAACATCTTTCACCAAGTTGATGGTTGTCCAGGAGTAGTCAATGTTTATTTTGGTGTGTATCCCAGGAAACAGACCATAGAGCGCAGAGTCCTACATCATTGAGCTGCTTGGGACAAAACTCAACAAAATACACTGCATATCTCTCCAGACTTCCTTTGCAAAGGAACATTCTACAAAGAGACGTGTGACAGTCCCTGTCTCTCCATAGCTGCTTCGAGGGCAGTGTGTGGTGGTGCACAGAATTTGGGTGTATATGAAAGATCTCACAGAAGTCCCTTTCTCACCACCAGCCAAGCGATGCCTTGGTGCTTATTGGAAATTTCTGGCGATGAGGCATTCTGCCAAATGGCCTTGACAGTCTGCTCAGGGAACAAGCTGAGAGGATCCATCGTCTCCTTTCCCCTCAGGTTCTTAAGACGCTCTATGCTGACCACCTCCTGATAGACTTATGGTCAAAGGTGTTTCTCTTTCGAATTTCTCCACATAGCACAGGTGATATGGAACGGTCCATATTCAGCGGCGAGGCTAATCCCATCCTTTGCAACACTGAGGACAGGAAGGGCATCAGTACATTGTGACACTTGGTGTTTGCATACTGAGGGTCTACAAACACCGTGAGGCAGCAATACACACATGTGGCTACCAGGATGAGGACAGCATTTAGTGCTTTCTTCCTCTGCTTATCCAGAGCTTTGTATATTGTTTCTCTGCGGACTCGGTGCGTCTTTGACCTTCAACTGAAGTGGAAGATGGCTTGGGTGACTGCAATGGCACTGGTTTAGGGAATGGGCCAGGCCTATGCCACAATCAAAAGATTATCTCACACCTGATGACCAGGTTTTTCCTGCGATGGAGAGGAACTGGTGCTCCTAAAAGCTCAGTTTCTGCCTCACCTTGGTGATATGCTCCTCCCACGTTTTTGCACACACCCCGGCCCCTCCAAACTCTTATTCCCAGCTCTTTCTGTCCCGACAATGAAGGAGATGAGGGATCAGTTGACCAAGTTCCCAAAGAAAATGGCTTCGTTCTTGTCTTGATTTACCTTGGCTCACAAGGTTAGTTCGAACTAGTCGCAGATACTCATAAGTCTGCGCACAGACCACGGATCTGAGCAGAAAACAGCAACGTCACCCATATACCAGGGAGGCCTTGATCTGCAAGGTTCCGTTGCCTGGAATATTCACAGCTCTCAGGTTCGCATCCTTCCTGATGGATTCAGCAAAAGGCTCTATACAACACACAAACAAGGCAGGAGAGACTGGGCAGCCCTGCCTGACTCCAGATCTGATTGGGAAGCTTTCTGATTCTCACCCATTGATTTTTTTTTATTCATTCGTGGGATGAGGGTATCATTGGGTAGGCTAGCATTTATCGCCTATCCCTTAATTGCCCAGAGGGCAGTTAAGTGTCAACCATATTATTGTGGATCTGGAGTCACATGTAGGCCAGACCAGGTAAGGACGGCAGTTTCCTTCGCTAAAGGACATTAGTGAACCAGATGGGTGTTTCTGATAATCAGCAATGGTAATCATTAGACTCTTAATTACAGATTTCAATTGAATTGAATTGAAATTCCACCATCTGCTACAGAGGGATTCAAATCCAGATCCACAGGAAATTACAAGATAATAAAATGTGAGGCTGGATAAACACAGCAGGAAATTACCTAGGTCTCTGGGTTAACAGTCCGGTGATAAGACCGTAAGACCATAAGACATAGGAGTGGAAGTAAGGCCATTCAGCCCATCAAGTCCACTCCACCATTTAATCATGGCTGATGGCCATTTCAACTCCACTTCCCTGCACTCTCCCCGTAGCCCTTGATTCTTTGTGAGATCAAGAATTTATCGATTTCTGCCTTGAAGACATTTAACGTCCCGGCCTCCACTGCGCTCCGTGGCAATAAATTCCACGTGCCCACCACTCTCTGGCTGAAGAAATGTCGTCTCATTTCTGTTTTAAATTTACCCCTTCTAATTTTAAGGCTGTGCCCACGGGTCCTAGTCTCCCCGCCTAACGGAAACAACTTCCCAGCTTCCACCCCTTCTAAACCATACATTATCTTGTAAGTTTCTATTAGATCTCCCCTCGACCTTCTAAACTCTAATGAGTACAATCCCAGGATCCTTACCCGTTCATCGTACATTAAACCTACCATTCCAGGGATCATCCGTGTGAATCACCGCTGGACACGCTCCAGCGCCAATATGTCCTTCCTGAGGTGTAGGGCCCAAAATTGGACACAGTATTCTAAATGGGGCCTAACTAGAGCTTTATAAAGTCTCAGAAGCACATCACTGCTTTTATATTCCAACCCTCTTGAGATAAACAACAACATTACATTCGCTTTCTTAATCACGGACACTACCTGCAAGTTAACTTTTAGAGAATCCTGGACCAACACTCCCAGATCCCTTTGTACTTCTGCTTTATGAATTTTCTCACCGTTTAGAAAATAGTTCATGCCTGTATTCTTTTTTCCAAAGTGCAAAGCCTTGCATTTGCTCACGTTGATAACACCGCTAGGCTATTGCCTCCCCTGCATTACTGACGTTGGTGTACAGCAGTCAGATCCAATTGCGCATTCCCTCTCCAAAGCTCAGTTTGGCCTGCACATCCCACATGGAGGTGTGTGATATCATGTCAAAGACCTCCTGCTGGTCCAGGCTGATGAGGGAGACATCTACCCGCCTGTCCTGCACGTAGGTGATTATATCCCTGAGGAGTGTGTGGCTGATGGTACCTTTCCTCATGGATTTATACATGCTACCTAGAGAAGCGTACTGTCATACAGCTCCAGTAGGTCCTGGCATATAAAGTCGCACTAAGCTGAACACAACTCAGCCAATGAGCCGTCACTTCTGGGAGTTTTATTTTTTTCTAAGAACTCGAGGGCCTTGGTCAGCTCATCCAGAGGTAACAGGTGGTCCTGCCTCTCCCACATGCTGTCGTCTAAGACATCCACGATAGGGAACAGGAATGACTGGGATTATGCTGGCTGCAGGCTTTATGTCATTCAGTTTGGTATAAAAGGATTTGCTGATCCTCTCAGACTGAGATGATGTTACTGAGTCATCTTCTTCATTCCGGCTGCTGAGCACAGACCCCTCCTTATGCACCTTCTGGAAGAAGAAACATGAGCACGTCTCATCCTGCTCCTGGATGGGAAGATTATCTTGGACGAATCTAAGGCAAAGAGTGAGGCTAGCTAGCTCTCCACCTCCTGGAGATGCTCTCTGACACTGATGTCCATCATCTGCAGTAGGAGTAGGTTCTGCAAGCCTTTATGGAGTTGGAAAATTTTCCCTCGTCTTTCTGTCACCTTCTGAGCACCTTTGAGGATTATGAACCTCTTAATGTTCCCCTTGACTGTCTCCTACCAGTCCGCTGGAGTCACAATGACGGACTTCATTGTTCTCCAACTCGTGTAATCACTTTTGAGCTCCTCAATATTTTCTGGGGTCAACAGTTTCGTCTTCAGCTTCCTTGCTGGCCTGCTCCTTGTCCTGTAGGTGACAGTCGTCCAGCAGGAGGCAGTCGTCAGAGAAGAACACTGATGGAGAACATTCAAACAGGAATCAAACTTTGAGTGGACAGATCCATCTCTACACAGAGCTCTGTCTGAGGGCGAGCTGAAGATACTGTGCAGTTTGGCGACTTAAACTGTTTCCTGGGAATCTGGCACACTCACTAGTGGGGGAGGGGTTGGATTGATGAGGATGGCTGGACTGCACAAGAGAGGGGCAGCCTGCGGGTCATTTACAGTTTAGTCACTTCTACCAGATCCATTGCAATGTGTACGTGTGTACATGTATGTGATTATGCGTGCGTACATATGTGCATATGCAAGTGTGTATATATGTCTGTATGCATATATGAGTAATATGTGTGCATTTCTATATGTATGGGTGCATATATAGGTCAGTGTGTACATATGTATGTAGATATGTGTGTTTGTGGCTGGCAGTAGATGTTAGCGGGATGGGTGAGGTAGAATCAGGTACATGAATGGGTTGCTGCTGTTGTTTTCTGCTGGTTTGTTTTTACCTGTTTGGTTACCAGATCGCTGTCCCTGATGACGTGCTTCACCACGGGAATGCTCCTCTTGATGCTCATCCTGATGCAGCTGGTCAGGCCACTGAGCCGAGGCCCCGGTGCTCGGGGTGAAGAGGCCGACGAGCTCTCTCTCTCTCTCTCTCTGATCTGTTTGCCGGTGGCTGGTCACCCCGTTGCCATGGAATCGTTTATATGTCGTGTTGCTCGGGAAGAACGTGCCATTGCAGCAAACGCGCTACGGCGGCCGAGGCGGCCCAGGCCCACCGCCCTACCGCGGGGTGGCGCTGCGGAGCCGCCCCCCCCCCCCCCCCCCCCGCTTCCCGCTACAACCACAACATAGAGACCGGAGGTGGCAGCAGGAGACTTTCAGAGTTAACTTTTACAATGAGCCAAAAACACACACACACACATTTGATTTTGGAACCCAGTTCAAGAAATAGGTTAATAAAATGTGAGGCAGCATCTCAGGAGCACAAAAGCTAACGTTTCGGGCCTGGACCCAGGCATTCATATTGTGCTCGAAAGCAAAATACTGCAGATTCTGGAAATCTTCAACAAACTCAGAAAATCGTGGAGCTCAGTAGATCCTGCGGCGTCTATGGAGAATGAAACAGTGTTAATGTTTCAGAGATAATGGGAACTGCAGATGCTGGAGATTCCAAGATGATAAAATGTGAGGCTGGATGAACACAGCAGGCCAAGCAGCATCTCAGGAGCACAAAAGCTGACGTTTCGGGCCTAGACCCTTCATCAGAGATGAAGGGTCTAGGCCCGAAACGTCAGCTTTTGTGCTCCTGAGATGCTGCTTGGCCTGCTGTGTTCATCCAGCCTCACATTTTATCATCAGTGTTAATGTTTCAAGTCTGTTATGACTCTTCATAATTAGAAATATCCAGGCTGTGCCCAGTGGCATAACTCCCCAAATTCAGATGATAATGGGAACTGCAGATGCTGGAGAGTCCAAGACAACAAAGTGTGGAGCTGGATGAACACAGCAGGCCAAGCAGCATCTTAGGAGCACAAAAGCTGACGTTTCGGGCCTAGACCCACCCTCTCTGATGAAGGGTTTAGGTCCGAAACGTCAGCTTTTGTGCTCCTGAGATGCTGCTTGGCCTGCTGCGTTCATCCAGCTCCTCACTTTGTTATCCCCAAATTCAGATTGCAATTTCAGCAATTTTTTTTGGTTTTGAACACTAATAAGTCACAAGTAACACACATAGAATCCATTTTTTCTGAAGAAGGGTCTAGGCCCGAAATGTCAGCTTTCTTGCTCCTATGATGCTGCTTGGCCTGCTGTGTTCATCCAGCTCTACACCGTGTTATTTCATAGAATCCCTACAGTGTGGAAACAGGCCATTCAGCCCAACAAGTCCACACACTCTCCAAAAAGCATCCCACACAGACTCATCCACCAACTGTATCCCTGCATTTCCGACAGCTGATCCACCTAACCTACACATCCCTAGACACTATGGGCACTTCAGCTTGGCCAATCCACCTAATCTGCACATCTTTGGACTGTGTGAGGAAACCATACCACCTAGAGGAAACCCACACAGATACAGAGGGAACATGCAAACTCCACACAGGCAGTCGCCCAAGGCTAGAATTGAACCCAGGTCCCTGGCCCTGTGAAGCAGCAATACTAACCACCATGCCACTCACATAGTGGCAGGAAGTGACCATTCCAATATGTGAAAGTCTAATGTCTATATTCAATACCATCAAGGACACACCATCCTGAATTTCGAAAGAAGGGTCCAGATCTGAAACGTCAGCTTTCCTCCTCCTCTCATGCTGCCTGGCCTGCTGTGTTCATCCAGCTCTACACCTTGTTATCCTGAAATTGGTTGTTGAAAAGAAACACAACCAGCAACGCAAAAACTAAGTACTACATCAACATCAAGGGTCGAATGGCCTGTTCTGCGCTGTCTTGTTCTATATTCTAGAGCAATGCAGAGCTTGCATGTTCTGACAAAAGTGGCTCAGGAAGAGTAGAAAAGTCTCCATTTGCCTGGTTAGTTCAAGTGTTAGGTGCACTGAACAAACTTGGCAGTAATGGGATAATATAGTCTTACTGACAACCCATACACCACCATAAACATCCGGTCCCTCCGTCACTGGCGCAATGTAGCTGACTTTCCATCAACTCCCACAGCTTAGAAACTATCTAGGATATGTTGTATTATTGCAGGGCAGGCACTTTGCAGCAGTAATATCAGCAGACCAGTAATTCAGAATCTGAGGCTAATATTGTAGGAATGTGAATTTAAATCCCACCGTGTCAGATGATGACATTTTAATTCAATAACATCTGGAATTAAAAGCTAGCCTAATGGTGAACATGTAACAACTGCCATTAGATTGTATTAAAAGCATGTTTGCTTCACTAGTGTCCATTAAAAAAGGATAGTTTTTCACTTGGTCTGGCCCAGATGTGAAACCAGGCCAAGAGGTTGACTCTTAATTACTTTCTGAGTAATTAGGGACGGGTAAGGAATGCTGGCCTAGCCAGTGACACCCACATCCTATGACCAAAATAAAAAAAAGTCAGACAGGCAGTGTATCTTTAAGACCGTTAGGTGCCATCACAACCTGTGATGTTCCAGTTGCCCCACCTTTCCAAAATGTCATAATCTAATCTGTCTGCCATGTGTACTTTTACAGTCATGGATTATAACATTAATAACAGGAAGCATAGACTCATACCATGTCTAAATCCAGAATCTTTTAACCAGGTAGAGAGTTATTGTTCTTAGTGAACTTCAAGAAATCAGGAGAAGATATGAAGTAAACTAATGGGATTAAAGGCAGATATATCTCCAGGGCTGGATGGCCTAGCTTATTAAAGGAGGTGGCAGCAGAGATGATGGATACATTGGGAGACAGCAAGAAGTACAGATGGTGGAGTCAGAGTCTAACACAGTGTGGGGCTGGAGGAACACAGCAGATCAAGTGGCATCAGAGGAGCAGGAAAGTTGATGTTTTGAGTCAGGATCCTTTCTGAAATTCTTTGGATTCTGGAAAGGTATCAGTGGATTGAAAACATGCTAATGTGGCACCCTTATTCAAAAAAGGAGATAAGCAAAAAGTGGGAAACTATATACAAGTGAGTTTGACATCTGCAGTGGGGGATTTTGCTGGAGTCCATCATAAAGGAGGAGAACTGAACACAAATGGAGGAGACCAGAAGGTTAGATCCCAGGAGATTAAAGGTAGAATATTGGCTTGGGTAAAGGATTAGCTGACTGACAGAAAGCAGAGGGTCAGGATAAATGATAATAAAATGTGAGGCTGGACGAACACAGCAGGCCAAGCAGCATCTCAGGAGCACAAAAGCTGACGTTTCGGGCCTAGACCCTTCATCAGAAAAATGGGTATTCTTCCAAACAATAAATTGTATCTAGTGGGGTGTTGCAGGGATCGGTACTTAGACCTGGACTATTTACAATCTACATAAATGATTTGCAAGCAGGGACAGGTGTAACATATCAAAGTCACAGATGATACTAAAATAGGTGGGAAAGCAAGCAGTAATGAGAGATAAAGAGGTTACAGATGAATATTGATAGGCTAGGAGAATGGGCCAGAATCTGGCAGATGGAGTTTAACATGGATACATGTGAGGTTGTCCATTTTGGCTAGAAAGTAAAAGGACAAATTAGTATTTAAATGGAAGCAGGTTCAAAGTGCATCAGTGCAGAGGGATCTGGGTGTCTTTGTGCAGGAATCACATAAAGTGGGTACAGAGGTACAGTGTATAAAAGGCAAATGGAATCCTGGCATTTATCACAAAAGAACTGGAATATAAAAGTGAGGAAGTGCTGTTACGATTATATAAGGCATTGCTGAGGCTATTTCTGGAAATATTATGTCCACTTCTTGTCTTCTTACTTGGGGTAAGATGTGATGGCACTGGAGCAGCTCAGAGGATTTTCACCAGGCCGATTCCAAGGATAAAAGGGCTGTTGTATGAAGAGCGGTGGAACAGCTTGGGCTTGTACTTGCTGGAGTTCAGAAAAATGAGGGAGTATCTGATTGAGGTATATAAAATCTAACGGGGATTGACAAGCTGAACATCGAACAAATGCTCCCCCTTGTGGGACAGTGTCAACCAAGAGGGCATAGACATACAATGAGAGGAAGTTGTTTCAAAACAGACAAGGAGAAACTACTTCTCTCAGAGGGATGTGAAGGTGTGGAATTCACTGTTACAGAATGCAGTGGAGGCAGAATCAATCGGCAGGTTCCAGAAAGACATAGATACATCTTTAATGAAAAACGCGATAAAGGGCGATGGAAATTAGGCAGGAAAGTGGAGTTGAGACCGGGAGAAGATCAGCCATGATCTTATTAAATGGCGGAGTGGGCTGAAAGGGCTGAATTGCCAAATCCCATTCCTAATTCCTATCTTCCAGCTATCTATGATTTACGTTATATGGATTAACATATAGAGAAGCACTCAGATCATATCATGTTGGCAGTGGTGTTTGGCCCAAGGAACCAGATCAAATGCCGTCAAGCCCAAAGTCTTTTCCAAGTCACAAATCATCCTGACTATAATGCTGTTCCTTCACTGTTCCTGGTCAAGCTGCTGAAACTCCTTTTCTAAAGGCATTGTGGCAGTACATACCTGTAACCGTTTAAGGAGCACCATCTAAGAACAAGGAACAAGAGTAGGCCACTCAGCCCTTCAAGCCTGTTCTGTCATGCAATACATTCTTGGCTGACCTGATTTTTAATCTCAACTCTACATTTCTGCATACACCTGATAATCTTTCACCTCCTTAGTAATTAAGAATCTATTTATCTTTGTCTTAAAAATATTTGAGGATTTTGCATCCACTGCCTTTTGAGGAAGAAAATTCCAAATATTCACAAACCTCGGAGAGAAAAAAAATTCTTCCTTAATTCAGTTTTAAATGGATATCCCCTTACTTTTAAAGTATGACCCCATCGAAGTACATCTTTGCAAGAGCAATAAACCTTTTTGAGTGTTAGAACATAGAACATAGAACATAGAACAATACAGCCCTCTACACTATCCCATTCTGTAGCAAGTAATTTACCTCCTGTGAAAGTTACCTGTGAATTACCATTGCCTGCTCATTATCACTCGACACAACTCAGGAATGTGATGGAATACTCTTTGCCTGCCTAGACAGGTGCAGTGCCATCAATAGCCATCTTTTTCCGAGGATGATGACATCAGCTTGTAAAAGGGGACACAGCTACAAAGTGAGGGGTGATAGATTTAAGACAGATGTCAGAGGCAGGTTCTTTACTCAGAGAGTGGTAAGGACGTGGAATGCCCTGCCTGCCAATGTAGTTAACTCAGCCATATTAGGGACATTTAAACAGTCCTTGGATAAGCATATGGATGATGATGGGATCGTGTAGGGGGAGGGGCTTAGATTAGTGCACAGGTCGGCGCAACATCGAGGGCCGAAGGGCCTGTTCTGTGCTGTATTGGTCTATGTTCTATGTTCTATGTTCTAACACTCAAAAAGGTTGATGCCATCCAAGGAAAAATAGTCCTCTTTACTGGCACCCGAGCCACTGCCTTAAACATTCACTTGCTCCACCACCTATGCTCAAAGATGCACTGCAACAACTCACTAAGGTTCATTCAATGGCACTTTCTAAACGCCTCAAAAAGTACTACCTAGAAGAAGGGTACCATTTGCATCAGAACACCACCACCTGCAAGCTCCTCCTTCAGCCAAAAAACATTCTGACAGGGAATTATATTGCTCTTTCACTGTTGCTGGTCAAAATCTTGGAACGTCCTTTCTAACAGTACTGTGGATATACTTGCTCCAGATGGGCTGTAGTGGCTCCAAGGGCAGCTCACTACCACTTTCTCAAGGGGAATTAGCAAATGCTAACATATGCTGGTCTAGCTAACAATATCCACATCTCATGAAAGAATAAAAATAAAGAACAAGTATCTGAGGCTTCAGCACTGATGCTTTTGGCACTCCACTATGAAAATCCAGGTTTACAAGGCTGCGGTCATCACCACACTGCTCTACGGTTCCGAGGACTGGGTTCTGTATCGGAAACAGATGCGGCTGCTGGAACGATTCCACCAACGTTGCCTGCACTTTATATTGGGCATCACCTGGCAGGACCACGTCTCTAACAACGAAGTGCTGGAAAAGGCCCGGCTCCCCAGCGTCGAAGCGACCCTTCTCCTGAAGCAACTTCGATGGTCGGGTGACGTATCGTGGATGGACAACACCAGAATACCCAAGACAGTGTTCTTCGGGGAACTCTGCGACAGCAAAAGAAACCGCGGTGCCCCACGCAAGCACTACAAGAATCAACTGAAGCAACAGCTGTCTCAGGCCGGCATCGCCTCAATGGAATGGCAAAAGCTGGCCTCTGACAAGGACGCATGGTGGAAGAAAACTACAACGGCGACGGAGCAGTTCGAATGTTCGAGGAGAGCAGCTGCAGAGGACAGACGAAAACGCAGGGAGGAGCCCTAATCTCAAGCCCCGCTGTCCGGAGCATTCCCCTGTCCGCACTGCCCCAGGATCTGCAGGTCCAGGATAGGACTGTACAGCCACCAACGGTTGTGCCAACAAAATCACTGACGAATCTCTTCCCAACTGAGCTTCGCAAGCGAAGAATCTGCCTGATGATGATGAGTTAGAGCTTTCCAACTGAGAATGCCCCATAAATGCCAACTCCTTGCTTTCTCTCCATTAGCCAACCCAGATGAAAATACCATCCCAAATTCCATGAGGCCTTATATTGTGTATTATCCTCTAGCGTGAAAACTTAGCAAATCCCTTTTGGAAAACAAAGTCTCCTAGGTTATAACATAGAACATAGAACCTTACAGCGCAGTACAGGCCCTTCAGCCCTCAATGTTGCGCCAACCTGTGAAACCAATCTGAAGCCCATCTAACCTACACTATTCCATTATCATCCATATGTTTATCCAATGACCGTTTAAATGCCTTTAAAGTTGGCGAGTCTACTACTGTTGGAGGGTTGGCATTCCCCGCCCTTACTACTCTCTGAGTAAAGAATTGGTTGGTGAACTTTTATCTGCCCTTGTTTATTTAGCTTGGCTTCACACAATTTTCCCTTTGAGGAATAGTGGGAAATTTGTGGAAGGCTTCCCAGTCTGGCTAATAGCCCACGACTGAGTCATGAGTGCACTTTCCATAGCCAAGAAGGCCTCGCATGGAAGTTGAACTCAGAATTCTAGTCTTGAGTTAGGGCATTATTACTGTATCATAAGTTATCTTATGTATGAAAGAAGTTATATGTTTGAAAACTCAAACAGAATCTCCCAAGTTGAATTGTTCTAATCATGCAAAGTGTATTATTAAGGCTTATTTAATAAGATTCCAGCATTTTGTCTGACAGTTTGTGCCAACGGGATTATATAGGATTTGTGCACAAGTGATCTGCCTTGTTGGTTATCATTAAAACAGTGAAATGATTGTTTCTGTCTGAGTAAAGAAAGGCACTGTGTTTATGACAATAGGGATTTTCTTCTTATCACCTGTGGCCAGCATCTCCCCATAATAAGTTATAACTCAGTTTCCAGTATTTTCCAATCTTAAAAATAAGTTATTAGTTGGTAGATTAATGTTAACTTTATTACAGTTGATGGTCAGGGCACTCACCCATGCTATTTGGTAAAATATTAATTTAATAAATTAGCTTAATAAAACTAGAAGCTTTAAGCTTCATTCCATTGTAAACTCTAAGCCACAAAATCTCTTTCAGCATCTACTGTTAACTGCAATTCAATCCTGTGATATTTGACCCTTAACTGACATGGCTTTGTGTGCCTTTGGCTTTAGGGATATTCGTCCTGTGCAGGATCCGGCTTAAGTATTTCTCCTGCCAGTTTTTTTTCCTTCCACACACTGCAGCTTTGTCTTCCAACAAATCAACATGGTAAATTAGCCAGTGCAATACTGGACGCTGTACAAATTGCTACAAGATATGGTTTCAGCTGCAACTCTCACAACTCAAATGGCTAGTGTCACTGGCAACAGAGATAATGGGAACTGCAGATGCTGGAGAATCCAAGATAACAAAGTGTGGAGCTGGCTGAACACAGCAGGCCAAGCAGCATCTCAGGAGCACAAAAGCTGACGTTTCGGGCAAGGGTCTAGGCCCAAAACGTCAGCTTTTGTGCTCCTGAGATGCTGCTTGGCCTGCTCTGTTCATCTAGCTTCACACTTTGTTATCTTGGATTCTCCAGCATCTGCAGTTCCCATTATCATGGGTCAATACAAGCTACCCTCAACCTAGCTACTGATAACTTTCATTTTCCTTTGGTTATGTTGCTCAGCTATTCACTCACGTTGCAGTTCATCCACTCATGAACCTAGGGGTTGGTTTGTGGACACAGCAAGCTGACTTCACACTATCTATATTTTTACTTTTGGGTTTTTCATCCTGTCTCTGTCTTCTAATTTAAAACCAGTGTGTCTCTCTGAATTTATGATCAGAATTCAATCTTTGTTCACTTGTGTGTGTATTTTGGCTGCTACTACGACAGACACAAGCTATTACATTTTTAATGCATCCATGGTCTCATTCTGTTCTGTGCTTCCTGTTACAGTTATGTCATCCTATTTCTCCCCTTATAAATTGTTGACTCGCCCATTTCCTGCCTATCTTAACTAAACACAACTCCTCTGTTTTCTTCTTCTTCTGCAACTTTTCAAAACATTTATACGTGTAGGGTAAACCTATGGTTGTCCTTTCTTTATCTTCATATTATCTGAAGACCCCATTTTTGACACCTTTGCTGCCATTTTACAAAAAGCACCCACAACTACCCTACGTTCCAATAGACCTCAGAGATAATGGGAACTGCAGATGCTGGAGAATCCAAAATAACAAAGTGTGGAGCTGGATGAACACAGCAGGCCAAGCAGCATCTCAGGAGCACAAAAGCTGACGTTTTGGGCCTAGACCCTTTATCAGAGAGGGGGATGGGGTGAGGGTTCTGCAATAAATAGGGAGAGAGGGGGAGGCAGACCGAAGATGGAAAGAAAAGAAGATAGGTGGAGAGGAGAGTATAGGTGGGGAGGTAGGGAGGGGATAGGTCAGTCCATGGAAGTCGGGCAGGTCAAGGAGCTGGGATGAGGTTAGTAGGTAGGAAATGGAGATGCGGCTTGAGGTGGGAGGAAGGGATGGGTGAGAGGAAGAACAGGTTAGGGAGGCGGAGACAGGCTGGGCTGGTTTTGGGATGCAGTGGGGGGAGGGGACGAAGTGGGCTGGTTTTGGGATGCGGTGGGGAAAGGGAAGATTTTGAAGCTTGTGACATCCACATTGATACCATTGGGCTGCAGGGTTCCCAAGCGGAATATGAGTTGCTGTTCCTGCAACCTTCGGGTGGCATCATTGTGGCACCGCAGGAGGCCCAAGATGGACATGTCGTCTAAAGAATGGGAGGGGGAGTCGAAATGGTTCGCGACTGGGAGGTGCAGTTGTTTATTGCGAACCGAGTGGAGGTGTTCTGCAAAGCAGTCCCCAAGCCTCCGCTTGGTTTCCCCAGTGTAGAGGAAGCCACACCAGGTACAATGGATACAGTATACCACATTGGCAGATGCACAGGTGAACATCTGCTGAATATGGAAAGTCATCTTGGGGCCTGGGATGGGGGTGAGGGAGGAGGTGAGGGGGCAAGTGTAGCACTTCCTGCGGTTGCAGGGGAAGGTGCCAGATGTGGTGGGGTTGGAGGGCAGTGTAGAGCGAACAAGGGAGTCACAGAGAGAGTGGTCTCTCCAGAAGGCAGACAGGGGTGGGGATGGAAAAGTGTCTTGGATGGTGGGGTCCCAAAACCAGCCCAGTCTGTCTCCGCCTCTCTAACCTGTTCTTTCTCTCACCCATCCCTTCCTCCCACCTCAAGCCGCACCTCCATTTCCTACCTACTAACCTCATCCCACCTCCTTGACCTGTCCAACTTCCCTGAACTGACCTATTCCCTCCCTACCTCCCCACCTATACTCTCCTCTCCACCTATCTTCTTTTCTCTCCATCTTCGGTCCGCCTCCCCCTCTCTCCCTATTTATTCCAGAACCCTCTCCCCATCCCCCTCTCTGATGAAGGGTCTAGGCCTGAAACGTCAGCTTTTGTGCTCCTGAGATGCTGCTTGGCCTGCTGTGTTCATCCAGCTTCACACTTTGTTATCTTCTAATAGAGCTCCTTTGCATAACTTTGGAAACTAACCACTTTAACCTCTTTGCTAACTCATGGACACAATCAACACTACCTCCTTGAATTCTGAATCAACCATCACAGGTATTCCAGTATAATTTGTAAGGCTCTTGTCATCCTGATCTTATTATGTTATGTTCATGTATTAGCTTTGAATGGAATTTGGCCAGCTGTAGCAATGTCTTGTACCTGGCTGAGGTCCTCAGTGCTGACAATAGTTAACATATCATAACAACCCTACAGTATGGAAGCAGGCCATTAGGCCCTTCAAGTCCACGCCAACCATCTGAAGATCATCCCACCCAGATCCACCACCCTACCATATCCCTAATGCTGCATTTCTCCTTGCTAACCCACCTAGCCTGCACATCCCTGGACACTATGGGCAATTTAGCATAGACAGTCAACTGAACCTGCAGATCCCTGAATGGTGGGAGAAAACTGGGGTACCTGGAGGAAGCTAGGCAGACATGAGGAGAATGTGCAAACTGCACACAGCCATCTGAGACTGAGATCAGACCCAGGACCCCGGCACTGTGAGGCAGCAGTGCTAAACTCTGAGTCACCATGCCGTTCCAATAAGCATGACACCAGTATGGTCCTTACTTCCATTATGCTTCTGATATTTCTCTTCAATTGAACAGTCAGTCCTGCTGTACTCCTATCAATCTCCATTAAAATCTATTTTCTACTAGAATACCATCCTGATTTTCTCCCAAGGATATCTCCTCATTTTTCCCCTCTCTCAAGCATTCCAATGACCAACTTCTCATTGTCACTGATTTCAATGTCCCTGCCTTCTCTGAACTTGAATCTTAAAGAGGTAAATACAGTTTTGTTCTTGTTTTATTTAGTTCTGTTGAGGCAACTTGTTTTTCTTAAAGGTCAGAATTTTATTTTAAGCAGTGAGTCAAATTAGCAATTTGAAGAAACTATGCTACTTAAGTTAAATGGCAAGGGAAGCTACCAGGTATTATAATTTCTGAAATGTTTACTAAGTTGAACTTTATGACCTATGCAAAAGGGGCCAAGTGCCAGAAGCAGGTAGCATATCAGATGAAAAGATGCGCATTCGCAGAAGGGTTGTTCAGTTCTTGGCAAGGTCCAGGTCACGAGAGTTGTCGAAAAGCTTTTTGCAGATTCCAGTTGAGAAGAGGCATAACTGAATTAGCACTGAAAATTTACAAGATATAACCCTGGATCTATCGTCACAATGAAGGTGAGCGATGAGAAGGTCAGTAAGGTAGTGTACACAATTGGTGGCTGTTCAGATTCAAATAAAAAAAGGACAAACATTTACATTCCAGTGGTACTCTGGTGTGACACCATCTGCGACGCACCACCTGTCACCTTCACAGTGCACATCCAACCCACCATGAAGTCAAAAAAGCCATTTATCAACTGAAAAACAACAAGGCCTCCTGTGCAGATAGAATCCTTGCAGAAGGACTAAAGTATGGTGGGCAAGCACTCTTGATGTTAATCTATAATCTCAATGCCTTTTATTGGAAGGAAGAGAGCATGCTGGGAGATTTTAGAGAAGCCATAATTGTGATTATCTTCAGGAAAAAAGACAGGTGTAACTGGAGAAATTACAGAGGGATTTTCCTACTGCCAATGGGGAAGGTCATCGTAAGAATCCTCCTCAACTGCCTCTTCCCTGTGGCTGGAGAGCTCCATCCAAAGTCTCAATTTGGCTTCCACTCATCAAGAGACACAATGGTCATGATTTTCAATGCATGTCAAATCGAAGTGCAGGGAACAGCACCATCCTCTGTACATGACCTTCCCCAACCTCACAATTCTGCCATCTGTGAAGGATAATAACCTCCTTACACTCGGCTACCGCAGAAATTCATCACCATACTCCACCTGCTTCACAATGACATGCAAGCTGTGATTGTCACCAAGGGATTCACCACAGGCCCAATATGAGTCAAAACTGGGGTCAAGCAGAGCTACATCATCTCTTGAACTCTCTTCTCCATCTTCATTGTCACAACATTCCACCCCATCACAATGAAGTTCCCCGCCAAAGTGGAGCTAACCTAGATGAGGAGCAGGAAACTGTTCAACGTTTGACCCCTCTAGGCCAGAACCAAGACCAATCCAACTTCTGTCATTGAGCTGCAGTACACAGGCAACACCTGCCTCAGACAACTCAGAGGCCGAGCTACAAACTATCATCGACACATTCACCAAAGCAAATGAGAGAATGGGCCTCAGACTAAACATTGAAAAACAGAGGTTCTCTACCAGCCTGCTCCTGCCATACACCATTTCCCCCACTAATCATCAAAATCCATAGCAATCCACTGGAAAATGTCAATGATTTCCCTTACCTTGGAAGCCTCCTCTTGGTATGAGTGGACATCGATGATAAACTCCAATATTGACTACAATGTGCCAGTGCGGCCTCCAGATGCATGAGGAATTGTGTTCAGAGTCTGAGATCTCAAACCCAGCACCTACTCATGGTCTACAGAGCAGCTGTGGTGCCCACTCTCCTGTTTGCATCAAAAAATGTGAATTGTTTACAGCAGACCGCTGAGAACTCTGGAGAGTTATCATCAGCAGTGTCATTGAAAAATCCTGCAAATCCACTAGCAGATGGGCGTACCAATGTGACAGTCCTCTTCCAGACCACCATCTCCAGTATCAAAGTCAGGCACACCCAGCTGTGATGGCAGCCCACATTGGCTGTATGCGCGACACCACACTACTTCATGGTACTCTACTCCAAGTTCTGCAGTGTAAGTGATCACTAGTAGAGCATAGCTGATGTCCCAAGGACACCTGAAAGCCTCCTTAAACAAATACAACATCGCCATCAATTCACTTGAATTAGGAATGCAGAAACCAGAGAAAAAGCATCTGTAAAGACGCCAATCACTTTACGTCTCACTGAATGGAGTACATGGAGGTCAAGGGTGAGCAGAAAGAGCCCATACAATCCAGAGTGTTTCACCGTCCTGCCTCAAACAATACCTGGGGCAGAATCCGAGGGTCCAAGATCAGACCATTCAACCACCACAGAATGCAGACCCCTGGAATGAAAACAAGTCATCCTCATCTCTGTGGGATTAATAAGGAAAAACTAAGAGAACACCACTGTCAGAGCTGTGTATTTTAGATGATATATTAAACAGAAGCCCAAGTCATACTTAATAAAAACCAAAAGAACTGCAGAACTGAGATAATGGGAACTGCAGATGCTGCAGAATCTGAGAAAACAAAGTGTGGAGCTGGATGAACACAGCAGGCCAAGCAGCATCTTTGTTCATCCAGCTCCATACTTTGTTATCTCAAACTGCAGAACTGAGTTCTGAGGAAGGGTCACCATACCCAAAATGTTAACTCTGTAATTTCCTTCACAGATGCTGCCAGACCTGCTGGGTTTTTCCAGCAACTTTGTTTTTGCCTCATGTGCATATTTGGCTGGATGTCAAAGTTTCTACGGCGTTATTTCAAAGAAGGGCAGAGGGTTATCCATAATATCCTGATCAATAGTCAAGAACAGGTTATAGGGTAATTATCAAAATGCTGTTTGTGGAAGCTTGTTGTGTATAAATTGGTGTGATAAATCCCACATGACAACAGTCACAACTTCAAAAATGTTTTATTGCCTGTTAAAGAACTTTTAGACATTCAGTAATCATTAAAATGTAATATAAATGCAAATATTTCTTTTTATCAAGGTCACTATAGTAGACAATAATCATTCAAGCAATCCAAACTTGTCTGAAAGTGGTGTCACAACGTGTCTTTGTTGTCTCCCTCAACCAAATCCCTTTGATGGAATTAACTTCAGCAAAACAGTACAGCCAAGACAAACCAGAAAACAGAGAAGTATTCAGGAGAGAAACAAATATGCCCATTTGACTTGTACCACAGGCATTCTTTACTTTGTGATTCATTTGTTTAATGTTTCACAGATGATTACTTGTGGTAGGTTAGTAATAGGCTATAAATACATAGTTTCAATATGACGATTGAGGAGCATTTGTGAAAGGAGTGGCTAATTTAGTTCATAAGTCTATTAACAACATAGAGTACGTGCTTGTGTCTGCATTTTGTTGCTTATCTGTTTTTATTTCACAATCAAAATGTCTGTAACCTGCAATTTCTGATTGAACTGGTCTATATTTCCAGCAGTTTCTGTTCTTATTCCTAGACACTACACATTGGTCTATGCATCATCATTTTGAATTAATTTCTGCTTTTCATTATCCCATGTACCTAGTATTACTTTTCACAATAAGGAGGTTTTAGCTTCTTACAAGTGTGTGTGCAGCTTGTATTACTACAAAGAAGAAAATAAGAAATGTCATAAAAAGATTGGAGTGACTGTTTTATGCATTAATCTTATCAGAACATAATGTCCAAGGTATATTACGAAGAATGGGATAACAAATAATAACAAGCCGAAAATGAAGTTATGCTAATTTATTCAATCAGTTTTAATTTTTTGAAAGAAAAGTAATTAATGTTAGATTTGAGCATTAACTTAGAAATAAATTTGGAAATAACCACTCAGTAAATGCTCAAATTCAAAAAAAGCAACGAAGTGATGAAAGTTTTGACTGACTACATCATAGCAATTAGACAAAAAAATCCATTCATAATGAGAATCACTTAAGAAAAATACATATCTGATTGTAAAGGGTATTCCAAAGAAACAAGTCCACTTGAGGTAACTGACTGCTTGATTTGATGTACATGCTGCAGGAATGCTGGGCATGACAATGACATTCTATGCTATGGAAGTTTACATTTTTAGCTGTATTGAGAAAAGAGACTGATTTTTTTTGTACTATTAAATTCAACATTTTCTTTTCTCAATAATGAGGCAGCTGCAGGGATTCAAGTTGCTTGTTCTTCCAATTTTCCAACATTAATCAGTAAACTCAGTTTACTGAGCATTTCACAACATTGTGAGATGTTGGCTCCCTGCAATACCAACCAGCACAATTTGGGCAGATATTTGGGATCCATGTGGACCCATATCAAAGGAGATGCAATCAGGTATGAGTGCTGACATGGAAAGTTTATGGTATTATTTTCACTCATTCTTATTGCTTTGAGTGGTATTAACACTTTTCTGTTCCTTCTGATCATTGTCAACGCAATGCAAAAAATGTAAGGAGTCATTGCACTGTCTGTTTGGGGACTGTATGTTCTGACTTCCTATCTCATATACATATCATCTGGCCTGGTTCCAAAGCTGATAGAGTATTAATTTATCCCAGAAGTTATAAATGTTTGTCTTTCTTTTCACTTTTAGTCATTCTCATTGTCTTTACACTTTCATGCTCTTGAAATGTAATATTTGATCTGAGGTTTTATGTAATTATTGGATTTATGTTTTCAGTCTTCTGTCCAGCAAGTATCCATTTCCTGAGGGGGTTGCCCCATAATTCAGTGAAGCTGAATTTTAATCATGATTATTAGACGTTATCATGTTCATGGTTTTCATTCTTATCTTGATTTCTCCATTGGCCTGTGGATGGCAAGAAGAATGAGCGATATGCTTGATTGCCAATTTTGTCATGAACTTCTTAAAGTATTTATTCACAAATTACGTACCATTATTTCATCGAATCCTTCTAGTATGGAAACAAGCCATTCGACTCATTGAGTCCATACCAACCCTCTGAAGAACATCCCACCCAGACCCATGTCCCTACCCCTATTTACCATGGCTAATCCCACCTAACTTGCATATCCTGGGCAATTTGGCATGGCCAATCCACCCAATTTGTACATCTTTGGATTGTGGGAGGAAACCCACACAAACACAGGGAGAATATACAAACTCCACAAAGATAGTCACTGAAATTGAACCTAGCACTGAGGCAACAGTGCTAACCACTGAGCCACCAGAATTGAAAATATCTGGTCCGGAAACCTGTGCATGGTAAAGATTTCTTTGAGTAATTTTGGTCTCAGCTGTCAAAGTGTAAAGTCCGGTAACTTCTAGCCTTCTGGCACAATTGCCTGCTGTTATCAGATATGTTTTCCATTGAATTTGGAAAAGGTCTAGTTCCAACTTCTGCCATGGCTTCTCAGGGAATTATTATAAAAAATAATAAATGTCCTGTTAGTGTCTGGCTTTCCATTACCGGGTATGTAGGACAGCATACAGAAATCTCCAATTTCTTTTGAAATTCCCAGGCCATATTACAGTCTTTTGTGTATGAGCTCTATACATGGTTATTACCAAGAGACCTCCATAGTTTCTGGGACAAACCTCTTCCCTCATAGCTTCCAGTTTTACAAGCTGTGATTAAAGACTAGAAGATGATCTACTAGTGTCACTGCCTTCCTTTATTTATGATACTTCAGTAAGATTGATCATTTAGACTAGACTTTGATTAACCTTCTTGGCAGAATTTCCTAATCTGAATATATTCTACAGATGCCTTTTGTACTTCTTTCATTTATTGTAAGTTCTTCACAGAAACCGTAGCTCAGTGCCCCACAGTCCAAAGATGTGCAGCTTAGGTGAATTGGCCATACTAAATTACCCATAGTGTGCAATGGGAAATGCAGGGTTACAGAGATAGGATTAGGCAGGTGGGTCTAGGTGGGATGCTCTTTGAAGAGCTGGTATGGACTTGATGAGATGAACAGCTTACTTCCACACTGTACGTGGTATTATCACTAAACTACTAATCCAGAAACTCAGAAAATGCTCTGGGGTCCTGGGTTTGAATACCACCACGGCAGAAGGTGGAATTTGAATTCAATAAAAATCTAAAATTAAGATTCCAATGATGACCATGAATCCATTATTGATTTTCAGGAAAAACCCATGTGGCTCACTAATATCGTTTGGTGAAGAAGATGTCGTCCTTACCTGGTCTGGCCTCTATGTGACACAGCATTGTGATTGACTCTTAATTGCCCTCTTGGCAATTAGGGGTGGGCAATAAATAATGAATTTTTAAAAAATGTTCCGGTGTACCTTTTCATTGCTTTTCTAAAAAAAAATCAGATACCTCCACAGAATGTGAGATGAATTCATTTTTAACACAAGCATTCAAGACTCAATTCCTGAGAAATAATTAAATATGAAGCCCTTATTTCAGTGGGCAGTTTATATGCAGAAAATAGGAAGGTGGGTATGGTGTATTTTTTAAAAAGGCTGTTAGCCTCTTAGTTTAAGAACAGCACACCATCAGTAAGATTTCCAAACTACCATCTGTGATGTGAAATTGTTCCGCTGTGTAACATTCTGTTAAGCTCCCCTTTAATTTGGGAGTGTACAAACATATCAGCTTACCATCTTGAATCAATATAATGTGAGACATTTCTTTGGCTTATCCAGGCTTATAAACAGCTGTGGGACTCCTGACAGACTTCTGCTCCATTGTCTTACTGCAAGAATTTGTCTACTCTTTTCAGAAAATCTACTTGGATAC
Organism: Stegostoma tigrinum; assembly: GCF_030684315.1. Taxonomy (NCBI): domain Eukaryota; kingdom Metazoa; phylum Chordata; class Chondrichthyes; order Orectolobiformes; family Stegostomatidae; genus Stegostoma; species Stegostoma tigrinum. Next base: position 113,856,658 of record NC_081355.1, read on the forward strand.
ATGTTTCTTAGCTCAATAAAACCGTTATTTGATCCTTTACAACATAGAGAGTCTTATTGATCTTTTGCATCATGTAGTGAAGAGCGGGAGTGATCTGACTTTTTATTTGAAAGTCTACCCCCCCCCGACCTTGTGGTTTAATTCTAAATGGCCTGGAAATTTGAGTCTTTGCAAATGATCTGCCAAGGTCTGCCGAAGTAAAACTTAGAGAAGTATAATGGCCAATGGGAAACAAAGCAGCAGGTTAACATCTGTAGGGCTGGATTCAACTGCATGGGAAAGTATGAAAAAATGAAAAGAAAGGAGAACTCAGGAGAGGTTATTAAAGCCTCCAGCACACAAAATAGGACAGAGTGTTTAGAAAGTGTTAAGAATCAAACTTCAAGCACACTGGAGAAATGAATGACAATGAGAAGAGGGATGGTAAATACAAGACTGAAGGTGTTGTATCTGAATGCATGCAGTGTATGAAATAAGGTAAATGAGCTTGTGGTGCAGATTGAAATTAGCAGGTATGATTTGATCAGCATCATGGAGATGTGGCTGCAAGAAGGTGAGGACTGAAAGCTAAATATCCAAGGATATACATCCTATCGAAAAGACAGGCAGGTGGGCAGAAGATTTGGGATTGCCTTATTAGTAAGAAATAAATTAAATCAACAGCAAGAAACAATGTAGGTCAGAAAATGTAGAATCTGTGTAAATAGAGTTAAGGAGCCACAAAGGTAAAATAAAACCATAATGGGAGTTATGTACAGGTCTCCAAACAATAGTCAGCATTTGGGGCACAAGATACACCAGGGTATAGAAAAGGTGTGTAAGAAAGGCAAGGTTACAGTGATTATGAAGATTTCAATATGCATGTGGACTGGGAAAATCAGGTTGGTAGTGGATTGAAAGAAAAGGAATTCCTGGAATGTCTTTTGGATGGCTTTTTGGAGCAGCTTGTGGTGAACCCGACAAGTCTAGGCCTGAAACATCAGCTTTCCTGCTCCTCTGATGCTGCTTGGCCTGCTGTGTTCATCCAGCTTTACACTGTGTTATCTTATTGAACAGGCAATTCTGGATTTCGTGTTGTGCAATGAGGCAGACTTGATAAGGGTGCTTAAGGTGAAGGAACCTTTAGGAAGTAGTGATCATATCATAGAATTTATTCTGCAGTTTGAGGGGGAGAAGGTGGAATCAGATGTAACAGTATTATAGCTGAATAAAGGCTACTAGAGAGGCGTGAGGGAGGACCTGACCAGAATTGACTGGGAGAGGAACCTAGCAGGAAAGACAATAGAACAGCAAAGGCAGGAATTTCTGAGATTAATCAAGAGGCACAGCAAAAATTCATCCCTCGGAAGAAGAAGCATTCTAAAGGGAAGATGAGGCAACCATGACTGACAAGGGAAGTCAGGGACAGCATAAAAGCAAAAGAGAAAGCATATAATGGGGTGAAGGGCAGTGAGAAGCCTGTGGATTGGGATGCTTACAAAGACCAACAGAGGACAATGAAGAAAGAAATAAGGAGGGAGAAGATTAAATATGAGATTAAGCTAGCCAGCAATATAAAAGAAGACAGCAAGAGTTTCTTTAGATATATAATGGGCAAAAGAAAGTCAAAAGTGGACATTGGATTTCTGGAAAATGACACTGGAGAAGTAGTAATGGGGAACAAGGAAATGGCTGAGAAACCAAATGAGTACTATGTGTCAGTCTTCCTGGTGGAAGACATGAGTAATATCCCAAAAAATCAAGAGATTTGGGGGCAGGGTGAGGGGAAGAATGGAGGACATTGCCAAGGAGGAGATGCTAGAAAACTGAAAGGTCTGAAGGTGGATAAATCACCTGGACCAGATGGACTGCCCCCTAGAGTTCTTAAGGACATAGTTAGACGTAGATATTGAGATAGTGGAGGCATTCATGGTGATTTTTCAGGAATTGCTGTAGTCAGGGAGGACCCAGAGGATTGAAAAATCATGATTGTAACCCCTTGTTTAAGAAGGGAGTAAGACAAAAGGTGGGAAATTACAGGCCGATTAGCCTGACCTCAGTTGTTGGTAAGATTTTGGAGTCCATTGTGAAGGATGAGATTTTTGAATATTTGGACATGTATGGTAAAATAGGGCAAAGTCAGCATAGCTTCATCAGTGGGAGGTCATACCTGACAAATCTGACAGAATTCTTTGAGGGGTAATGAGCAGGTTAGACCAAGGAGAGCCAATGGATGTTATTTACCTGGACTTCCAGAAGGCCCTTAACAAGGTGCCGCACCGGAGGCCGCTGAATAAGATAGGGGCTCATGGTGTTAGAGACAAGGTACTAGCATGGGTAGAAGGTTGGCTGTATGGCAGAAAACAGAGGGTGGTAAAAAAGGGTCCTTCTCTGGATGGCAACCAGTGATTAGTGGTGTTCCACAAGGGTCAGTGTTAGGACCACAACGTTTCACTTTATACACAATGATCTAGTTGAAGGAAGTGAGGGCATTCTGGAGAAGTTTGCAGATGATACAAACCCGATTTGATCAGGGACCTTGAAGTCAAGGAGCCATTAGGAGGTAGTGACCATAATATGATAAGTTTTAATCTGCAATTTGAGAGGGAGAAGGGAGAATCGGAAGTGTCAGTATTGCAGTTGAATAAAGGGAACTATGGAGCTATGAGGGAGGAGCTGGCCAAAGTTCAATTGTTCAATACCCTATCAGGGATGGCAATGGAACAACAATGGCAGGTATTTCTGGATATAATGCAGAAGATGCAGGATCAGTTCGTTCCAAAGAGGAAGAAAGATCCTAAGGGGAGGCAGGGGCGGCCGTGGCTGGTGAGGGAAGTTAAGGACTGCATAAAGATAAAAAAAAGTATAACATAGCAAAGATGATTGGGAAGCCAGAGGACTGGGAAACTTTTAAAGAGCAACAGAGGATAAATAAAAAGGCAATATGTGGAGAAAAAATGAGGTACGAAGGCAAACTGGCCAAAAATATAAATATAATATAATATAAAAGCTTGTTTAGGTATGTGAAAAGAAAAAAAATGGTTAAGACTAAGATTGGGCCCTTGAAGACAGAAACGGGTGAATTTATTATGGGGAACAAGGAAATGGCAGAAGAGTTGAATAGGTACTTTGAATCTGTCTTCACTAGGGAAGACACAAGCAATCTCCTAGATATAATAGTGGCTGAAGGACCTAGGGTAATGGATGAACTGAAGGGAATTTATATTAGGCAGGAAATGGTGTTGGATTGATTGTTAGGTCTGAAGGCTAATAAGTCCCCAGGACCTGATGGTCTGCATCCCAGGGTACTTAAGGAGGTGGCTCTGGAAATCGTGGACGCATTGGTAATTATTTTCCAATGTTCTATAGATTCAGGATCAGTTCCTGCAGATTGGAGGGTCGCTAATGTTGTCCCACTTTTCAAAAAAGGAGGGAGAGAGAAAACAGGGAATTATAGACCAGTTAGCCTGACGTCAGTGGTGGGAAAGATGCTGGAGTTAATTATAAAAGATGAAATTACGAGCCATTTGGATAGCAGTAACAGGATAGGTCAGAGTCAGCATCGGTTTACGAAGGGGAAATCATGCTTGACTAATCTTCTGGAATTTTTTGAGGATGTAACTATGAAGATGGACAAGGGAGAGCCAGTGGATGTAGTATATCTGGACTTTCAGAAAGCCTTTGATAAAGTCCCACATAGGAGATTAGTGAGCAAAATTAGGGCACATGGTATTGGGGGCAAAATACTGGCTTGGATTGAAAATTGGCTGGCTGACAGGAGGCAAAGAGTAGTGATAAATGGGTCCCTTTTGGAATGGCAGGCAGTGACCAATGGGATTCCATAAGGTTCAGTGCTGGGACCGCAGCTATTTACAATATACATTAATGATATAGATGAAGGCATTAAAAGTAATATTAGCAAATTTGCTGATGACACAAAGCTGGGTGGCAGGGTGAAATGTGAGGAAGATGTTATGAGAATACAGGGTGACTTGGACAGGCTAGGTGAGTGGACGGATGCATGGCAGATGCAGTTTAATGTGGATAAATGCGTGGTTATCCACTTTGGCGGCAAGAACAGGAAGGTAGATTACTAACTAAATACAGTCAAGTTAGGTAAAGGGGAAGTACAATGAGATCTGGGTGTTCTTGTACATCAGTCAATGAAAGCAGGCATGCAGGTACAGCAGGCAGTGAGGAAAGCTAATGGTATGCTGGCCTTCATAATGAATGGAATTGAGTATAGGAGCAAAGAGGTCCTTCTGCAGCTGTACAGGGCCCTGGTGAGGCTGCACCTGAAGTATTGTGTGCAGTTTTGGTCTCCAAATTTGAGGAAGGACATTCTGGCTATTGAGGGAGTGCTGCGTAGGTTCATGAGGTCAATTCCTGGAATGGCGGGACAATCATATGTTGAAAGATTGGAGCGACCGGGCTTGTATACACTTGAGTTTAGGAGGATGAGAGGGGATCTGATTGAGACGTATAAGATAACTAAAGGATTGAACACTCTGGAGGCAGGAAGCATGTTTCCACTGACACGGGAGTCCAGAACCAGAGGACACAGTTTAAAAATAAGGGGTAGGCCATTTAGAACAGAGTTGAGGAGAAACCTCTTCACCCAGAGAGTGGTGGATATATGGAATGCTCTGCCCCAGAAGGCAATGGAGGCCAAGTCTCTGGATACTTTCAAGAAAGAGATGGATAGAGCTCTTACAGTTCGTGGAATCAAGGGTTATGGCGATAAGGCAGGAACAGGATATTGATTGTGGATGATCAGCCATGATCATAATGAATGGTGGTGCTGGCTTGAAGGGTCGAATGGCTTACTCCTGCACCTATTGTCTATAAACTTAGGTGGAGGGACAGGTAGTAATGAGGAGGCAGGAAGGCTGCAGAAGGATTTACACAGGTTGGGAGAATGGAAGTGGCAAATGGAATACAACATGGGAAAGTGTGAGGTCATGCTCTTTGGTAAGAAGAGGCATTGATTATTTTCTAAATGGGGGGAAAAATTCAGAAATCTGAACTGCAAAGGGACTAGGGAGTCCTAGTCAAGGATTTTCATAAAGTAAGCTTGCAGGTTGAGTCAGTAGTTAGGAAGGCAAATACAGTGATGACATTTATTTCAAGAGGACTAGAATATAAAGGCAGGGATGTACATCTGAGGCTTCATAAAGTTCTGGTCAGACTACATTTAGAGTATTGTAAATAATTTTGATCCCAAATCTCAGTAAGGGTGTCGTAACCCTGGAGTGGGTCTGGAGGATGTTCACAAGGAATGAAAGGCTTAACATATGAAGAATGTTTGAAGACTTTGGGTCCATAAATGAGATAATTTAGAAGGAAATGGGAGGATCTAATTGAAACTTACAGAATATTGAATGACTTGGACAGATCAGACTTTGGGAAGAAGTTTCTATTGGCAGGAGAGTATAGGACCTGACGGGACAGCCTTAGAGTGAAGGGAAGACCCTTTAGAACGGAGCTAAGGAGAAACTTCTTTAGCCAGAGAGTGGTGAATCTATAGAATTCATTGTCACAGAAGGCTGTGCATGCCAGGTCTTTGAATATATTTAAGACAGAGATAGATAGGTTCTAATTTCTGCTCCAATGTCTTATGGTATTAGTTTAACACCTATGCGAGGCCTAATTTAAACTCTGTTTTGAAGCCTTTTACCTCAAGTAAGACTAACCAGAATCCCAAGTTTCCTTCCCCTAAGAAATCTGTTTATACTAACATTTCTTTATTTCTAATTTCTTGAATCGACAGCTTTTAAGAGACTTTTTTCTTTTTTCTTTTAATACCTGAAAACTCTGGCAACCCATCTTCCTTCCTGCTCCTGCTGCAGTTTCCCCATGGTTTTCTAATGTGACCTGTCCAAGCATGGATTGAATGTCTTCCCCCTTTGTAATGGTGTTTTCTAGTCTGATGCACGTTTCCTTGTGCCTCACTTCAACCAGTCATGGATGTAGGAAGTTTATGTGAATGACAACTCCACTGGCTGCTATCCCTACTTTTCAGACACCACTTCGTACAATTTTTGACTTTCACAGTCCTTTCAACATGTGAATGCAACAAATGGAGCTTGAAAACAGCTAAGCTTCCTCTCTGAAAACCACCATCGCCATTTAACCATCAAGAATCTGACGGCTTGTGATTTCTACAATGCTGCTTGTTAACTTTGAGAGTAGCATTCTATTCCATGTAGAGATATGTTAGTTCAAGTTGATTACCATTTTAATAATCACAATTACCTTACGCCTACTGCATATGGGATTGCTGCCTTGATGCCTCATCACCCATGTGTTTCTGCCGGAGTTCCCAAAGTTGGCCCTCAGGCACATGACCACCTTTACAATTTCCATCAGCCTTTCTGCTTCAGTGAGCTTAACTGAATTCTGCACAACAAGTGTGCTGTGGTTATTTAAAATGCCAGCAATGCCTGGATATTCTGCAGGATGTGAACTCTGTTCTGTCTGTCAAGGGAAAGTTCTGAATACAGGCTTAGGTTGCCTGCACTAGACTTCATTTGCCTGATGGTTATATTTCAATGTGGAGACACAATCCACTTTCTCACATCACCTTCAATTTTATGTAGTATTTTTAACTTTCAAAATGTCCAAAGGCAATTTAAAGATTATGGTGAGAAAATGAGGTCAAGACTGGTTAGCAGGCTAAGATGAAAATATGGGACGATCTGGAAGGAAATGATAGCAGGCTAGAATGAAGTAAAGGCATGAGGGAAATCTGAAAAAAATGACAACATGAAAATGACACAGTAATTTTGTAAAATAACCAGAAAACCCAATAGTTTCTTTTTCAACTCTGGTTTCATGCCACAATGGAATTATACATCAAATAGTGTGAATGAACAGTGGATTTGAGAGAGCTTGACTTTTGTGTATTCCTGGGTTAGATCTGTATTAGGCTGCAAAGCTATGAAAAACACCACTTGCTCTTTGACACATATCCAAGAACAGTTGGCAGCAAAATGTTACTTGGAAATTCAATAAAATTTCAGAACACTTATGTCCTTAATTTAAAAAATCCTTGCAGTTACATAATATCTTCAACATAATTAAAATGCTTTACATACTCAAAATCAAAAACTAATTCCAGAAGCAGAAAGGTCAATGTCAATGCACCCCAATAAAGGATATTTGTTGCATTATTTTGCAAAATTTATTATCAGCAAAGGTATCTTTTTACATTAATTTTTTTGCCAGGTGACCATAACGATTCAAACACTGAAGCATCATTCTGTATATTTTATGGATACAGCAAAAAATAGATTGAATCAAAATACACACCAGAAATTGCACACAGCATTCATGAAAATGGCCAAATGGCACTAATCAAGAAGCATACAGTTTCAAAACAGATTTCTCCACTAATAAAGTTTACATTTGTTGAGATACGAAAAGTGCTTGGGAATGTATGACAAACTTTTCTCCTTCTCAGGATGCCAAGATGCCTGTCGATCACTTCCAATACACAAGTTAGGAGTGTGGTGGAAAACTCCCCACTTGCCTGGTTGAGTGTAGCTCCAACAACACTCAAGAAGTTTTACACAATCCAGGACAACTGATTGGCACCACATCGACAAACATTCACTCCCTCCATCACCGACACTCAATAGTGGTAGTGTGTATTATGTACAAGATGCACTGCTAAAATTCATCAAAGATACTCGGACAGCACCTTCCAAGTCCATGGCTACATCTATCTAGAAGACAAAGGCAGCAGATACGTGGGAATACCACTACCTGTAAGGTTCTCTTCCAAGCCACTCAACATCTTGACTTGGAAGTACATTCCCATTCTTTCACTGTCTTTGGGTCAAAATCCTGGAATTCCTTCCCTAAGGGCATTGTTTCTCAACCCACAGCAAGGTGGATTGCAGTGATTCAAGAATGCAGCTCACTACCACCTCCTTGAGGGTAATTAGGGATGGGCTATAAATGCTGGCCAGCCAGTGATGCCGACATCTCAGGAATGAATGAAAAAAAAGAGCAAGAATGGTGTCAAAATAAGATGAGAAGGAAGAAGTCAAATTCTTGATGTTGAGAAAAATTCTGTTGTTGTTTCCATTGAGTCTTAAGTAGCAATTTCAGAACCTCATCCTTCATGGTGGTTACTTCATTTCCATGCATTCACATCTCATTAAAATCCAAACTCTATTTGCTTTCCCAATTCAATTCTTCTCCCCTCCACTGAGAAATGGTGATTGAGCTAGATGGGCCAAATTTCTGACAGGTAAATCAATGCCGCAGCTTGCCAAATGCCTGTCCTGGCCATCATGCCAATGTTTCTTCTGGGTAACATCTCTGCAGATCAATGGCCACTAAACTCCTTGACCCCTTATCCACAAAACTCCAAACCACATCATATCATCACGTCTCTGTCAGATCAATTCAGCCACTTCAGGCCTTTAAGCATAATTTTGGAGCTTACAGACACCCACAGCTTACACAGTAGGCACATTTCATGTTCTTCAAGTAAATAGCTATGACTAAATGTCAAAGGGGAAAAGTCAATAGTGGGATGAAGTTGGAATACAGTCATCCAGTGGGTATCACAAAAATCAGTCAAGACATTTGTCTGATTACACTACAGGATTTTGATCATGGTCAGTCCTGTAGGTCAATTGCAGTCCGTGGATTACAAGTAGGCCAGTAGGGTGCTGTTGAACATCAGTCCATTTTACTTGCAATGAAACAAAGGAAGGGATTGTGTATGTTGGAAATGGATACAAGATCAACCAGTGTCGCTGGAGGAGCAAGAAATGTACCAAGTGAATAGGAAGTGCAGAGGTCATGAAACATTAGTATTTTAGCAGAATGAGCAGGGTGTGAATCTTTGAGTGGACAAGATGCATGCAATATTGTGGGTCACACTCCATCAAGTCTATGGTGATGTTAGACTGAGTGATAGCTCTGTGAGCATGAGCTGATCAAAGATAGTAGCACTCTTGTGAGTGCAGAAGACCACTGACATTGCTGCAGCACTTCTCTCATCCCTCTTCCATCAGATATCCAAGCTCAGTGGGTCTGTTGATGTGGTACCCTTTATCAGTTAGCAAGACAAAAGGACTGCTCTCCTCTCTCATGTTCCATACACCAGTACTTCCAAGTCCCTGCCCTAAAAGCGGGGAGCTATCTTACGCTTCTCTGTGATATTTGAGTGTTGAGCACACAATTTGAGAAGTAGTTCCTGGTTTACAGCTTCTGAAGTGGTGTGCAGTTGGATTTTAAAGATCATGCTGGAGGCTTCTAAATCTGAAGTCACAGCAGTGGCAAGTCCTTCAGCACATTTGGCTTTGTGATTTCCAAAGAAATGTGTTCAATAGCTTGCTTGCACAAGTAATGATGTGAAATAGGATGATTGTATGAGAAACTTTGCCCAGGCCATGCTGGACTGGATGTAACGAAACTCACTCTCTGCTAACCTCAAAGGGAAAATTCAGCAAATAGATTTTATTGAACATCATGAGTACTGTGCCACCACTCAAACAACAGACTGAAGTGTAAATTAGAAAGTTGATGTGTTTAATGAAAAATAATAAAACTAACACATATATAGCTTGCTAAACTTTGACATAAATAGCTACAGGGTAATTATGAACACTGCACTGCACATTACTTACTGTTGTGCCAAAAGCTGTGCTGCATCTATGTGTTAATGCAGTGATATATCATTTCATCCATGGTGAATAACAATCCCTTTGAAAATCTGAACTACATTTTTACACTAAACCGCTATCATTTAATAGTGATGTACTCTTGCAAATCTTATTTTCATTGTTCTGGATTCTTATTCTATTGAAAGGAATATTTTAAATTCCTTAACTGAAATGAAACATGAAATGAACACTAGAGTTACTTCATTGTCATATCAGTTGCATTAATGTTATTTTGTCCTAATAAACAGTGAACTTTTTAATTATTATCGCATTTTAAAGTAATTTTAAAGTTAAGGAGCTATGTCTAATAAACACAACTTATCCACAAGTAACAGAATGGAAATTTAATGAAATGCTCATCCTAACTTACCAGAAGCGGAATTTTAGAAAAACAAACTCCAGTACAGATTAAGTCGCCAACCATATTTCTCATCTAGCTGTATGGTACAATAATATAATTATGTCCTGGACCTTTGGCGAGCAATATCCATTTCCTTAGCAACATTAAATTATTAAATAATTAATTTCCATGTTATTATACAGAAAGTACATTTTAGGATAGCATGGTGCTTGGACTAATGATTATAAAGAGCATTCCTGGCAATGCTAGGGACAGGTGAAGTTAATCAATTTTTTTCACAGGAAAACAACAGAATAGGAATAAAAATATTTAACAGATTCTTCCAATAGTGTGTAGACATCATATTACTAAAATGTTTACCATTACTAACCACTGCACTTTACTATTTTAATACTGAACTCATTTAATATACTTAGTTTAAAATGTGACATAAAAACAAACAACTGAATCATATCCTCCTACTTACTATCTGAATTCATCTTCTGAGATAAACCATAAATTCTCACAAACTATTGACTAGTCGACAATTAATACAGAATCCATCATTAGACAGCAGGGAAAGAAACAGATGAAGTTCCAAACATGATTTGTCCTTAATTTACAGTATAAATAAACAAATTTAACATACAGGTCAAAATTTCATAAAGACGGATGGCTTTAAATAGAATAAATTTTTGGCAAAATATCACATAACAGTTACTCTTTCTGGAGATGCTTGAAGAAGTATTGTTGAAGTATCATTTGTGAGCTGGCTCTTTTCCCAACCCTTCCGTATTTTCCTCAGTCTTCTATTGATACATGGAAACAACAAAATAAGTTTCCCAATGATGACTGTGAAAGGCAGAATAAGAGCTAGCATAAAGTTTGGTGGTGTGTAAAATCTGTAGTACTGCTCCTCAAAGGCTCGTTTCCATCCATAAATCAGAACATGGAAGGTGCTGATAAGAAGGGCCACATAACCAAGTGTAGACTTCAGGAGAAAAGAAGACATAATATTTTCTTAATAAGATCTGTTTTCACTATTTTTCCACTATTCACTTTATGAAATGGTGCTCACAATGATTCTCTAAATTTTTATGTGAAGAGGCATGAATATAAATACTAAATTCTAGATCATGTGCTCTTCTTTCTAAACATGACCATTGCTCCTTTAAATGGAAATAATATAAGAATCCAGCCTTTACAGGGATTAAAGAACTATGGGAGGAAAATAAGAGCTTTGTCTATGATGCATTATTAATTGGATTCTATCTTGCTGATCTTCCAAACATAGATAGAATTAAAACTAAAGGCAATTTGATAAAATAAAGTACTTTATCAAAAATTGTACTGATGGAAGATGTACATTTGTCCCATTAAATCACCTGGGTCAGATTCTATCAGATTGAGAAAATAATCATACATTTCCAAATTATAATTTCAGTGTAATCCCTATATTACAATTGATTGCGGATTTGTTCTAGGAAGGCTGGAGCTAGGGTGACGAACAATTGATTGGCTATTGTAAGATGCAGTGCAGGTTTTAAATGTTTATACTTTGAACATTGCATTTAAATGAATTTTGGGAAAAAAATAAATGGCAGTAACTGAACCCAAGAATACTACAGTGGTGGCAGAAATTTTGTCTTGGAAATTCTTCAGCCTCAGTGTACAAAATTGCAAGGTTGTAATAAATTCTCATAGTTTCACAGTAGTAACACTGGTTAGATGTATGATTACTGTAACATTATGCTACGTGTATACACGTGAGAATAAATTCTAAAAAAAAATTTTGCTCTGCCATTCCACTTTTTCCCCTATTATTCTCTTCACCCATTATACAAACTATTGTTTTTTTTTATCCTCTCTTGCTACAGATGGTAGGCAGAGGCAGCAACAGAAATCATGGGTCCCAGTGCTGTTCCTTGTCAAAGCTCCCAACCACATGATCTGAGCACACCAAGCCTCCCAGATCCCTGGTTACTGGGGTCTGATATATCCGCTATCCCAGGCTTTTGGGAGAAGAAGTGTTTTCAACTTTGTTAGTCTATTTATCTATAAACAAGATATCTTCAAATTATAGAATTCATTAAAACTTAGTACACAGATAGATCCTGGCTTAAAGAATAACTGATTACTTTTTGGCATTGTTAAAGTTGCTGATCCAAATCCTGGGATTTAAAATTAACTTATTTGAAGAATGTTATGTGTTAATCTGTTTAGAATGTTGATATTGGGGTTTTAGAAAGTTGCAGGTTGTTTTAGCTACTGTGATAACATTTGCCACACAGAGAACAGTCTCAAGGAAGAGATGCACAATTGTTATAACATTGTGTTAAAACTTTATGGCAAGAATATCACTTTATTGTCCGCCCTCTTCAAATATTTTTTCCTAATTCACCATTTAACTTTAATTTCATCTATTATTTAATTTAATTTATTTTATTTTAAAGACAAACACTTTTCCTCACCTTTCATTAACCAACAGTCAAGTCTGGAAGTAAGATCACTATCTATCTCAAGGCTACACATATAGATCCTAGACTGTTACAGTGTAGATGCCAGTCAGGTAGAATCATTAAAACTGACAGCAGAGAAAGAGACCATTCATCCCATCATGCTCATGTTAGCTTTGTGAACAGCTATTCAAAATGGACTACATCCTAACTTCTTCCCCATAATCGTATAAAATAGTCTTCTTTAACTGTCTTTTGTATGTTCTTAGCAATATGATTCCACAATACTTTCAAGCAACATTATTGATCCTTAACCTTCCATATAAATTTACCCTGAATCTTCCTCTCATTCTTCAGCTAATTCTTTGAATTTATGACCTTTTCTTCCTATTGCATTTCAGCAGACATATTAGAATGGAACGTGAATAAGGAAAATACCTCTAACAACACAGTTTCCACATTTACTCCCTGAGTAGTACTGAATAGCAGGGACATCCAGATATCCCCTGGCATTCAGAGTGATTGGCCAGATTTTCAAACTGGTAGAAGGAAAAAATGCATTTTAAAAACATTTTTGAGATGATTTGGATTTGAATTTCAATACTGAATAGAATACAAACACCCCCTAGCAATTCCAATAGTGAGAGAACTCCCAAAAGGGCACAGAGGCAAAACCAACAGAGAAACTAAAAGCATACAATTCCAGTGAAGTGAGGGGTTTTCTGGGAGTCATATGAGGAATATTCCAAACTTTTCTCCCCAAGTAACCCCTTGAGAAAATTGAGTAGATCTGATACAAGTTCAGATTTGGTGAAGGATGGAAAGCTGCCGTGAAACCTTTGAAAGATCCACAAGAAATGCTCAAATCCTGTGGTGCTATTACCCAAATGCAAATCAGAACAGTCATAGCAGATACCTGTCCAATCAGATTAGGAGTAGTGCTGGTGTAAATGCAAGATGAGGGCCTGAGAGTTATTGCTGTGAGAGCAGGTCTTTGACAGGTGTAGAGAGAAGACATTCTCAGTTAGAGAAAGAGTCACCAGAATTTGCGGCATGTTAAAGATTCCATGTAGACTTGTTCATTATTGTGTTTGAATTAGAGACAGACCACAAGTCATTAAGAATAATTCACATTCCCAGATCCAAACCTTTTGCCAGAATTGAACGATTGTGTTTGGAGACTCTGGGAGTACAAGTGCAAAGTGGCTCATATTGCGGGAAAGATGGACATCTCTGACCCGCTGTCCCCACAACAGAGGGAGGGTCAAACACACAGATCTTCCCTGGAGAAGGAAACTGAATCATTGGTATGGTTTGTGGCAGTTCATGTTTCCCAAAGCAGTGACAATGAGAAAGATAGACAGACAGTCAGACAAAGATCCAGAATTGGATGCCATCAGACAGGGAATCAGAGCTGGAAACCTGGAAAATTGCCCCTTCAAGGTGGACATTGGAGTATAAGATGAACGGTGCATGACTGGGAAATGTGTTCTCAGAGGCAACAGACACAAAGGCTTTGGTCTAGGCTGCAGGTAGAAGCACATGAGGATCCCTTGGGGCTGGGTGGTGCTCAGCAAAACTTATGTAGCAGAATCCGGTGGCCAGGGATGGAGAGCGACGTGGAGCAGTTTGTGGAAGCATGTTGTGGATGTCACCCTGCCAGCACCCCCAGTGTATCAGAACCAGTCCTCAGCACACTGTTACCAGCTGGACCATTGGAGGAGATTTCACAGTTGCCCTCTGGAAATTAATGGCAGATTTTGAAGGTAAGAGTTTAAGAACCTGAACAGAGACATCTATTGATATTATCAGTATACAAGAAGAATTTGATGATCAGCCATTTAGTGAGATCACTGTTGATGGAGCAGAAGGTGGGTCTCATGTACATGGTGAGATTTGAGGAAGAATGAGAGGAGATCAGAGGGAAACTGAGGCTTGGGCAAATGAAGTGTTAGGGGCAGTCTGGCCAATGTTCAGGCGGAGGCGAGGGAAGCAGCACAAACTTTTCTCCTTCAACAGAAGTTCAAGATCTTTTCTTTCCATGTCCTAACAGAATTTTGTATGGTTTGGCTGGCAAACTATTTAATTTAGCTTAATTTGCCTTTATTTTGGCTCATATTGCTGGAAAGATGGACATCTCTGACCTGCTGTCCCCACAACAGAGGGAGGGTCAAACACACAGATCTTCTCTGGAGAAGAAAACTGAATCATTGGTATGGTAATAGATAATAGAACAATAAACAGTTGAATCCCTTGATCTGGTTTTGAACATAAATCCTACTTAAATTTATTGTAAAGATTACTATTATGGCTACTTAAATGATTTAGGTGTGGACATAGGAGTAATGGTTAGTAAGTTTGCAGATGACACCAAAGTTAGCAGTTTAGTGAACAGTGAAGAAGGTCACCTCAGAGCACAATGGGACATTGGTCAGATGTGCCAATGGATTGAGGAATGGCAGATGGTGTTTAATTTAGATCAATGTGAAGTCCTGCATTTTAGAAAGGCAAATCAGAGCAGGGCTTATACATTTAACGTTAAGTTCCTGGGGGGTGTTGCTGAACAAAGAGACCTGGGAGTGCAGGTTCATAGTTCTGAGAAAGCAGAGTTGCAGGTAGACAGGATAGTGAAGAAGGCACTTGGTATACTTGCCTTTATTGGTCATTATATTGAGATAGGAGTTGGGAGGTCATGTTACGGCTGTACAGGATGTTGGGTAGGTCGCTTTTGGAACACTGCATGCGATTCTGGTCTCCCTGTTATAAGAAGGATGTAGTGAAACTTGAAAGGGTTCAGAAAAGGCTTACAAGGATGTTGCCAGGGTCGGAAGGTTCAGCTATAGCGAGAATCTGAACAGGCTGGAGCAATTTTCCCTGGAGTGTCAGAGGCTGAGGGGTGACCTCATAGAGGTTTATAAAATCATGAGGGGCATGGACAGGTAAATAGGCAAAATCCTTTCTCTGGGGTGGGGATGTCCAAAACTAGAGGGCATAAGTCTAAGATGAGAGGGGCAAGATTTAAAAGGGACATAAGGTGCAACTTTTTCGCACAGAGGGTGGCACAATAATGGAATGAACTGCCAGAGGAAGTGCTGGAGGCTGGTACAAATACAACAATTAAAAGGCATCTGAATGGGTATATGAATAGGAACAATTTACAGGGATATTGGCCAAATACTGGTAAATGGGACGAGACTTATTTAGGACAATTGTTTGGCATGGATGAGTTCGACCAAAGCATCTGTTTCTGTGCTGTATATCTGTATGCTGTATGCTTCAAACTGATCCCAGAGTCAATTCCAAGAGGAATTTATGAGCTTTGCTGTCCCAAGTCATCTCCAAGAGTTTCAGTACCATAAAATTTAAAATTTAAAAATTGAAAGATCTTACAAGAAGCTTTCAGCTTATAATTAGCGATTTTTAAAACGGACCAATTTCTCCATGGTAAATTCCAGGACTTAAGGGCAAGTGCATAAAACACATTCCCACAACTGGACTAAATAAAGTCCTCGGGACTCTAGAAATCTCAACCAACAGCATTAAACAGTGGAAACACTCAACAAGTCAGTAAAAGAACTTCTGGGGAGAAGCAACAAATCACTTTTTCAGGAAGTGACCATCAGGACTGTAAATAAGCAGCTTATAAGAGGGAAAACATAAACATAGAAAGCAAGAGAAAAGCTATAAAGTGATAATTTAAAGAAGAAAAATAGTTAAAGGCAAAACATAATATTGCAAGTTGGAAGGAGGCATGATTAGAAAAAGAGGACATGTTTGAGACCCAGAAAATGTTTGAATATTTAAAATTAAGCTGAAGAAGGATGCACGCATACCTGACAAAGTGGAGCATACCTGACTTTTGCTTCTGATTCACTGAAAGTGTATTAAACAAATTTGTGGAATTTAATCCTTGAAACATTGAGAAACATCTCACAAGATTTATTCAGTCATTGTAAACATGATAATCTTCCCAAAGTGAAATTGAAATCATTCTGATAATGATTTTTAAACACAAGGAGCTCACTCCACAAAAATGCCCTCTGCATATACTACAGGACTAACAGCTCAATGACTTAAAGTGTCCCCATTGACATGACCTCAGGATAACCATTTCCAAACCTTGGAATTTTCTTTGGAAATCTGTTACTGCTGGAGACTGTCAGCACATTGTGTTCTTTCAAAACGTATGTCAGTTTTATTATAGATGACTTACTAATGAAACAAAGGGCAGTTAATGTTAATGAGTAAATAGCCTCATACCAATGTCATTGTTCTATTTTATAATAGTTTAGTTTTAACTTTCTGAAACTGTTGGGCGATGACAATGTCTCCGAATGTAGCATAAATTAAGAGGCAGAACATCAGCAGCCTGAGTTCATTTAGGCATCTAATTTCAGAATATGGATCAGTGAATGTCAACTATTCTGTAATCTACCTCAGCAATTTCTCTCAGTTTATGTGCCTGTATAGAAAGAAATTCTGTTTCAATTATAGTTTGGAAAATCGCAGAAATGCCTGTTCTCAATTAGAGAGATATGTTAATTTGGAGTTGCATGCTCTAATTAGAAGATATTTTGATCATTTTCAGAACCAGAAAAATGAATCACTGCTGGATGTTAATGTTATAAGCCAACAGAAGTAGAAGGCTGAGATTTAAGATGTAAGGGTTGAATTCTGTTACTGCCATTACTAACACAAAGAGGAGCTTTAAACTATTCTTCTTATGCATTTGAATGGGAGCCAGAGAGTGAGCTGTCATTTTCTGACAGCAACTGCTGCTGGTGCTGCCTATAAATAATAGCGAGTAATATGTTAAAACCCACTAGGTTAGCACATCGTAAACTGTTATTCCCAGACTTGTATCAAATGTCAGAAGATATTTTCTAAACTATACAGAGTGCCCCAATTTACCTGACTTTCAGACTACAGGAACATGGGAAAAAAGTAGGCCATTCATCCCCTTGAGCCTGTTCTGCCATTCAATGAGATCATGGCTGATCTGTGGCCTAAATTCATATACTTGCCTTTGGCCCATATCCCTTAATACCTTTGCTTAACAAAAATATATCTATCTCAAACTTAAAATTAACAACTGACCAAGGTTGATAGAAGCCATGGACCAGGTTTACATACTGAAGAAAAACTATTAATTATTTGAAGTAATTAGGTAAATAGATATAAATCATTGGTATATAAAACTAACTAAAACTTCAATCCCCTTATAAATTCCTCCTTAACATACACACACACACACACACACTAAGGGAAAACAGATAATTGGTAGAGGGAGAAAAGACTGGAAGGTCAGTTCAGTGGTTTTTGCTTCTAATTCAAATGTTAAGATGATCTTTCTTCAGCTGGCCAGACCCTTGGTGTTCAGTTTTCTTTCTCTGGAAGCTTCCACTGATTTGTAAGAAGTAGAGAATGACTGATTCACTTGGAAAATGTCTCAGATTTAACAATTCAATACATCTCACAGCAACAGCTGCAAGAAAGGTAACTGGTTTTCTTCATGTTTAAACTGAGCCTTTATAACAGAGAAAAGGTATGTATGTGTTTAAAACATTTTATTTAAAATGAGTTCTTTCACAGGAAATGAGTATTGCTGGCTAGGCCAGCTTTCAGTGTCCTTCATTAATTGCCCTTGAGATGGTGTTGAACTGCTTCTTGAACAAAAACAAAGTTGCTGGAAAAGCTCAGCAGATCTGGCATCATCTGTGGAGGAGAAAACAGAGTTAACGTTTTGGGTCCGGTGACCCTTCCTCAGAATTTTCTTGACTTTCTGCTTTCTTGATTTGGTAGGACCTGCATAACATAAGGTTTATTTTCTATAAGTATTCACTCTCAAAGATTTATTGTACCTCAGAGGAGGGAAATGTTGTAAGAACTCATCTAATTCAATAATGTCCTTTAGAGAAAGAAATCTGTCAACCATATCTTTTGTCATCCATTTGTAACTCAGGATCCACAGCAATTTGGTTAACTCTTAAATTTGCCCTGAAATTGCCTAACAAACCACTTAGATGTAGCCAACCGCTACAGAAAAGTCAATAGGGAATGAAACCAGGCAGATTTCCTAGTATCAACTTGGCAATGGAAATGAGAGATGACACTGCGGGACTATTGACCCTGAACATCTCTGTCTACGAATGCTGCCAGACTGCAATTTTGGATCTCTGTCTGACTCTCCAGCACCTTCCATTTTTAGTTCAGATCTCCAGCATGTGCAGTACATTGCTTGCTTTTCTGTGTTTTTCTCATTGCCATTTTTCTTCCAGGCAAGCATATTTTGGAAATGCTCTGCTCTTCTCTCAAAGAGGAATTATATTTTAATCTTTCAGCTTGTTCAGCTTCATTGCTTTCTATTCCCCTCTGTGTTTCATAAATTCCTGCTTTCACAGCCTCGTCTCCTTTCTCAGTGACTGTCTCTGGTTCTGACTTAACCAGTGTGTATTCCAATTAATATTCCATCCTTCATGTTTCAAATCAACCCAGGACTATAGCTATCTCCAAAAATTAAAATACTCATCAGACAGTTGCTCACAGCCCATCTTGAGGTCCACACTTAGTGCCATGTATCACCACATGAACACTCTTTACCTCTCTCTCCATCAGCACCACCTCACGTTTTCTCAAAGCTGTCCTGCTCCCTTGTCCATTTCATTCTTTATTTAATTTAATGCCTTAATGAATAACATTTCCTTTTCCTTTCATGTTTTAAGGAATACAAGCTCCAACAACTCACAGATACTGAAGCCCTCTCGATTCATTCTCTCCTCCTCTCCGACTCCATTTCTTCTTCTCCCCCTGTAACTTGTTATGTATTCAACATATCGTCTGACCTTCCTTTCTCTAATGCTGAATAATCTGTCCTCAGCAAAGAACTGTTTTATCCCTTTTCAACTCCTCCTAAATGAACTTTATTTGAATTCTTTATCCATCACCATGGGCTCTACACACACTTCTTTGGAAAGGAGTCCTCTCCCTAGTTCATGGACTCTTTCATCCATCTCCAATACTCCCCCTCGACCCAGACCCAACACTCCTTGGTTTCTTAGATAATAAATTGTGAAGCTGGATGAACACAGCAGGCCAAGCAGCATCTCAGAAGCACAAAAGCTGACGTTTTGGGCCTAGACCCTTCATCAGAGAGGATGCGGTGAGGGTTCTGGAATAGCTAGGGAGAGAGGGGGAGGCGGACCGAAGATGGAGAGAAAAGATGATAGGTGGAGAGGAGAGTAAAGGTGGGGAGGTAGGGAGGGGATAGGTCAGTCCAGGGAAGACGGACAGGTCAAGGAGGTGGGATGAGGTTAGCAGGTAGGACATGGAGGTGCAGCTTGGGGTGGGAGGAAGGGATGGGTGAGAGGTAGAACAGGTTAGGGAAGCAGAAACAGGCTGGGCTGGTTTTGGGATGCAGTTGGGGGAGGGGATGAGCTGGGTTGGTTGTGTGATGCAGTGGAGGCAGGGGGCGAACTGGGCTGGTTTTGGGATGCAGTGGGGGAAGGGGAGATTTTGAAGCTGGTGAAGTCCACATTGATACCATTGGGCTGCAGGGTTCCCAAGCGGAATATGAGTTGCTGTTCCTGCAACCTTCGGGTGGCATCATTGTGGCACTGCAGGAAGCCTATGATGGACATGTCATCTAAAGAATGGGAGGGGGAGTTGAAATGGTTCGCGACTGGGAGGTGCAGTTGTTTATTGCGAACTGAGCGGCGGTGTTCTGCAAAGCGGTCCCCAAGCCTCCGCTTGGTTTCCCCAATGTAGAGGAAGCCACACCGGGTACAATGGATACAGTGTACCACATTGGCAGATGTGCAGGTGAACCTCTGCTTAATATGGAAAGTCATCTTGGGGCCTGGGATAGGGGTGAGGGATTACCTGCATTTGTTTGCTTCATTGAGAGCTATCACTGTGACATAAACTGCCTTGGTTTCTCAGTTCCGCTTTTCTACTCTAAACTGATCAATTTGAACTTGCTGAACTTGGTTCCCTCAAGTCGAATTTTCAGTGTGGAGCTGTTCTTATTTGGTGTGCACAGGCTGAGCACCAACTCTCAGACACTTCCTCCTATCTCCTACTACACAATGAACTCACTTGTAAATATCAAGCAGTTGGTTCCAGGACTGTAAATGACCTCAGCTACTCTCATAAACTCCCCTCTACAGCTTCTGACCTCATAGGCCCTCAAACCTACACAGCCTGCTTCTGCCACCTTTTCAAAATCCACCAACAGGACTGAACCAGCAAATTCATCAATTTTAGCTTACTCCTGTAACATTGGACTTATTTCTTCACATCTTGCTTCTATTTATTTCCTCTTGTTCTCTTAGTTACCACTTACATTTATGATTCTTCTGATTACTTTACGTTGGTTCCATGATTTCTAGATTCATGGCCCTAACCCTTCGCCTATATTTTCATCCCTCATCAAGACGGTCTGAAGACTCCAATTCTTCCCTAAACGTTTCATGCAGTATTTTCCTTGACAGCTCTTTACATCCCTGTGCCAAAAATGGCTTACTTGTCTGGCTGTGTGAGTGCACAAAATCCGTTATATTGTTCTTCAGAAACCTACGTCTGCTCAGGCAGCCGCATTCAGACAGATAACTCATGGGAACCAATATGCATAGACTAAGGCCGATGTTAGAATATGTGTAATGTATGTGTCTGTACCCATTTAACATTCAAAGGGACACAAGATATGCAATCGTGGATAGAAAATGCAGTGTAATTTTAAAGATTTTTTAAAAATTACCCAAATGTATTCCGTCCAAAAAGACCATGACCTAGGCAGTGCAATAACTTGTTAAGAAATCCTAGAAAGATCTGCCAGAACAGGTCACTCACACAGCATTTATTTACAGGTATTTAGTCTATTGGATGTATTTACAGAATCTATAATAAGACAATAAGAAATAGGAACAGGAGTATGCCATTTGGCCCCTTGAGACTGCTCTGTTATTCAGTAAGGTCACTGCTGATCTGACATTCTCTACATCCATTTTCTTGCCAATTCCCTGTAACTCTTGATTGCTCTACTGATCAAGAATCTATCTATCTAGGTGGACAGGCAGGTAGTACTGAAGAGGTGGGGAGGCTGCAGAAAGATTTAGACAGTTTAGGAGAGTGGTCCAGGAAATGGCTGATGAAATTCAATGTGAGCAAATGCGAGGTTTTGCACTTTGGAAAAAGAATACAAGATGCACTATTTTCTAAACGGTGAGAAAATTCGTAAAGCAGAAGTACAAAGTGATCTGGGAGTGTTGGTCCAGGATTCTCTAAAGGTTAACTTGCAGGTAGAGTCCGTGATTACGAAAGCGAATGTAATGTTGTTGTTTATCTCAAGAGGGTTGGAACATGAAAGCAGTGATGTGCTTCTGAGACTTTATAAAGCTCTAGTTAGGCCCCATTTAGAATACTGTGTCCAATTTTGGGCCCCACATCTCAGGAAGGACACACTGGCACTGGAGTGTGTCCAGCGGAGATTCACACGGATGATTCCTGGAATAGTAGGTTTAACATATGATGAACGGCTAAAGATCCTGGGATTGTATTCATTACCGTTTAGAAGGTTGAGGGGAAATCGAATAGTAACTTACAAGATAATGTATGGCTTAGAAAGGGTCGACGCTGGGAAGTTCCATTAGGCGGGAAGACTAGGACCCGTGGGCACAGCCTTAGGATTAGAGGGGGTAAATTTAAAACGGAAATGAGGAGACATTTCTTCAGCCAGAGAGTGGTGGGCCTGTGGAATTCATTGCCACGGAGCACAGTGGAGGCCGAGACATTAAATGCCTTCAAGGCAGAGATCGATAAATTCTTGATCTCACAAGGAATCAAGGGCTAAGGGGAGAGTGCTGAGAAGTGTAATTGAAATGCCCACCAGCCATGATTTAAATTGTGAAGTGGACTCGATGGGCCGAATGACCTTACTTCCACTCCTATGTCTTATGGTCTTAAAAGGGCTCTTCTCCCACAGCTCTGTGTTGATAATACAGATAAAAATAGAATCAATAAGTTACTCTATTCCTTACCACTCATTTTATGTAGCCATAACATTTTGCTTAGGAACTGTAATGCAATGATATTGAACATAAAGCATGAAGATGAAGCAATTTATCTTAATCAAAATGAAAAGTATCTGACAAACACTTTCAATGATTTTGTTTAAAATGTACAGCAAAGGATGAGCAGTGCCTTCTGTAGAGGCTTAAATCTGATGCAGTGCCCAAAACCAGCCCAGCTCGACCCCACCTCCCTAACCTGTTCTTCCTCTCACCTATCCCCTCCTCCCACCTCAAGCCGCACCCCCATTTCCTACCTACTAACTTCATTCCGTCCCCTTGACCTGTCCAACCTCCCCGGACTGACCTATTCCCTCCCCACCTACACTCACCTCTACTGGCTCCATCCCCGCCTCTTTAACTTCTCTGTCTCCTCTCCACCTATCTTCTCCTCTATCCATCTTCGATCCGCCTCCCCCCTCCCTATTTATTTCAGAACCCTCTCCCCATCCCCCTTTTCTGATGAAGGGTCTAGGCCCAAAACATCAGCTTTTGTGCTCCTAAGATGCTTCTTGGCCTGCTGTGTTCATCCAGCTCCAGACTTTGTTATCTCACATTCTCCAGCATCTGCAGTTCCAATTATCTTCCCGTATTGCAGGTTTATTAGTGAGAGACATTTAATCAGGCAGGAAGTAAGCAAGTGGGTACCCAGTCCCTTTCCTGTCTCCATCCTGATTCGGTCCAGGGTAGACCTTGAGACAGCCTTTCCACTCTGATGCCTATTGAGGCTCTCAATTGGGCAATTCGTGCTGGCATGTTAAGTACTTGAGCAGCACATGATGTTGGACCCTCTTTAAAAGAGATGCCCAAAAGCTCACATCCTCATTGTGTCCTGAAGATTCTACCAAGTCACAGCCAAATTACCTCAGAAGTTCAATAGCTTTAATTTTGAATGGTGAATAGATGAAGTTCATTTCATTCATCTTGCCTCAACCAACCAGACATCTCAATATCCATTCTTAAATTATTGTAATGTTTCTTTCTCCACTACATTACCTTTATAAATTTTATTCTTTGCCAAATTTTCAGCCCTAAAGTTATCTTTTAGATGTTTGAATCTCTGTCCCATCTTGCAAATTTAAATCATGTTCATGTTAATGTTTGTATTTCTCTAACAATCTTCTTAAGCCCTGTGTGAACACTTTTCTGATGCAAGTTTCATGCTGAAAAGTACACATTTCTTTACTCTTTCCTGATAATTCATTTCCCAGATACCGATGATCAACCTCCTTGTCTGTGCTGGAAATGTTCTGATGAGTGCAAGACAAAATGCAGCAAGACTTGGACAACATTCAGGTTTGGGCTGAAAAGTAGTAACTAACATTCATGTCACAACAATGCCAGATAATGACCATCTCCAGTAAGGGATGCCTCTTGACATTCAAAGGTGTTACCATCATTGATTCCCCTACTATCAACATCCTAGGGGTTACCATTGACCAGAAATTGAATTAGACTGGCTATATTAATATAGTGGTTAGAACAGCAGGTCAGAGGCTATGAATACTGCATCGAGTAACTCACCTTGTGGCTCGCCAAAGCCTATCCACTATCTACGAGGTACAAATCAGAAGTGTATGGAGTACACCACTGTGGACTACTTGAGTACAGCTCCAACAACACTCAAGAACCTTGGCAACATGCTGAAAAAGCCCTGCTTGATTTGTATCACATACAGAAACATCTACTCCGTCTACCACTGATGTCCTGTGACAGTAGTGTGTACCATTTTCAATATGCACTGCAGAAATTCACAGAAAATCCTGGGAAAGCACCTTCCACACCCACATCCACTTCCATCTGGAAGGACAAGGGCAGCAGAAATGTGGGAAAACTATCAACTGCAAGTTTCCCTCCAAGGTATTCACCATGCTGACTTGGATGGTTCTTCTCTGTTGCTGAGTCAAAATCCTGGAGTTCCATCCCTAAGGGCATTGTGGGTCAACCTACAGCATGTGGACTACACTGGTTCAAGAAGACAGCTCATCACCACCTTCTCATTTTTTGCCAAAATGAGCCTTTTTATCAGCAGTACTTATTTGGAATACTTATCATTTTGCACTTATCCTTAGTTTTAAGTCACATGCACTGCAGAAAGTTTTCACCTCTTCTTTAAATTGAATCTAATCACACAGAAATAGGCCATACAGTCCAGGTTGTCTGTGTCAGTATTATGCTCCGGATGAGTTTTCTCCCACTTTACAAACTATGCTCTACACATTCCCTATGCACTTCTCCTTCATATATCAAGCGCCCGCAAATGTAGCAATGCTAGTTGTTTCAATCAATCCAAATAGTAGGATTAGTGGAGGCCAATTGCCTAGTGGTATTCTTTCTGGATTACTAATCCAGTGACATAGGTAATGTCCTGCAATCTCACAACAACAAATTTGAATTCACTAAAAATTTGGAATGAAGAGTCTAATGATGACCATGAAACCATTGTTAATTGTCAGGAAAGCCCATCTGGTTCATTAACGTTTTTAGATAAGGAAGCTGCCATCTTTGCTTGGTCTCTACATGTGACTCCAGGCCTACAGCAATTTAGTTAACTATGGGCAATTAGGGAGAGCAATAAATGCTGGCCTAGCCTGCAACACCCTCATCCTGTGAATGAATAAAAAAACTTTTCATCCCCCAAATTGTGTTCACCTAGAAATAAAACAAATGCTGTTTCTTCTAACATCTTTTTCTTCTAATATGCATTTTCTTGCAAAAGTCTCAGAAAGTCCATTTATATCCCCTGTAGAACCTATACAGACATTTTGACTTGAGTTTTCGCATGTTAATGAATTCGGAAGGGGGCACGTGGTTCTCAGCTGTTCATGCTTGCCTCTAAACGCAGCTGCCCGTATAAATCAGCTGGTGTATCCACTAAGTGTAGGATTTTGCTGAGGTACTTGTCAGAAACTAGAAGTGCACAGTTTAGACCTTCCGAAAGCAGATCTGAACCTGGTAGGTTCATGTGGATAACCAGGATACCTTCTCACAGAGGGAAGGCACTCTTTTGGATATAGTTCCAGGTTACTTTAGGAGATGCCAAGTACTCCTTGAGAGAGATAAAGCTCCATTTGGAGAAGTCAGATGCACTTGGGGACTGAGACATGGAAAGAAATGTGTGTAAGAAGTGCATAAACTCACTTAAACTGTGAAGGTTTTCATAAAACCATTAAGATATCAAAAATCTCTCTATAACTCATTTGAATGGTTAAAGTTTTCAAGGAATTTAGTTTTTCTCTACCTAATTAAAACAAAAAGTACAGTTTTGCTACCTGTCACTATGCTCACATATGCCTAAGGGCTATTATTATACGATTTGCATTGCAACCTAACATTATCACAGTGTGGTGCCTGTTAAATGAACACTTCAAATGTCAGCTGAAATTGGTTATAGAATAGAAATATTTGTTTTCATTATAGAATTAGTACCAAGAGATTAACTGAAGGAATTTTAATACATTGAATATATTTTAATCACTTAGTATTTTTTAAAAATTGTAATTTAATTTATAAATCACAGAACTTTATTTTTTGTCAGCTTTTATCAGCTGGGTGGCATGGTGGCTCAGTGGTTAGCACTGCAGCCTCACAGCACCAGGGATCTTGGTTCAATTCTACCCTCGGCAACTGCCTGCGTGGAGTTTACACATTCTCCCTGTGTCTGTGTGGGTTTCCTCTGGGTGCTCTAGTTTCCTCCTACAGTCCAAAGATGTGCAGGCTAGGTGTATTGGCCATGCTCAATTGCCTGTAGTATTCAAGGATGTCTAGATTGGGGGGGTTGGGGGGGTACAGGGGGTTGGGTCTGGGTGGGATGCTCTGAGGGTCAGTGTGGACTCTTTGGGCTGACAGACCTATTTCCATGCTATAGGGGTTCTTTGATGATATTCTACGATAAACATTATTTCTGGGATCTGCCATGGTCAATAATAGGTCAGCTAGAATGGTAGAGGTCATGGGAAAAGAATGACTTCGCTGTAGATTAGCATGGTTCTATAAAGGAAGATGGGATGAGTGGGACCATGAGTTTGCACCAGGGGTATGAGTGGTCATGGGGGTAAGTGAAGGAGCATAGGTTAACATGGAGGCAATGAGGAATTACGGGTTAACGTTAGAATTATGAGAGGTTATGGAGCAACATTCCTTCTAAGCTTGATGGCCATGCAACTTCTTGGAGGTTCTGCGCATGCCAATAGCAAGGCATTGCATTAACCTCCTTTGTGTAAGGGACTGTTATACGCAGACCTTGGCGGGTCCTCACAGAAGGAAGCAACATATGGCTGGTGGATTAAAACTTTTCATTCTCTCAGTCATATAAAATAATCAGAGGGTTAGATAGGGTGGATAGGGAGAGCCTTTTTCCTAGGATGGTGACGGTGAGCACGAGGGGGCATAGCTTTAAATTGAGGGGTGAAAGATATTGGACAGATGTCAGAGGTATCAGAGATAATGGGAACTGCAGATGCTGGAGAATTCCAAGATAATCAAATGTGAGGCTGGATGAACACAGCAGGCCAAGCAGCATCTCAGGAGCACAAAAGCTGACGTTTCGGGCCTAGACCCTTCATCAGAGAGGGGGATGGGGAGAGGGAACTGGAATAAATAGGGAGAGAGGGGGAGGCGGACCGAAGATGGAGAGTAAAGAAGATAGGTGGAGAGAGTATAGGTGGGGAGGTAGGGAGGGGATAGGTCAGTCCAGGGAAGACGGACAGGTCAAGGAGGTGGGATGAGGTTAGTAGGTAGCTGGGGGTGCGGCTTGGTGTGGGAGGAAGGGATGGGTGAGAGGAAGAACCGGTTAGGGAGGCAGAGACAGGTTGGACTGGTTTTGGGATGCAGTGGATGGGGGGGAAGAGCTGGGCTGGTTGTGTGGTGCAGTGGGGGGAGGGGACGAACTAGGCTGGTTGAGGGATGCAGTAGGGGAAGGGGAGATTTTGAAACTGGTGAAGTCCACATTGATACCATATGGCTGCAGGGTTCCCAGGCGGAATATGAGTTGCTGTTCCTGCAACCTTCGGGTGGCATCTTTGTGGCAGTGCAGGAGGCCCATGATGGACATGTCATCTAGAGAATGGGAGGGGGAGTGGAAATGGTTTGCGACTGGGAGGTGCAGTTGTTTGTTGCGAACTCCCCATCCCCCTCTCTGATGAAGGGTCTAGGCCTGAAACGTCAGCTTTTGTGCTCCTGAGATGCTGCTTGGCCTGCTGTGTTCATCCAGCCTCACATTTGATTATCTTAGATGTCAGAGGTAGTTTCTTTACTCAGAGAGTAGTGAGGGAATGGAACGCTTTGCGTGCAACTGTTGTAGATTCGCCAACTTTAGGTACATTTAAGTCGTCATTGGATGAGCATATGGACGTACATGGAATAGTGTAGGTTAGATGGGCTTCAGATTGGTATGACAGGTCGGCACAACATCGAGGGCCGAGGGGGCCTGTACTGTGCTGTAATGTTCTATGTTCTATAACAGGGAACATTGGTAAGAGGGGTGATGCTGTGAGCTTTTTTTTGCATTAAACATTTTTAAAACAAGTATCATCAATATGGTTCCTGTGCACCAAGGTCAGCTTTCTGTCTAGCTTGCCTCTGCACCCAGCAGCCTTAGCTGTCATTCTGGTGTTACTCAGTCTAACTCCCAGGAAACTCTGCTACCCTAGAACAAATCAGACCTTCCAAACCACTTTTTCTCTGGTTTTGGGGTGTCCTGACTCTCTACTCCTAAATCAGAAGTGAAAATAGGCCTCACTGTTTGAACTGGAAAATCTGACGCAAGTAGCCAAGTTCAGAAATGGTTACAGAATGTCACTTCCAACTCAGAAATAAAAGGAGAAATGCCCCCCTGAGCCATGTCTGCACTACTCATGCTCAAGTTACAGTAGGAGTTTGCAAGGAAGACCATAAATCGTTGATTTGGGTTCTGCCTAAAATTAGTTACACGTTTTATGTTTACCTGACTGTTTTGCATCTTCAAAAAAAACAGGAGATTTTAAAAAAATGCACATTAGGTTCTAGCTTGCTATTGGAACTCTTACTTATTTACAACAGAAAAAACCCTTCCTACTTACTTAGTACGTATTTCCACATGAAGATTTCTAAAGCACTGGACAGCTTGAAACTGCTTAAAAATAGCAATTAGATTGAATTCAAAAAGTCGCACATCACTAATAAATGAAATGAAAAAGAAACATACATGAATAAAGTTGAACTCCCTCCAATTCAGTGAACTGCTGACTGAAGGGATAGACGTAACTGCTAGCAATGACAGTAGACCCAGACTCATAATTCCAAAGGAGATATACATTTCCATTCTCCATACCTCCTCTTCATTCCAAGAATTTTCAATGTTGATATGAACCTACGAAATGATCACAATAAATCCCTTACATCAATTCAGACATTTGTTTTCAAACCACCTACTTTAATCAAAGCTTGTAAATTCATAAAACTCTCAACACAAATGTCATAAATTAGTTTCAACATTGGACATCAGACAATTAATAATTAAATCAGCGCTAAGATCATAGATTTTTTTTATACAAACAGAATAATTTATATGGCACTATAGGAATACTTATGACAAGTAAACAATACACAGCATCTGGATTATTGTATCTTTCCATTTCATTGTACTTTAAAGTATATTAATACCTGACAACTACAGATAGTTTTGAAGAATGTGATGAAATATTGCATAAGCACAAGATGTAACTGGAACAGAAAACATTTGATTTCAAATTATATGTTACTATGAATTGTTATATGAATTGCTATACTAACTGTACTCTGGGCAAAACAATAGCTTGTCACATTGATTGCAAAATTCAATTCCATACCGCTCATATTTCTAGCACCATGGGTGAGCTTGTGTATGAAATGGCAACCACACTGCATTTTTATTGTGGCACATTGGCATGGGCATTAAGAATTTATGGTATAAATATGCAGAGTCAGCAGATGGTTACATCAGTGAGCGTGTAATAATAAATTAATGTCAGCTGTGCCATTTACAACCACAGTGCTCCAGCTAACGCTGTTTCACATTCATACATCACTGACCAGCTGTTCAGCAGCAGGAGGGCTCACAGCAAACTGCACCCTTATTTAAAGATATATTTAAAGGGATTATCAACCTGGTTAGTTACCAGATGATTTTTTTCTAGCTGCTGCTATGAATTATCTACAGCTAATTTAGGTAAACTCGACAAGCCAATGTATTGCAGCGATGAGGGCTTACCTGTTACTCAAATAGTTCAGAGTTTTCAGATTCCTTAGACTGCAGCATAACATTAAGATTAAGTAGAAGCAAGCCAAATTGTTTAAATAGAGTGGAGGAGAGAAGGCCAATGTCTTCAGGAAGCAGTTCTCAACACCAATCTCAGCAATGAGTAGCATATGCAATGTCTTCACTTTACAAAGGGATGCTCACTTAAATCTGCTACTTGGCATGAGATGATGGATGGCATTTCAAAATTTCCAAGGCTGAAACAGGGAACATTTCTAATATTTCTGCCTACAGCCCTTTGAGGGAGGTCGTTGACAAGCTGTAAAGGGTATACATTACACCTTCTCTAGCCAGAGTCAGAGAAGATGCAGTGTGCAAGTGGTTTTGCCAGGTTAGTGGGATCGGCCTTGGTATGGCATTATGGTTGCGGTAAGGCACTGATACAAATATAAGCTAAATAAGATTTTTATGTGTCTGACTGTTTCTTTTAGTTTCTCACGTTTGCTTCATAAAAGGCCTGGTAACATGCCTGTTAAGGATGAAAAAAGCCCTCTTTGCTTGCTGGAAAGAAGATGTAATGTATTTGTACTACAAGGCAACAGCAACAAAATCTGTGTTCACAGTGGTTGGAAAGCTGCTCTCTGATGTCCCAGGAAGGTGTTGAGAATGTGGGCTGTAAATAGCTTTAAGTTTCCATTTGTTTCTGAGTTAAAGAATAATTGGGGTCTCAGGGATAGCTAAGTAGCAATACAAGGTTCCTATGATTTGCATTGCCATGAAAATGGATTTTGAAAGTGATAGTGTTTCTAAGATATTCCTGAAAATCTCAGACATAGACAGTCAACCAGAAATTAGTGAAGAAACAAACTAGAGACTGAAAGTCTCTACAATACACCCTACAGAATGAAGATGGGGGCTTACAGTCAGACAAAAAAAAATTGTTTTACGTTGCTACGAGGCTGGAGGTATCACCTGGCTTGCACTCAAGGAAGAATCACAAAGAAACACCCTCAAAATGAAAGATAGTTCTGAAGTTAAAAGTCACTAAGCTGTGAAAGGAAAGGAACAGAAGTAAGCTCTGGTAAATATGAATCATTTTAAACTGGGTCCAGGAAAATCCAACGACTGCCTAAAGAATACAATAATACCTGTGAATTGTGTTTTATCAGTGTTGCATTAAAAGTGAAAGGGGAAATGGAAATTTCTGTTCTGTCATTCAAAATACATGCTGCCCACTAAAACAGGGTTTCATTTTCAGAAGATTACAGTAAAAGTCATTAAACATGAAATCTGAATGTCATCCTTTCAACTATCAATTAGAAGTTAGGATTAGTTTTTTAGAAGTTATTGGTCTGTGACAGAGATTGTAACAGCATCAAAATGTGGAAATGAATCTCAACCACTAAGGGTTCAATTCCCTGAATGTCTAGTTGGTGTCTGATCGGGCCCAGCACAAGACACATTGAATGCCTTGTATTCTCAAGGCAGTCATGAACCTTCATTCTAAACTTGTTTGTGGTGCTACTTTCCAGAAAGTTTCAACTGACTGTAGTGTCAGTGAATCTAATCCCAATTCCACATTCAAAAATACTTGCGCATTTTGTTTTGTCTGTTCCATTCTAGTGTTCTCTAGATTGTTTGTTGTGGATTTTATTTCTATATTTCAATCATCCAAACCAATGCAACCAAAAAAAACTATCCAATATTCCATACAAGACAGCCAAATTAGTATACTCTCTTCATACTTGAATTGTGAGTATGTTTGTCTGTCCTGATGCTCTTATCCAGTGCTTTCCCAGTGGCTACTGCACTGCTGGTGTTGAAGGCTGCTGATTTTCAGTGAGGGAGGCTTCAGGTGGCCTTGTAGGACAACCCAAGGAGCTATGGTCCTAGAAAACTTGGCTTCAGAACTGCAACACCTTGGCATGGGTGGAAGCAGTCTGGCTAGCTAGCTGACAGCTAGACAATAATTAAGGTGGACTGACAGAAGTGGAACAATGAAATCTGTCACTTCTATGGTGCTTCATCTTTTGGTCCAATGAACAATGCCACATCCCAGGATGGTGTCCCAAAGATCCTAATTATCTCAGCAGGTCTGGCAGCATTTGTGGAGAGAAAGCAGAGTTAATATTTCAGGTCCAGTGACACTTCTTCAGAGTTCTGAAGAGGGTGCTGCCAGACTTGCTGAGTTTCTGCAGCAACTTCTGTTTTGTGCTTGTATCGCATCTTTTTTCATAGAATGTAAGTTTCTCCATTGGTGGTGTCAGAGTGATGTTTATATTTATTCACATTCCTCCTACTCTCTTCAATAATGGGGTTATATCTGCTAATTTCCAATCAGCAGTAACCTTTCCGCAGTCTACTGAGTAATGAAAGATGACTACCAATCCATCCACTATCTGTATTGTTAATTCCTTCAACACTGGGATTAAGCTCATCTGGTTCAAACAATTTATCAATGGTCAAATCAGAATTTGTTTCAAATTCTGTGTTGAATTTCTCAATGACTTCATAATTCTAATATCTTTTAGTTCCTAGTTACGCAAGTCCTTTCACTGCCTAGCATTTTTGTTGAATTATTTGTATTTACTTTGGTGAAGACTGACACAAAGTAGCTGTCTCATTTCTCTGCAGTTCTCTATTCTCCAGTATAAATTCTCCTGACTCACTTTAATGGTACCATATTTGTCCTTTCATGTATAGATAGAAGCTTATACAGTCAACCTTCATTTTTTTGGTTTTAATTGCCTTTTCCCTATCAGTTTCTTGGTTGTCCTTTCTGGGTCCTAAACTGCTTCTAATATTGAGGCTCACCATTATTTCTGGCATTCTTATAAGCCATATCCTTTGATCTAATGTAATAATTACGTCCTTTCATTAGTTATGGTCAATTAATCTTTCCCTCTGGTTTTTTTGTGCCACTGAAAATGTATATCTGTTCTATTTTGTATAATTTCTTTAAATATTAACCATTGCCTATCCACAATCAAATCTTTCATGTATTCCTCAAGCTACGATATCCAACTTGTCTCTCACACCCGCAGTTTCCTTTGTTTAGATTTAAGACTTGAGTTTCAGAATGAACATGTCACGTTCAAATTGAGTGCAACATTATATCCTATTATGATCACTGTTTCCTGAGATACTCCCTCACAGCGATCTTTTAATTAGCCTTTTCTCATTACATAACATTAACTTGAAAATTATATGAATTCTAAATATCTACTCAGATTTCTGTTCATAACATTTCATACACAACCCATTTCATACACAATCCGTTAATCATCCTCCACAGCCATAATGCTGACTTGGTCAGCTGAATCAATATACTAATTGATGTCACCCATTGCTACTATATTACTCATGCTACATACATCTCTATTTTTCTGGATGTATAACATCACCCACAATAGCACAATGGCTTGAAGGTCTATAAACGATCCCTAGCAATGTTTGGAGATAATGGGAACTGCAGATGCTGGAAAATCCGAGACAACAAAGAGTGGAGCTGGATGAACACTGCAGGCCAAGCAGTATCTTAAGAGCACAAAAGCTGATGTTTCGGGCCTAGACCCTTCATCAGAAAAGGGGGATGGGGAGAGGATTCTGAAATAAGTAGGGAGAGAGGGGGAGGCAGACTGAAGATGGATAGAGGAGAAGATAGGTGGAGAGGAGAGTAGAGGTGGGGAGTCAGGGAGGGGATAGGTCAGTCTGGGGAGGTTGGACAGGTCAAGGGGGCGGGATGAGGTTAGTAGGTAGGGAATGGAGGTGCGGCTTGAGGTGGGAGGAGGGGATAGGTGAGTGGAAGAACAGGTTAAGGAGACGGAGACGAGCTGGGCTGGTTTTGGGATGCAGTGGGGGGAGGGGAGCTCCTAAGATGCTGCTTTGCCTGCTGCGTTCATCCAGCTCCACACTTTGTTATCCTAGCAATGTTTGTTTCTCTTTGCTGTTTCTTGCCTCTCCCAAACTTATTCTACAGCTTGATCCTTCAATCTAAAATCCACTCTTTCTAAATCATTGGTCTCACCTCTTATTACAGATGATACCCCACCTCCTTTACCTCTTTGCTAATCACTTCTAGATGTAGAATATCAAATGGATGCAAGTTCAACTGTTCAAATATTCTTAATAATACAAACTCCTTTAAACCTTCTCTGAACCACTCCAAATGCAATAGTGTCCTTTATTAAATACAGAGACCAAAACTATTTTGGCTTTATACTACCGTAGCAAAGGATCCCTGCTTTTGTATTCCATTTCCCTTGCAATAAGCAACTACATTCCATTTGCTATAACTGCACGTCAAGTTTCTATGAGTCATGAATGGAATCAGTATCATCCTTTACCTCAGAGTTGTGCAGTCTCTTTCCAATTAAATAGTATTCTGCTTTGCTATATGTCTTGCCAAATTGCACATTTTCTGAAATTATATTACACGTGGCAAATTTTTGCTCATTCATTTAGCTCATCAATATTTCTTTGCAGTGCCTCTATTATGGTAAGAAAGACACTATAAATGGTTTCATTGCTTAGGATTGGGGCTAACAGAAATATCCCGCGTTCTTACTCATAGTTCAATATGGATGAAGGGACTGGGGCATTCTGGCAAAGTTTGCCGATGATACGAAGATAGGTGGACAGGCAGGTGGTACTGAGGAGGTGGGGAGGCTGCAGAAAGATTTAGACAGTTTAGGAGAGTGGACCAGGAAATGGCTGATGAAATTCAACGTGAGCAAGTGCGAGGTTTTGCACTTTGGAAAAAAGAATACATGCATGGACTATTTTCTAAACGGTGAGAAAATTCATAAAGCAGAATTACAAAGGGATCTGGGAGTGTTGGTCCAGGATTCTCTAAAGGTTAACTTGCAGGTAGAGTCCAGCGGAGATTCACACGGATGATCCCTGGAATGGTAGGTTTAATGTACGGTGAATGGTTAAGGATCCTGGGATTGTATTCATTAGATTTTAGAAGGTTGAGGGGAGATCTAATAGAAACTTACAAGATAATGTATGGCTTAGAAAGGGTGGACGCTGGGAAGTTGTTTCCGTTAGGCGGGAAGACAAGGACCCATGGGCACAGCCTTAGGATTAGAGGGGGTAAATTTAAAACGGAAATGAGGAGACATTTCTTCAGCCAGAGAGTGGTAGGCCTGTGGAATTCATTGCCATGGAACGCAGTGGAGGCTGAGACATTAAATGCCTTTGAGGCAGAGATCGATAAATTCTTGATCTCACAAGGATTCTAGGGCTACAGGGAGAGTGCAGGGAAGTGGAGTTGAAATGCCCATCAGCCATGATTAAATGGCAGAGTGGACTCGATGGGCCGAATGGCCTTACTTCCACTCCTATGTCTTATAGTCTAATATTTCTGCTAGCAAGTGCCAAGGTGTGGATGTTGGTTAAACACAGGAATGATCTCATACTTTCGGTGGTTAAACATAGTTTATGCCATAATTATCAACATTTAAGTCCACAAAAGCGTGAGATTTCCTTCTGTCTGGGCCAAATATTTGAGAACACACTGTCCAAAATATTTTGTTTCATACTTTCCTCTGGATTACTTGGATTATTCTTGCATTGCATTGGAACACATAAAATCCTAGAGCAGCCTGTACAGTTGATTTTGAAAAACAAGTCTTTCCTAGGTGCAAGTGTCAGGAATGGCATCCAGGTCGTTGCTCAGTAAGATTACTCAGCAATTTCTGGGAATCAAGCTTGGCCTCACCTAAAGTTGATACAAATAAATTAAATTATTAAGTGGCATGAGAATGAATGGTCTCTAGTTTTCCACCTCTTTTCCCCTATACTTACAAGGCAGCCCAGTGCAGAGATGCCGAGAACAGACAGCATTGTTAATCTGCTTCCAGACACCCTTTGGGCTGCTAGGCATTGAGATCTGGCAGCTAAAAATGAAGCATCAAAAGTTAGCCTTCCATATCTTTGCTACCTGGGGCCTAGGATATTTTCAGATCAGATTGAGAATCTACTGGTTTACAATCTCTCTCCACAGCTGGGAAATTTTGGTCACACATTCAGATTCAGAGTTGCAGATCTGCAGCTGCTCTTTGCTTTGCTGGGCCTATTATGGCAGTAGCGAAGGCAGAGAATAGACAGAAAGGGGTGAAGGTTTGTGGAGGTATTTTTACTTGGTCACCTTACTTTGTCTTGTGAGAGCCCATTTAAAACAGTCGAATTAATAGCCTGGGAAATGCCAGCTGTCTAACATGTTGAACACAGCAGACTCATGATCCAGGGCCAGGCTGAAAGCAAGAAAGATGATTTGTTGGTAACATCATCTCAGGAAATGAAAGGAAGAAATAAGATAAATAACAGACATTTAAGAAGAACAGAAGCTCAGATTGTTTGCTTTACCTGCTGATAAGCCATATTGAGAAAGAAGTAACGTTCTGATCGACGCATTGGAAGGCAGAGGCTGTAGATGGTGTGAACTGAGGCAAAAAAGAAACTCAAAAGCCCCAACTGCTTACGACACTGCAGCCAATGTTCAAGCCAGGTGGGAAAACGACGATATTTAGTTCCAGAATTCAGCTGGAAAGCAGATGCCAGCAACCCTGCCAAGTATACAAGTGAGAGGAGAGTAATTGCAACTACAGGCAAGGTCTTGTTCACGATTTCAATTGGAATTTTATAGAAGTCACTCTGCTTGTTCTTCACATAGGGGTGAACAATGTCTCGGATGAATGAATATATATAGAAGAATATGGATAAGCCAATTGCCACAAGCACAGGGCCTTTCCAGAGGGTAAAGAGATGCAGGGGCATGTTTTCTATCTCCTTTGCTGAAGCCAATGTTCCCATATCAACTGGAATAAAGTCCAGCTGCCGAGCAAGTTCAATGATCTGCTGTCGGGCTTCCACCACATTGCTGCAAATGTATATCTGACAGACAACAAACAATAAAACAAGTATCAATGCTTTCTATTGAAGGCAACATTTTTTTTAACATGATCATTAAAGGCATACCTATTTTTGTGCTGACCTATGGCAAGCTAAATAAAATTTTAGATTCTAAAATCAAAAATCACAGTTGGTCAAGTCACTTTACCACAATACTCTTTATAAGCAAATCAAAGAGAAAAAATAACAATACTTCCGTTTATTAGAAAAATTAAGAGATTTTGATCCATTCTTAATTAGTGAAGACTTTTGATCAGAAAAGAAAGGCCCAACATTAGGAAATGGAACCAAATTTATTTGGCAACAATTCAGCCGTTTGTAACATTCAGTGGAATCTTCTGCTCTCACAGCCTGTGAACTAGATGGCATGAATAGCAATAATTAGTTGAGATGGTGGCTAATCCAAACCCACCACTTCCCCACCTTCACCAGAATTAATGCCTGGACAGGAGCCCCCATGATCAACCTTCCTACTTGCCATCAATTGAAGTACTTCAATTACCTCCTGTCAATCTACTCTACAACATCAGTGAGATGATGGAAGAGTTCATTGCCAGCACTACCAAATGGCACTTCCAAAGAAACACCTTGCTCATTGATCCTCAATTTGAATACTACCACACTAATTGGCTACTCACCTCATCACAGACTAGGTCCAAACATAAGCAAAAGGAATTGAATTTTAGAAGTGAATGTCCTTGTCATCAAGGTAGCTTTTATCTGAGTGTGGTGTCAAGGAGTCCTAGCAAAACTGGAGTCAAAGAGTATCGGGGGCAAATCCCCTGCTGGTTGGAGTCATATCTGGCACACAGGAAGATAGTTGCGGTTTTGGAGATCAGTCATCTCAGGCCCAGGATTATCTCTGCAGGAGTTCCTCAGGTTAGTCATGTAGTCCCAACAAACTTCAGCTGCTACATCAATCAACTCCCCTCCATCATAAGGTCAGAAGTGGGGATCTTTATTGATGATTACACAATGTTCAGCACTTCTGTAGGGGTAGGGGTTGTCACACTGGCTTTTAGCATAAATTCTATTCCCTGATGTAACATGAAGATTTTGGATGTATAATTTGCAGTTAGATAAAGTTAAATACCACTGAGCTCCATACTGAAGCACAACTCAGAACTGGCTCGAAAGTAGGAGACAGAGGGTGGTAGTAGAGGGTTGCCTTTCAGACTGGAGGCCGGTGACCAGTGTGTGCCAAAAGTATCAGTGCCGTGTCCACTGATTGCCATCATTTATGTAAATAATTTGGATGTTTATATTGGAGGTATGGTTAGTAAGTTTGCAGATGAAAACAAAATTGAAGGTGTAGAGGACAGTGAAGAAGGTTACTTTCGAGTACAACAGGATCTTGATCAGATGGACCGATGGCCTGAGGAGTGACAGATGGAGTTTTTATATGGATAAATGTAAGGTGCTGCATTTTGGAAAGGTAAATCAGGGCAGACATATATGCTTATGGTGAGGTCCTGGGGAGTGTTGCTTAACAAAGAGACCTTAGAGTGCAGGTTCACAGTTCCTTGAAAGTAGAGTTGCAGGTAGGTAGGATAGTGAAGAAGGTGTTTGGTATGTTTGCCTTTATTGGTCAGTGCATTCAGTAAAAGAGTTGGGAGTCATGTTGTGCTGTACAGGACATTGCTTAGGCCACTTTTGGAATACGGTGTGCAATTCTGGTCTCCCTGCTACAGGAAAGATGTTGTGGAACTTAAAAGGATTCAGAAAAGTGTTATAAGAATGTTGCCAGGGTTGGAGGGCTTGAGCAATAGGGAGAGGCTGCATAGGCTGGGTTTATTTTCCCTGGAGCATTGGAGTCTAAGAGATGGCCTTAAAGAGGTTCATAAATCATGAGGGGCATGGATAAGGTAAACAGACAAGGTCTTTTCCCTGGGGTGAGGAAGTCCAAAACTAGAAGGCATGGCTTTAAGGTGAGAGGGGAGAGATTTAAAAGGGAGCTAAGGGGCAACTTTTTCACACAGAGGGTAGTGCATGAGCTCCAGAGGAAGTGGTGGAGGCTGGTACAATTACAACATGTAAAAGGCTTCTGGATGGGTAAATGAATAGGAAGGGATATGGGCCAAATCCTGGCAAATGAGACTAGATTTATCTAGGATATCTGGTCAGCATGGATGAGTTGAACTGGAGGGTCTGTTCTGTGCTGTACATCTCTATAACTCTATGACATCACTTCCTTCAGAAACTGCTATGGCACACTCTGTCGGGGCAATAACGTGCAATTGTAATTAATGTGAGTGCATTGTTAATGAAATGTCATTCTCTTTCTGATATTCTCCACAGATCATTTGTTCATGCATCTTACATGGATATCACCATATTGAGAGCCCTTGAGGCCTGATTTTAAATGAGAAGACAACATAGGAGAGCACAAGTACAATGTTATTCGCAAGCCCAGCAAGAACAACAACTTTGGGCAGCTACCACACAGCCTCCAGAGGAGGTAGCAGCAGGTGAATATCTCCAAACAGGTGAGGTGTCCAGTCAATGCCATACCTCCTTCAGACCTCACTGTTACTTTCCACAGTTCTTGGAAAGACAGTGCTGCTACTAGTTAAAGATGCCTCAGGCCATCATCACTGAACTGTGCTAACAACTGGAGGAGGTTTTGTGTTCAGAAGGATGGGATGGCAATCCCAGTGGCCATCATATCACACGTGCCTTGAATTCTTTTTTCATTTCAAGGAGCAAGTGGGGACCCTGTGTAGCATCTCTTAATTCTTGACACATAAATGGACCCAAGATGTCATCAATGACATTTTCTCCACATCACAACTGTTCATGAATATGGAGCTGGAAAAGAACAGCCAGTTCAACATTCAAAAGGACAGCATTCTGATGAAGAGTTCTGGCCCAAAACATTGACTTTCCTGCTCCTTGGATGCTGTCTGACTGACTGGAAGCTGCCGTCAATAAATGTGGAGCTGGAAAAGCACAGTCGGTCAGACAGCATCCAAGGAGCAGGAAAGTCAATGTTTTGGGACAGAACCCTTCACCAGAATGCTGTCCTTTTGAATGCTGAGCTGGCTGTTCTTTTCCAGCTCCACATTTATTGACTGCAGCTTCCAGCATGTGCAATCCTTACTGTCTCCTCAACAGCTCATAACCATTTCCCCTGACAAGGGAAGTCATCAGCTTGGGCAGCAGGATTCTCCGCCACCTCTGGTTTTCCTTAGGTGCAGTGCATTATCATCTGCACCCATGTTACTTTGACAGCATCCTATCTTTGACCTACACGTCCTAGTCAATAGAAAATGCTTCCAAACCATCAATGTTCAAATTATATGTGACCATTAATCCCAGGTTTTGTGGTTATTTACTAGATATCCTGAGTGCTCAATGATGCTTACATATTAGAGAGCTCACTAGTTTATGCTTCTTTCCAAGATCTTTGGGGCACACAGGAATGATTGCTGGGAGACAAGGCTTTTCCTGTTCAAAAAGAGAATCAGAACCTTAACCTGGAGGAACGTTCAAAAGCGCGTGGTAGACAACACATTTTTGAGCCCAAATGGCGAGACAGAATGTAATTAAATCCACTCCTAGGATGAATAAGCCAGATCTGGACTTGCTTTAATTGTATTAAGATGGCAGGCAGCCCATGCTTAGTACAAAGGACATATGGATCTTGCTTTTGCTGCAGTCCTTCACCTTTTCTGTTGCTGAATAAATGTTTCATGATCCATCTGACTGTGTGCTTC
This sequence comes from Stegostoma tigrinum, assembly GCF_030684315.1. NCBI lineage: Eukaryota > Metazoa > Chordata > Chondrichthyes > Orectolobiformes > Stegostomatidae > Stegostoma > Stegostoma tigrinum. Next base: position 113,897,030 of record NC_081355.1, read on the forward strand.
ATATCTTTGGGCACTTCCACTTTCAAGCATCCACAAATTATAATTCCACTAGCCATTAGGGAAAGAGCAACAGGCAGTGAATCAGTACAGTAACAATATCTAGTGCTAAATTTAAGTAGTTTTAATGCTTCAATTAGCATAATTATCTTAGTGCCTTGCAGGGAAGTCTCTCATGGTAGTGAACAGGTTGAGTGCAATAGAACATAGAACATAGAACAGTACAGCACAGAACAGGCCCTTCAGCCCACGATGTTGTGCCGACCATTGATCCTCATGTATGCACCCTCAAATTTCTGTGACCATATGCATGTCCAGCAGTCTCTTAAATGACCCCAATGACCTTGCTTCCACAACTGCTGCTGGCAACGCATTCCATGCTCTCACAACTGTCTGTGTAAAGAACCCGCCTCTGACATCCCCTCGATACTTTCCTCCAACCAGCTTAAAACTATGACCCCTCGTGTTAGCCATTTCTGCCCTGGGAAACAGTCTCTGGCTATCAACTCTATCTATGCCTCTCATTATCTTGTATACCTCAATTAGGTCCCCTCTCCTCCTCCTTTTCTCCAATGAAAAAAGTCCGAGCTCAGTCAACCTCTCTTCATAAGATAAGCCCTCCAGTCCAGGCAGCATCCTGGTAAACCTCCTCGGAACCCTCTCCAAAGCATCCACATCTTTCCTATAATAGGGCGACCAGAACTGGACGCAGTATTCCAAGTGCAGTCTAACCAAAGTTTTACAGAGCTGCAACAAGATCTCACGACTCTTAAACTCAATCCCCCTGTTAATGAAAGCCAAAACACCATATGCTTTCTTAACAACCCTGTCCACTTGGGTGGCCATTTTAAGGGATCTATGTATCTGCACACCAAGATCCCTCTGTTCCTCCACACTGCCAAGAATCCTATCCTTAATCCTGTACTCAGCTTTCAAATTCAACCTTCCAAAATGCATCACCTCGCATTTATCCAGGTTGAACTCCATCTGCCACCTCTCAGCCCATCTCTGCATCCTGTCAATGTCCCGCTGCAGCCTACAACAGCCCTCTATACTGTTAACGACACCTCCAACCTTCGTGTCGTCTGCAAACTTGCTGACCCATCCTTCAATCCCCTCATCCAAGTCATTAATAAAAATTACAAACAGTAGAGGCCCAAGGACAGAGCCCTGTGGAACACCACTCACCACTGACTTCCAGGCAGAATATTTTCCTTCTACTACCACTCGCTGCCTTCTGTTGGCCAGCCAATTCTGTATCCAGACAGCTAAGTTCCCCTGTATCCCATTCCTCCTGACCTTCTGAATGAGCCTACCATGGGGAACCTTATGTTCTACCTCCCCCACAAACTGACTTTGATATCACAAGAATTTAACGCCCTCCCTTCAGCACCATCTCTCCTTGAACCTTCCATTATTGGCTATCCTTCGTAGTTTCAGGCTGAACACAGATTGCCAAATTGCCCTGAAATGCTTAACCATCCTGTAAGTCACAGCTGGAGGTGAGAGCAGCAACTTTGTGCAGCTTTTTTCAACAGATCATCATGCTGAGAGGGAGACTGGACATGTGCGTTGATTGTTGCACATCTTCCAGCCTTAAATGAAAAGATAACAGTCAGAATGGAATGTTTCCTTCCAGTGGTGTTTGGAATTATCACTTATTCTGTACTGTCATTCATAAGGTGGGCGTACACATGGAATGATACATGCCAAGACCTTGTACAATCACTGCACATTGTGTTTAGTCTCAGTGATCACATTAAAATGCAGCACCTTGACTGCAGTCACTATCATCATAGATCAAGGATGACTTTGTCTGAGGCTATCTGTTGTCAAGGAGTTAATTGCTTGTCAGATATTGAATGCTTGGCCATTACAAAATCTTTCATCCTTATAATGTGTGAGGCTGCTTGTCTCTCACATGGAAGTGACTTAACCAGATCCAATACTTCAAATGACATTACAGCAGAAATTTTAAAAGTCTAAATAAACATACATTTACAATGGTGTTTCACCTATGTCATCTTTGTACCCTCAGTAAATTCTTCCTTCTCCCTTTCTTTACTTCTCAGCACACTCTCAGCTTCCACGGTAGAGTGGAGGGAGTTGCTCTGTTGATAGTTCTGTTGTGCTGGAAGACTTGGGGGCTCTTCCTGGAGTATCTGGGAACTAGAAGGCCCAGTCCTACTCAGATGGTCCTCCCCAGATGCAGGGTCACCCCCACCCCCACCTTGCACTGTTGCAGTTTGGGAATCACAGGAAGCGGAGTGGTGGAGTGGAAGGTCACTACTGAACTCTTTTGAAGGGAGTCTTCTGGGGGTTTTATATGTGTCTCCTCCTCTCTATATGTTACTGCTGGTACCATCCTGTCTCCCTGACAGATAGGATGACTGGGAGTGAGGTCAAGGTCCCTCATCTCCTGTTACCTCACCATTGATGCTAAACATATAGGGAGGGCAAGTCCAAGCACATATCTGGCGGATCCTCAGTGTGCTGGATCTGGGTCTCCATGACAATCACTAACCTGCCAATGGAGACATACAGACACACACATGCTGAAGATGGCACAGTCTGTTAACATTGATAGACTCTGCCATACTTCTTTCTAATGTAGTAAGTTCCTCTGACAAACCTGCATGTTGCCTGTCTGTGCATTTTGATAATGACATTAATTGCTCAGACCATGGAATTGTCTTTTTTCTGCAGCCAAGCAGGTGCCTGGTCTCTGGGAGCCCTCTGAGTGCCAAAACTATGGGCTGTTTCTTCCTTGATCAGCTGTGGTGACTTATTAATGATGTGCTCACAACAATACTCCCAAATCTAATCTTATAGCAGAGAAATCGTAGCATTGACCTGGGTTACTATCTCACTCCAGGCTGGCAGCATTTGAAGCATTGTCTCCTGCACTCCACTCCTCTCCACTACTCTACTTACCAGAAAGTCCTGGGCTGTTGTCTTCAAAGTGGGGAACTAACTTGCCTTTTGGGGCTATTCCTTCAGTAATAATGCTGGAGCACTGCAATATGGAGGGCTACTCCTGACTTGCAGTGTCTGAAGTAGTGCATGGATTAGATTTAAATATGGTATCAGAAGCATCAACATTTGCAGGTCCTGGTAGTGGTGAACACTTCTGTTTCGTCTGTCCAGTGATTACATGTAGTTTACTTTATAAAATGTAGTTTTGGTCTGACAGTAAAATGACTTTAGCATTGGTAAGAGAAAATTGATCTCTTTATTATCAGCTTTAGACATAAGCCAGAGATCAATGGGTTGCCTCAGTCGCATGATAATGGATTTAAACCTAGCCCAGAGACCAGCAGACAATCCAATCTGACACTTCAGCCCAGACAGATGACGTATTAAACTGAGGCTCCATATGTGCAGTCAGCTCCTTCTAAAATATCTCTTGACAATATTCAAGCAGCAGGACTCCCAGGGCTCTGATGTATAAGTATTCTTTTAAGCCAAAATCATGAAAGTGTCTTATTGTATCTATAATATACCTGCAATCATTGGGATCTTGCTGTGTGAAAACTGGCTACCACATTCTATTGCTCCTCAAAGTATTTCGTTGGCAGTGAAGCACTATGGGACATCCTGAAGATATGAAAGATACTAAATAATTGATAGTCATTCTTTATAGAAATGTGGTAAAGTGAACTGTTAACTGAGTAGTAAATTCCTAAAACAAAATCAATTAAATTTTACCACAAGGATCAGCAACAATGACAATACACACTGGCAAAATTCTATTAACCTGAATTCTGGTAAAATACATTTGTCTACATTTGCAAATTATATGAAGGATAAAAATACATGACCCAATTTCTTCACAGTACCATCACATAGCGCAAACTTGTTCCTTTAATTATGAATACATGGATTTTGTTTTTTCACACTCTTTCTTGGGGCATGGGAATTGCTGGCAATGCCATTATATTTGCCCATCTCTGGTGGTGAATCAGTTACAAGTAGTAATTTATAAGGCCATTTCAATGACAGTTATGAGACAACTACACTAATGCTGATCTGGAGTCAAATGTAGCCTGAGCAGAACAGGGGCATTAGATTTCATTCCCTGAAGAACATTGACAAATTAGATGGTTTGATTATAGTTGTAAGGCATAGGGAAGAAAACGTTGAGCCACAGGTCAAATAGACAAAGAACTAAAAGCACTTATACTGGGATTAAACACATATGTTTAGTGCCATTGCATTGGTTAATGGCTAAAGTCAATTCCATAAAACAGTTAAGGTATGTTGTTTCAAAGGAGGCACATAAGATTTATCTAAAACCGCTTCTTTGACAACATATGGCTGCATATCTGATTGGGGGCACTTGAGTTTGACGTATATTGAATTTTCAGTATTTTTAGAAATAACTTGTTCTTATTGCTGTAACTCATACGCTAATTCAAGCAGTCACTGACCAGATACCACAGTTTTGCGACTGATTTGAAACAGCCAATCTGGCACATTCCTACCTGTCGGTTCGCATCTTTTGGACCAAACTGCAGTGCCCAGGCAGATATTACATTAAAGCCTTTTACCACCGTGGAATTTGGGAAAAGTGAAGCAAGGTACTCTGCGTTGGCTTCTGCGTATTGGTTTATTCGCACATTGTTACTCACATCCACAAGGATTTTGCCTACCAGTAAGTGCTTGAGGTCCCACAAGGAAGTATAGTGCTCTCGATGCATAGCAACAAATATGAGATTGGTTTTCATAACAGCATCCTCCTGGTGCACAATTTCAACAAGAGGAGGGAAGAAGCCAACAGCTCGTTTGGGGTTCCTGCTCCCTATTACAACAGCATACCCAGATCGGATAAATCTGATTGCCAGTGATTTTGCAAAATCTCCACTTCCTAAAATCCCGATGGTAGCCTTGGATGCTTCCTTAAAGCCACTCATTCCATTAGGTAAGAAGGTCTCACTGGCATCTTTCACATTTCTCATGATGGAGATGGAATCCATTGCTGAAAATCTGACAGTGTTATTGTAGGACAGGAGAGGAGAGAAGATAAAAGGAACACAATTATTCCAATACATTAAAATTTCATGGATGCTTTACTTATTTATACATTTGAAAACTGCACAAAAATGAATGGCAGATTTTGCAGAACATTAGTTTAAAATCCAAAAGTCCTATCATAGGATTTTAAAAGGGCAACTCCAAAAGCAGAAATTATAAGTCACAAAGCCACAAAGGATTGGTCACATATTCCAAAATGGGCTATTACGTTTTTCCAGTGTTCTTTTAATGGGATTATAATTATATAATGACATTATAATTCCACTCACTTACCCCTGCTCATAAATGTAGACACACGTTGACTGATGGTAATGTAACACATACCATTCTTTTCCAGCCTACTGAACTAGACAGCTTGGGATTAGACATCTGACAACCTGCATGAGTTCCAACACATCTTTCAATGTCAGTATCTAAAATAGTATTTCAGGTAAGAAAATTATGAAATTTTACTTCCTTTCTGGAGAACTGAATATTGCTGTAAATCTGTCACCTGCTTATTAAACTTAAATTTTATTATGGACATTTAATAGATCTCCACGTCCATACAGATTTTCACTACTGAAGTCTGTTTGACAGTGGGTATACCTCTACGTTTTTTATTCAACTCCCTGCACTGACCTCAGACCAACTCACAACATGACCAGAAGTAATCATCTCACATAAACTTAGATGCAGAAAATTCCAAAGTCAGCAATAGCACATGCCATCCATTTTTAGGTTATTTTGGTCATAATGATGGATAAAGAATACAAAATCTATAATGACTTAAATAGTGGTTTCAGAAATTAGATATTTAAACATGTTTTCAGATCGTCTAATGCTTCATGCTTCAAAACATCACAAGTGCAACATAACACATGCTCCAGAATCAATGAGAAAGGTTTTTGAATTCAGCCTCAGCAGTGCAACTTCAAAACATAAAGCAGAAGATTGTTCCTCTTACCCTCACATGGCACTTTATCATTCACATCACAGAATCCCTGCAGTGTGGTAACAGGCCATTCAGTGCATCAAGTCTACACCGACCCTCCAAAGAGCATCTCAGCCACACACACCTCCTACTTCACCCTTTGACCGTGCATTTCCCACAGCTAATCCACCTAACCTAAACATCCCTAGATATTATTGGCAATTTAGCATGGCCACATCTTTGGACTGTGGGAGGAAACCAGGACACCCAGAGGAAACCCTCACAGGCACATTCCACAAAGAGAATGTGCAAACTCCACAAAGAAAATGTGCAAACTTCACACAGACAGTTACCCAAGGGTGGAATTGAACCTGGGTCCCTCGTACTACAAGGCAGCAGTGCTAACCACTCTGCCGCAGAATAGACACTAATCAATTCACTGAGGCAAGTTCCAAGCAAACTTGAAATCAAACTGGTTACTGATGGATATATTAACTGCCTAACGTATGACTCAGGCACACTGTGCATCTTCACAGCAGCAAGCAGGAAACTAAATGCAGCGATTGATTTGAATTTTTCCAGCATTAACATTAATATATTTTCAAAGTACAATAGAGACACAAACAATTACAATTACAAAACTGCACCACTCTTTAACTGATGATTACATTAAGTGAAAATTGTGAGTACATAGGAAATAATACTTATCTCAAAAATCATCAAATATTTTTACCCACTTTAATACAAAGCAAAGAGGAGCAGCGAAAGACAACAAATTGCATCTATGAGCAGAATACAGGAATTTTTACTGACCTTGTTGTAAAGGCTCACCACCTCTTTTACTGATCACTCCACAAAAATACTCAGAATGTTTAAAGGAAATATGATCTGGTAGGAAAATAAGAGGTAATTATTAACATTAGGATGGTTGTGTTTGTGACTTTGAGAAATGCTTTTCTTGTCCTGAATGACTGTTTTCTATTTTGAAGGGAATATGGGGACTTATCTGCATGCATATAGTGTTCTGTCCAGCATCGCGTCACAGATCTACAGAGTGAGTCATTTACCAGGCCCTTGTTTTCTTTCTCCTGCCCTCTTATCTCCCTTTCATTTTTCTTTTGACACAGGGATGCATTAATGAATCTTAAATATGGGCTAGAAATTACTTTCAATGGAAATACATTAATAACCTTCAGTTTTAGATTATTACAAAAAATACATTCATATTACATTATTACATTCATACTCGCAACAGCCATACATTATATCAAGATGCTTTTAACTAACATCTAGCAAATAGTATATGCAGGATCAAGAACTTCACAGTTCAGTCCAAGCTCCAATTACAACAGATTCAGCTGAATATTGACTGTTTAATAAATACTTTACAAGTCGATACATGGATTGAATCAAATACCTTCACTTGCAAAACACTAACAAATTATCAACATAAAACAAAAATATGATATATTTTTAGGCTCTTCACAAGTTTCTGTTGCAAGTATCAAATAGTATAGAAGGGAAAACTGATACAAAGATCCAATATCACAAAACCATTATTCCACAACACATGGTACAGGTTTTTAATTGGGCAGGTGTTTTATTATTACATGCATTTAGTGTTTTGGCAGTGGAATTATTTAACCTATTGTACTTTTGAGGTGGTGGAGCAAGGAGAACAGGCCAAATTTTCAAAAATTGATTTGTTAATTATCAAATTTTCAATAACTATACTTCACATTAGAACTCAGAACCGTAAAGCCCTTCAGCCCACCATGTTTGCACTAACCATGGTGCCATGATCCTATTTGTCTATACATGTCCCATGTGTATACCTCTATTGCCTGCCTTTTCATGTGTCTGACTGCCTCTTAAATGTTGGTATCATATCTGCTTCTACCACCTCCCTAAGAATTACATTTCAGACACCCACCATCCTCTGTTGCTTCACACATCTCTCTTTAAATCTTTCCCCTCTCACCTTAAACCTATAACCCTAGTATTTGACATTTCGACTCTGGGAAAAAGACTCGGACTATGCACCTAATAATTTTATATGCTTCTATCAGATCGCCCTTTACTCTCCGATACTCGAACGAAAACAATCCAAGTTTGTCCGACCTCTCCTTATAGCTAAATCAGGCCACATACTGGCAAAACAGCTTTGCATGCTTCCTGTGATGTCGCAACAGAAATTCCAAATGTGGCCCAACTAAAGTTGCAACATGACTTGTCAACTTTTATAATCCTTTTCCTAATTGATGAAGGAAAGAATGTCATGTGCTTTGTTTACCACCTTATCCATTTGAGTTGCCACTTTCAGGGAGCACTCTAAGATCCATCTGAAATCAATGCTCCCAAGGGTCCTGCCATTCACTCTATAATTTCCTCTTGCATTTGACTCTTAAAATATGTCACCTCACACTTGTCCGGATTGAAACCTATCTGCCATTTCTCAGTCCAATATTCCAACTGATCTATATCCTGCTGTATTCTTTGACAACCTTCCTTATTATCCATAACTTCACCAATTTTTTTGCCATCTGCAAACTTACTGATCAGACCAGGTACATTTCATCTAAATCATTTATATTTACGACAAACAGATGTTCCAGCACTGATCCTGGTCGAACACCACTGGTCACATCGATCCAGTCAGAAAAAAAAACCTCCACAACTATCCTCTGTCTTCTACGACCAAACTGATTTTGTATCCAGAGACAATGGGAACTGCAGATGCTGGAGAATCTGAGATAACAAAGTGTGGAGCTGGATGAACACAGCAGGCCAAGCAACATCGTAGCAGCACAAAAGCTGACGTTTCGGCCCTAGACCCTTCATCAGAAAAGGGGGTTGGGGAGAGGGTTCTGAAATAAATAGGGAGAGAGGGGTAGACGGACCGAAGATGGATACAGCAGAAGATAGGTGGAGAGGGGAGTATAGGTGGGGAGGTAGGGAGTGGATAGGTCAGTCCGGGGACGATGGACAGGTCAAGGGGACAGGGTGAGGTTAGTAGGTAGGAAATGGAGGTGCGGCTTGAGGTGGGAGGAGGGGATAGGTGAGAGGAAGAACAGATTAGGGAGGTGGGGATGAGCTGGGCTGGTTTTGGGATGCAGTGGGTGGAGGGGAGATTTTGAAGCTTGTGAAATCCACATTGATACCATTGGGCTGCAGGGTTCCCAAGCAGAATATGAGTTGCTGTTCCTGCAACCTACAGGTGGCATCATTATGGCACTGCAGGAGGCCCAGGATGGACATGTCGTCTAAGAAATGGGAGGGGGAGTTGAAATGGTTCGCAACTGGGAGGTGCAGTTGTTTATTGCGAACCGAGCGTAGGTGTTCTGCAAAGTGATCCCCAAGCCTCCGCTTGGTTTCCCCAATGTAGAGGAAGTCATAACGGGTAAAGCGGATGCAGTATACCACTTTGGTGGATGTGCAGGTGAACATCTGCTTGATGTGGAAAGTCTTTGCCCAACACACCGTGGACCCCATGTGACTTAATCCTCTGGACCAGCTGTCCATGAGGGACCCAGTAATAATCATTGAATCATCCAGCATGGAAACAGACCCTCCTGTCCAACCAAGTCATGCTGAACATCAAATTTGTTGTCCATGTAGATAACATCTCCTGTTCTACTCTCATTAATCATTTTTGTCACTTGTTTAAAAAACTCAAACAAATTTGTGAGACAAGATGTCCCCCACAAAAAGCCAAAGTGACTATCACTCATAGGCCCATTCTTCTCCAAATGTGAGTAAGTTCTGTCCATACAAATCTTCTCCAATGATTTCCCTAAAACTAATGTAAGGTTCAGCGGCCTATAATTTCCTGGATTACCCCTGTTGACTTTCTTAGTCAAATGAACAACATTGGGTTTTCTCCAGTCTTCTGAGACTCTCCCTGTGGCCAAACAGGATACAAAGATCTCTGTCAAGGCCCCAATTTCCTCCCTTGTTTCCCTTGGTATCCTGGGATTGTCCCATCAGGCCCTGAGGATGTAACTACCTTAATGTTTTTCAAAACATCCAACATCTCCTCCTTAGTATTGACATGTCCTAGAATTTCAACTTACTTTCCCTAATCTTGCCATCCTTATCTTCGATTCTTACGGAACCATGTTGGTCCTAAACCCTGATCAACTTGTCTTTAAAGACTCCCACATATCAGATGTGGATTTACCCTCAAATAGCTACCCCCAACCTAGTTTCTCTACGTCCTCACTAATACTGTCATAATTAGTCTTCCTCCAATTTAGCAGTTTAACCAAGGACCAGTCTTCCATATCCATAACTACCTAAACCTATGGAATTATGATCGTTATACTAGAAATGTCCACCCACTGAAACTGTGATCACTTGGTAAGGGTCATTCCCAAAACAAGGTCTAGTACAGCCCCTTCCCTAGTTGGACTACCTGCATATTGAAACACAGAACTAGGAACAGGAATAGGCCATTTGGTCCTTTGAGCTTGCCCCATCATTCAATATGATAATGGATAATCACCTGACTCTGTGTCCTGTTGACAGCTTCTTCGCATAATTTTTGGTCCCTATATCCCTAAGAACAATATCTACCTCCTTCTTGAAAACATTCTATGTTTTGGCCTCAACCACTTTCTGGCATTTCACAAGCTCACCACTATCTCATTGAAGAAATTTCTCCTCATATCAATTCTAAAAAGGCCTATCCCATATCCTTAAACTGTAACTCAAGGCCCTGGACTCCCTGCTCATCAGGAATATCTTTCTTGCATTTACCCTGTCTAGTCCTGTTAAGATGTTATCGGTTTCTTGCTGATCCTCCTTCATTATTCTAAACTCCAGCGAATATAATCCTAATCAGTCTAGTGTCTCTTTGTACTTCAGTCCTGCTGCCCCAGAAATCAGCCTGATAAACATCTGTGGCTAGCATTTGTTTTAGTCCAGTTCAAAACTCTTAAGTGTCACTGGGTGGAGGCTGCTTCATGCTCTTCCTCTGACAATGGAAATACACATCCTCATTCATCCAAGATTTCAGGCTGTCAGATTGGGCTTGTAACCTCAGAGACATTCTCACTATCCTTGACGGCATGCTCAAAGATAGCCTTTTAATTGGCCATCTCCAGAAAGATCTAGCAAGCAGATACCTCACGGTCAGAGCAAAGTCTGGTCCCAGAATTAGTCCTAAATCATGCTCAAAATTAGCAAAACATTCCACCCATTACATTTTTCACAATGATGAGTCTTTCAAGCACTTTGGCTAGAGATGCCTCCTGACCTCTGTGTTCACATTCCAGAAGAGAACGTTAATCATTTATCCTGTTTCTGATCTTTCAGTCCTGGCACAGTTCCGCCATACCCAGTCAGAATCTGCAGGAGGGGTGGAGGGGTGTCAGGAGAGGAGTGGCAGAGGAAGGGCAATGATGGCGGGGGGTGCAGGTTTACAGTTAATATGGCTTCAGGGAGGGGACCACCAGGGCTGGGAAGCGTGCAGGGGACAGGAGTTCATAGAATTCATAGAATCACAGAATCCCTACTTGATAGCGGAGGGAACATGAAGTGAAGGGCTAGGGTCATGAGAAAATTAACTGTGACAAAAATCAAATTTCAAATCTTGCCTAAATTGTCAGCTTTATTTGATGCTTTACAGTGTGGAATTCAAAACAAATTCCCTCTTTTGTGATGTACAGATTATAGATCGCAGATTGCAGTCCCAGGAGTTGTTTCATGGATGAGAATTGGGGCTCACAGAAGACCAGGGATGGTATTTGCTTGGCACTGTTGAGGAGACTGGATAGAGGCAATGCCAACTGAGTGAAACTCTCTCTGAAACAGCTAGAATAATGTTAGTAATTATAGGCAAGAGTTCAGTGTTGTGAGTCCAACAGAACACTGTCTCAAGAGAAGAAAATGAACAACCAGGTGATTAGCAGTCATTGGCACAGATCATATTAGAGTGGTTTGTGAGCGAAATTCAAGGCAAGATCTGTGAAAGTGAAAATCTGGAAACCTTTGTGAAAGAGGCAAAGTTTTATTGAGACTTGGTGGCCTGCAGCATTGCTGGCATCTGGGTAGTTGCTGCAAGCTGACAGGATCTATCTTGAGTGCATCTGCTATTCGATGTGCTCTGTCGGGTGTTTGATAATAGATTGTCTATTAGCCCAATTTACCTCATGTTAATACTGGATGCTAGAGTTTAAGCTGTAATGATTTTGTAAATTTGCTTACATTTCCAAACTTCTACAGCAAATTTTAAGTTGCTTGTTTCAAAATGTAAAATCTTGTGATTTTTGTTTTCTCTTAGTAAATGCCCAGGATGTGTACATAAAAAATATTACTGGTTCCTAACCACAGAATTCCATTAATATGGCAGTCTCATCTGAGATCATAAATTAATTTAGCAATCTTGTCTGGAATCATAACACAAATCCATGTAGCCTAACATTCAAAGATTGTTCATTTTATGACAAATTGCTCATCTCCCAAATTCTCATTATCTCTGTACTAACTACAAATGCACAAATAAAGAATAGCATGGAATATACCTACTGCCTGGATGAGTGCAATTCCACTGACCTTCAAGAAGCTCAATATTATTCAGAAATAAAGCACTCCACTTGGTTGGCACCCCAATCATTGTACTAAATATTCACACAATGCATCACTGCATTAACTTCTACAGATGCATCACTGAAAGCATTCTATTTGGGTGCATTATGGCCTGGTATGGCAACTGCTTTGTCCAAGACAGTAAGAAACTACAGGAAGTTGTGTGCACAGCCCAGGCCATCACAGAAGCCAACCTCCCATCACCCCCCTTACACTCTTCATCAGGACTGGGGAGGGGGAAGGAAGCTCAGAAATAAATAGAGGTAGGGAGGTGGGGCTGGGGGAAGGTAAGTGGGATGGTGATAGGTGGATGCAGGTAGGAGGTTTTAATTTAAGAAATAAAGGAGGCAGCACAGTGGTGAGCACTGCTGCCTCACAGCACCAGGGACCCGGGTTCAATTCAGCCTCTGACAACTGTTTGTGTGGAGTTTGTACATTGTCCCTGTGTCTGTGTGGGTTTTCTCTGGGTGCTCCGATTTCCTTGCACAGTCCAAAAATGTGCAGGTCAGGTGGACTGGCAATGCTTAATAGTGTCCAGGGATATGTAGGCTAGGGGGATTAGCCATAGGAAATGCAGGGTTGCTGGGATGGGGTAGGGGGATGAATCTGGAATGCTCTTTGGAGAGTCAGTGTGGACTTACTGGGCCAAATGGCCTGTTCGCACTTTGTAGGGAGTCTATGAGGACAATCATGAGAGTTTTGATACTCAGAACTTGATTAAATCTATGATTATCACCAAGCCACGATGTGGGGACTTGAGGGTGCACTGTTCTAACAAAATTGAATCTGATAAAAATTACCATGCATATAAAGGCAAATTGTTTGAACGTAAAAGAAAAAAAAGTACTGTTTTTGATCTTAATAAATTCCTAATGAAGCTATCCACCAATTAGTGCAATCTCCATGGACCACGGGTGTGTATAGACCTGAGAAATGCCATCTGGTTCTTCAAATTGTACCACCTCTGAGAAGCAATTCAAATCTAATCCCAGTGTCATGCGCCCTAGTGATTTCATAACTTGATATGTGCAAGAGGCTGAATAAATTTAACAACCTTGTAGTAATGATGTAAAATCTGTAATTTATATATATTATATATGTATCTCAGTACGTGATAATAATAAATCAAATCAAATAATATAATCTAGTTTAGTGTTGTTGAACTAGAGGCATGTGGATTTTTCTTTATGTATTCAAGGCAATTTAATAGCCAACTTGTCAGTATTTCTCAAGCCAGGCATTTCTTTGTACTTTATATGAATAAGAGAGTCCATACAGTGCTAATGGGAATTTGTTTGCAATAAGATTGCCTTAAGTTTAGAAGGGTTAGGAATTTTTTTTTGCTTTGGGAAAAACCCATAGCTTGAAAACCTCTTAGTTTCAGTTCGCAAAAGTCCTGGGTAAAGTTTGATATATGTACTGTAGAGATACTTACTATTGCTTTTATTTTCCTCACATGTTTGGTGGAACTGCAAGCCAAGATTAGGATTAGGTGTACTTTGAACAACCACGTGTTTTTTTTTAAGAAAGGATGAAAACCAAAAGCAGATGTTTGTTCTTAGTGACTGGCCTGGAAGATAATGCAACTTACTTCCTAAGCTAAGGACCACTGTGAACTATTCAACAATGTGTGCCACCATGCCCAGGTCTGGCATCTGACAGGATATTGAGTTAGTCAGTCAAGGGAGGAGCAATACTAACGACTAGACCACACAGGATGCTGATGTTAAAAAGAACAGGACAGAGTAAACTGAGATAACAAGGTATAGAGCTAGATGAACATAGCAGGCCAAGAAACATCATAGGAGCATAAGAGCTGACGTTTCAGGCCTAGACCCTTCTTCAGAATGGGGGAGGGGAAGGGGACTCTGAAATAAATAGGGAGAGGGGGGAGGCGGATAGAAGATGGATAGAGGAGGGGAGGCGGATAGAAGATGGATAGAGGAGAAGATAGGTGGAGAGGAGGCAGAGTCAAAGATGCGGGGATGGTGCCAGTAAAGGTGAATGTAGGTAGGGAGGTAGGGAGGAGATAGGTCAGTCCAGGGAGGACGGACAGGTCGGGGGGGCGGGATGAGGTTAGTGGGTGGGAGATGGGGGTGGGGCTTGAGGTGGGAGGAGGGCCGAGGTGGGAGGCAGGTCAGGTTAGGGAGGTGGGGATGAGCTGGGCTGGTTTTGAGATGCGGTAGTGGGAGGGGAGATTTTGAAGCTTGTGAAGTTCACATTAATACCATTGGGCTGCAGGGTTCCCAAGCGAAATATGAGTTGCTGTTCCTGCAACCTTTGGGTATATTGTTGTGGCACTGCAGAAGGCCCAGAATGGACATGTCATCTAAGGAATGGGAGGAGGAATTGAAATGGTTTGTGACTGGGAGGTGCAGTTGTGTATTGCAAACCAAGCCTAGGTGTTGTGCAAAGCTGTCCCCAAGCTGCTGCTTGGTTTCCCCAATGTAGAGGATGCCACAACAGGTACAGTGGATGCAGTATATCACATTGGCAGATGTACGGGTGAACATCTGCTTGATGTGGGAAGTCTTCTTGGGGCCTGGGATGGGGGTGAGGGAGGAGGTGTAGGGGCAGGTGTAGCACTTCCTGCGGTTGCAGGGAAAAGTGCTGGGTGTGGTGGCGCTGGAGTCACTTTGAAGTTAGAAGACATGTCTTTGAACAATGCTTTATCCAGGGATTGCATGAAGGCAGCATCCAATATTCGGAACAATTAATTCATACCCGTACATTCACTAGGAAAGGAGTTCCCTCTGGTGTCTGAGTAATGGAAGGTGATGCTGTTGGGACAGATAGGCTTGTGTTTTTACTGTGTGTTTTAAAGTCTTTCAATTTTGTGTGAAATGGAAATAGCTTGGCTTGTTTCTTTGCATAATAAGTTTTTTTAGTTTGATTTATTATTGTAACATGTACCTAGGTGCACTGTTTTGCTTTACATGTAATACAGGTAGATCATACCATACAAAGTGCATTAGGGTAATAGAACAGAGTGAAGAATACAATGTTATGACAGCAGAGATGTTGACGTCAAAACCAGATTTACAGAATTGTGTGGTTGTCTTTCAACGAAAGACCACTTTATTAAAATAAAAGATCTTATCCAGATTTCAGTCTTGGATCAGACTTGTCCAGTAAAAAGCATATAGGATTATAATATAGCTTACCAATAAATGAGCACAGTTGATGTAACTCCTGTTTTTTTCTCGTACTATTCAAATGGGAAAAATATCCTATCGTCGGTTTATATCAGTCAAATAATTACTCTTATTTTTGTGCTTCCAACCACAACAGCTTATTCAGTCCCAGGACTACAGGTTTCAATGGAACAGTCCACATATAATGAAGCCTGAAATTTTAACTCTATTGGATGGAAGATCATTGACTTGAAACATTAAGCAGAACATCAGAAACCCCCACTGGAAATTAGAGTGTAAGATGGATAGTGCAGATAAAAACTTTTAAACTCCAAAGTAGAAGCAACTGATTTCCATCATCTTGAAAATCACATCCAGAATTGTAAAATTGCATTACCAGAACAAATCTGAGAAAAAAACTGATACATTTCTATGTTCAAGGATTTCCAATATGTCAATTATTCAAGTCCATCAATTTCCACTGTTCCAGAAATCTTGGTAAACTTGTCTGCTGGCAATTGAAGCCAGAATCCACTGTGAAAGTAAGGTAAGTTGGCTTTTAGTACAAGGTAATAACAGTCCCCAACATGCAGCAACAGTTTTCCTTGCGCTCACAAATACCTTCGAGTTAAATATGGAAGTTGATAAGTTCCAGCTGGCTTCAAGATTATTTTCCATGTATTATTCTACTATACACATTTGATAGATGGAACTATGAAGATGGGCTGAACAGTTGCAAATGGAATTTAATCCTGAAATGTGCAGGGTGATGCATTTTGGGAGGACTAATAAGTCTTCACATTGAATGATAGGAGTCTAGGAAATACAAAGGATCAGGAGGTTTCTTGGTGAGCATGGCTTGGGCAGAAGCATAAGTAGGTTGAGCTAGCTACTACTGCTAGGTGCTATCAGTTGCTGTTCCAGCATGTAGTTAATCTCCCCTTTAACTTGGGCTAACTATTCATGGCCCTATTCGATAGGGATGTTGCCTGTAGAAGGGGTTTCCCAGTACAGCTGGGGGCTTCAGCCTGGCTTGTTACTGCATATGTTTTTTAAACGCAGCAAGCAGCCTCATTAAATTTGCGTGCTGTTCTGCATTTAGGTGAGTGAACAAGGAGTTTACGTTTGCTTGTGTTTCCATTTTAGTTAGCCAGGTAGGAAGGGTTCAATGTGGGGCCTCACCCACGTTTCCTTCCAATTCATCCCTGGTGCTACTTTAGGCCTATCAGTCAGTGGCTATGGGGCAGATCAGTACCTGCTTGTGCTTTATTGACATGAAATCACCTTTAATTATTTTTTTCCCTGACTGATGTCTCAATCAGATCATTCACTTCCCAAGCTTCTTGGCTGCCCTACAGGGATCACTGAGCTGGGCCTTCTAGGGTTTACCTGATATTACCAGGATCACTGAGTCAGTCTCCTGGCTGAAACGTTTGAACCCCTGAATATTTATCACCATTTGTCTCATCATTGTTTGGGAGATTTTCCAAGTGTTTTCAGATTACATCACATGCTCGTAAAATTTGTTTCAAAGTTCTGCTATGTCGTCAAATTTGGGGCAGCATGGTGGCACAGTGGTTAGCACTGCTATGTTACAGTGCCAGGGACCTGGGTTCAGTTCAGACTCGGGTGACTGTTTGGAGTTTGCGCAATCTCTTTACCTCTGTGTGCTCTGGTTTCTTCCCACAGTTCAGACATATGTAGGTTCAGTGGATTGGCCATGCTAAATTGCCCATAGTGTCCAGGGATGTGCAGGCTAGGTGGATTAGCCATGGGAGATGTGGGTTGGGGGAGGGTCTTGGTGCAATGCTGTTCCAAGGGTCTGTGCAGGCTCAAAGGGCCAACTGGCCTCTATCTTTAGTGTGTAAATATTCTACAATTCTAAGTTCATAGATCTGTGAAGGCAGCAGGATAGACAGAAGTAAGGTCAAGAAGGGACAGGGGATAGTTGCCATTATTGGTCAAGGCAATGAATACAAAAGCAAGGACATTATGATGGAGCTGTATATAACGTTAATTAGACCACTTTTGGAGAGTACAATTCTGGTCAAAACACTACAGGAAGGATATGTCTACACTGGATAGGGTGCAGAGGAGATTTACCTCGTTGCTGCCTGAGCCGGAACATTTCAGTCAAGAAACAGACTAGATAGCCTGGGGTTGTCTTCCTTGGAGTAGAGGAGACTTGGGGGGGTATTGATTGATTGATTGATTGAGGTGTTTACAAAGCTCTGAGGGGCTTAACAGAATAGACAGGGAGAAACTCCTCCTCTTACTAGAGCAGTTAATTACCATAAAACTGTGCCTCATGGTTAAGAGCTGGAGATTTAGAGGAGATCTGAGAAAGAAAAGAAAATCACCGAGAAGTTTATGACGTTTCTGAAACTTGCTGCCTGAAAGGGTTGTAGAGACAGAAACCCTCAAGATATTTAAGAGCTATTTAGAACAGCACTGAAAACACCATAACAAACAAGGCTACAGGCCAAGTGTTGTAAAATGAGATTAAAATAGATGGATGTTTGACGACTGGTGCTGATGTGATGGGCTGAAGGGCCTCTTTCTGTATTGTTTTAAACTCAATGACTGTATCACTCTATGATTAATACCCATCGACCTAGGCAGGTTAAAATTGTCTTCTTTCACTCAATTAAGGGCATTACACACACTTCTTGTAAGAACTGTGGGCTGAATCACATTTTTTTAGCTGTCACTTTCATTGATTTTCTTGGATGGTTTCCCTCTGTGTGTCCTAACACGTTTTCTGACTGTATTATAGCAAAGTTGCCTTTTAAGTACCTACCCACCCCTACAGTGCTCCTTTCATCTGATTCTTGTCTGGTTCTTCCACTTATCATGGCCAAAACAACTCATCTGTCCGGATATTTTGGAAAGGACTGGCATTCTGATGTTGGTGCCATTTAAAAAATGGCTGTTGAGCACCCAGAAAAGCACTGATCCTTATATTTGCCCTGGTGGTGGTAGAGAAGAGAAACTGGTGCTCCACTTCGTAGGTAGGGTTCTGGAAGTCCCTGTGGATGGGGACATTATGACTCACTGGAGTAGCCCATCATAAATCATGCTTGGCTATTCCCAGAGTCACAGCAGGTATTAGCAGTTTGTGTCTTTTTTAAAGAAGTTACACATGGAATCCCAATAACTGTTCTTGCAACTATTCCATTTCTTTATCCTCAGTTGGACTTTCCATGACTATAGGTGAAGCTATGACTGTTTTTCACTCTTGCTAAGTCATTCCCCAGAAGTAAATCAACTCCATTCACAAGTAATTTCTTGATTACTCCTACCACCACTACTACAGGCACCAAGTCAAATTCTACAATGGAACTGGAAGAGAGAAAAGGTGAGAGAGAGAGGGAAGGGGGTGGGGGGGTGGAAGAGAGAGAGTGGGGGGAGGAGAGGGGTAAGAGAGACAGAGAAGGAGAGAGAGAGAGAGCACGAGAGCGAGAGAGAGAGCGCGAGAGAGAGAGAGGGAGAGAGAGAGAGAGATGGGAGAGACACGGTTAATGGTGAAGGGGGGATGAGGCAGGGAGAAAGTGGGATGAAGGGGGAGGGAGGACAGACAGTGTGAGGTAGTGAAGGAGGGGCTGGTGGAGAGAGGAAAAAAAAAAGAAATAAAGGCAGCATGGTGGCTCAGTAGTTAGCACTGCTGCCTCACAGTGCGAGCGACCAGGGTTCAATTCCACCCTTGGGTGACTGTCTGTGTGCAGTTTGCACATTCTTCCCGTGTCTGCATGGGTTTCCTCTGGGTACTCTGGTTTCCTCCCACAGTTGAAAGATGTGCAGACTAGGTAGAGTGGACATGCTAAATTGCCCGTAGTGCCCAGGGATGTTTAGATTATGTGGGTTAGACGGGAAAATGCAGGGGTAAGGGAATGGGTCTGGGTGGGATGCTCTTCGGAGGGGCGGTGTGGACTTGTTGGGCTCAATGGCCTGTTTCTACACTGTAGGGATTCTATGATTCTATGATATATTCTCCACCTGTCCAACACTTCAGCTTTCTAATAATTCTATGGAGGGAAGACTAAATCCTTTTCTCTCAAGGGAGTTTAAGTAGCCATTGTACTTCTTAGATTAGTTATGGACTTCTTTTTCTTCAAAAAAGGAAGAATCTGAGGTTTCTTTGCCCCTTTAGATAAAATCCCTTCATACCTCTCAACTACCCTATGTACTTCTTCAGAATTCATAGAAGTGTCTACCACCAGTCTCTTAGTTGTAGTTAAAGCTATAATCTACAAGGCCCATGGGTTACCACTCTCTCTGTCACCTATAACATCTTTCCTCACTTGCCCTCACTCATCCCAAATCCCAACACCACTAACCCTGCATGCCCTCTGCGCTTCCTTCTCACTTACTTGGTTAGCTCCCCAGCACTAACAACTTCCATCTGAATTAATATCTGCCTCTCTCTCATTCCAGGAGGAAAACAGCCCACAACAGGACAAATAGCACCAAGATCGGTGGTTGGCTGCTCAGTAGTCAACTCCTCACCCAATATAGGAAAAGGATTCTGACCCCAACAACCTGAGCACCGTGTCCAATACTCAGGATTTGTGTCACAGGCTGCCCTTGACTTGTTGTGTCAGGAATGCCTGAGTGAAGGCTATGTCCCTTGACTTGGCTGAAGACTTTGAACAACCATGACAAGCTGAGAACATGGAACACAAAAGTACAGCACAGTACACAATGTTGTGCCGTGGAATAATCCTAATCCAAAAAGAAAATAACCTAACCTACATTCCCCTCAATTCACTGCTGTCCATGAGCATGTCCAGCAGTTGCTTAAATGTCACTAATGACTCCGCTTCCACGACTACCACTGGTAAACTATTCCATGCACTCACAACTCTCTGGGTGAAGAACCTCCCTCTAACATCTCCTGTATACCTTCCTCCTAACACCTTAAAACTATGACTCCTCGTGGCAGTCAATCCTGCCCTGGAGAAAAGTCTCTGGCTATCGACTCTAGAAATGCATCTCATTACCTTGTACACCTCGATCAGGTCACCTCTCTTCCTCCTTCTCTCCAGAGAGAAAAGTCCGAGCTCAATCAACCTCACCTAGTAAGACAAGCCCTCCAGTCCAGGCAGCATCCTGGTAAACCTCCTTTGCACCCTCTCCTAAGCCTCCACATCTTTCCTATAATAGGGCGACCAGAACTGGACACAATATTCCAAGTGTGGTCTCACCAGGGTTTTGTAGAGCAGCAGCATAACCTCGCAGCTCTTAAACTCGATCCCCCTGTTAATAGGCCTTGTAGATTATAGCTTTAACTACAACTAAGAGACTGGTGGTAGACACTTCTATGAATTCTGAAAGCCAAAACACCATATGCTTTCTTTACAACCTTATCCACCTGGGTGGCAACTTTGAGGGAGCTATGCACTTGAACACCAAGATCCCGCTGTTCCTCAACACTGCCAAGAATGCTGCCTTTAATCCGATATTCAGCATTTAAGTTCGACCTTCCAAAATGCATCACTTCGCATTTATCCAGGTTGAACTCCATCTGCCATTTCTCAGCCCAGCTCTGCATTCTGTCAATGTCTCGCTGAAGCCTGCAATAGCCCTCGATACTATCAACGGCACCTCCAACCTTTGTGTCATCAGCAAACATACTAACCCATCCCTCAACCTCCTCATCCAAGTCATTTATAAAAACTACAAAGAGCAGAGGCCCAAGAACAGAGCCCTGTGGGACACCACTCAGCACTGACATCCAGGCAGAATACTTACCATCTAAAACCACTCTCTGCCTCCTGTCAGCCAAGCAATTTTGAATCCAGACAGCCAAATCACCCTGTATCCCATACCTCCTGACTTTATGAATGAGCCTGCCATGGGGAACCTTATCAAATGCCTTGCTGAAGTCCATGTACACCACGTCCACTGCTCGACCCTCGTCAACCTGTCTCGTGACTTCCTCAAAGAACTCAATAAGATTTGTGAGGCATGACCTGCCCCTCACAAAGCCATGCTGACTCCCTTCATCGCTAATTCTCTATGCTAAATGGCACAGCAAAGTAACAGTATTGTGAGCCTGGTATCTCTGGCTGAGAGGCAAGTTGCAAAGAAAGAAACAAGGCAGGGAAGCTGTGAGCATCTCGGAAAGGTCAGAGTGAGTGAGTGCTAAGAGAGCAAGAAAAGAGTCCGGACATGCAGCCTGGTGTGTCCATGGGCTGGGTGCAAGGCCCTATAAGCAAAGTATCCTTGCTGCAGCATTTCATTGAGTGTTGCCATTGCTCCCATGATGCTGGATTGAAACGCAAAAGTGTCCTGAAAGTGGATTAGAGATGTGCAATGAGGGTTTTTAGAATTACAATTTTTATTTTAAGAATTCCAACAGTGTGGGAACAGGCCCTTTGGCCCAACAAGTCCACACCAAACTTGAGAATATCCCACCCAGACCCATCTCCTATAACCCACCTAATCTGCACCTCCCTGAACACTATGGGCAATTTTTTGTGGCTAATCCACCTACTCTGCACATCTTTGGACTGTGGGAGGAAACTGGAGCACCCGGAGGAAACCCACACAGACATGGGGAGAATACGCAAACTCCACACAGACAGTCACCCGAGGCTGGAATTGAAACTGGGTCCCTGGTGCTGTGAGGCAGCAGTGCTAACCACTGTGCCACCGTGCTGCCCCAGAGGTTGATATATGTCAGGTGCCAGTATCCAAGGGGATGGGCTGCATGTGACTGGTGCCTAATGAATGTGTGCTGAAATGTTGATGCCTGATATCCAACATAGAGAACCTTTGGAGCAAGCAGTGAGCTGGAGTTGCCACTTATCTGTGTTGACATCCATGTCAAGAATTTTTGAAATTTAGTTTGCTTGTGGTACGTGGACGGATAGAAAGCTGTACATTTTTGAATTGAGTTTTGCAGTTAATAATTAAAAAAAAATCTCCTTTCATAAGCAACACACAGCTGCCTGGAAAGAAACCCTTCTTGGCACGTGGAATTTTGTTTAAAAATACAATGAGTTGCTCTGAGCATCAAAAACGACCTCACTGGGCTTTCTTGTGTGATTCTGCTAGATTTTCTGTGATAGCCCATGTTGTTCAGGCTCCCACGATTTGATTTGATTTGATTTGATTTATTGTTGTCACATGTATCAAGATACAGTGAAAAGTTTTGTTTTGCAAGGGAAATCACAGGATGCTTCGACAGAGTAAGGCATACAAGGTTACAAGTACACAGGAGGTACTCAAAAGCAAGGCCAACTTTACATTTGAAATTAAAGAGGTCTGTTCAACAGTCTGATAACAGCAGGGAAGATGCTGTTCTTGAACTTGTTGATGCATGTTCAAGCTTCCATAGCTTCTGCCTGATGGAAGAGGTTGGAAAAAAGTATTAGCACCGTGAGAGAGGTCTTTGATGATGTTGGCAGCCTTTCTGAGACAACGAGAAGAGTAAACAGAGTCCACGGATGGAAGGTTGGTTTTTGAACTTGTCTGGGCTATGCACACAATTTTCTGTAGTTGCTTAGTCCTGGGCAGAGCAGCTGCTGTACCAGAGATAGTAGGAACTGCAGATGTTGGAGAATCTGAGATAACAAGGTGTAGAGCTAGATGAACACAGCAGGTCAAGCAGCATCAGAGGAGCAGGAAGGCTGACGTTTCGGGCCTAGACCTGGAGAAGGGTCTATGGTGCATATGTAAAGGTTGGTGACGGTCCTTATGGGCATGCTAAATTTCCTAAGCCTTCTGAGGAAGGAGCGTTGTTGTGTCTTTTTGACCATCGCATCTACAATGGAAGATCCAGGACAGATGGTTAGTTATTGTCACTCCCAGGAACTTGGTGCTTTAGACCCTCTCCACCTCAACTCCATTGTTGTAGATATGGGCATGTCTTCCTCCTTTCTTCCTGAAAGGAATGATCAGTTCTTTTGTTTTGCTGACGTTTGAGACAGATTGTTATCATTGCACCATGATACCAAGCACTTTATCCCCTTCCTGTATTCTGACTCATCGTTATTTGATATTTGGCTTATAACAGTGATGTTGTCAGCAAACTTATGGATGATGTTTGAACAAACTTTGGCTACACAGTTTTGTGGGTATACAGTATGGGGCTGAGTATGCATCATTACAGGGCACCAGTGTTGCAGATAATCATGGAGGAGGTGCTGTTGTCTATCTTCACTGATTGCCGTCAGTGGGTCAGGACGCTGAGGATCCAGTTGCAAATGGTGAAGCCGCGACCTAGATCTTGGAGTTTTGAGATTAGTCTGGTAGGGATTATGCTGTTGAAGGTGGAGCTGTAGTTGTTGAGTAGGAGCCTAACGTAGGCTAACCCAATGTTCCAAGGAAGAGAGTAGGGCTAGGTTAAAAGGCATCCTGTTTTCGGCGGTTTGCAAATTTCAGGGGATCAAGGCTGGCTGGGGGCAGGAGTTGATGTGGGCCATGGCTAATTTCTCGGAGGTCAGAGTCACCGCAGTAGTCAACCAGGGATGTTGCATGGGTTTTGTGTGATGATGGTGGTCTTCTTGAGGCAGGTGGGAACTTCAGATGTAGCAAAGAGAGCAACCAATTTTGGCTTCCAGCAAATTTCCCGAACATTGATGAAGGGTGAAGCCACTGATTCATGAAATTGTCTATAGTTCTGTACCTTTTCTGACTCTTCCAGGAAGCTGTGGTTTGGAAGAGATGTGGGAGTGGTAAAGAAGAAAACAGAAAGGTGGGGCTTCAAGGATAACTCAGTCAGAATACAGAGAATACATGTCTGTCCGAAAGCCTTTAATTAACCTGGGAGCATAGCAAACAATGGAAGAGATGCAGCATATATTCATGTTATTACGAATGAGAGGATACAGTCATTGGTACCGGTGAAAGTGAGGGAAATAATTTCACTTCAGCAAGAACTCTGGAGATCTAAAAAAGTGTTTCAACATTGTTTACCTTGTGACAAACACTGTGTTTCTACTCATTAACATCAGTCAGAAGAAGAATTAGACAATACAGGAGCTCACTAATAGCTGTACAGACTAATCTTTATGTAAATATTTCTTATTTTTCACGTTTCACTAAACAAGATAGGCTCGAATGATTACAGTGTCTAGGTTTTATCCGTTTCCAGAGATAATTATAAAATACTTGGTAGAAACAAAGTTAAGTGAAATACTTTTCAACATCCACACCACAGCTGTGAAGAACTCATATAGTGTTTTTGCTCAAAGTAATTAATGAGCTGAGAATGAGTTTGTATAGTTGAATTTTAAACTTGCAGAATTTTAATTTGCTTTATTTTAAAAATAAACAGGAATGAAACTTTGGACTTAAGGAGTCTCTAACACTTCAAATATTATTTTAGTATAAAATATTGCTGCAAGTTGCTTAACTAAAAGTAATAAAATTATTAACCAAATTTGGAGAAAAATGAAACACAGAAAAGGATTAAGAATACCAATATAGGTGAAATTCAATTTAGTCCTTTAAGACATCATTGTGGGTCCCTAACTTGCAGTTGAAGTGTTGTCTGGAGTTACAGAGTCAAACATTCACTGCATCTGGAAGACCACCAACTCGGTAAAAGATGCTGCTGGTCTTTCATTGCAAAAGTTCACCTTGACCAAGTGTTGAAGACTGGCACATTCCAAGGTCCAGGACTATGTGCTGAGGGACGCTCTAAAGCTTGGGGCAGCTGCTGCCACGATGCAGTCGGGAGAGCCCACTGGTTAAGTTCCTTTGTCAACATATTACGAGGGTCTGTTAAGTTTTGAGATCCTCTATTAACCTTAATGAAAATGCCAATTGTTTCCTTTCTTGTTTAGAGAAAGCCTTTTTGTTAGAACTAGATTGAAGCCCTAATGAGGAATGTTTTGCAAAGTTTGTACTGAACTGCTTTGTACATGTATTTACTTATCGATAATTCATGAACCAAGTAATTTTTTGAAATAAATAAAACTGATTGTCTCTGGAGTGAAAGGTTGAAGATGAAGAGTTGTGTTCCATAGCTGCAACGGATTCTGGAGTTGAATAGTCTGAATTTGCCTTTGTAGGTAAACTCAGTAGGATAAGCATCTTTAGGGAGTGAATGAAGGACCTTTTTGCTTAGTTGTTCTTTATTGCACTTTAACTTCTGGATGCAGAGAGAGATGGCTCAACTTCTACATGCCCAAACTTTCTCGCTCCTGTGGCACTTTTCCATGCAATGACAGAAAGTGGCATACTTGTCCATTAATTTCTTCTTCTTCACCATCCAAGACCACAGACAAAATTTCCAGCAGTAATTTACCTGCACTTCATTCAATCCAGTCTACTGTATTCACTGAGATAACAAGGTATAGAGCTGGATGAACGTAGCAGGCCAAGCAGCATCAAAGGAGCAGGAAAATTTAAGGATTTTCTGAAGAAGGGTCCAGGCCCAAAACGTCAGCTTTCCTGCTCCTATGATGCTGCTTGGCCTGATGTGTTCATCCAGCTCTACACCTTGTTATTCGCAGATTCTCCAGCATCTGCAGATCCTGCTATCTCTACTGTATTCACAATACACTTGCCTCTACAGTGGGAAGACAAAATGCGGATTGGATGGCTGTTTTATCAAACGCCTCTGCTCTATCAATAAAAATAATCACAAGCTTCCAGTTACCTGACAGTTCAACACACCACCATATCCCCGTGCAAACATTTCTGCCTCAGGTCCACTGCAGTGCTCCAGCAATGCTTATTGCAAGCTGGACAAACAATATCTCATCTTCCACCTTAGTACCTCAGAACTCAACGCTAAGTTGAAGAATTTCACAGCATGAGCACATCCCTCTGTTTGATTCCAACCCCCACAATCCCAAATCCTGTCCTATACGGGTTACTATTAGCATAGGAAACCTATTTTCAATGACTCATACACCATGTTATCACCTAATCAGCTTGTTTTCTTCCCTGGCTTACTACCAACAATCCCCTTGTCTCCTTCCCTTTTCTTTTCCCTCTCTCTCTCTTTCCCTCTTGACAATATCTGCACTTGTCTCTCCCCCAGCCCAGTCATCAGCATGAATACCACCTTTTTCTTGCTGTTTTCAGTTCTGAAGAAGGGTCACTGGACTTACAAGGTTAATTCTGTTGTTCTTTCCACAGATGCTGCCAGACCTGCTGAGCAATTTCTGTTTATTCTGCATGCTGTACAACTATTGCAGTTGAAGGATGTGCTGTCTTTGTGGGTTCCAATGGGGTCTATGCAAATAATAGCTGTTCCAAAATGCACTTAATTATGAACATCACTGGAAATGGCTGCTCTGTAAACTTAAATGTATCATTGTTCCAAGAAAGCAAAAAGTGAATTAAGTGGAGATCCTTTAAACAAGCTGTTTTTCTCCTGTTCTCTAAGAAGCTAAGGGGTTTTCACACCTTTTGAAGACTCAGTTCTATTTTCTGAAGCTCACTGAATTTCAAATGTCTTTCGTGATCCCTCTTGAGATAGTTACAGTATGGTTCCACCATCTGGTTGATCACAGTTGAATCCCTAAGAAAAGTCAGATGACTATTTCCTTTAAGGTTCCTTGTGTAAACTTGTCAAAAGATTAGCTTCTTACAAAATCAATAACATTATAACTACCTTGTTCATAACACCAGTGCATTTTGCAATTATTTGGAAAAACTAAATCTTAAATGCAGTTGTATCCAAGACAAGTTACTAGTTGTATTAAGAAAATCATAATGAGACGTACTTCATAATTCTATAAATCATGATATCATTGGAGTTATAAGCATAGGTAAACACTTTTCAATAAATAATGTGCTGCCTCTGGAAGGAATATTAAATCTGTCTTGACCACTCAAAAATTCTTTATCTGAAAATAATAATGAAGACATTTAGATAAAATGTACTTCTATTAACATGTTCACTCAAATAATGAGTTATGAAATCTCTAGCCAGATTAGACATGTGAATATCTGACTTAGAAACAGGATTAAGCCATTCAGCCCCTTGCACATACTCTGTCATCTGCTAAGATCCTTGATGATCTTATTGTGGTATTCTGTGACTAGATAGCAACCTGTAACTAGTGGTGTGCCACAGGGATTAGTGTTGGGGCATAATTATTTGCAGGACGTACTGATGACCTGGTCAAGGAAAATGAATGTTTAATCACCAAGTTTGCAGATGACACAAAAGTGGTGATGATGTCACAAAGAATCCACTGAACGATACAGAAAGGCTAAGCAATTAGGCAAAAACTTGGTAGATTGCATCTAATGTGGAAATTACAAGGTTATGCACTCTGACAGGAAGAATAAAGAATTTAATATTATTTAAATGGAGAATGACTAAACAAAATGGGGAACAAAGAAATAGCCAAAAAACTAAATAAGACTACAGACATAGGATCATAAATTAGGCCATTCGGTCCATCGAGTCTTCTCTGCTATTCAATCATGGCTGGTAAGTTCCTTAACCCCATTCTCCCAATTAATCCCTGTAACCCTTGATCCCTTTGATAATCAAGAACTTATCTATCTCAGTCTTAAATGTACTCAATGACCTGGCCTCCACAGATTTCTGTGGCAGTGAATTCCATAGATTCACCACTCTCTGGCTGAAAAAGTTTCTCCTTCTCTCCATTCTAAAAGGTCTTCCTTTTACTCTAAGGCTGTGCCCTTGGGTTCTAGTCTCTCCTACCAATGGAAGCATCTTCCCAACGTCCACTCTGTCCAGGCAATTCAGTATTCTATAAGTTTCAATTAGATCCCCCCGTGTTCATAAAGAACAGCACAAATAAAATATCAGAAATATTGGGAACACAGGATTCAGTGAGAGGGAGGAACTGAAGGAAATCAGTGTTAGTAGGAAAATGGTGTTGGGTAAATTAGAGGGATTAAACGCTAATAAATTCCCAAGGTCTGATAATCTACATCCCAGAATACTTAAGGAAGTGACTCTAGAAATAGTGGATGCATTGGGTGGTCAAGTTCTAAGATTCTATGGATTTTAGAACAACTGATACAGATTTTAGGGTAGTTAATGTAACCCCACTATTTAAAAAGGGAGGCAGAGACAAAACATAGTGGAGAAAATGCTAAACTCCATTATGAAAGATTTATTGGCTAAATCCTTGGAAAACAGTGGCAGGATTGGACAGCATCAGCATGGATTTATGGAAATTGAATCACGCTTAATAAATCTACTGAAATACTTCAAGAATATAACAGAGTTAAAGTGCTTTATTTGGACTTTCAGAAGGTTTTCATCAGAGTTGCAAATAACAGATTAGTGCGTAATATTAAAGTGCATGGGACGCGAGTAGTGTCTGGAGATGGATAGGAAGCTGGGTCGTAGGCAGGAAACAAACAATAGGAATAAATGGGTCCTTTTCTGAATGGCAGGCAGTGATTAGTGAGGGTCCCCAGGATCAGTGCTTGGACCCCAGCAATTCACAATACACAGTCATGATTTAGATGAGGGAACTGAATGTAATGCCTCCAAATTTGTAGTTGATATTAAGCTGAATGAGAGGGTCATATTTGATGTGAATGCAGACGCTTCAATTTGATTTGGACAAGCTGAGTGAATGAGCAATTGCATAGCAAATATGTGGGCAGAAGCCAAATAATATGGATAAGTGTGAGGTTATCCACTATGAGAGCAAAAACTGGAAGGCAGATTATCTGATGGCTATAAATTAAGAGAGGGGCACGTGCAAAGAGACTTGGCTGTCCTCGTGCACCAGTCACTGAACATAAACATGCAGATGCAGCAGTCACACAAGAAGGTAAATGGTATTTCAGCCTCCATAGTAAGAGGATACAGGAACAAGGATGTCTTGTTTCAATTACACAGGGCCTTGGTGAGACCACATCCAGAATACTGTGTGCAATTTTGGTCTCTTTCTCTGAGGAAGGATGCTCTTGCTACAGAGAGAGTACAAAGGTTTACCACATGACTCCTGAGATGGCACGACTGATGTAAGAGGAGAGGGTGAATCAGCTGGGATTATATTTGCTGGAGTTCAGAACAATGACAGGGTTATTTCATAGAAAGCTATAAAATTTTAACAGCACTAATCAGGGTAGAGGCAGGAAGGATGTTCCCAATGGCATGGGAGTCCAGAAACAGGGCTCATAATCTAAGGGTACAGAGTAAACCACTTAGGACTGTGAAGAGGAAAACAATTTTCATCTACAAGTGGTGATCTTGTGGACTTTGGTATTGTAGAAAGCAGTTGAGGCCAAAACACTGTACTAATCAAAGAAGGAGCTGGATGAAGCACTCATGGCTAAAGAGATCAAAGGATATGGGGGAGAAGCAGGAACGGATTAGTGAGTTAGACGATCAGCCATGACCATAATGAATGGCAAAGAAGGCTCAATGGGCTGAATGGCCTAATCTTGCTCATATTCTCTATGTTCCAACAACACAAAAGAATCTGGAGTCCACAGCAATAAACCTCAAAAAGCTAACATGCAAGTTCAGAAGGTAATAGGAAAGGTAAAAGGGAATAGAATATAAAAATAGGGAATCGTGCTAAAACTATACAAGGCAATAGTCAGACCACAGCTGGAATACTCTGAGCAGTTTTCGGCCTTCTATCTAAGGAGAGATACCCTATCATTGGAGGCAGTCCAGACAAGGCTCACTAGGTTGATGCAGGGTGTAGAGGGGCTGTTTTCTGAGGACTGATTGAGTAGATAGGGCTTGTATTCACTGGGCTTCAGAAGGACAAGGGCCGACCTTTCTGAAACATCTAAAATTTTTGGGGAGTTGACAGAGTAGATGCAGAGAAGTTGTTTCACCTTGTGGGAGTGTCTAGGACAGGAAGCCATTATCTCAGAGTAAAGAGACACCCATTTCAGATGGGAATGAGGAGGAATTTCTTTTCTCAGAAAGTAGTGAATCCATGGAATTCTTTATTGTAGCTGGCTGTAGAGGTTTGGTAATTAAGTATATTCAAGGCTGAAACAGTTTTTAAACCATAAAGACAATTAAAGGTTATGGGGAAAAGGCAAGAAAGTAGAGTTGAAGATGATCAGATCAGCTGTGATTTCATTGAATGGCATGGTAGACTCCATGGCCTGCTCTTCTTCCTATATCTTATGGCTTTATGGTTTACATTTTTGTTGTCCTCTAAAACCTTTGAGTCCAATCAAGAATCTGTCCAACTCAGCCTTAAAAATATTAATTGATCCTATCTCCACCGCTCTAAGGAACAGAATTCCACAGATCAACAAGCCTCTAAGATAAAAGTCTCCACGTTAAATTCAGGTCACTTATTTTATATTGCAACCCCTTTTTCTTGCCTTTCTCACAAGGTAAAGCATCCTCTCAGCATCCATCCTGTAAATGCTTCTCAGGGTTATGTATGTTTCAACAGAAGTACCTCTCCTTCTTCTAAACACTAATGGATATAAGTGTTTGCTTAACCTTTCCTTACTAAATAATTCCTTTATCCCAGGAATCCGTGAAGTGAATCTATGTTAACATATACTTTCTCATTCTGAATCCTGAATATTAAAAGAAATACGTTAGGGTCTTTTAAGATATATTTGGACAGGTACATGGATGGGCAGGGAGCAAATGGACACAGACTGTTAGAAAATAGATGACAGGTTAGACAGAGGATCTTGATTGGTGCAGGCTTGGAGGGCTGAAGGGCCTGTTCCTGTGCTGTAGGTTTCTTTGTTTCTTTGTTTTGAAATCCCAGCAGTTTTCTTCATTGTAATTTAATTGATTTAGTGCCGGCTATTTTCATTGGCAATTTAATACAATTCAGTTAAGGTATTCTGATTTATCACTTCTTTGCAAATAAGAAATTTGTACCAACCGGTTGCATATAATTATCATACATCAAGTAGTTATTTCTGATACATACCTTTGCATCTGTAGTGTTACTCACATGAAGATTTTGTAGGCACCAATTTGATGACAAGCTGATTTATGTAGCATTATTCATGGCAACTCAAATGATATGCAGTTTAATTCAAACTCAGATGTCATGACAAGTAAGTGCTAACATCCCAGGAACATTTGTTTACAAGAATTACATTAAATTCCACAATTAAATGGTGTGCAATTTTTACAAGTGCTTTTAAGCTTTACTTTTTTTTGGTCAGAACTGATCATGCATACTTATTTACCACACCGTTATTTGCAATATGAAGCATTTTTGGACATTGTGAAAGATCCCCGGGTGAGTCTTTATTTAGTGGAACAAAATAAATAAATGTAAAATGGATGAGGCTAGAAGCTTGAAAATTTTCAGGTATTAAAGTGAATCTTAAAAGAGCAGAGGGTTGTGTGCAGGCAGAGAGGTTTAGGGAGGGATTTCCAGAATTTGGGACACAAACACATTAACCAATATTGGAGAAAGGTAAAGTGGAAACTATGAATTTAGATTCTGAAAAACTGAATGTACTGCTGAGTAATGGTGCAAATTGTGGGGTTGGAAACTGCTAAAATGAGGAGGGTCAAGCTGTGAAAAATTGGATATGATCTGTAGATGATCAAACTAATGTGAATGTTCCAATAGACAATAGGTGCAGGAGTAGGCCATTTGGCCCTTCGAGCCAGCACCACCATTCATTATGATCATGGCTGATCATCCACAATCAGAATCCTGTTCCTGCCTTATCGCCATAACCCTTGATTCCATGATCTTTAAGAGCTATATCCATGTCTTTCTTGAAAGTATCCAGAGACTTGGCCTCCACTGCCTTCTGGGGCAGAGCATTCCATATATCCACCACTCTCTGGGTGAAGAAGATTTTCCTCAACTCTGTTCTAAATGGCCTACCTCTTATTTTTAAGCTGTGTCCTCTGGTTCTGGACTCACCCATCAGCGGAAACATGCTTCCTGCCTCCAGAGTGTCCAATCCCTTAATAATCTTATATGTCTCAATCAGATCCCCTCTCATCCTTCTAAACTCAAGTGTTCCATATTTGGTTGGGTCATGGTTAACTCATATCTTAACTCTTTGATTCTATATCCCTTAACTAAAATTTAGCAATCTCAGTTTTGAAATTTTCAGTTGTCCTGGCCTGAATCCAATACAATTCAATCCCCAATAAATGCACAATGTGAAACAAATGCGTAGTTATACAAAAAAAGAAATCATGAACCCACAATATGTGTAATGGATTTACTAAATCTAGGATTCAGTTGTAGAGGAGAGAAATTGTTCATACCAGATTTAAGTTCCAGAGAGACAACATAAATGGGATTGTGGCTTGTGGTCAGAAAAATCTAGTGGCACCAGTTAATAGAAAAGTCTTCACTGGGTTTTCATATGGAATATAAACTCCATACAGAACAAGACACAATGGAAAATGCAAACTTTATCTCTCATAATCTTATACCAAAGGTCCGTTGGCACAAAGTCCGTAATTGTACATACCATGAGTTTAATTCCAGAGATTCAAAATACATGCAAATGATGGACATAGAGGAAAGGTCACATTAAGCACCTAAAGAGACATTGCAGCAGCTGGTCAAAACAACTGTAGGTTTTAAATGGACACCTTACAAGAAGAAGTGTTGGGATCCACCAAATGAATTTAGAGATTAGATTTGTGACAACTGAAGGTACAACCATCAATACAGGATGATTAAAACTGGGGATAACCGACAGGCCATAATTATATATTTTTAAAGGTCAGTAGGACTAGAGGTGATAACAGAGATGGAAGGCACAAGAAACTGGCGGGACTGGAAAACAAGAATGGAAATTGAAATCTAAGTCTGAACGTCTTATCTGGTTTTGTTTATCACGGGCAGAAGACCTACTGTTTTGGTAAACATGATTTCGGGGCAGTCAGGCCTCGATTATGTTGGCCAGAGATGACCATATATCCGACCCTTCAATCTAAATGGTAAAGAACTCTACTTAGAACAAGTAGAATTTCGAGTTTACCAATACAAAGTACATATTCGGTCCCTGTTGGAGCACCAAATAGCTGAAGAATAGGATGTAAAGAGACATGGTTTTAAAACCATTATTGCCAGCTCAGTATCACTGCACATATTTGAAGTACCAATAATATACAACTTACCAGGTCAGAACTCTTTTTAAGCTTCTGGCTTCTTATCCAGCTAAGAACCCATATTTGTGGTGCTACTGCATTAGATCGTTGACAGCAACTGAGCAGGAAGAATCGCTGCTGCCGTCGTCTCCCGATGTTATCAAGTGAGGGTTCTTACTCACCACCAGCACTCCTGCAAGACAAGTGCCTGATTCAAGTGGAGGATTAAGAGTTTATTTCAAAACGAAATCGGTGCGAATCTGTTATTGTCAGCGGTGTCACTTACCGCAAGGAAACTTCAATTCAAATGGACTGTAGTACTTAATTGACACTTTCAGCAGTGATTTTTAAAAAAAATTCAAATAAAACAACGCTGGAGTCTCCTGTTACCTAATCTGTGGTTATTCTAGTGAACAGGGGTAACAGTTTGTCTGAACTGGCTTCCAAGATTTTAGTGCTGGCTCACAGCTTTCAGCCTGATCTTGATCTTGCTTCAATCCCGGTCGGCATCGTTGCTCCCGTAGCTGACAGGCACATCTTCACGTGTGTTTTGCCGTTGACATTTCCTCAGCCTTTTTTTTAATGGGGAATAGCTATGAATCTGCTTTAACCGTTAAATCACCCTGTAAACCTGCTCGGTGATGTAGAGCTCAGCACCGACTACAACGGCTGTGAGAACCTCCCCCACAGCCTCAGCTCATTCCAAATTCGGGGGCCGGCTCCATTCCAACCCTCACTCGGGGGTGGGGAACCAGCTTCACATTGCAAAAGTTTAAAAAAAAACAGCTACTATTAGCAAGCAGACTGCGACTCGTTGCAAACATTGTCAAGTATTCTACTTTTATTAGGCCCCAGTTTGAAATAAAATGTATGATAACCTGCAATGAGACTATTTCTCGCCGGTGAATGGAATCGGCGGACACCTTCCCCTCCCCACCCCCCAGGTTCCAGCAATGAGACGCCTCTGTGTGTCGCGCGATCTCCCTCGAGCGCTGCTTGCGCTCGTGGATCCCCGTTTACATTTGTGCAGAAACATTTGCTCCTGCTGCCTGTGCTCTGTTCAGCATAGTCTGTTTCAGTTTTTACCAAGCAGCAAGTGATGTTGCTGTATATATTCGCACTACCGTGATCGAAACTTGCATCGATCGAGGGACCTCCCTCCATCCTGCACAGAGAGGGTGAAAAGGCCGGAGCTGTTACGAGTCCGAGTCCTGCTTTTATTGTTGAGGTTGAACGATGTTTTGACAAAGTCACTAATGTGAAGAAGCAAATAATACCCCATACACTTCGGCCATGGTGTAGATGAGGAAAAAACATAGCCTTTGATATTATTACCTTTGTATTCGCCTGTTTTGAACTGACCCCTTTCTACTCTTTTGTCTAGAGGCTATGATTTGGTAGTTGCAATTGAAAGACAACGAAGCATTTTTTAAAAAAAATGATTTTCCAATCTAATTGCAACCTCGAATTGAACTGGGACAGTTTCGACAGGCGAAGTTTCGAAATTGGAAATGTAGATCCATTCGAGGAGCAGAACGGAGCCGAGGCACCGAATGGCCTACTCCTGCATTCTTAATAATTGTTTAAAATGCTCAAATCTTACACTGCATTTCATCGTAAACCAAATGTAAGTAATTGTAAGAAAAAACTACAAGTTTGGGAACTAATAGATCAATTAACGTCTTTTTTAAAAGGTGATCAGAGATAATGGGAACGGCAGATGCTGGAGAATCCAAGATAATAAAATGTGAGGCTGGATGAACGCAGCAGGCCAAGCAGCATCTCAGGAGCACAAAAGCTGACATTTCGGGCTTAGACCCTTCATCAGAGAGGGTGGGTCGAGGCCCGAAACGTCAGCTTTTGTGCTCCTGAGATGCTGCTTGGCCTGCTGTGTTCATCCAGCTATACACTTTGTTATCGTTTTTAAAAGGTCTTTTTTTTCACGAGTACTCTTGGTTCGTTTTCAAGGGTCGGCTTGCGAGTCATCCCTCAGTGTTAGCACCACGAAACCCAGTCCCTTATCCCAGGCACAGACTCTGCCACAGGGAGCGATGGGTATAAATACCAGGATATGGCTCGCAAATGTCAATCCGTCATTTCTGATTTAAAAGATTTGGCAGCATGGGAAACAGCTGAAGGTGGATGGTATCTGAAATGAGTGGATCCATTGCCAGGGTTGTAAAGGAAAAGTTTGTTTAAAAAAAAAGCCTTTTTAGAGGAAAAAGGACACAAAACACCGTGGGTGTGGGATATCTGAAATATTGGAAATGTTCAAGAGGCCAGGCAGCATTTGTGGAGAGAGGAAGAGTCAACAGCTGGATTTTGAGGTCAATGGACAAGCAATGACCTTCACCTTGACCTCAAGCACAGATTGGATGGGTCAAAGGGTCTCTTCTGTAGTGTATGATTCCATGAAAGAATGACCTCATTATTTTTAAGACTTGGATTTTCTCTTTCCTCTCTTATTTTGAATCAGGCACGTTGGGAAGGGGGATCTGAAACCTTCAGCTGTTGTCAGGTGGTGGCATTGTGCACTGCACTAATAATGTGCAATCCCAGGCTAATGTTCTGGAGATACGGGTTGAATCCAAATATGGCACATGTAATAACAGTAAGAACAAAATACTGCAGATCCCGGAATCTGTACAGAAAACTGAGATGCTGGAGATCACAGCAGGTCAGACAGCGTCGATGTAGAGACAGCAAGTTAACATTTTGCATCTACATGACTCTTCATCAGAGTCATCTGTAATTGAAATAGTTGTTGTAATGGAAACACGAAAAGTTGTCTGGTTTCCTGATACTCATAAGGGAAGGAAAGCTGCAGTACATGCTGAATTTGGCCTACATATAACTCTTGACCCACTGTAATATGGTTGACTCTTAACTGCCCTTGGTAATAACATGGATAACCAGATTCCAGTGTATCTTAGAGCTCTGCTTTCATTCACCATCTAGATAAAATGTTTTTCTATTGTTCCTACCAATTTCACACCTAATTTGAATTCAATAAAATATCTGGAATTAAAAATTAATGATGACCATGAATCCATTGTTGATTGTCAAGGAAAAAACCCATCTGGTTCACTAATGTCCTTTAGGGAAGGAAACTACCATCCTTACCTGGTCTGGCCTACGTGCGACTCCAGACCCGAAGAAATGTGGTTGACTCTCAACTGCTCTCTGGGCAATAAATGCTGCCTAGCCAGCATACCCTCATCCCCATCCCATTAATGAATAAAACTATTCTACATTTTACTCCATTTGCCAGATCTTTTCCCCACTCACTTAATCTATCTGTATCACTTTGTGCCCTCCCGATGCTCTCTTTCTAACTTAGTTTCCAGCCTATCTTTGTGTCATCAATAAATTTAGCGACCATGCCTTCAATACCTACATCCAAGTCATTGATATTAATTACAAAAAGTTAAGGCCCAGCACTTACCTGTGACACACCACTAATTACATCTTGCCAACCATGAAATGACCTATTTATGGCTATTATCTTGTTTCCTGTTGGCCAAATTCACATTCATAGTTAGATAGATTCTTATTAAACAAGGGACTGATGAAGGGGAATCGGTGAGAATGTGGAGTAATCAGAATGGCAATGATTAATTGAATGGTGGAGCAGGCTTAAGGGGCAAAGTGACTTACTTGTGCCTCTACTTTGTATTTTAGGCCCAGCCATTTTTATCTGTTTCATTCATGAACTTCCCTCCACCATAAGGTCCAAAGTCAGTAGTTTCAATATTATTTTCATAGGTTCATTCCATTCCCTGCTCCTCAGGTACTGAAACAGCTGATGTCTGCATGCAACAAGATAACACAACATTTCATGTATCGTAAATTTCCTATTTTCTTAGTATTATTTGTATTACAGTTGCCAACCAATGAACATTTCAATCAAGATAGAATCTAACTACTGCCCCTTGCCTTTTACTGCAAGAATTCCTGAACTGTCCCCACCCACCACCACCCTTCTCTGCTTTGCTGAGCAACTTCTCTTTTAACTCCTCTAGCTTTCTTCAGGTCAGGGGGTACCTGCATGGCCCCTAGTTATGCCTGTCTCTTCATGGGGTGCGTAAGAAGACTCCTTGTTTGAGTCCTATTCCAGACCCCACCCACAACTCTTTCTCCTGTATATTGATGATGTCATGCATGCTGCTTCCCTCTCTCATCCGGAATTGGAAAAGTTAATAGACTTCGTTTCCAATTTCCACTCTGCCCTCCCATTCATTTGGTCTATCTCTGACTTTCCCCCTTCCTCAACATCACTGTTTCTATTTCTGTGGATAGACTGGCTCCTAATATCCACTATAAACCCCGCCCCCACTCTCACAGCTATCTGGACTGTACATCCTCACACCCTGCTTCCCGTAAAGACTCCATCCCATTCTCCCAGTTCCTTTGTCTCCATTGCATATGTTCTGACGAGGCCAACTTCGACAAGGGAGCCTTCTTCCTCAATCAAGGATTCCCCAGCACCATTGTTGACAGGCCTTCAACAAGGCCCGACCCATCTCCTGCACATTTGCCCTCACTGCCAGGCTTGTTATTCTGAAGAATTTTCTGAAGGGTCCCAAACCAAAATGTCAGCTTTCCTGCTCCTTTGATGCTGCCTGGCCTGCTGTGTTCCTCTAACTGCACACTGTGTTATCTCAATCTCAGCAGTGACAGTTCTTATTATCTCTCTTGTTATTCATCCATGTTGGTTTTCGCACCAGCTGTTTTAAACCCAGTCTCTCAGTGGTGCTACAAATCCTGTTGGTTATATATATGGAAGTTCCCAATCTAGAGTTTGTTCTATGGTCCTTGCTATTCTCAGTGATTCATCAAAGTGGCATTTAGCATGGATTTCTTAGTTGAGGGAGGTAGTCATGAACAGGAGGTCTTTGCCCATGTTTCAGCTAATGCTGTGAGACATCATGGGGTTTTAACTCAATGTTTAATCCAAAATTGTGTCATGACTGGGAGATAATGGGAACTGCAGATGCTGGAGAATTCCAAGATAATAAAATGTGAGGCTGGATGAACACAGCAGGCCAAGCAGCATCTCAGGAGCACAAAAGCTGACGTTTCGGGCCTAGACCCTTCATCAGAGAGGGGGATGGGGAGAGGGAACTGGAATAAATAGGGAGAGAGGGGGAGGCAGACCGAAGATGGAGAGTAAAGAAGATAGGTGGAGAGAGTGTAGGTGGGGAGGTAGGGAGGGGATAGGTCAGTCCAGGGAAGACGGACAGGTCAAGGAGGTGGGATGGGGTTAGTAGGTAGCTGGGGGTGCGGCTTGGGGTGTAACAGAACAACTTCGCTAGGGAAATGGCAAGTTCTGGAGCACAAGTTTTCAGTAGTGTGGCTGGTATGTTGTCAGGCCCTATAGCCTTTGCAGTATCCAGTGCCTCCAACTATTTCTTGATGTGCTGTGGACTGAATCAGTTTGGCTGAAGACTGGCATCTCTGATGCTGGGAACCACTAGAGGAAGTCTGCATAAGAACTTTGTGATGGTCACTTTTAGACCATACACCATGGACAGATGCATCTGCAGCTGGCAGGTTAGTAAGGATGAGGTCAAGTATGCTTTTCACTCTTGATTCTTCCCTCACTGCCTGCTGCAGACCCAGTCTAGCACCTATGTCCTTTAAGACCCAACCAGCTTGATCAGTGCTGTTGCTGCCAAGCCATTCTTGGTGATGGACACAGAATTTCCCCAACCAGAGTACATTTTGTGCCCTTGCCACCCTCAGTGCTTCTTCCAAGTGACATTCATATACATATTCATCTCGAGGGAGGATGGTACATGGTAATCAGCAGGAGGTTTCCTTGCTCATGTTTAACCTGAAATCATGAAACTTCAAAAAAACCAGAGTCAATGTTGAGAACTTCCACAGCAAAACCCTCTTGACTGTCTACCACTGTGCTGCCACCTTTGCTGGGTCTGTTCTGCTGGTGGGACATGCACATCCAGGGATAGTGATGATGGTATTTGATACATTGTCTGGAAGGTATGGTTCTGTGAGTTTGACTATGTCTGTCTGTTCCTTGCTTAGTCTGTGAGGTAGTTCTCCCAATTTTGGCACTAGCCCCAATTGTTTGTGAAGAGGACTTTACAGGGTTGACAGGGCTGTTTCTGTTGTTGTCTTTTCTGGTGCTTAGGTTGATGCCAGGTAGTCCGTTTCTTTGTAGAGACATTTTAGCGATTGATACAGCTGAGTAGTGTGCTGGGCAGTTTCAGAGGGTAGTGAGAATCAACTCCATTACCTTGGGTCTGGAGTCAAATGTAGGTCAGACCAGGTGAAGATGGCAGATTTTCTTCCCTGAAGGACATTAGTGAGCCAGATGGATTTTTCTGACAATTGGTAATGGTGCCATAGTCATTAGTAGATTCTTAATTCCAGATTTTTTAAAATTAATTTTAAATCCCACCTGTCTCAGAGGGTCCAAAGTCATACACAGGCCAGACTAGATAAAGATGACAGATTTATTTTCTTTAAAAAAGTAAAGCTGTTAGTTTCTGAAGGACAGTCAAATAGTTGCATACTCCACAGGTGTTTAATTAACTGAATTCATTGTGCATTTTGAACTTGCCTCTCTAGATCATTAATCTAGTAACTACCTATTCTACAGGAGTATCATACAATGTACTTTTACAGTTAAAAAGCATGTAAGCTTAGAGTAAATGATACAAAAATAAATATATTATGTATGCAGACTCTTGCCCATTTTACAAGTAAATATAATCATTGAGAGAAACATTTAATACAGAATGCACAGTCAATAGTTTAAATAATAAACCCAATTTGTTTGTTGCAGCCATTTCAACAAATGATGAAATGTTTTTATTATTTTATTTGGAGATGATTTAGTGTCTTTTACCATTATCAATTAAGTCAATAAATGCAAGGACAATTTAAAAAATAGCTATTTTGTCGACAATTACCACCCAGTTGGAATTCCACATCAAGGTCAACTTAAAGGACCAGATGCTAGTACAGTGGTATTTAAGGCTATGTACAAAAACAAACTGCTGGTGAAACTCTGCAGGTCTGGCAACATCTATGGGGAGAAAGCACAGTTAATGTTTTGAGTCAGGTGACTCTTTATAACTTGTTCTTCCAGATGGATGTGAAGGACAAGTTAGCTGTGCTTTCTAACTAGAGATGCTGTCAGATCAGCTACGTTTTGTCAGCAATTTCTGTTTTTGTTTCAGCTATCCAGCATCTGTAGTTCTTTGTTTAATTTAATGCTGTGTATATCTGATAAATGCCATGAATCAGTCTTGTTCAACTTCTGCTAACTTAAAATAGAAAAAAAAACACACTGAAATTGCTCAGTAAAAAGTCTTTTTGAATAGCCAGTTGCACAACATTCCCTTTGATGCTGCACAACTATAAAATACAAGTGAACTTGAATACCACATATTGATTGACAATGTCAGGAAAGAAAATGAATATGGAACACTATGTTCAGGACAATTTTTTTGTCAAAGGCAGTTTAGAAGAAGAAAATGTTAAACGTATGATCACTATGTCTCAACACGGTAGCTTTGATAGATAGAGCAGAGCTTTTTAAGCCCCCAAAATATCTCATTTTGTTTATGGGTCCATATGTGAAGTGACTAAAATCTCCAAAGAAATCATTTATTTTCTGGTGTTTTCCTTGGGAATTATTCTATTTCATGATCAATCACATGCAAAGTTTCAATATTGGCCAGTAAAACAGGATATTTCTTATTTGGATATGTAAAGGACAATGCTAAAATTTGTAACATTTCATTGATCAGCATGTGTGCTGACTAAATATTTTAAAATAATTGGTTAGTTTTCTCAAATTTTGAAAGGAAAGGAAACAAGTTTCCTTTTGTATTATTGTTCTTTCATCATACCGGAACAAAAGCTTTCTACCTTTAAATGATCCATTAGGAAATGTTTAACAAGAAGAAACCAGTCCAGAATGCAGGGACTTCTTTGCTGTCCACAAAGACAAACACTTACTGTACATGTATCATAATATCCAATTGCAAGATTTGTTCTTTGCACTGAGGTTATTAGTGATCTTCTGCTATACTGGTTAATCTTTCAGCAGTAGCCTGATCGTCCATGGCATCAATATTAAGATTAGATTCCATGTTATATCTTGATTTCCATTCCCATCCTCGTCGGATTCTACCTAACCTTCTTGCAAGACAGGGGAACAGTAATACTGTTTTGCAAAGCAAAACTATAATGGGTAGAAAAACTGCAATAATAAATGTTGGAGGTGTATACCAGACGAAGTACTTGAGCTCCACCCACTTTCTCCAGGCATATACCAGAGCATGAAAAGTGCA
Organism: Stegostoma tigrinum; assembly: GCF_030684315.1. Lineage (NCBI taxonomy): Eukaryota > Metazoa > Chordata > Chondrichthyes > Orectolobiformes > Stegostomatidae > Stegostoma > Stegostoma tigrinum. Next base: position 113,938,997 of record NC_081355.1, read on the forward strand.
CAGGAATAATGCACCATATCCCATCTTTGACTGCAATGTAGACAAAGTACAAAAGAATTAAAGTGCTGCTTAAAAGAATAAAAAACTTCTTGATTTGAATATCATAAACAAGTTGCACAAATGTTTCACACTCCAAAGCAGAACGTAACAGGAAAAGAAACTTTATCTTCTACAAATCCAATCTGAATTAGTTTATATTTATTAAGTTATTTCACATCACTAAATGCATGAACATAGCCAAAAAGTTTACACACAATTCTATGATCTGTTGCAAATTTATAAGTAACTAACTTTGGTGGTTATAATATTTAAGGGTGGTTAAATACAAACACTCGCTGTGATGTTATCCAACCTGGCATCTGACTGACTTTCCTGAGTAACTATTCTTTTAATTTCTCATTTGAATGGGGACTTCTGGAGAGGTCCTAGATAACAGACTTGCCCAGTGGAAAATTCAGTTTCCTGGGCAATTCCTTCACAGTGTGCTATGATGGGACACTTCAACTGCACCACTCTATCTGTGCTGGCACAAGGATTGTCTGGACAGTAAAAAATCTGGGCCAAAATTTCTGTACTGTGTAAATGTGGAAGATAGTAGGAGCCTCTATTTGTCTCTGGCATTACGCTTGCAATCTGAAATTCAGCAAAATGATATACAATCTAAACCATAGCCCTCCCCCTACTCCTGTGGTGCTACACATGGATGCTTTGACACAAGCCATTGTACATTAGTACCTGGATACACTGGAATTCTCTCCAATTTAATGAATTGCTGATGGAAGGAACTGAAGTCACAGCCAAAATAGCAAGAATTGCAAGACCCAAAATTCCTAGAGAGACATAAATTTCCATTCTCCAGACATCATCCTCAATCCAAGCATCTTCTTTGTTTTGTTTCACCTGTTGCATGAATATACAAATGGAATAGTACCTTATTTAAGGCAAAATGTCTTTAACATGTCATAGTTGAAGTAAATATTCGAGTGTAAGAAAAAGCCAAGTACCGAAACCTTTAAATAACAAAATGTAAGTTATGACCAGAGGAGTGAGGAGCAAAACGTGAAGCTGTTTCAAAAGCAAAGCAAATGTGAATTTTATGTATTGTTCCCTCAAATCCCACATACCTCAACTACTTCTCAAATGAGATCATTTCAACAGGTAGATTTTCAATGTGAATAGTTCTCCTTCTGGAATTTTTGAGCTTATTATAACAGGTTTGTAAGTATGCAGCAGTTACTTAGACCAGCTGTTTACCAGAAAGGGACTCTGTGTGTGTGTGTGTGTGAGAGAGAGAGAGAGAGAGAGGTGCGTGGTATGTTTGGGAGCTGGCAAACTACACCCTACAATTAACTTGTGATTCACATCACTGGTGATCCTGTTCTGGAGAAGAACAGAACGATCTATTAAAGGTGAGACTGACAAAAGTGAACAATCTGAGCCTTGTTACTGCACAGCTGTCAGCAGCACAGCATAAATTCATTATTTATTGCTGCTGCTGATTTGAAGTCTTGGTAGGGTACAAAGAACAAACAAAATTACAGCACAGGAACAGGCTCTTTGGCCCTCCTAGCCTGCACCGACATGGTGCCCATCATAACTAAAACATCCTACCCTTCTGGGGACCCTTTATTCCCATCCTAATCAGGTCTTTGTCAAGAAGCCCTTTAAAGTCACTATTCTGTCTGCTTCCACTTCCTCCCCCTGCAGCGAGTTCCAGGTACCCACCACCCTCTGTGTACCAACCCCACCACACCCCGCACTTTCCGCTGCAACCGCAGTAAGTGCTACACTTGCCCCCACACCTCCTCCCTCAGCCGCATCCCAGGCCCTAAGATGACTTTCCACATCAAGCAGATGTTCACCTGCACATCTGCCAACGTGGTGTACTGCATCCGCTGTTCCCGTTGTGGCTACCTCTACATTGGGGAAACCAAGCGGAAGGTTGGGGACCATTTTGCAGAACACCTATGCTCGGTTCGCAATAAACAACTGCACCTCCCAGTCGTGAACTATTTCAACTTCCCCTCGCATTCCTTAGAGACATGATCATCCTGGGCCTCCTGCAGGGCCACATCGATGCCACCCGAAGGTTGCAGGAACGGCAACTCATATTCCGCTTCGGAATCCTGCAGCCCAATGGTACCAATGTGGACTTCACCACCTTCAAAATCTCCCCTGCCCCCACTGCATCCCAAAACCAGCCCAGCTCGTCCCCGCCTCCCTAACATGTTCTTCCTCTGAACTATCCCCTCCTCTCAGCTCAAGCCGCACCTCCATTTCCTTCCTACTAACCTCATCCCGCCCCCTTAACCTGTGCGTCCTCCCCGGACTGACCTATCCCCTCCCTACCTCCCCACCTACACTCACCTCTACTGGCTCCATCCCCGCCTCTTTAACTTGTCTGTCTCCTCTCCACCTGTCTTCTCCTCAATCCACCTTCGATCTGCCTCCCCCTCTCTCCCTATTTATTTCAGAACCCTCTCCCCATCCCCCTTTTCTGATGAAGGGTCTAGGCTCAAAACTTTTGTGCTCCTCTGATGCTGCTTGGCCTGCTGTGTTCATGCAGCTCCACACTTTGTTATCTTGGATTCTCCAGCATCTGCAGTTCCCATTATCTCTGATACAATTTTAACCTCACTGTGAAGCCTCTTCCAGGGATACCTAATGTGTAAAAAACTTGTCTTGTACATCATCTTTAAACCTTGCCCCTCGCACCTTAAACAGGACTCTTCCACCCCAGGAAAAAGCTTCTGACTGTCCACTCTGTCCAGGCCCTTCATAATCTTGTAAACCTCTATCAGGTCGCTCCTCAACCTCAGTCATTCCAGTCGAACAATCCAAGTTTCTCCAACCTCTCCTCATAGCTAATGCCCTCCATCCAGTCAACATCCTGGGAAATCTTTTCTGTATACTCTCTAAAGCCACCACATCCTTGGTAGCGTGGCGACCAGAATTGAACACAATATTGCAAATGCAGCCTAAGGTTCTACAAAGCTGTAACATTACCTGCCAGTTTTTAATCTCACTACCCCAAATGATGAAGGCAAGTGTGCCATACGCCTTGCTGACAACCTTCTCCAGTTGCATTGCCACTTTCAATGACCTGTGTACCTATACACCCAGATCCCTCTACCTGTCAGTACTCTTAAGGGTCTGCCATTTACTGTATATATTTTCCATCTGGATTAGACCTTCCAAAATGCATTACCTCACATTTTTCCAGATTAATCTCCATCTGCCATCTCTCTGCCCAAGTCGCCAACAGATGTATATCCATCTGTATCCTTTGACAGTTCTCATCGCTGTCCACAATTCCACCAACCTTTGTGTCATCAGCAAACTTACTAATCAAACCAGTTACATTTTCTTCCGAATAATTTACATATGTTACAACAAGCAAAGGTTCCGACACTGATCTCTGAGGAACGCCACTAGTCACAGCCCTCCATTCAGAAACGCACCCTTCTACTGCTGCCCTCTGTATTCAATGACCGAGCCAGTTTTTTTATCCCCCTTGCGAGCTCACCTCTGACCCTGTGTAACTTTACCTTCTGTATCAGCCTGCCATGAGGGACCTTGTCAAAGGCCTTACTGAAGTCCATGTAGACAACATCCACTGCCCTACCCTCATTGATCATCTTCGTCACTTCCTCTAAAACTCAATCAAGTTAGTGAGACATGACCTCCGCTTCACAAAACTTTGTGGCCTTTTGCCAATACACCCATTTATTTCCAAGTGGGAGTAAATCCCTTCTCAAAGAATCCTTTCCAATAATTTTCCTATCATAAGGCACACTGGCCTGTAATAGCTAGATTACAGTAATAGCTAGACTGACATAAGGCACACTGGCCTGTAATAGCTAGATTATCCCTGCCACCCTTCTTAAACAAAGGAACAACACTGGCTATTGTCCGATTCTCTGGGACCTCCCCTATAGCTAGTGAGAATAAAGATTTCTCTCAAGGCCCCAGCGATTTCCTCCCTTGCCTCTCTCAGTATTCTGGGGTATATCCCATCAGACGCTGGGGACTTGTCTACCTTAATGTTGTTAAAGACTCTCAATACTTCCTCCCTTTTGATCTCAACATGACCCAAACTATCTCCACACCTTTCCCCAGACTCATCATCCACCAAATCCTTCTCTGTGATGAATACTGATGCAAAGTACTCATTTAATACCTCGCCCAATTCCTCTGGCTCCACACATAAATTCCGTTCCCTGTCCTTGAGTAGGCCAACCCTTTCCCTGGCTACCCTCGTGTTCTTTATATATGTATAAAAAGCCTTGGCATTTTCCTTAATCCTGTTGGCCAATGACTTTTCATGACCTCTTTTAGCTCTCCTGACTCCTGGCTTAAGTTTCTTTCAACTTTCCTTGTATTTCACCCTTGCTTCATGCGTTTCCAGCCTCTTAGCCTTGACAAATGCTTCCTTTTTCTTTTTGACTAGGTTCACAATATCTTTCATTATCCAAGGTTCACTAAACTCGCCGTACTTATCCTTCATCCTTACAGGAACGTGCCGGTCCTGAATTCCAATCAACTTACACTTGAAAGCCTTCCACATACCAGATGTTGATTAGCCCTCAAGAATCTGCCTCCAGTCTACATTCTTCAGTTCCTGCCCAATATTTTGTAATTAGCCTTCCCCCTATTTAGCACCTTTACCTGATTACACTTATGCTTATCCATCAGTCCCTTGAAGCTAAGATAATAAAATGTGAGGCTGGATGAACACAGCAGGCCCAGCAGCATCTCAGGAGCACAAAAGCTGACGTTTCGGGCCTAGACCCTTCATCAGAGAGGGGGATGGGGTGAGGGTTCTGGAATAAATAGGGAGAGAGGGGAAGGCGGACCGAAGATGGAGAGAAAAGAAGATAGGTGGAGAGGAGAGTATTGGTGGGGAGGTAGGGAGGGGATACGTCAGTTCAGGGCTTCAGGACATGGTCGAGCAGTTTCAAGGCTGAAGAGATTACAAGAGAGTTGCAGTGGGAGAGAGATTCCCTGAGGTTGGTCCGGAGGGAGGAGGGTAACTTCTTCAGGTTAGGCATCCCTGGAAGAGGCTTCGCAGTGAGGTTAAAATTGTATCAGAGATAATGGGAACTGCAGATGCTGGAGAATCCAAGATAATAAAATGTGGGTTGGTGAAAGAAATGTCAAACTAGAATTATACAGATGGTGGCGCCATGTGGATCTGAACATTTGGGTACTTCTTTAGACTGTGAAATATTTTGCTTTCTTGTCTGCCGCACTTGCAAGCAGCAAGCCTAGATGTTATAGAATCCCTACAGTGTAGGAACAGGCCATTCAGCTCAACAAGTCCACACTGCCCCTCTGAACAGCATCCCACCCAGACCCATTCCCCTAATTTCCCATGTCTAAACTACCTAACCTAAACATCCCTGGGCACTATGGGCATTTTTAGCATGGCAGTCCACACATCTTTGGACTATGGGAGGAAACACATGCAGACACGGGAAGAATGTGCAAATTCCACACAGACAGTTGCCTGAGGCTGGAATTGAACCTGGGTCCCTGGCACTGTGAGGCAGCAGTGTTAACCACTGAGTCATCGTGCTGCCTAGCTACGATTGCCATCTGGTTTTGGGAATCTCTGTCTGTCTCCAGGCCACATCAGCGCTTATGTTTATTGTTTGGCTAACTTGTCTACTCTGATCCGAATCATTTAATTATTTGTGACATTGTTGTAGACATTTTTTAAACACTTAAAACTACCAGTGCAAACAGTTTCTCCAGGGATTCTCTCAATCACCCATTAAATTTACATTTGTTTTTAAAAAAAGATTTAGGCCCATTCCCTTCATTACCATAGTGACTAACTTTAGAAGTATTTCATTGGCTGTAAAGTGCTTTGGGACCTCCAGTGGTCATGTAAAGTATGATATGAAAGAGAGTAATTCTTTTCACTTTACTAAAATTCACCAGGTTCTTGTTAACTTCATCAGGAGCCTGACTGAACTGTCCAAAAATGCCATTAAGACAAGATTAGGCAATCCATCTTGGCATTGCCTTTGTACAGAGGGTTTAGAACTCCATATTTTTCCCCTAATACACATCACAAACCACTTCCTCCACCCCTTCGCATTGACTCTTGGTGTGACATGTGTCCCTGCAAGAAGGACAAAACCAATTAGAAACCCAAGGCAATTAGCACAAAAGTACAGGAAAACTAAAATTCCCCAAGTTCTTCTTAACTTCATCAGGAGCCTGACTGAACTGTCCAAAAATGCCACTAAGAAAAGATTAGGCAATCCATCTTGGCATTGCCTTTGTACAGAGGGTTCAGAATTCCATATTTTTCCTCAAATACACATCACAAACCACTTCCTCCACCCCTTCACATCGACTCTTGGTGTGACATGTGTCCCTGCAAGAAGGACAAAACAAATTAGAAACCCAAGGCAATTAGCACAAAAGTAGTTGAAATTCATCTGAATTTCCTTGTGAACAAAAATTATTCAAAACATGAGACCACATTAACCATGACTTGTAGTTTTTGCTAATCATCTCCCCTATTCTCTGCTTGTAAATCAGCACTCTTGAATACATGATGAACAGTAGGACCTTGGGAAGCACCTAGGATCAGAGGGATCTTAGTGTTCATGTCCACTGGTTTTTTCTGGAAGTTGTGCAGGTAGATAAAGTGGTTAAGAAGGCACATGAGATACGTACTTGCCTCTATTAACTGAGGTACAGAGCAGGGAGATGAAGCTGGAAATATGTAAAATATTGGTTAGGTTACAGAGTATTGTGAGCACTTTGGAACCTACATTCATAGGAGTAAAGTGATTGTACTGAAAAGGGTGCCTAAGAGATGTTGACTGGGCTGGAAAGTTTTAGTTACGAAAAGAGATTGGAAAGACTGGGGCTGTTTTCCTGAAAGCAGAGGAGACTGAGGGGGGGACATGTTTGAGATTGTATAACATGATGAGGGGCACAGAGAGGGTAAACAGGAAGCAACCTCTCCCTTTAGAAAAGGGATCAATGACCAGGGGCATAAATGTAATTAAAGGGACAGGAAGCATAGAGGGAATGAGAAGAAAAATATTTTCAACTACAGGGTGGTGTGGAAAAAAAAAGAAGCACGGTACTAGGATGATGAGGCTGACTATAGAAGAAGATTAAGCAAAAGGGAAAGCACAGAGGATTGGTAAGCCTACAAAGACCGACGGATGGTAACAAAAAAAAGGAGGTACGGTGGTCATCACCAAGGAGAACGTGCAAGAAAAACTGAATGGCCTGAAGGTGGATAAATCACCTAGACCAGATGGACTACACCCAGAGTTCTAAAGGAGCTAGCTGAAGAGATAATGGAAGCTTTAGTAGTGATCTTTCAGAAATTACTAGAGTCAGGGAGGGTTTCAGAGGACTGGAAAATCACTAAAGTGACACCCCTGTTTAAAAACGGAGTAAGGAAAAGGACTGAAAATTATAGGCTGATTAGCCTATAATTACTTTGAGAGAACCCTGGACTAGAACTCCCAAGTCTCTATGCACTTCAGACTTCTGAATTTTCTCCCCATTTAGAAAATAGACCATACCTCTATTCTTCTTATCAAAGCGCATGACCTCACACTTTCCCACGTGGGTAAGATTGTAGGTCATTGTGAAGGATGAGATTCCTGAATACTTGGAAGTGCATAGTAAAATAGGGCAAAGTCAGCAAGGCTTCATCAAGGGGAGGTCATGCCTGACTAATCTGTTAGAATTCTTCGAGGAAGTAACAAGCAGATTAGACCAAGAAGAGCCAGTAGATATTATCTACCTGGACTTCAAGACGGCCTTTGACAAGATGCCACAAAGAAGGCTGCTGTGTAAGATAAGGACCCATAGTGTTCGAGACAAGGTACTAGCATGGAAAGAAGTTTTGCAGAAAGCAGAGGGTGGGGATAAAAGGGTTTTTCTCAGTATGGCAGTTGGTGACAAGTGGTGTTCAACAAGGGTCAGTGTTGGGACCACAACTTTTCACTTTATGCATTAATGATCTAAATGAAGGAACTGAGGGCATTCTGGCTAAATTTGCAGATGATACAAAGATAGATAGAGGGACAGGTAGTATTGAGGATGTTAGGAGGCTGCAGAAGGATTTAAACAGGTTAGGAGAGTGGACAAAGAAGTGGCTGATGGAGTACAATGTGGGAAAGTGTGAGGTCATGCGCTTTGGTAAGAAGAATAGAGGTATGGTCTATTTTCTAAATGGGGAGAAAATTCAGAAGTCTGAAGTGCAAAGAGACTTGGGAGTTCTAGTCCAGGGTTCTCTCAAAGTAAACTTGTGGGTTGAGACAGTAGTTTGGAAGGCAAATGCAACTTTGGCATTTATTTTGAGAGGACTCGAATATAAAAGCAGGGATGTACTTCTGAGGCTTTATAATGCTGTGGTCAGGCAACATTTGGAGTATTGCATGCAGTTTTGGGCCCCATACCTCAGGAAAGATGTACTAGCCCTGGAGCACTGGTGCAAAGGATTGGTAGCCTCTGTAGATGCATTCTTGTTCTTGCAACTAAAATGACAGTTGATCAGACATGATTTAAAGTGCCAACATGTTTACAAATTTGGTATTCTATTTACAATGAAGTGTCACCTATGCCATCTATGTGCCCTTACCTCTTTCTCCTTGCCTTTACTCCCATGGTCTGCAGCTGGGGTGGAGGGAGGCTGCTCTATCGTGGAGCTAGTTGGCATTTGGAAGGTTTTGGCAGACAACTCCAGGGGCATTTATGCAGAGAGTGTCCTGCCCAGATGCAGGCTTAACCTCCTCAGCTTCATTTTCCACAACTTTAGGGCTTGCAGGGAAGACGGAAGATGCTGGTCACCTCTGCAGCATTTTGAGGGGAAATCCCTGGGGTAATGTGGGTACGTACTGGCATCACCCTCTTTCCTTGAGAGGAAGGGCCATTTGGAGTGAATCAAGGTCCTTCATCCCTCTGTCGCCGTGCCATTGATGCTGAATAGCAATACAATAATGTGGTGCAGGTTTTCTTGTACCTCTGGCAGCCAATGAGGATTCTGCTGGACTTGGCTCTCCAGGAAACTGCCAACCTGACTATGGAGTCTGGCAGATGCACCCATACTGGAGCCAGAATGATACTGATAATGTTGTATCAGAGATACTGGGAACTGCAGATGCTGGAGAATCCAAGATAACAAAGTGTGGAGGTCTGCTTCCCTAACCTGTTCTTCCTCTCACCCATCCCTTCCTCCCACCTCAAGCCCCACCTCCATTTCCTACCTACCACCTCATCCCACCTCCTTGACCTGTCCGTCTTCCCTGGACTGATCTATCCCCTCCCTACCTCCTTACCTATACTCTCCTCTCCACCTATCTTCTTTTCTCCATCTTCGGTCCGCCTCCCCCTCTCTCCCTATTTATTCCAGTTCCCTCTTCCCATCCCCCTCCCTGATGAAGGGTCTAGGCCCGAAATGTCAGCTTTTGTGCTCCTGAGATGCTGCTTGGCCTGCTGTGTTCATCCATCTCCACACTTTGTTATCTTTGATACTGATAATGTCACTGGATTGCTCTAAACTTCAATCCGGTTCGTTGAGTGTCTCTGACAAACCTTCTGCTGCTCCTGTGTCTTTTTGAGCATTTGAGTGATGTTATGATATTATTAGCAGTTAGTGAATCCTCTCTTGCGTGGGGCCGAACAGGAAGCTGGTCTCTGAGCGCTGTAAGTGCCTAGGACCTTGGACGCTTCTTCCTCGGTCAGCAACGGAGGCGGACCATTGATGTGCTGACCAGAATATGCTCCTGAGTCTAAATCTAGATAAAGTATGTACTGGGATGAACGTAACTGAGCTGGTGCAGGGGGCAGGAGAAATAATTGTTGGTGCTTCCTCTGAGCGATCTGTGGCTTTTGGCTCAGAGGTAAAAGTGACATTGATGGGTAACAGGGCTTGTTTCTTTCAATATAGCCTGTATGGATGTGGCTAGTGCCAATAGGGTAAGTGAGGGAATGAGTTGTGCAATAGCAGTAGAAGCTTGGCCATCTCTAGTAGACCTTTATAGTGGTGGTAATGGGAGAGCAGCACACCATATTGATTATTACGTGGTTACCAGGAGCTGGCAGTCCTTATGGGGAGTGTGAATGAATGTTGACCACCCCACCACCTGTCTTGGCCCTTTCACCCTAATGTGGTCCATTTTCTCCTGCAATGAGACAAAGGGAGGGAGTGAGAGAGGTCAAAGTGGTTGGCACAGCTGTTAGTGCTGGCGCACAGCAGGAAAGATGGTGTGGTGTCCCAGTGCTCAAGTAATAAATGCAGGCCATAGGAATGTTTAACTGTGTGGAGAGCTGGGAGTAGCAGAGTAGGGATGATGCGTGCAATTGAGGTGGGTACAGTAGCAGACTTAATCTTTCTGCGCAATGTTAGATGTTTCCAATTCTAGATCATTGAAACCAAACTGACGCAGACAGCAACTTAGGAACAGGTTGGCAGGGTCTGTGCAACAGTTTCCTCTGATGGTACTAGAGAAAGAGGATGACCTTTCTCAGCACTACACTGTTCACCATAGAGTCTCAAAGTCATACAGCACAGAAACAGACCCTTTCGTCCAACTCAAATGTGCCGACCAGGCATCCCAATCTGTCCTAGTCCTATTTGCCAGCATGTGTCCCCTGCCCTTCTAAACCCTTTCTATTCAGAGAACCATCCAGATGCCACTTCAATATTGTAATTGTAGCAGCCTCCACCACTTCTTCTGGTGGCTTGTTCCATACATGCACCGCTCTCCGTATGAAAAAGCTACCCCTCCAGTCCTTTTAAATCTTTCCACTCTCACCATAAACCTACGCTTTCTAGTTTTGGACTCCACAACACTGGAAAAAAAGACCTTGGATTTTCATTTTAGGCATGTCCCTCATGATTTTATAAACCTCTAAAAGGTCATCCCTCAGCCTCCCCAATGCTCCAGGGAAAAAGCCCCGGGCTATTCAGCATCTCCCTATAACTCAACTCTCCAGTCCCAGCAACATCCCTGTAAATATTCTTTGCTCCTCTCAAGTTTAACACCATCTTTCCTATAGAAGCATGATCAGAATTTAACGCAGTATTCTAGAACTGGCCTAACTAATATCCTCTATAGCCACAACATGACAACCCAACTCCAATACTCAATACACTGACCAATGAAGGCAAGTGTACCAAACACTTTCCTCACCCTGTCTACCTGAGACTCCACTTTCAAGAACTATGCACCTGCACCCCGCAGCAAACAAACTTTGTTCAGCAAACTCCCCAGGGCTCTACCATTAACTGTATAAGTCGTACCCTGATTTGCCTTGCCAATGTGCAACACCTCACATTTACCTGAATTAAACTCCATCTGCTACTCCTTGGCCCATTGATCCATGTGATCAAGGTCCAGTTGTACTGAGATAATTTTCTTAAATGTCCACTTCACAAACCTATTATGCTGTCATCAACAAACTTACTAACCTTACCTCCCATATTCACATCCAAATCATTTATATATAAGATGAAAAGCGGTGGACCCAGCATTGCGAGATAGCAAGAACTGTAGATGCTGGATCCTTGTGGTGCATATTTGGTTACAGGCCTCCAGTCTGAAAAGCAACCTCTACCAGCACCCTCTGTCTCCTACCTGCAAGCCAATTCTGCATCAAAATGGCTCGTTCCCCCTAGATCCCATGTGATCTAACCTTACTAACCAGTCTACCATGTGCAGCCTTGTCAAACGCATTGCTGAAGACCATACAGACACATCTATCGCTCTGCCTTCATCAATCTTCTTTGTCACCTCTATTGACAAAGTTTGAATCCAACTGACCTCTTTCAGACATGAGAATGAATATCAACACATTGTGAAGGGTAATTCCTGGCTGGCAGCATTTGAAACGGTATGCAAATAGTTTTAAGAATAGTATCTCTAGTGTGAACACAGCAAGAATCACTGCCTTTGCTGAGCATGAGATACTGTGCAACACTTTGAAGGCAGGGCGCATACTTAGCAAGATGAATAGTGGAGAATTGCATGAGAAAAATCTCCAAGGCTTAAGGAGGGAATGCCTCCATGAAACTCACCAAAACCAACACTTGGCCAAGATATAGGAAAGTTCAGTCCATCACGTCGAACACCTGTCATCCTGCCAGAATGCATTCAGTATACACCATATTTTTCACCATTTCCCGCCCTCAAATTGCAAAGGAATCAGATGCTGCTTGGTCAGGAATGAATCCAATGTTCTGGGTAAGCTGTGGGGTGTGCAGTTCTGCAACAGACACTGCACAATGCTGATTGCAGGATAACTATGTGTGTAATTACACAACGTTTTGGAATGAACTACATATGGAAGCTAAAGTTTGAAAGTGAAGATTTGACAAGAACTACCTGCTGTAAATGTGCTAGTGACCAGGTCTTCTCAATCCCCTCCCCCTTCCCCCCACCCCGCTCCAACCAAACAACATGCCCACATGACCACTCACTGACTGAGGGCGGCATACATACAATAAACCTTAAAGTGACTCAAAGTATTACTCAGAGGCAATCTCAAGGCTCAAACAACAGTTCTGCTGCAGAGACCATCAGGCAGTGGGGTGGTGGGGGTTAGTGGTTACTATAGTGCATGCTGATCAGGCGCAGTGACCAACTGATTCCTTCACAGCATCATTAAACTCAGCAAACAACCATTATACCCACCATCAACAAATTATTAGGCCACGCACATCCACCATGCCCTATCACACAGTTGGCCACTATCCAACAATAGCAACCACCTATATAAAAGTCTTCTCATTAACAGCTTTATCCGAAGAAATACACATTTACAAATCAAAATGAACTAATTGCCAACCGACTCCCACAGCTACCTAGAATACACCCCCTCCCACCCACCCTCCTGCAAAAATTCCATCCCCTATTCCCAATTCCTCTGCCTCCGCCGCATCTGCTCCCACGATGAGGCATTCCACTCCCGCACATCCCAGATGTCCCAGTTCTTCCAGGACCGCAACTTTCCCCCCCACAGTGTTCGAGAACGCCCTTGACCGCGTCTCCCGCATTTCCCGCGACACATCCCTCACACCCCGCCCCCGCCACAACCGCCCAAAGAGGATCCCCCTCGTTTTCACACACCACCCCACCAACCTCCGGATACAACGCATCATCCTCCGACACTTCCACCATTTACAATCCGACCCCACCACCCAAGACATTTTTCCATCCCCACCCCTGTCTGCTTTCCGGAGAGACCACTCTCTCCGTGACTCCCTTGTTCGCTCCACACTGCCCTCCAACCCCACCACACCCGGCACCTTCCCCTGCAACAGCAGGAAATGCTACACTTGCCCCCACACCTCCTCCCTCACCCCATCCCAGGCCCCAAGATGACTTTCCACATTAAGCAGAGGTTCACCTGCACATCTGCCAATGTGGTATACTGCATCCACTGTACCCGGTGTGGCTTCCTCTACATTGGGGAAACCAAGCGGAGGCTTGGAGACCGCTTTGCAGAACACCTCCGCTCAGTTCGCAATAAACAACTGCACCTCCCAGTCGCAAACCATTTCCACTCCCCCTCCCATTCTTTAGATGACATGTCCATCATGGGTCTCCTGCAGTGCCACAATGATGCCACCCGAAGGTTGCAGGAACAGCAACTCATATTCCGCTTGGGAACCCTGCAGCCCAATGGTATCAATGTGGACTTCACCAGCTTCAATATCTCCCCCTTCCCCCACCGCATCCCAAAACCAGCCAAGTTCATCCCCTCCCCCCACTGCACCACACAACCAGCTCAGCTCTTCCCCTCCACCCACTGCATCCCAAAACCAGTCCAACCTGTCTCTGCCTCCCTAACCTGTTCTTCCTCTCACCCATCCCTTCCTCCCACCCCAAGCCGCACCTCCATCTCCTACCTACTAACCTCATCCCACCTCCTTGAACTGTACGTCTTCCCTGGACTGACCTATCCCCTCCCTACCTCCCCACCTATACTCTCCTCTCCACTTATCTTCTTTTCTCGCCATCTTTGGTCCTCCTCCCCCTCTCTCCCTATTTATTCCAGAACCCTCACCCCATCCCCCTCTCTGATGAAGGGTCTAGACCCGAAACGTCAGCTTTTGTGCTCCTGAGATGCTGCTGGGCCTGCTGTGTTCATCCAGCCTCACATTTCATTCTCTTAATTGCCATTGTGCATTTGTTTAATCTCTATTCTTGTGTGCCTTATGAAGTGCTATCCCTGTGTCAGGAGTCTGGCATATGGAAGGCTGCTGACTTTCCCTGCTGAAGTGGAATGGATGGGGTATGGATTGGGCACAGCAGATGGCCATGCACTACCTGGCTCAGGACTGCATTAACTCAGCACATCCTGTAGCAGCTGTCTGAGACACAAGCACTGGTGAGTCAAGTGGTACAGCAAAAAAGCTGTCATCCTGAGAGAGGACAACTCCCTGATCCATGGTGTCACTACCTTTATCATTGTGTAGCACCTCTACAATCCTAGTAATCTGTTGGAGGACATATCGCTGGACTGCTGTAAAAGCCTCTCTGGGCATTGGGCTTTGCTGCTGCCATGATGGCACTGGCCTGGGGATAAGGATGGATCCCATGACCTCTCTCCTTCAGATTGTCCAGAGAGATAGTTCATTTGCTGCTGGTTGGGAAACACCTTGGTGCCCTTGAAGATGATGTGCTTGGCTAGTTTCCCAGGCAGCAGCAGGCAGATTGTGATCATGATCTCCCAGGAGGAGCTGGTCTGCCATTTGTTGCAGCAGGTGAGGCAGGACATCTTGCAGGTGATGTGCTTGAAGATGGCATTGACAAACAAGGTTTTTTTGACAGAATCATAGAAACCCTACAGTATGGAAGCTGGTCATTTAGCTCCTTGAGTCCACATCGATCCTCCGAAGACCAACACCCAATCCTTTCCCTATAATCCTACATTTCCCATGGCTAATTAACCCAACCTGCACATCCTTGGGCACAATGGGCAATTTAGCATGACCATTTCACCTAATCCACACATCTTTGGACTGTGGGAAGAAACTGGAATGCCGGAGGAAACCCATACGGACACAGGGAGAATGTACAAATTGTACACAGATGGTTGCCCAAGGGTGGAATTGAACCCGGGTCTCTGGCACCACAAAGCAGCGGTGTTAACCACTGAGCCACCATGCTGCCTAATGAGTTGATGTCATTCATGGTGGAGGAAGAATTGTGCCAGTGTCTAGCATCTAGTTGCAGATGCTGTAATTCTCCTTCTGGCTCATCTTGTGCCTCTTTTTGCCTTTGACACTTTTCTTGGTTGCCCCTTACTATGGGCCCTTTTAGGGGACTTACCCATGGCTGCCGTTTTAGGCATATTGTGGGTGAAGGTGGTGGTTCACTGAGTTCAGATGTCGGGTAGGGTCTACCCAGTGCTGCAACAGAAATTGAGGCAGCAGCTACCAGATAGTCCTTCATTGCTGGATCTGCAGCAAGTTGGGTGGAACTAACAAAATATTCATTCACTTTACAAGTTAATGTTTGCTTACCCAGATTCTGTACACAAATAAAAAATATAATAAAATTAATCATATACTCAAACTAAGAATTCTAACAGGTCATTGGCACAGTTGGCCCAATGTTTTCAAACAATATATGGATAGATTTCAGAGCCATGCGAGTGAATACTCCAAATTAATCTACTGTCTTTGAAAAAAAACACTGAGATAAGGGATTAGTACAGATTAACCTGAACTTAAACAATAAAATTTAGCATAGCAGTAAACACAAGGCACTTTCCGGAAAGAGCAGATTTAACAGTGTGTTAATAATTTATTTGACGATGTTACAGCTACTTTTTTAAGCAATATTATATTGTAACCACGCTCAGGAGTGTTCAAGATATTTGAAAATTTGCAGAACTCATAGTGGCATTGAAGAGGCTGTGTCAATTTGGTAGGTCAGTACTACTGAGTGTGATTTTTTTAAAAGCCAGGGCAAAGATCTCTTTCTGAAATGAAGGGGTGCTGTGCTCTAGGAGCAGGTTTAAAACGAAACTAAGTAATGGGATCTAAGTAATTTGTTTTTTGAGCAGATGAGAATGTGACTGAAAAAATGAGAGATAGAAAAGCAGTCAGGAAATTAAAAACAAAGATTAAGAAAAACTTTGGAATGAACTGATTGTCTGAGGCAACAAGATGAACTAGCCAATATGGAATACTAAAAGGAGGGTAAAAAAAGCCCTCAGGTACATAGCAAACAAGGAATGGTGACAAAATGGAACACAAAAAGTCAAAGCTTAAGAAAAAAAATGGGAAAACAGAGATAAGCTTTGAAATTGAATTGCCTAGGAACACAAAACAATAATACAGACATACAGAAAATTCAGGATAGGCAAAGGATAAAGAAGATAAACTCTCAGATAAAGGCAGCAAAATAGCAGAAATTTTAAATATTTACTTTGATTCTTTATTTATCAGGGAGATGAACCAATTACCAATGACATATGAAGAAGTTTAAAAAAGATATTTAAAACTGAAAGTGAATAAATTATTTTTCAAAAGATATTGATAGGTCTACATACCACAGATCGCTGCATAAATTGGCAATGTACTGCATGAATAAAGGATTGGTTTGCAACAGGAAGTAGAGAGTGGGGATAAGTGATCTATTTTCCAGTTGGTAATCTGTCACTAGTGGAGTTCCATGGGAATCAATGCTGAGATTCCAACTATTTACAATGGATATAAATGATTTTGATGAAGGAACCAAATGTATTATTGTAAAATGTGATGGTGACATCAAATTAAGTAGTAAAGTAAAGTAGTTATCAAGATGAGGTCGAGCTTTTGCAAAGGAGTGTAGATTGGTTAAGTGAGCAGGCAAAGTTTTGCAGATGGAGGACAAGGTGTTTAAATGCAAAATTGTCTATTTGGTAAGGAGTTTGGAAAAACAATAACTCTTCAAATAGATAGAAATTGCAGGAGTCAGAGACACTGAGAAATCTGTGGGTCCTAGTGCATGAATCACTGCAAGTTAGTGTGCACGTACAGCAAATGGTTGGGAAGGTAAATGGATTATTGGTGTTTCTAACAAGGTGATTTGAACATAAAACCAGGAAGTTTTACGCAACTATACAGGATATTGGAGTGACCACATTTGGAGTATCCTGTTTTGGTCTTCTTATTTGAAAAATATATATAATTGTTTAGAAGCAGTTCTGTAAAGATTCACTCAACTCATTCATTGGATGAAGGTCTTTTCTTATGAAGAAACGCTCGCTATATCCATTGGAGTTTACAAGAATGAGAGGTGACCTTATTAAAACATATAACACTTCCAGGGGACTGGATGGGATGATACCTATAGGATGTTCCCTTTTGTTGAGGGAAGATTAAGATTAGGGGATAGAGTTTAAGAATAACAGGGCTTCCTTCTAAGATAAAGCTGAGGAGAATTCTGTTTTCTGTTGGAGTGTTTTTGGAATGTGGAAATCTCAACCCCAAAAGATAGTGGAGACTTTAAAATGCTTTACACAAGAAAGGAAGATGATGGATAAGTGTCAAGTTAAAAGGAATTTGTTTAGAAGAAAGACAGAGAGTTACTGAAGACTTATTTTGGCAGAAAGCACACAACCAGGGAGCAAAACAAGATGGCTTCGGGGAGAATACGCAGAATGCAGATTGACCGGATTGAATAACTTCCCAGGAAAGAGAAGGAAGCAGTAATAAAAATTCAGTGAAATCGAACATACATTTCCTAATACACCTAATAAAGTTACGAATGGATCTAAAATGGAGGTAATCCAGGAGTCAGTTGACATTGAAGACAATCACAATTTGATAGAAGAATACCAAGAGGTTTCAGTCATACTGGAAACTAAAGAGAAGGATATTTCAGCAACAAAGAGGAGTAAGACTTAGTCACAAATCATAAACACAGAATAAATTCAGCTCCAGATCAAAAACAATTTCTGCACTATCAGGTTCGCTACAGAATTTGATGCATTCAGAGAAAACATTGTTAGCAACAGTTAAATATGACAGCTCCAGTTTTGTCAACACTAAACTGCAGAAATTTCCAAGACTTGATCAGATCTGTGAAAGGTCTTGATTATGGTGGTGACAGACATTGTACAGTTTGTTGCGACTAGTGTGAAATTGAGATTGTGTCACTCAAGATGAAGCAATCAATGGGTAGTTGTATGCATGACAAATAGGGGCAAGCAAAGGAAAAACACTAAACTCCTGTATGGTGGATCCATAAAATTAGAAAACCAATCATTCAAAGCAGCATATAATCTAGAGATAATGGGAACTGCAGATGCTGGAGAATTCCAAGATAATAAAATGTGAGGCTGGATGAACACAGCAGGCCAAGCAGCATCTCAGGAGCACAAAAGCTGACGTTTCGGGCCTAGACCCTTCATCAGATCAGCTCTCTGATGAAGGGTCTAGGCCCGAAACATCAGCTTTTGTGCTCCTGAGATGCTGCTTGGCCTGCTGTGTTCATCCAGCCTCACATTTTATTATCTTATAATCTAGATGTGGTTAATCAATGCTATAAAATGGGCAAATTGACTTTTAGTATAGGACTAGACCCATCGCTTAATAATTATAGTAATTATACGAGTAATAAAACAATAAAGCAACAGTTAGGATTCTGTAATAATATTTTCTGATATTAACTTAGCTACAAAAGTTTGAAGTAGAAATTATTGAGCCTACAGATGATTGAAGTGATTAATTACTACAGAATTGAGACAAACTATTTTCAAAGAATGTGGTAACCCTGCAAGACCAAATATTATTCTTTCATGTCTAGCATTTGGGTTGAAATTTACTCCATCTTGAATCATTTAAAGTCTATAACTGTGTGAAATGATTGAACAGACATTACTTCTATAATAGGTCTAAGTATATAATGCAAAACAAATGCTCAGATGCAGGTATAAATTCATTCACATGAACCTGAAGGATAAAGAAAATTATGTTGGGGCATTAGCTTTAGTAACTGAGGTGGTATTGTATTCATTTTTGACATTAAAGGCCACCGAAAACAGGAACGTATTCTACTTCCCAGGAATGACTTTACATTTATAATCAAGAAAATTCACAAAGCAACAGCATACGCTAAAAATAATTATGCTAACAGTTTTTCTTATTCTTACCTGTTGATATGCCCAGTTGAGTAGTTTGTATCTGTATGATCTTCTCATAGGATAGCAAAGGCTGAAGAATGCATGCAGCACAGCATAGAAGAAGCTGAGGAGTCCCAGTTGTTTCCGTACCAACATCCAACGAGCCAGCCACTGAGGAAAACGTCGATATTTGGTACCAAAATAGAGCTGAAAAATGGCTGCCAAAATTCCTGGTAAATACACTGAAGCCAAAAGTATAATGGCAACTACTGGAAGCATTTTGTTCATGACCAAAATGGGAATTTTGTAGGATACATTTTTGCTTTCAGTTAAATAGGGGTGAATGATATCTCTCAGTAAAGTATATATAAAAACAACAATGGACAATCCCCCAGCTAGCTTTACAGGAAATCGCCAAAGTGGGAAAAACTCCAGTTGGCTATCAAATTGTGAAGGATATTCAAAGTCATCAAAAGGGGGATGTTTCGGCCATGTTGAGTTTCTTGTTGATCTCCTGGAATTCTGCAACATAAATTGGATTTTGTCAGTGGACAAAAGAAGTATGTGGCTTTCAAATGAGCATAATTTTCCTTCATTTCAATTCCTAAATATAGATCTTGAATAACTGGGGTAGTTGTATAAACACTTGTACAGCTTTAACGTAACTACCCCCTGCTATAAGTAGAAGTACTCATTCCAAAATCACAGGCTTTCATCCAACTGATGCGACCTACAATTGGGAGCCAGGACAGGCGTGGAGCTGCGGAACAAAACAATCAATTAGACTATTGAATTGCTGCTCACATACAGAATCACAGGATTTTTACAGCGAGAAATGAGGCCATCTAGCTGATCATATATGGGCTGGCTCCCCAGAGGGGCATTTCAGATAGTGCCATTCTCCTGTCCTCTCCATTTAACTTTGCACATTCCTCCCTTTTTGAAGAACTATTCAATTCCCTTTTGAATACTGTTTGAGAGACACTTGAAGCACATTTCAGCTGCTACGACATTCCTAAACTTTGTGATGAGTGACAATGGCCCTCAGTTCACAAGTGAAGAATTTACCTGTTTCATAAATAATTGGGAAATTCAATACCTGATACCACCTCCACACTATCCCCAGTCAAAGGGGAAGGCTGAGTTGGCAGTGAAAATTACCAAAAGAATCAAGGAAATCCAGCAAGTGGCCCTTCTCAAGTGGAGAAAAACAATTACTGAAGGCATTGAAATAAGTCGAGTAAAAAGGACCAATAGTATGCAGTACCCAAACAATTCTTCCAAAAGCAATAAGTTATTGAAACTAGAAGTAGGAACAGGTATGAACAGCAAAATCAAGTTGATATGGCAGAAAGTCAAATTTAATTTAGACAAGACTGCTAAACCATTGCAAGAGTTGAGCATTGGAGAATCAGTGAGAATTGAAAGCTTCATCACTCTCAACAAAAGTTAGCCTAAGTGGCAACTTTGGACCTATGTAAGCAGTTATTGCCTTAACTGTACATGATAGATCTGAAAATCTAGGTAACCTATTACAACTGCAGGCACATGCTCAGAACTGGAAGAGCTGTTCCTCAACTGCCAGGCAGCCGATCAGGAACACGTGAACTCATCATTGTTCAGACCACAGATCAAATATCAGTCTTAGAGATCCACAGCAACCCAACAGCAGAAATGGAACACCAACAGGTATCGTGCCAACACCAAGTGACGTAGGAATGACACTCGCCGGGGAAGCACATCACTTGAATGAACAGCCAGCAATAATGTGTACATGCACCATTAAGAGACCTGCTCAATTTAAAGAATGTGGGTGGCATTTTACCAAGCCCTGAGTGATGAGGTGAGTGGTAACATTCAGTGAGAAGGTAGATTTGACATCAAGGTAATCTCACTGCAACATCCTTGCTTTGCTCAAAAGACATGGCAAGATCCTCACCCTGGTGCAACGAGTTCCCAATATTTGCTCATTGTTGCTTGTAAGAGGTTTTCATAACAGTCCAACTTGCCACAAGTTGTGATCTTAACAAACTCAGTGTACAAACTAGCTATCAGGAAAACTTATCATGGAAACTGCAGCACTTTTTTGCCAGATCTACTTTTGTTTTTTTCATTCACAGGATGAGGTGCAGGCAGCATTTATTGCCCATCCCTAATTTCCCAGAGGGCAGTTAAGAGTAAACCACATTGCTGTGGGTCTGGAATCACATGTTGGTCAGACCAGGTGAGGTTAGCAGCTTCCTTCCCTAAAGGACATTACTGAACCAGGTGGGTTTTTCCAACAATCGACAATTGACTCGTGGTCATCATTAGACTCCTAATTTCAGACATTTTTTATTGAATTCAAATTCCACCATCTGTCCCTTGCTCCAAGAGACCTCTGTGTTGGACACCAGTCACCTACATCTCAAGCACAAGCTACCCATCTGTCTCTCCACCAATTTGTCTATGTTCTTCTAATCCCCTACTGTTTACAATGCTTCCAAGTTGATATCATCTGCAAGTTCAAAAATATCGAGGTAATTAAGCAGTAAAGGCAAGCATTCCAAGACTGACCTTTGATGAAATTCACTGAAAAACCTTCCACAGCCTGAAACATATCTAGTAACATGTCTATTACTCTGTTTCTTAACACTCAGGCAATTTTGTATCCATGTTGCTGCTATTCCTTTTTATTCTATGAGCTTGACCTTTGCTCACAAATCTGCTGTCTGGCACTTACTTAAATAATTTCTGGAAATCAACATGTACCACATCTATAAAATTTCATGAACCAATTCTTTGTTAGCCCTTCAAAAAGCTCCAGCAATCTAAAAAAAGATTTACATCAATGATGCCCCTCCTCATCAACCCATACAGTATCCATCAATGAACCTAATTATTTGTCCTAAATTGTTTCTTGCAGTTTCCCAATCACTGAAGTTAAATTGACTGATCTGTCATTGCTTGGATTATCCTAACACCCTTCAATGAAATAAGGGAAACATATGCAATTCTCCAGTCCCCGGCACCGTCCCTGAGTCAAAGTAAGACTGAAAGATTATTGCAGTGTATCTCCAATTGTCACTTCTCTTAGTAAATTTGGATCCCAGTTCCAATACCTTGTTAACTTTATCCAATTCTTTCTCCTTATCAATCTTCCAGTGTTTAAATTTCTTTCTCTTTCATTGTTGCCTTTGTAACATCATTTTCCGTGGTAAAGACAGATGCAAAATCCTTGTTTAATACTGCAGCCCTGCCATCTGCTTCAACATCTAAAAATCCTAATCAGTTTCATGCCATGCTTTCCTGCCTTTTTACTGTTTATAAACTTTGAGAGGATTCCCTATGTTCGCTGCCAGTCTCCTTTCACACCCTCTTTGAGTCTCTTGTTTGCTTTCTCACTACCTATTTGAGTCTTCTATATTCATTTCTGGTTCTCAATTGTATATCTGTTACAGCACTTTTTTTTATTCTGGCTTGTAATTTCTACCACTTTCTGTTCCATCTAAAGAACTCTGGATTTTGTGGTCTACCCTTCTCTTGATAGTACCTAAACAATTTCTTCTTTAAGTAACAATAGTGTTGGTGGTGCAAGCAAAAATAAATAATCATGGGGCAAGAACCAAACCATGTATCTAGAGCAGGCAGATGCAAGAGTGACAATTGACTAAAACATACGGTAATGCTACAAAATCAAGAAAAAGGTATCAAAATAGACACAAAAACAGAAATTGCTGGATAAGCTCAGCAGGTCTGGCAGCATCTGTGGAAGAAATCAGAGTTAATGCTTTCAGTCCAACAGTCCTTCAATTTACACTTTCTCAGTTCTTTCAGTTTTTAATCAAAATAAGGCTGACATTATGGTCTGAAATTATTGAACATCATTTTCAATGCTGAATACTACAAAATGCCTATTCAAATAATCAGCTACTTTTCCTCAAGCTTCTATTTTAGCTTCACTGGAACACTGCAGGAGCCTGAGGAATAGACGTGCTGGATGGCAGAGATTTGGAATGACAGCTGACTAGAAGCTCAGAATCACAGGATTCCACTGAGGATTGAAAAGAACTGTTCCACAAAGTGGCCATATAATCTGTATTTAGTCTCACCACACTGTAATACTAAACTAAAATAAAACTCTTAAAAAAACCGAATGAACTGCAGATGCTGGAAATCTGAAACAGAAATAGAATTTGCTGGAAAATCTCAGCGGGTCTGGCAGCATCTCTGGAGAGAAATCAGAGTTAATGTTTTGGCTCCAATGACCCTTTTGTGATGGCAGCTAGGAAAAGGATTTTTTTTAACAGAAGTTGGGGCAGGGTAAGCGGGGAGAGTAAATGATAAGTGGAAATAGAGCCCAAAGAGACAGAAAAACAGTTGGACAGGCAAGCGAGCGGGTAAAGGTCAATCTGGGGGAGTGAACAGCTGCTAAGTCTCTTGCAGCTGGTGGATTGTTTGGGGCCTTAGATAGTGAACAGGAGGAGTAAAAGCACAGAGGTTGCATCAACTACATGTGCATTGAAACAAGAGATGGTAAGGGAAAGGTTATAAGGGAGATTGAAGAGTCGGTCAAACTGTTGATGGAAAAATTGTTTCTTTAGGATGTTGAAAAGAGAGATAAGCTCTTCTTAACATCACTTTGAGATGTAGGAATATAGAAGCTCATGGAATAATGGTGTTTAGGGGAGGCGATGGCCTAGTAGTATTATTGCTGAATTGTTAATCCAGGAATGTTCAGGGGACCCAGGTATGAATCACGCCACAGCAAGTGATGGAATTCGAATTCAATAAATAGAAATCTGGAATAAAGAGTCTAATGATGATCATGAATACATTGTTAATTGTTGGAAAACTCCATCTGATTCATGAATGTCCTTTAGAGAAGGCAATCTGCCATCCTTACCGAGCTTGGCCTGCATGTGACTCCAAACCCACAGCAATGTGATTAACTCTTCGCTGCCCTCTGGGCAATTAAGGATGGACAATAAATGCTGGCCTTGCCAACAACGCCTTCATGTTGTGAACAGAGAGAAAAAAAGTGGAAGGAAAGGAGAGTGAGGGTCTCTGTCTCCATCTTTCTCTTCTCCTTTAAGACATTCCTTAAAACCCATATCTTTGGGAAAACTTTACAATCATTTCTCTTATTTTCTTCTTATTCACCTTTGTGTTAAATTGTGATCAATTACATGGCTGTGTAGCATCTTGGGACTTAACTAGGTCAAAGGTGCTCAATACAAGACACAACTGTTACTCTTTCACATAGTACTAAAGATGCCAATTGCAGTTCTCTTGTTCATTGAATAAACATAAGTACTTCAGTCAAACAATTTACACTACTGCTTCCCACACAACTTTGTAGATAAACCTGAGTAGCTGATATTGCCATGTTATTCTTTACCTCCATGGGCTCAGTAAGTTGAGTTTTTTTTAGATTCCCTACAGTGGGGAAACAGGCCCTTCGACCCAGCAAGTCCACACCGCCCCTTGAAGCATCCCACGGCCCATCTCCCTATAACCCACACACCCCTGAACACTATGTACAATTTAGCATGGCCAATCCACCTAGCCTGCACATCTTTGGACTGTGGGACGAAACCGGAGCACCCGGAGGAAACCCACGCAGACATGGGGAGAATGTGCAAACTCTGCACAGACAGTTACCCGAGGCTGGAATCGAACCTGGGTCCCTGGCGCTGTGAGGCTGCAGTGCTAACCACTGAGCCACCGTGCCGCTTAATCACAACTAAACACTCATTTGAAACTAAACAGTGTGAAAAACAAAACAATGCAGATGTTTGAAATCTGAATTGAAAATGCTAGATAACTTGAACAGGTCAGACAGCAGGGCAGACAAGAATGCAACTAATATTTCAGGTTAATGGGAACTGCAGATGCTGGAGATTCCAAGATAATAAAATGTGAGGCTGGATGAACACAGCAGGCCAAACAGCATCATTGTGCTCCTGAGATGCTGCTTGGCCTGCTGTGTTCATCCAGCCTCACATTTTAATATTTCAGGTTGATGACTTTCAGGAAGTGACATGAGCTCTCTTTTGATTACATTATCTTCTGCACAAATGCTTGGCCATTAGTCTACATTTTCTCTCAGCTAAGATCAGGAATTCAATTGTGTTTGAGAGAAGGTGGTGCGGCGGTACTGTGTTTGGTTAATCAGGAAGACTGATGAGAGGAATGAAACTGGATGGAACACTCAGCATCGACCATGATATCTGTAACAATATAATCCTGCAAACTCCTGACTTGTACGTGGAGGTTTATGCAAAAAAGTGGGAGACCTGTCCCACAGAATGGTCAAACGACAATCTGACAGAATTGTCATGGAATCATGCTTTGGATACAAGACACTGCTATTTCTACCTGTGGGTATGCCTTGCCCCACCAAAGGCACAGATTACCAGAGATAGTAGGAGCTGCAGATGCTGGATGAACACAGCAGGCCAAGCAGCATCAGAGGAGCAGGAAGGCTGACATTTCAGGCCGAGAACCTTCTTCAGAAAAAAAGGTCTGAAGAAGGGTCTAGGCCCGAAACAGCAGCTTTCCTGCTCCTCTGATGCTGCTTGGCCTGCTGTGTTCATCCAGATTACCAGAGGTGCCTGCACAATGGTATGCAGTCAGGATGGAAATGCTCTGGGAATCCTCAGCATCAATTCCAGACCGCATGAAGTCTTACAGCATCAGGTCATATACAGACAAGTTAAACATCTTGCTGACTTAATTCCTGAAAAGGTGATGGAAGCAAAGTCCTGATAGACTTCTGTTAAGCAAGAGGGTTAAAGGTTAATAGGGGGAGGTGGGAATTCAGATTTGATGTTGAATCAGATCAGCCATGATCTTATTAAATGGTGGAGCAGGTTTGATGTTCTGAATGGGGTAATCTGGTTCCTAATTCATATGCTTGCATATGTGGTCATATGTTTGTATAATTACAACCTATTTCTAACCTCCTGAGCTGATGAATCAGTACATTTCAATGTTGCAACTCCAAGTTAGAGGAAACACTGAGTGTTGCAAAGATACAGTCTATACTCTGGGTACAGGACATCAATGTTCACTACATGACTGGCTCATAGCACTGCTACCCACAGAGGTAGCCGAGTCCTAAAGGGCATAATGGCTAGTCTGTGTCTGCAACTGGTGAAGAAGGAACCATTGAGAAGGAAAACTGACCCACTTTCCTCACCAACATACTTGTGGCATGATGCATCTGTCAATGTCAGTGGAATACCATGCACTCCTTGTGAAGGTGAAGTCCAGCCTTCACATTGAGAATATCCTCTACCATATTGTTTGGCACTACCACCGTGCTGAATGGGATAGATTTTGAATAGGCCTAGCAACTGAAGACTGGGTATTTATGAGGCACTATGGGTCATCCGAAACAGCAGGATTGTAATCAAACACAATCTGTAACCAATGGGCCAGCATATTCCCCCATCTACCATCACTATCAAGGTAGAGATTAACCCTATTTCAATGAGGAGTGCAGGAGGGCCTGCTATAAATACCTCAGGCTTATCTAAAAATAAGCATCTGATGAAGCTAGAACAGGTAGGTGCAGGGATGGAGTTTCAGAGCGAAGGTTTAGTTGACTGAAGACTGGCCAACATCAACAGAGTGATTAAATTTTCTGGATGCATAAGGGCCAGAATTGTTTAACTGAAAATAGTTCAAAGGGTTACAGAACTAGTAGAGATTCAAGAGGTAGGCAGGGGCAACACCATGGAAGAATTCAAAAACCAAGATAAGAATTTTAATAATAACATGCTGCTGGACTGGGAATCAATGTCGATCAATGAGTACAAGTGTGATTTGGGAAAAGGATGTTCCAGTTAGGATGTGGACAGTAATGTTTGGAATGACCAGAGGTTTATAGAGTGTAGAATGCACAAGATCAGCCAGGACTGTGTGGGAGGACAAGTGTGCAGTAACTCAGGAACCTTGACTGGAATGGAACATTGTTTATTATTGAATACCAAAACAGAGTCATGACACATGGCATACATTGGCCAGTTCCAGCCCAGGAGATGCATCCTTGGTTTACTTATTTAATTTCACCTCTTTATCTTAACCAGCCTGTTCAGAGATGGTATTACACATCTGTGAAGCAGATGGGATTTGAACTCAGATCCCCTGATTCAATGGTAGGGACAATACCTCTGTACCATAAGGGTGTCCCCTTGATCTTCTTTATAAAGGGCTTAGGTAATGAGTTCCAGCTGGGCAGGCCATTGCCTGTTACTAAGGGAAATCACAGTCAATGAGCTCCATGAGGAAATGAATTAGTGATTCCCTAAGGGCCTTGGAGGGGTTATCACATTCTCCCCCACATCTCTCCAAGGCTGACCCTCGCTCCTGTGATGATGGGGTGACTTGTGTTGCTTTGCCCAAGGCCCTATCCTTGTTGCTTTCCAGGTCTGGTCGGAGGGTGTGTAGTAAGTAACGGACATCTCTTTCGTAATGATCATCGAAGAGCCACGGCAGGGGGTTCATCCTTGGTGGCAAGCTCCAGCCGAGTTTCCTCTACCTCTGTCTCCATCTCTGAGCTTGAGTCCCTACGGTCCTTAGGACTGGTCCTCGAATGTTTAGTGAGCTGAGTTTTCTATCTGCAAGTTAGCATGAAGGGTGTCAATGGTGGTGTGTCTGTCAAAACAGTCACCTCTGTGCAGGGTTTCTGCAGACAGAGTGTTGTTGATGTGCTTTTTTTGCTATCTTCTCCCAAGTTTTAACCATGTACGATACTGGCCACTTTTTGCGAAAAGGAGT
Organism: Stegostoma tigrinum; assembly: GCF_030684315.1. Taxonomy (NCBI): domain Eukaryota; kingdom Metazoa; phylum Chordata; class Chondrichthyes; order Orectolobiformes; family Stegostomatidae; genus Stegostoma; species Stegostoma tigrinum. The sequence continues at coordinate 113,966,870 of NC_081355.1, forward strand.
ATCCTGTGGAAAGCTTTCACTGACCTTCCTTATGTGAACCACATCTCTCTCTGTTTAAAATCTCTGTATGACCTACACTCATCATGGCCCCTTTCCTGAGCTTCTTGTTTTAATTCAATTTTGCTCCCCAAGTTTGGGAAAGTCAGGCAAAGCCAAGTCCAGAAGTGTTGGCCCATCAGTTGTTCTGACGTGTTACATCCATTATCATATGCGGCATTGTTCTATAGTTGAAGGGGAATTGTGCAAGTTTCCAAAGACCGTGTAGTCTGTTTTCCCACGCTACTTTAGAGTACCTGGCCTGCCTGCTCAGCCAGACCATGGTAGGTTGCTGTGCAATGTGCCTTCCTCCCTTTGTCTTCATAAAATTCTGAAAGTTCCCGCTGGTAAATGAGCTCTGTTATGAGGACCTCATACTTACTAAAGGATTAGTGGAGTTTTTCTGTGATGCTGTAAGCACTCTATGCATATTGGTCCTTTTTGAATGGATATCAATTAGGATTAAGAGCGTACAGCCCACACACAGCCCTGTAACATCTGCATGTACTTGCACCCTCTTGGCCATTCCCATGAGTGCAGAGAAGCTATTGGTGGGACCTTCTGGTATTTCTGTCAAGTTTTGCACTGTTTGACCAGGTTGTCAATATTGTGTCTATGCCAGATTACCAAACATAACTCCTTGTGAGCATTTTCATTCTAGAAATTCTGGGATGGCCATGGCACAATTCTTGAAATACAGGTCATTAGCCTGGACGTGGAACAACCACCCTGGCTCCCCACAAAATAATCCCATCTTCTGTGTTCAACTCCTGAAATTTTGAGATATAAAGGTTTCAGCTCTTCTGTAAGACGTCCTATTGTCCACCATTTAGGATGATAGCTTCACCAATGTGGGGTCTTTCTGGACGGAGGCCTGGGATTTGTTTGGCAGGTACTGGTACAGTGCCCCATGAATCATGATAACTTCAGAGGTGAAGGTAGGCTGGTGGGTTGTGGCAGGTGGCTCGTGGCATCTGCATTGGCCATATGTCTCCCTGAACAAAGTTCCAAGGTACATTCATATGCAATTAATGGTAGTGAAATGCTAACCATAGACATACTGGTGGGACTTTTTCACCATGAAAACCATGCCACACGTTCTTTCTCGATCTGGGCATACTTCCTTTCAGCCTCAACCGGGGTTCATGGTGCATATGTGATTGAACATGCTGTCCCAGGGTTCCAACTGTGCAATAATACCACCCCTATCCCATAGGGGGCATTTTCACAGATTACAATGAGTGGTCTCAGGAGGTTGTAACGGGCTAACATATTTGCTGACAGTACTTACTGTTTGAAGTTTGCAAAGGCTTTCTCTTTTGGCATTTGCCGGGACTATTTCTAACATTTTTTTTAGCAGGCCTTGGAAGTGTGCCAGCAGGGTTGCCAGATTTGGTATAAACTTCCTGAAGTAATTATGACATCAAGAAAAGATTTTAACTCTGTTGTGTTCCTTGGAATCAGAGCCTTTTTATGGCCTCCATCTTCTTTTTGGCAGGGTGTAATCCACCCTTGTCAACTCTCTATCCAAGGTACATAAGCTTGTTTATCTGGAACACACATTTTTCTCTTTTTAGCCCAGATGCAAAAAAAATTGCACAACCTCCTCCAAACTCTCCAAACATTCCTTTGTGGTAGCTCCTGAGATTAAAATGTTATCCAGATACACTGCACTCTGGGCACCCCTTGGAGGATGCTGTCTGTTACCCTTTGAAAGATGACGCAAGCCAATGATACCCCAAAGGGCAAGTGAGTGTACTCATACAGTCCTTCGTGAGCATTTACAGTGATGTACTTCCTGTATGACACCTCAATCTCCAGTCGGTGGTAGGTGTGGCTCATTCCAATCTGTAAAGTATATGATTCCAGCCATGTCTTCTATGCGTGACTTCTGTCAAAGTGGGAAGCTCTGTGGACTAACAGCTTATAATCCCCACAGAGACAGTTTTAGAACTGCGATTACTGGAGGGGCCCATTCAGTAAATTGCACTGAGTGTATGATGCCAAGTTCCTCTAGATGATCAACTTTGGCACAAAGGGCATTCGGGACTGCTTGTGCCTTAAAGTATTTAGGGTGGGCCTCAGGTTCTACTTAGATCTTGGCCCTGGTGCTTTTCTCTTCCCACGGCTCTCTTGGAACATTTCAGAATATTTCCCAATGACTTCACATTGATAGCCAGTATCCAATTTAAAAATCAGTTGCCAATCCAGGCAGATTTTCTGTCGCCAGTCACTTCCCTAGAGGTTGAGAGCTTGCCCTTGCACTGCCATTATGGCGAGTTGGTCAGTCTGTTGCCCGTGCATAACTGGAGTTACAGTGGTCCCAACCTAGCTTGGCTGTGCCACAAGTTTAAAAGCAAGATGGCTCAGAATTTTCTAAATGTTTGCACCTTAAAAACAGATACAATAGTACTGTGTCTACCTCCATGTCTGTGGTCTGGCTATCAGCCTGGAGTTTTATCTTAATTGGGGCCACTTTAGGACCAGTGATGCAATGTGGCTGTATCAGTTCTTCATCCTTGGGTTGACTTATTTGCAACACCCTGCCATGAGGTGGCTTTGCCGTTTGGCTTGTGTAGTATGGGTTTCACCTGTTTTGGATGCCTTGTCTGGGGTGAACTCTATGACCAAAGTGCAGCATGGATATTTTTGCTCCTATTACATTGTGGGGACATTTCCTGCTTAGGCAGTAGCAACTGCCGATGCTGGAGTCAGAGATAACAAGGTGTGGAGCTGGAGCAACACAGCAGGCCAGGCAGCATCAGAGGAGCGGGAAAGCTGACGTTTCGGGTTGAGACCTTTTTCAGAAATGAGCCATACAGTTCTGAGGAAGTGTCACTGGACCTGAAACGTTAACTCTGATTTTTTTTTTCCACAGACACTGGCAGACCTGCTGAGCTTTTCTAGCAACATATGTATGTTGTTCTAGAAAGAAACATTATTTGCATATGAACACCAAAATAGGGCCATTACTCTTGGCATACATAGGATAGACACAGCCTGGGACAGACAGTTCTGCAGACCCATCTCTGGTCTGCTTTACTCTATTTAATATGCAGAAGTGCTCTTATGTCTAACTGAATAGATGTTTTCCCCCATCATCAAATCCCCTGCAGTATTTTCTTCTTCTATTAACCACCACCAGTAACTCACTTGCGTGTCCAACTGAATGACTTACACACAAAGCCCACTACTGTCATTCCAACACATCAAAGGTGAGGGAGACATAGGAAGAGCAGGAAAGGAGTAAATCAAAATGGAGTTAGAAGAGCAAATAAAGCATCGAAACTTTTTTATTGTTAGCCACCACCAGTAAATCACCCATGTAGCCAATTGGATATTTACTTGCAAAGCCTGTTAGCACCGTTTTACAAGGGGCTCAGATGAGGAGTTCCAGTTAGGCAGGCCATTGCTTGTTACCAAGGCAACTCATACTCAATGAGCTTCATGAGGAGATAAATTTGCAATTCTCCATGGGCCTTGTGGCAGTTACCATGGAATGGAAAGCTACTGGGATGGAATAAAACATGAGAGATCTCAGATACATGAATACTGATTTTGAGACACATTCAAGGAGTTGAGAGGAAACGGAGATTGGAGATGAGGTGGCACATCACAGGGATTATGGGGTGATATATTTTTGTTTGAGGATAGGGTACAGAACTGTCAAAAATATTTATGAACATGGAGACTAGGTTGAGAGATTGAGTGGTTGTCAATATCATTGGATTGAGGAAGTGAGAGGAGGCTCCCCAAGCTCTATTTTTTTTGAGAAGATCATGGCTAATTGGATTAAAACTTCAAATCTATTTTTCTACCTTCTTGAGGAGACATGGCAGAAGTGGTTGATGACCTCAATCTTAGTGAGAAAGAATTCATGATTCCTCGCACTTACCATTGTAGATGACAGAGGAAGAAACAGGGCAGAGAGGTTTAGGATGTTTAGCATGCTGGATGTACAGATCTATATTTAAGGACTATGTGAAGGTAAGTGGAAGAGATAGAATTAATTGGACATTTTTCTAAGTTGAACTGTACCATTTTATTCCTTCGAGTTTTATTCAGTTGTACGTGGACTGTAACCCATCAGCTAACTACTGAGGTGTAAAGTTTAATGTGTGCTGTAAGTCATCTGTTGTTTATCTGAAAATTAAATGACTTTGGAAAGGCAGCAAAGCAAATCAAGGAAATAAGAAATAAGATGTGTAGCTAATAATTACTGGGGAAAAATAAACTGGCTATGCTATGTCCAGAGGCCTACAGCAACCCTCTCTTGTCTCAGAATTCTGTAAAGCAAGAGGTCAGTGAGTACTGAAGATATCTCAGAAATGTCAGTTTCTCTTGAAGTTCTGTTTCTTAGAAGAAATCCCTGCGAACTTAATAGGATTTACAAATACCGATATTTGTGCTGACTTGGTGAAACCTGTGGTATTGGACTGTGGCCAATCTCAACAACTCATATCCAAGTTGACTGGATGTGACATTTATCATTTGACACACGAAAGATATTATCAAGCTGGAGAGGGTTCAGAAAAGATTTACCAGGATGTTGCTAGGAATAGAATGTTTAAGTAAAAAGGGAGAGACTGGATAGGCTGGGACTTTTTTCACTGGAGCATAGAAGTTGAGGGGGTGACCCTTTGGAGGTTTTTAAAATCATGAGAGGCACACATAAGGTGAATGACAGGTGTCTTTTCCCTATAGAAGGGAATTTCAAGAGTACGGAGCACATTTTTAAGGTGAGAGGAGAAAAATTTAAGAAGTGCATGAGGAGCAACTTTTTTTTTACATAGAGAGTGGTTCATGGGTGGAATAATCTTCCATAGGCAGTAGTGGATGCGTGTACAGTTACAATGTTTAAAAGACATTTAGATAAGTAAGTGAATAAGAAAGGTGTGGAGGGGTGCAGGCCAAATACAGGCAGGTGGGGTAACAATGTGTGGAGCTTGATGAACACAGCAGGCCAAGCAGCATCTTAGGAGCACAAGATGCTGCTCGGCCTGCTGTGTTCATCCAGCTCCACACTTTGTTATCTCGGATTCTCCAGCATCTGCAATTTCCATTATCTCTGATACAGGCAGGTGGGACTACTTTAGTTCGGGGTTAATATTGGCATGGACTGGGTGGACCGAAGGGTCTGTTTCTGTGCTGTATGACTCTATGACTCTGTGACAGGACATTCAGAAGACATAAGAATTCTAGTTTATTCTTTTGGTTCCAGATCTTTAGACCATGGGAGACGTATTTACTCCTTTTGCCTAATTTATTTTATAAAGCCCTTCATCTCTTTAGAAATATCATGTCTTTTCATGTTGTGTGAGTGCATCTGTGTATGTGGCATGAACAGGATATTTTAATTTCAGATCATAATATTAGGTGTTAATCAGTAGTTGTCACTGCTTTGAGAATAAATTTGATAAGTTCTTGATTAAAAGGGGATCAAAGGTTACAAAGAGAAGGTAACAGAATGGGTTTGAGAAATATATCAGTCATGATTGAACAGCAGAACAGACTCAATGGGTTGATTGGCTTAATTCTGCTCCTATATCTTATGTTCATAATAGATTAATTATTTTTTAATTCATTCAAGAAGTCCGGTCAAAGTTTCTTTTTATTCTGGACAGCAACATGAAAGAGTGGGCTACATTCCGAAAGCTAGTATGTTCAAATAAATCCGTTGGACTATAACCTGGTGTCGTGTGATTTCTGACCTTGTCCATCCAAGTCCAACACCGGCACCTCTACAACTTGGTCATTTTGGAAATTTAATCATCAGTTTTCCATGAATGGTGTGACAGATGGATTAATAGGGCTTGATTAGCAATGCATTCCTCTAGCCATAACACCAGAGTCTATCTTCACAATTTAGGTTGATCCGGGAACATTGAACAAAGAACTAAACCTGATAAAGCTATATGCTGCCCAGTCAGTTGGCAGTGAATAGCTGAATCTGTTGTCCATCACATCACAGATTTAATGTGATTTATATGAAAATAAAATACTGTGGATGTTGAAAATCTAACACAAGTACAGAGAATGATGAAGAAACTCAGCAGGTCTGGTAGCTTCTGTGCACAAAGAAACAATTCTGAAGAAGAGTCATACTACCCTTAAAATGTTATTGCTGTTTCTCTCTCTACACATGCTGCTTGACCTGCTGAGTTTCTCCAGTATTTTCTTTGTTTGTGTGGTATGACTTTGTTTGGCCAGAAAGTATCCAGATGATTCTTGTGAAGAGAAGATTCCAATTCAAGATAGAAAATTATTCCATTCCCTGTTCTTTATTTTTCTCCTTCCTCAGCTCTGTACTATCATAAAAGCTTTCTTGAATCAATAGTGATTGGAACCAGGTGGATTCTATTGACTATGAGATCATTGATTGGGGTTGTAAACCTGGGCTGATCAGGGAGCCCTAGCTGGCAGATATAAACGAGGAGTTAAGGGTCTCTCATGTGGTAGTTGCCCTCCCCCTGGACTAAGTGACCTAGGTTCAAGTACCAATTGATCCAGATGTGTGTAATAACATCGCTGAACTGGCTGATTAGAAAAACTGGCTAATGAAAAAAAAATTCTGAGCATTTTTGGAGAGAAAAAAAAGGGGATTCAGAGAGTCTCCTGACTTCAGGGACTCACTCCGAACTGGCTGGTCACGGCCAGTGAACTATGCCCACATAAATGAAGGGTGACTTGGTGATTGAATAACTGTGCAGTTATTTCAGCATCTAACATTTTCCAGTTTTGATGGAGGATCACTGAACTGAAATGGCTCTTCACGGATACAGCCTTATTGTTTAGCATTTCCAGCACTTTCACTTTTTCCTCAGATTTCAATCAACCACAGTACTTTAAAAAAAAATTCCCAAGACCTGTTCTACTGTTTCTCTGTCATGCACCCAAGTTTTATATTTGGCACGAGGTAACAAGATTATTTGAATGGCGGTCAAATTGTGCTCAAACGTATCAACTGCCTTCATATAATTCAGAGGAGTTGAGTAGATATGTACAACTTGACATTATTTATATTTTGACAGAATAATCTAGATTTAAAAATGAAAATAGAGCACCATACTTTTCCTTTTCATTCCTTTCAAAATTATAAGCATTCTGATTAAGTTACAGACTAGAATTAGATTTCTTGCTGGAAGCAAAGGTAACAAATGGTGATCAAAAGACAGTTAGTCAACAGATCCACCTCTCATTGGAAAGTACTTCCCACCAAATTAGAATTATAAAAAAGTTTCTGATCTCACTGATACACATTTCAAAGCAACGTGACATAAAATCACTCGGGACTGTTTGTTGCTATAGATAGCGGAAATTGGGTCAGACTGATAAAAGTCTGATTTCTTCCATTACTATACCCTTTAAAAGGTTGGAATCTTAGTTGTAATATAGGAATATAGGAACAAGAGTAGGCCATTCAGCCCATTAAGCTTGTTCCACTATTCAACGAGATCATGGTTGTTCTATGGACTAACACCATATATCTGCCTTTGGCCCATATCCCTCAATGCCTTTGCTTTACAAAGATTAACCTATCTGAGATTTAAAAATAACAACTGATGTAGCATCAACTGCCATTTGCGGGAGAAAGTTCCAAACATCTTTGTGTGTAAAAGTGCTTCCTGACATCTCTCCTGAATGATTTTTAGATTATGCGCCTCGTTCCAGAATCCTCAACCAATGGAAATAGTTTAACTTTATGGATCCTGTCTTTTCCTGTTAATGACTTGAAGACTTCAATAAAATCACCCCTTAGCCTTCTAAAGTCTAAAGAAACAAACTTAACTTGTATAATCTCTCCTCATAACCTAACCTCCAAAGTCTAGGATAATAAAATGTGAGGCTGGATGAACACAGCAGGCCCAGCAGCATCCGAGGAGCACAAAAGCTGATGTTTCGGGCCTAGACCCTTCATCAGAGAGGGAGATGGGGTGAGGGTTCTGGAATAAATAGGGAGAGAGGGGGAGGAGGACCAAAGATGGAGAGAAAAGAAGATAGGTGGAGAGGAGAGCATAGGTGGGGAGGTAGGGAGGGGATAGGTCAGTCCAGGGAAGACGGACAGGTCAAGGAGGTGGGATGAGGTTAGTAGGTAGGAGATAGAGGTGCGGCTTGGGGTGGGAGGAAGGGATGGGTGAGAGGAAGAACAGGTTAGGGAGGCAGAGACAGGTTGGACTGGTTTTGGGATGCAGTGGGTGGAGGGGAAGAGCTGGGCTGGTTGTCTGGTGCAGTGGGGGAAGGGGACGAACTGGGCTGGTTTTGGGATGCGGCGGGGGGAAAGGGGAGATTTTGAAGCTGGTGAAGTCCACATTGATACCATTGGGCTGCAGGGTTCCCAAGCGGAATATGAGTTGCTGTTCCTGCAACCTTCGGGTGGTATCATTGTGGCACTGCAGGAGGCCCATGATGGACATGTCATCTAAAGAATGGGAGGGGGAGTGGAAATGGTTTGCGACTGGGAGGTGCAGTTGTTTATTGCGAACCGAGTGGAGGTGTTCTCCAAAGTCGTCCCCAAGCCTCCGCTTGGTTTCCCCAATGTAGAGGAAGCCACACCGGCTACAGTGGATGCAGTATAAAAGTCTAGGTATCATTTTTCTAAACCCACATTGTAATTCCTCCAAGGACAATACATCCTTCCTAAGGTGGCGTGCCCAGATTTACTCACAATACTCCATGTGAGGTCAAACCAGGATTTGTATAGCTGTGCAGCTTCTGTATCCTTGCACTCCAAGAGATAGCATTCCATTAGCCTTCCTGATTATTTTTTGCACCTGTTTGTAGCATTTTCCTTTTTGTTTTCAATTGCATCCGTACCAGAATCAGATGCAGCAGTCTACACACGCTAATTTTTTACAATGTTGCCCTTATGAGAGCAGTGAGTTTCCAGAATTGCTTCACCTCTAATAGACAGGAATTAGCATTACCCTTCCATACTTGGCAGAAGAGTGGAGCGAGGAGGTGGTAAGCCTGCATGCATTTTTCACACAGAGAAATGGTGGAACAAGAAGATAAAAAAAAAGATACAGGCAGTCATCTCAACTCATCAAATAATCAGGTCAAATTGACAATGTTATTAGTAAGCCTACCTCTGTGCCAATTGGCCCAGGTTCAAATCCTACCTCTTCTAGAATTGTGTAATAACAAAATATCTAAAAATGCAAATAGAATGCTTAGCTTCATAATTAGATTACGTGGGAGTTCAATAACAAGGAATATATACAAACACTGAGAAGTTATTGGTTAGGTCTCAGCTAGAGCATTGGCACAGACTTTGTAAAGAATTACACTTGCATTCATTACTCTGATAGCTACTCATGGGGTTTTCACTAGTTTCTGAGCTGAAACTTGCATTAATTTGACATCAGTGATGTGCGCTAACAGAGGAAATAACAATGTGATTCTCATTGAAACTTGTAGAGTTCAAATGGCAGGTATAATTTACATTCAGTTTGTGCACCCAACAAAAGAAAATAAATTCAAGCGAAAGCAACAACGTAAAAAATTTTTAAAAGTGTTCAAAACCAGGGTGAGATAGTCTTTGTAGTTGCCAATGTATGCTCCATATAATCCCATCAGAAGTTAAAAATATGAAATATAATTTTTAACAGTTTATGAACTGGGCTACTTTGAATAGTCAGACTCCACTGTTTTAAAAGCATTAAAATATTTCACAACATTGTACTTTAAGAAAGAACATCTTTAACATATGATTAACAGTTAAAAAGATGAGCTCACATTCAGCTTAAGGCCATCACAAAATATGATGCTGACACACAATGGGCTGAATCATTGCAGGAGTCAGCCGAGTGTCATTTTTGTTTAATTTGAAGGAGGTTTTCTCCACACGAGGTTTTAGTACCTTTTCTCAAGCTCAAACTCGCTTCATTAACTTTGTGTCAGGGTCCTGTAGCATCCCCTTGTCCAATACTAGCCTGATTCTTTGACTTACCCTAGACAGAGTGTTCCCACTGCCAGGGCATCCCTGCATTCCTGGTGCTGATGCCATTTTTAAAAGGTTAGCCGATGTCCAATCAAGCACTCTCAGCTGTCCTGCATGGTTTGTGACTTTCGTTCCTCACATGGCAAATAAGGGCAATTGATGCTCTGTTCTGTTGTAGGGACCTGGAGTGTTGACCGAGAGGGTGCTGTGGAGGAGGGTGCTAGTCTCTTCCCCTGGACAGGCAGAGCAGATTCCACTCCAGACTCTGCCAGACTGGTCTGAGTTTGCCACCCAGGTCAGTGCAGTCTGAAGGAATGCCCAGCAACGTTGCAAGAAGAAGGAGTGCCAACCACCCTCTCTTTTTCCTATGTCTGCTACTGCACACCCCTCCCACTAAGGCTCAGGTTCTTCAACCTTCAATTTTGCATGTAACATCTTCCCGCACTCACTATCACCAACCCAACACCCCCACACCACTGACCATTATGACGTTTGCCTTAACTGCACCAGCATTAATGTCTGTGCCAGATACATTGACCTCACTCAATCCTTCCTTTTGTCTCATTCCAGGATTAAATAACCCAAAGTAGGGCAGAAAGAGGTGCATGACATTTGGCTCCTTATCTCCTATGAGGATCAGTTCCTGACCATGACCACAATGACTGACTAACTATACCTAAGTCCCCAGACAGACAGCAGACAAAGCCCTGGACTTACTGTGCCGGGACTCCCTGACTGATGCGTATCTCCGTTGACTTGACTGGAGATTACACCCCTCAGACTTTGAGACGTGGCCAGTTGATTGAAGCTTGTGTAATGCATTTGGCTTGTACACAACATGGTGAAGGTGGAGATTGGCACAGTATGGTGCTGTACCTTGAAATGTTGGTGCTGTGTGTCCAAGATGGAAGGCTAAAGGAGCAAGTGACAAGGTAGTCACTGGCTAACCCACCCTGGCCTTCAAGTCAGAAATTGTCAGTGTATAGGTTCAGTTAGAGGTTGGTAGAATTGGAAACAGTGTCCTAGCTTAGCAACTGAAAATTAATCCCTTCAGGTATATTAAACTGTATCGAAATAATTTAAAAAAGCTAGCCCAGCTTTTTACATGCTGTTTCCCTTCCCATTGCAATTTGCCCATCCGTTACTTTAAAAGATGATATGTCTCATTTGACAAAGAATGTGTACTATGTCATTTTGCACATAAACTATGATCACATCAGATGGGTAGCCCTGCTAAAGACTTAATGTGTAAACCACAAGGCACATGAAAATTCCACACCAACAGGATCATCATTGACCAGTTTGCAGTAATTTGGATTTGCAATTTGAATGCAGACTTTTTTTTAACCTCCACTACAAGTGTGACATTAGAACTCTTCAAATGGTTGAAACAAAAGCACTTTAGCCTACAGCAATAGGGGATTTAGAGATTTTAGATACATGCTAGCTGATTTTAAGTTAAGTTTTTAGACAATCTTTTGTCATAGGGAAGCATAAATATTTTTCAATATATTTCATAGTGGCCTATTCAGATCATGTCCCAATGCCAAAGTGAAGTAAACAGTACTTTAAGAAAATTATATACTGTTTTACCGTCTGCGTGTTATTTACTTCTATTGATGTTAATTCCATTCTCCGCGTTTCATTACTATTATGTGTGGGAGGGGCACTCTCGACATCCATGAGGAGTTACTGTTTACACCTGCAACAAACAAACACAAATGTACAGTATTGGAGATTCTAGTACAAACTTATACCTAGAATAAAACTTATATAAACTTGATCAAAAAAGAGAGAGAAACCTCAGCACAAATATAACACTAAAATAAGAAAAGTTTAAACTTTTTTTTAAATACAGTTGAGTATCTGGTAACATTGGACTGTCGCTGGAAGTCAACAGTAAACCTGGCGCTCCATCCACGCCGAGTTTCCCACTCACGGATCTGGTCCGAGTTGTTCCCTTCCAGCCGCAGCTGTCTCAACCCACACTGTCTAAAGCAATTGCACGTAGTAACATTCAAACACACACCCACCGTCTTTGTACGGCCAAAGTTAGCAGAATGGACCAGGGAAGCATTCAATGAAGGTCACCTCGCTCTGAAGTTACTGCCTCGGACTTCAAAACTGTTATCAGCCCGAATCAACGAGTTTCCGAGATAGGGAAAGTAACCTAGGTGCTCGGCACCTAGACAGAAGTCTACTTCCTGACCTCCTGGATTATGTGCTGTGCCCGCTGCCCGGTCTGCAACTCGTTCATCCGCACGCCCGCCACTCACATTCTACTAACACCACCCTCCAGCATTTTGATTGGTCCCGACGTCCTGTCAATAACACCCACCCTCCTGGAGTACAGATCACCATTTCAGTCAAGGTGACAGTGCACATCACCACATTCTGGTGTCTACTTTTAACTAAACTAATGGCAACAGGTTTTAAAAATCAAACATTTGAAAGAGGAAATAAGGTCCCTTCCGAAAACAGAAAATGCTTACAGTTTTAAAAGACGAAGCTTTTAACGAAGCAAATAAAATAGCATTCCCCCGTGGGATGATTGCACATCAGGTACCTATGTCTTTTGGAACTTTGCCAGCTATGTGCAGGCAAATACGGAGCCGCTTTGAGCTTAAGAGGTAACCATAACTTCTTTAACATAAGAACAAGTAATATTCCCCCAAAGTGGTGTGAAAAAAATGTGCTTTCCACATTTCAAAAGTGACTCCAATTGTAACAATACTTCAAATGTACTCAATTGATTGTAGTAGCACTTTAGAACCTTGGCAAATGCTGTGGCCAAGACTGCAAGAAATTGCAGAGTGTTGTGAACGCAGCCTAGTCAATGATGTAAACCAACCTTTATACCTATTGATAACAAAGTGTGGAGCTGGTTCTCCAGCATTTGCAGTTCCCATTATCATTTATACCTATTGACTTTGTGTGTGGTTTTGGCTGCCCTGCAAAAGCAACCAACATAATCAAAGACCCCACCTCGAGTTACAGTCTCTTCCACCCTCTTCCATTGGACAGAAAATACAAACATTTGAATACATCCATAAACAGATTTAAAAACAGCTTCTTCCCTGATGTTATCAGACTTTTGAATGGTCCTCTCAAATGATAATGTTGATCTCCCTCTCTGCACCTTCTCTGCGACTGTAACACTGTATTCTTTACTCTGTTATGCCCTAATACACTTTGTATGGTATCATCTGCCCGTATTTCTAAACAACACTTTTCACTGTATCTCTGCACATGTAATATCAATAAATCAAATCAAACCAAAAATTGCTCGATGAATGCAAGTTAATATATGCAAGCCTATGTACTATCACAAAATAATTAATATGAAACTATACAAGATGTTAAAACATCGGAGTGGTCTATCCCATTTGCAGTTCTGATGGACATTGTACACAAAAGATGTCATGAGATTGGAAAAATGTTCTGCAAAAGGGCAATCTGACAGACATCCGACATCAGAAAGTTGAACTATCAAGGCTGCTGAAACTAAATGTGTTCACACTGAGGAATTTTAATGAAGTATTCAATACCTCCAAGTTGAGAGGGCAGTGTAATTGGGCACAACTCTCAAGAAACAACAATGTACAATTTTATTCGCTGTATTCTGAAAAAAGGCTTTAAGCTTTGGAGCTAGTGCAGCAATAAGTAATGAAATTAACAACTGAAGTTAAACAGAGATAGTAAGAACTGCAGATGCTGGAGTCAAATATAACACAGTGTGGAGCTGGAGGAACACAGAAGGCCAGGCAGCATCAGGGGAACAGGAAAGTTGACGTTTCAGGTTGTGACACTGCTTCACAAATGGGGAGGGGCAGGGAGCTCAGGAATAAATAGAGAGGAGGGATGGTGCTGGGGAAGGTAGGTGGGATTGTGATAGGTGACTGCAGGTAGGGCGTGGTGAGGATTGGCCAGTGAGATGGAAGGGGCGGAAAGGTGGGAGAGAAGATGGACAGGTTGTGCCAGGTCAAGGAGGCAGGGATGAGAGGGAGGTTTGGTCATGGGCTGAGGCCAGGAGTGAGGAGATTTTGAAACTAGTAAAATCCACATTTAGGCCATTGGGCTGTAGGGTCCAGAAGGTGCTGCTCCTCCAGTTTCCAGGTGGCGTCATTGTGACACGGGAGGAGGCCCGGGATGGACATGTCATCCAGGAGTGGGAGGGGGGAGTTAAAATGGTTCACGACTGGAAGGTGTTGTTGTTTGTTGTGGACAGAGTGCAGGTGTTCTACAAAATGGTTTCCGAGTCTACACTTGGTCTCACCGATGTAGAGGAGGCCACATTGGAGCAGCAGATGCAGTAGAGACCAAGTTGCTGGATGTGCAGGTAAACCTCTGTCTGATGTGGGAGGTTTGTTTTTTGCCTTGAATGGAGGTGAGAGGGGAGGTGTAGAGGTAGGTGTAGCACCTCCTGCCGTTGCAGGGAAAAGTACCAGGGGTGGTGGGGCTGGAGTGGAGTGTGGAGCAGACAAGGGAGTCGTGGAGAAAGTGGTCCCTATGAAGGGCAGGTACAGGTGGGGAGGGAAATATCCATTTGTGTGAGGACAAGGACAATTCTGTCTTTATTTTTGTTGGGGGGAGGAGATGTGAGGGCAGAGGTGTGGGAAGCGCAAGAGATGTGGTTGAGGGCTGAAATTAAACAGTTGGGTTATTGGAACTTGGAATTTTTTATACAGGAAAAGTTCAGGATAATATAAAGCGGATATTTAATTGCCTTCAAGATTGTAGACAATATGAAGTCAGAATTTTAGATACTTAAAGATTCGAAAGCCAATCAACATAACCCCAGTCTGTTAAAATGAAGCATGAAAAAATTTCCATTGAACTATTTTGTGTCATTTATTTAGTTATTTGACATTGGCTTTGGATAGACTTTATTAGCTCTTTCAAAGCGTAAGGTGAACAAATTCATACAGATGTTGGTGACAATTTGGAACAGACTTCAGGGAGGCTTTCAAGCTGATAATAAAACTGTTGAACTGTATATTCTGTTCAGGAACTCAGAGGACCGACCAGGTGGCACGAGATTGTTCTCAATCTGGACTACAGCTGTTCAATTTTTGATGGCAATAAAAGCTTGCCTTAGTTGTGCTGGTCTTGTTCCAAAAGCAAACAATAAAAATATTTGTTGCAGAATTTAAGATCAACTAATTAAATAAAAATGGAATAAAAGCTGATTCCAGTCATAGTGATCATGAAACTACTGGCTTGTCTTAAACACTCAACTGATTCACTGAGGTCTTTCAGGTCTGGGCCAAACCTGCATAATATCATGTACAGAGATAATAGGAACTGCACATGCTGGAGAATCTGAGATAACAAGGTGTAGAGCTGGATGAACACAGCAGGTCAAGCAGCATCACAGGAGCAGGAAGGCTGACGTTTCGGGCCTAGACCCTTCATCAGAAAATATCACGTATGGACTGTAGTAATATCTCACATCAGAGCATTTCTTCTAATTGTCTGAGAAACCCCTTGTCCTTGGTGCAAGGCCTCACAATGTTGAGACTGTGTGGTACTTAGCACGCTAGGACAATGTAATACTGATTAAAATCATGCACGATCATCTTCCTTTGTAAATGATGTTTAGGACCTAGAATATCAGAATCTTTATGGAAAGCTCCAACAGAGACAGACCTGAAAGTAGCACTGCCAACATAACTCAGGAACCCAGACACTTCAGCATCAATATTATTGTGCTAAGTAAGACACGGTGTGCAGGAAAAAGCCAGCTGAATGAGAAAGGCTTTCCAGAAGGAGAACTGTACTACTTTGTGGTGATCTTTGAGATTGAAAAAAGAACTTTGCATTTCAGTGACTCCTCCTGCTTTGTGGTTGCACTTCACCTCCAGCAAATTACCAGACAATCCACAGAACAGATGGGAAATGAGTCATCCTACGCAGTCTTCAAACTGGAAGAAAATCACTTTAAATTCTGTCATTGATCTTCAGTATGCAGATGATGTTTCAATAAACAGTCTGTAAGGTAAGGTTCTTTTTCATCAATTCATTAACATCAATTGGGTGATCCTTGAAAATGTGAATCAATTTCAATACCTTGACAGCCTCCACATAATGAAAGCAGACATAGATGAAGAAATTCATTGTCGCTTACAATGTTCCACTTCTGCCTTTGGCTGATTGAAAAACATGTATTTGAGCATAAGGATCTCAAAGCTAACACTAAGGGCATAGTTTATAGAGCTGCAGTGATCTCCACACTTTTATATGCTTTGGAGACAAAGCAAACTTACAGTTAATACCGCAAAGCGCTACAGGTTTCACCAATGGTTCTCTTGAAAGATCCTTCAAATCCGGGGGAAGGCAAAGCAGTCTGGCTAGGTCACTTGTATGCCTGACACCAGACTCCTGAAACAATTCAAAAACTGGGTCACAGCACGAGACTCCCAGAAAGATTGCAGAAACAGTGTAGTGAGGTTCACAAAGCCAGACTTGTGACTGGCCAAAATGGAGAAAGTTTATTCATGAAGGCACCAAATACATCAAGACTGCACAAAACAGAAGTCAAAGGGCCAGTCAAAGCACACAAGTCTCCAAACACCACCATCAACCCACCCTTAAAGCATGACAAGCCTGCTTGTGGCAGAGTCCACTGGTAATGCATTGGTCATATCAGCCATCTCAAAACCATCAAACTGGAGTGGAAGTAATCCTCTATCCTGAGTGACTGCTGAAGAAGAAGATATGTGGCTCCTACCCAGAACAATTTGGTGGATCTTTAATACCCTTTTTAATAGCATTTAAAAAAAATTACTTGATTATCAACACCACCTTCTCCAGGGTAATTAAATGCTTATTTTACCAGGGGCCCCCACATCCTGTGGCTAAATAAAAGAAGCTTACGCTAAAGTTGCAGCTAAAATCTAACACTGATAACAAAAATAAGTTCTCTTCACTGTAACTGCCACAGAGGCATATGTATCTCATGCCTGACCTTGTGTTATCCGTTGTGGAGCCAGTATATAATGTAATTCTTTGAATTTCACAGAGAAAGAAGCCATCCGTTCACTTTTACAACTTGAAACTGACATTTTTGAGAGAAGAAATAATATTTAATTGTTAATTCTCCTTAATCTTAACAATAGTAGGATTATTTTGTACATCATTACTATGTAACTGCTTAAAATGAAGATACAATCGAAAATAAAATAATAGTAAACTTGCTGATCAATGCTACCGAGTTTCATCTGGGAAAATCTTACATGAAGTAACTTTATCCCAAAAAAGGATAACATAGTTAAGAATGAAATATTTCTAAATCAGTAATGAAATGCCAAATTTGAGAAATTGGGCAGTGGAAGTCAATACTGTAAATTAATTTATCAATTGCAATACATTTATAATTATGACTATCATAGCAATAATATAAATGTCACATTTGCTTGCAAATTGCTCAACTTTGTGTGATCAGTTTCTCTATAAGCAAGTCCATGTTTCTCGCAATCCAGATTTTGCCTTTGCTATTCAATTTCAAGCATTCACTTAGTGTAACCAAAGGATGTAACACTTTGGGGTGTTGGTAGAGCATTAGTTCATGGAGTTTAATCCTGCCAAGTGTGAGGTGCTGCATTTTGTGAAGACTAATAAGGGAAGGATATACACAATTAATGATAGGTCGCTAGGGAGTACTGAGGAACAGAGCGACTTTGGAGTACGAGTCCATTGATCCCTGAAGATGTCAGCACAGGTAGTCAAGGTGGTGAAGAAAGTATACAGGATGCTTGACTTCATTAGCCAGGGTGTAGAATATAGGAGAAAGGAAGTCTTGTTACATCTTTATAAATCATTGACCAGGCCACAGATGGAATACTGTGTGGTGTTCAGGTTGCCACACTGTCAGAAGGACGTGATTATTCTGGAGTCAGTGTAGAGAACATTCATCAGGATGGGCATGGACGAAAAGTCGCAGTTATGAGGAGGGACTGGAAAGGATGAGTTTGTTTTCCCTGGAGCAGAGGAGGCTGAAGGGGGATCTGATTGAGGCATACAAAATTATGAGCAGCATAGACAGAGAACATTACAAGAATCTCCTCCCCATGGCAGATTGTCTAAGACCAAAGGGCACAAATTTAAGGTGAAGAGTAATGGTTTGGAGGAGATGTCATAAAAAATAATTTTCACCCAGAACGGGTTGATACATGAAACATGCTGACTGACAGTGTGGTGGAGGCAAGTACTGTCACAACATTTAAGAAGCGTCTGGATCAGTACTTAAAATGCCAGGGCATAGTAGGCTACGGACCAAGGGCTGGTAAGTGAGATTAGTGTAGTGTGGTGTTTGTTGGTCAGCATAGATATGGGGGCCAAAGGGCCTACTTTGTGACTCCATGACTCTTTGTGACTCGATGACTTTTTCTTAGGTTAATTGAACATTTTATATACTTGCAAATGCAAGTTTCAAATCTTCCAAAATATGGGCTGGTTAAGTGAGATGTGACAAGATAGAAATTATTAAAGATTTATTTAAGTCATTGAGTAAATGGACCAAGTAACAGTTACAATAAATCTCACCTTAATGTAACTTCAGTTCCTTTCTGAAAATAGGCAAAAAATGTAAATAAATGCCACATTGATTCTTTTTAGGAAGCTACAACATAATTTGTCTTTTCTCCACAAGTAGGTTATTTAGCTCCCAGACTCTTAGATTGGAGTTGATATGTAATTCAACTCTATTTATCATCAGTTGATTAATATCCCTTGATATCCTTACTGAATTAAAACTTTTGATCTCAGTTTTGAAAGTTGACGTTGACCCAATATCCATTGCCTTTAGGAAAGAGAATACCAGATTTCCATTTATCTGCATGAAAAAGTGCTTCCTGAATTCACTCCTGATTGGCTTAGATCTCATTTTTTTCAAGGTGTTCCCTTGTTCTTGACAGAAAATAGTTTTTTCCTTGTCTACACTATCAAGCCTTTTATCTGTTCAAATACCTCAACTAAATTAACCTTCAAACTTTTAAATGTAAGCAAATAAAACAAAAACATGTTTATGTCATCTATCGTTGTAACATAATTTTTGAGCCCTGCTATCATTCTGGTCAAATGGCACTGCAGCTCTTCCAAAGCCATTACATTTTGTCTGAGGTATGCAACCAAATGGAACACAGCATTCAGTGGGGTCAATAAGTCGGGCAACTTACTTGATGCAGCTAAGCATTTTGCCAGTTACTCTCAACTTCAAGTGTGATGCCTATTTAATCATAAGAAATTGCATTTTGCAAGGAAACCATTTGGTCTATCCATGTACATTCTGCCATTAAGAAGCCATTCAGCCTACGATCACTTTATGTCTCTAGGTCCTTAGCCGTGGAGTATTTTCTACATGTTGACACTTCCTGCCTCGGCAGTACTTGTCATGCAGTGAGTTTGAGATCCCCAAAACGTCCTGGTAAAAATATTCTTTTCAAATACATTCTAAATCTACTTACCACCATAAAACTATCCCTTTTGTTATGGAATCGTCAACTAAGAGTAGTAATACTTTCCTGTGCACCGTATGTAGACCTCTCAGAATTAAAATCTTCAGTTAGATTTTACCTCATCTTCTGCTCTAAAGGAAGCAGCATATCCAATCCTCATTTGGGATGAGAAGACCAAGAGGAACTTAGACCAAGCGGAAAATACTGCTGATGCTGGAAATCTGAAATAAATAGCAGAAAATTACTGGAAACAGCAGCATCTGTAGAGGGAGAAACAAAGTTAAGATTTCTGTGACCTTTCATTGGATGTTTTCTTCTTTGATTCTCTCACATATCTCTGTACCCTCTCTAGTATAATCATATATTTCATGCTTGTGCATATGTGTGTGTGTGTGTGTTTGTATGTGTGAGACTAAAGGCAGCCGTATGACGCTGAATTTCATTAAAAAAAATCTGTCTGTTTTGCCAATATCCTCAATATGGCAGGAAATATGCGATCTTTACCTGATTTAGGAGAAGAATTAGGCCATTCAGCCCATTGAACCTGTTCTACCATTCAATCATGACTAATATGTTTCTCAACACCATTCTCCTTTCTTGTCCCTGTACCCCTTATTAATCAAGAACCTACCTTTGTCTTAAAGACATTCAATGACTTAGTCTCCACAGTCTTCTTCAGAAATGAGTTCGACAAAATCGTCACCCTTTGGCTGAAGAAATGCCTCCTCATCTCAGTTTTAAAGGGTCATTCTTTCACTCTGAGACTGTGCCCTCAGGTGCTAGTTTTTGTTACTAGTGGAAACATTTTCTCCACATCCACTTTGTCCTTAACTCTCAGTATTCTGTAAGTTTCAATTGGGTTCCCCCTCATCTTTCTAAACTCCTTCATGCACCCGCGCAGAGTTTTCAACTGCTCCTCATATGACAAGCCTTTCATCCCCAGGATTATTCTTGTAAACCTCCTCTGGACCCCCTCCAATGCCAGCATATCCTTCCTAACATACAGGGCCTAAAACTGCTTGCAATATCCCAAATATAGTTTGACGAGAGCCTTATACAGCCTCAGCAGTACACCCTTGCCCTTGAATACTAGCTCTCTCGAAATGAACACTAACATTGCATTTGCCTTCTTAACTGCCATCTGAACCTACATGTTGACCTTAAGAGAATTCTGAACTAGGACTCCCAAGTGCCTCTGTGCTTCAGATTTCTGCAGCCTTTCTCCACTTGGAAAAAAGTCTACAGCTCTATTCCTCCTCCCAAAGTGCATATTGTATTCTACCTGCTTCTTCTTTGCCCACCCTTCTGGCCTGTTCAAGTCCTTCCGCAGTATCTATCCGCTTAATAATACTGTCCCCTACCACAACTACATTCCTATTTTCCCAACCTGTACCAGGGTGTTTTGGTCAGTTTGCTCATTCTCCCTGCAGTTCCCATGTGCAACCGCAAAACTTATAAGAAGATTATAACTGTTGGAAAATTGCAGGCATAAGGGTTCCTAGAGAGCTGTCCTGTGGGTCCCTATACCAGCCTGAAATACAGTCACACCTTTCTGTTCTTGATGACAAAACAAATTTAAATTTATCTATTTTAAAGCGTGCGACCATCTCCCAGAGTAAAGCGTCCTGGTAACTTTATCCCTTCTTGCTGTGATGCAATGTCTGCAACAGGTTATGACCAGGTTGTGGACAATTTGACTCTGCCTCAGATACTAGCTAGAGAGAGAGAAGGAAGAAGACTGTGGGAGCTAGAGAATGGAGTCTCTTTTTAAGCAGTGACCATAACTTTGGCATTGTTCTTCTGGAGAACATTCATGCTCAACTAATACAATTTACTGATCATTTGCAAAAATCCTGTAAAATATGCATTGAATTCCAATACAGTGAGATATTAGTATTGGCTTTTCATTTATAATTAAGGAATTAAGCTCTCTTTTGATCAGATTAATCCCATATGGACATATAATTTTCCATCTAGAAATCTGAAATCAGCATCAGAGGTCACAGTGGTAAGGTGGCATAGTCATGCTTATATGCAAGTACCATGGAAAATAAAGGCCATTGTGGTATTTGCATGGTGAAAATTCTATCTAAAAGCTTGGTCTGCCTAATGTTTATCACACTGTGAACCTGAATATCATGGCCAAATGCATGCAAGATTAAATTACCTCAAATAATTATAAAGGATTTGAAACCTGTGTTAATTTGGGATCTGTGATGTTTGACAACTTAGGAATTAGCATTAGCATGCTTCAGCTGAAGTGAAGTTAGATTGTTGAGTGGTAATGATAAGTCTGAATTTCATTCTATAGCCATTTGACCATGTCTATTGTAGGTTTCACTGTTTTCTTGGGACTATTGTTCTTACAATCATTCATTGACTTCATAGAATAGCTAGGTCACGGAAAGAGATCATTTGATCCCTTATGACTGTGTCTACTCTCTGCAAGAGTAAATCAGTAGGTAGATTTTAATGCTTCTTCTGGGGTGAGTTCTCAGAGAGGGGAAGAGCATTTGATTGCTCAGAGGGAGTGGGTTAAGCCCCTCTACACAACTCTGTCTTCACATATTAAAATCTACAGCGGGAAGGCTTAGACAAGTTCTCCACAGCCTTCCTGCCTGGACACTAATTGTGGCCTGTAACTGGGTAATTAGAGGGCTCCATCTTGCCACTTCTTAATCCAGTGGTGGGCAGGGAATTCACAGGGGTATGACAAGTAAATCTGCTTGTGGGCTCCCAAAGGAGCATCCTTTGTTCAAAGGTAATCGATGCCTAATTGAGTGATGTGACAAGCGGAAGGGAGGGGCTTCTGAGAACCGGCCCCCACTCTTACTGCTGAGTCCCTCTACACCAGGAAGACCAAGGCCAGTAAATGGGAGGGAACGCCACCACCTGAAAACTTCATTTTAAGCCATGCAGCACACTGGCAGCTGGTATAATGTTATTGTTCCTTCATTGTTGCTGGGTCAAAGACCTGGAACTCCTTTTTATTAGCTACGGTACAGGTATAGCTCTTCCATGTGGAATGTGGCAGTTCAAGAAGGCAGCTCAACACCACTTTCATGAACACGTGAAATGTGGATGTCCTTTCGTTTGATTTACACAATGTTTAGATCTGGCTTGGCATTCAATGAAATTGCATGGCTACAGCAATGTCCTAGATATAGGAGCACAAATTATCATCGTGCCTGCAAAATGTGTACCTTTTTAGCATTGTATTGGAAGAATGAATGTAGTAAAGACCAATTTCTCTTCCAAACCTCCAGTTCACGCAGTTAAATTGTTGTGAAGTTTTTGTGAAAACTATATAAACATTTCTTAGCAAAGTTATTGGGAGGTTCTTCTGTGGACTGAATCAACTGAGTAGCTTTTCATCATGTTAACCATGACTGCTATGAATGTGAAATATACAGAGATTCCTGCCTCTAAATATTATTCTTCAATCTATTCTTAAGATTATGTGAGACACAATCAGGTTTGATTCTCTGATGCCATGTGATTATAGTAAAGGCTTTTAACGGCTTGCGCATGAATTACTGAGGCAGGTACCAATGGATAATGAATTGTGTGTTGCATGTTCAGGTCTTATAAGAGGATGAAAGGAAGATTAGAGAAAAAAAAACTAATAATAAATGTCAGCCTTACAGGATCAAATTTTGCATTAAATAAAAACAACTCTAATTTGCAATTATACTCCACGATTATGTAAAATCAGATTCAATTACTTTCTTTACAAAACATTTGCTATTGTGTGATAGGGTGAATAGAATTGTACTGTATTAAAGAAAGAGAATGAGCAAAACATACAACTTGTTAGCTAGATTGCATCATGAGAAGATGAAGGAACGTAGATACATTGTGGAGGTGTTTACAGAAAGCATCTCAAAACACCCACAGAGTGGAGAACTGAACAAGTGATATCACAACAGTCAGGACAACCCAACACCCTGGGCCCAAAACCTCTCCACAATCCACTGGCCTGGCATTCTGGATTTCCTGTCTACTCCACAGCCAGACCTGACACCTTTTGACCATCATTACTTGGCATGCCATTTAACTTAAGGGAGATGTGCAAGGAAAGTTAAGGGAAATGTGCGAGGTAAGTTTTTCATGTAGAGAGTGAAGTAGCCTGGAATGCACTGCCAGAGATGGTGGTGGAAACAGGCATGTTGGTGACATTTAAGAGGCATTTGAATGGTTAGATGAATAGGGAGAGAATAGAGGGATACAGACCAAATAAGGGCAGAAGGTTTGTTTTTTAGTTTAGTCAGGGCATGATGATCAGCACAGACTTGGAGAGCCAAAGGGCCTGTTCCTGTGCTGTACTTCTCTTTTGTTCTTTTGTACCTAACTGGCACTCTACCCACAGAACACCATATGTACATGGTGCCCCACCTACCTGGCACCTAAACCTTTAACCATCTACTGCCCTAACCCCACAATTACCATCTGTATTTAACAGATAACGGGTGCTGTCCAAGTGTCATGCTACTGGACAATTAAATCGTAGAACATGGTAAGTGATTGCTGCAGGAAAGGGTTGGTTTATATGCCCATTTTCTTTTCTGCTGAAATTATAGATTCCTGAACAGGTTCATAACTGTTCGGGAATCACCAGCACCAAAGGCATCTAAGGTTAAGATTAGATTAGATTCCCTACAGTGTGGAAACAGGCCCTTCAGCCCAACAAGTCCACACCTCCCCTTGCAGCATCCCACCCAGACCCATCCCCCTATAACCTACACACCCCTGAACACTATGTACAATTTAGCATGGCCAATCCACCCAGCCTGCACATCTTTGGACTGTGGGAGGAAACCGGAGCACCTAGTGGAAACCCACGCAGACACGGGGAGAATGTGCAAACTCTGCACAGGCAGTTGCCCGAGGCTGGAATTGAACCTGGGTCCCTGACGCTGTGAGGCTGCAGTGCTAACCACTGAGCCACCGTGCCACCCAAGTGGAGCTTAAGCGGAGTTCCAACCCTGATCAAAACATCTAGAATTAGTATTCTCTTTTCAAATATTAAAAGTAATTAAGAGATAACAAAGTGTAGAGCTGGATGAACACAGCAGGCCAAGCAGCATCATAGGAGCAGGAAGGCTGATGTTTCAGGCCTAGGCCCTTCTTCAGAAAAAGGCCCAAAACGTCAGCTTGTCTACTCCTCTGATGCTGCTTGGCCTGCTGTGTTCATCCAGCTCTACACTTGTTATCTCAGATTCTCCAGCATCTGCAGTTTCTACTATCATTAAAAGTAATCAGTCTGATTGTGTTTTTTACAGTCATAGTGTGTGTATCGTTAAAAGCTCACTGAAGGGGCCAGCACGGCCTTTTAAAGAAAAATACTATTGTACTCAAACAAGGTACTGAGCAAGAAGAGCCTTCCTTGCTCCTCTACACATAGAGGGAATTAATTGCTCTTGTCTACAGTTGGCACCAACTCAGCTAGCCAAAGGGCCTCATTCTGTGCTGCAGCCATTCTATTATAATGTATTACCATGCTGGCTTTATATCTTGATTGTCATCTCAAAGAGTGATTAAGGATGTAGATATGTCACACTAGATACATGAAATCATTTCTGTGGTTTATCCAGGATCCACGCTGAGCTGCTCCCAATCCTGTGTTGCGGTTATAGATGCTGATCATGCAAACCTTAGGAACATTTCTGCTGAACATGTTAGCACTGATTTGCATTGTCAGCCTTCATTTAGCGATTCAGCTTCTGAGGTGAGGGTTTATGGATTTCAGTTCTAGTCAAGTCTTGAGAGTAGAATTTTTTTTTAAGTACTGAGAGGGTGCTACATTTTGGGAGGTGCCACCTTTCAGATGAGAACAAACCGAGGCCTATTTGCCCTCTCACACATGATCTTGTTGCCTCATACATTTTGAAATCCCTACGAAAGAGTTCATATAAATCAGCTTCCACTATTTTCAAAGGAGACAACAGAGGGTGGTGTGCAATTACTTGAAAAGTCATGCCCGTATAGAAAAAGTAACACCAACAGAGGAAGTTTCCACGGTTGGCACCAGGAAATGAGCGAAGACACAGAGCTGTGACTGTTTTCTGAGATGCTCACAGTTATGTGGTTTGTTCGCACACTTAGGGTCTTCCTGCTGTTTTAAATAGCAGCTAGGAGGCCGAAAGGTGACCCCAGCTGTAGCTCTGCCTTTGTGCCTTGCAGTTTGGTCACTTGAAGGTTCCAATCGGAGAGACTGCTTCGCATTAGTTTATATTTTTGGGAATTGTTTTCCCTTAAACAAAGACATATGAAATTGAGCAAAACGGAGTTGGAACATCCCCATTTGCCTCAATAGCATAGTCCTCGTGGCCCTGCAGCTTTGTCCAACTTTGAAAGGATTTATAAAATTAAGTTCTGGGGAATGTTCACCGGACCCAAAATGTTAAATCTGTTTTTCCTTCACAGATGCTGCCAGACCTGCTGAGCTTTTCCAGCAACTTTGTTTTTGTTCCTGATTTACAGCATCTGCAGTTGTTTTGGTTTTTATAAAATTATACATTGTCACAATGTGTACAATGCAAGAGCAGTGAAATTATAAATATATAAGTATAATAATAATATTAAAATATATAAGTTCAAAACATTCAAAAGATTACAGGCAATTTCATATTGCAATGAACAACATTCAAATCAACACTAAGATGATATTTTAAAAGTCTAGGCCTGAAACGTCAGCTCCTGCGCTCCTAAGATGCTGCTTGGCCTGCTGTGTTCATCCAGCTCCACACTTTGATATTTTAAAAGTGCTGTTTTTGTCTGGTACGTATTCACCTTCTCTGTGCCTATAGCGCCACCATGTGTGCATAGGCAGAAGAAATGTAATTGGAGTCAAATTATTGCCAGTCAGAAAACAGAATATTTCAACAGAATGCATTCTGATAGATGAGAAAGTCAAGAGAATGGAAAATGTGGAGCAGTATGTAAGAACTCAGTCAATATAGAACTGTCATGATAGTGGAAAAATGTACTTTCAGTATGTGATTTCCATCATCTGATTCTCAATATTCTGAACATTTCATGGACTGAAATGATTTTAAAGAATGGTATTTATAATACTGACCCAGTTCAAGAAATCATCCATAAATTACATCCAATCAGAACTGAAATTAACATGTCACTAAATTGCATGAAACTGCTCAGATGAATTTACTGAGATAACAAAGCGTAGAGCTGGGTGAACACAGCAGGCCAGGCACCATCAGAGGAGTAGGTAGGCTGATGTTTTCGGCCTAAGTCCTTCTTCAGAAATGGGGGAGGCGAAGGGGATTCTGAAATAAATAGGGAGAGAGGGGGAGGCGAATAAGAGATGGATAAAGGAGAAGATAGGTGGATAGGAGACAGACAGGTCAAATAAGTGGGATTGGAGCCAGTGAAGGTGAGTGTAGGTGAGGAGTTAGGGAGGAGATAGGTCAATCCAAGGAGGACAGACAGGTCAAGGGGGCGGGATGAGGCTGGTAGGTAGGAGATGGGGGTGGGGCTTGAGGTGGGAGGAGGGGGGAGGAGGGAGCAAGGACAGGTTGGGGAGACGGAGACAAGCTGGGCTGGTTTTGGGATGTATTTGAGGGAGGGGAGATTTTGAAGCTTGTGAAATCCACATTGAGACTATTGGGCTGTAGGGTTCCCAAGCGAAACATGACCTTTAGGTGGCATCATTGTGGCACTGCAGGAGGTCCAGGATGGACATGTTGTCTAAGGAATGTGAGGGGGAGTTAAAATGGTTCGCGATTGGAAGGTGCAGTTGTTTATTGCGAACCGAGCGTAGGTGTTCTGCAAAGTGGTCCCCAAGCCTCCCCAGCTGAATTTACTGTTTGATTCCAACATTTGGAGAAGCTTAACATATTGAAATGAAAGTTATTCTGCTGCTTATTCAGCTTTGGGAGTAAAAAAATAAAGCCAGTAATGGAAATACACAAAGCTGTTTTTTCAGGCAATGCTTTTGGGAAGAGACAGTGAAGAATATGGATTTGTAACAGGGAAGCATGCTTTTTCTTGTCCATGTTTCTCTCAGCATTTGAAAAACCATGTTCAGTGATGAAGCAAATTGGAGTCATACACATTCACTGAGAACATTTGAAAGGGTCCATCACCGTAGGCTCGTCCAGAAGACTGAGATCCATGGTGAGTTGACAACTTGAGTACAAAATTGCCTTGGTCATAGAAGAAAGAGGGTAATTGTGGAGGGGTGTTTTATAGACTGGAAGCCTGCGACCAGTGGTGTTCATCAAGGATCTGTGCTGAGAACTTTATTGTTTGTAATATATATATATATATATATATATATATGTAAATGATTTGAATGAAATCTAGATGATCTCATTCATAAATTTGCACAATTGTGAAAATTAGTGGAGTTGTAGATAATGAGGAAAGTTATTAAGAATTATGGCAGAATATAGACAAATTAGAAAATTGAGCGAAGAAATGGCGGGTGGAGTTTAATCCAGCCAAATGTGAGGTGATGTGTCTTGGGAGGTCAATTCTTTTTATTCACACACAGGATAGGGGCAAAGCTGGCCCATCCTAATTGCCCTTGAGAAGGTGGTAGTGTGCTGCCTTCTTGAATTGCTGCAGACCATGTGCTGTAGGTGAATCCACAATGCCCTTGGGGAGGGTATTACAGATTTGAACCCAGCAACAGTGATGGAATGACAAAATATTTCAAAGTCAGGATGGCGAGTGGCTTGAATGGGAACTTGCAGGTAGTAGTGTTCCCATGTGTTTGCTGCCCTTGTCCTTTTAGATGGAAGTGGTCGTAGGTTTGGAATGTGCTGTTGAAGGACCTTTGGTAAATTTCTGAAGTACATCTTGTAGATTGTACATACTGCTGCTGTGGAGCATTGGTGGTGGAAGGAGTGGGTGTTTGTGAATGTGGCGCTAATTGAGCAGGCTGCTTTGACCTGGATAGTGTCAACCTTCTTATGGTTGTCGGATACGCACGGCATGCAGGCAGATGGGATTATTTTGGAATGGCTTCGTGGTCGGCACAAACACAGTGGGCGGATGGGTTTATTCCTTTGCTGTAAAACTCTATTTGTAATTCAAGGCCATCTCAAATTTCACTGTTGCCGAGCAAACAAACCATTAATTAATCATAAGTGGTCGTAGGTTAAAATCAAGCATCTCAAGACCTCTGAAGACATTGTAAATCTGTCTTTTCTTGATCATCATTTGTGTCCCAAACTCTCTCCCCGTTACAAACTTTATACACGTGTGTGTGTGTGTGTGTGTGTGTGTGTGTGTGTGTGTGTGTGTGTGTGTGTTGTGTATGTGTGTGTGTGATGTCTTTTTTTTGTAGGGTTGGTAAGAAGTAAAAAGCCTGTAAAAAAAACCTTAGTTTTGATTAGTTCTATGATTTAATTGAATTGTAATTAGCTGCAAGCTAAACATAATTAAAATTCTTGTGGCAGCCAACTGGAAGGGTCAACAAGAGGGAAGCCAATTCACCCTTCCTCACCACATTGTAACAGAATGGAAGGGCACTGAAAAAAATGTTAAGAGGCAGCTCAAGCTGTGAGCTAGAGTTATGAGAGAAGTAGGTGTAAGGCTTTGGCTAAGTAGCAGCTCTGATTCAGGGATGATATTAGTTGAACTTGCTTCATGCCTCCAGCTCTGCCAATACAGAGTAAGATTTCAATGCAGCTTTAATGATGTGGATACATATTCCAACTTGATGCACTTATTTAAAGATTTTAGCAAAGTTCTGTAGCTCGGGCTGTGGGTGAGGTTGTTGACTTGCTCACTGAGCTGGATTATTTTTGTTCAGACATTTTGTCACCATACTAGGCAACATCATCAGTGGGACTTCCAATGAAGTGATGTTATTCTACTTGCTTGGAGTTTATAGTGTCTTATACCAACAAGTGGCAATAGACCCAACACCGCAGCTCAGTAATAGGATCACCCAGACACTGACTAAAGAGAGACTAAAGGATGCGGGACAGATAACCAAGACGGACTACATGAGATTGAAACCAGAAGGCACGACCATTCCCCCGCTTCTGTGGAATGCCTAAAGTACATAAATCAGACATCTCCTCAGACCTATTGTTTTCCTACCAGGCACACCTTCACACAAACTGGCCAAGGACCTCCAACAGAGACTGAAACACTGAGTTGATGGATCATCCCATTCCATCCACTCAACCCAAGAATTCCTCAATACCCTCAAGGACATAAAAATCAGTGACGATGAGATGATGGTATCCCTTGATGTCACAGTTTTATTCACATCGATCGACATCCCAATAGCCAAAGAAAACCTGGCCACATTACTAGAGGAAACAGCAACACAGACCAGCAGGTCCACCAGCAAGGACAACACACTTAAATTACTAGACCTCTGCCTCACCGCACGTTTTGTTTTTAATGGTCAAACATACAAACAGATCAATGGTACACCAATGAGATCACCCATCTCAGGGCTCCTCGCAGAAGTAGTCATGCAAAGACTAGAACACATCACCCTCCCCCACATTCAACCTAAACTGTGGATCCCGTAAGTAGATGACATATTTGTCATTATTAAATGCCACAAATTAGTAGAGACCCACCACCTTATCAACGACGTATTTGCGGTGATTAAATTCACCTGAAAAAAAAACAACAATTCACTTCCATTTCTGGGTGTTAAAATTGAGCGTATGACAAACTGGGAGTTCCAAACATCAATGTACAGAAAAACAACCCACACAGATCAAATCCTCGACTTCCACAGCAACCACCCCAATGTCCACAAACAAAGTTGCATTAGGACAGTGTTTAAATGGGCCATGCCTCATTGCAACACTCCAGAACTCCCCAGGAAAGAGGAAGAGCACCTATACAAAATCTTTGCTATGAACGGATATCCCCGCAACTTCATTCGCAGGTGCCCACTAAACAGACAACAACAAAAGGACACAGTACGCCCTAACACACTGACCATATTGCCCTACATCAAGAGCATATCAGAGCTCACAACAAGACTCCTAAGACCACTAGGAATCATGGTAGCACATAAGCCCACAGCCACTCTACAACAAACACTAACAAGGATTAAACATCCCATTCCCACAACATTCAGAACCAATGTGGTTTACAAAATACCATGCAACAACTGCCTATTATTCCTCGCAAAGAGAGTCAAACATCAGAAAGACTGGAAGGAGACTAGTCATCAGAATACATGAACATCAGCTAGCAGCAAAACGGCACAATGAACTCTCCTTAATATTGGTACACTTAATATTGATGAAGACCATCAATTTAACTGGGACAAGGTAACTATAGTAACCCAAGCCAAACATAGGCATGTATGGGAATTCCAAGAGGCATGGTTCTCAATCTGTAATGCAATCAACAAACATGTAGAGTTAGACTGTATATACAAACCCATACAGATCAAAACTGGAAATGACACCACACTCTAATAGACCAGGCCGTATAAATTCCAAGTGGAGTAGAACAACATCATTTCATTGGAGGCCTCACTGATGATGTTACCGAGTTTGGCGACAAAACTTCAGTGGAAGAATGTTGCAGGTTGCAGGGAGACTTGGATAAACTGCAGAATTGGGCTAAAAGGTGGCAAATGGAGTTTAATATGGATAAATGTGAGGTGACTCTCTTTGCGAGGAATAATAGGAAGGCAGAATACTGGGTCAATGGAAAGATTCTTGGTAGCGTGGATGTGCAGAGGGATCTTGGTGTCCATGTACATAGATCCCTGAAAGTTGCCACCCAGGTTGACAGTGCTGTTAAGAAGGCTTACGGTGTGTTAGGTTTTATTGGTAGAGGGATTGAGTTCTGGAGCCGTGATGTCATGCTGCAACTGTACAAAACGCTAGTGCGGCCTCACTTGGAGTATTGTGCGCAATTCTGGTCGCCCCATTACGGGAAGGATGTGGAAGCATTGGAAAAGGTGCAGAGGAGATTTACCAGGATGTTGCCTGGTCTGGAACGCAGGCCCTATGAAGAAAGGCTGAGGAACTTGGGTCGGTTCTCACTGGAGAGAAGGAGGCTAAGTGGGGATTTAATAGAGACATACAAGATGATCAGAGGATTAGATAGGGTGGACAGTGAGAGTCTTTTTCCAAGGATGATGACTTCAGCTTGTAAAAGGGGGCATAGCTACAAATTGTGGGGTGATAGATTTAAGACAGATGTCAGAGGCAGGTTCTTTACTCAGAGAGTGGCAACGGCGTGGAACGCCCTGCCTGCCAATGTAGTTAACTCAGCCACGTTAGGGGCATTTAAACAGTCCTTGGATAATGCAATAACGAAAGTGGTAACAGCGTGGAACGCCCTGCCTGCCAATGTAGTTAACTCAGCCACGTTAGGGGCATTTAAACAGTCCTTGGATAAGCATATGGATGATGGCGGGATAATGTAGGGGGAGGGGCTTAGATTAGTTCACAGGTCGGCGCAACATCGAGGGCCGAAGGGCCTGTTTTGCTCTGTATTGTTCTATGTTCTATGTTCTATGAATGAAAATAAGCCAGCTCGGTGAGCAAGTCAATAACTTTGATGCACTTACTTCCAATGTA
The DNA here is from genome assembly GCF_030684315.1 of Stegostoma tigrinum. Classification (NCBI taxonomy): domain Eukaryota; kingdom Metazoa; phylum Chordata; class Chondrichthyes; order Orectolobiformes; family Stegostomatidae; genus Stegostoma; species Stegostoma tigrinum. The sequence continues at coordinate 113,998,846 of NC_081355.1, forward strand.
TTGAGGTTATGTAATGCCTTTGGAAAAACACAAAATGGAAACTTAGAAAGAGAGAGAGTGTGAAATAAAAGTAACGCACTTGAAGAAGGTATTCCTGCTTCCTAGACTGTTTCTGACTCTGTGGACATTTATAGTAAGTGCTTGTCTTCTTCTCTTCTTCAGGATCAGCAGGTTTTATGGTAGATTTGCCTCTGCATTGCAGCTTCTGTGGTTGGGAAAGAACATCTAAACGGGCTAAACCCAGAGAGTGACTTCTTACATGCAGAACTAGTCCTGACAATTCCTTATATGTGGGATGTGCAGTTAGCTGGACATAGGCTATGTTATTGCATTAACTCCAAAGGATACAGTGCTAAAATCTCATTGGGGGGTCTTGTTTCTGTAGTAACAGGACTAAGCCAAGGAAAATACCACTTGTTATGTGAGTTGGGAATTCAGTACCTTCATTGAGCATCCTTTGGAAAACAAGAGAATCAAACTGGACAGCAAAGGCTCATGACTGGCTGCGGGTATGTGGTTTATGACTTAAAGCTGATTGTACAGCAGCTTACAACCATCACTCAGCAGTTTTCTCAGATAGTCTACACCATTCAATGTAAAAAAAAGACGATGGGACATATTTTTAAAAAGTTAAATAAGAGTGTAGATTGGGCTGTTAAATCATCGATTTTTTTATGATGCCCCCTAGCTGTTTAAGGAAGTGAGCGACTGGATAACCATCGGGGTCGGATGCTGAGTTGGATAAAACAACCATCATAGCCCCAAGATGTGAAAGATGCACAAGGGTTGCTAAGGTCTTGGCTGGTCATCTTGAAGACATACAAACAAACATGCATACAAATATACAAGTCAGGATTAGAAGTAGACCACTTGATTCCTCAAGCCTGCTCAGCTATTCAATAGGATCATGCTAATCTGATTACTTCACTTTCCCACCTATCCCTGATAACTTGTCACCTCTTGCTTATTATGAATCTATCTACCTCAGCCTAAATTAAAAGTCAAAGTCTCTGTTTCCTGTGCCTTTTAAGGAAGAGAGTTCTAAAGACTTACCACCATGTGTGAGGAAAAAATTCTGCTAACCTCCGCCATAAATAGCCAAGCCTTGTTTTTAAACAGTGATATCCACTTCTAAATTCTCCTACAAGAGGAAGCATTCTTTCTACACCCACCCTGTCAAGACACTTTGGATCTTATACATTTCAATCGAGTCATCTCTTAATCTTCTCAGTTCCAGGAGATGCAAGCATAGCCTGTCTAAAGTTTTCCTCATAAGACAAACTGCCCATTCTTGTTATTAGTTTAGTAAATCTTTCTGAACTCTTTCTAACGCAGTTGTATCATTCCTTAGATAAAAAGACCCAGTACTGCAGACGTTAATGCCTGTAATGACCTGCATAACCTCTTTATATTTGTATGTGATTCTCCTCAAAGTAGATGAGAACATTCAATTAGTGTTACTGAATACTTTCGGTAGTAGCATATCAACGTTCTGTGATTTATGCATGAGGACATCCAGATTCGTCAACCTCTCAGAGCTCTGCAATCTCTTGCCATTTAGATAATATGCTTTTTAAAAATATTTTTCATGTACAAGTGGACAATTTTACATTTCCCACATTATACTCCCATTGGCAGGTCTTTGTCAACTCACTGAAGCTATCTATGTCCCTTTGTAGCTTTCTTATGTTGTCTTCACAACTTACTTCCCTGCATATTTTTGTATCATCAACAAATTTATCTACTGTACATCAGGTTCCCTAATCCAAGTAATTTATTTAAATTATAACATGTGAGGCGCCAGCATAAATTCCTGCGGCATACCAGTTGTTAAATCTTGCCAAGCAGAAAATGACACATTTATGACTACTCCCTCCTTCCTCTTAGCTAACCCAATCTTCTATTCATCGCAATATGTGACTCCCTACATCAGGATTTCCACAATAACTGTAGATGTGACAAGTTATCAAATGCCTTCTGGAAATCTATCTGTCCCCCCCCCCCCCCCCCCCCCCCCCCCCCCCCCCCCCCGCCCCCCCCCCCCCCCCCCGTCCACATATTTCTTCAAATGACTCCAATACATTTGTTAAACGTGATTTCCCTTTCACACTTTCTTGGCTTTTCTTCCATTATCAAAGGCCTCCACAAATTGTCGACTGTATTACTAGTGAAGAAAAAGATTATTGATTAGCTTTAGTCGTTATTTTATATACATCTTATTTTGCATCGACCATTTGTATATTACTGAAAATTGTCAGTATCATGGAAATTCTGTCATTGACGTCAAAAACAAGAGCTGATGTTCTGATGACAGAGCCATGATCTGGGGACCTTTATCATAAGATGCCTGCCTAGACCATGGTGTGGTAAAAAAGGTGAGCTCCTCCATTCCTCTCTACATCCAAAGGTTTATCCATCAGTCTCTCCAAACAATTGCAGACTCTCCTGATAAAAACAAACTGCTGATGTGTGTGGCGTGTGGCCCTGAATTACTCATTGAAGTGCCTCAAATGGCACAACATCCAGAAATTTCAGGAAAAACTTAGCAGATCAGGCAACATCTGAGGAGAAAAAGCAGAGTTAATGTTTCGGGTCGAGTGAACATTCATCAGAACTCAGAACCTTCTGGGACCACCTTCTGAGTGGCACGGCGGCTGAGTGTTAGCACCGCTGTGTCAAAGCGCCAAGGACACAGGTTTGATTCCAGCCTCGGGCAACTGTATGTGTGGAGAGTTTCCATGTACTCCCTGCATGCATTTCCTGTCGGTGCTCCAGCTTCCTCCCACAGTCCAAAAAAGTACAGGTTAGGTGGATTGATCATGCTAAGTTGCCCATCGTGTCTACGGCTATGCGGGCCAGGCGAGTTAGCCATGGGACATGTAGGGTTACAGGGATGGGTGGGGGTGCGGTCTGGGTGGGATGCTCTTCAGAGAGTCGGTGTGAACTCCATGGGTCAGGTGGCCTGTTTCCTCACCATGGGGATTCTATAATTTTGAAGAAGGGTCACTGGACCCGAAATGTTAACTCTGCTTTCTCTCCACAGATACTGCCAGACCTACTAAGTTTTCATTTCAGCATTCCAGCAACCACAGTTCTTTGTATTTTGCTTTTTTTTTGCCTCAGTTGTTGTCTGATGGACCATAAGACCATAAGAACATAAGACATAGGAGTGGAAGTAAGGCCATTTGGCCCATCAAGTCCACTCCGCCATTTAAATCATGGCTGATGGGCATTTCAACACCACTTCCCTGCACTCTCCCCGTAGCCCTTGATTCCTTCTGAGATCAAGAATTTGTCAATCTCTACCTTGAAGGCATCCAACGTCCCGGCCTCCACTGCACTCCGTGGCAATGAATTCCACAAGCCCACCACTCTCTGGCTTAAGAAATGTCATCTCATTTCAGTTTTAAATTTACCCCCTCTAATTTTAAGGCTGTGCCCACGGGTCCTAGTCTCCCTGCCTGATGGAAACAACTTCCTAGCGTCCACCCCTTCTAAGCCATACAATATCTTGTAAGTTTCTATTAGATCTCCCCTCAACCTTCTAATGGCCACATGACTGATGTTCTGCTGACCGGAACTTGCCATGGTGATGGGGAGACCTTGGATTCCATCCTGCCGTCTTTCCTTGCCACATTGTCAGCAGTCCCACCCTCCAGCCCATCGCCCTAGGTCTGGGTAAACTTGGGCTCATGTCTTTCAGGTGACTTAGTGCACACTCAGCAAAATGACTGCTGGTTAAACAAACAATTCCTTACAGTGGCATAGAAATTACTGGAAAAATAATGGCAAATATTTTGCATTACCATTATAATGTTTTACATAAAAGTGATACGCTATGATTTCTGATTTTTCACAAATTGCTGGCTGAGTTGTACCACTGCAATGTTAGCCCTGCCAAAATCAAAATGAAACTACAAATCTTTGTTTTGTGTCTTGTCAGGCTGCATTCATGTCCTTAATATCAACTGATCTCATCACGCAATTTGTCGTTTTTAATTCAAATCATAAGAAACCTATCAATAGCATGACTATGGTCCTGACATGCTACTCTTCTTTTTAATGGTAGATAGGGAACAACAAAGCTATGAAGTTTTACTTGTACACACAATAAACTATTTCTGAAAGTTTTTAAAATTTAAATGTATTCTTCACATTCCTTCCTGAGTTTTATAAGGAATTTCCCCCTATTTATTTTTTGCTAATTTACTAAATGAAAACAGAAATTCCTGGAAAAGTTCAGTAGGTTGAGCATCTGTGGAGAGAAATCAGAGTTAATGTTTTGGGTCCAGTGACCCTTCCCCAGAAATAATGTTAGTGAGGAAAATTAGATAACAGAGGTGTAGAGCTGGATGAACACAGCAGGCCAAGCAGCATCATAGGAGCAGGAAAGCTGGCATTTTGGGCCTAGACCCTTCTTTAGAAATGGGGGAGGGGAAGGGGGTTCTGAAATAAATAGGGAGCGAGGGGGAGGCAAATAGAAGATGGATAGAGGAGAAGACAGGTGGAGAGGAGACAGACAGGTCAAAGAGGCGGGATGGAGCCAGTGAAGGTGAGTGTAGGTGGGGAGGTAGGGAGGAGATAGGTCAGTCCAGGGAGGACGGATAGGTCAAGGGGGTGGGATGGGGTTGGTAGGTGGGAGATGGGGGTGGGGCTTGAGGTGGGAGGACAGGATAGGAGGGAGCAAGGCCAGTTTAGGAAGGTGGGGACGAGCTGGGCTAATTTTGGGATGTGGTGGGGAGGGGAGATTTTGAAGTTTGTGATGTCCACACTGATACCATTGGGCTGCAGGGTTCCCAAGCAGAATATGAGTTGCTGTTCCTGCAACCTTCAGGTAGCGTCGTTGTGGCACTGCAGGAGGCCCAGGATGGACATGTCGTCTAAGGAATGGGAGGGGGAGTCGAACTAGTTTGCGATTGGGAGGTGCAGTTGTTTAGTGCGAACCGAGCATGGGTGTTCTGCAAAGCAGTCCCCAAGCCTTTGCTTGGTTTCCCCAATGTAGAGGAGACCACACCGGGTACAGCGGATGCAGTATACCACAGTAGGAAATGTGCAGGTGAACATCTGCTTGATGTGGAAAGTCTTCTTGGGGCCTGGGATGGAGGTGATGGATGAGGTGTAGGGGCAGGTGTAGCACTTCCTGCGCTTGCAGGGAAAAGTGCCGGGGGTGGTGGGGCTGGAGGGGAGTGTGGAGCGGAGAAGGGAGTCACAAAGAGAGTGGTCCCTCTAGAAAGCCGATAAGGGTGGGGAGGGAAAAATGTCTTTGGTGGTGGTGTTGGATTACAGATGGCGGAAGTGTCGGAGGATGATGCGTTGGATCCGGAGGTTGGTGGGGTGGTACGTGAGGATGAGGGAGATTCTGTTTTGGTTGTTATTGCGGGGTGGGGGTGTGAGGGATGAGTTGCGGAAAATGTGGGAGACATGGCCGAGGGTGTTCTCAACCACTGCAGGGGGGGATGTTGCAGTCCTTGAGTGTCGGAGGATGATGAGTTGGATCTCAATTAACATTTCATGTAGGGTGACCCTTCCTCAGAACTGATAGTAACTAGGAAAATGTTGCTTTTCATGCAGAAGATAGGATGGGTGGCTTACAATGGATGTGTGTAATAGCAGACATTGTTCTGAGGACAATGTCTGCTATTACACACATACATTGTAAGCCACCCATCCTATCTTCTGCATAAAAAACATTTTCCTCACCACTATCAGTTCTGAGGAAAGGTCATCCTGCCCAAAATATTAACTCTGATTTCTCTCCACAGATGCTGACAGACCTGCTGAACTTTTACAAAAATTTCTGTTTTTGTTTCTATATTTCTTTCTTGCTGTTCACTGTTTCATTCTCCATTTCTTTGTTTCATTGGCCAAAATAATTTTTAGCCATTAGCCATAAACTTCCCAATGTTACAGATGCGCATTGATCCACTCCCTGCTGCACATATAACAGAGTACCAGCTACACCCTTCATTAAAAAAAACCAGCAAATTTGTGGCACAGAATGCATACAGAAATGACAAATTGCCAACAATTACCAGCTGATTTGTGTTTCACATTATCAGCCTTTCAAAAATAAATACGTGTCACCAGCAGCCTCATGACTTTCAATAACTTGTGGGACATGCATCATAAGTATGAACAAATCTCACTGCTGATATTTAAAGCAACTGATTCAAATCAGAAGGTCCTTATTAATAAAATGATTAATGATCTTGGTATGAAACTTAATCCTGGAGTGTTACAAATGGGACAGTTGAAACTTATAGAGAAATCTCACTCAGTTTGTACTAAATTGTTCTCAGCATTTTTAAGATGTTGAATTTACATTTCTTAAATGTTGCTATTCCTTTCCATTGCATTTTCTTTCACAAGGTTGACTCTAATGCACCTTTGTTCTTGGTCCTATCTAAGTATAGCATAAAGTTATTTCAATATAATTGTAATTGCTTTGCTGCCCTGAAGTGCTGCTTTTAATGAGTTGCTTATGTATTCTGTGAATCTCTTTGTACCTCTACTCCATTCATTTCTTATTTTCTAAGACATGGGTGATATTTCTATTTTTTCTTCCAAAGTAAAAAGTGTAAGTTTTGATGAAAGGTCATTGATCTGAAACACTAGCTGGGTTTCTCTGGACAAATGCTGCCCGACCTGATTTTTTGTCAGCAATTTTTGTTCTTATTATCATCGTTATATCCTGTTTGTATGTCAGAACAATAGCCATCTGTCAGTCCTTTGGTACCATTACTTCTTCTTTAAGGCTTTTATTCCTGGGAGAGGGGTTATTTTATGAGGACAAGTTGGGTAGGCCTGGACTTGTATCCATTGGAAGTTCGAAGAATGAGAAGTGGTCTTGTTGAATCACATAAAATCCTGAGAAGGATTGACAGGATGAATGCAAAAAGGAGATTTCCCCTGCTGAGAGATTAGGCTCAGAGGGACACAGTTTGAAAATAAGGACTTTCTCAGACATAACCACAATAAACTTTGACTCCTTTGTTGGTCAAAAATACATTCACCTTGGACTTAAAAAATTCAATTACCGTGTTTCCACTACTTTCAGAGTTACAAGAGAAACAAGGTTGCACAAATTACTGAGAGGCAAAAGAATCATTTTGTTCTTAAATGGGCAACACCTTATTCTGAATCTATGCCCCTTAGTTCTAGATTACTCTTGTACAGTAGCAGAAATATTCTTTTAGCAGCTATATAGTCACACAGCCCCATCCCAAAATCTCCTATATTTCAATAAGGTCAGCGCACATTCTTCTAAATATATGTCCTGGTTCAACCTTTCCTCGTTTGACATTTCTTCATCCCAGGAGTCAATTAAGTGGATCACAGCGAGCATCCAAGCAGTTCTTTTCAGATTTGGATAAATATAATTAAGACAAGGATCAACAACAGCAATTTTCTTAAATATGAATGTTTATTCAGTAATAATAAATGATTATAATGGCAGTAATAAATTAGTATAACTGAAGTCCACATTGATACCATTGGGCTGCAAGGTTCCCTCCGGATACAACGCATCATCCAGCTCCACACTTTGTTATCTTGACTGTAACAAGAGGTTGGTTAGAAAAATAATAGCTGAACAATGAACTATGTGCAAAGAGCAAATAATTCAGGTCCAGTTGAAATATATTTCTCTAATGGAAAACATAGGCCAAATCAATCCAGAGTTCCCTGGATGACAAAGAGGGTAGAAATTAACATTAGAAACAAAAAGTGTTCTTACAGCAGGTATAAGGCAGAAAGTAAAGTTGAGAACCAAGAGGAATACCAGAGATAGTAGGAACTGTCGATGCTGGAGAATCTGAGATAACTTGAGATAAGGTGTAAAGCTGGATGAACACAGCAGGCCTTGCAGCATCAGAGGAGCAGGAAAGCTGATGTTTCAGGCCTAGACCCTTCTTCAGAAATGCTGAAGCAGTTTGTTTAACTTCATTGGTGGAAAAAGGTGGGTTGATTAGGAAGAGTCAGCATGGATTTCTAAAAAGGAAATTGTGCTTAATTAACTCACTGGAGTATTTTTTAAAGAAGTAACAGAAAGACTACTGGGAAACATTATTCTTGTGGTATACATGGATTTCCAGAAAGTGTTTGGTACAGTACCACACAACAGACTTTAGAGGAAAGTTATAGGTCATGGTATAAAAGGGATTTTAGCAACATGGACACAAACTTTGCTAAGAGATAAGAAACTGGTCAATGTAGTACTGTCACTAGTCAGAGCACTAGTCAATGGATATTTTTTTCATTGGAGGAAGGTTTGTAGTGGAGTTCCCCAGAGGTTGGTATTGGGTCCCTTGCTTAAATATCTGCATCTTGGTGTGCAGGGGACAATTTCAAAGCTTGCAGTTGACATGAAAATTGGATGAATTGTAAACAATGAGGAGGACAGTGTGGAACTCCAAAGGAATATTGACAAGTAGGCAGATAGGTGACAGATGAGATTCAATGCAGAGATGTGTGAGATGATGCATTTTGGTAGAAACGATATTGAAAGACAACATAAAATAAGGGGTGAAATGCTAGTGCCAAGTGTACAGACAACAATCTCTCCCTCAATGTCAAAAAAAGGATGTGGTCATCAACCTCAGGAAGCAGAGTTGAGGACATGTCCCTGTCTGTATCAATGGTGCTGAGGTGGAGATGGTTGAGAGCTTCAAGTTCCGAGGAGTAAATATCACCAACAAACCGTACTGGTCCATCCATATCAATGATATGGTCAAGAAAACAAACCAATGCCTCTACTTCCTAAGGAGGTTAAGGAAATTTGGTATGTCTGCAATGACTCTTGCCAATTTTTGTAGATGCGCCATAGAAAGCATCCTATCCGGCTTAGAATGGCAACTGCTCTGCTCAAGTCTGCAAGAAATTATAAAGAGTTGTGAATGTAGCCCAGTCCTTCACGCAAACCAGTCTTCCTTCCATTTACTCTGTTGAAACTTCCCGCTGCCTTGGGAAAGTAGCCAACATAATCAATGATCACTTCCTCCCCAGTTATACTGTCTTCCACCCTCTTCCATCAGGCAAAAGATACAAACATTTTAAAACATGTACCATCAGATTCAAGAACAGCTTCTTCCCTGCTGTTATCAGACTTATGAACAGACCTCTCATATGTTAAAGATGATCTTTCTCTGCACCTTCTCTGTAACTGTAACACAATATTCTGCATTCTGTTCTATCACCCTGATGTACTTGTGTATGGCATGATTTGCCTGGGTAGCATGCAATACAATACTTTTCACTGTATCTTTGTCCATATGATAATAATAAATCAAATCAAGGCACAATAGATTTCAAGCAACATACTGAGGAAGCAAGGATGTTGTGAGAAAGGAAAATCACACAGCCAGTAGTTAGGGTATGGAGTTCTGAGGAAGAGTCACTGGACCCAAAATGTTAACTCTGATTTTTTTCTTCACAGATGCTGCCAGATCTGCTGAGCTTTTCCAGCAACTTCTGTTTTAGTTCCTGATTTACAGCATTCACAGTTCTTTCGGTTGTTACAGAATGTAATGCCTGGAAGTGTAGTGGAGGCAGGTTCAGTTCAGACATTTAAAAGGGCAGCCTGCCACTACACACTGTTGTTGGTCACTAACAGTCCCCATTAACAACTATTCATCCTCTGATGAAGGGTCTAGGCCTGAAATGTCAGCTTTTGTGCTCCTGAGATGCTGCTTGGCCTGCTGTGTTCATCCAGCCTCACATTTTATTATTCATCCTCCGAGCTTGATCGTTAGCAACTCCTTTGTCTGTCCAACTGTCTTTCTCTCTCTTTAGGCTCTATCCTATTGTTTCTTCCCTATCCCACCCACCTCCCTATTTTCTGCATATAAATTGACGTCTTCTCAGCCACCATCAGTTCTGGGGAAGGGTCACCAGATTCAAAACATTAACTCTTGTTTTCTCTTCCACAGATGCTGCCAGACCTGCTGAGCTTTTCCAGCAACTTTGCTTTTGTGCATAGTTTGATAATTTGGATAGATGCACTGTAGCCTGTAAATCAGGAGATTGGCACTAACTCATGACTCTCGCTAGAAGAAGCCGGCCAACCACGATGACTTCCTTCCCCGCCTGGCACAGTCTTGTCAAAAAGGCAAGGGCGGGCTCTGGGAGGTTACAAGGCGGTTCCGGTGACCGGCTGCACTGAGATTTTTTCGATGGCGTTGCGAGTTTGTGTGATTGTTTTGCTGGCGTTTGTTGTGTTGACGGGGACCACGGATCGACCTCTGCATGCTGAGTGCTCGGTGGAATGGTAGGTTTACCGTGACCGGGTGTCGGATGTCACGGTGGTGAATGCAGCCGGGCAGCAAGGAGTTGTACAGTGATAATACTTGGCGCATCCGTGAATGAAGAGTAACTCCCCACGCAGTGTTTCGCAGTCTCATGACTTCTTTTTGATGCTCAGCCGATTCTCACTGTTCTCGGCTCGATTCTAACATTGCACATCACTGTAGGGGAAGGTGGGCGTGCTGGTTTGTAGCTAATGCTGATTGCATTCCTTTCGCTTGTGTTCGTTCACAATAGTTACTCTACGAGTCATTTCTCAATTGTGTGAAATGTTTACATGTGTTTTATGTCAGCCCTCGTCTTGTGTATTAGTATTGACAACAAACATAATTGCTTATTTTCACCTGTAGGACATTTGGCATTCCTTGTAATAGTGTGTATCTGGAGTTAGTGACACAAATTAAAGCGTGGAAGACTGCTGATAACTGTGCTAACGGGGGAGAGAAGTGTTTGTACACCGTAAGTATTGATCGCTTACTCTTCCATTTAGTCAGCGGGTCTACCCAATTCTTAGATTTTTCTTGGAATCAATTTGGCAGTTTCTTAGTGGAAAAATGACACCAGCAGTTGATTTATGCAGCGCCCTTGCTAAGCAGCATCCCGAGGAGATGGGTTGAGCTGAAAGAGAGTGAGTTTTGAAACTTCAATATTAAAGTAGGAACAAAAACAAAAAGTTGCCGTAAAAACTCAGCAGGTCTGGCAGCATCAAAGTAGATTCACTGTAAAATGTTTTGATGCAGTATTCGACTTCTATTATCACACTTGAAATTATATTGTCATTAATTTAAAAAAGAAATCAGTGGCCAAGTACAGTGATCACTGCTGATCTTAATAGTTGATCCAGGAGATCTGATAACCTTTGTGGTGAGGACTGTACCTCTTTAACTGTGTGTTGAAAATATAGCACAGTGTAGAGTATCAGAAGTGAGGTGATCAAACTGTCCAAACAGTGGATCCCATTAAAACATTTTCATAGATAGCAAACCAGGAAATGGAATGCACAAATACTTATTCGTTATAGAATCCTTACAGTGTGGCACCAGGCCATTTGGCCTATCGAGTCCACACTGATCTTCTGAAGAGTATCCCACCTGGAACTACCCCCTATCCCTGTAAACCTGCATTATCCATGGCTAATCCACTTAGCCTGCACATCCCTGGACACTATGGGCAATTTAGCATGGCCAATCCACCAAGCCTGCACATCTTTGGACTGTGGGAGGAAACTGGAGCACCTGAAGGAAACCCACACAGACATGGGGAGAATGTGCAGACTCCATACACACAGTTACCTGAGGGTGGTATTGAATACAGGTCCCTGGCGCTGTGAGGCTGCAATGCTGAAAAGGGACATACAATTGGAAATATAATACAAGCTGATATAGTATGAAAAATCTTAAGATGTTTTAAGTTAAATAAATGTAATTTGAAACAAAATCTGCTAATTACTTATAATCAAGACATATAATAACATTTTACTTTTTTCAGGGCCAAATTAGTTGTTCAGCGATAGTTATCACGCTCATTGCCAGTTTTTAAAAGGTTGTACTAAATTGAATAAGTTCTAACTTTTTAATAGGGTTTCTTTAATTTTTTGCTATTCATTCGTGGGATGTGGGTGTTGGTGGCTGACCAGCTCATCCTGACTTCACCTTGAGAAGGTGATGGTGAGCTGCCATCATGAAGCACTGTGGTACATGTGCCGTAGGTTGACTGTCAATGGCCTGAGGGAGGGAATTCCATGATTTTGACCCAGCAGCGGTGGAGGAACAGCGACATATATCCAAGTCAGGATGCTGAGTGGCTTTGAGGGGAACTTGCATGTTGTAGTCTAATAATGACTTCAGTGAAAAGGGGGAAGTCTTGCTGCATCAATTGACTTCTGCGCTTGCTGACTCTACAAGATATTCCCAGTGCGTACTGCAGCAGGATAAGAGTGACAAACTGCAGCTTCAGGCTCTGTGCCTTCATATACCCTTGTGCAAAAGCATAAAGTAGCAGCACATTCAGGAGGGTGATGGCAGTGGATATTGGCAGCTTGCTGTCAAAAATCATATGACCTTGAGGCAATGTCTTGCATCTCATAATATAGAGGGATGATGAGTCTAATGGGAATTTTGGTAAATCCTTCTGAAAAAAATGTTATGCTTTAAGTATACACACGATTAACAAAAGTTGCTTTTTATTCTTCTGCATAGTAAGGTCAAGTAACTGTCTCTGGAATTGTGTGTGGAAAATCTTTAATGTCACGACTTTTTTTACTTTTAAAATCACTGTCAACCTGGTATTCCAAGCTAAGGCTGTAGTCTATATCGTCCAGTGGCTGCTGTATTGAATTTGTTTTTCTATGTAGTCTCTGCACAGAGCAGCCTTGAACATTCATTATCTTTAGTGGAGCAGCTGGGTGAGATGAAACAAAGAAGCATGAGTAGAAACTAGTTATGCATACATACTGGGTAGAAATTGTGTTAAAACTGACCAATTTTCTGTGTCTTGGCATTCAGTGCTTGGGCACCGCAGTAGCCTCGAACAATCCTGGAGTGAAGGAATTGGGAGCCATGAGGGTCCTCAGCAAGTCTGGGCCGTCCAGGCACCAATATATCCCCATGGCCACCTAACCAAACATCTAAGGCAGATGGACTTCACTGCTGTGCTTGCTCCCCCTTCCTTAGTGGTGGATGTGGAACAATGCTGAGATGTAGTGGGAGCAAAAGCAAGAACAAAAAAAGACTTTGGGGATGTTATTAATTATAATATTGTTATATGAGCAGCCTATGTTCTATTTCCAGTCCGTTGCCTATTTTATGTCATTTTATATGTTGTTAATATTTTTAGGCATAAATTTGTCTGAGCATCCAAAGAAATACCATCCGATGTGGGAGCAGATTTGGGCCATTGGGCCCATTGAATCTACTGTGCCATTTGATCATGGCTGTATGTTTCTCAACCCCAATCTTCTGCCTTCTCTCCATAACCCTTGATGTGCATACTAATCAAGAACCTATCCATCTCTTTCTGAAATACACTCTGAATTGGCTCTGCAGCAATGAGTTCCACAGGTTAACCAGCCTCTGGCTGAAGAAATTCCCCCTCATCTCATTTCTAAAGGATCATCCCTTCACTCTGAGGCTGTGTCCTCAGGTCCTAGTGTCTCCACTGGTGGAAATATCTTCTGAATGTCCACTGTATCCAGGCCTCTCAGTATTCTGCAAGTTTCAATGAGAACGAACCCCATCCTTCTAAAATCTATCACGTGCAGACCCAGAGTCCCCGGTCGCTCCTTGTATGACAAGTCTTTCATCCCTGGGATCATTCTTGTAAACCTCCTCTGGACTCTGACCAGTACCAGCACATCCTTCCAGAGGTACAAGGCCTGAAATTGCTCACAATATTTCAATGCGTTCTGACCAGTACATTCCTGCCTTTGTATTTTCGGCCTCTTAAAATGAATGCATTTGCCTTCCTAACTACCTGCTGATCCTGCATGTTAACATTAAGAGAGCTCGGAGGAAGGGTCACTGGACCTGAAATGTTAACTGTTCTTTTCCTTCACAGATGCTGCCAGACCTACTGAGCTTTTCTGGCAATTTCTGTTTTGTTAAGAGAAATCTGAATTAGTGCTCACAAGTGCTTTTGTGCTTCAGATTTGCAAAGCCTTTCCCCATTTAGAAAATATTCTGTGACTCTATTCTCATATCAAGGTGCATAATCTTGCATTTTCCTCACACAAGAATTTTATTTTTGTATTTGTGGAGCTAAAGGAGCAAACGAGTTACTTCAGACTCCACTGCAAAGGCCAGCTGGTGACTTGTCATTGCTTATCTCTCTGCCTGGATTTATCTGATGACTGTAGACTGTTTTTATACTTCAGGTAACAAAACATTGGACATTAATTGTGATAATGATAGCTGTTACATTTTACCAACTAATGACAATCTTTCTTCTTTCTTGTGGTATGTCTTGAATGCCTCATGGCCCATCACCTCATTTGTATCCTTGGCTTTGCGTATCTTGGCTGTTGATTTAACAAACTATACTGAACAAACATGTTGCTGTGAGTGTTTTGGCAGAGAGTGTTAATTTTTTGAAATAAAAATAGAATGCAGTAATTCTAAGACTTCTGTATTTTGTATATTAGCTGCCTACTGACCATAGAAAAGTGTATTTCTTTTAAAAATAAACTTTTTTGATTTTCAGTGAATTTTTGGGATTTTCAGCATGAGTTGTAGTTCCTTTTAAATAGCTATGCCTCACGTGAGCCTATATAGTAAACGTCAGCAGGTTATTCCTTGCAAGTCATCACAAACAATCTCACCCCCTCTTTTATTAATGCTTTTGGAAAGCACAAACCGAGACTTGGGTCCAGATTATCTCCTTGACCTAAAAAAACCCAACCAGGAAATATCATTGGAGAAGTGAAACAGTGTAGCAGTTTTGAGAAAATAAAGCTACATAATTTTCTTGGGCTTTCTTGTCAATATGGCATGATTTGCTGTACTCAACAAAAAGTTATCACCTTCCTTTGTGTGTTAAATCTTATGTTTTTGTAAGGCTCTCAGTTTTGATAAGTCTTTTGGAGGGTTTCTCTCAGATCAAGTAAGATCTGTTGCCGTATCTTACTGAACCCACCTCATTAACTTTCTACTGTACCCAGTTTTAGCCGTATTTTACCTTGCACAACTCCCAGGAAACTCACCATTCAGATATATGTTGGAGAGCCCATGCCATATTTGAGCACTGACGTACGAAGTTGCCCTCCTTGGTGATGCATGTTCATTCAGATGATGGCGTATAAGGGAACGATGCCACTATGCTTCCTCAAAAGGCATCTAGAGGTCCTAATGGATGGGATGGTATAGAAAAGGGGCCCCCTCGTCCAGGAGGGCCCGCAGAGGAGGCCATTATGCCAGACCCAAGTAATTGTGGTCTCCATGGTGTTGAAGAATGGCCAGCTGTGTCACAAGATGGTTCATGACCTCTGCTCCACCAGAGTAAGTGCCTCACTCTTCTTTCTGATACTTCACATTCACTGTATCAGTCCTAACTCATCTGGGACACCTCACCCAACATCAGAATGGAAAAGAAAAGCTGAAATAGAAAATGTCAGTGAGGTTATCTCTTCTACTTTTGTCTCCAACTACTTAATTCATTTGGAACTTCACTTCATTTTTCTTGTTGTCTTGGATTGTGTTCTCTGCATGCTGTACATGTTTTGTGACGTTAAGCACATTGAGACATCTTATTTGACATTATAGGTGTCATTATAAATGCAAGTTGTTATTATAAAGCATACCTATGGGTTTTTTTTTGGAAGCTCATTTAAATATTCCATGGGAAAAGGAAGTAAGCAGCAGACTCTTGTGCTCTGGTCGTGTCCTGAGGGGCTAATAGGTCAAGGTTCAAGTCCCACTTGCCCCAAACTGTATTGTAACATATCTGAATAGTTCAATTTAAGGAGCTGCTTGAAGCAGCTCCAAAGGAGGAAACAGCAAGGATTGTCCTTTGCAGTTGGCTGTAAATAATAAAACACTTTTTATTTTGTAGTTACTAGTTGCTGAGGAAATATCATCAATTTGAGGTTAGATAGACCTTAGATTTAGGGTAAAAGTTCGGCACAACATCTTGGGCTGAAAAGCCTGTACTGTGCTGTACAGCCCTGTGTTCTATGTTCTACGTGCTAACTGGTTTTTCACAGATGCTGATTTTACTGGCTACTAATTTGTTAATTTTCTCTCCCTCTTGTAGCTGAAGTCTGCAAATGAACATTATATAGTTGCTGAGCACACCACTCCAGTGCGCAAATATGTTGATAACCTAACATTCAAACTGGTTTCCTCTTTTGACAAGAGATCCTGCTCTGTCTTTGTAAGTAATATAATTATATTTCTGTACACGATGATTATTGTTAGCCACTAATAAACAATGTTACTTATACAAGATTTCTATTTTTCTTTTAAAAGTTCACATTTAATCTGTTTTGTCTGATAGTTTGGTAATGATTTGAATTGGAAGCATTGCATTTTCTACCTTTTTGAGTTAATGATGTTATATTCATCTGGCCACGATCTTTTATGGGCCACCAATTATCTTGTCATCACCACTTTCTAAATTGAAAATAGAGTTTAAGTAAAGATAATTACATTTCTTAAAATGAGGGAGGTAGAAGCAAATGAATACAAAACTTTAGTGAACAGGTTAATGTCAGCATACATTACTGTTCACAATTTCAATAGTTTTACAGTAATATTTTGTTCCAAAAGAAATTGCATGAGTTGATAAAATACAAAATAGATATTCTGACATATATTGCAGTTTGAGGATTAACGTAACACTTTATTCCTACCTTTACTGGAGAGATCCTTTGCTGCTTTTCCACTATAGGACTCTTCTTTTTAAAAACTAACTCAGTTTAAGCGCTTGGTCACTTGCAATATTTTCTCCTTCTATGGGGTTTTGTGTGAAGTTCTATTTGACATCATTTTAAGAACAGGAGTACTAGGAGCAGGAGTTAGATGTTCAGTTCCTCACACCTGCTGTGCCATTTAGTACGATCATGACTGATCTCATCATAGTCTCCACTTTCCCACCTGTTCTCAATGACCATTCAACCTGTTACTAACTAAAAATCTGTCTCTCTTCTTTAAATTTATTCAGTGACCTAACATACATTACCCCACAGTGTAGTGTAGCCTTTTGAGAGAAGTGATTTTTTTTTCCTCATTTTTAAAAAATTTGTTGCCGTCTATCCCAAAAAAATGACGTGTCGTTCTAGATTGCCCCACATGAGGAAACATCCTTTCTATTTGTACTTTATCAATCGCCTTTAGGGTTTTATGTATCTCAGTTTGGTCTCCTTTCATTCTTCTAAACTCTGGGGAGTATAGGTAGGCTCAAACTGCTCAAATCCTCTTCATAAGACAAGCCCCTCATCGCTGGAATCAATTAAGTGAATATCCTCCAAGCAACCTCTAATGCAACTATTTCCCCCCCCCCTTCAAGGGAAGGGGATCAAAACTGTACACAATTCTCCAGATGTGGTCTCACCGTTTTTCCCTACTTTTACATTTTCTTTTCTTTAAGCAGTAGTGACAAAATTCCATTATAACTGTCCTTATTACCTGCTGCACCTACATTTTGGTTTAAGTTAGTTAATAGATGCAGACACCCAGGTCCCGTTGCATTGAGGCATTCTGAAGTTTTTGTCCATTTCAACAGTTAGTTGCCTTTCTATTCCTCTGACAAAAATGGATACTCTCTCACTTGTCCGCTTTAAACCTATATGCCAAGTTTTGGTCCATTCACTTAGCCTACCCATATTTATTTGTAAATATCTTTCTGCCCTGCAGTTTTCATTTCCACCTGTTTTTAGTGTCATCTGCAAATTGACCTACAGTACTTCAGTATGTTTTGAAGGGCCCTGTGATGTTTCACTAGATTAAAGATGTTGTATGCAATGTTCTTGACAGCTTCCCAAAAAATATTACTCTAGTTTCCACTCATTTAATTGATTTGGATTTTGGATAAAAGGAGTAAATTATAATTTGTTAAATGAAGGGACACAGTGATGAATGAGGAATTAACTAGTGAAAGGTACTTCTGCTTCAGTAATTTTGACATTTCAAACTAACATCTGTATTCTGCCAACATTTGTTTATATGATGAATATGGTTAACAATGTGATAATGACCAGATAACTAATGCCACGGAGTAAAAATGATTAAGTGTTGACTGGTATTAGGGCTAACAATAACTCGCTACTCTTCTTTGAAGTCATGACACAGGAACTTTTGCAGTCTCCTGAACAGGCAAATGGGTTTAACATTTCATCTCTGACAATGTAGTGTCCCAGCAGTACTAGTATGGAGCATCAACCTTGGTCTTTATGTGCTCAAGCCATGGCGTGCAACTTGAACCTAGGGCCTTTGGTTCAGCGGCGAGAGTACTGTCAATTGAGTGGCAGGTTGACGACATGCAGATTAGATGCCGAATGGGTTTGTAAACTGCAGATGAGTGTCATTATGATCTAATCTGAAGTTGTTTATTTTGAGCAAACAGTAACACAATGCATTAATAAATGGTAAGTTTCTTAACCAAAGAAGGGATCAGTAATAATCTAGAAGTACAACTGTTATTAAAGATGTAATCTATGAAGACAAGGCCATATGCTGATATTGAATTTTTTAATTTTATAAATAAATGGTACTGAATATAGACTTTGAATGAATTGTTGATTAGATCACAGATACAGCATTGTTTGAATTTTGGGTAATAACATTGAGTGATATTTAGAATTATGGAAATGGTACAACACTAGAATGACACTAGGATTCTGAGATTAGCTTAAAAGAAAGGGACTTGAAAGTTGGACTTTCTTCTCTAAATTGGAATCCAAAAAAGGTTTCAATTTATATGGTAAACAGTGAAAGCTGTTTAAACTAGTCTATGTATTGGTGACAAGAAGACGTCTCAGAACAGTAAAAGAGGAACCTTGAAATATTTTTGTTTTACTACAATACAGTATGAATTAAAGAAACATACCAAAGCAAAACTTGATTAAGTAAGCATTTTAAAACAGCAAAGGCATGGGATCATCATTTCCAATAAAGAAGGATCAGAAGCACACAGAAGAATTTCCTATGCTTAATTTTAAAGTTCCATGAGGAAAAAATTTCTTCTATAAATGCTAGGTTTACTGAAAAATAGATTTTGATGGTTGATTCATAGGTGCCTAGAGAATGAGGCCAGGTAAATAATAATAGGGGAACAGGAAGTAGCAGAGCAGTTGAATATGTGTTCCATCAGTCTTCACAGTAGAAGACACTAATGGTCTGAAAAGCTAAAAAATCAAATAGACTATATAAAAGGGGGGAAATAAACATAGAAACTATCACTAAACAAAAAGTACAAGGGAAACTTTGGGGCAAAAGTATGATGTGTCACCTTGCTGTGATAGATTACATCCTAGGAAGTTGCAACAGACATAGTGGATGCATTGTAGCAATTTTCCAATAATACTTTTATATTCTGAAAGAGCCCTGGAGGACTGGTAGAGCGCTAATGTAACCCTCTGTTTGATAAAGGGAAGGAGACAAAAATAGGGTAAATTTAACTATCTGTCATTGGGAAAACATTAAGCCTATTCTAAGGGATATCAGAACAGAGCATTTAGAAATACATAGCATAATCAAGGGGAAGACATGCCTGACAAATTTTTTAGAATTTTTTTGAGGTTTTAACAATCTGCATGGATAAAGGAGAACCTGTAGATTTAGTATATTTGGATTTCCAAACTGTGTTCCATAAAGTACAGCACATGATATTACTTGATATGATGAGCACCATAATATTGTGGTTAGTATACTTGTATAGAGAACTAATGGAAGGTAGAGATTCAGCATAGAGAGCCTTTTTCAAGATGATAATCTGAAACTGTTGGCATACCAGAGGAATCAGTGCTGGGACATAATTATTTACAATATATGAATGATTTGAATGAGTGTAAAATGCCCTTGTTTGTGAATGACATAATAGATAGAAAAGTGTGTGATGAAGTTGACAGAGACTACAGAGGGATAGAGACATGTCAAATGAATGGACAAAATCTTAGCAGATCGATTGTAATGTGGGAAAATGTGAGGTTATGCACTTCTGTTCTTCCTGTCAAAGCGCTGAATATCATGTAAGTGGAAAGATACAACAGAAAGCTGATGCACAGACAGTGTTGGGGGCCCTTTTGCTTAATCTTCAAAAAACTATAACCAGATTCAGCAAACAATAGGGAAGGCAAATGGACTGTTAGCCTTTCTTTCAAGGGAAGTGGAAAATAAAAATAGGGAAGTCTTGCTCAGAGAAGACGACAAGGCTGGAATAATGTGAACTGTTCTGGGCCCCGAATCTAAGGAGTGATATTCTGACATTACAGGCAGTTGGGAGAAGGTTCACTGCATTGACCTGGAGTATGGAGAGACTTGCTTGAGGAGATGTAGCTTAGATTGGCCTTGTACTCTTTGTGCTGATGAGAATGAGAGAAGACCTTATAAAATCCTTAGGCTTGACAGTGTAGATGTGAAGAGATTGTTACCCCTTGTGGGAGAGCCTAGGATCAGTGGGCAGAATATCAGAGTAAGGGGTCACATAACAGATGGGGAGGAATTTCTGTTGAGGTTAGTGAATATGTGAAATTCTTTACTGAAGAGTGCTTTCGAGGTTGGGCTGTTAAATGTATTCAAGGCTGAGAAATTTTTAATCAGCAAGGGAATCAAGGATTATGGGAAAAGGCAGGAAAGAGTTGAGGATTATCAGATCACCATGATCTCATCGAATGCAACAGACTTGATGACTCATTTGTGCTCCTGCATCTTGTGACATATACACTCTCTCCTTTAAAAGAAGCAGCAGCATTGCTAATACGAACCAACAAAAACCCAAGTTGGGCTTCCAACATCTTTCAGATGTAAAAGAATCATGTGGTGGAGCACTGACTTGAGTCAGGAACTTCTCCAGGTTTGACCATGGTCTCTGACTTAATGGAGGATTTGCTGTTTGGCCTGCAAAGGAACTAAGTCAGCTGTGCCTCCTGTTTGTAACGCAGTCTGAAAATTCCTTATGAAGATTGGGCTCCACAATGAGGTGCCATTGCCTGTGTAGACCTGGAAGGTTGGCTCCTGGAACCTGCCTTATCATCATCTGACTGGCCATTTCTTGGTTGGGGGTTCTATGATTTTGTTTTACTTTGGCATCAAATATAGTATTGGCTTTTTATTTCAACTGTAAATTGTTATTTTGGGGTCACTTTAAAGATCTATAAATTGCCTGTTTTTCTTCATTGCTACATAGTTCTCTTGTAAGTTGCATCACAAGTAGACAGCGTTGATAAAAACACATTTAGCATGCTTGCCATCATTGCTTGAACCATTGAGTATAGGAGTTGGATTTCATGTTGAGCTTGTACAGGTCGTTAGTGAGGCCACTTTGGAGTACTGTGTACAGTTCTGGTCTCCCTCTTTAGGAAGGGTATTATTGATTTGGAGAAGATTCAGAAAAGATTTACCTAACTTTGCCAGGACTGGAAGATTTCGTGTAAGAGGACAGGCTGGGTAGGCTGAGACATTTTGTACTGGAACGTAGGAGGTTGAGGGGTGACCTTTAGAGGTTTATAAAAGCATGTGGAGCATGGATAAGGTGGATATAGAAAAGGTCTTTTTCCCCAAGGTTGGGGCGGGGTGGGGGGGAGCAGCTCAAAACTAGGGGGCATATTCTTAAGGTGAGGAGAGAGATTTAAAAGAGACTGAAGGGCAACTTTTCCTCACAAATGGTGGCTCATATGTGGATGAAGTGCCAGGGTAAGTGGTGAATGTGGGTTTACTTACAACATCCAAAAGACATTTGGATGAGTACACAGATGGGAAGTTGAGAAGGATATGGGTCAAATGTAGGCAAGTGGGACCAGTTTAGTTTGAGAAACTTGGTTAATATTAACGAGTTGGACCAAAGGGTCTGTTTCCATGCTGCACCACTCTGAGACTTATCAGAGATTACATCCGAAGAGCTTGAATCAACTTCTGTATTTCACCAAATGCTATCTATGGATGAATGTGCAGTTTCAGAGCTTCTGTGCTGTCAGATTGCTTGTGTAACATTCAGTTTTATGAGGCTCAATTTTCCTCCAACTGTGGTGGAAAGATGAAAGAAAGTTGTCAGCCCTTTCCAGGCTCCATCTTATTGGACTCTGATCTGTGCTGTGAAGCATTTATTCTCTTTGTTTTGTTTGCAAAGAATTTTACCTCTGTCACAGTCTCTTCATGTTGAAACCTGCCCATCTACTACTGAAACCCTCATTTCTTCCAATGACTGGCACAGACTGAACTATTCTAGTACTTGGCTAAACAGTTTCCAAACCCTTTATCTTCTGTAAGTTTCAATGTATCTAAATCTTGTCTTTATCTTGCTGGGCACCATTAAAGGTATGGCATGAGTAATTGGATTCAGTTAATGGTCATTTGTACATTGACAAGTAAATATCATTAAAAATTCATGGAAGGCATGAAAGCGTAACTGTTTCATTAATACCCTTCAGGGAAGGATACTTTATAAAGTTAAGTTTTTATGTATGACCTGCATGTCCCATCTTCCAGGTTTAAGTCTTAATGCCCTTAAGGTAATGTGAAATGGGTAATAAATACTATCTTGCTCATCCTGCCTACAAGATTGCATCCTCAATGCTGCCTAGAACTGCAAGTTTAATCATCTTAACCTCAAATTTAAGTTCCTCTATGACATTGCCTTTCCTAGCTGTTAAGTATGTCCCTTGTCCCTCACCTATTTCTCTGGATACTTCATTCTTCTGGTTCCCAATATCTTTTGTTTTCTATGTGTTCAATTAGTGAAGACCACATTCTGGGATGCTCTAATTTTTTTTCTTTAAAGAACTCCCCTAACACCATTCTCTTGACAAAATGTTTAGTCACCCCTCTAATTTGTCCTTTGACAGTTTTGTTTTAGTTTATCTTTTAGTCCTCTGCACTTTGTTTTTAGCTTGCTAAAGAGATCATTAAACTGCATTCTTCTGGAAGTGTCATGTTGGACTTAAAACATTTACTCTATATTTCTCTCCATAGTTGCTGTTAGACCTGCTGAGTTTCACCAGCACTTTGTCTTTACGTCAAATCTCCAACATCCACAGCATTTTTGCTTTCATTAGAACAAAATGCAAGTTGATAATCCAGATGGAAGTATCTCACCATCATTGTTAGTAGCCTGGAGATTTGTATGATGAGAAATGCCTAAGTGAGATTTTTGATATTAATTTCTTTTTATTTTACAGAATTGTATCAAATGAATTGTGAAATAACTAGCTTTAAAATGTGTCAGAGATAATGGGAACTGCAGATGCTGGAAGGTGCCGGATGTGTTGGAGATGGTCCAGGTGAACTTGAGGTTGGGGTGGAAGATGTTGGTGAAGTGGATGAACTGTTCGAGCTCCTCTTGGGAGCACGAGGCAGCGCTGATACAGTCATCAATGTAACGGAGGAAGAGGTGGGGTTTAGGGCCTGTGTAGGTGTGGAAGAGGGATAGTTCCACATAACCTACAAAGAGGCAGACATAGCTTGGGCCCATGCAGGTAGCAATGGCCACCCCCTTTGTTGGTAGGAAGTGGGAGGAATTGAAAGAGAAGTTGTTGAGGGTGAGGACGAGTTTGGCTAGGCAGATGAGGGTGTCGGTGGAGAGGGACTAATCGAAGGTTGCAGAAACAGCAACTCGTATTCCGCTTGGGAACCCTGCAGCCCAATGGTATCAATGTGGATTTCACAAGCTTCAAAATCTCTCTTCTCCACCACCCCCCCCCCCCGCCCCCTCCCCGCCACCACTGCATCCCAAAACCAGCCCAGCTCGTCCCCGGCTCCCTAACCTGTTCTTCGCCCTCAGCCATCCTCTCCTCCTGCCTCAAGCTGCACCTCTATTTCCTACCTACTAACCTCATTCCGTCCTCCTCGGACTGACCTAGCCCCTCCCTACCTCTCCACCTACACTCACCTCTATCTCCATCCCCGCCCCTTTAACTTGTCTCTCTCTCCTGTCCACCTATCTTCTCCTCTATCCATCTTTGATCCATGTCCCCCTCTCTCTCTATTTATTTCAGAATCTTCTCCCCATCCCCC
Organism: Stegostoma tigrinum; assembly: GCF_030684315.1. Lineage (NCBI taxonomy): Eukaryota > Metazoa > Chordata > Chondrichthyes > Orectolobiformes > Stegostomatidae > Stegostoma > Stegostoma tigrinum. The sequence goes on from NC_081355.1 coordinate 114,022,803, forward strand.
TTTTCTGATGAAGGGTCTAGGCCTGAAATGTCAGCTTTTGTGCTCCTGAGATGCTGCTTGGCCTGCTGTGTTCATCCAGCTCCACACTTTGTTATCTTTGCTTTAAGATGTGAATTTGCTGTTTCTTCAGAGCTCTTTAGAACTATAGCTTGTATTGTTGATGGAAGTAGGAAAGAAAAAGAAGCCAGATTGCAAAATTGATTTAGAGAATGTGAAACCAATATCCTTTTAAGAATGGAATATCCTTTCTTTCAGCTACAGCATAGTGGTATTGTGTTCTTGATTTTGAGTGGAGGAGACATTCATAAATGAATTAAATAGTAATGTTGTGCTTAGTTGCCCCTGAGATGGTGAACCACCTTCTTTTGAGATTTAGTACAATTGACTAGCTAGGTCATTTCAGAGGGCAGTTATAGTCAACTAGGTTAATAAATGACTCCAAGCACTTAAGGATAATAGGTTTAATTCTCTAAAAGACATGAGTGAATTAGGTCATTAATTACAATAATCCAATAACACCATGGCCAATTTAGGAGATGTTTACTGTTTATTTTGGACAAAACCAGATTCGGCTTTTCTGTCTGAGATGGTGGATTTTGATATCGTATTCTCAGGATTAGTAATCCAAATCTGCATATTATTAGTTCAGTAATAACCATTAAATACCTTTCAATGATACTGTATTTACTCAGTTAGAAATAGTTTGAGAAAGATTTTCCTAATTGCAGAAAACCAACACATTTATCCACATTTACATTTCTACGCTCTGCAGTCTGGCTTAATAGCCAAGGTAGCTAATTAACCTGATCCCAACTTTTGCAAAAATTTGAGCATGTTAGAAAGAACTGTCTGTGCTAGAGTTGCTGCCCTGAAAATCATTCCCATCTCTAGTGTGCTAGACAAGAGTGTTGCAACAGTTTTGTTTTTTTAAACTGTCCCATTTTCATTAATATGTTTACTAATACACTATTGTGCATTTTTTTTGTTTCAGGGATTCTCTGTTTCTGAGCTGTGGTATGCAGTCTTTGACTTTGGTACGAACTATTGCAATTTGCACAACCTTATTGAAGGTAAGAAATGAAAATAACCATTAATACAAACAATTCTGTCATTGATGAGGTACTTTTTATTTCCTAATTTTATTCTGCTTTGTTTTTCAGGTAGTGGCTTAGACAAAGTTTCTGGCTACAGTGAATCAACAAGCGATTCAAAGTGCACTCAATATTCATCAGCTAATTGTACAATTTACTAAACACTGTGTGATTCAGTAATAACTAAGAATAATCAGGAATCTCCATAATGCTAAGCCACTCAGGGATACTAATTTTATGCACTTGTTTAAAATAATTGACTTTAGTGCTTATTATAAATCTTTTCCCAGTAATAAACAAAGAAATTCTGAGGGATTGCATAAATAAGCAAATTGTTGACACCATATTTAACAATGCCAGGGACCACATATGATACAATTTAAATACTAGGTCCTTTTCCAGCTTAAATTTGAGCTTCTTCTCATTGAGTAGAAACATAGGTAACCTGGACCGCAGTAACAAGCTACTCGGTCCAACTGGTCAATCTAGATGCGTGTACTCAAACAAGTGAAAGGAACAATAGAGAATTTTTTTAACAAGCCACTTGGGTATTTAAAGTGGAATGTGGTCTTTCAACCACATCCTCACACTAATTCTTGTTTGAAATATTCAAAAAATGATATTTTTTCCCTAATTTTGACATCTAACGTCAGTTTACTTTTATTCCTTTTTTTGGTCCATAGCCTGCTTGACCATCTGGTTTGAACACATACCATCACACCAACCTCTGCAGCCAGCACATCATTTTCCGACCCCACCACCAAAGAGATATTTCCCTCCCTACCCTTATCCCACTTTCGTTGGGATCACTCAATCCACGACACCCTCATCTGCTCAATACTTTGCTCCACACCTGGCACCTTTCCCTGCAACCGTGGGAGGTGTGACACCTGCCCCTACAACTCCCCACTTCATCTCCGTCCAAGGCCCCAGACAAACTTTCCAAATCCAACAGGGATTCACCTGTATTCCCACCAAGCTGGTCTGCTGTATCCTTTGCTCCCGATGTACAGGAGACCACATCGGAGAGACCAAGTGCAAACTCGGGGACTGATTTTTGCTGAGCATCTGCACTCTGTACGCTATAGTCAACGACACCTGCTGGTCGGCAACTATTTTAACTCCCCCTCTCTCTCCCTGGGTGACATGTCCATCCTGGGCCACTGCCAGTGTCATAACGACGCCACCCGCAAATTGGAGGAACAACACCTCATATTCTGCCTCAGGAGCCCACAGCCCGATGGCCTAAACGTAGGATTCACCAGTAACATCTCCCCACACCCTGCCCAATCCCATGTCCAACCCTCCCATTCATCCCCACCTCCTTGACCTGACACAGCCTCTCCATTTTCTCCCCCATCTATCCGCCCCACCCTTCCCACTGACCAATCCCTACTACCCCCTACCTGCACTCTCCTATCACCGTCCTACCTACCTGGTCCCAGTCCCACCCTCTATTTATTTCTGACCTCCCTTCCACATCCCCAGCCTTGATGAAAGGTGTAAACCCAAAACATTGACTTTCCTACTCGTCTCATGCTCCTTGGCCTGCTGTGTTCCTCCAGCTCCACCCTGTTATCTCAGACTCTAGCATCTGTAGTTCTTGCTGCCTTTTCTGTTTGAACAAATGCTAGAACGTATTGCCACAATTCAAATGGTTCAGTAACCTTTTTATGAAACCTGTTAGGTTGACAGTATTATATTTTAATTTGCTAATTTCACATAATTGGACCTTTTTGATGTTTAAATTACATGTTTTCTTTAGAACTAATTTTTTGAAGTGTTTTTTTTTGGGAAGTGCAACTCGTTAACCTGGGTTTTATTATCTCTGTAGGCAGTGAGCATAACTCTTGCCAGTGAAGCACATCAAGTGTTTTTCACATGCTTGACATTTATAATCTTTAGTACAATTTTCGAGACTACCTGTGGAAATAAAAGATCCCGAGACTGTTTGTAACATTGTATATGCAGTCATAAGCATGGTTAGGTAGTAAATGGAAATTGTAAGTCTGCTACATAACACAGTCTTAAGTGTAAACTAACTAAAATATTGTGATGCTTTTATCCAGTAAAATATCTGGAGGACTAATGATTGATTCTAACTTTTTGTCCAAAGGTTTAATGGAGACAGCAGTACATGGTAATGGCGCTGTAATGTTAATCCAGTGGCCTGGTAATGCTTTGGTAAAATGGGTTCAAATTGTATTCAGATTTAAATTTGATTAATCAATAAATATTAAAGAATATTAAGCTACTGTCAGAAATAGTCACTATGACAATGATCATTGATTGTTCTAAATACCAGTTTGCTCAATAACTGTCTGTTGTGGAAGAAAATCTACTGTCCTGACCTGGTTTGGCCTATATGTGACTCCAGACCTCCAGCAATGTGGTTGTTTCTTAACTCCCCTCTGAAATGGCTGAGCAAGCCACTCCGTTTAATAGCAATTTGGGATGGGCAGCCGAGACTGACTTTTCCAACAGCATAGACATCCAAAGAAAGAATTAAAAGAAAAACATTAAATTGCTGCTTCAGTAATAAGGTTTTGATTCATTGGACACTCTCTTTTGGTAGCAGCTAGGTTCTCCATTAGTTTTCTGCAGTGGAAATAGAAAATCCTGAAAAGTTTGTTTCTTAGTATTAGATGGAGTTAACTGTGTTGGCTGCACCTTTGTAGTTGTGGTGGTGGACACCTCTGGAGGAGGCATCCTCAGATTGTTTACTTGGTAGCTTTGGTTGAAGACAATTGTAAAAACAAAAATTCCCAGTCTTGCCTCTGCCCCTTATATTAGACTGCATCCTCATTAGGAAGAGGCATACTAGGCACTTATTCATCTGGTTAATTACTAATTCTCAGACTGAAATAGAGGACCTACAAAAAATTATTCTGTTTCATTAATAATGAAGTTTTTATGCGTCTCTTTAGCCTGTTGTAGGTGTTTAGCATGCAAGTTAGGCATGAGGGCTGCACGGTGGATCAGCACCAGAGACCGGGGTTCAGTTCCAGCCGGTGGGCAGTGTGGAGTTTGCACATTCTCTCTGTGTCTGTGTGGGTTTCCTCTGGGTGCTTTGGTTTCCTCCCACAGCCCAAAGATATGCAGGCTAGGTCGATTAGCCATGTTATGTTGTCCATAGTGTCCAAGAATGTTTAAAGTCAGCTGGGTTAGATGTGGGGAACTGCAAAGGTAAGGGGATTCAGTTGGGGTGGGATGCTCGTTGGAGGGGCATTGTTGACTTATTGGGCCTAATGGCCTGTTTCCACTCTGTCAGGATTCTATAAGTTCAGCTCGTTGTGTAGCTTAATTGTGCCTCTTCTCAATGTTTGGCTGTGTTTGGTGCTCACTTACACTTCCATACTTTAGTTTGAGTCCGATGATCTCCTGAATTAATAGCAATTAGAATGAAGGATGTGTCAAGTTGGGTTTGGAAATTGTGATTGTACAGTTGTATTTTGATTGTCGATAGCTCCTTTTAGTATATCCAGATTTAGACTGCTGGATTTCTCTTTTTAGTTTGAATCACTTAGATGGTAGTGTCACACTGCAGAGTATATGGGCGAAGAGAGATGTCTCTGTACTTGTTTAATCATGCGATATTACTATAGATAGATGTATCTTCAACAGGTCAGCTGATGAGGTAGATATCAAGTATGTTATCTCCTTTGGCTTGTCACCACTCAACTCCGGTCCAGGTCATGGGTTGTGTCCTGAAAGGACATAACTATTCAGTCCAACCGAGCCAATATTTGGTATTTGAAATCCTCACCCATGGTACATTCTGCTTCCTCATTCCCTTCACTTCCACCAAGTTAAGTTCAGTGGGGCAGTTGTAGTATGACACACTGACCTCTACATCGCTGTGGCCAGGGACCAGCTCCCTGACACTACCTCCCACCACCCCCTTGATCATGACCCCGCCCCTGAACACGAAAACATCTCCCAAACGATGACCACATCACTTCAGGTGACCTCCCACCCACAGCCTCCAACCTCATCGTTCCCCACCCCTGCACCGCCCGTTTCCATCTCCTTCCTAAAATCCACAAACCTGCCTGCCCTGGTTGACCCACTGTCTCCGCCTGCTCCTGCCCCACCAAACTTATCTCGACTCCATTTTCTCCCCCTTGGTCCAGGAACTCCCCACCTACATCCATGACACCACCCACAACCTCCACCTCTTCCAAAACTTCAGATTCCCCGGTCCCTAACATCTCATCTTCACCATGGACGTCCAGTCCCTATACACTTGCATTCCCCATGCAGATGGCCTAAAAGCTCTCTGCTTCTTCCTGTCCCACAGGCCTGACCAGTCCCCCTCCACTGATACCCTTATCCGCTTAGCTGAACTCATCGTCACCCTCAACAACTTCAACTTCTCCTTCAATTCCTCCCACTTCCTACAGACAAAGTGGGTGGCCTTGGGTCCCCACATGTGCACAAGTTATGCCTGTCTCTTTGTAGGTTATGTGGAATAATTCTTCCTCTGCAGCTACGCTGACCCCATCCCCCACATCTTCCTCTGTTATGTCGATGACAATATCAGTGCCGCCTCGTGCTCTCACAAGGAGCTTGAACAGTTCACCCACATTAACACCTTCCACCCCAACCTTAAGTTCACCTGGATCATCTCTGATACCTTTCTCTCCTTCCTGGACCTCTGTTTCCATCTCTGGTAACCACCTGATGTCTATTTCAAGCTGACTGACTCCCACAGCTACCTAGAATACATCTCCTCTCTCCCACTTTCCTGCAAGAATGCCGTCCTTTATTCACAATTCCTTTGCCTCTGCTGCATCTGCTCCTGAGATGAGGCATTCCATTTATAGATGTCCTTGTTTTTCAAGGGCCTCAACTTGCGCTCCACTGTGGTCGAAAACGCCCATGACCGCATCTCTCATGTTTCCCACAACTCATCCCTCACACCCCCTGCCCGCAATAACAACAAAGACAGAATTCCCCTCATCCTCACATACCACCCCACCGACCTCTGGATTCACTGCCACTTGTGCCACCTGCAAACTGACTCCACCACTAAGGACATTTTTCCTTCCCAATCCTTATCTGCCTTCTGGAGGCACTGCTGTCTGTGACTCCCTTGTCTGCTCCACACTGCCCACTAGCCCCACCACCCTTGGCATTTTACCCTGCCAGTGCAGGAAGTTCTACACCCGGCCCTAAACTAATCTCCTCACCCTCATCACAGGTCGAAAGAAAACTGTCCACATCAAACGGATGTTCACCTGCACATCTGCTCATGTGGTATGTTGTATCTGCTGTCCCCAATGTGGCCTCTGCTATATCAGGGAAACCAAGTGGAGGCTTGAAGACCACTTTGTGGAACACCTACATTCAGTTTGCAACTCACGACAAATGACTGCACCTCCCAGTCACGAACCACTTAAACTTCCCCCTCCCACTCCTTGGACGACATGTCCATCCAGAGCCTTCTCCAGCGCCAGAACGATGCCACCCGAAGGTTGCAGGAACAGCACCTCATATTTTGATTGGGAGCCCTGCAGCCCAATGTGAACTTCACAAGCTTCAAAATCTCCCTACCCCCGACCTCATCCCAAAACCACTCCAGCTTGGCCCTGACTCCTTGACCTGTCTGTCTTTTTCCCAGCTATCTGCTCGTCTCACCTCAACCCCCACCCCACCCCCACCTCCTACCTACCAGCCTCATAACCGCCTCCTTGACCTGTCCGTCTTCCCTTGACTGGCCAACCCGCATCCCAACTCCCCACCTGCACTCACCTTTACTGGCTCCATTCCCCTCTCCTTGTCCTGTCTGTTTCCTCTCCACCTATCTGCTCCTTTATCCATCTTCAATCCACCTCCCCCGCTCTCCCTATTTATTTCAGAATCCCTTTCCCCTTCCCCCATTTCTGATGAAGGGTCCAGACCCGAAACGTTAGCTTTCCTGCTCCTCTGATGCTGCTTGGCCTGCAGTGTTCATCCTGCTCTACACCTTGTTATGTAGATTACGGTCAGTCATCTACGTAGAGAATGTCTGTGACCATGTGCCTAGGGAAGGAATTCTGGAGATGTACGAAGATTTGTCGAGTTCCTGAGAACTACGTATGACTGTTTATAGGACATGGCTGAGAAATTACAGAAAATATTAAGAAGTTTGTCACCGCCTGTCATTGTTTTTTTGACTGGTGCATTCTCCGTGGCAACGCCTCTGCTAATTGAAGTCCATATACCCACTAATCAGAATTTTCTTTTTCTTCAAATTCAATATAAAAATATTGCTTTCTGTTTACATTAGTATTTCTTATGAATTATTATGAGTGCAAGATGAAAAGCCTGGCCAACATGTATATCTTCTCAGTAATTCTTTAAATTTCCCTTGTTCGTGTGAACACACAACAGGAATCAGCCACATTCAACCTTTTGCTCTACCATTCGGTTAAATCATGGCTGATTAGTTTTTAGCCTCAACTCCAAATTCCTGATAATCTTTCATCCTCTTTGTAATCAAGATTCTTTCTCTGCTTTAAGAATATTTAAAGATTCTGTATCCACTGCATTTTGAGAAAGGGAAATTCCAAAGACTCTGAACCCTCAGGAAAAAAAAAGTTTTGTCATCTCTGTCCTAAATGAGTGCCCCCTTTTAAACCATAGTCCCTAGTTCTAGACTTTCCCACAAAATGAAACAACCCTTCAGTGTCCACCTGTTCAAGTCACCTCAGGATCTTATATGCTTGAAATAAGTTACCTCTGACTCTTCTAAATTCGAGAGGATGCAGGCCGAATCTCTCTGGACTTTCCCCATAAGACAGTCTGTACATTCCAGGCATGAGCCTAGTTAGCTTTTTTTACAGAATGCATTGGAAGCAGTGCAGAGCAGCCTAGTTAGCCTGCTCTGCACTGCTTCCAATGCATTCTGTAAAAAAAGTGAACAGCGCTCCAAAAGTGTCTCACCAACATCCTGTATAATTGAGACCTAACCTCCATACTCTTGCATTTAGTTCCCCTCATGTAAAACAGAATGTTTGATTATCTTTCCTGATCACATTCTTTTCATATTAGCCTTCTGTGATTCATGCACTAAGACACCTAGATCTCTTTGCCTCTCAGAGTTCTGCAATCTCTTACCATTTAGACAATTGAAAAAAAAAATTTCTGCCAAATGGACAATTTAGTATTCCTTTGCCATCATAAAATATTCAGTCTGGTTAAATTGAGTGCTTTGTCTGAAGCCATCAGAAGAAATAGATACCAGATGCAATTAAAAATTGATGGATGCGATAACATAAACTCGATTTTGCCATCAGTAATGATACAAGAATGTGCCAGCAAATAGCACTTCCTTGCAACAGTCTACTCATTGAAGCTCGATTTGGGTTCTGCCAGGGCCACTCAGCTCCTGACTTCATTACAACTTTAGTTCAAACATGGATGAAACAGCCAAATTCCAGAGTTGAGGTGACAATAACTGACTTTGATGTCAAGGCTGCATTTGACCAAATGTGGCATCCAGAAGCCCCAGAAAAACTGAAGTTAATGGGAATCAGAGAGAAATCTCCATGCTCATTGGAATCATACCTGGCACAAGGTAAGTTTTGGTCCCTCAGTGTAGTGTCCTGTGTCTAACCATCTATAGCTGCTTCATCAATGATCCCCCCACCATTATAATGTTAGAAGCAGAGATGTCTGCCAATGATTGCAGAATGTTCCTCATCATTTGTGATTCCAATACTGAAGCAGACCATGTCCAAATGCAACAAGATTTGGACAACACGCTGACAAGTTGTAAGTGACATTTGCAGAACACAAACACCAGACAATGACCATTTCCAACAATGGAGAACCTGACCAATGCCCCTTGACATTCAACACCACTACCCTCAATGAATTCCCTTACTACCAACATTCTGGGAGTTATTGTTGACCAGAAACTGAACTGGAGTAATCATATAAATGAAATGGCTACAACAACAGATCTGAGGTTAGGAGTCCTACAGTAAGCAACACATCTCCTGACTCCCCAGAGCCTGCCCATCGTCTACAAGGCACAAGTCAGGACTGTATGCTTCTCCTGATGAATGCAGCTCCAACAAGAAGCTTGAGTTCATCCAAGACAAAGCAGCCTGGTAATTAGCATCACATTCACAAACATTCAATCCCTCTCTATCTACAAGATGCAGTGTCAAAATTCACCAAGGTTCCTTAGATAGTGCCTCCAAAACCTATGACCACTGCCATGGGCTGCAGTGGTTCAACTAGGGATGGCCAATAAATGCTAGCTAGCTATGAGGAAATAAAAAATAGTCTCAAAGGACAAAGGAAGTAGATACATGGAAACACCACTCCCTGCAAGTTCCATTCCAAGCCATTCACCTGGACTTGGAAATATATCGCTGTTCCTTCAAGGTCAGAGGGTCAAAATTCTGGAACTGCCTTTCCTCTGAGCTTTGTAGATATACTTGCACCAAATGGACAGCAGTGGTTCAAGAAGGCAGGTCACCACCATCTTCTCAACAGCAACTACAGATGGACAATAAGTGTTTGCCCAGCCAGCAGCAATCACATCCCATGAATAAATAAAACTAAGTACTGCTTAAACTGTTTAAATCTGATGATAAGCCAGTGTCACCTTTTAATGTGTAGCACCAGTCATGTCAGCAAACTGGTCATCAACAAATCACATTCAAGCATTTACACACAGCCAACTACAATAAGTTCAAAAGGCCTCAATTTCCGTCACTCATTTCATTTCATGTTCTGCAAGTTTAATGATTATCATCAGATTAGGATGGAAGCAGAAATAAAAGATCAACTTTTGAAAAGGATTTTTGAAAAAAGGTGATTGTTTTAACTGTGTCAATCCTAAAATACAGGATGAACTTTCTGAAGTACTACAGCTGGTGAGCATTAATTATCAACTTAGTACAATGTTGAAAAGCTCAGCTATGCTGCATTTAATAGGATGTAGCCTTTTTGAGGGGTTTATACAGAGATGTTAATAATATAAAGTTTCTCACCAAGATTCTTTCGACAATATGTTTTAAACCTGTGGCTCTGCTGCATAGAATGACAAAAGCAGCAGATCCCCTCCAAGCCACATCCCATTCTGACTTGGAACTAAATTTTCAGTCCTTCACTGTTACTGAGTCAAAGTCTTTGATGTTCCTTCCTACCAGTATTCCTGGGTGTACGACTTTGCCAAAGACTGCATCGGCTCAGGATAGTGCCTTGGCACCATCATGTCCAGGCCAATTAGGGATGGATCTTAAATGTTTTTGAGCCAGTCAGGCCTATATCCCTTGAATGAATGAATATTTAACAAAAAATGTTCTCTGGGAGTGTTTTGAGAACACACCAAGTAGAGGACCATAAAACCACACAGAGCAACTCATGGATTTCGGTGTTATTCTGCATTAATGTCCTACAACACATTTTAAAACATAGAAGATCTGACTATGTCTGAATACCTTTTGTTTTTTTTCTTCTCTTTAATCTGGAAATTCAATCACACACAACCAAATGATTTTTCCCAACACTAGATCACCTATGGCAAATTTCACCTATTAACCACCGGCACTAAATTAACGTTTCGAGAAGGGGTCACTGGACCTGAAATATTAAGTCTGATTTCTCTCCACAGATGCTGCCAGACCTGCTGAGCTTTTCCAGCAATTTCTGTTTTTGTTTGTGATTTCCAGCATCCATGGTTCTTTTGGTTTTTATTTAGTATTAAATTACCCTTGTTTCCAATTGTTCAATTTCCAGCATCCATGGTTCTTTTGGTTTTTATTTAGTATTAAATTACCCTTGTTTCCAATTGTTCAACTTACATGCAGAGCCAATTATTGGTAACTGAATATCTTTTCGTAGCAATAAGCTTCATTAGCATCATCAGTGTTTTCCTCGTAAAACCTGATTAAGTTTAATTAGTTAAATTGATTAAGGGATCATTTCTGCCTTTACTTGAATGACTACATTGCACCACTAGATGGTGCTTTGTGATTACTTCAGATGAGTTGTTTTTTCTGGCAGATAAATCTAATCTCAACTGTAAGAATCAAATTGTTAATTCTTAGCATGGATATTATGATAGTATTAGTAATATTGGAATGAATAAAGTATTTTTCTTGAACAATCAAATGAAAGGCATCTGTTCCAAAACATTCTTCTACTGTATTTTTTAAAAGTTAGTCTTTGAAAAGCTATTGTTATGTGCACCATTGCTCTAGTACCATTACTATATTGGTGACGACATAAAATAAAAATATTTACCCAGTTATCAACTTGGCCACTATGATCTTATCTACACTAGATTTTAAATAATAATGATCAAACAACCATGGGTTTCTAAATAGAATTATTAGTTCTTTCTATCAAAACAAGCTTGCTAAATGATGCAATAATTAGTTAACCATGGTCAGTATTATACATTATTATAAATGCTTACCGTCTAAATATTTACAAAAAACACAGATACACACTGTTTAAGAAGAGGGAGAAGAAGGATTCTTGGGCAGAAATTGGTTTTCAGGAAATAAAACTGTGCAATAGGTTATTCTTGAAAGCAAGTAGGTAAAACACATAATTTTCCATATCTGTAAGTCTAATGTTCTGGCACATGCAATGAAGTCACTAATCAATTGTGGTTTGCTCTGGATTCGTTCAGACACAGCTTGCTCAGGAAATACAATGTTGAGAATTTTCTTCAATTACCTTTTCAAAAGACCAAATAGCTTTCACTCTGAACTTGACAGGAGGGTAATCTTCTCAGAAATGGGACAGCCGGGCAGCCTTCCTTACAAGCTTCTTGCAAACCCCTTGGAAGACCAGATACCAAAGCTCTCCATCCCATAACAAATCAACAGCCCCAGCAGGAGCCTACGCAAAGTAGTTATCTCCAGTCATGTCATTGCCAGGAAGCCTTGTTTTAAAAAAATGCAAGTATCCACTGAGCTTTCAACAACCTCTTTTAAAGAAGCTGTTATAGGTATTTACAAAAAACCTGATATCAATGCATTTTTTTGGCAATTATTCAAAACTTAAGTCCTCAAAAAATATTGAGTATGGGGCACTGTCTTTGTACTGCTGTAGTCCTCATGTCAGCTCAGCATAAGATAAATTGGAACAGAATAAACAACATTGATCAAAGTGCACCCAACAATAAAAAATGATATTTCCTTTGTAGGCCAGTGATTTCCTGTGAGCTGTTCTGGCTCTGCCATCGCCATTTTGCAGGAAATGAGCAGAAACCTGGCTCTGCATGTCTATCATCTTTTCTACTGCACCTCATGACAGTTTCAGTGAGGGAATAGGAACAGCTTGGAAGAAGTTATAATTGTTGTATTATCTTGCATTTTACATTGTCTTTTAGTTTAAGTATTTAACTAGCAGATAGATTAGGTATCACTATTTTTACCATTGCATTTCTTTTAGCTTTTCAATTTCTACTTATTCTTGTCTGGATAAAATTGTACATTTTCCTTTGAATGCTACTGAACCATACAGTGATAGAGATCCAAATTTTAACAATGCTGGACTTTGTAGACCACGAGAAAAACTGTGCAAATTCTACGGCACATATCACTGGTACATTACCATCATCTGTGACTTTGGCTGTTCCACCTCGTAGAAATAAGGTGAACTTTTGACACAGTTCTAAATCTTGTCTTAAGATGTCAGTGTGAAAAGTTTCTAATGCACAGAGTGCAAAAGAGAATAGCTCACCGCTTAAATGAGATTACTGTGTATTTCCTTTCTCTTGGGACAAGAAAGTAATGTAAACAGCTTGAGACACATTCAAAATGTTAATGTTTCAATAGTTTGTTCTCAATATTGTTTACTGTGGGCTACAAGTTTATTTTACAATGCTCCTGGTATAGTTTAAATCCTATTCAAGAAATTTCTTAAAGTTAAAATCTTAGCAGAATTTTTAATACTCATTAATTATGGAGGACAATTTGTAACTATTAAAATGTACCTTCAAGATGACTATCATTTCACAACTAATTTTGAATCAGATGAGCAGGATCACATAAAAAAGGGACACACCGATAAGTAAACTTCTGTGAAAATGTAGAGTTACAGCTTCAGTAGTTACTTTGTAGCAGTGCCGGGAACATTGAATTCTATTATCAAAAATGTTACAACAATTTGATTATGTAACCCCTTTAAAAAGAGATGTTCATCTAAACTACAAGGAAGAACTTTTTTATATACAAGGTAAGTAGCCATGCTTGAAATCAGAATGATTGTGACACTTAGGTTCCCGATGGTTGTCAGGTTTGGAAAAACATCAATATAACTCCAAAGAACACTTCTCTTAAGTAGACAAATTTTGCATTTTTTGTTTCAATAAATATGTTTCTCAAAATTCTGCTTAGAGCATTGGTCTCCCTATTTAAGGAAAGGTGTCAATACATTGGAAAAGTTCCAAAGAAGGTTGACTAGGTTAATACATGGAACAGGCAAGTTGTCTTGTGAAGAAAGGTTGGATAGATTATGCTTGTATCTACTGGAGATTAGAGGAGTAAGAGAGGACTCAATTGAAACATTAAAAAAAAAATCAGGGATCTCGACAGGGCGGATGTGCAAAGGATATTTCCTCTCACAGGTGAATCTAGAACTAGGCACCATTGTTTAAAAATAAGGGGTGACCTATTCAAGATAGATCAGAATTTTTTTCACAGTCATGAATCTTTGGAACTCTCTTTGTTGGAAGGTAGTGGCAGCAGCAACTTTGAATATTTTTAAAACAAGTGTAGACAGATTCTCAATAAACAAAGGGTGAACAGTTATCAGGGGTAGGCAGGAATGTGGAATAATCAGATGAGCTGTGAATTTAGTGAATGGCAGAGCAGGCTTGAGACACTGAGAGGCCTACTCCCACACCTAATTCATATGTTCCAGATGAAAACAGCTTTCATTTTTTATGCATTAGGTATTTTCTGTAATTTAAATTCAAACCCCATTACATGCTTCTGTTTCTTCTTTGCCAAATGAATTGATGAGGAAAAGCTGCATTAATATTAGCACTTTAATATTCAAATCCAAATTATTGTTGGCAGCTTTAATTCTGATTGACCTATCCGTTTTGTAGACTGACAATTCTAGTTTTATTTTTGATCCTTCAGTAAAATAAGTCACTTACATTTGTTTTGATTATCTGTGAATTATTTGTACTTGCATGAAATTTCAAGATTTACCAAAGCTGATCAGCCCTTGCACAATTATATTACTACTGTTAGAACCTGAATTCACAAGTAAGTTGGAATCCATGGCATTTTGCAAGTTGTCCAGAAATGGTAGCCAATCTGTCATACATGTATTTCAAATGTAATTAAGGGAGGTATGGAGTAGACGTAATATCATCAGACTAAGAATCCAGAGTCTCGAATATGTGGGGAAAGCGGTTTCAAACCCACGATGGCAAATGGTGAACTTTGAATTTTTTTTAAAATCTGGAATTAAAAGCTAGACTAATGATGGCAAAGTAACCACAGTCAATTGTTGTAAAATATAATCTGGTTCACTGACACCCTTGAGGGAAGGAAATCTGCCTTGCTCTGGTCTGGCCAATATGTGCCTCCAGGTCCATAGTAATGTGGTTGTCACTTAACTGCCCTCAGAAATAGCCTACAAGCCACACAGTTCAAGGGCAATAAAGGATGCTCAATAAATGTGGGCCCAGTCAGTGACACCTACATCCCATGAATTAAAACAAAATAAATTCTGTATTTTTTCAAGGGGCAGAGCTTCTTTCTGTTCAAGTTTTACTGAGATGCAGAAATTGGAACAAACATTGGTCTCCTGAATTTTCATATTTTCGGCAATGGCTTTGAATATATGTCGCAATGATTTTGTTTTGATGTAGTTTTGGATGGAAAATTGAACACTATACTGGACATGCAGTGCATATTACACCAGTAGCACAAAGTTGGCATGCTGCCATCGCCAAGATGTTGATGAAGTATGTCTCCTGAGCCAGAGCTCATCCTCTCTGTCTGTTTCTTTTTATCTCTCTCTTTTGCATTTATTTTCTTTTTACTTTCCAGTCCTAAGGCAACACCAGTGCTGTCTGGGGTGAAAGCCAGTGTGGACTCCTGGTCTTAGCGTGGGCTCGACTCCTGGTCTTGAGGTGAAGCCTGGAGCCATTTGGGTAGGAAGGACTATTATTTCTCAACTCTTACTTCTCTATTTTTATAATTTATTGCTGGTTTGTTTATTTCTTTATTTTTCTAATATTTTCCCCTTAGAATTTTTACTTAAACATTAAACTTTACCCTAGGCACCATGGCACCTTGGATATTGCCAAAAGTGGTAATGTGTAAACTCATGAGTGATAATAAAACTATTTCAATTAAGTTCAATGTACATGGCTGTCTGTGCAACCACTTTTGGGACCTCTTCAATCTACTATCTTTTATTGAATATGTAATGCTGGCATTATGTAAAGGTGACTTCTAAGACAGGATTTTACTTGACCAACAGGATGATAAAGTCAAAGGAATCATTTGTGACTGAAAATACAACAACTTAGCTCCTTTCTGAGTTGTATAGGTGGGGCACAGAGAGACAAAGATCTAGTGGATTTCCCACAAAACATTCGCGTTATGTGGTGACAACAGTGATACGGCTATGTTTCCTATGCCCATATTTCTTCAATATTTTTGTGCCAACAATCAGACTTTCACCACTTTGCAGCTGAAAATTATTCAGGATGTTTCAGGACAATGTCTTTAAAAATCTTTCGTGGTTAGCACAGCTGCGGTGGCTAAGAAAGGACTGTGTGCTGCAAGCATAATTGCACCAACTGTGCTTCTGTGGAATATTAAAATAACACCTTCAAAATGCCTCAAAGTGTTGCCATAGGGAATAGTGGGTAAATGTCTATAAAGATTAGACTTGTTACAGCAACTCACTCAATGCTAAAAATGCCAGTGTTGTTTCTGAATCTGAGAAGATGCCAGATGGTGTCTGTTACAGCTGTGCAGTGAATCCTTATTGCAGTGAGATGTTTACAGCAATGAGTTTGGACATGATTTTCAGTAGACTGTTATCTTATTTTGTTATATCTTTGATGATGGCGAAAAGATGAGGGATAAAAAAGTCCAGACTTGTGTGATAGGATTGAAAATTAGAAAAAAAAAATACTGCAACTTATTTTGACAAAGCAACCCAAGATACTTGAAGTATTTAAAAGTAAGATGAATTGTGCGGGTGGTTAAAACCCAAGTTTAATAAAGCATATGTTGGAATTTGTCAAATCTGTCCCTTACTTTAAAATTAAAATGCAGTTCGACTTGCCGTTACATCATCGATCTCCACACTGCAGGCTTTCACTCCCATTAGATTTGCTGTTGAACAGTGACTGTGATAACTGGAAATAACAATGTTAACAAGACCAACATATGTACACTTGATAAAATATTTAACATTGCTTAAAGAAGTTTAATGTCTGTTGAGACTTCTAAGCCAAAAGATAAACCACTTAAGAGTACTGTACTTAAAATTTTCTTTTAATTGTTGACGTTTGACATTAAAGGATCATAATGGATGCTTTCCCTTGTGAAAATTGCCATGAATAATGAAAATAGTTCTGCTGTGTATTTGCACTACCAATTAAAATATCTCAGATCTCTGGAGAAGAATAAACTGCACAATAAATCTGAAGGAGGAAAATGAGTGGAAAGCAATGGTTTTTAGTATTGAACATTATTGAACAGGCCAACAATAACACACAGTAAATCATTTTGAAAGGGAGAGTTAGATATCTGTTTTCTTTTACCAAGGACAAACAGGACATGATCTTCACCCAGAAAAGTTGTGTTTCCCTTTCTCTTTAGCGCCAGCCCAATTTTGCTTCTTGTCTCGTGGTAACTTTTGATCAAAGTAAAATATCCTTAATTATTCTCCAGGATAATATTTCTTGTTCCTCTGTTAATTACTGTGGGACCTTTTTAAGCTTGAATTGGAAAAACATAATCATTTTTTTCCTTATTCAAAAAGTAAGGAGATATTTTTCATGTTTTCATTATTTGATGCTGTAAAGATTGTCTTTCTGAATTGTATGTGCCTTAGTCAACACTGCTTAGGAATACCAATGTATAATGTTGTCGAGAAGTGTAACTTGCCTCAGATATACCAGCATATGTGGAGTTACTGGTTACAGTGTTATTGTGTGGAAACCGAGCAAAACCCCCACAGTTAGGGAGAGATAGCCCCGGACAATAACAATTGTACCTGCAATTGGTGAATTCAGACCAGGAAAAATGTTCAAAACCTGAAAAAAGACTATGCACTTTCCTGTGCTGCACAGTGCCGGAGAATGTCCAGTGATGGAGAGGCCAAAATAAGTTGCTTTTGTTTATCAGATTAAATGAGGTTGACAAGAGATTAAACAGATCTTAAAGATTGCACAGCCTTGGGTTGAATCAATGTTCAGCGAGTATCTCTTCAGTTACAGGCACCCGATGGCCACATGCAATTCATGGTCGCCAGTCCCATGGGATGTCGGTCAAGTTCCGGAGACTGAAGGTGTCAGCAATGACCTGTCAAGAAATTCTGAGCCTCTTGACGCAATGCTGCTCAGACATTTTGAGAGAGCTCATCCTCTATCTGTGTATCATTTCTTCATTGTCCATTCCCTCTGCCTGAGAGGGCAGCATGGAGTTGTGCCTGCTGCTGCTGTTTCTCTTATTCTTCAGGAGTGGTGCTGTGTAAACCCCTGCCCTCCAGTGCTAACTACAAAGAAATACAGCTGAAGATAAAGTTCAAGATGAGGAAGCGACTCAGTCAGCTGGCCATTGTTGTAGCTCTTCATTTTAACAGATCAAAGACTTCCCACCCTGTTGATTTCGCTGAAGAAGCTCTTTCAAATGTATTTGTGCCTGATTGCTCTGGAAAGCTGCTGACAGCTGAGGAAATAAATCTGATGGCTATTAAAATCAGAGTTCTTTAGTCTAAAACAAAACTATTGACCTATTTCAAAACTCAAATGTATTACCTGACTCCTGCATAGTGCCCCTACTTGCTTACCTTCAAACATGGCCAGGTGAAACAAGGAAGTGGACGAGCTAATGCTGAATTCTGGACTGATGTTATTGCAAGAGCATTTAAGTCTCCACATAATGCATGAATTCACTTCTCATTCCCTGTAAACATTCTTCCCTTATGTAAATGAGTTGTGTTCATGAATTCATAGTACTCACTCATCGACATAATGAGTAATTGTCGTAATTTAGGGCAAAAATATCCGAGATTTCATGATCAGTAAATGATCCCCAAGACAAAAGTATTGTGGCTATAGATCAGCAGTCTGCACCAAAACTGTCTTTGATCAAAATTAATTATGCGAAAAACATACACTATTATTAAGTCTCTAAAATACAACAGCTTTTAACATATGATGCAAAGTTTAGTAAAATGGACAATTTAGTCTGGGAGTTTTGTTCGGCTCTCACATTAGTCTGGGAAGAAAGCATTCAACTCTACAGAAGTACAGCAGGGACATATTATGCTGTTCTCTGGATTTTCTAATCAGCTTTGTAAAGATGTAGAATCAAGAGACATCAGATCTATTCGCTTCTGAGTTTGTATGAGGAGCCCCAGCCATGTGATTTTGATTGTTTTTACAAAATTATGTTGTTCTTATCTAATGGTGTAGAGTTCTTCATCATTAAGATTAAAATCTGTTCTGCTACTTCTGTTTCCCTTGCCCATCAAGCTATGTCTAGTCTCTAGATTTCTCCATGTCTATTCTGTATCTGTTTGTTTCTCTAGTTATTCATCCATCTTGCCTTTAGGTTCATCTTGTCCATATGGCCCACCACATGCTTCATAGGCCTCAATAAATTGCTGATCACTGAACCTCCCTTTTCAGCTTCAATACCCAGAACTCAGACAATACCAGGTTACAATCCAAAAGGTTTATCTGAAAGCACAAGCTTTTTGAGCATTGCCCCTTTGTCAGCTGAAGTTGCCCCTTTGTCTCCTGATAAAGGGGCAACATTCCGAAAACTTGTGATTTCAAGCAAGCCTTTTGGACATGACCTGGTGTTGTGTGACTTCTGACCTTGTTCACCCCAGTCCAATACCGGCACCTCCACATCACGGCTTCAATATTAACTGACTCCATTGGCTTTCACATCTCATGTACCTACTCCTCTCTTCCAAAATTACTCTCATCACTGTTTTTGCAAAGGCCTATTTTTCACCCAGTTATCATTGCAAAATACTATGGCAAGTCCAACTGCAACTCTGTTTCCTTTTTGGAAGTCCTTAGATATGAATTTGCCTCTGAATTTCATACCTATCTTTCTCGTATTTGGATGGCAAAATTGCACTGTTCAAGTTTTTGAATTTCTTTCCCCTCTGTCTCTCCATCTTGCTGCTTTCATTGCCAATCCATCTTACCATCCTCATACTCTCTTTGTTAATCTGCTTTACCTCTCTCCAGTTACTAGTGGTATACCGCAAGGGTCGGTGTTGGGTCCACTGCTGTTTGTCATTTTTATAAATGACCTGGATGAGGGTGTAGAAGGATGGGTTAGTAAATTTGCAGATGACACTAAGGTCAGTGGAGTTGTGGATAGTGACGAAGGATGCTGTAGGTTGCAGAGAGACATAGATAAGCTGCAGAGCTAGGCTGAGAGGTGGCAAATGGAGTTTAATGCAGACAAGTGTGAGGTGATGCACTTTGGTAGGAGTAACCAGAAGGCAAAGTACAGGGCTAATGGTAAGATTCTTAGTAGTGTAGATGAGCAGAGAGATCTCGGTGTCCATGTACACAGATCCTTGAAAGTTGCCACCCAGGTTGACAGGGCTGTTAAGAAGGTATACAGTGTTTTAGCTTTTATTAATAGAGGGATCAAGTTCCGGAACCAAGAGGTTATGGTGAAGCTGTACAAAACTCTGGTGTGGCCGCACTTGGAGTATTGTGTACAGTTCTGGTCACCGCATTATAAGAAGGATGTGGAAGCTTTGGAAAGGGTGCAGAGGAAATTTACTAGGATGTTGCCTGGTATGGAGGGAAGGTCTTGCGAGGAAAGGCTGAGGGATTTGAGGCTGTTTTCATTAGAGAGAAGAAGGTTGAGAGGTGACTTAATTGAAACATATAAAATAATCAGAGGATTAGATAGCGTGGATAGGGAGAGCCTTTTTCCTAGGACGGTGACGGCGAGCACGAGGAGGCATAGCTTTAAATTGAGGGGTGGAAGATATAGGACAGATGTCAGAGGTAGTTTCTTTACTCAGAAAGTAGTAAAGGAATAGAACGCTTTGCCAACAACGGTAGTAGATTCGCCAACTTTAGGTACATTTAAGTCGTCATTGGATAAGCATATGGACGTACATGGAATAGTGTAGGTTAGATGGGCTTGAGACCGGTATGACAGGTTGGCACAACATCGAGGGCCAAAGGGCCTGTACTGTGCTGTAATGTTCTATGTTCTATAACATTCTATTTGCTTTCACATCAATTTCCTTTCCATGTTGCTGTACTTGTTACCATTCTGTCTTGTCAGCATATCATTCTTCTATATCTCTTTTTCTGGCTTCCCAGTCTCCTTCATGATCTTTCTCTCCATCCAATAACATTTATTCTTGGCCTATCTCTCCAGTTCACCATTATCTCTGGTATTTCAACTTGAGTGATGAAATATAATATTTCTGAAGTTGACATTGTGACTATGTCATTTTCAGTTTTACTTCATAATAATCACATCTCCAGTTGATTATATTTTGCAGCAGTAAACACATTCAAGTCATTTGAAATACAGTTGGCATACTGCATACCGATGGGAGTATACTAAGCGTTTCTGCTATCTGTTTCCTCATATACTGGGAATTAAATAACATTAGGCCTGGAGATCAACACAGTTTGTAGCTCATCAAAATGGACTTTGACCCACTGAAAGATGTGTGGAGATAAATAGCTGGGCTTAGTTGTGGCTGAAACCTTTGGAAAATTATTGTCTATCTGTCCTGTAAGAAGGAATAGTAGCATCAGAGTGGTCAATGTGACTTAAAATTAAACATTAAATTTATGAATATGAGAGCTATAGCTCAGTTTGGATATAAAACCTGCTTTAAGGTAAATTTCTTTAATATCACAGCGTTGGAACCTGAAAGAATTCAAATAGTTTGATAGTACAACTGGTCAAGGACAATCGCATTAAATAATACATCGTCAGCACCTACCCTAGTCCACTGAACTCAACTGTGTCCATTATTTTTTCAATGAGACCAGCATTAAAACGATGTTCTTTCACAGGAGATTGCTGCTGTGGATGCTGTCATTTCTGCAAATCATTATAAATTACAGTATTAAAAGCAAAGCAGCCAGTTTAGAAACTTTGAGAGTGATCCGATGGAAAGATTTTAATTTGAAACAGCTTAATCAGAATTTCACTAACATGGTGTGATTTAGCTGCAGCATCTATTGTAAATCCAGCAGTAATGAAGTTCAAGTGTTAATACAAGCTCAAGAAACTGCATATTGATGGATAATGCTAATACATATTTTGAAGTTGTCTGAAGAGTCATAATTTCATGACAAATAATTTCAATTTAGAGAGAAATAGTACAGCTGTTTTATTTAAATAGCACATTAAGCACGTACATTGTCCATTTGTTATCTTTAGTTTGAAAAATAGGGAAATTAATGAAAGTAAATGAGAGGACACTGATTGAGGGCAACAACACTGAAACCTTTTTATAAACCAAGGCCTTGACATGAGTACTAATCGACAGACTGGTGGATTTAGCCTCTGCTCACAGGTTATTGCATTGCAGAGGGATTTGAGATTGAATGTGATGAAACGCCATTGTTAGAGGTTTGCTTGGTGACATATCAGCTATTCAGTGTTGCCATGCAAACAGGCCTTATTAAGCGGGCTAACAGCTCATCTGATAGTTTCAAATAAAAGTTTTTAGATTCCAGCAACAGCAAGAAGAAAGTGTATCGCAGATTTGGGTCTTTTCGGTTAATAGGAAAGGCAAGTGTAACTGCCAGAGTGATAAATGCATTACAGTCCTGTTAGCATTCAATCTGCTCTCAGAAAAATGCAAATATTGTTGGAGAAGTTACTGTAGGCTCAGAGAGTAATAACTCAATGTGCTCACTCATCCATTCTCCCAGCCATCATGCATTATTATCAGTCACTGTGAATTGTGATCCAGAATATTGTGCCAGGAGAAAAAAAGTGATGGAATTAAGTTGTGGGCTGCTGAAAATTGCTTTCATATTTTGGGCATTCACCAGACATAGACACTCTGTGAGGATTTCAGTGCCTTGTGGAAAATGTATTGCTGCTGCCATAAAATCTCTTTTGAACAGTTTGTCACTTACCAGTGAGGACAGAACTGCAAGAAGGCCAGTCTTTTTTAATTTAATAGATTGTTGGCTGAGCTATAGGGAAGGCTTTACCTTCCCTCCTACCTATTAAGTTAACACCTTAAACCCAGGCAGATAACGTGAATGAGAAATTTCTGCACTTTCTGCAACTCCAATCTAAATTTTCACAGCTTTTCTAGTTTAATTAATAATTGTTTATTTTGATAGACACTTAAAATTTAGATTTTTTTGGATCCACATTAAAGACCTATAATTTGCTTTTTCCGTTCAGATGTTAAATCTATGAAACTGAACATTGACATTTTAATTAAAGCTACTGATTCAAGTTAATATTTTAAAATCGTTTGCCCTATTCACAAAATTCTAACATGATAATTTCTTTTTATAAGCCAGTGTTAAGTAGTAATGAGCAGAGTGGCAAGGTTATCCTTTGATTAAATGAATAGAGAATGCAGAGAGTCATACAGAATAAAAGAGGCCCTTGAGCCATTGAGTTAACGCTGACCTGTCTACTCTAATCCTGGCCCTGATCCATAGCCCTGAATGTTAGGATCATACAGCACGGAAATAGATTCATTGATCTAACATGTCCGCTCTGACCAGATGTGCTAATCTGACCTGGTTCTATTTACCAGCATTTGGCCTATACTCCTCTAAAGCCTCCCTATTCAAGTGTCCATCCAGATGCCTTTTAAATGTTGTAATTGTACCCAGCTCCACAACTTCCTCTGGCAGCTCATTCCATGCACCACCTTTTGTGTGAAAAGGTTACCCCTCAGGTCCTTTTTAAATCATTCCCCTCTCACCTTAAACCTATGCCCTCTAGTTTTTGACTCCCCAACCCTGGGAAAAAGACCCTGGCTGTTCACGCTATCCATGCACTTCATGATTTTATAAACCTGTGTTAGGTCATCCCTCAGCCTCTGATGCTCTAGGGAAAAAAAGCCCCCGTCTATTCAGCTTCTACCTATATCTCACACCCTCCAATCCCAGCAACGTGCTTGCAGACCTTTTCTGCACCCTTTCAAGTTTAACTACATCTTTCCTAGAGAAAGTTATGACATTTCAAGAGCTCATTAAAAAGTTCAATGTTATTGCCTGTGGAGGAGTTTGAGATTGAATAGTTTGGTGAAACCATTGTCAACAGCAGTGTGCTCATTGCAAATTATCTTTACTGAATGATGGCAGGATTTTTCTGTGCACCTCAGATCCCCGCCAGTTCTCTCTTGATGAGGAGAGCTATTTTCTCTCAGAGTTATGAGCCATTGCAATAGACTTTTTCCTAGGCTGGAGGTAGCTATTATGAGGGGGCATAGTTTTAAAGTGAAAGGAGGTGGATATAGGGGAGACGTCAGAGGTAGGTTCTTTACTCAGAGAGTGGTAGGGGTATGGAATGCATTGCCAGAGAGGGTAGTGGAGTCGGCCTCATTAGGGGCATTTAAGCTGCTATTAGATAGGCATACGGATGATAGTGTAAGGTTGGGGTGGAGGTTAGATAGACCTTAGGTTTAGGGTAAAAGTTCGGCACTTTGTGGGCCGAAGGGCATGTACTGTGCTGTACTGTTCTACGTTCTATGTTCTAACTCTCTTCCTCAAAAGGCAGTGGAACCAGAAGTGTAGAATATTTTTAAGGCAGTGAGAGCTGAATTCTTTATAAGGGAAAGGAGCCAGATCAGCCTATGAACTTGTTGCATGGCGACGCAGGCCCGAAGGGCAGAGTGGCCTACTCCTGCCCCTAACTCATATAGGGAGGGAAAATGGCAACACATTGTCTCCACAATGTACACTTTCAGTTTACACTCCCTAATTCTTTACAATGCTATGGCAGTAATAAAGTGTGAAATTCTGTTATATTTATCCTGAATTGTTAAAGAGTTAAAATACCTTTCTATATACAGGTATTAGCAAGAAATGGACAGCTTGACTGCTCTTTACCCCCTTCGTTTTGACTCTTAAGTTTCCTGACTGCTGTTTAGACCATAGAACAGAGAACAGAGAACATTACAGCGCAGTACAGGCCCTGCGGCCCTCAATGTTGCACCGACCTGCGAAACCAGCCTGAAGCCCATCTAACCTACACTATTCCATTATCATCCATATGTTTATTCAATAACCATTTAAATGCCCTTAAAGTTGGAGAGTCTACTACTGTTGCAGGCAGGGCATTCCACGCCCTTACTAGTCTCTGAGTAAAGAACCTACCTCTGTCCTATATCTATCACCCCTCAATTTAAAGCTATGTTCCCTCGTGCTAGCCATCTCCATCCGAGGAAAAAGGCTCTCACTGTCTACTCTATTGAATCCTCTGATCATCTTGCATGTCTCTATTAAGTTGCCTCTTAACCTTCTTCTCTCTAATGAAAGCAGCCTCAAGTCCATCACCCTTTCCTCATAAGACCTTCCCTCCATACCAGGCAACATCCTGGTAAATCTCCTCTGCACCCTTTCCAATGCTTCCACATTCTTCCTATAATGCGGCGACCAGAACTGTACGCAATACTCCAAGTGCGGCCGCACCAGAGTTTTGTACAGCTGTAACATGACCCCACGGCTCTGAAACTCAATCCCTCTACCAATAAAACCTAACACAATGTATGCCTTCTTAACAACCCTATCAACCTGGGTGGCAACTTTCAGGGTTCTATGTACATGGACACTGAGATCTCTCTGCTCATCCATACTACCAAGAATCTTACCATTAGCGCAGTACTCTGTATTCCTGTTACTCCTTCCAAAGTGAATCACCTCACACTTTTCTGTATTAAACTCCATTTGCCACCTCTCAGCCCATCTCTGCAGCATATCTACGTCCTTCTGTAACCTGCAACATCCTTCTGCACTATCCACAACTCCACCGACTTTAGTATCATCTGCAAATTTCCAAACCCATCCTTCTACGCCTTCATCCAGGTCACTTATAAAAATGACAAACAGCAGTGGCCCCAAAACAGATCCTTGCGGTACACCACTAGTAACTGAACTCCAGGATGAACATTTCCCATCAACCACCACCCTCTGTCTTTTTACAGCGAGCCAATTTTTGATCCAAACCGCTAAATCACCCTCAATCCCATGCCTCCGTATTTTCTGCAATAGCCTACTGTGGGGAACCTTATCAAACGCTTTACTGAAATCCATATACACCACATCAACTGCTTTACCTTCATCTACCTGTTTGGTCACCTTCTCAAAGAACTCAATAAGGTTTGTGAGGCATGACCTTTTTACTATTTCTCAAACTGACATACATTACATGGAATTACAATTTGCTGAAAGTTAATTCTCCTATCCTTAAATGTGAGGGCCGGCATCTCCAGAGGCACCTGATTCTCTTCCCCCACCAATGTGTAAAGCATCTGGATTGAACTCTAATCAGCTCGTTAACCATTTACCAGTGTGAGGAGGGTTGGTGGTGTTAGAGGCAAGAACAGGGAGGACGCTTTTAGCAGCACTCCCTTGTGCCCCTATTCCTATTTGTGACAGACCCAAGATCTAGGTAAATTGAGTCTTCCAACTCAGCAGGCAGGTCACTCTGGATTCTAGGGAAACCAGTCAGTTTCTGATAATCAGGTTAGTGATAGTTGAGCTGTTAATTAAGCATTTAATTTCTTCAATTGCTGGAAAGTTGAGAATGTCTTTAGTGGCATTTCTTGCCTCAAGGTACATTTGGAAATATTGGATTTTTTTTCAAGATTTCTTACTTAAGAGAGGACTACAGGTGTAAATTCGGTAATAAAGATAGAAATTGCTGGATAAGCTCAGCAGGTCTGGCAGCATCTTTGAAAAGAAATCAGAGTTAACATTTTGGGTTGAGTGGCCCTCCACAGAACTAAATTCAGTGCCTGTCTGACAGATTCCTGCATGGGTCATTGGAACATCACGTGTGTACTAAATTAGAGAAACTTCAAGCAGGAAGACTAACAAGGAGATACTGAGAGATTGACCACCCGTGTCCTTCAAGCTGAAGGCCATTGTTGGCAGGCAATTTCTGTTTTATTCGGCCAGAGATACACAAAAAATGGCTTAAAAGTGACATCAGACTTGGTCTTTGAGTATTATTAACCTGATAGACTAATGTGTGGATGCAGTTTGAGAGCCACCATTAAACGCCCTTGGATTACAGGTTAAAAAGAAGGGAAATGCATTCTGTCACTCTTAGTGCTGCCAGACAGCCATTGTCAAAAGGCACCAGGGACAAAAGAATTTCAATCAACCCAAAGATCAACTGTTTAACTACAAGCATCAATGCTACTGTAACATTCACTGTAATGTCCACAATGTTCCACTATTCAATCCTCATGATGCATGAAGAGAATAATTTGTATATCTTCTAAAAATATTTTTGGACTCACTCCTTACTCCCAGTCTAATTTTTCATATGTGTGTTTCTAGCATGGAAGTAGTGTTGTTATTTCTTCCAGGGATCAGTAACGATGATCCTCACTCTTATATTAACTGTAGAAAACCTGGTTAACTTGGTTCCTTTGAGTCTCAAATCCCTTTGGACTGGGAGAGGGAAGTATCCCCTTATAAAAAATTGACTAACCAAAGTAGGCGGGAAGTAATCAAAAGCTGGCCAAAACACTCTTCACGGCAAACTGGTTCAGCTATTTGCCCTACTTGCAACCTTCCTCACCCACTCCAATGAGAGGAACGTTACAACCATCGAATATACTGTATGTTTACCACACTCAGTGTGTGATGGCATTTAGCGACTGCTTGAACTTTCTATCCTTCTTCGCCTGACTTTATTAACATAATCATCTATTCCCTTCTCCAAGGCAACATCAACATAGTCCTAGAGGACTGCTCTCTCATTAGAGAGAGAGAAGACTGAAGGTGATTTAACCTGAGGTTCAGGAGAAGGGAGAAGCCAAGAAGGTGTGACCTCCATCATAACCTCAGCTGATACCACTCTGCATCACAAACCAGCCATCCAGCCAACTGAGCTAAATGACCACGCAATAAATGTCCTCTGAATGCTCCTTTATTATTTGCTTCACCTACTCCTTGTACTAATCAGTTCCTCTGGACTTTCTATTTGATTTCTCGGTGACTGTCATATCAGTGGCCTCTAGATTTTGCTTTCCTCACAAGTTAAAAAAAATCTCAGTGGGTAAAACATATTCACTTCTGGTGGCAGTATACAGACTTATGAAAATTCTTCATGGGTGGACTGTGCAGGTAATGATCCATGGTGCCTGGACACAGGGACATCACTTTTACTGGTGCTACGCAAATAAATCCACCCTGTGATAAAAAGTCAAGTACCAATGGAGTCAGACGGTTTTGTAACCCAATAAAATACCGTGAAAATGGAAGAGAAAAATAGGCAATTCCATGTCTGATCATAAAAAGTTCTTGTAAATAATTATGTTTGAGAAAAAAAAAGCACAGTAAAGACATTTTCAAATTAAAATAATTTGTTAGTTTTTTTTGGTTAACCAGTGTCTGGTGTGCAGAATCTAATTAACAAGCTAATGTGTCAGCAAACCAAACCAACTGAGAAATTCACTTAAATAGATTCTGTTTGCTTCAGATGAGTGCACATTCTGTTCCAGTCCTTGCTCAGCCAATTTAAACAAGTGTTTTCGAATTTACAGGCTGCCATCACCAGCTGTCCCTCGATTGAAGGCTGACATCAACTCAGGTTCATGAGTTAAGTCATGGGTTTTCATAAGAGTAAACAAGCCACTACTCACCAAACTCATATCCTTCCATGTACAGCAGGACCTGTGGGGTTGCAGGATCCAAGCGAATTATAATGCCTTGCCTGTGCATGTTAACACAGTCACACAACCCCTCAAGCAGCGAGCCTCAGTGATCAGCAGTCCTTAGTGAAGGGAATATACATCTTACTGCATGATACTGTGGTACATCAGTGTAACACCACCTGCTACCAGCTTAAGGGGCAAATGCACTGCATACGCCACAAGGAGGGATCTTGGTCTTAAAGTCTTTGGAGAGTAATCCTCACCATGGAGGCAGCCATCAGTCAGGGAATCCCAGCTCAGTAGGTCAAGACCAACATCTGATACCTGACCCGGGGATTGGCTACAGCCAGGAATTCCCTGCCTCTGCACTCCAGGGGGTCGGTCATGGTGAGTCCTGTGGCTCTACTGCAGCCTGTCATGGGGTAAGGCAGACGCAGGCTGGGAGATGTACAGCCACCAATCAGGTGCCTGGGAACTTCTCACCCAGAGTTGACTGGTTAGGATATATTGTAGAACATAATATGAGAAAATGTGCATTTCTGCAATTTGGCAGGAAGAAGCTGAACTTAATTAAAATTGAGAAGGACTACAGAAAGTGGCATGACACAGGGATTTAGGGCTCCTTGTGTATGAATCACAAAATGCTAGCATCCAAGTTCAGCTGGTAATAAGGAAGGCAAATGACTGTTGGCCTTTAATTCAATGAGATTGAAGTATAGAAGTAGGCAGTTCTTGCAAAAACTCTGCAAGACCTCGTCAGGACAAAACTGGGATGCTGTGAACAGTTTTGGTCCCCTTATCTAAGAAAAGATATCCTGGCATTGGAGGCAGCTCAGAGAAGAGTCAGACACTTAATTCCGGATTTAATGGATTTTCTTATGTGGAGTGGTTGAGTAGATGTTTATACTTATTTGAGATTAGAGGAATGAAAAGGATGACCTTTTTGAATCATTTAAGATTCTTACGGAGCTGGATAGGATAGATGGGAGATGTTGTTCCCCATTTGGGATATCTATGACCAGAGGGCATAATCTAAGTGTAGGACGTCGCACACTTAAAACAGAGATGTGAAGGAATTTCTTCTCAGAAGAGGGTTGTAAGTTTGTGGAATTGGTTACTGCAGAGGGCTATTGAGGCTGGGTCATTAATTATACTCAAGAGTGAGATAGATGGATTTTTAATCAGTAAGGGAAACAAGTGTTATAGGGAAAAGGCAGGAATGTGAATCAAATATAATCCCATTGACTAGCAGAGTTGACTTGTTGAGCCAAATAGTCTACTTCTGCTCCGATATCTTATGATCTTACAGCCCAAGATTTCAGAAAGATATCAGTGTCTGTGCTGGGACCATGTGTGTGAAAATGCTGTAAAGAACTGAGATGTTCTAACATGCTGTGTAAACCTATTGGAGATTTGGAATCAGACTACTTTGTTCTGAGATAAATCATACATGTTGTATACAATATGTACTGAAAATACTAATATTTGCTCAATGTATCAATAGAATATTTAGTATAATCTGTTTCACATCTTTCCTCCTTCCCACCTAAATATGTGGTGTTAGCAGTAGTTCAGGAAGTTTATCTGTGTAATTAAACAGAATGGATGGAACTGGGTGGTGAGTTATTCTGAGGAAATAGAAGCTTTGACTACAGCCCAATGTGTATGATTATGATGAACATAAACATCGACTTGGCTGTGGAGAAGTCCCAGACCCAAATTTACAGCAGTACTTCCCTAATCATTTGCAATAATTTCAGCAGGAGATGTCCAGAGCCTCTGGGGAAATACTATAAACCAGAATCTCTCTGAAAATCCCAGGCATCCATACTTAAATGTAAAACTTGAAAATATGAATCTCACTTATTCATGATGCTGCCAAAGTTGTTGACTTGCTGACCGAGCTGGCTTGTTCTCGTTCAGATGTGTAATCACTATTCTAGGTGGCGTCATCAGTGGAGCCACCGATGAAGCAATATTATTCTACATTGCTTGGAATTTATACTGTCCGGTCCATTATGGTGAATACTGTTATTTCTGGTTTTGATCTGTATGGGCTTGTACATGGGGTCCAGTTCTATATGTTTGTTGATTGAAGTACGGTTGGAGAACCCTGCCCCTAGAAATTCCTGTGCGTGTCTATGTTTGGCTTGGGCTACTATGGCTACCTTGTCCCAGTTAAACTGATGGCCTTCATTGTCTGATAGCACCGATATTAAGGAGAGTTCATAGTGCCGTTTTGCTGCTAACTGATGTTCATGTATTCTGATGGATAGTTTCCTGTCTGTCTGATGGAATATTTGTGGCAGTTGTTGCATGGTGTTTTTTAGAAACCAACATAGTTGGCAAAATACCATGCAATGACCACCACAAATTCCAAGTGGAGTTGAATAACATCGTTTCATCGGAGGCCCCACTGATGATGTTACCTAGTGTGGTGATAAAACATCTGAACAAGAGCAAGCCAGCTCGGCGAGCAAGTCAACACCGTCACCCACAACCCAAGCTACACATCTTTGCCAAGACTTTAAATCATACTGCCAACTTTTATTTGTCGTTCTGCTGTCATTGAGTTTAATGATTTATAGTTTGATACTTGACTGTTTATTTGCCAATATAAGCTCGTATTTTGGATTTACCAGAGTGTTCTTATTCACTTAATCTCTAGTTTTTCACTAAATTTAGCAATTAACTAAAAACTGCACTTTAAATTGTCTAGGCCCGAAACGTCAGTTTTTGTGCTCCTAAGATGCTGCTTGGCCTGCTGTGTTCATCCAGCTCCACACTTTATTATCTCAGATTCTCCAGCATATGCAGTTCCCATTATCTCTTTAAATTATGTGCTATTCCAGCCTTGAAACAAGTATAACTAATGTGTTTCCACTTTGCAAGATGGGTGGTAGTGATAGACCGGGGAATTATGGACCAGTGAGCTTCACATCAGTGGAAAGAGAAACAATTGCAGAAAACAGGGAAGGAAAAGAAACTAATCTCCACTTAGGGAAGCAAGGTATGATCGGGGTAATCAGTGTGGCTTTGTCAGAGGAAGACCATGCCAAATGAATTTGATTGAAATTTTTTTAGGAGGTGACTAAGCGTATAGTGGAGGGGTGGCCAGTTGAAGCGGTTTATGTGGATTTTAACAAGGTCTTTGAAAAATCCCTTATAGGAAGTTGATAAAGAAGGTAGAAGCTCATAAGTTCTGGGGTAACTTGGCAAGTTGGATCCAAAATTGGCGAAGCGGCAGGAGACAGAGTGTTGTGGTAGAAGGCAGATAGTGTGCCTGGTGCCCGATGTGCAGTGGTGTATCACAGGGGTCATTGCTGGGTCCGTTATTGTCCCACTAATGATGTAGGTGAGAATGCGGGGGCTGATAAATAAGCTTGCAGATGATACAGTGGGTTGTTGACTATGAGGAGGAAGGTGTTGGGTTACCGGAGGATATAAATGGATTGGTCAGATGGGTAGATTGTTGGCGCGTGGAATTTAATCCTGATGAATGTGAGGTGATGCACAATGGAAACAAAAAACAAGACAAGGGAGTACTCAATGAATACTAGGAAGGTCAGAGGATCAGAGGGATCATGGGATGCTTGTCTGCAGGTCTCTGAAAGTGGCTGGACAGGTTAATTGGGTAGTAAAGAAAATGTATTGGACCCTTGACTTTATCAATAAAAGCAGAGATTGTAAGACCAGGGAGGTCATATTGGAACTGTACACAAGTTTAGTTAGGCCACAGCTGCAGCACTGTGTGCAGTTCTAGTCACTACACTATAAGAATGATGTGTTTGCTCTGGAAGGGTGCAAAGCAGATTCATGGGGTTGTTGCCTGGGATGGAGTACTTCAGCTGTGAAGAGAAGCTGGATAAGCTCAGGTTGTTTTCTTTGGAGCAGAGAAGGATGAAGGGGAATATGATAGAGGGGTATAAGCTTATGAGGGGCATGGACAGGGAGAACAGAAAGTGTTTGTACCCCTTATTCAAAGGGTCGAGAACAAAGGGGCAAAGTTTTAAAGTGAAAAGTTGAAAACTTTGACCCGGGGATGGTGGAGTTCTGGAATCCATTTCTTCAGAGGGTGGATGAGGAGAGGAAGTTCTCAAACTTTAAAAAGTACTTGGATGAATGCTACAAGTGTCATAACATTCAAGGTGATGGGTATAGAGCAGGAAAGGGGGCAAGTGTAGGTAGTAGTGTATTTTTTGATGGTAGAGGCTCGATGGGCCAAACGAGTTTCCGTTTGATTTTATGATTCTATCAAGGGTGAACTGGTTGAAGTTACATAAAGAATAGATAGTCTTTAAACTATTAGCACAAGATGTACAGCAACTAAACATTCCTTTAAAGCGCAAAACCCTCCAAAATGTCAATCAACCATGGCAGACAAAGGAAGTAAAGGATTGAATAATATTAAAAGAAAAAGCCAGATATGATAATAAGCTTGAGGTTTAGGAAGATTTTGCACTAGAGCAAAGGAGGGCCAGGAATCTTAAAAAGATAGTGAAAATAGATTTTGAGAGTCAACTAATGAAAACATGGGCCTGGTTTATCCAATGGTTAGCCATTTCTGTATTGGGAACCTGCAGAATCCCCAAAATAACAAACTCTGAGAGAACTGCACAGAAAATTGACAATTCTGGTGGGCACTTCCTCTAAACCTGGAACATCTGAAAGTATTCACTTTACTCAGAAATCTGAGGAATCTGTTAAATAAATAGTTACTTGAGAAAAGTTAAACTATTAAAAATCCAACTCCTAGGCTGCTATTAAACTGACCCTCACGTACCCATCACACCCTCAATTACGCTCCCTCAAAGTTTTTTCCACAACTCAGACCCCGACTTGACAGCGCCAGTCCCCCTTAAGTCCCAACTGCTGGAACCACCGACCAACACCACTCCTCTAAGACCCGTCAGCCTGTATTTCCCTCAATTTGTGCAGAACCTGACACCACCCTGACCCACAATAGGATCTGACACCATACAGCCTACATACCTCTGACCTGGCACCCTAACCTCCTAGCATGCTAACCTCTTGGCGCTGTGATCTCACATTTACCTTGTATATTTACCCTTTCATATGAGCTGTTAATGTGGCAGACTGTGATGCAGGATGCTTAAGTCATAATATGGCAAATGACTGCTCTGTAAAAGAGTTCACTTTTTCCAGCTTACTAGATGGTTCAACTTTGCTGATTAATCTGCAGTACGAGGGATTGGACAAATTTAAAGTGCCATCTGTATTTCTGGAAGGCACCTGATGCGAATCACCCGTCAGAAATGTGGACCACTATATGAATATTAACAAATCTGGCCCACAGAAACGAACTAGAAAAGCTTCTATAAATACTTAAAAAGGGAAACGTGGGTTCACAGGAATTTGTGAGAGAATTTGTGATGGGGAATGGAAAAAATGGCGGAAAGCTAAATTATTACTTTATTTGACTTCAATAAGGAAGATATTATAAATGTCCCGGAACTAGAGACTCAAAGGACTAAAGTGCATGAAGAATTGGAGGAAATTAGTGTTATTGAGAAGATTCTTTTCGAGACTCACTGGTCCATAAGGACTGAAAGTAGTTAAGTTTCTGGGACCTGATATTCTACATCCTTGAATATCGAAAGAGACAGATTTGGAGAAAATAGGTGCATTGGTGTTCATCTGTCAAATTTCTATAGATTTTAAGTGGGTTACTGAAGAGTAGAAGCTATTAAAACTCACCCCACTATTCAAGAAGAGAGCAGTGAAAAACTGAGCTTTACATAAGTTTCTTATTCAGCTCTGCATCATTTTTTTTCCAAAGATGTTTATGAATCACATATGTCCTTAAAATTGACTATTATCCCGTAGTCAAACTGAGATGCAATCCTTTTTTCAAATCACCTTTTCTTCCTTTGGTGAACAGACTGTTCACAATTAATCTTGATTTTATTAAACTCCTGTGAAAAGCTGTGACAGTTACTAATTTATCCAAATTACACCTTTTAATTGTGCATGTAAACAAAACGTTTTGTAGGTTTCGGTTCAATTACATTAATTGTTGCTCTCCATTGCATAATAACCACTGTTTTATGGCTTTTTAAACAGTGGCTTTATCAATGTCTTGCCAGGCAGCATCACTGTAAGTGTTGTGCCGACCAGTAACTTATCTCCTCTTCCTGGCTCAGACTGGACTATGCCTAACTTATTGTTGTTAGGCAATGTATGGCTGAGCAACCACATGCCCAAAATGACCCACAGTTGGAGAAATTGCACTTGACAGAAAATTGCCCATACTAAATTAAGTAGCAGCCAACAGCTATTGGCTATAGAGAACAGTGGAAGCCAAGTTCAAAGAGAGTCACAAAGATTCAGGGGAACTGATTACAACCAATTCGAGAGTTGTGTGTCGGTGAAGTATCAATCAGACTTTCTGGCACTTTGACTTCCAGCCAGTGCCCAAAAATGTGCACTTTACAAGCTCCTGACACTGCAACATTGTACAGTGTTGGCGGGATCTCATTGGGTGCTTTGAACCCCACTTACGAGCCCATTGGTCAAAGGCCACAAATCATTCAGGAAGGTCCGGGATGAGGGCGGATAAAAACACACACCTTAACTCATCCCCTCAGCGAAGACTCACAGCAAGATTTGTGGTAGAAGTCCATGAGCAACCAGAGAAGATCCGCCTTGACCTGTATGACCCACTTTCATGAAGAAATCTGGAGTTACATTTGAGAGAAAGGAGGTTTCAATGGCTCAGTTCAAACATGTGGATTGTTGTGGGTACTATCCTTTCTTAGATGGCTAGGGATACGTAGAGGGTAAATATTGTGGGAATTTGTGAAATGCTCACGTGGTGTTTTTAATAAGGGCTACTTTGTTAACAAAATTGAGTTGAGTCACAAAATTCAATTTCTGAAGGGTCTAGGTCCGAGACATCAGCCTTCCTGCTCCTCTGATGCTGCTTGGCCTGCTGTGTTCATGCAGCTCTACACCTTGTTATCTCAGATTCTCCAGCATCTGCAGTTCCCACCATCTCTGTTGTGTTTCTTTGTTTGCCTTTCTGACAAGAGCACTTGAAAATGTTTTTAATGCATGAACAGGTCGAGGTGCTCAAAGCATGGACAACAAATGCTCATGTACTCTTGCACTATGCACACAGGGCATGGTTTTCATGGCCTCCTGGAAATGGAGTGGGAGGCTGGGGTATGTCACAAGGTAAAGAGGAGGGCCCACATTAGGACTTCTCCTTCGCTTGTTTCTGGGGAGTTTCTCTGTGAAGGATTTTACCTTCTGTTCAATGGAAGAGGGCAGCCAATTAATCCAACTAAGGCTTCAAATAAGAGGAATTTTGAACAGTGGTCAGTATTTTAGTGATGTGGAGGGCTCTCCACCAAGTTCTAAAGCAGCCAGCTGAACTTAGTGGGCCCTCAGCTACAGACCATTGGAACTGCAAACTCCAAACCTTTAGCTGAATCCACAAGGATGAAAGACAGCATCCTGCCAGTGACTAAGCCTGCAGAAGAATTCCTCCTCCAGCCCAATGTTGTTGCTGGCTTTGGTAGTCTCCTGGGTTTGCAAGTGTGCTCTCTTACAGTCCACATCTTGCTTCAATAGTGCTCATCTCTCTCAGTCAGGAAGACCCTTAGTTGGGGCTCAGCAGCATGATACAATTTTGATTTTGAATGATTGTTTGGCAAGGTTCTGTTCTTCTGGCTAGCAGAATTGTCTACCCCATCCTGCTTTCACACTGACCTGTTTTACTTTTGTTCCTGCGTAATAAGATTCATTTGGTGTAGTCTGTTTCACTCACACAATCTATACTTAGGTTGTTCACCTAGAATGACATGCAGCTGTACAGGACATTGGTGAAGACACTTTAAGAATACTGCATTCACTTCTGGTCTCCCTGCTATAGCAGAGATGTTGTGAAACTTCAACATGTTCAGAAAAGATTTACGAGGATGTTGCTGGGATTGGAGAGTTTCAACCATTGGGAGAGGTTAAATAGGCTAGGGCTTTTGTCCTTGGAGTTTCAAAGGTTGAGGTGTGTCTTTACAAAAGTTTATAAAATCATGAGGGGCATGGATAGGGTGAATAGGCAAGGCCTTTGTTCCCAGGGTAGGGAGGCCAAGACCAGACAGCAGAGGTTTAAGGTGATAGGGGAAATATTTAAGAGGGACCTAAGGAGGAGCTTTTTCATGCAGAGCATGGTGCATGTGTGGAATAAACTGCCAGAGGAGGTCATGGATATTGGTACAATTACAACATTTAAAAGGCATCTAGGTAGGTACACAAATAATGAGTGTTTAGAGGGATATAGGTCAAATGCTGGCAAATGGAACTGGACCAGTTTGGGATATCTGGTTGGCATGGACAAGTTAGACTGAAGGGTCTGTTTCTGTGCTGTACACTCTATGGCTCTGGCAAATATGAAAGATTGGATATTGGTCATCCACATTGATTTCTGACTTGAATTTTTAAAAAGAAAATCTTGCATGGGATGTGGGTCTCTGGCTAGCCCAGCATTTCCTTCCTATCTCCAATGGTCCTTGAACCAAATGGCTTTCTAGACAGTTTCAGAAAACAGTTAAGAGTCAACCACCTTGCTGTTGGTCTGGGGTCACATATAGGTCAGACCAAGTTGGGAATTAATAAAACAGAAGGGTTTTCAAGACAAGTGACAATATTTAGACGGTTGCCATTATTAGACAAGTTTTTGAGTCAAGGTTATATATTGAATGAAAATTTCATCATCTGCTGTCGTGGGATTTGATCCCACATTCCCAGAACGTTAACCTGAGCTTCTGGATTATTCATCTAGGAACATCACCATTATGCTATTGCTTCCTTAGCTCTCATTTGCAAAGTTCATTTTGGTCCACTGACATGAAAGCTCAGTGATACATTTCTAAGTCTAAGATGGAGGGGAACTTGCAGATGGTGGTGCTCCAATGTGTCTGCGGCCCTTGCCCTCCTAGATGGACGTGGTAATGAGTTTGAATAGTTCTGTCTAAGGACCCTTGGTGAATTTCTGCAGTGTATCTTAGAGATGATACTCACTGCTGCCGCTGGCCATCTCTTTAGTGGAGTTTGTGGATGTGTGCCAGTCAAGAAAGCTGTTTTGTCCAGGGTGTTGCCAAACATCTTGAGGGTTGCTGGAACTGTACTTATCCAGGCAAGTGAGGAGTTTTCTATCATGTGGCATGCAGATAGAGGACATGTTTTGTGCAATCATCATGATATGCTCACTGCATGTTTCCGAGCATCTGACTTGGTCTTGTAGTCACATATTTATGTGGCTGGTCTGTTTAGTTTCTAGATCAAGTGTAACTGCCAGAATGTTTATATTGAGGGCTCTGTGATGATAATGCCATTGAATGATGAAGGGAGATGGTTAAATTCTCTTTCGTTGAAGATGGTCATTGCCTGGCACCTTGCCACTAGGCAGCATGTCTGGATATTGTTCACAACTTACTGCATTTGGACATGGACTGCTTCAGTATCTGAGAAGTCATGAATAGTACAGAACATTGTGTGCTCATTGGTGAACATCCCCTTATGATGGAGGGAAGGTCATTGATAAAGCAGCTGAAGATGGTTGGGCCGAGCACACTACACTGAGGAACTCCTGCAGGTGCCCTGGAGCTGAGATGACTGACCTCCAACAATCACATCCATCTTCTGCTGTACCAGGTATGGAGCTACCCAGCTGATAATTTTCCATTTTTGCTGATGCTCTTTGATGCCATACTCAATCAAATATAACCTTGGTGCTAAGGATTGTCACTCACACTTCAGCTCTGGAATTCAGCTCTTTTGTCCATATTTGTACCAAGGCTGTAATGAGGTCAGGAGCTGAGTGGCCCTGGCAGAACCCAAACTGAGTGTCATGATCAGATTATTGCTGAGCAGATGCTGTTTGATAGCACCGTTGATGACACCTTCCATCACTTTAATGGTGGCTTTGTTGTTATGTTTTGAGCTTGGAGATGTTAAGTTTGGAAATCTCTCGGGTAGTTAATTTTGGGTAAGCTTCACAAATAATAGAAGGTGTGATTCCACAAACGGTGTTTTGTCTTGGTAGTTTCGTTCAAAATATTGTCAATCAGTTAGAAACTTTCTGGGCATTTAAGGTAGTCCCTGCAGAATTTGGAAAAAAAAACACATTACACTTGACAGCCATCTTAACCTTTTCTCTGTCAATTTTTAAAAGAGGCAGTTCCAGCAAATCGTGAATAGAGTCCATATTTAGTTATGAGCATGCCATGAGCTTACAGGACATGACATTGGGACTGCATAAATATCTTGCTTGCGAAATGAATTCTGAATCAAAACTGCTCAGCTACTGATAGCTCAACGTAAAGACAGAGACAAATGAAAGCTAATGATTACATGGTTACGTAATGGTTCAAACCAAATATGTGCTGGGTGGGCTTGGATCTATTTTTTTCGATGTTCTAGACCACTGAGGTAAGAGGTCCTTTGCATATTATGTGACATGGAATGAGTTTATGAAATGTTGCTAGTCTGCTATTTCCATCTAAAGTCTAAATGCCATTTTTTGTATACGGTCAGCAATTTGTTTTAATAGTACACTTTGCACTTTAGCCCTCCCAGATGTATTGACTGAGTTTTGGAGTTGATTTGGAAAACATTAACAGACTAACGGGCTATAGAAATACTAATAGACAGCAGGAGAAACATTAGTGTTAGAAAATCTCTGAGTGACTTCACCAATGATGCATGTAAAAGATGGGGTAAAAGGGCTTGTAACTTGTAGCTGAAAGAGCATAAAACACTAACCTTATGTCGGCCCCCGAGGGATTACCTGGAGAATGGAAAAGGTCAGAATATTGAAACAGAAGGCATCCGAAAAGAAACACAACATCTTCACATTCCAGAGATAGTAAGAACTGCTGATGCTGGAGTCAGAGATAACAAGGTGTGGAGCTAGAGGAACACAGCAGGCCAGACAGCATCAGAGGACCAGGAAAGTTGATGTTTTGGGTCCCGGTCCGAAACATCAGCTTTCCTGCTCCTCTGATGCTGCCTGGTCTGGTGTGTTCCTCCAGCTCTGCACTGTGCCATCTTCACGTTCCAACTGGATATTCTGAAAGGCAACAAGGATATTGACTGGAGCTGATGCTCAGGCCTTATAGGAAGATAAGTGTTAACTATATAATTCCATGGAATCATAGTGGGGTTTTCAGAATTTTTAAAGATTGCATGAGAATACCAGGGTTTCAGAGCCTCACTAGGTATAAAGAGACATTGAGTTAGCAGGAGGTCAATGCTGTTTTGAGACATCAGCCATTGTGATAACCAGTGAGGCTTAGTCAGAAGGATAAAACAATATCAGCATTGTCATGGCAGTCCGGATTAGAAAAAGAATAGCTAGCACTAAAAGTGCATAAAATCAGAGCTCCATAAGGGAATGGGCATTTGTGTGGCAGGGAGGAATAATTGGTGAAACAAACGTTCCCGGGAACTGAGTGCAGCTACTTGTGAGGGACAATGCTCACTTGAGCTTCAGGCCTTCTAGTAAGGAGAAACATAACAGACAGGGAAAGTGGAGCAGATAGAGGCAGCAAAGGACAGTAGCAGCATCAGGACCAAGAAGAGTCAGACCACAGGAGTAAAGAGGCAGAAGGAGGGCACACAGGAATGCAAAACTAGCCTCATGTACACAGAGGAGGTTACCCATCAAAGAAGGTTCATCATGAAAAGCTCACCTAGCACTAGTGTTGAAGCATAGGATAGGCATAGCTGTGCCTCTCTAGGGTGTTGTTCACAGACCTCTATGCCATGATAAAGGAAGAATTGAGTGCCATTGGAAGAGTTTGCCACCCCATCAGGAAACATAAAGTAGGAATAAATGGGCCATTTCCACGTTGATAGGCTATGGCTAGTGGGATACTGTGAGAATCAATGTTTGTCTCGCAGCACAGTATATCAATGATTTGAATATGAGGTAAAGTTTAATACTTCCAAGCTTGCTGATGACAAAAAACTAGGTAGAAATATAAGTTTTGAGGTAGATACGAAGAAGGTTCAACAAGTTATAGACAGACTAAGTGAGCAGGCATGTACATAGCAGGTGGGGATATAATGTGGTAAAATATGAAGTTATCCACTGGTACAAAAAATAGAAATATTTCTTAAATGGTAAGAAATTGGAAAAAGTTGGTGTCAAAACGCCTTGTTCACGAGCTGCAGAAAACTAATACACAGCCGCAACAATCAGTCAGGAAGGCAAATGGAATGTTGGCCTTCATTGCAAAACAAAAATTGATCAAGGACTCAAGATGACTTGCTAAAATTGTGTGGAGCTTTGGAGAGACCACACCTGAAACATCATGTACAGTTTTGGTTTCGTTACCTAAGGAAGAATATAGTTATGGTAGAGAGAGTTCAACAAAAGCTTCAGACTGATTCCTGGGAAGGCAGAGTTAGCTTGTGAGGAGAGATTGAGATGACTGGACCTATATTTTCTGGAGCTTAGAGAGAGACGAGTGGTGATCTCATTGAAACCTACATTATTTTTGGAGGCGTGACAGGATAGACGCAGAAATGATGCTGC
This sequence comes from Stegostoma tigrinum, assembly GCF_030684315.1. Classification (NCBI taxonomy): domain Eukaryota; kingdom Metazoa; phylum Chordata; class Chondrichthyes; order Orectolobiformes; family Stegostomatidae; genus Stegostoma; species Stegostoma tigrinum. Next base: position 114,063,495 of record NC_081355.1, read on the forward strand.
CCTTGGCTGTGTATCTGAAATCAGGAAATACAGCTTCAGAATAAGAGCTGGACCAGTTACAACTGCAATGAGGAGGGATTTATTCACTCTCAGAATGGTGGATCTTTGAAATTCTGTCTTCCAGATGGCTGTAAAGCTTCGGTCATTAAGTATGTTCAATATAGTGTGCACTAGATTTCTAGAAATTATAGACATGTGGGGATAATGTAGGAAAATTATATTTTAGGTGAAGATCAGCCCTGATCTAGTTAAATGGTGGGGAAGACTTCAGGGTCCCAGTGGCCTGCCTCTGCTCCTATTTCCTATATACCAATGCCAATGGTGCTGAGGGCCACTCAGCTCTGAATTTGTACAGTTTAGGAACTTTCCAAGTATCCAGTGGAGATGGAACTGTAATCTCCCAGTGATGTTTATCGCTGCATCAGGTTGGTAAACAGCATGTACATTGAGTTTTGATAACCTACATTTAAAACGTGTAACAATTTCTTCCACAATCCTTCATTTCAGAACAATCCATTTCCAATTTCAGTACACAATCAAAACCACAGAAAAACATGCAGTGTTACCACCTGTCAACTCAGTGCCTAAGCTTCCCACAAATCCTTGGAATTCCTTTTATCCAACTTCCACCCAGATACAGCGCCAACAAAGTCCTAACTAAGGACAAAAGCAAAGTTGCTGGAAAAGCTCAGCATGTCTGGCAGCATCCGTGAAGAAAAAAAGTGTTCACATTTTGGGTCCGCTGACTTCTGAGGAAGGGTCACCGGACCCAAAACGTTAACTCTGTTTTTTCCTTCACAGATGCTGCCAGACATGCTGAGCTTTTCCAGCAACTTTGTTTTTGTTCCTCATTTACAGCATCTGTAGTGTTTTTGGTTTTTGCAGTCTTAACTAAACCCTTTGTGACTGCAATGAAAACAGAAATTGCTGGAAATATTTAAACAGCAGAGCAGGCAGCATAGATGGAAAAAAGCTGAGATGATGTAAAACAAAGAACTGCGGGTGATGGAAATCAGGATCAAAATCAGAAATTGCTGGTGAAACTCAACAGGATTGGCAACGTCCATGGGAAGAAAGTAGAGATAATGTTTCGGGTCCAATGATGGTCTCATGAAGAGCTGAGTTAATGTTTCAGGTTGTTGACCTTTCAGCAGAAGTGGGAAGCAATTAGAAAGGTTTTATACTAATGAGCAAGGTTTCAGATTTCCAGAATCTGCAGTATTTTGCTTTCCTTTTGGACTGTGTTTGTGGTGCATTATTTCTCTCTGGTACAATGTAATTTAAAGCTGCCTTCAGAAGACAGTTACAGATTACCATTGCAATTTAATTGTGTTCACTCCAACATTAAGCTATCTTTTTCTAACATCCTGACTTAGAACTATATCAACATTCCTTCTCTGTCACTGGGTCAAAACCCTGGAATTCCATCTCTCACAGCACTGTGGATGACATTACACAACAAGGATTGCAGCCATTCGAGAAAGCAGCTCACCAGCACTTCCTGCAGGGCATTAGGAATGAGCAAAAAATGTCCAGTGAAGCCCACATCCCATTAATGAATTCATAAAAGAATATGTTGACAGACCAATTTTAACGCATATATACAAATACGTACTTTCAATATTTCTGGATTTGTGAAGGGTGTACAATTCCATTTTTGAAAGTTACAGCATTTGGCTTATATCTTTGTAAACCCTTCCTATTTATTTTCCCATCTAAATGCCTTTTATATGTTGTAATTGTGCCAGCCACCACCGTGTCCTATGGCAGTTCATTTTGCACAAGTACCACCCTCTGCTTGAAAACTTTGCCCCTTTTGTCCCATTTGAATCTTTCCCATCTCACTTTAAACCTATACTGTGTGGTTTTGGACTCCCCCACCCTGAGGAAAAGAACTTGACTACTCATCACATCCAGGCCCCTCATGATTTTATAAACTTCTATAAGGTCACCCTTCAGCTTCTGACACTCCAAGGAAAATAGCCCCAACTTATTCAGTCTCTCCCTACAGCTCATACCCTCCAACACTGGCAACATCCTTGTAAATCTTTTCTGAACCCATTAAAGTTTCATAACAACCTTCCCTTTGCAGAGAGACTAGAGCTGAGCACAGTATTTCAAAAGTGGTCTAACCAATGTCCTGTACAGCTGCAACATAACATCCCAACTCCTATACTCAATGCCCTGACCATTAAAGGCAGGCATACGCAACTGTGACCTAGTCATGCTCATCACATCATGTCTTACAGCTGATGTCCCAGATTAGTCCATCACCATCTGTGAATATGCCCTGTTCTATCAACAAGACTAGAGGTAGTGGCATCATTGGGAGGGACTTGTCCCAGGACTCCCCAACATTGACTCTTGATCTCATGAAGTCTGATATCATCAGATCAAACATGAAACCTGCTAATTATCACCTACATTCCACCCTGAGCTGATAAATCCATATTGAACACCAGATGAAACAATTACTGAAGGCAGCAGTAAGGTCAAAGAATGGACTCTGGGTAGGAGACTACAATACCTATCTGACAGAGTAGCTCAATAGTACCACTACTGGCCAAGTACTGCAGGATAGATCTGCTAGACTGGAAATGCGGCAGTTGCTAAGAAACCAATATGAAGGGAAAAAAAAACTATGAGATCCCTTTCTCAACACACTACATTTGTTGACAAATTCTTGATCTCAGAAGGAATCAAGGGCTATGGGGAGAGTGCAGGGAAGTGGAGTTGAAATGCCCATCAGCCATGATTTAAATGGCAGAGTGGACTTGATGGGTTGAATGGCCTTACTTCCACTCCTATGTCTTATGGTCTTATGGTTAATGCCTCAACGAATATAGGAGAGATGAAATGACTGCAAAACAGTCCTATCTTCACACTGAGATTAACCTATTTTACAGCATACTATACTAATACTAAATGGTCTAGAATAGGAACTCATCTAGTAGGTCAAAATCCAGCATCCATAAAGTGCTGTGAGTCATCGACAGCAGCAGAATTATATTCCAACACAAACTGTATTGTCACAATCTGGCCAATCCATCACCGTACCATTATTGTCAAATCAGGTTACTAATCCTGGTTCAGTGAATTGTTAGATGACCACACTTAGTACAGTATGAGATATACCAAAAAATGAAGTTTCAATTTGGCAAAGCAAACTCTGGTAGACCTCACGTATCCAGGGGTCAAGGTCTCAGAATAAAGGGAAAATGATTCAGGATTAAAAAGTGCAGGAATTTCTTCATTCAGAGTTATTGATTCTTTGGAATTCTCTACATACAGGACAATTGGAAGCTCAATCATCAAAATTTATTGCTAAGCGAAGGGAATATAAAAAGAAGGGATGTTTTGCTACAGTTGTACAAGGCTTGATGGCACCTATTCTGGAATACTGTGTACAATCTTGGATTATCCTATTTACAAAAGGATTAATTGCATTAATTTCTGGAATGAAGGAGTTATTTTCTGAGGAAAGGTTCAACACTCCAAGCCAGTGTCCATTGAAGTTTAGAAAAACAAAGGGTGATATACTGCTATATGTAAGATACTGAGGCAACTCGACAGGATGAATTCTGAAAAGATGTTTTCCCATGTAGGAGCGTCCAGAACAAGAGAACACAGTTTAAAAATAAGTGATCTCCAATTTAAGACGGCCTTGAGGAGAATTTCTATCTCTCAGAGGGTCATGAGCGCTTGAAGCTCTCTTCACCAAAGAGATGGTGGAGGCAGAGTCAGTGAACACATTTAAGGCAGAGGTAAGTAGATTGTTGACCAACAAGGGCATCAAAGGGTATCAGGAGTGGGCAGGAAAATTAAATTAAGGCCACACTTTGATCAGCCATGATCTTATTGAATGGCTTATTGAATGCTGACTCGAGGGACCAAGTAGGTTATTTGTCCCTATCTAACAATATTGTTAGCGTCCATTTTGTAGATACGATGGCAGGCCATCACTTTCTTAATCAGGGCAATTAGGAATGCGTAGTTAGAAGTTCCTTTGACAGTTATGCTATAAGGCCGTAAGACCATGAGAAAGAGGGACAGGAGTAAGATGTTGAACGCTTCGAGCCTTCTACTCCATTCAATAGAATCATGTCCGATCCAACACTCCTCATGCCTACTTTCCTGCCCTTTCCCCTTGCTCTACACATTGAACAGTGGCAGCTCAATCTTCGAAGCTTATTGCTAAGGGAATGGAATTTAAAAATTGGGATGTTTTGATACAGTTGTACAAAACATTGATGCCACCCCCATACCTTGATTCCCTGAATGATCAAGAATACATCAATTTCAGCCTTAAAGATACACAGGGTCTCTGGACCCACAACTCTCTATGAGAAGGTGTTTCAAAGCCTTACAGCCCACCTTATCACAGTCTTAAATTGGTGTCCCTTAATTCTGAGATTATGCCTCCTGGTTCCAGTCTCTCCCACGAAGCAAAACATCCTATCAACACTTAGCCTGTTAAGCCCCTTAAGAATCCCCTACCTTTCATTCTTCTAAACTCCAGTGAGTAGAATCCCAAACTGTTTAACCTTTGCCCAAAACACAATGCCTCCATACCAGGGATCATCCAAGTGAACTGTCTCTGAACCTACATCCCATAACGCGATAATTTCAAGAATTGAATCTTAATTTATAATTCAGTGATTGATTTAAATGTTTATGATTCTAATTTTGCGGTGTTATTTTTCTTACTGAATGCTAGCCAACTGCTGTTATGGTATAGCACCAGACTCAACGTTGAAGTAAAAATTGCTAGGGAATGTCACACACTGTATCTATTAAAGGCAAGTTTAAAATCAAATGCGTTGGAAGATGGAAACATAACATTTATCAGAGCTGTGGGATCGAGCATGTTGTCAGTGATTGGCTTGCACTGCAGCTTTGTTTGAAGGTTACGTGATGCCTTTGTCATAAAATGTCAGAAATACTGACATACAATATCCTCCATGGGTTTTGACTGAATGGCAAAGATAAGCACAAAGGGAAGATATATGAAACATTGAGTTCAGTTCCCTAGCTTTTTGGCTTTTATACGTTCAGACTCGTAATCCAGTTCCTGAATTTCCTAACCTTTCTGTTTGTTCCAAGTTATGTGTTAACGTTGCCATTGTCAGAACATATTCCTGTTACAGATTTTGGAAGAAAAGCATAAAAGTGCAATTTCTATTGTTTAATACATTGGAATTTACTGTAGCTAATGGGAGAGGAATGCGAAAGTTTAGCAATTTGTGATTATCCCAAATGAGAATGGCAAATTGTGCTTCTATTTTCTAAATGTCTGAAGTGCCCGCAGTGGAAGTCATAAATACACATAGACCGGAATTTTGAAAGAACCCTCACTGGTTGCAAATATGGAACCAGAAATGTGTGTCGATGGCCCTCCCATTTCACCTTCCCATTTGCAGAGCAATTTTAGCAAATGGAAAGAAGGAGGAGTCACATATAACTCTGCATCTAGAAACAGGTCTTGAGGTCGTGATTGTGTTACCACCTGATGTGGAACTAAATCTCGGTCGAATGTTTAAAGGGCAGCCAGCACCTGAACTTTGAATAAATACAACCAGCAGGATCCCACAGTTAGATCAGCCTCTTTCAGCCTGATGTTAGCCTGCTGAGACTGAGGAAACCTTATCTTGCCTTCATCAGTTGGAGCATTGAGTACAAGAGTTGGAATGACTTGTTAAGGTCGTACAAGACATTGGTAAGAGCACATTGGGAGTATTGCATATGAACCTGATTACCCTGCTATAGGAAGGGTTTTTATTACACTGGGAAGCAAAAAAGATTGACAAGGATGTTACTGAAACAGGGAGTTTTGAGTTATAAGGAGAAGCGGGATAGGCTAGGATCTTTTTCCCCAGATTGTAGGAGGTAAAAGGGTGACCTTATAGAGGTTTATAAAATCATGAGGGGCATGGGTAGGGTGAATAACCAAGGTCTTTTCCCTGGGGTGGAGTAGTCCAAACCTAGATGGCATAGGTTTAACATGAGAGAGGAAATATTTAAAATGGACCTGAAGGGTACGTCTTTCACACAGTTGGTGGGGTGTATATTGAATGAGTTGCCAGAGGAAGTGGTTGAGGCAGGTACCAATAGAGCATTTAAAAGATATTTGGACAGGTATATGGATGGTATATGGGTTTAGAAAAGCAGAAAATTGGTACTAGTTCAGTTTAGAAAACCTAATTGGTATTGATGAGTTAGGCAGAAGGGCCCATTTCTGCATTGCACAACTGTATGAATCTATCTACTCAGACCAGCAGTTGCCAGTGATACAGCCAACCAGGGCACTCACTATTTGGTGAAGCCCACTCATATGCATGGGAGAAAGTAGAACTCAGGGAGATCCATGGTTTAATGCCACTCCAGCACATTTTCCCCAAGGATATTTTGGGAAGTTAGGAAGTCCCCTTCCTCAGGGTTACTCCATTCTGATGGTGAGGCCGACGTTCAGTTTGAGAAGGGTAAGGTCTCTTAAGAATGACCACGGAGCATCAACCAAGAAACTGGGGTGGCCGTGCTTTCCATTTAGCAGACATCTGTCTGAGCTGCAGCCAATGTTGTGAGATCGTGCCTGGAGGTTTGAGTGGGCCTGGTTGTTCTTTATACACATTCAAATGAAACAGAGGACCAGAGACTGTCATCTCAGGAGGGGTAGGCAGTTGTAGCTTGTCCATTCTCAGGAGTGCGACCTCATCATGTGCAATGTCAGATCTTTGACCACATCCTACACTCGTTCAGGTGCAGTCTCTTCAATGGATATATGCTCTGATGTGGGTTTGGGGTCCTAACCTGGTGAAAGCACCAGACAGATGCCTCTCCAGTTGTTGGAAGTTGTGACAACTGAGACCAGGGACAGTTGGGGAACCATGAGAACCCAGGCCCCAGATGAACAGAATCCTGGGTCTGACATAATGTCTGTGAAGTTGCAGATACCTAAAGTTCATCCTGAGGTGTGTGAAGATTTGATAGAATCTCCTGAGGCAATCTGTGTTCTGGCTAGGGCAGAGGACGTTTCTACCTGGGTCAGGAGTGCTGCCACCTACCCCTGGTATGTGGATGTGACATCCTCCATTGAGAAATTCACAATACCCCTGAAGAGCTACATCCAGGAAGACAGTAAATGGATGCTTGAGGTGGGGACAGGCCCATATACATTACCTTGTCCCTGATCTCCAAACAGCAGTTGAAGTGTAAGAGTGGAAACCAGGCATATGGAATAACCACTAAATTTCCATCCTTTTCCAGTCTCTGGGGAGATGCAAGTATGTGTGTAAGTTTCGGTAGTGAACTAGACTACTTTCAGACCAGTTTCCTTTAATATTTGCTGTCACAGTCAAGGACGTTATTTTGAGACTAATGTTTCAAAGGCAAAGCTACTTCATAATTAACATTCTATAATCAATCAAAGATCTTGCCTAAAGAGTCACACTAATCACCAGTCAGAAATTGATAATTAAATAAGTCAACGGCCTTAATTTGTTATATTTGAAGATTTAATCATTAGTAGACCTGTTAAAAATCTGGTTTATACTTAAATCTCTTCAAATCTGTTTTAATTCTGACACTGCAGTTTGAGAAGGGTAAGGCGTCTTAAGTAAGTCTACATGCTCTGATAAGGCAGTTAACAGCAAATCCTTCATGGTCTTTATCAATCATATTTGAAACTGAGCAATGAATAGAAAGATTGTGGTGGATCAAATAGAAAAGATGCAATGATCAGAGATAATGGGAACTGCAGATGCTGGAGAATCTGAGATAACAAAGTGTGGAGCTGGATGAACACAGCAGGCCAAGCAGCATCTCAGGAGCACAAAAGCTGACGTTTCGGGCCTGGACCCTTCATCAGAGAGGCTCCACAAGTGTTTACATATTGATGTATGCTGTGATTATTGCAATAAACGTCTCCATGAAATGTTATTGGTGAACCAGCAATGCCAATTGTTGACCCAGGTGCTAACTGGGGTTGGTCATGGCTTCTGTGGTCTTTGTTTGCTTTTTATGAAAACACCGAGTACTAGGGAATGAGAGAATCTGAGTGTCCAGCAGAAGTGAGTCACCATTGTGCAGCAGAAGTCACAAGGGGAAGAATAAAGCTAAGAGTAAAAGTGAGGCCTGAGCCGAGCTGGCAAATAGATCTTTGTTGCTTGTGAAATATTCTGTACATATGCTTTAACCAGATTATTACTTGGAAAACACATTCACCCAGGTGCTCTCGCTGTGTAAGACAAAAAAAGGATCGTCGTTCAAACTTAGTTTTATTAAAACACTTGCAAGTTAAAGAAATAACTCTTACACAACAACTTAAGTTAATATCAATAAATGTGGAACTGGAAAAGCTCAGCTGGTCATACAGCATCCAAAAAGCAGCAAAGTCAGTGTTTTGGGCTGAAACAGTGCCTTTCACACTTACAATGCCCACCATTTAAAAGGGTAATTACAGCAGGCACAGAAGAACAAAAATACCCTCAAGTTTCCAATAAGTTATGCACCACTGTGAGTTGGCCATGCGTCAGCATGCTTTCGTTATTACTGGGTCAAGATCCTAGAACTCCACATAATGGAACTTTAGGAGTACCTTCACCACTGCAAGAGGAAGAAAGCTTCTCATCATCTCAAATTCACTTCAAAAGACATTGATGATCAGACTAGAAACTGCAGTGCTAGGACTGCAAGATGACTCTGATAGCTATTCTAAAGATGAATCTTGAATTAGTGACAAGTTGACAATTAAAAAATCTTGTTGACAATCAATGGGATTGCACCTCAGGACTGGCCACTTGGTGAAATCAGGCAACATTGTATTGGCTCTGTGTATAAGGAAAAGTCTTAATCCCATGAATTTTTATATTTCCAGATTCCTTTCTGCAACTTATTATCATCTCTTTAGATAACCTACTCTTAATAGTTGACATGGGGCTGAATAATTCCTGGGAAAACACAACCTGTGTATTCTGTGGCTAACATACGCACACCTGACCTATATGTGATTTCAAAAACAATTTTCATCTTTTTACTTCAGGGTCAAGTCAAAATGCAGTGTGTGAGATGTGCTGGAGTACGTGAGGAGTGTCATGCGGAGACAGAAGAGTTGGAAGGCCCACTTTGATTCTCCAATATTGTACCTAGCTCACAACAAGTCCCCTAAATCTCACAACTCACATACCTCCTCCCACCCAACTCTATGCCTTTCCATTTCCTCCTTCAATCACCCGTATCACTTCATGATACCTCTATCCCCCATGTACATTTCATAGCCACTCACAGTGTAGGTATTATCATGGATAACAGCATATACGTTGACATAGCATATGTGTTTGGGTTCTTGGCCCATGGGCTGCTTCAATCCCCACACCTGCCACATCCTTCTTTTATATGTATTTTTCTACCATCATGTTCAGCTTACCTTATTTTGATGGATTTAGGTGAGGAAGGAGGCTTTGAGAGGCTCCTGCATCAGAAAATGCAAAGTGGATCCAACTGTTCCTTGTGGCTGCATCCTCGTGGGTCCTTCAACTCGGTTGCTTCGACAGCAGCTTTGAAGATGGCCCAGTCCCAAGATTCCAATGACTGACCTGGAGCTCCTTTTCAGTTGCTTCAGCGGTGGCCTGGAACCCTTTAGGTGGAAGTCTGGGAGTCCTTTTGGCAACTTCAGTGGCAGTCTTTGTTGGCGTCGGTCTGGGTCTCCCTGTGGCAGTTTCAGACAGCCTGGCTCCATGCATCTTTTTCATTTGCATTGTGGTGGGTCTGGATTCCAAAGTCGAGGAGCGGGAGTGGGGGGGGTGGAGGGGGTGGTCAGGTCCTTGAGCCCAGCGCCGTGAAATGGATTTTGTCTTAAATTCTCTTTTTCTAAAATTTATTTCTTCTTTTATTGCACTATTGTGGAAGGACAATTATTCTGAATATTTTATTTCTTTATTTTTCTAACTTATTACTGTGATGTTGTACTTTCGAAGTCTGTAAGGCTGGACTTTGTATTTCTTTATTTTTCTATTTTGCTCCCTAAGAATTTGCACTCAATAATCTGTACCTAGGTACCTAAAATGGCGCTGTAAGTGGCAACTTGTAAACATTTCATTGCACTTGTGAATGCATGTGACAATAAAGCTAGTTCTAAATTTTAAGTTCTAAGTTCTAATTCTAAGATGGGCCCATATTTTTTGGCCAAATTTATAATTATAAGTCAAACACCCTTTTCAGCTTTAACCTGCTTTAGTACTTGCTTTAGTCATCAGCCTCAATTTTTCACCCCACAAATGGGCATTTTACTTATCAGTGCCTGTAACTGACTGAAAAGAAACAAGCAGCAGGTATGGATTGCATTGTAACAATGCAGAGGGGGTTAAGATAAGTTCACCAAGAGTCAACCCTGCATGGTGAATGAAAATGATGTTGATCCCGCATCTCAATGGCAATACCCAGTCAGTGAATAGCTCGCCATCATTTTTGGTGGGACTTTTTCAGTATTCAAATATATCTTCATTACAATGACACAAACAAAGTCAGTGCACTATCAATGAGAGAAAATATACATCTCACAATCAAATATAAAAACAAAACCTCTATCTCATTAATAATGACAAATGCATTCTGCCTTGTGAAAAATAATCACACAATCCTATTGTCATTTGTCAAAAATTAGTTATGGAGTGTTCCGCTACTACAATCCATTAAAATTGTTACTTAATCTCAGTTGAACGGAGAATGGAACATCTACTGTGTTAGAACCCATAACAATTGAAATTCAGCCTAACATTCAGAATGATTATACCTGACTAAAGAATATATTACTCTCCGGGAACGAAAGAATAGAATGTGTTCATTTCTGTATTAATATAGAGTGAATCAATCTAAGGGAACAATTGGTTAAAAGAGATAACAAGATATAGAGCTGGATGAACACAGCAGGCCAAACAGTACCTTAGGAGCAGAAAAGCTGACGTTTTGGGCCTAGACCCTTCATCAGAAAATGGCTTCAGGAGTCACAGCAAGAAACACTTCTGAAGGGTCTCAATGTTCTGGATTTAGATAATGTCATGGTTGGGGCCAAATTGGGAAGGCTTACATGTAGACTGTAGTCCATTGGGGATGATCTGGTTCCATAGGCAGGTACTAAGAAAGGTGATGTGGCTATGGTACCTGGTTTGCTTCAGGACATGGTCGAGCAGTTTCAAGGCTGAAGAGATTACAAGAGATTTGCAGTGGGAGACAGATCTCCTGAGATTTGTCCGGAGCGAGGAGGGTAATTTCTTCAGGTCAGGCATCCCTAGAAGAAGCTTCACAGTGTGGTCAAAATATTATCAGAGATAATGTTTTGCAGATCCTGAAGAATCCGAGATAACAAGGCGTAGAGCTGGATGAACACAGCAGGCAAAGCAGCATCTTAGGAGCAGAAAAGCTGATGTTTCAGGCCAATCAAAGTGCCAAAATCTTTTTAACCTGCCAGAATCACTCACCTCACAGTAGAAAAAGTAACAATGCAGGCTGACAGGATACCTTCTAACAATTTTTCACTGCTTTATGGTGATTTCTATATTGTTCACCTGGTCAATGCAATGGCCAACTTATGTTTAAATGACAGATGACTATGATAAGTTAACACATAAAAACAAAAGAAAAGGAAGCGCTGGAAATATTTGAAGCATTAAATCTTGTTCTTTCTCTAATGATGCTGCCAGATTTCTTGGGTATTTCTAACACTTTCTGTTTTTATCCTTATGATGAATCTCAGAATTAAAAACACATCTGAATTACAATACAACACCTAACAGTGATATTTTAAGGTGTGAAAACACATTACATTTGCTTTTCCTTAGTAGGTTTTCCATTTTTTTTGCAAACTCTCCAGCAGGGCAAGCTTTAATGAGCTTCCAAAACTGTGCAACACTAGGTGAAAATGGTTTGTGGGAGCAAATCAAATACTTGTCTCCCCATAATGTGGTAATCTGACTTCTCCGGTGTGCATGTGCATTTGGCAATTAGGCATTCACCACTCACAAAGAGGACAGAGGAAATGACACAGAGTCAGGAGTGTGGAGGAAAATCAGATTTCCCGCAAAAAAGAGTGGCCATTTGTTCAGAGCAATGTTCCTCCTCAACAAGACAAAGGTTTAATCCATGGTTTGTGCTTTAATCGCTGAATGAACAATGAATTTGTTCCATAATCTCACAATTTTATCCGTCTGTCTAAAACTTTAAAACATACCTTTCTAACTATGTCTTTTATACTGGACCCCCTCAAACACAGCTATCAATCTGTTTCTAACGAATTTTTACTGTTTATTCATAACTGGGCAACATGGTGGCTCAGTGGTTAGCACCGCTGCTTCACAGTGCCAGGTACCTGCGTTTGATTCTAGCCTCAGGCGACTGCCTATGTGGAGTTCATATGTCCTCCTTTTGTCTATATGGGTTTCTACTAGGTGCTCTGGTTTCCTCCCACCGTTCAAAGATATGCAGGTTAGATTGATTGGCCATACTGAAATTGTCCATAGTGTTCAGGGACGGTGTAGGCTGGGTGGGAATAGACATTGGAAATGTGAGATTTTGGGATATGATGTGGAGGGGGGGGGGGGGGGGGCGGCGGTGGTGGTGGTTTGGTGTCTGGATGGGATGCTCTTTGGTGGGTTGGTATGGGCCAAAAGCCCTCTTTCTGCACTGCAGAGTTTCTATAATTTTGAACTCCTTTATCAGATCTCCCTTCAACTCTTTCTGTTGAATAAGAATGCAAACTTCCTCTTTAATTCTTTCTGCTTGAATTACCTTGTATCAATCATCAATCTACTGAATATGTGTTGCACTCTTTCTATTGCATCAATATCTTTTCGCTGTAACAATTCTTGATATTCTACTGTAATCCAATAAAAGTTTGTTTGGATTCACCATTGTACTTCAACTTTTATATAGAACTTTTACATTCTATACTGTTTACAGTATTTTGTTAGCATTTTTAAAATGGACCAAGGGGCTGTAGGAAGCGTGTTTTGATTGTCTTGTCAATGTGAATCAACAAGTTGCTCTTCACTTCAATGTAAACCGTTTAAATATAACATCATACTTACTGATATTGAATTCCATCTGTCACAGGTTTTTTGCTAACCCATGATCTTATCAATATTTCCTTGCTCCTATTATCTCCTTCCCTTATTCTTTAATTCTCAGAATTGCTCACTTTTTGGAGACTTCATCCAAATTATTCATGTTGTGGTGAATGGCTATCAGCTCCAAACAGGCTATCATCTCAAAATGAAGCTCACTATCACAAAATTCCAACAATTCTGATAAACTACCCTTAACTTCTTCTTTATATTAACCAGTTCTTAATCCAAGTTGCTACCCTCCCCAGTTGCATTAGCCTTAATCTTTTCCTGTAGTCTCCTTTGTTTAAAGTCTGCTGAAAATTCATTGCACACTATGTCCACTCCAAATGTCCATCCATTTTATCCACTGCATATTCAGGTCTGTCAATCATGCCTTTCTCTTTCAAAATCTTTGTTTGCTGCTTCTGATTGTTTTGTAAACATCATATATTTTAGAAATTAGTGTTTAATCAAATATTTAATACATTCCCCATTGCAAATGTAAAAGATATAAAAATAGTAGTTGGAATAGGCCAATCACCCGTTGCAATCTATTGAGCCATTCAATCAGAGCATTGCTGCTTTAGATATTTAGATATTCTAAAATTTAGATATTCTAGCCCATGCTACTACAAATCCCAACATTCTTTTAATATCTACAAGAATAAGTATCTAGATTAGCTGATCTTTAATCTCTAAATTACATAGTGACTATTCATGTACATCCACTGCTCCCAACATTCCAAAATTTTACTGCTCTTTGAGTGACCAAGTGTTTCCTAATTTCAGTCTTAGACGACCAGTTCCTTATTTTGAGACTACTCCCCTTAGCTCTAGAGTCCCCAGCCAGGGGAAGCCTCCTCTCATCACACATGTCATAACCTTGAGATTTTTTTCATCTTCTAATTAGACTGGCTCGCAATCTCCTAAACTGTCTGAACTAAAGGCTGATTCACCTCATTCGCTACTCATTTGTCCTCCTCAGAATCAGTCTAATGAGTCTAATGGGTCTAATAATTTCTGAAGAAGGGTCCCAAACTGAAACATCAACTTTCCTGCTCCTCTGATGCTGCCTGGTCTGATGTGTTCCTCCAGCTTCACACTGTATTAACGCTGGCTCCAGCATCCACAGTTGTTTCTATCTCAGTCCAATGAGCCATTGTTTCATTCCTTCTGAAAGCAAATGTATCATTCTTCGGTAGAGAGGGAAAATCTGTGCATGGTCATAAGGTCATAGAGACCTATAGCACAGAACAAGGCCCTTTAGTCCATCACAACCAAAAGCAAAATCCTGGTAATCTAGATGTGATCTCATGAAGGCATTGTAACAAGACTTTAACAGTCTTACATTTCAACTCCTACAGTAGAGCACGGCAAGCCATTTGCTTTTCCATTTGATTGCTGTATCTGCACGGACAACTGGGCACTCCTGAATTACCTAACTAAATCCTCTTGTGACATTTTTACATGTTTCTTCTAGCTTATTTGCTCAATTTACATGGTATTAACTGCAAACTTTGTAATCAAATATTTTATCTAACTCATTGCCATGAATAATTGAAACCCCAAACATTTATTCTTGCAGTATTTATCGACTGCCAACCTGGAAATAGCCTATTCATGCCTTCCCAATGTTTTTGGTCCATTGAGCAATATTTACTCCATAATAATAGATTACCCCAAATGCCAAGAGTCCTAAAGTCCTTAGTAATAGGCAATTTATCTGTTACTGAAGTCAAACGAAACAGACAATAGTTCTGTTTTACCTCACCCTCCTTTCTTGACTACCAGCTGATATTCACTAATGTTCAATTCCCAGGGACTAGTCTAGAGTCTAGGAAATTCTGGAAAATGGATCTCAAGTTCCATTATCTCTGTACCCCCCTTTTTCAAAATCCCACGGTGCTAACCGTCACTTTTATGAAATTTGTTAGCTTTTAGACTCACTAATTTGTCCAAAACTACTGCTTTACTAATAGAAATTTGCTTATGCTTGCTTTTTCAAGATTTCCCCATTACTTCTAAAATATTTTTGTTACTTCCACAATAAAGTTAATACAAACTATTCATTTATTGTCTCTGCAATTTCTTTATTTCCTGTTATGTGTCCTCATGTCTTTGGTCTAAGGTATGCAAAGTTTACATTTAACAATGCAAAAGCAAAATAATGTGGCTTCAGAAAGTCTGAAGAAAAGCGTAAACATGTTGGAACCACACAGCATGTCAAGCAGCTACTGTGGAGAGATAAAGAGAGGTAGAGTAGTATGATGGCTCAGTATTTAGCACTGCAGCCTTGCAGTGCTGGGGATCTAGATTTGATTGCCTGTGTGGAGTTTGCACATTCTTCCTCTGCCTGTATGGGTTTCCTCTGGGTGCTGTGGTTTCTACCCACAGTCCAAAGATGTGCAGCTTAGGTGGATTGGCCATGCTAAATTGCCCATAATGTTCAGGAATATGCAGACTAGGTGGATTAGCCATGGAAAATGTGGATTTACGGGGACCGGATGTGGGGTGTAGGTCTGGGTGCGATGTTCTTTGGAGGATTGGTGTGGACTTGAGTTTGTCATAGTAATGGACCAAGCAACTTATGTGAAGCCCAAGAGTATTGTAGGAGGAATGCCCTGTTTATGCAGAGATTTATTCTTTGCACAGGGAGATTTAACATAGCCCTGGCATTCATAGCTTGCTTCAGCGAAAGATTTGCAGATGCTGGTTTTAAGGATACCATATTGAATCCAGACTTGTTATGTCAAATGCTGTTGATGGTGTGGTTAGCAAGGCTAATATTACGATGGAATGTTTGAACTCACAAGCTCGTGACTCATTGCCAAATGACGTGCAAGTCCTGAGGTGCAATTAAAGCAATTGACCTTCAGACTTCCTGTCCGAATGATTATATCAGTGATATCTTTAAGTCTGAGTAATGCTAGACACTCATGCTTGCCACAAAAACTTGGTTGCTAATGGTATAACCAGTACGACCTCTCATTTTTTGGCTGTTACATCAATATGGAAGGAGCATTGCTGTTTCTTTTCATCAGAGTACCCAGAGTAGGATCAGCTAGGATTTTCATCTTTTCAAATGTTTCTATGGTTATTAGCATTGGATTGTGTCAACAACTTCAGGAACCTTACAGCGTGTAGGCTTGAGATGTCCGAATTCAAATAAAATCACCCTGACATCATTGCGAGAGTTACAAACAGGAGAGCTTGCTGCTCAATGACAACAAGAGTATAGCTTCCTTCAGACTGTTGGTAACAACATTATTGAACAAAAGGCCAACCGTGATTCCAAGATAAGCGAAATTTTGACGGGATTTGAACTCAACAGGAAGTTTTACAAAGGAGGACATTGTCACATCATGAAAGGGCTACTGTAAGCAGAAATTGTCAATGGTTGTCTGGTCACAGCACATCAACAATATCGTACATGGACTTGGAAAAAGTATGAAGGAAGGATGGTGAAAAGAATGTGAAGAATGCCATGGACACCATTCAAAATATGGTCATTCCTTTAGATCTTCCAGAGACAGATCAGTTGTGTGTTATTACAATAGGCCCAGTTGCACCAGCAACTGTAGTCAGAGACCTTGCAGAGGCCAAGGAAGAGGGGGTGGAAGCACATATGACTCTTTGTCAGAGACAATTAACATTCCAGGATGTCGGCTGTTATGATTCTGTCAAGCAGATGAAGATGAAAAGTTTCAAGGACACAAATAAGTGAATGGTAATTAAAGTAAATGGTAGGGAGGTAGCTCTGAAAACTGATTGAAATTTAGTGCCAGGCTATTATTGTTGCAACAGGGAGAAAAGTATGCTGACTTATACATTATTTATATAACTTTTATACGCTATATTACTTTTCCCCTGAGTTAATCATGATGGATCCCCTAACCACACAAAAAAAAGTACTTTTACACATCCTTGAGGGGACCAGCCAACCCACCTCTTTCCACTGATGTGATTGTAAGAGGTATAACATGGTTATGGGATGCTGTAGAATTGATTCATGTTGTGAAATTTCAGTCAGCATGTGGACAGGTTATCAATGTCCTTCTGAGAGAAGGGAAGGTGGATAGGTTGTGTGCGCTACTGTTTTCCAATAGAAGTCTTGCAGAAATAAACTGTGGAAGTGGCTGGAATGCGAATCAGCTAAACTTTCTCTCCTGACTAGAAAATTCCAGAACAGTGAGCAAACATCCCATCTTGTGCGATGTTAAGGGAAAATCTACTCTGAAAGATGGTTCAAATCTTCAAGAAAGCTGATTGATGAAATAGCACACAGGCAAGTGATTGCGAAATAAAACCAGAAAGAGCTGGTGCCCTCAGTAGCCGGATGGCTTAAAGTATATTGTTATGAAGGCTTCATATTTAATTTTTTGAGGACCTGAGTTTGGACGCACTGTGAAGAAATGGTTTTATTTTGTGTTCTGTGGAACAACTAAAGGATACATTGCTGCATTCTTTTAAAAATACTCTTTTGTGAAATCACATGACTCCAGATAATTGCCATTTGTATTCAGATGTGGAGGCATGGGAGGTCACTCTTCTGGGTGAAATCTGTGTCTGGTGCTGCTGGTAAAATTATGTTGTTCTGATATTGGATGTGGAAAGTGACAGCAATCCCCTATAATTTTACTTCATCCTGCATGATCTACTAGATAAGTAGCTGAAGAAGGCAAGCCTCGGGTATGCAAAGAATGTACAGAGGAGCAGGGTAGTTGAGCTAAGTCCTTGTGGATAGTCTACATGGACAGGTTGGGCTGAATACTTTTCTAGAATGATAATATACTTGCTTCACACATCAGTTCTTAGTATATTTCTTATTCACTTGTGTGCACTGCCATCAAAAAACTTACCTTACAGTGCAATGATAGTTCATCTGTACCAAACTGAAGTGTGATGCAACATGGCAAAGCCAGTTAAGAACATGCAATTTTCTTGAATCCTGCAGCTTCCAGAAGTCACGCAGTGGCGTGAGGTTGGCATGCTGTGGTAAGGGACTATGAATAGACAGTGAGATCAACTGTTAGAGAAGTGCATGGCAAGGGATTGCAGGTGAGTGGTAAGGCTGACTGTCCGTAATTGTGATCAATTACTTGATCATGATCTACATATCGGAGACCGTAATTATGGATGGGCTACACAGCGCTGTCACTGTTTGTTGGAGGGATGAAGGGAGTGAATATTGAACGTGGTGAATAGGTGGAAATCAAGGCTTTGCTCTGAATGGTGTCAAACTTCTTAAGTGTGACTGTAGCAGTGACTTTTCCAGGTAAGTGGAGAGAAATTCATTACACATCTGACTTGTGACTTCTGCATGTTCATCAGGCATTGGGGAGATAGAAGGTGAGTTACCCGCCTCAGAATTCCTAACCTCTGATCTGCTGCAACATATGCCTAGTAAAATTTGGTTTCTGGCGTATATGACAGCTCTCCCGATCAAGCCGCCAGATATTGGCAAGATGTTTTCAGGATTAAAAGGTTCTGAGTGCCTTTGTCATTTCTGGTTTCTAGGACAACATCAGATGGTCCATCTGGTTTGCTCCTTTCTTAATAGTTTGCAGAAATTTAATACCACTGAGTGGTTTACTTTGTCATTTCAGAAAGCAATTAATTGTCAACCAAATCGCTTTGGATCACATGTAGGCCAGATCAGCTTATGGTGGCAGATTTTCTTCCTGGAAGGGTACTTGTGAACCAGATAGTGTTTTTTCTATTTATGACAAATGCTGCTTGGCTGTATTAGCTTGGTTGTAATTCCAGATTTTAACTGAATTCAAATTTTACCACCCCCTGGCTAGAATTCAAATCCATGTCCCTGGGAATAATAGTTACCGGTTCACTGATAGTACTATTATATTACCACCTCCACTTAATTGCAGCAACCAATAGATGCAACCTTGCTGGATTGCTTGTTGAAATCATTCAAATGAAGAGGCAGCTGAAGGTTTCTCTGCCTCCTGCCTCAGTGGGAATTGTGAACTATGCCTATAAATGGGTATGAACAATTTTCTTGCCGCTTGTTGTTAGTCAGTTCAGGATTTAACTTTTTCACAATTCTTTTTTCATGTTGTGAATTGAAATACTCATTAAGAATCTTTGCCAATTTTTGTTCATCCAGGCTTAATTCACTAACTTGTTTTCTCAGAGAACTCATCTCATATTTCACAATTCTTTTGTTAATAATGTGTCTGTGGAGTATTTTTCTGTCTTTAAAATATTTTCTGAGATTTTCTTCTCATGGTCTCTCCTCACTTTACTAAATCTCTTTCCAATTTTTTCATAATCTCTCCTTATTTTAAGCCATTTTCATCAGATCCATAAGCTTGATATGATCTCCAACTTTAGCCTTTTTATCCCAAATCTCATGTTTTAACTACAACTTCAAGTAGTTGTTTTAATGCGATGCATTTATTTTTGAAGTTTGCACTCTCCTTTTAAAAATTATTCTGTTGTTGATCTATGCACCAGTTTCTCTATTCACATCTTTCTAAAACCTTCCATACTGCAATCTGGAATAATGTACGAAGTAAGATATAAGAGAAGGATGAGACTTACCGAGTTTCATTACTTCTGTGGCAGGGTGAAGGAGGTAAGATTTTTCAGAACAATGGGAGATTAACTGGGTAGAGATTGAATAGTGTGTGTTATGCACATTTTATGTACAGGTTGGGATAGATGGGCTTTTCTTATTTCTCATAACTGGAGTGAGTGTTATTGTAGTTGCAAGGTTGTTTGCTAAAATACTGTCTGAATTCTTTGAAGTTATGTGCTAGCTGAACAGAAATGGGCCAGCAATGCTGACCAGATTGTTTTTTTCCCTATAACATTCTCCCTTGTTGTAGTGCATATCCTGTCCTCACTCACTGTCCACGCAATACAATTTCAACAGGAGCTGTTGTGGGAGAAATGCCCAATCTTTCCCTTCTCTAATCCAGGTCTCTGAGGACAGTTATAACATTGTTATTATAGTTCTGACAGACACCAGCTAACTTAATGGTCAAATATGGCTGAAGTACTTACCCTGTTAAGCCATCTACTGAAAACAGAAAGCCATACATACTTAAAGTGATGAAGGATTTTTTCCCTTACTATGCAAGCAAAAGTATTCATGTATTGCATAAATAAGGTCCAGTGCAACAATACTTTGGAAGATTTTCTTGTTGCTTTTGATTTTCAGCAAACATTTGCTAGAAGCTAAATGAATAACAATGATTATAGTTTATTTGTTTTATTTGTATTTATATTCTGGATACTAAGAACAATAATCATTGTGCATTGCTTAACAGTTATTGTGAATTTTTGGGGGGATTTGAAATCTCAAACTAGTCATATTTTCATTTTAGAAGGTATAGGAAAATGTCAGTAGAAATGATGCTTGAACAAATTGCTATAAGACATAAAATCAAAATAATGTTTGTAATTGCTCGTCACTCAAACGAGTAATCTAAATTTTATATTGTACCTTCAATCAGTTGTTTATATATACAAATTACTAACTTACAAGAAATTCTTGCCAATATACTTTTACAATCTGTTTAGTAATAACTGAAGATAATCAAACAGGAATAGGAAAACTAATTAAAAGTTTGATAACAGAATAACCACAATGGATGTAGCAAGCTCAGGAGGTTTTACGACAAAGGTGTGAAGCCAAAAGCGGTACAAAAAAGTAGAACTTGTCAGAAATATGGAGTGACAAAAGATTTGAGTTCAGAGCATCGTCAGTTGAAGCACTGAAAATAAAGTAGAATTAATCAGTGTTCTATTTAGATACTAAGGCCTAAAGTTTTGCCACAAAAGTGAGCCTCTCTATAGATAATGCGCCTAGATATTGCAGGTCTTGTCCACAAACATCTTAATGAGAATAGGAATGGTGTTGGGTCATGTTTACACATTCCCCTTTAGGAATGCACCGGTAAAACACCGGTGCTTCTATTCAAGTCAGATTTTTGTAGCGCTTTCCTGTCTCTGCCTCCCTAACCGGTTCTTCCTCTCACCCATCCCTTCCTCCCACCCCAAGCCGCACCCCCAGCTACCTACTAACCTTATCCCACCTCCTTGACCTGTCCGTCTTCCCTGGATTGACCTATCCCCTCCCTACCTCCCCACCTACACCCTCTCCACCTATCTTCTTTACTCTCCATCTTCAGTCCGCCTCCCCCTCTCTCCCTATTTATTCCAGTTCCCTCCCCCCATCCCCCTCTCTGATGAAGGGTCTAGGCCCGAAACGTCAGCTTTTGTGCTCCTGAGATGCTGCTTGGCCTGCTGTGTTCATCCAGCCTCACATTTTATTATTATGCATGGAATAAACCTGATAAGAGCAGATCTGAAATTCCTGCATTTTTTTAGATAAGCAGGGTATGTCTTTGTAGGTAAGGTACCATTTTGGAACTGGTCCCAGGATATTGTTGTGGGTAGCAGAAATATTACTTTTGTGGGAAGTAAGGTGCCATCTAGAAATGTTAAAATAAGCCTTGCATTAACGTAAAAAGCGAGTTCATTGATGGCCAAGCTCATTGGAGCTGTTAATAGACATGTTAAAATTAGTGTCAACATTATCAAATGCAATTTTCAAGAAGATCTATCCAAACTGTCAAGTCAATCTGCCAAGGTGATTGGACAAAATTGTCAAGAGGGCCTTTCGGGAAGATCTGTCATGAAGCCATATCAAGAAGACCTTTCCAATGCAACCATCAAAGGGGGCTGTCAAGCATTCGGGCATTTAAAAATCCTGCTTTTTAAAACCTTTGAGAATAATATCTGAAGTTTTTGAAAAAAATGCTATTTCACTGTTGACACGAAGATGAGTGAGCTGTGAGAGGCTTATTAACAGGAATTATTGTTATTGTCACTCATTGTTAACTAACATCACTTCATTATCATCCAGTGCTAGTTAATAGTTGAAAAAATGCCCCAAGTGATTTGCTGATGGACTCAAACAAAATGTTCAGTTGTGTGTAAGAGTACTTCTGGGTATAAAAACAAGATAAACATACAGGCTCCCATTCTCCTACCTGCATGATAGAAACTGACACTGAGAATTCCTCACATGACAGTCTGAGCGGTTAGCTGGCGACTAAGTCTTCTGGGCCTCCAACTTGGACACTGGGCACCAACATCTTAGGCGCACTTCATGGGCAGTGAATTTAAATACCTCACATCCATGATGGCAGCATCTGACACTTCCCAACCTCTCCACATTGTTGTAGCGCAGTTCTTATCTTCATCTAGTACATTTGACTCTCCTACATGGTAACAAAGTGTGGAGCTGGATGAATACAGCAGGCCAAGCAGCATCTTAGCAGCACAAATGCTGACTTTTCGGGCCTGGACCCTTCGTCAGAAAAGGGGGATGGGGAGAGGATTCTGAAATAAATAGGGAGAGAGGGGGAGGCGGACCAAAGATGGATAGAGGAGAAGATAGGTGGAGAGGAGAGTATAGGTGGGGAGGTAGAGAGGGGATAGGTCGGACAGGTCAAGGGGGCAGGATGAGGTTAGTAGGTGGGAAATTGAGGTGCGCCTTGAGGTGGGAGGAGGGGATACGTGAGAGGAAGAACAGGTTAGAAGGCGGGGACAAGCTGGACTGGTTTTGGGATGCACTGGAGGGAGGGGAGATTTTGAAGCTGGTGAAATCCACATTGATACCATTGGGCTGCAGGGTTCCCAAGCGGAATATGAGTTGCTGTTCCTGCAACCTTTGGGTAGCATCATTATGGCACTGCAAGTGGCCCAGAATGGACATGTTGTCTAAGGAATGGGAGGGGGAGTTAAAATGGTTCACGACTGGGAGGTGCAGTTGTTTATTGCGAACCGAGTGTAGGTGTTCTGCAAAGTGGTTACCAAGCCCCTGCTTGGTTTCCCCAATGTAGAGGAAGCCACAAGGGGTACAGCGGATGCAGTGTACCACATTGGCAGATGTGCAGGTGAACATCTGCTTGATGTGGAAAGTCACCTTGGGGCCTGGGATGGGTGTGAGGGAGGAGGTGTGGGGGCAAGTGTAACACTTCCTGCGGTTGCAGGGGAAGGTGCCGGGTGTGGTGGTGTTGGAGGAGAGTATGGAGCGGACAACGGAGTCGCGAAGAGAGTGGTCGTTCCGGAAGGTAGACAAGATGGCCAGGCGAACTCATGCTCCCAAGAGGAGCTCGAACAGTTCATCCACTTCACCAACACCTTCCGTCCCAACCTTAAGTTCACCTGGACCATCTCCAACACATCCCTCATCTTCCTGGAACTCTCTGTCTCTTATCTCAGGCAACCAGCTAGAACCGATGTCCATTTAAAGTCCACCAACTCCCACATACCACCCCACCAACCTCCGGATACAACTCATCATCCTCCGACGCTTCTGCCATCTATAATCCAACCCCACCACTAAAGACATTTTTCCATTCCCATCCTTGTCTGTTTTCCGGAGAGACCACTCTTGGGGACCGCTTTGCAGAACACCTATGCTTGGTTCGCAGTAAACAACTGCAACTCCCAGTCAAGAACCATTTTAACTCCCCCTCCCATTCCTTAGATGACATGTCCATCCTGGACCTCCTGCAGTGCCATAATGATGCCACCCAAAGGTTGCAAGAACAGCAACTCATATTCCACTTGCGAACCCTGCAGCCCAATGGTATCAAAGTGGATTTTGCCAGCTTCAAAATCTCTCCTTCCCCCACTGCATCCAAAAATCAGCCCAGCTCGTCCCCACCTCCCTAACCTGTTCTTCCGCTCACTTATCTCCTCCTCCCACCTCAAACTGCACCTCCATTTCCTACCTACTAACCTCATCCTGCCCCCTTGACTGTCCGTCCTCCCCGGACTGACCTATCACGTCCCTACCTCCCCACCCATACTCTCCTCTCCTCCTATCTTCTCCTCTATCCATCTTCAGTCCGCTGCCCCCTCTCTCCTTATTTATTTCAGAATCATCCCCCGATCCCCCTTTTCTGCTGAAGGGTCTAGGCCCGAAACATCAGCTTTTGTGCTGCTAAGATGCTGCTTGGCCTGCTGTGTTCATCCAGCTCCACACTTTGTTATCTCGAATTCTCCAGCACCTGCAGTTCCCATTGTCTCCTACATGGTAATGTTGCTTGTGGGAGCATATGGATACCTTTTGTTTTAAAGCTGCTGCAAGAACACAGACATTAGCTCACAGACTGGACTAGGGTGTCTTTCAAAGATTCTTGCTTACTCTCTAAGCACTTAATCACTTTATGCCTTCTTCTGTGCTCACAGCATCACTGCCTTCCCAGAGGGAAAAAAAGTTCAATATTTAAAGTTGTAGCAAAGATCTGTAGCTTGGGCTGTGGGTTAGGTTGTTGAATTGCTCACTGAGCGGGCTTGTTCTTGTTCAGATGTTTCATCATCATGCAAGGTGACATTATCAGCAGAGCCTCTGATGCTACTCTGCATGGAATTTATACTGTCTGGTCTGTATGGTGAGTATTGTCATTTCCAGTTTTGATCTTTTTGGTTTTATATATGGGGTCCAATTCTATATATTTGTTGATTGCATTATGGCTGGAGAACCCTGCCCCTAGCAATTCCTGTGCATGTCGATGTTTGGCTTGGGCTACTATGTTTACATTGCCCCAGTTAAATTGATGACCTTCATTGTCTGAATGTACTGATATTAAGGAGAGTTCGCTGTGCCATTTTGCTGCTAGCTGATGTTCATGTATTGTGATGGCTAGCTTTCTTCCTGTCTGTCTGATGTAATGTTTGTGGCAGCCATTGCATGGTATTTTGTAAACCACATTGGTTCTGCATGTTGTGGGAATGGGGTCTTTAATCCTTGTAAATATTTGTCGCAGAGTGGCTGTAGGCTAGTGGACCACCATGATTCATAGTGGTCTTAGGAATCTTGCCAGTTCCAATATGTTCTTGATGCAGGGCAGTATGCCAGTGTGTTATGTCGTACAGTGTCTTCCTGTTGTTGTCTGTTTTGTAGGCATGGCAGATGAAGTTCCATGGATATCCATTTAAAGCGAGGATCTTGTATGTGTTCTTCCTCTTTCCTGCGTAATTCTGGAGTGTTGCAGTGTGTTCCAGCCCATTTAAATAGTGTCCTAATGCAGGTTTGTAACAAAGCAGGAAAGAAGAAGAACACTTAGACAAGATGAGGGCATCTCTTGACTGTGGCCACTGCGGACATCCCAACGGTAAGAGAAAGTGTCATGATTAGCCAATAGAAATTGTGTATATTAACAATAAATTCACTGTGTGGTTCATAGGAGAGTAGGAAAACATTGAACAGTGATTCGCATATGGCTGCCAAGCCATGGAAGAACAGTTCTACTCTTCACTTTCCAGGCCAAGATCCCCTCCTCACAGTGAGTGTGCCCTTAACTCAATAATTTATGTATTTTTAATATAATCTATTGTAAGTTTGGGTTTCTGGTTTTTGGATTATTAACTACTGGGTTTCTGTGTATCTAAATTTAATAATTAACTTGCACATTTCTGTAGTCATGGTGACTTTTTGAAAAAAGTTGCTTTAGAGGCTTACCTGTAGAATTAATGGCTTTTTGTGCACATTGGCAGGGTTTTATGACCAAATAAGATAAACAAGATCTGGTTTAGAAAATAAAGGAGTTTAACAGAAACAGGCATTATTTTTAGTTTTACTTTGAACAGGATAGTGTTATGCAGTCCTTGGTATAGGGTGGCTGTGTACACCTGTGATTCAGAGAAGGGAAGGATATATAATGAACTCGGTTATCTTCTGATGTGAACATACTGTAAGTCCCAGAACAGAAGTGTTCGAATAAAACCTTGAAGACGAGCACATTAAAGCTCAGGTATATGGTGGCTTCAGAAAGAAGCCATCTGCAGTTTCGATCCACAATTTGAAGTCATAAATCATTCTGAAATGTTATCTCCAGGGAATCTGGTGTGCGTATTCCACAAATGATGTTTTGGATGCTACATAAAAGCAATTTTTTTTCAATTTATAAAGGAATGCTTTGGGATTAATGGGTTTATGCATTTAAAAATCTTTGAATTTGTTTTATAAAGAGATAGGTTTTTGTCGTTCTATTTTATGTTTACTTATTTATTTTGTTCATAAAGTCCTGATTTATCATTAAAGCAAAATCTGCAGCTTTTCATGTCTACGTTTGAGGAACAAGCCACCTCTTCAAAAAAAAATCAAAATATGATCTATCAAGCCAAGTTCCTGCATGGGATCTGCACTCTCTGGTAATTACATCAGCTGAGATCATAACAGGGGTGAGGAGGTAATTAAGAACCAAAAGAACTATGGATGCTGAAAATCAGAAACATGAGGCTGCTGGTGTTGGGCTGGATTGGACAAGGTCAGAAGTCAAACGACGCCAGGTTGTAGTCCAACCAGTTTATTTGAAATCACAAGCTTTTAGAGCATTGCCCCTTCATCAGGTATTGTTTTTGAGTAGATGAATATGTGGCATTCAACCACCTGTCCTGGATCTTTTAGCTTGAATATGGGCTGTTTTCTCCTGTAATGAGAGAAAAGGAGGTACTGAGCGAGGTGAAAAGGGGTGGCACAGCTGTTAATGTTGGTGCAGGCAGTGGGGGATGGTTAGGTGCCCCAAGTGATTACACAAGACAGAGGGAATGCAGAATGAGTGTTGAGGGCTAGAGTGAGTCAAGGAAGATATGGCAGGAACAGTGAGAGTGGTAAAGTACGAGTCCTGATGGGAGGTAGGTGCAGTGAGTGAGATAGAGTGAATGTGAGGTTGCAGAGCGTGGATGGTGGCATCATGGTAGAGTGGAGAAAGTCAATGATATTCTTCCTGTATTGGTGGGCATTGTAGTGACTGCGCTGACCTTATTTTAAACATGCTGCTCACCTACCTCGGCTTCCAACTATTCTGAAGAAAGGTCATTGGACCTGAAGCATTAACTGTGTGTCTGTTTCTACAGATGTTGCTGGACAGCTGAATTTCTCCATTAACTTCTGTTGTTGTTTCGGATTTCCAGCATTCACAGTTTTTGTATTTTTTTTCTTGTGGTTTATGTATGCTCTTTCCTAGAAACTTGGATATGGTGCCAGAAGCTGGAGGTAGACCTTCCACTCTGACTCCCTCCGTACTTGATATCCTCATCATCACTTCTGAGTTACCCACCTTGACTTGCAATTTCGCCTGTTCCTCCCAGATTGAAAAACCTGGGCTGGGCTGCAATTTTTAATATCAGACTTCCAGAGCTGGGAGGGGCTCTGCTCTCAGTGGACTTGATCCATGGATGAAAATCCAGGCCTAAATGTTGCTGTCAACTTTTTGTTGTTGAACCCATGCTCAGGAGATTTTCAGGGACCTGCAAATTGAGGCCCTCTCTGAAATATATTGAAGTAAGTCTTGAAAGATGTTTGCAAATTAATGGGATTTTCTGACAAATGACTTGGGCAGAATAACAATCTCCTCTATAAGAGAAAGTGTTTAGGTTTCAGTATGAAGAAGTTTTAACAGAAATTAATCAAAATATTCAATAACACAATGAATCTTTGTTAAACAAAATCAGGCATCTTGCTTTCTGAAAGGATGTGTTTGATAGATTGTGTAAAACCAGACTGATGGGTTTATTTTACACAAAAACTAATAGATATGAAGTAAAGTTATGCAATTCACTCAAGTAATTCTGATGACATAGCAAGCCATAATAATGCAACTCAAGCAGTTTATAAAGCCCAAAACCTTGAGATTAAACTAAAGCCTTTATATCTTACCTTGGCATCTATTATAGGTCTTAAACTCTCTGATTAAAAAAAAAGACACTTTGATGCAAAACAGATTAACCATGGATTTCTTGGCATCCAAAAACCCACATTTAAAACATACTGATTTTTTTCTCTTTAGTTAACATTTAAAAGAAGATTTTGCTTAAGGTACTGATTATTTTAATGTAGATATTAAGAGGACTTTGCCCAGGCAAAGGCATGTAGATTCTAAATGACTCGCCAAAGGAAAACAGAATGGAGGAAATGCCGTTAAAGTTCATTGCCATAAATAAAAATGAACCTTAGCTCAACGGAGGGTCTGACTAGCTCTCTATCTCCTGTTCATCCACTTTCCCAATGCAAATGCAAACAAGCAGAGGGAATAACTAACAAAATGCATGGAACACATTAAAGAGACATATCACCTGCTCCACAGGTGTGTCAGAGCAAGTCCAAACACACTGATTAAAGTAACTGCACAACCAGCCTGTGCTTGGTGCTTCTGCTGGAGTTAGCATGTAAACCTCATATTGATTGTTCACTATGAAAATCCCTATTACATTGAACCAGAAATAAGTGCATGCTGAGTGGCTACATTACTGAGCATGGGCTGTAAACCCATGACAATCTACAAAACTGACGTGAACCACTCAAAATTGAGGTAAGGGGGGCTATAGTCTGGCTGCAGAAAGCACAGGGAGTGTCTCTGGCAGGAGAAACACAATAATGACGCAACAGGGCACAGAATCTTCTCCAAACCTCACTGGTATGGTGCCGAGATCTTTTGCAGGAGGTGAACAGACAGAGAGAGCGCCTCCATCCAGAGAAGACCTTCAGAAGGAGGTTGTGAAGACTATGGGAGCAAATAGCTATCATGGCCAATGTATATCAACGTGGATGCAGATTTGCTGGATGTTCAATGGCCTCACTTGAATGGTCAATATCTAAATGTCATACCTTTCCCTATGAAATACTCCATTCATTACATCACCTTCACCAACCTCCCAACAATACCTATCTGTCTCAAACCCAGACCTCACAGCTTGCACACACCACCAGCATTTCAACAATGACAGCCACAACAACCAAACAGATTGCAGCACCTTCTTTAATACACCTCCCTTCCTCTTGCAGGATTCGGTAGCACATGACCAAAAGAAGCAACACCTAATTGGTTTCTGATAGGCCTGGCATGGCTGCGTACTCTTGGCCTATTAGACGAGATGTGTTCCATATCACTGGAGGAGGCATGTCTAAGGCTGTGACCAGTGATAGGCTGAAAGAATCTAAGCTGGCTCTACGCTCATAACTAATCTGCTTCTCACTTCCCACTTCTCCGTTATCACATCTCGGCACCACACCAGTGAGGTTTGGAGACGATTCTGTGCCCTGTTGCATCATTATTGTGTTTCTCCTGCCAGAGACACTCCCTGTGCTTTCTGCAGCCAGAGTATAGCCCCTCTTACCTGATCAATAAGTTACAGCTGGTGTCAGTATGCATTCCTTGCTTCTCTCCCCTCTCTCCTGTTCCTCTTCCCCCATGGGGGTGGCACGGTGGCTCAGTGGTTAGCATTGCAGTCTCACAGCGCCAGGGACCCGGGTTCGATTCCTGCCTCGGGCGACTGTCTGTGTGGAGTTTGCACATTTTCCCCATGTCTGCGTGGGTTTCCGCCATGTGCTCCAGTTTCCTCCCACAGTCCAAAGATATGCAGATTAGGTGGATTGGCCATGCTAAATTGCCCATAGTCTTCATAGGGGGATGGGGTCTGGGTGGGATGCTTCAAGGGCCAGTGTGGACTTGTTGGGCCGAAGGGCCTGTTTCCACATTGTAGGGAATCTAATCTAATCACCACGCTCATACTTTTCTTCTTCCAGATACCTAAGAAACTACAACCTGGCTAGGAA
Organism: Stegostoma tigrinum; assembly: GCF_030684315.1. NCBI lineage: Eukaryota > Metazoa > Chordata > Chondrichthyes > Orectolobiformes > Stegostomatidae > Stegostoma > Stegostoma tigrinum. The sequence goes on from NC_081355.1 coordinate 114,093,189, forward strand.
TGGTGGATGTGTAAGAGTAAGCACAGGAAGGAGGGATTGAAGATGAAGAAATGCTTACAGTCAATTTCTCACTCACAGCAACCAGCTAAGATGGCCTCATGAACTCATTGAATGACAGACCAGACCGGATGAGCTGAATGGTCTACTTCTCCTTCTATGACTCATATGGGCTTACAGATGATGACACCATGACTACTTGCATGAGTATATTTGAGACAAGTCCTGTACGTGGTGAGACACTGGGTACTAAAGGTGCCAGCTGAAAAAGGGTAAATTTACATGCAGGTTGTTCTGCAGATGATTTTAAAAAGAACTTTGATGGGATAATTGGTAGGCATTCAAGACAAAATGGTTAGTGTAATGGCTGTCCTGGCAGGAAGTCTGTAGTTTCTGTCAAAATAACATAAGAGGAACCCACCTCTACCCTGGTATAGGGTTTTGCACAGATTGGAAACCATTTTTTTCCACTGTGCAAGAAGTGGCCAATTCCATTGAACCTGTCCACAACACTGCATGTTATGGCTCTTGCTTCACCTTCTCATGCAGCACAAATACCTGGGCACTGCAACGAAAGGCCCAGTCTAAAGTTATGCAAAAACAGCCTGCAGCTAGTAAGGTCAAATTGCAGGCTTCATGACTGTAAATGCTGGTGTGTGAATGGGCTTTCAGAATTTCACAACGGTTAAGTATTTTGCAATTATTCTTACTCTGCACATTTATTGTATACATTCCCTGCATCCATGCTAACATTCTTTCTGAATTGCTGACAACATTCCAGCAAAAGTATTTGTGCTCCAGAACTTGCCGCTCCCCTAGCCAAGCTGTTACAGTAGAGTTACAACACTGGCATCACCTGGCAATGTGGAAAATTGTCCAAGTTTGTGCTCTACACAAAAAGCAGGACAAATCCAACCCGACAATTACTTCCTCATCAGTCTCCTCTCAATCATCAGTAAAGTGATAGCAGGTGTCATTAACAGTGCTATCAAGCAGCACCTGCTCAGTGACGCCCAGTTTGGGTTCCGCCAGGGCCACTCAGCTCCTGATCTCATTACAGCCTTAGCTCAAACATGGACAAAAGACCTGTATTCCAGAGGTGAGGTGAGAGTGGAAGCCCTTGACATCTTGGCTGCATTCGATTGAGTGTGGCATTGAGGAGCCCTAGCAAACCTGGAATCAATAGGTATTAGGGGGAAAACTCTCCAGTGGTTAGAGTCATACCTGACACATAGGAAGATGGTTGTGGTTGTTGGAGGTCAATAATCTCAGCTCCAGGGCATCTCTGCAGGAGTTCCTCAGGGTAGTGTCCTAGGCTCAACCATTTTCAGCTGCTTCATCAATGATCTTCCCTCTACCATAGGGTCAGAAGTGGGGATGTTCGCCGATGATTGCACAATGTTCAGCACCATTCATGACTCCTCAGATACTGAAGCACTCTGTGTGCAAATGCAACAAGATCTGGACAATATGCAGGTTTGGGCTGACAAGTAGCAAGTGTCACACAAATGCCAGGCAACGTTGATCACCAAGAAGAGACAATCTAACCACCACCCTTCACATTTAATGGTGTTACCATCACTGAATTCCCCACTATCAACATCCCGGGTGTTATCATTGACCAGACACTCAACTGGATTCACCACATAAACACAGTGGCTGCAAGAGCAGGTCAGGAGCTAAGAATACTGTGGTGAGTAACTCACCTCCTGACTCCTCAAAGTCTGTTCACCATCTACAAGGCACAAGTCAGGAGTATGATGGAATACTCCCCACTTGCCTGGATAAGTGCAGACCCAACAACACTGAAGAAGCTTGACACCATCCAGGACAAAGCAGCCCATTTAATTGGCACCACATCCAACGACATCCACTCCCTCCACCACCGACGCTCAGTAGCAACAGTGTGTACTCTCTACAAGATGCACTGCAGAAATTCACCAAAGATACTCAGACAGCACTTTCCAAACCCACAACCGCTTCCATCTAGAAGGACAAGGGCAGCAGTTATATGGGAACACCACCATCTTCAAGTTCCCCTCCAAGCCACTCACCATCCTGACTTGGAAATATATCGCTGTTCCTTCACGGTTGCTGGGTCACAATCCTGGAACTCCCTCCCTAATCGCATTATGGGATTATGGGTCAACCCACAGCAGGTGGACTGTAGTGGTTCAGGAAGGCAGCTCACCACCACCTTCCCCAGGGATGGGCAAGAAATGCTGGCCAGCCAGTGACATCTACATCCCACAAATATTTACACTTGTGACCAAAACCGGAAGAAGGCATGAGGACCATTGTAGACCCAGAATAACACAACACACTGAAATAAATGAAGGGATTGCAAACATTTCTTTCCAGCCTTTGTTTTTGTGTTCTTAAAATCATTTGGAATGCCTTGGTTAACGATAGAAGAAATTAACTAGGATATTACTAAAATGTTTCAGTTTGTACAGATTATACTTTTAGTACCGTAATAGTGTAGAATTGCTTCAACCAATCAGATTTCCAAAACAGAAAGAAATTTTGCAGGACAAAGACATTGTGGAGATGAATTGCTGTTATGTTGTGTGTTTGTCTGAACACTATCAGGTTGTACATTCATCTTCTATTGCCATAATACTGGCCTGGAGTCACTGCTTCTCCCTTTGGTGCTCTAGTTTTCCATCCTTAGGCAAAATGTGAGTGTAATAGTTCATCTGCATGGTTCTGTACTGCTTCCCTTGGAGCATGTAAGATATGAAGGGCCAAACTATCATGTGACCAAAGGATTTAATGTTTGTTGGAAGGCAAAACTACAGTCTAGACCAATCCGTCATTCAATGAAGTTCAGGATGATTAAGGCTGACGGTAGCAGACTGGTGTTCTATTAAAGCTTTTCTCACAATTATCTGGATTAAACAACTAGTGATTAGTAAGCCTAATAAAAGGTATTCATGATGTCAAGACCATAAAAGAGGCTTGTAGATTAGATTCTCTACAGAGTGGAAACAGCCCAACAAGTCCACACTGCCCTTTGAAGCATCCCAACCAGACCCATCCCCCTATAACCCACATGCCCCTGAACACTACAGGCAATTTAGCATGGCCAATCCAGCTAGCCTGCACATCTTTGGACTGTAGGAGGAAACTGGAGCACCCACAGGAAACCCACACAGACACAGGGAGAATGTGCAAACTCCACGCAGACAGTTGCCTGAGGCTGGTATTGAACCTGGGTCCCTGGCACTGGGAGGCTGCAGTGCTAACCACTGAGCCACTGTGCCACCTACATTTTAGACATTGTACATTTTAAACTGTACTGACTAGGCCATCCCCCACACTATAGGCAGCTGCTAATACTCAGCTTTAGCTGATTTTGCTCCATAATGATGGACAGGCATTGAGAAATCCACAACAATAATATATATTGGATTATAAATGTATATAATTGGGAGGTGGAGAACGGAATTAGTACAATATAGAGACAATCACTAATGAGGTTCATGCATGAAGTAAGTTAATTTAGGTTAGATATCAAATTGTTGTCAGCAGAAGTGGGCCAGTATCTTTTTATGTATCACTGCATTTAGGAAAAGATGGTGCGAGTGTTAAAAAGTAAACAGCTAAGCCACGCATGAGTAAGTGCTCAGTCCTCCCCTGTTTGAAAGCATATAACAAACATTAAGTCCAATCTTAGGAGAGGATTCTCCTCATCCCTCAAATGAAGATAGCTTGGTAGGTATGAAAATCCAAGAGCAGTTTACAGTGACCGCCCCTCATTATTGTAAGAAAGCAAAATGATACCTGAAGTGGAACTCTCCAATCAGAAAAAGAGTTTGCTATGGGAATGTGTACTCAACCATCAGCATCGTGGGAGGAAAAGGAAAATTGTTTGATGATAAAAATGGAAGAAGAATGATTTTAATAAAATCTCTGGCCCAGGCCTCAAATGCTTTAGAGTTCTGAGATAATAGTGCTCTCTTGAGATGAACTGTCAGGACAGTTAATAACGCTGCACCTTATTCTACCTGATCCTTTCAGCTGGGCCTCCAGTAATTATCGCAGTCACATAGCAGAACGAAGAAAGATTTTAAACAAGTGTCTCTTCATTTGTTGTAAAAACAAAGGATTTATACACTCACATGGCACAAAGCTCTTTTTCGTTAATTGGTTTTATGGCACAGACAGAATTTTGCTTTGTATATCATTGGTGCTCTCTGCTCCAGTGTAGAGAAAGCTATTTTCTGACTTTACCCCATTATGAAAGTCAGTTTTATGTCAGTTTTGTATCATACATGCAACTTAAAATTCATGAAGTTAGAAGGGAAAGTTGCAACATTGCTCTTCTGATGTGACAGCAAATTAAATATGTGTTTTAGCTGTTATCTTACATTTACAGTTCACGTATGTATAAGAATGAGATACATCTATAATCACCCACAATGACTGATGTTTTGAATAAAATAAAAATGCAAAAATTGTGAACAGTTTTGGCTGCACTGTAATAGTAACCATGAGACGTTGGCTCTTCAACAAGCTTTCTTACTGGCAATGGTTTTGTGAAAAATCTAAACACTAAATATGAGGGATGAAAAAAATATTTTTGAAAATCCACCACTCTAAACATGGAATGGCAAAAAATAAAGTGTACTTGGATGAAGAGCAGTGTCTATAGTTACAGTCTTTTTCTTACTCAGCCAGAGGGTGCTTTGGGGGAAAAAAACATCTTCTGTGTAGAACTATTAGCAGCTATAGTCATGAGTCACTGAGTTTGTTCAGCAGGAGACTGACAACCAAGGAGAGAATCAATGGAATTTACTCCTCACAAGCCAAAAAGCATATTCGAGAAAATAATTCACTAAAGGCAGAATTCCAGTGTTGTTGGTTAAGCTTGATGGCTCTGGGGTTTAAACAGCAAACCTGTTCAGAGAGGAGAATAATTTGACAGGTTTTCCACTTCTGTTGTATTGTCTCTGTCAAGTCCAGTCAAATATTCATTCTGGGAAGATTGTACTGTAGAATCTATTAAACAACGAAGGATAGTGAAAATATGGGAACTGGGGACGAGTTAGTTTAGTTCGGTGACAACACTGCAATGTGAATACAGCAAAGTAATTTGAAGAGATCCTTCTTATAACATTGTTCATAAAGTGTGTCATAGTGAGGACATTTCGTACAGAAGCTGTTTTACATTCTTTCGCTTTTGGTCATGTGATGTACCACAGTTCAAAACAAATCTGACAGTTGATAGTTGATAGTAGAGGTCATTTAGACTCAAAGGTAGGTTTACGAGAAAATGGTTGATAGATCAAAACTCCTCTGTGTCTTTCTAAGCTTTTGTATCTACTTCCAATCTTGCTTAAACTCTGAAGTTACCAGATTTATTTTAATACTAGAAATGAAAGAACAATACCAAAATTGTACGTACTCATGGCTGTTAATTTACCATGATATATAATGCAACCATAAGCAACCACCCTGAATTCAAGTGTGTTGCTGGTATAGATGCACACATTATGGGCCTCACACCATTCTCCAAATTCCTTGCAGATATGAAGAAATGCTGCATTTTACAGCATTGGGTGGTGTGGTTCTGGGCGTGCCATTTTACATAGGGAATACAGGAGGTGATACTCTGCACTGAGATGCAAGTCAGGATCAATCTGATTGAACAGTAGAATAAGTTCAAAGCAGTGAATGACGCACTGTTGGTCCTATATTCGTTGACTTATACATGGGCAAGAGAATATATGGTGACTTTAAAACACTTTTATGAAGGAATAAGTGGGAGAAGTTTATTTATGTAGTATAACGTTTGCTTATATAGAAGGCAGCACATAGGCTACTCTCTATACAGCCCATACAACGCTCACCAATAATTTCAATAAAAGACGCAGCACCCTTTATCTCAGAAAGTAAAAGTGAGTCTGCATAATGTTAGTGGAGGAGGTACCGCAGAAAACAACTCCACACTACATTCTTGAACAACAAGCAGACAGAATATGGTAGAATTTTTACTTTATTCACTGATGGGATGTGGACACCATTGGCTAGATGAGCATTGATTTCTCATCTCTAATTGCAATTTAGAAAGTAGTACAACAAGCTACCTACATGAACTGTTGCAATCCATTTGGGATAGGTGTACCCACGGTGCTTTTAAAATGGAGTTCTATGATATTGATCCAGTGACAGTGAAGGAACAGTGATGTGCTCCCAAATGAGGATGGTGAGTAGCTTTAAGGTGAAATTGTAATGGTGGTGTTCCCATATATCTTGGGTTCAAATCTTCCTACAGCAGCAGGTGGAATTCAAATTCAAATAACGAAAACTTAAATTCAGAGTTAGTCTGAGTAATGGCAACCATCAAACTATCATCAACTGCTGTAAAATCCCATTTGATTCCCTAGTACCTTCAAGGAATGAATTCTGCCATCTTTGCCTTGTCTTGTCTTCATGTGACTCCAGGTTCACAGTAATGTAGCTGACTCTAAACTGCTTAGCAAGCCATTTGGTTCAAGGACAGTTCATGGATGAGCAATAAATGCTGACCTTGCTAGTGATGCCCACATCCTATTGAATAATGAAGAAAAATCCTCATGTTCCAGGCTCCATAGAGGTTGCAGTATTTATGGAGCCTCCTCCTGTTAATAGTTTAACTGTCCACCACCATTCATGAAGAGGCAGAACTCCAGAGTTTTGATGTGATCCATGGACTGCGGAATCTGCCGATCACATCCTGCTTATGCTATTTGCACACAAGTATCACAACTGCATCAACCTTACACCTAACTTTTACATATATTTGATGCTGCTCCTGACATGCCCTCTTTCACCTTTAATTGAATCAGGCTTGCTCCCCTGTTTTGATGGTAATGGTAGATTGGGATATACATTGAGTCAGGAGATTAAGATTATTTTTGTGTACAGTTCTGCTGTTGATAGCCCACAGTAACTCATAGATGTTCAGTTACGAGCTTTGAGTTCTGTTCAAAATCTACCCCATTTAGCACAGTGGTAATGCCACGCAGTACAATGTAGTGAATCCACAGTGTAAAGACGGGAGATGCTTCCACAATGACTGTGTGGTAATTGCTCTTATCAATACTGTCATGGGCAGATACATAAGTGACAGGTAGATTGGTGAGGAGGAGGTCAAGGTCAAGTTGAGGAGGATGTTCCTTCTTGTTAGTTCCCTCATTGCCAAACTTAGATCAGTCTTGCAGCTATGTCCTTTAGAAGTTCTCCAACTCAGTCAGTTGTAGAACTTCCAAGGTATACTTGATAATTGACATTGAAATACCCCACTCAGAGTGAATTCTGCACCATTGCCATCTTCAGCACTTCTTCCAATTGGACTTCAATATGCCTGAGTACTGGTTTGTCATCCGAGGACGGGTTGGGTGTGGGTGTTGGGAGTGGGAAGTGGTACATTAGAATTACAATCAGATTTTATTGTCGCATGCACTTAAGTACAGAAGTACATCAGTAAGGTGAAAAGTGTATAATGTCACTGTTCCCAGCACCATCTTAGGCACAACTCTGAAAAATAAAGAAATAAAGTTGAAAGTTTTAAAATACTCAGCCATGCTGGGCTCGCACTCCTAACAAGGACTCGGTCTGTTTTGATTTGGTCCACTCTCTGGAAGACCGGTGCAGATGCCGGGGGTCCTCCCTCACCACCTCACTCTTTCCACACTGGGCTCGATCTCCAACTGCCAAAGTCCCGATCCAAACTTTCAGCCACTACCACATGTCAGATCACAGTGAGCCACAATGCTGCCAGCCACCAAAGTCCACTTTCTGGGTTGCTGGCTGCTGTTCTGGACCCGCGGAAGCTGCAATGCCATCGCTCCCATTGCCTCCATGACCAAGCTGTCTCCAAAAGGTAAGTTCAATCTCCCCTGTATCAGAGATACTGGGAACTGCAGATGCTGGAGAATCCGAGATAGCGAAGTGTGGAGCTGGATGAACACAGCAGGCCAAGCAGCATCTTAGGCGCACAAAAGCTGACGTTTCGGGCCTAGACCCTTCATCTCTAAGCCCGAAACATCAGCTTTTGTGCACCTAAGATGCTGTTTGGCCTGCTGTGTTCATCCAGCTCCACACTTTGTTATCTTCAATCTCCCCTGGGCCTGCAGCCTCTGCAGATGCCAGGAGACCTGGATCTGCCTGGTCGCGACTCTGCCGCAGATGGTGGGGAGCTCTCTCACTGCGATGGCTCGACCTCCTCCACACTGATCTCTTCTGCAATCCACAAACTTACTCTCCACAGAAGGTAAGAAGATTAAAGTAAGAAAAGAAAACAATGAAAGAAGAGAAAATGTAAAAACAAATGGAGCAGAGGAGCTCCAGTTGGCATCATTTTTTCCCAGGGTTGAAAAGCAAATTACTAGGAGACATAGGTTTAAGGTAAAAGGGGGAAAGCTTAGAGCTGATGTGAGAGGCAGGCTTTTTATACAAAGGGTAGTGAGTGCTTGGAATGCGCTGCCAGAGGAAGTGGTGGAGGCAGATACAGTAGCATCGTTTAAGAGGCATCTTTCAGATATGTGAATAGTTAGGGAATAGAGGGAGACGGACTGTGTACAGGCAAAAGAATTTTAGCTTGTAAAGGTATTATGTATCAGCACAGGCTGGTGAGATGAAGGACCTATTCCTGTGTCGTACTGCTGTCTGTTTCTTTTCTATTAGATAGTGCAAAGTTATAGGCCTTGATAACATCCTCTTAATTGAAGACTTGTACTCTAGAACTTGCAGCATTCTCTAGCCAAACTGTTACACTGGCATCTATATGACAGTGAGGAAAATTGTCCAGGTATGTCCTGTCCAAAGAGCAGGGCAAATTCAACTGGGACAGTTACTACCCCATCAGTCTACTTTCAAACATTAGTAATGTGATGGAAGGGCTCATCAACAGTACTATCAAGCAGCACTTCCTTAGCATTAACCCACTCAGTGACCAGTTTGGATTCCTCTAGGATGTCTCACGTCCTCAACTTACTACTGCTTTTGTTCAAGCATGGACAAATAAGCTGAATGTCAATGGAACTGGAGATAAGGTAAGAACATTAATGCTTTTATAAAGGGGCTAGCAGAAGCCCAGGAGTGTTAAAGGTCATGGGGCCACAGGGAAAGCAACACTATAGGGATAGAAAGGATGAGGGATCTCATATGTGGCTGATTTTTGCGTCCCAAACTTAAAACCTTGCTATGTCAGATTGAAAATGAATTGTACAGCAACTGTGTAGACAACCTGACAAAAACTGCAAAGTTGGTGGAGAAAGTTGTTTTTTTCTTGTTGAGTTGGTATAAAAAAATTGAAATTTGAGGCTTTGCCAGGGCAATCTATAGAGTCAAAGAGTCAAATAGCATGGAAACAGAACTTTCAGTCCAACTCTTTTGCATTGGCTAGACATCCCAATCTGCCCTACTCCCATTTGCCAGCATTTGGCAAATATCCCTTTAAGCCCTTCTTATTCATATAACCATCCAGATGCCTTTTAAACGTTGCAATTATACCCAGCTCCACCACATCCTCTCAGTAATGCTATCCATCTAGCTTGAAATTGCACTTCGTTGTTAGATCATTCATTGTTCAAGAATACACATTGATGATTATGGCCTCAAGCAATCATGCATGCACCAGTTGTTTCTTGTCATGTCAGCTAAGCATTGTAATTGATAAAAGAGGCACCAAGTTTTCCATTTCACAAGTAGCAAACACTAGAAGACAACTCTTCACAGTTACAACATTCACACACTGAATTGTAAGTCTATGATATAGAAGGAAGCCTTTCCTTTTGGGAGTCCAGGGAACAGGATTGTGTGCTATTATGGTAGCTGACTGGCAGAATTGTGCTCAAAATGTAGCATGAAAATGTTAGTTGTGCCGTGTGTATTTGGACAAGGTTACGTAATTCAGAATCCCTTACAACGCATGACACCAATTTCCTCGAGAAGCCTCCATGTTACATTGTGTGAGGACATAACATGAGTCTTCTCAGTGATGGATGTGAGGGCTCAGTAAATAAAATTGCTCTACCTTTCTGACATCCCCCACCAGATTACCAGCTCATGTATCTCACATAGAGATTGCTTTGACTGGAGCTCAGTGGCTTTGGTTCAGCTACGAAAATGATGTTAAAGGAGACAGAGGTTAATACTTTACCAAGCCCAGAAAATAAAACCCAACAAAAACATAGTGTGGCACCAGCAAAGTAAATGCTGAAAGGCCCCAGCAATGGTGGGCATTTCCAATCTTCTGTTGTGTGATTTTCCAACAGAAGTGAATGAGAGACCATTGCTTCATCAATGAGGCAGAGAACGGAGGATTGTGTGAGACAAGACATTGTGAGCCATGGTGATCTGGGTGTCATAAATCTCACTCCCTAAAATATTTTAATGGCAAATAGAAAAAAAAATCCACCCCATGAGTCCATTGTTTTTCTTGGTTTTAGTCTTAGTTAATAATTAAATAGTAAAGTGACTTATGCCTGACTCTGATTGTAACAGAGATAATGGGAACTGCAGATGCTGGAGAATCCAAGATAACAAAGTGTGAAGCTTGATGAACACAACAGGCCAAGCAGCATCTCAGGACCCTTCTAGGCCTGAAATGTCAGTGTTTGTGCTCCAGAGATGCTGCTTGGCCTGCTGTGTTAATCCAGCTTCACACTTTGTTATCTTTGATTGTAACAGAGTTGATTCAATGTTGAAATTTGATCAAAATAAATTTAATGACATTGTTAAAATTCTAGGTTTACTCTGGCTACTTTTAATGAGCTGAAACAAAAACTGATGCTAGCAAACTAGTGAAACCTTTCAAGAATGGGAGAGGTTCAAAACATGGATTTATCTGAAGAAAAAAAATCAGCATTAAACCTAGCAGACAAGAGTTCCAATTCCCAAATAAATTATCTATTGTCAATAAAAGAATGGTATGATAAAAAACTGACAGAAAGAATATTTACTCAAAACTGAAACCTCAAGAAGTGTTATAATCTTTGTTAATAGTGTTGCTACAAAAGCTTTGACTTTTCAGAATGCCACATTTTTTTAGTGAATAATGTCTTCTCTCATATCTCTTTCTCTCCTTTCTAAACATGTTTTCATTTAAGTAGCTTTTTATTCAATGTAATTTCATGATGCAGAAAAGCATAGAGCAAGAATCCTTAAGTCTCCCCTTTGTGAGTTCACAATACTATCACCACAAACTGATCAAAGGAAGTCTTTGCAGTACAGAGCAAAAAAAAAGGAAGCAGCAGTGGTTATGGGCTAAAGCATTTTTGCTATCTCTAGCTTCCTTCTGACTCCACTGATAGTGATAGGAAATTGGTTTGGAAGTAAATGCTATGATCCAGCCCCAAGACTCAAGAGTCTATCAGACAGTGCAGTAATCAGTTCAATGGAGCCATTTAGTTTCCTTTCTTTAATAAAAAAAGAAGCCCCTTTGTCTACAATCCATCCCTTGACACCTTGCTGAAAGTCACAGATCAGGAAAAGTTCTTTTAAAATGCTGAGAGTTATTGATAAAGCTGATACAAGTACAGGGAGCACTTGACTGATAGTCACAAATTTAGAATCAAAAATGCTTCGAGCAAAAGGTAAGGAAAAAAAATTAAACACAGATAGCATGGCAGATATTTGGAACAGATTCCTAGCTAAAACTGGCTATGCCAGCTAATTTCTTCAAAAAAAAACTTTTTTTGATAATTGTGATTGTTTGATATTGTGACTAAAATGGAGATTATTCAGCTGGTTATTTATTATAGCAATAAAATCTTCTAAAGGGCATGATAGCTCCTGTGCTGCTGGAATGGGAAAGGTGCGGGGGGAGGATGGTAAGGCAGAGAAAGGAGATGCAGCCTAGGGGATTAGGATTGAGATGTGGAAATGCATTAACAAGTAAATATACTGTGCTTGCAGGCATAATTATACAATTAGTCTAATAATAGCTACTGAGCCAGTCTGCAAGGAGCTGGTCATAGTAATATAGTATCGCTAGGAACTAATACCCCAGTCTGTCATGTTCCAGAGATAAACTCTATTACAGTCCCTTGCATGTAGTCATATTCAATAATGCCTGTAAATGTTTGCTCAGCTGATTGTAGAACTGTCCTTACTGCATGCTGGCAAGTAATGACCAAGCCTACAAACTAGAGACAAGTGGTAACAAGAGCCTGGAGTCCATTTCAGTGGTAGTACAGTTTTATGGGTGAAGAACAAAGCAGGTCCCAGCAATCTAACTGCAGATGAATGGTGAAAACCTGAAAAGAAGCCCATTATCTGAATAATGCAACATGTAAAACACTTTGGGGTCAGTCCAATCACTGGGCCATTCTGCCAAGTAACACAGGCAGCACCAAAAGAGCAACGATTTCTGCCCTAACTGACCCGAAAGTTCCACACCTACTCAGAGAACCTTTGGAACAAGATAAGCTGTGGTGTTTGAAGGAGAATCAACAACACTCCTTTGACGAATTAAAGAAATGCTAATTTTGCCCAAGGTCCTTGCTCGGCTACACTAGAACACAAGCACAAGAGCAGACCATTCAGCCTGTTAAGCTTATTCCTCCATTCAACACAAACATGGCTGACTGAACACTTCAATATTTTTTACCCACACTATAGCCATAACTCCTTACACCATTCGTAGTCAAACATTTATCAATCTCTGCTTTAAATAGACTCCAAACCTGAGCTTTTGCAGACCCCTGGGATAGAGAATTCCAGAGATTCCCAACCCTCTGCATTAAAATCTCAGTCCTAAATGGAATTCCCCCTTATTTTGAGATTGTTTTCCCCCAGTTCTAGACTCCCCACCTAGGGGAAACATCTTGCCTGCATCCGCACAATGTATCCTTTTAGGCATTTTGCAGATTTCAATGAGATTGTCTCTCATTGTTCAATACCCCTGAGAATACAGACACAATTTGTTTGTTTTTATGGGACAATACCACCTAAGTGGCAACAGGCCTGGCCGATGTCTATTACACACCCTAGCAATAATACCTTTCCTGAGATAAGTAGATCAAAAATGCACACAGTACTTCAGATGTGGTCCAACCAAGTACTTATAAAACTGAAGCAAGACTTTACTACTCCTATCTGCAATTACCTTCCTAAGAACATGCTGCACCTTCATATTAACCTTCAGTAACTGATTGATAAGGGCACTTAAGCCACTTTGCACATCTACATTTTGGAGCCTCTTGCCATTTAAGAAGTACTCTGTACACCTGTTCTTCCTACCACATGGTAACTTCACATTTTTCCACGCTAAATTCCATGATTTTGCCCAATCCCTAAGCCTGTTCAATACCTCCTCAAAATGTTTTACAGCTTCCTCATAACATTCGTTCCTCACAACTCACGTTCCTGCTTAACTTTGCATCACCCGCCATAAAAAGAATATGCTAAGTCTCCATTGAACAGCTGAGACCAAGTACTAATCCTTGTAGAACTCCACTGTAGTCACAGTCTACCGACACAAGGACAACATATGTATTTCTACTCTCTACTTTTTGTCTATTAGCCAATCCTTAACACATGCCAATATATTACCTTCTATATTATGTTGTTTAATTTTGCTGACTATCTTTATGTTCCTGGTATTCCAATTATAATGCTGGAAGATGTATCACCCACAGGTCTGGGAGCAAAGTTGTTTCAGACTCAATATGATGGAATCAGAAGCCAGGTATAATATAATTCTAGAACTTATAATAACACAACATAATAGAATTCGCTTTTGAGAAAACAAGCCCTTGCAGTAACTTGGGTGTGTGAGAAATTATCTGACTACTTTTTTGGCCTATTAGTCAAAATTGAAACTGACCATGAGCTACTTTTAATGTTATTGAACACAAAGGAGCTCAGAAAGATCTCTCCCAGAATCTAGAGATTTTGACTTTAGTTGATGCAGTATGACATTTGATTTGATTTGATGTTATTGTCAAATGTACCAAGATACAGTGAAAATTTTGTTTTGCATGTCAACCAGACAAAAGTACATCAGGGTAATGGAACAGAATGTAGAATACAGTGTTACTGCTACAGAGAAAGTGCAAGAGAAGGATGAATTCTAATATAGTAGAAATCCATTCATAAGTCTGATAATAACGGGGAAGAAGCTGTTCTTCAACCTGTTGGTACATATTTTCAAACGTTTGTCACCTGCTGGATGGAAGAGGGTGAGAGAGAGTATATCTGGGATGGGAGGGGTCTTTGATTATCTTAGCTGCTTTTCCGAGGCAGTGGGGGTATAGACAGAGTCAATGGAAGGAAGGCTGGTTTTCGTGATGGACTGGGCTGCGTTCACAACTCTCTGTAATTTCCTGCGGTGTTGGACATACCAAGCTGTGATGCATCTGCATAGAATGCTTTCCATGGCCCATCTATAAAAATGTATAGGCAAGATATGCAAGGGAAACACTAGAAGGCTACTGACAATCTATTGAAGATGTGGTTCAACAGCCAAAAGAAGGATTTCAAAAGCATAGTTCAAGAATTTTAGGCCTTAAGCACTTGCTATAATGAAAATGTTGTAGAAATTTTATGATGCTCAGTTGTGCAATGAAAAAATTGTACAGATCTACATGACTGCCTCAATGGCTGGCCAGAGTATGTCTCTAGCACCCTTTCCTGCTGCATTACTTTGAACAACACTGTCCTATCAATATTATTGATGACTTTTTGGTCTATAGTGAGCTTCATTAGCTCTCTATCTGGAGGTGCCTCAACAGTATCCAAGTATTTCCAAGTTTCAAACAAAGGTACAATAATTCCATTTCTGGTTGAGCAGCAGTGCAAGCGGGAGCTTGGAGCAGGAGCCTGACGGGAAGCCGGTGAGTCACTGTTTGTGAATTTATAAAAAGCTTACCTCTTGAATAGGCGGAGAGACGCTGAGCAGGAGCCGACACGGGACTGGTGAGTGAGTGAGGTAATATATTTGTGTGGTTGCGTTACCCGAAACACTACTCGGGTAGTGTCTCCCACCCATCCTCCTCCTCTAACCAAAAAAAAGGCTCTGTGTGCCTGATTGGTAAGGTAGCAAGTTTATTTTTTATTCTTTTTTTTAAGTCTTTGGGAATTTAGAATAATGGGAATGGAGGTCAGGGCAGTTGAATGTTCCCCCTGCAGAATGTGGGAGGTAAGGGTCACCACTAGTGTCCCAGCTGACTACATCTGCGGGAAGTGCACCCAACTCCAGCTCCTTGAAAACCGCGTTAGGGAACTGGAGCTGGAGCTGGATAAACTTCAGATCATTCGGGAGGCAGAGGGGGTTATTGAGAGGAGTTACAGGGAGGTAGTCACTCCTCAGGTACAAGAAAAAGGCAGATGGGTTATGGTCAGGGGACGGAAAGGGGACCGGCAGGCAGTGCAGGGATCCCCTGTGGCCATTTCCCTCAACAATTAGTATACTGTTTTGGATACTGTTGGGAGGAACGACTTACCAGGGGAAAGTAGTGGGGCACAGGTCTCTGGCACAGAGTCTGTCCCTGCTGCTCAGAAGGGAAGGGGGAAGAGGAGCAGAGCAGTAGTCATTGGGGACTCCATAGTTAGGGGGACAGATAGGAGGTTCTGTGGGGACGAGAGAGACTCACTGTTGGTGTGTTGCCTCCCAGGTGCCAGGGTGCGTGATGTCTCTGATCGTGTTTTTGGGATCCTTAAGGGGGAAGGGGAGCAGCCCCAAGTCGTGGTCCACATTGGCACCAATGACATAGGTGGGAAGAGAGATGGGGATTTAAGGTATAAATTCAGGGAGCTAGATGGAAGCTGAGAGCTAGGACGAACAGAGTTGTTATCTCTGGTTTGTTGCCCGTGCCACGTGCTAGTGAGGCGAGGAATAGGGAGAGAGAGGAGTTGAACACGTGGCTACATGGATGGTGCAGGAGGGAGTGTTTTGGATTCTTGGATAATTGGGGCTCTTTCTGGGGTAGGTGGGACCTCTACAAGCAAGATGGTCTTCACCTGAACCAGAGGGAGACCGATATTCTGGGGGGGAAATTTGCTGAGGCTATTCCGGTGGGTTTAAACTAATTCAGCAGGGGGATGGGAACCAAAATTGTAGTTCGAGTATAGGGAAAGTTGAGAGTAGGGAGGTCCAAAATAAAGTTTCAAGGATGCAAGATGGCACCGGCAAGCAAGAAGTTGGTTTGAAGTGTGTTTACTTCAATGCCAGGAGCGTCCAGAATAAGGTGGGTGAACTAGCAGCATGGATTAGTACTTGGGACTTCGATGTTGTGGCCATTTCGGAGACATGGGTAGAGCAGGGACAGGAATGGTTGTTGCAGGTTCTGGGTTTTAGATGTTTCAGTAAGAACAGAGAGGATGGTAAAAGGGGGGGGGAGGTGTGACATTGTTGGTCAAGAACAGTATTACAGTTGCAGAAAGGATGTTTGGGGACTCGTCAACTGAGGTAGTATGGGCTGAGGTTAGAAACAGGAAAGGAGAGGTCACCCTGTTGGGAGTTTACTATAGGCCTCCGAATAGTTCCAGAGATGTAGAGGAAAGGATAGCAAAGATGATTCTCGGTAGGAGTGAGAGAGACAGAGTAGTTGTCATGGGGGACTTCAACTTTCCAAATATTGACTGGGAACACTATAGTTCGAGTATTATAGATGGGTCAGTTTTTGTCCAGTGTGTGCAGCAGGGCTTCCCGATACAGTATGTAGATAGGCCAACAAGGGGCAAAGCCACATTAGATTTGTTACTGGGCAATGAGCCTGGCCAGGTGTTAGATTTGGAAGTAGGTGAGCACTTTGGTGATAGTGATCACAATCCTGTTATGTTTACTTTAGTGATGGAAAGGGATAGGTGTATACCACTGCGCAAGAGTTATAGCTGGGGGAATGGCAATTACGATGAGATTAGGCAAGATTTAGGGAGCATAGGATGGGGAAGGAAACTGCAGGGGATGGGCACATTAGAAATGTGGAGCTTATTCAAGGAAAAGCTCCTGTGTGTCCTAGATAAGTATGTACCTGTCAGGCAGGGAGGAAGCTGTAGAGCGCGGGAGCCGTGGTTTATGAAGGAGGTGGAATCCTGGTCAAGAGGAAGAAGAAGGCTTATGTTAGGATGAGATGTGAAGGCTCAGTTAGGACGCTTGAGGGCTACGAGGTAGCCAGGAAAGACCTAAAGAGAGAGCTCAGAAGAGCCAGGAGGAGACATGAGATGTTGTTGGCAGATAGGATCAGGGTAAACCCTAAGGCTTTCTATCGGTATTTAAGGAATAAAAGAATGATGAAAGTAAGATTATGGCCAATCAAGGATAGTAGTGATAAGTTGTGTGTGGTGTCAGAGGAGAGAGGGGAAGCACTAAATGAATATTTTTCAACAGTATTCACTCCAGAAAACGACAATGTTGTCGAGGAGAATACTGAGATACAGGCTACTAGACTAGGTGGGATTGAGGTTCACAAGGAAGAGGTATTAGAAATCCTACAGAGGGTGAAGATAGATAAGTCCTCTGGGCTGGATGGGATTTATCCTAGCATCCTCTGGGAAGCCAGGGAGGAGATTGCTGAGCCTTTGGCATTGATCTTTAACTTGCCATTGTCTACAGGAATAGTGCCAGATGACTGGAGGATAGCAAATGCGGTTCCCCTGCTCAAGAAGGAGAGGAGAGACAACCCTGGTAATTATAGACCAGTGAGCCTTACTTCAGTTGTTGGTAAAGTGTTGGAAAAGGTTATAAGAGATAGGATTTATAATCATCCAGAAAAGAATAATTTGATTAGGGATAGTGAGCATGGTTTTGTGAAGGGAAGGTCGTGCCTCACAAACCTTATTGAGTTCTTTGAGAAGGTGACCAAACAGGTAGATGAGAGTAAACTGGTTAATGTGGTGTATATGGATTTCAGCAAGGCGTTTGATAAGGTTCCCCACAGTAGGCTATTGTACAAACGCGGAGGAATGGGATTGTGGGAGATATAGCAGTTTGGATCGGAAATTGGCTTGCTGAAAGAAGACAGAGGATGGTGTTGATGGGAAATGTTCATCCTGGAGACCAGTTACTAGTGGTGTACCGCAAGGGTCGGTGTTGGGTCCACTGCTATTTGTCATTTTTATAAATGACCTGGATGAGGGCATAGAAGTATGGGTTAGTAAATTTGCAGACGACAGTAAGGTCAGTGGAGTTGTGGATAGTGACGAAGGATGCTGTAGGTTGCAGAGAGACATAGATAAGCTGCAGAGCTGGGCTGAGAGGTGGCAAATGGAGTTTAATGCAGACAAGTGTGAGGTGATGCACTTTGGTAGGAGTAACCGGAAGGCAAAGTACTGGGCCAATGGTAAGATTCTTGGTAGTGTAGATGAGCAGAGAGATCTTGGTGTCCATATACACAGATCCTTGCAAGTTGCCACCCAGGTTGACAGGGCTGTTAAGAAGGCATACAGTGTTTTAGCTTTTATTAATAGAGGGATCAAGTTCCAGAACCAAGAGGTTATGCTGCAGCTGTACAAAACTCTGGTGCGGCCGCACTTGGAGTATTGTGTACAGTTCTGGTCACTGCATTATAAGAAGGATGTGGAAGCTTTGGAAAGGGTGCAGAGGAGATTTACTCGGATGTTGTCTGGTCTGGAGGGAAGGTCTTACGAGGAAAGGCTGAGGGACTTGAGGCTGTTTTCATTGGAGAGAAGAAGGTTGAGAGGTGACTTAATTGAAACATATAAAATAATCAGAGGGTTTAGATAGGGTGGATAGGGAGAGCTTTTTTCCTCGGATCTTGACGGCGAGCACGAGGGGGCATAGCTTTAAATTGAGGGGTGAAAGATATAGGACAGATGTCAGAGGTGGTTTCTTTACTCAGAAAGTAGTAAAGAAATAGAACGCTTTGCCAACAACGGTAGTAGATTCGCCAACTTTAGGTACATTTAAGTCGTCATTGGATAAGCATATGCACATACATGGAATAGTGTAGGTTAGTTGGGCTTGAGATCGGTATGACAGGCCAGCACAACATTGAGGGCCGGGGCCTGTACTGTGCTGTAATGTTCTATGTTCTATAATCTGTCGATTAGTTGTGTATTTTACATTAATAAAAGGACATGATCTCCAACCAGGCCACTGATGCCACTCATTGATAGGAGCAGAATGAAAACCTGTTTGCATGCTTTCTTTCCGGTTCAGCTATGGGGACATCTTGGATTTAATCCATTTGATGTTAAGAGAATGATCTCTCTCTCCCATCTTGGCCTATTATTATCACGGATGGAATTCCAGAAGTCCAAAGGACTCAATTACAGAGGCTGTTAGAACTTTTTTGAAGGCCCTATTTCCTATGCATTGAATTCTGTATGTTATCATTTCTGTCAGTGGGTTCACAATTTGCAAATGAGTGATTCTAATCCCTTGCGGCTTCATGTGGATCTGACCGTGTTATAAGTTTACTGGTGTTGCCTCAAGCTGGAACTGAAAGCGAAGTACGTTCCATCAAAAACCGTCCCAGAAAGAATGGATATTTTTGTTTATCCTTTCTCAACTAGGACTCTGTGCAACCCTAGAATGGCTTCACCTCATGCCACTTTCACTGGGATGTAAGTTACAAACGAAACTTCCCTCCATTATCTGTGTTCTTATGTTAAGTGCACCAGTGCAGAGCCATGAAAATGATAATAGAAGGAAAAACAGTTCTGGGCAGGCCAAGCTTGCATCTTCAACCAAAGAGACAGGGCCCATATGACCTGGCCATATTGGAGAAGGGAGCCTCAGTGTGGATCAGGATCCAGAAGCATGAGGGAACTTTGTTTGCTCACCGCCAACAAATGAGATCATACATTGACCAGCAACAAATGGCATCATTCAAAGAAACATGAATGCCTTGAGTCTTCCAAAAAAAATGGCTAATATACGTTGATTCTCAAAGGAAAACTGATAGTACAACCACAAATGTCGAAAATAATGGCAAAAGCTGTTAGGTGTGCATCTAACCATCACAACCTTCAAAGAAAATCCTTATATGTTCAGTGGAGAAACCATCCACAGACATTCCTGTAAATCACAGAAACTTTAAGGCAGGTTTACTGAGATAGGAGAGACATAGCGGACATTGTTAAAAATGAAATAGAGTGAATAATTAATCAGAACAAATACATTGTAAAAATGCAGAGGAAATGTTTACCATATCTTTATTAAATCTTAACTCTACAAACAGCAACTGAGCACGTGTGCAACAACAATGCATGACATTGTAATATCAGGTCTCACGGAACTTGCACTTTTGGGTTCCAGAGATACCACTTCTTAAGAACCCTTGTATATAATAGTTCAAACAATCCTGTTAATTTAAACTTAACTACACTTAACCTCATCCACATTTAACTGAGTATAGACTTGATCTTCTTAAAAAGATTGTAAATGCTCGTGTAAGGCATCTCCTCAGGATATTAAATGAGTATTACAGCATCAACAATAGGATGGAGGAATTTCTCAATTGGCCGTAGCCAGGAAACTTCTGACAAACATTTTCCTGAATTGTATCAGTGATAATGGGAACTGCAGATGCTGGAGAATCCAAGATAACAAAGTGTGAAGCTGGATGAACACAGCAGGCCAAGCAGCATCTCGGGAGCACAAAAGCTGACGTTTCGGGCCTAGACCCTCCTGAGATGTTGCTTGGCTTGCAGTGTTCATCCAGCTTCACACTTTGTTATCTCCTGAATTGCATGCTTTGTGTGGTTGAGGAAATTCTCCCACACAAATTTGATGACTTTAGGCCATTGAAAGCAAGTTTGTGAATGATCTTTGTTGCCAGAAAAATCCCTGTTAAAAACGCCAAAACAACTTTTCCTTGCATTCAGTAAGTTACAAGACTGTGGATTGTGCTTCAAAGGTTTGGATGTCCAAGAAACTCCATCACAACCCTACAGTTGCTTCATGATGATATGACCACAACTGCCTCAAGTGGGAGATCTGGAAGAGCCACTTGCAAAATCCCACTGAGGCCAAGAAAGGCTGTGTGAACAAAAAGAACAGAGGAGAAGTATGGCACAGAACAGGCCCTTCAGCCCTCCAAGCCTGTGCTGATCATCATACCCTGACTAAAGTAAGAAACAAACCTCCTGCCCTTATTTGGTCTGTATCACTCTATTCCCTTCCTATTCGTGTAAACATCCAAATGCCTCTCATATGTCGCCAACATACCTGCTTCCACCATCTCCTCTGGCAGTGCATTCCAGGCTCCTACCACTCTCTGTGCAAAAAAACTTTCCGCGCACATCTCCCTTAAACTTGCCCCCTCTCATCTTGAACCTGTGCCCCTTGTAATTGAAACTTCAATCCTCAGAAAAAGCATCTGATTATCCACCCTGTCTGTGCCTTTCATAATTTTGTACACCTCTATCAGGTCTCCTCACAGCTGCCACCTTTTCAGTGAAAACAATCTCAGGCCTTTTAATCTCTCCTCACGGCCAATGCCCTCAAGACCAGGAATGATCCCGGTGAACCTTTTCCGCACTCTCTCCAAAACTTCCATGTCCTTCCGGTGTTGTGGTGACCAAAACTACACACAATACTACAAATGTGGCCTAACAAGGGTTTTATATAGCTGCAACATGTTTTGTACTCTATGCCCCAGCCGGTGAAGGCAAGCACGCCATATGCCTTCTTAATCACTTTGGCCACCCGTGTTGCCACTTGGAGGGAACTGAGGACCTGTGCTCCCATATCTGTCTGTATGTTAACGTTCCTAAGGGTTCTGCCGTTAACAGTATAAATCACACCAAAATTTGATCCTTCATTTGTCTGGATTAGACTCCATTTACCATTTCTGTGCCCAAGTCACCAATCTATCTATATCCTGCTGTATCCATTCACAATTGTCGGCATTGTCAGCAACTCCACCAATCTTTGCATCATCTGCAAACCTACTAGTCAGACCACCCACATTTTCTTCCAGATCATTTATATATACTACAAACAACAGAGGACCTAGGACTTATCCTTGTAGAACACCACTAGTTACCAGTGTCCATTCTAAAAAATACCCTTCCACCTTCCATCTCTGTCTTCTATGATCAATCCATCTAGCCAGCCTATCACAAATTTCATTCGATTTTAGTTTTTGTACAAATCTGCCATGTGGGATTTTATCAAATGCCTTACTAAAGTCCATATAAACTACAGCCACAGCTCTTCTCCCATCAATTATCAGTGTCACCTCTTCAGAAATTTCGATCAGGTTGGTGAGACGTGACCTTACCCATATGAAACCATGCTGTCTGTCACTAACTAGCCCATTTTTTTTCTAAATGTTTATATACGTCCTGTCCCTCAGTATCTTCTCCAACAGTTTCCCCACCACAGATGTCAGACTCACTGGCCTATAATTTCCTGGATGATCCTTGCTTTGTTTCTTAAACAAGGAATAGATTGTAGTGACAGAGATAATAGGAACTGCAGATGCTGGAGAAACTGAGATAACAAGGTATAGGGCAGGATAACTGAGATAACAAGGTATATCTGAAGAAAGGTCTAGGGCTGAAACATCAGCCTTCCTGCTCCTCAGATGCTGTTTGGCCTATTGTGTTCATCCAGCTCTATGCCTTGTTATCTCAGAGTATAGTGACTGTTGACCTCATCAAATAACAACTGCATTGTGGTATCAATATTAATTAACTTCTAGATAGATTTTTGTTTAAAACTTAAGTCACTCTGTGCCAGAACCAAACTCCAACAGAGGTATTCATGATTAACAGGTTGCAGATGATTGCACTAGATTTACAAGTTATTCTTAATATCTTCAATTTTCTATATAGAAATTTGATTGATTCTGAATGCTGCCAAAACAAAAACTGATGTCAACAATGCCCGATGAGTCAAATATTATACCTTCTATATATGTTCTATATATGCTATATTGAGCCCTTCCCATACCTCAGTGGTCATCTCTCTTGAAATACCAACCAGATTTGAATGGGCAAACTATGTCAGGAATTAGCGAGTTTTGAGAAGATTTGTAGCTCAGGTTGAGGTTCTGGATGTGAGTTTGCTCGCTGAGCTGGAAGGTTAGTTTTCAGATGTTTTGTCATCATTCTAGGTAACATCATCAGTGAGCCTTCGACGAAACGCTAGTGTTATGTCCCACTTTCTATTTATCTGGTTAGGTTTCCTTGGGTTGGTGATGTCATTTCCTGTGTTGGTGATGTCATTTCCTGTTCCTTTTCTCAGGGGATGGTAGATTGGCTCCAAATCAATGTGTTTGTTGATGGAGTTCTGGTTGGAATGCCATGCTTCTAGGAATTCTCGTGCGTGTCTCTGTTTGGCTTGTCCTAGGATGGATGTGTTGTCCCAATCAAAGTGGTGTCCTTCCTCACCTGTATGGAAGGATACTAGTGATAGTGGGTCATGTCTTTTTGTGGCTAGTTGATGTTCATGTATCCTGTTGGCTAGCTTTCCACCCCAGGACAGGCCAAACAGAGACATGAACGAAAATTCCTAGAAGCTTGGCATTCTAACCTGAACTCCATGAACAAACACATTGATTTGGAGCCCACTTACCACCCTCTGAGAAAAAGAAGAGGAAATGACATCACCAACCCAAGGAAACCTAAACACATAAATAGAAAGCGGGACATAACACCAGCACTTCACCAGAGGCTCACTGAAGATGTTATCTAGAATGGTGACGAAACATCTAAAAACGAACCTTCCATCTCAGCGAGCAAACTTACATCCAGAACCTCAACCTGAACTACAAATCTTCTCAAAACCCGCTAGCATTTATGCTACACCGTTTGAACTCCATCAACAAACACATTGATTTGGAGCCAATCTACCATCCCCTGAGAAAAAGAACAGGAAATGACATCACCAACCCAAGGAAATCTAACCAGATAAATAGAGAGTGGGACATAACACCAGCACTTCGTTGGAGGCTCACTGATGATGTTACCAAGAATGGTGACGAAACGTCTGAAATCTAACCTTCCAGCTCAGTGAGCAAACTCACATCCAGTATGTCAGGAATCGTTTGACAACAAAGAATTCTGCAAATTAACAAAAAGCTTCATACACAGATCACTTATGACCACGATACTCCTACACAGTAGCAAGATCTGGGCTGTGTATCAGCAACGCAGAAGAGCATGAGATAAATTCAACTATCAATGCCTCTATTATGTCCTCCAGATTCAATAGGAAGGCTATAGAAGAACATGTCTGTCCTTCTTGAAGCCAGGCCCACAAACATTCTGACAAAACAGTCTACCCTTGTAGGGCCTCCCACCCATCCACCTCCTCTAACCTTATACACCAGGGACAAATCAAGGTAAGATTCTTTTTTTTTACTTTCTGTTTAGGGGATTAGTAGGGATGGCAGTGCAGGTAGAGGAATGTTCCTCCTGCATGATGTATGAGGTGAGGGACGCCATTAGTGTCCATCCAAATACGTCTGCAGGAAGTGCACCCAACTCTTGCTCCTCCAAGACCGTGTTAGGGAACTGGAGCGGGAGCTGGATGAGCTTTGGATCATTCGGGAGGCAGAATCAGTGATAGACATGAGTTTCAGGGAAGTAGTTACTCCTAAGCGTGAAGAAAGCTGGGTAACTGTTAGAAGGGGGGAAAAGCAATCAGTGCAGGGATCCCCTGTGGTCGTTCCCCTGAGAAACAAGTATACCATTTTGGATACTGTTGGGGGTGATGACTTACCAGGGGCATGCAGTAGGGTGCAGGTCTCTGGCACAGAGTCTGTCCCTCTCGCACAGAAGGGAAGGGGGGATAGGAAGATAGTGATAGTCATTGGGGACTCAATAGGTAGAGGGACTGATAGAAGGTTTGCCAGGAATGAAAGAGACTCACGATTGGTGTGTTGCCTCCCAGGTGCCGGGGTCCGTGTTGTCTCGGATCGTGTCTTTGGGGTCCTGAGGGGAGAGGGTGACCAGCCCCAAGTCGTGGTCCACGTAGGCACCAACAACATAGAAAGAGGGATAGGGATGTCAGGCAGGATTTCAGGGAGCTAGGGTGGAAGTTGAGAGCTAGAACAAACAGAGTGGTCATCTCTGGTTTGTTACCCGTGCCAAGTGATAGCGAGGCAAAGAACAAGGAGAGATTTCAGTTGAACACGTGGCTGCAGGGATGGTGCAGGAGGGAGGGCTTCAGGTACATGGACAATTGGGGCTCATTCTGGGGAAGGTGGGACCTGTACAAACACTTGAACCAGAGGGGCACTAATATCCAGGGTGGGAAATTCACTAGTGTTCTTCGGGTGGATTTAGACTAGCTCAGAAGGGGGATGGGAAACTGAGGTGTAGTCCTAGTACACAGGAGGATGAGCGTAGGGAGGACATGGTCAGGGCCTCATTGTCACAGGAGTGTGCTGGCAGACAGCAAGCTGGATTGAAGTGTGTCTACTTCAACGCCAGGAGTATGCGGAATAAGGTAGGTGAGCTTGCAGCTTGGATAGGTACCTGGGACTTCGATGTTGTGGCCATTTCGGAGACATGGATAGAGCAGGGTCAGGAATGGATGTTGTAGATTCCAGGGTTTAGATCTTTCATTAAGGTCAGGGAAGGTGGTAAAAGAGGAGGAGGTGTGGCTTTGTTGGTCAAGGACAGTATAATGGCAGCTGAAAGAACCTTTGATGAAGACTCGTCTACTGAGGTGGTATGGGTTGAGGTTGCCGAGGAAGGTTTGTCGACTGAGTCAGTATGGGTGAAAGTTAGGAACAGCAAGGGAGAGTCACCTCACTGAGGGTTTTCTACAGACCCCCAAATAGCAGTAGGCTTATGGGTGACTTCAACTTTCCCAATATAGGTTGGAACCTCCCTAGTGCAGATGGTTTGGATGGAGCCATTTTTGTCAGGTGTGTTCAGGAGGGTTTCCTTACTCAGTATGTGGACAGCCCGACGAGGGGGGTGGCCATTTTGGATTTGGTGCTTGGCAATGAGCCAGGACAGGTGTCAGATCTCATGGTGGGAGAACACTTTGGTGACAGTGACCACAACAGCCTCACATTTACCATAGCCATGGAAAGGGGAAGGAGCAGTTACCAGGGGAAGATATTTAACTGGGGTAAAGGAAACTATGATGCTATCAGACAGGAGTTGGGAAGTATAGATTGGGAGCAATTGTTCCACAGAAAGAGCACAGCAGACATGTGGAGGCTGCTTAAGGAGCAGTTGTTGCGAGTGATGTATAAATTTGTTACTCTGAGACAGGTAAGAAGGGGTAAGATCAAGGAGCCTTGGATGACGGGTACAGAGGCGTTTCTTGTCAAAAAGAAAAAGGCAGCTTACGTAAGTTGGAGGAAGCAAAGGTCTAGCACAGCTTTAGAGGATTACAGGCTTGCTCGGAAGGAGCTCAAAAGTGGACTGAGGAGGGCTAGGAGGGGGCACGGAAAAGGCTTGGCAGGAAGGATTAGGGAGAACCCGAAGGCATTTTACTCATACATGAGCAATAAGAGAATGATCAGGGAGAAGGTAGGGCCGATCAGGGATAGTGTAGGGAACTTGTGCGTGGAGTCTGAGCAGATAGGGGAAGGCTTAAACGAGTTTTTTGCTTCGGTTGTCACTAAGGAAAGGGACCTTGTTGTGAATGAGAACTTTGAGGAGCAGGAAAACAGGCTTGAGCAGATCAAGTTTGAGGAAGTTGATGTGCTGGAAATTTTGGCAAACATTAAGATTGATAAGCCCCCAGGGCCAGACCAGATTTATCCTAGGTTGCTCTAGGAAGCGAGAAAGGAGGTTGCTAAGCTGCTGGCGAAGATCTTTGCTTCCTCGCTCTCCACGGGAGTCGTACCGGAAGATTGGAGGGAGGCAAATGTTGTTCCTCTTTTCAAGAAAGGGAATAGGGAAATCCCTGGAAATTACAGACCAGTCAGTCTTACATCTGTGGTCAGCAAGGTTTTGGAAAGAATTCTGAGGGATAGGATTTATGACTATTTGGAAAAGCATAGCGTGATTAAAGGCAGTCAGCATGGCTTTGTGAGGGGCAGGTCTTGCCTCACAAATCTTATTGAGTTCTTTGAGGAAGTCACGAGACAGGTTGACGAGTGTCGAGCAGTGGATGTGGTGTACATGGACTTCAGCAAGGCATTTGATAAGGTTCCCCACGACAGGCTCATTCATAAAGTTAGGAGGTATGGGATACAGGGTGATTTGGCTGTCTGGATTCAGAATTGGTTGGCTGGCAGGAGGCAGAGAGTGGTTGTAGATGGTAAGTATTCTGCCTGGAGGTCAGTGTTGAGTGGTGTCCCGCAGGGCTCTGTTCTTGGGCCACTGCTCTTTGCAGATTTTATAAATGACTTGGATGAGGGGGTCGAGGGGTGGGTTAGTATGTTTGCTGATGACACAAAGGTTGGAGGTGCCGTTGATAGTATCGAGGGCTATTGCAGGCTTCAGCGAGACATTGACAGAATGCAGAGCTGGGCTGAGAAATGGCAGATGGAGTTCAACCTGGATAAATGCGAAGTGATGCATTTTGGAAGGTCGAACTTAAATGCTGAATATCGGATTAAAGGCAGGATTCTTGGCAGTGTGGAGGAACAGTGGGATCTTGGTGTTCAAGTGCATAGCTCCCTCAAAGTTGCCACTCAGGTGGATAAGGTTGTTAAGAAGCATATGGTGTTTTGGCTTTCATCAACAGGGGGATCGAGTTTAAGAGCTGCGAGGTTATGCTGCAGCCCTACAAAACCCTGGTGAGACCACACTTGGAATATTGTGTCCAGTTCTTGTCGCCCTATTATAGGAAAGATGTGGAGGCTTTGGAGAGGGTGCAAAGGAGGTTTACCAGGATGCTGCCTGGACTGGAGGGCTTCATTACGAGGAGAGGTTGACTGAGATCGGACTTTTCTCTCTGGAGAGAAGGAGGAAGAGAGGTGACCTGATCGAGGTGTACAAGGTAATGAGAGGCATGGATAGAGTCGATAGCAAGAGACTTTTCCCCAAGGCAGGATTGACTGCCACGAGGGGTCATAGTTTTAAGGTGTTAGGAGGAAGGTATAGAGGAAATGTCAGAGGGAGGTTCTTCATCCAGAGAGTTGTGGGCGCATGGAATAGTTTGCCAGTGGTAGTCGTGGAAGCGGAGTCATTAGTGACATTTAAGCGACTGCTGAACATGCACATGGACAGCAGTGAATTGAGGGGAATGTAGGTTAGGTTATTTTATTTTTGGATTAGGATTATTCCTAGGCACAACATTGTGGGCCGAAGGGCCTGCACTGTGCTGTACTTTTCTATGTTCTATGTTCTAAAACGTCTTCAAAATCTGCATGGATGTATCTTCCCTCTATGTCCTACTTCTCTTACCTTTCAAGCAGCCAGTCTTTCAGGGAAGAAGAAAGAAAGCATTTTAAAACCTCTCTGGAGCTCAACTTGAAGAATGGAAACATTGGTCTAATAACTGGAAGCAGGTTGTTACAAAGCCCTAAGAATTGTGACAATTTGTACTTTATTCTTCAATGCTAAATGCTTTTCTGATGATGCATTTTGGATCCCATTATCTCAGGCATCATTGTGCACCAAGAGTCTAAATATCTGTGAGCCGGCCACGTGAAGACCACTGCTGAAACCTGTGACCTATGACCTATGAGTTGTCAAATGGGGGCAGAAAATGATAATGGTAGATAAACCGTACATGGGCAATGGAAGATGTTTGTCTTTCTTTGTATTTTTTGTATTTCATTCTCTTCTGCTGCTAATTCGTTTCAGATTATCTTCAAGCCATCAAGTCAATTCTAGTAATTTTTATTTTTTAAGGCAGGGATAAGCAAAGATACAACTAAGGCATTAATTGCTGAGGATTGGGATGTTTACTTTGTCCACTGAACATCTGCGGGTGTGGTAATGCTTTCAGCTATTATCATTTATGATATGTAAATAAACTAAATAGCATAATATATTATGCTCCTTTTAACACTAATTATCTTTCGAGCATGTTAGCACTAACCCTAATGATTTTGAATATATTGATGGAAATGACTAATTAAACTGTTAAATACAGTGAAAAACGATGAAGGGCTGAGAAACTTTCCTCGTCATGGATCGTGTGTATGGAAAATGCAATACCATCAGAACTTCAGGCTACCATTTTTTCCCCAAAATTTGCACAAAATAAATGGGAATTCAGGGTATCAAACCATGATAGAAATTCAAAGGACAGGTGACCATCGTACATAAATTGTTGAAACAAACTTTATTGATGAAAACTGCAATATTAGGGGAAATGAGCATAAATAGAACTGAAGGAAAAAATGCATGGTTTGACAGTTCCCATTTAAAAAGTGTTACTTCAATATTTGCAAATAGGAAGAAGAATATCATTTTCAGCTTGTAAAATTCTAATTACTTAATTTGTGATTTTGTGAATGTCAGTAGAAGCCAGTAAGAGAGAGGATTCATAATACAATATTTGAAGAAGAGAAAAGTTTCACTTGAGGCTGCCCGAATAATTGTGTCAATCTGGTCATCAAAATCTCTAAAGTCAATTGGATTTTCAACATTACTAACTTGTGCAATGCAAGGTGGTTTGCTGTAGGTCCATACAATTGCAATGGAGCCAATACCTGTGCAACTACCTTTTATAGTGAAGTCTCTCTTATTGAGTTCTCTGCCTGGTACAACCCACACAGAGCTACAATCTCCACTATGAGTTGGGCAAAGAGGCAGGTCAATAATCCACTCCAGCTGGAACAGGGGTTAAATCCCATGGCGTTGGCACCAAACTGGTGCGTGCCAGCCATTCAGCCAACTGGTGTTGGAGTTGCTGTTCCAACAAGCATCATTTAGATGCTGTAGGACTTGTAGCCTAAAATTTAAGAATAGTGATGGTAAGGATTCCATTATCATTTCATCACATGTTTGACCGAGAATCTGGCTCGCATATTTTAGAAGGATTTATAAGGTGATACTCAATCTGTTTGGCCATGTCAAGAACTCACCTTCCTTGGTTTTCAGGCTCTGGAATGGAAGCCGAGCCTGGGCTCTGGTACAGAAACAGGGACACAACAAGACCTCCTAGAGTGAAGGTACCATAGTCTATTCCATACATCATATGTTATCTATCTAGACTTCCAAAAGGCCTTTGATACAGTGCCTCATGGGAGGCTGTTGAGCAAGGTGAGGGCCCATGGTGTTCGAGGTGAGCTACTGGCTTAGATTGAGGATTGGCTGTCTGACAGAAGGCTGAGAGTTGGGATAAAAGGCTCTTTTTCGGAATGGCAACCGGTGACGAGTAGTGTCCCGCAGGGTTCGGTGTTGGGGCCACAGCTGTTCACCTTATATATTAATGATCTGGATGAAGGGACTGGGGGCATTCTGGCGAAGTTTGCCGATGATACGAAGATAGGTGGACAGGCAGGTAGTACTGAGGAGGTGGGGAAGCTGCAGAAAGATTTAGACAGTTTAGGAGAGTGGTCCAGGAAATGGTTGATGAAATTCAATGTGGAAAAAAGAATACAGGCATGGACTATTTTCTAAACGGTGAGAAAATTCGCAAATCAGAAGTGCAAAGGGATCTGGGAGTGTTGGTCTAGGATTCTCTAAAAGTTAACTTGCAGGTAGTGTCTGTAATTAAGAAAGTGAATGTAATGTTGTCGTTTATCTCAAGAGGGTTGGAATATAAAAGCAGCGATGTGCTTCTGAGGCTTTATAAGGCTCTAGTTAGGCCCCATTTAGAATACTATGTCCAATTTTGGGCCCCACACCTCAGGAAGGATATACTAGGCCTGGAGCGTGTCCAGCGGAGATTCACATGGATGAACCTTGGAATGGTAGGTTTAACGTATGACGAACGGCTAAGGATCCTGGGATTGTACTCATTAGAGTTTAGAAGGTTGAGGGGAGATCTAATAGAAACTTACAAGATAATGTATGGTTTAGAAGGGGTGGACACTAGGAAGTTGTTTCCATTAGGTGAGGAGACTAGGACCCGTGGGCACAGCCTTAAAATTAGAGGGGGTAAATTTAAAACTGAAATGAGATGACATTTCTTCAGCTAGAGAGTGGTGGGCTTGTGGAATTCATTGCCGCAGAGTGCAGTGGAGGCTGGGATGTCGGATGCCTTCAAGGCAGAGATCGACAAATTCTTGATCTCAGAAGGAATCAAGGGCTATGGGGACGGTGCAGGGAAGTGGTGTTTAAATGCCCATCAGCCATGATTTAAATGGCGGAGTGGACTTGATGGGCCGAATGGCCTTACTTCCACTCCTATGTCCTATGGTGCTATTCTGCACATTATTTAAGCATGATGGTATTATTAGTTAAATGGCCTGAAATGTTAATGGGCTTGCAAATGGCACCGGTTTCTCTTCCCACTACAAGACTTGTGACAGGTGAGGGACACTGACTGTTTCCAACCCTATTAGAAATTTTGCTTTCAATGCTTGTTTATTGCTGGATAGATGCAAATCAAAGATCATTGCAAAAAAGAATTAAAGGGAATTTTAGAAAAAGACTTGATATATGTAGAAAACAATTGAATGTGGAGAGGAGGTCCAAAGCCTTCTAGCTATACTGTTCAAACCCACAAGCTGCTCAGAAATAGGAGCCAATCAAATAGTTGTTGGCACGTGGAAGACTGTTATCATCAACAACTGGTCACCACAGTATTGACCAATCAGCTACTTGTTATTGGTTGAATATTAATTTGTACACACCTCTGGTGCCAACTCATTGGCAAATAAATGTCTTCCATTGCTTGAACAAACTGCACTGTAAACAGAACTTACCTTAAGTGCTGGTAGCTTGCAAAATCCTTGGCTTTTAAAACAGTCCTTTTCCAATTTCATCCTGCAGTCATAAATTCAGGAACATGAAATGATATGGTCTTTACAACAGCATTCCTATCTTGCCTTTCCTTTTGGTGGTTTGTCCCCTTAGTCGGAGCTTAAAGTCTACAGTACTGTTGCATTACAGGCACAAATGAGGGAGCTTGTTTTGGTTGTCAGGAGTCATCAGCGAAGTGGGTGGATGTCTTAATTATGTGGTCAATAGACTGCATGTGTTGCGTGGAAGCAGCTATGTCTCAAAATTTCAGAGTAGTCCTCACTCAAGTTTCAGGGAGACCGCCTTGAATCGTAAGGTCCCAGCGCAGAATGTCAATGATAGCCACTGAATTCAGCCCAGGGCTTTGGTTGGTTTGAGCATTGCCAGGCATTCTGTGCCTCTCTGGTCTGTGCAGTTGGTCACAGTCAGGCCTATGAGTGCTTTGGGAGCACTGATGTTGACAGTTAGCAGCATCCAGGTTTCCTTGTAGGGATGGTGAAGTACTAGATCTGGAATGTTTATCGGATGTGCTTGAGGCTGTGGGGTAAAGTGATGGATGGAAGGAGTTCAGGGGGTGTTGGTGAGGCGTGCTGCAGTTGACAGAGGCAGAATCAGATAAAATGATTGGGTAGGGATCTGGGAAAATGCAGAGTTGACATGGAGGGCTGACAGAATGAGCATGTTCGTATTTTGGGGCCACTACCATGGAGGGGTAGAGCATGAAACTCACTCTGCGAGGAACAGTCACTGTTGGCTACTGTTGTCCAGTGAGTAGAAAGTATACAATGAAAGCAAAATGTGACCACACTGGGGGTGGACAGGTGAAGTGCTTCATTCTGAGAAAAAATGGGTTTCAGGTTTGAAGGAAGTGATGCTCTTCAAACGGCAACACCATTGAGCATAGACCTATACACTGAAGGTGCAACACTGATGGCTACATTCCTTGTGAGCCTGAGGCATTGTCGCCCTGCGTGCAGTGGAATCCTTGCTCCAAGTACTCTCAGTCGTATCATATAAGTTAAAAAATAGAACTCTATTAATACATGTGATGCAATAACAATGACTACCTACCTGTAAAGAAGGAGCATTTTGCTCGGTAGGAAAGATCACTACTAAAGTAACAGGGACCTCCCCTTACCTGAAAATGGTGGAAGAGGTGCTCACTTGATGCCTTTGGCCATAGGAAATCTTGTACTGCAAATGGTGTGTGAATTCTGCACCTTCAGTGACGTAGTTGCGGCTAGACAATCACACGTACAGATGATGATGAAAGGAGACAATATATTAACAAACATGAAAACATTTGTAAAATGACAAGTCATCCATGCCAACTATATGCCGTCAGAAAGTCTTCCTCATTCTTTCTGTCCGACTGTGCCTTGTGACAATCCCATCAAGTCTCATTGTGGAGATGGGGCATCTGGAGTGAAATCAGGGTCCCCCGGCCCTCTGTCACCTTCCTATTTATGCTGAGACTTGAAATTTGCAGAATCTTTTGGATACTTAGGGCATCTCCTTGGAGAGTTTAGGAACTCTGTTAGATCTGTTTCTGGGGTGATTTTAGGCATATCAGATCCCCGTTAGAGGAAATCATGTTCACATTTGAAGAGATAATGTTCCCCTGTTAATATTAGCCATGAAATACATTGGATTGGTGAATGCTTGCATTAGCAATTTACAACAATAGCCAAGCTCCTTTACAATTAATCCATTAGCCCTGCTGTGCCCATATAATTGCCAGGAGGAACAATTAGAAGAGTCAAATGTGACTATCACAAGCACCAAAAAGAGCTATCAAAGGTACAAAGGAAGCTGTCAAGCCAATGAAAACTTAATCTTTGAACAGAAAATTGGTTGGAAAAATATTACTTACTGTTTCACTCTGTTAATGTAGGAGGACTATTATTAGTTGATTAGTACTGTGTGACTGATTTCACAGCTTTCTATTACCACAGTGAGGTGTCTGCCATTTCACAATTTGATTGACAATTTTGAATGATTACAGACTCTTGAAGTGGGATAATAAATTTTTATGTTCATTCTTATAACACTAGAGTAGACTTTTCACTTGCATTGTACTTCATACACTCCCCCACTGTATTTGCTTAATATCAATTACCCGCCAGCTCATTGATCTCAAATGTTGACTCTATTTCTTTTTCCAGAGATGTTGCCTGAACTGCAAGTATTTCAGAACTCCAGGAATTGCAGGGAGGTTTTGTATCAAAACAAATGAATTGAAATGGAAAAGATCCCATGCAGCATTTAAGGTGTCACTGGTCTCCCAGGAATGAGGGCTAAGGGAAGGAAACAAATTAAACTAAAGAAATGGTAGGAACTGCAGATGCTGGAGAATCTGAGATCCTGCTCCTCTGATGCTGCTTGGCCTGCTGTGTTCATCCAGCTCTACACCTTGTTATCTTAGAACATAGAACATAGAACATAGAACAGTACAGCACAGAACAGGCCCTTCAGCCCACAATGTTGTGCCGACCATTGATCCTCATGTATGCACCCTCAAATTTCTGTGACCATATACATGTCCAGCAGTCTCTTAAATGACCCCAATGACCTTGCTTCCACAACTGCTGCTGGCAATGCATTCCATGCTCTCACAACTCTCTGCATAAAGAACCTGCCTCTGACATCCCCTCGATACTTTCCACCAACCAGCTTAAAACTATGACCCCTCGTGCTAGCCATTTCTGCCCTGGGAAATAGTCTCTGGCTATCAACTCTATCTATGCCTCTCATTATCTTGTATACCTCAATTAGGTCCCCTCTCCTCTTCCTTTTCTCCAATGAAAAGAGACCGAGCTCAGTCAACCTCTCTTCATAAGATAAGCCCTCCAGTCCAGGCAGCATCCTGGTAAACCTCCTCTGAACCCTCTCCAAAGCATCCACATCTTTCCTATAATAGGGCACCCAGAACTGGACGCAGTATTCCAAGTGCGGTCTAACCAAAGTTTTATAGAGCTGCAACAAGATCTCACGACTCTTAAACTCAATCCCCCTGTTAATGAAAGCCAAAACACCATATGCTTTCTTAACAACCCTGTCCACTTGGGTGGCCATTTTAAGGGATCTATGTATCTGCACACCAAGATCCCTCTGTTCCTCCATGCTGCCAAGAATCCTATCCTTAATCCTGTACTCAGCTTTCAAATTCGACCTTCCAAAATGCATCACCTCGCATTTATCCAGGTTGAACTCCATCTGCCACCTCTCAGCCCATCTCTGCATCCTGTCAATGTCCCGCTGCAGCCTACAACAGCCCTCTACACTGTCAACGACACCTCCGACCTTTGTGTCGTCTGCAAACTTGCTGACCCATCCTTCAATTCCCTCGTCCAAGTCATTAATAAAAATTACAAACAGTAGAGGCCCAAGGACAGAGCCCTGTGGAACTCCACTCACCACTGACTTCCAGGCAGAATATTTTCCTTCTACTACCACTCGCTGTCTTCTGTTGGCCAGCCAATTCTGTATCCAAGCAGCTAAGTTCCCCTGTATCCCATTCCTCCTGACCTTCTGAATGAGCCTACCATGGGGAACCTTATCAAATGCCTTACTGAAGTCCATATACACCACATCCGCAGCTCGACCCTCATCAACCTTTCTAGTCACATCTTCAAAAAACTCGATAAGGTTTGTAAGGCATGACCTACCCCTCACAAAGCCGTGTTGACTGTATTTGATCAAGCCATGCTCTTCCAGATGGTCATAAATCTTATCCCTCAGAATCCTTTCTAACACCTTGCAGACGACAGACGTGAGACTTACGGGTCTATAATTGCTGGGGATTTCCCTATTTCCTTTCTTGAAGAGAGGAATTACATTTACCTCTCTCCAGTCCTCAGGTACGACTCCAGTGGAGAGCGAGGATGCAAAGATCTTCGCAAGTGGCGAAGCAATTGCATTTCTCGCTTCCCAAAGCAGCTGAGGACAAATCTGATCCGGGCCTGGTGACTTGTCAATCTTAATGTTTGACAAAATTTTCAGCACATCAGCTTTGTCTATCTCTATCCATTCCAGCATGCACACCTGCTCTTCAAAGGTTTCATTCACTACAAAGTTGGTTTCTTTCGTAAAGACAGAAGCAAAAAACTCATTTAGGGCTTCCCCTACCTCCTCAGGCTCCACACACAAGTTCCCTATGCTATCCCTGATCGGCCCTACTCTTTCTTTAACCATTCTCTTATTCCTCACATAAGTGTAAAATGCCTTTGTGTTCTCCCTAATCCGTTCTGCCAAGCCTTTCTCGTGCCCCCTCCTGGCTCTCCTCAGACCATTTTTGAGCTCCTTCCTTGCCTGCATGTAATCCTCTCTAGCTGAACTTGACCCTAGCTTCCTCCACCTTATGTAAGCTACCTTCTTCCTTTTCACTAGAAGCTCCACCGCTCTCGTCATCCAAGGTTCCTTTATCTTACCCCTTCTTGCCTGCCTCAGAGGGACATATTTATTCATCACTCCCAACAACTGTTCCTTAAACAGTCTCCACATGTCTATAGTTCCCTTACCATGGAACAATTGCTCCCAGTCCATGCTTCCTAACTCATGTCTAATCGCATCATAGTTTCCTCTTCCCCAATTAAATATCCTCCCATTCTGCCTAATCCTCTCCTTCTCCATAGCTATGTAGAATGTGAGGCAGTTATGGTCACTATCACCATCTTAGACAAAAGAAAAGTGGCCAAGACTTGAAAGACTTGATTGTGTACTGTCCTCCCTAAAGTTGAATATATGATTGTATTGTTTTCCATTCTCAACCAATGGCACTTCACTGTAGTCCTTTTTTTTAACTAACTGGTATTATGATGCGTCTTTAAATTTCGCAAAGCATTCTTAATTGTTTTAGTAAATATATTTAATAATTGCTTTATCTGAGGTCAGCCATTTTGAATGTATGTAAATGGAAGATGCACAAACAAATTTTGGGACTTCACAAATTAGATATAAAATTCAGTCTATCCATTTCATTCTTTATATTTCATTGTCCTTTATCTTATTAGCACTGATTT
Source organism: Stegostoma tigrinum (assembly GCF_030684315.1). Lineage (NCBI taxonomy): Eukaryota > Metazoa > Chordata > Chondrichthyes > Orectolobiformes > Stegostomatidae > Stegostoma > Stegostoma tigrinum. Next base: position 114,129,890 of record NC_081355.1, read on the forward strand.
AAATATGGGTATTGTCCTTCATTACAGGCACTTCACAAAGTCACACATGTAAGCTACAGTTCAAATCAAAGTGATGAATTACATTGGATTGGTGAATGCTTGCATTAGCAATTTACAACAATAGCCAAAATCCTTTGCAATTAATCCATTAGCCCTGCTGTGCCTGAGAGAGCAAATTCACTAACAGCTTCAAATCTTAGATTGAATTTAGCAGCAAAGATAGATAAGCAAGTCCAATGTTCTGCAATCAACACTGTAGAAACTATTCATCTAATCAATCCAGGGAATTGAAAATGCCAATGACGAGTTAATGCTCTTTTTCTACACAAAATACTTGTCTTGCCAACTGAACTTAATAGCTGAGAATATGATGATGAATGCCCAAGGGGAAAATTTTAGAGCATACCTATGGGTGTGCATTCAATCAGAACTACGGCCATTTTCCATAACAAATTCAATTTATTGCACGGACACACTATTAATGGTTGATCGAACGTAGGTACTACAAAACAATACTAGTTTGTGGAAGAGTAGATATTGCCAACATTAATTAGCTTAAAAGTCAGAATCAAATTAATGGCAAATATGAACTCATGAAATATCGACTAAAAACATCAACGTAGCCACTTAGTCATAGAGTCATAGAATAATACAGGATGGAAACAGGCTCTTCAGGCCACTGGTCCATGTTGACCATGGTATCTCTCAGCTAGTTTGCCCATGCAATTAGTTTAGACTGTTCTGATTGTATGCTATGTTGGACTCAAATCACCATGACATATTGACCTACACTATGATCTGTCTACTCTACATTCTTCCAGTCCACATTCCTATTGCTCACCAGAACACTTTCACTGAGATATTTTCATGCCTGGGGCCTCACTGGAAGTGTGTTCTTATGACACAGATATCATTTTTGGATCATAACAGCTCCACTTTTACCAAAATACGTTTACTCTGGAGGCAGAATATATAAAGGGGGGAAACTATTCGATGAAAAGGCCATAATAAACACTTTAAAACTCAGCAATCCACAGATGAATGAAACTGTCCAATGAAACGACTAGTACTTCAACATCAGCAATGAGTGAACAATATAGTAGGATTTCACTCAAACAAAGAAAGAAGAATGACAGCTTACACTTCTATACTGTCTTTATCATTGAAGGACATAACAAGACAATTCACAAAGGCTTAAACAATCAAATAAGAATGGACGGGAAGCAAAAGGAGGAAATATTAGTAGTGGTCTTCAAAAGTTTGGATTTAGCGATGTTTCTCAAAGAGCTTTTAAAGGAAGAATGGGAGAAAGGTGACTTAGGGGGAGAACTGCAGAGTGCAGGCTTGGATGGTGAATGTATACTATCAATTCTGGCTGGAAGGGAGGGACGACGTATAAACCTCCAGAGTCAGAGGGACTGACATTGAGAATGGATTGTAGGGATGGATGAAATTACAAAGACAGGGAGAGGAATAACCATGAAATAATTTAAACACAAAGGTAGCAATTGTAATATAAAAGCAAAGTATTGTGAACACTTCAAATATGGGAAGAAAATGCACAGAAGGTTTTAGATACACTGTAGGTCTGGCATCATGTGTGGGAGGCAGAAGCAGAGTTTAGAGAATCATAGAATCTTGACAGTGCAGACACAGGCCATTCAGCCCATCGAGTTGCTCTGACTCTCCAAAAAGTATCCCATCCAGACCATTCCCTCTAGTCTATCCCCGTAACCCTGCATTTACCATGGCTAATCCACCTAGTGTGCACATCTTTGGACTGTGGGACGAAACTGGCAGAAACCCATGCAGACAGAGGGCGCATCTGATTCAGCTGCAACTTAATTTGCACCCTTAGCGTGACTGCTCAGGAGCAGAAGACACCCACATTAAGGTCTATCTTCCATTCATTTACTTAGCTTGTTTTAATGGAGCTTTCAATCTCAGCATTGCACAACCTCCTCTCACTGAAAGTGCTAAGGCCCTTTAAAAATCAGCAAAGAATCACTGGAAAGGTAGTATAGTTGAAAACACTGAGAATGAGAGCTTAGTTATGAATATAAAAATGGACAGTAAGAGTTTCTACAAGAATTTAAATCAGAAACCAGTAACTAAAGCTAGTTTTCATCCTCTAGTATGAATCTGGGGAACTGATAATAGAAAACAAAGAAATGGCAGAGACTTTGAATAGGTCTTTTGAGTTTGTCTTCACGGTAGAAGACTTAGAAAATTACCCAATGATAATTGAAAATCTGAAGGTGATATAGAAGGATGAACTGAAAATAATCACCATCATCAGGCTGACATGTCAGCTCTGGATGGCCTGCATCTTAGAATGGAGTCATAGAGATGTACAGCATGGAAACAGACCCTTCAGTCCAACTTGTCAATGCCGACCGGATATCCCAAATTAATCTAGTCCCATTTGCCAGCATTTGGTTCATATCCCCCTAACCCTTCCTATTCGCATACCCATCCAGATGCCTTTTAAATGTTGTAATTGTAACAGCCTCCACCACTTCCTCTGGGGGTTCATTCCATACTCACACCACCCTCTGCATGAAAAATGCATGAAAAAATTACCCACTTAGGCCCTTTTAAATATTTCCCCTCTCACCTTAAACCTCTGCCCTCTAGATTTAGACTTTCCTAATCTGGGGAATAGACCTTGACTATTTACCCTATCCATGCCCCTCATGATTTTATAAACCTCTATAAGGTCACCCCTCAGCCTTCAGGGAACATTGTCCAGTCTATTCAGCCTCACCCTATAGCTCAAAATTTTCAATGCTTAAAACATCCTTGTTAATCTTTTCTGAACCCTTTCAAGTTTCACAACATCTTTCCCAAAGCAGGGAGACCAGAATTGAATGCAGTATTCCAAAAATGGCTGAAACAATGTCCTGTACAGCTGCAATATGATCTCCCAACTCCTTTACTCAATGCTCTGAATAATAAAGGCAAGCATACCAAACACCTTCTTTGCTATATACCTGCAACTCCACATCCAAGGAACTATGAACCTGCACTCCAACGTCTCTTTGTTCGGCAACACTCTCCAGGACCTTACCGTTAAGCACACAAGCCCTGCCCTAATTTAATCTACCAAAAGATAACAACTCACAATTATCTAGATTAAATTCCATCTGTTGCTCCTCAGCCCATCAGCCCATCTGATCAAGGTTCCATTGTACTCTGAGGTAACCTTCTTTGACCACACATTTTGGTGTTATCTGCAGACTTACTAATCATGTATCCTATGTTCACATCTAAATCATCTATATAAATGATGAAAAGCAGTGGGCCCAGCACCAATCTTGCAGCACACTGCTGGTCACTGGCCTCCAGTCGTCTTAGAAGAAGTGACAGCGCATGTAGTGATGCATTAGTATAATCTCCAAAAATTCCTTAGACTTTGGGAAGGTTGCTGCAGATTGGAAGGTTATCAAAGTAAACCCATTATTCAAGAAAGGAGAGAGGCAGAAAGGAAAAAAAATTACCGGACAGCTAACCCATCAGCTGTCATGAAGAAGATGTGAGAAGAATCCTTGAAGGAGATTTTAGCAGGCTACTTAGAAAATCACAATGTGATCAAACTTCACTCTGTAAAAGGATACTTATAATCAAATAACTTGTTAGAGACTTTTGAGCAGTTACAATTTACAGTAGATAAGGTGAACTGGTTAAAAAAAAGCAGGATGAGTACAGGCCAAACAGGCCAACTCTACATGGTTCTGGCAAATCATCAAACATTTCAAGCAGGGAAAATCCTGCAATTAGTACCCAGGATATGATTATGTGGGATAACAAAGTGTGAAGCTGGATGAACGCAGCAGGCCAAGTAGCATCTCAGGAGCTTGGCCTGCTGTGTTCATCCACCTTCACACTTTGTTATCTTGGATTCTCCAGCATCTGCAGTTCCCATTATCAATGATTATGTGAGGTCTACCTCAGTGTTTTGGCAGAAGCCTCTTCCCATATCAGCGCTCTGGGCCAATGTTTTGTTCAGAAAGTTACTTTTACTTAATAGATGGCCAGTTGGCAGAAAATCTATAATATAAATGTGGAAAAGTCTTTAGATAAATAAAGAATTATTCAGTTAATGGATTAAAAAGGTTGAGTTCATTTCAAACAATTGAAAGAAAGCCTAGGATGGTGACAATGTACAAATTCTTAACCTTTTCCTACAGTTTTAATGTATTCAGTCTAGGCATAAACTGAAATAGCAGTTCTGAAACATATTTCTTTACTTATGTATTCAGTAGGCTTTAGCGACAATGTAAAATAATGAAGCCAGCCTAGCAACTACTTTATAGATGTTTGAATTTGTTTGTACAGTTTTCATATATGGTCTGTTGTTTACTCGAAGGCTTTTATGGGCTTAATCACTGTGGAGGAGCTGAAACTAGTGGTGAAAGAATGGATTTTGTGGTAAAGTTTGTGGATTTGCTCATCCCAAAGTTAACTGGAAGAATTTATAAGCATGAAGCTTCTAAATTACTGCTGGAGCTGCACTCATTCAGGTAAATGCAAAATATTCCAACAAACGTCTGCCTTGAAGATGGTAGACAGTTTTTTTCCAAGAAGAGCCATTTTCAGTTCAAATAATTCATTCTGTTTTCCTCTCCACTGCTCCTGCTAGACTTGCTGGGTCTCTCCAGGACTAATTGATTTTATTTCAGATTTCTACCTTCTGTGATATTTTGCTTTTATTTTACTGCTCCTTGCATTCCCTTCTACAGTTATCATATCCCTTTTCATCCCGTAAGCCACCCAGTAACTTTGTAGCCTGGTAAGAATAAAGGAATGGATGAACAAGATGTGACTGCTGTCAGGATACAATGCACAAACTTGTAAAATGGAACTGGTTAAAATAAAGCACATTCATTCCTATGAATACATGAATTTCGAAATGGAAAGAATATTTCAAAACTGCCCGCAGTTAGATCCACAGGGAATAGTGTATAAAATAACTAAGATATTAAAAAATGCTCTTTTTCTTTTTGATCCATAATTTTGTGTGTCTATAATTATTTCTAAAGGCTACATTGGAATCGATCAGCATTTTTATCTTTCTTCAAGATCCACAACTAGATCAGCTGTAACATCCATCTTTACAAACTATAGTCAGCAGGTTTAATTAATGGCAAGGGAGTCTTCAACTCATTTTGTCTTTAGCAGGAAAGCAAAATCTAATTGTGGTTCAAATTAGGGTGGTTAATGAACAGGGTCCAGAAACAATTCATCAAAACTAATAGAGCCAAAGCCATATACTTCATTCACCTAGCAATGTTTCAATATTAAACATGCCTTTAGGGATTCAAATCTTGCTTACTTGATGTTTAACTAATTGGAAGCAATCCATTTAATATCAATTAAATGAAAAGAATGTTTTCTCCCATAAAATAGACATTTTCTAATTAATATACTGCTTCCTAAGCAAGAAGGGATGTGTAATATTAACTTCCTTGTTAAAGAAATGTGTTGTTTTGGTGATTGAAAGGACTAAAATCTGTAATTTTGTAATTGAAATTGTAATAAAAAAAATCAAGGCAACAGTACCATCGCTGTGAGCTTCACCACAAATCCATTTAGTAAGTTAATTGCCAAATCTACTGATCCCATGTCTAGGTTTAATGATTTGTTCATTCTTCATTGGCTACATAATGGGATACCCCATACAGAAATTAAAACTTAGTTCAATCCATGACTCAATTTTCATTGAACCTTTGATTAATTATATGATTATATATAAATTATGTTAACCATGGCAGTTCATGACCTTTACCATATGAATGACATACCAAACAAGTCATCCAATCATTTTGTACGATTCCTCAGTCATAATTCCTATTCTAGTTCACAGCCTAGATTAATGTTACCGGACCTCCACCGGCAGGCCAAGTCATTAAGCAATAAAGAATACCCTTGTGTACCAGGGTAGTGTGTCTGGCTAAATAAATTGAAGAATGAGAACGTCAGATCAGTTGCTTCAATCGAACAATCCCAGCTCATTTGTCTGGTTGACTGCACAGGAATGTTCATCTTTTGCATGTGGAGTTCTGAGTGAATGCCTATGCTCCAAGAACCACCTTTTTTTAACCATATTGTAATAATATGGCAGTTCATTGGGTGGTGAAGTTTAAAAAGATGCCGTCAAACACATCCTGATCGTCATGATGTGGTAAGTGAAATGAATCACTTGTACCGGAGGTGTATCCAAAACAGGAATGAAAAATCGTTCAAACAATTTCCTCTTTTTACGAATGTACTTTTCAATGTTATAAAATTTACATCAGGAAAGAGAATGTCATTTTTCATTGCAGTTCAGTTCCTCTTCTAAAAGATTTGGAGTACTTGAAAGAAGGCTCTGTTAAAAGATTTTGAACAGTTAGGAGCTGAATTGAAAAGCAGAATCTCCAAGGTAATAGTTTCTGAATTACAACCTGAGCTATAGGCAAACTGGCATCAGGTCAAAGTGTAAAAAGACAAAATTAATGGCTCTCTACTTGAGTGTTTATAAAATTCAGGACTGTTAACAACACAAAAAGAAGTTAATGGGTATGATATTTTAGCCATTATGGAGACATATCGACAGGGAGATCAAAGTTGGAAACTAAATATTCAGGATAATATAGGAGCAAATCACTGCAGATACTGGAACCTGTACTGAAGCTCTGATGAAAAGTCATCTAGACTCAAAATGTTAGCTTTCTCTCTGTGCATGGATGCTACCTGACCTGCTGTGATCTCCAGCAATTTTTGTTTTCGATTCAGGAATTTATTTTTGAGGAAGGAAAGGGCAGCAGGTAACATTGCTGGTATGCTTTGGAGTAAGTATGTATCCAAATATTTCCTAAGCAATCTTGAGATCAATCACGATGTGTGGAAATGTTCCCACTTTCCATCTGTTTGAAAACACTTTTTCCAATTTCATTCTCACAACTGGAACCCTGATTTGCTAACATTGCTTCTTGGCAGTGTACTTCCCCTATGGAGAGAGTACAGAGAATTGGAGTTGAAATGCCCATCAGCCATGATTTAAATGGCGGAGTGGACTTGGTGGGCCGAATGGCCTTACTTCCACTCCTATGTCTTATGGTCTTATGGGAAGTAATAGTTTGCTAGTTTCCCAACAGACCCTGCCTGCACACTGTCTATACATGATAGCCAACGAACTTTCCGCTTGATTTGGCTGAGCACTTGTGTTATACTTCGAGTCCTTAAAACAAAGTGTTTTGGGCCTCTTGTTTGTTGCAGTGAGCGGATATAGTGGATGCACTGCTGATGCATTGCCTCTTTAGTACTGAACTGGAACACTACGAGAGGGTCAAAAAGGAGGCAACTCAGGAGTCAGCAGTTAAAGTGATGGTGTGAGATTAGTGGGTGGGTGGAGGTAAGGTCCAATATCTTTGATGACGATACAGCCAATGTCCTGTATGGGTGGCAAGTGGCCCATTTTGGTGCCAATGTGTCGTGTTTTCATGTGCCTTCATTCCTTTCTTGAACTTCATCCTACTAGCACAGACTATAACCCTACTGCTATTAAATAAATGGAAGATATTATGTGAATGAATTGAATTTATGTAATGAAAAATAATGCTGAAGTTAGGACTTTAACTGAATCAAGTGGCTCAGGAACTGCTAATTTAACCCTTTTGTCATCAAAGGACATAGGCTGGGTAAATCCTAGGACATGCTCCTGAAGTAACTCCACTGAGACCAATATTCTGTCACCAAGTCACCCTTTATTGATACATGGAAAGTCCTAAACACTGATCCAGCTCCCTCAGCGACAGCTCTGAGTGAACAGGATGCCTGACATTCCTAATCTTATCTGTCGGCCAGGGCTCCCTGATTGGACCAGATTAACTGCCCCAATCAGGGAACTCATATTCTAAAAGGTCCACCTATTTTACCTCATTGCAATCACTACACCTCCCTTTCTGCTAGTGTCTAGTGAGGCTGCGCTGGCAGAGTGGAGTGGGTCGCCCCATACATTTACAGAGTTCAAATCAGGGCCAAGGACTCTGTGTTTATACCATTACAAATAACCTTATTACATAGCATATATTTTACCCACTGGATGTGCAGTTCAACAATAAAGTTGACAACATTCTGAACCTCTGCTTATTTATAATTAATTGGAATATGAATGTCATTACATTTTGCTTTATAGGCTTACAACAAATTATTAGTGTTTCTGCTTATTTTCACAATGAGCATATAAAGGTTAATAATAGAAAGAAATACATTTCACTCAGTTAGAGATTGGGACTGTGATTTCTACAAATATGCCTCTGAGAACAAGGAGCAGCTTTTGACATTGCTCGCCTTGCTAAATGAAACATTGTGTCATATTTTACAAAGCATGCTTCACAAATGTAATACAATGGAAAGTAATTTTCCAGAGGTAACATTGAAGGATGGTGTAGAGTTCAATGGAGCTCAAACTGATATAAGAACATGATTGACAGGAATAGTGTTCACTCACTGATTGGGAATCCAAGCCCTTCTGCAGAGTCTCAGCCAGGTTAACAAACACAGTCCAAAGTAAGACATTGCTTTTATAAGTTTCAGTTGTAAGAATTAACTGAAAGATAAATCAGAAGATTCTTTAACAGGATGTAGATTGTAACAGTTTCTCTACATATTAGTAGAAAATTTCTTAATAAATAAAGTACATTATTAACCACAGCACAAATATGCTGTTTGCTTTGAGATTGTCAGCAAGGTATCATTGTTGCATCTGTTTTGACGTAGTCCTTAGAATCATATAATAAACAGATACTGTCAGATAAAGGTCATTCATCCCGATGTGCCTGTGCCATTGTTATACTTCATATTTTTGGTAAGGCCAGTAACTGCATGTTGATTTTTGGAATACTGTGTTCAATTCTGGTTTCTTTGCTATAGGAAAAATGTTGTACAACATGAAAGGGTTTCTGAAAAGATTTACAAGGATATTGCCAGGGTTGGAGGGTTTGAGGTGTAGGGAGAGGCTAATTAGGCTGAGGCTATTTTGCCTGGAGTGACAAAGGCTTAGAGGTGACCTTATAGAGGCTTATAAATCATGACGGACATGGGTAGCATGAATAGTCAAGGTCTTTTTCCTTGGGTAGGGGACTCCAAAATTAGAGGGCAGAGGTTTAAGGTGATAGGGGAGAGATTTAAAAGGCACTTGAGGGACAACATTTTCACACAGAAGGTGGTGCGTGTCTAGAATGAGCTGCCGGAAGAGCTGCCAAAGGCATCTAGATGGGTACATGAACAGAAACGGTTCAGAGCGATATGGGTCAAATGCTGATTGATGGAACTAGATTGATATAAGATATCTGTTCTGCATGGATGTGTTGGACCGAAGCGCCTGTTTCCATGCTGTACAACTCCATGACTTTATCTGGTTCTCTAATGGTCCTTTAGAGAAAGACATTTGTTATTCTTACTTGGTCTGGCTTCATGTGAGTTCAGCAATTATTGACTCTTAACTGCCCTCTGAAATGGGTGAGGAAGCCATTCCGTTATATTAAAACTTGTATGAAACCTACTATCAAGCAGTGACCTGAGCACTGAAAATGGCAATAGCAAACTCAGCTGTGACGACCCTGCAAAGTCTTCCTCACTAACATTTGGGGCATTGTAGCAAAGTTGAAAGATCTCTCCCACAGATTAGTCATACTAATAGAATCATAATTGCACACAATGCTCCAGACAGCAGTATCATATGTCTGCGTATGTCTCTTTCAACAACACTGGTGGTGTTACAATGAGGAGGCAATTGTTCTGGTTGTCTTCAGCATTGATTCTGGGCTCCATGAAGTCTCATGGCATCAGGTTGTATTCGGGCAAGGAAAGCACCTAACACACTCCTTTGGCAAATGAATTGGTGCTCTTCCATATTGAACACCACTTGAAGCAAGCACTGAGTGTGACAATGGTATCGCCAAAAGTGGCCTGGCAGCATCACTCCTGATAGAGCTGGCCAAGACATAAAGGACATAGCTGCAATACTGTGTCTGCGGCAGGTATTGAGAGAAATGAGAAAAAGGAAATGTTTATTTGACCTCCTCCTCAGCAGTATACATTTCACAAATGTAAATGACCAGGACAATATTCAAAGGAGTGACAACAGTGCAGACATCATGGAGACAAAGTTCTGTTTTCACATTTTGGATACCCTCCATCATGTTCTGTGGCACCACTATCGTGCTAGGTGGGACAGGCTTGAAACAGATCTAGCAACCAAGGATTAAGCATCCATAAAACATCATTGACCATCAACAGCAGAATAGCATTCTGTATTATAGGGCCTGCCATATTCTCCACTCTATCATTACCATCAAGCTGAGAGATTGTTTCTGGTTCAATGAAGTGTGCTAAGAGCAGCGATAAGCATACATGAAGCTCATGTCAATGTGGTGCAACTACAACACAGGATTATTAACATGCCAACAGCATGCAATAGACAAGATTAAGCAATCTGTGATGAGAGGGGTGTGATTTATATGTATTAATTTCATTTCTTTCAGCGTGATATGTTGGTATTTGTTCATCATTATGAAGTTGTTTAAAATTAATGAGGTCAATCTTTCTGGATTTCCATGACTTTAAAGCCAGTATGTGTCAGAAAGCGGGTGACTGCAAGCCTCCTGGAGTTTTCATGGAAATTTGTTGATACAATGGGGGTTTACCATGGGAGAGGGTGAATATAAAGCTAATTGCTTTGGCAAACTCTAGGACGAGCAAGTTTGTTTTTACAATTTCAGCTCAAAAGCTTTAGTTCAGTAGGAAGGTGACCTGGCTGAAGTCAGTTGCAAAAAGCAAATTGGAGCATTTAATGTAATACATCATATCTGTCATAGAGTGTTGTTTATGGAACTTACAGGCTGGGATTGTATGGCTAGAAATCTTCAGATTCAGAGAAACGTAAAATAGCCAGAGTGTGGAAGCAGGCCATTTGGCCCATCGAGTCCACATCAAGCCTCCAAAGAGCATCCTTCCAAGATCCAAGCCGCTATCTTGTAACCCTCCATTTTCCATGGCCAATCCACCTAGCCTGCACGTCATTGGACTGTGAGAGGAAACTGGAGCACCCGGAGAAAAGCTAAGGTGACACGGGGAGAATGTGCAAACTCCACACAGTCACTCAAGGCTGAATTAAACCCAGGTCCCTGACACTGTGAGGATGCAGTGCTAACCATTGAGACACTGTGCCGCTCATTTTTATTAAGGGGCTGAGGACGTCTAAGCTCTCAGTTATGTGAGTATTCCAGGAAGAAGAAGACATAAAAGCTTACTGGACATGAATTGAAAGGTAACAGTTGAGTCAACTGTATAGAATTGATAGAGAAGGGGAAGTTCTGTAGATTTTGAATAACTACAAAGTGATCATAATGGAGAATAGATTGGAATTAGTTTATTTGTGCTCTCTGAAATTGTTCAAACTACAACATTTTGCTTGGTTTAATTTTATTTTTATTTCTTTTGTGTAATAGACATCTATTATTTTGTTAAAACCAAATTTGCAAGCCTTGTATACTTATGTTTAGATGATTAACTGCCACATTAAATTAGAAAAAGTAAAATTAATCTGTCAAGTGAGACTTCATTTTACAATCTGACTTTTCCAATATTAACATCAACTCTTAACAATCTGAATAAGTGGGGTCTCTTGCCAGGATATGAGCTCATTGAATTTAAGAGAGGTATGTGCCTCTTTAAAACAAACAGGTACACGAAGGTGTTAGAGATAAAACAGCTGTTTTGTGGTGATGTTTATTGCGTGGATTATGAATATAGCTTTGAACATGGTTAAGAATTTTTTTGGGGACATAAGGTATAAATGAGCATTATCTGAAATCTTTGACCAAGCCTAAGCTGATAGTTAGCAGATGCATCGCAGATGGAAGTAAAAGCAAGATTAAATAGGAAGGTAATGCTGCAAGTAATTATCCAACATTTAGAAATAGAAGATTGGAAATCTGATATTGAGTTGTCACAACTAGAATTGATGTGGACATGCCAGTTTTGGAGTGGGGCAGACAAGGTCAGAAATCACACAACATCAGTTTACAGTCCAAAATGCTTATTTAAAAACGCAAGCTTTTGGAGCCTCAGTCCTTCTTCACATGTTAGAATTGGCTAGGATACAGTGAGAAATGAAGAGACTTGAAGTAGAATTGAAAAAGAGAGGAAAAGAGGGTAAAGATAACAGAAAAATAGAAAGTAAGGAGAGGAAAAATAATTGAAAGGAGTTTGAATTTTAAAAGCTTCAACTTTGAAGAGATAAGGAAATTAGATGCATTATTCGCCCATGGGAAATATTACAGTAAAGAGGGAAAGAAAAGATAGTAGCTTGAAGGTTTATTCTAATTCCAATACAAGGATGGGGTCTTTGGTTTAACTAATAATACATGCTTAGTTAGTTTACTGGTGATGGTGTCAAAAGATATCTTACGTCGCTTGACAAGGTAGCTGGATAGATGAAGTAGCCAAAATATATTCGGTCTTAATGTTGAAAAGTGTTTTGATAAGTACAGGTATGACTGTCTTTGCAAGTTTGTCAGAAGAACAATCTGTAGTTTAGAAAACTGTTAAAAGGTAATACTCAAGCTTATGAGCTTATCTCTAAAACTTAACAATTAAAACATAGGGCTGCAAGGAAGAAATCTAACAAGGCATTTATAGAATCCACAAGAAGAAATGAAATGTGAGATTAATTATTTTGATTCTTAAAGTTGAGAAAAGTTTTGAAAATTTAAGAGAATATGAAATTATGAATACAGAAGAATTCAAAAGCTAGCATTCATGCAAGCCTAATAACTAACTTAGAGGAATGTCAAGTATCAAAGATAAGAGAAGCAGCAATTCTGGCAGACATCCCCTGATGTCTCACACAGTTAGAGGAGGAGAGATGGTTGTATGAAAATTAGAGGGATAGACAATCTGTGGGTGAAGAAATACTGGCCTTAGAGAATAAACAGGGGGAGGACACCAAAGTAATTAAGGAGAAAGGAAAATGCTAGAGCCAAGAAGTGTGAATAAGAAAAGAACAGGCTTTCAATGTTATAAAATTGGACACACCTAAGCCAATTCCTAGAAGTTATATGGGAAGCTGATTGTATCAGTAGGGATGTCTAGGGAATCCTCAGAAAAAGGAGCAACAGGAAAGGAATTGAATGCTAAAGCTGTGGCAGTATTACATGTTTCTTTTAAATGTGCTCAGAGGGAAGAGACCTTCGTAAAATTTTAACGGAGAGTATCAGACCATGGGAGTAATGACTTGCAATTCTAGTCATTAGTTACATTTTTTTGAAAATTTAATTAAAAAGCACAAGGGAAAGAGAATGAGACTGACATGGTAAATGTATTTTTGCCGTGGAATTGCAACAATTTTATTTCTTTTGCATAATAAACTTCTGTTTTATTTGTTAAAAATAAATTTGTAGTATGGAGGGCTTATGTTTCATTGGAAGAACACTGTGTTAAATGAAGAAAAAACAAAACAATCTGCTAAGTGAGATTTCTTTCTGGAATCTGACTTGTCTATTGGAAGCAATAAGCTGCAATTAGAACAGATCTTACAATCAATGGACAAGATCAAAGCTCCACACATCCAGTCTCGCAATCTGCTGGACAATAAACAACTTACTGGAGGAAGAGGCACCACAAATATCTCATCGTCAGTTTATGATGAACCCAGCACATCAGTTAAAAAGGCAAGGTCCAACAATTCCATCTTCAGCCAGAAGTTCTGAGTGGATGATCCATCTTGGCTAGCTTCTAAGCTCGTTTTGCACTTACTCCAAGTAGTATCAAAAAAATAGCTGAAGACATTGGCCTGAGGCCCTGACAACTATAAGTTGAAAAGTCTTGAAATATATCTCAAAACAAGAAATTATCCAAACAAGTTTCTTTTCATACTACAATAAAACATGAGAAAATGTGGGAATGAGTGCATGTTGATCTCTTAGAAATGGAAGGGTAAGAGGACCTTGTTTTGATTCAATTCTAGATCAAGTGGAGAAACATTGATGTCTCAATACCACAAATACCAATATGATGACAGTTTTGAGAAGTTGGTTTGCCTTTCATGGATTTTCAGAAGAATTAGCATCAAGTGATGGTCTACCATTTCCATCCAAATATCCCCGAACAGGAACGGGTTAAGGCACACTCTGATCCACCATTTCTTTTGCTTCTTCTGTGTTAGTTCTGTCAGCATTTCCGACTAATACCCAATTTCCACCAATATTTATATGAGCTGCACTGGTTAACCCAGGCATGATGAGCTGAAATGTTAGCCCTGATAATAAAAACCTATAAATTGGGAAAAAACTATCAAGCTAGGTCTAGAAAATTTGAAATGATTGGGCTTTGGTAATTTCTGGTTGCAACTAGTCCTAATGTGGGATTGTCATTGGGGCAACTATAAATTGTACAATGTCTAGACCATAAATGATCTTTCAGTTAGGTTACCTTGTCTTTTAATATTGCTGGAGAGCATAGATGTCTTGTTTCTGTTAGTTTCCACCAGTCCATTCCATATCAGTCTGTTTTTCTTCTTTCCTTCACTGCTGTGATTTCCATTCAATTTTTTTTATCAAGGATATGACACTGGTTTATTTCCCATTTGGATATATATAGTATCGTGCAGCACCTCTTTTGATCCCAGTGAAGAGAGTGGGAAAATGGGGCCAGCAAAAAGAGAGTGGGATGAGGCATGTGAGGTGTTCTGTTGGAGGAGAGATGTGTTAGGGCCATCAGTAGTTCGGGTAATGTTATGTTTTGGGAGAATGAAACCTATAGGAGGATCTCTTTGGAATCTACTTTTGTGGGTGTGCAGCAATCCGGAATATACAGTGCACTGAAATATTTCAAAATTTGATGAAAGTTAAGTAGCTTTTAAAATTTATATTGTCTGTGGACCAGATATGAGTCCGCAGAATGAGGACTGTAAAGCCAATTTGCTATATAAATAACGTCATTCTAAGAGTCATAATTTGGACCAAATGACGAGCTCATGCTGCAGACATGTGAAGCTTAATTTCAATATCTTGACCCCATTTTAAAATTCAGGATTCCTAATTTCATCAGCTTGTTTTACGTAAGATTTATAAAATAAAGGATGTTCTGGAACACTCATTGCAAAAACATACTGCTTAAAAAGTTATTCGATTTTGTATGTTCCTTTTCTTTGGAACATTTTCCTTCCAGCATTGATTGTTTTTCTGTTCTGACTAAGCCTCCATTTCTGAATATTGTATCGCTGCACACCTATGATTTACTTCAACATTCTCTAACAGAGGGGTAAGGACAGATCATCTTTTGGGGCTAGGAGCACATTGCTAATAAAGATACATGGGTAGCACCAACCACGATGGATATCAAGGTGGAGAACAGCTCTGGTGCAGAATCATGCCATACTGCTCCAAAGCAGTAAAGTAGACCTAGGAACAGTCTCACAAAAGTATGGTGATAGTTCTTTTCAACGCCCAATGGATCTATTCAACAACTGCTTCAAGATAATTGAAAAGATAATTCAGGAGCCTTTTGGAGCTTTAGCAGGTCCATAACAGATGCTGATTTAGTTGGTCCAATTAGTTGGAAGTAGAGAAAGATTTGCATTTCCTCCCAGTTTCCCTTACTTGGAGCAGTGTCCCTGTGGATGACGGTCCAGTCCCTCAATAACTACATAGAGCTGTGCCATGGCAGAATTTTGAAACAATTTTTTTTAGTTGGGCTTTCTTAACTGGAATTTATTGGAATCCAGTTAAGGCAGATTGTTCACAGGAACTGTCAAAATAACTGAAATGTGATTGTACTAACATATGAGAGAAAAAATATAATAATTTAGTATATAGGACTAAGAAGGGCAACAAAATAACAAAAAAAACTGAACAATTGAAGCCATGACATTGTATTTATTCTTTATCCAAATAGACAGCCAAGTATTGGATTGTCAACATTAGCTTTGGATAAAAACAAATCAAATCAGCCACAAAGACTGAGGCAGTATCTACATGTCTCTGAGCATTGCAGTGTACAGTACAGGAATTGAGGCAGCACTTTCCTTTTATTAACTTTGTAGATTTCTGACATGAATCTCTGTGAATTAAGAGCTGTGTGTCACATCTGCTACTTTTACTACTGATTGGTTAGGATTGACACTGTGATTTATAAACCATCACAAAAAGGGTGTGCAAAATTTCCCATTTAATCCAACCTCCACTGAATGCACAATAGGCCAATGTCACAGTATCCAGTGTTGATTGGTTGCTGCAGAGATGCTAAATGTCACATGCTTTAAAGCCTTTGGGATTAGAGAGGTTTCTGTTTTCTGTATCCCTCATGGTCTGTAGCCTTGTTGCCATGGTATCCTATTTTGTGAGACTGTTGCAAGAAAGAACAAATACATCTGATAAAACATATCACTTAACACAAAAATGGATTGGTCAGCCTTTTGTTTGTAAATTCTTTGTGAACAAAATATCATCTTTCGACCTTTTATTATTGAATGACAGCTCTGATGCTGATCAGTTTAATCAGTGGCATCATAGAATAATTGAAATTATGATATTTTTAGGCTATTTTTTGGCTAAATGGATAAATAAACAATTCTAGGTGCATTGAATTTCAGGTCTGATAAAAACAATTTAACTTCATTTATGTGCACCTTAAAAGGAACTTGTGTGTCTCTTTTTTGATTATGTGGCTATGAAACTGGCTTCTGCCATGCTGCTTCATGGATCTTCTAACAACCTCTAAGTGACACATTGTGTTTGACCGGGTACTTGTGTGATTGTGGCAAGTGGGTGAAACCTCGTGCCAAAGTCTTTCCTTTTAAACTGTATTACAAGAGCTCCCCTCCCAACAGCATTAATTTTTCTTCCAATTTTTTAACCTATTTTTCTAATCAATCTGTTCAGTGTTGTTATGGTGGGACTTGAACCCAGGTCTCTTGGACCAGAGGTAGGGACAGTATCATTATTTCAAAAGAAGGCTCCTCCCAACAGCATTTTTTTAGGGGTACTGCCACAGCACCACATGAGTACCCAGCAGTAATGCCTTTTTTCCTATATTTTCGTCTGAATTATCCAATGTTGTTTTTATCAATAGTAAAACATAAAATGAAGACACCATTGTGAATAGACTTTATTATATTCTTTTTTTCTCTAGGAAAACACCAACGTGGCCAACTGTCATTAAAAAGGCCTTTATCCCTTAACAATTTTAGATGCACAATTTAGCTTGATGTCCTTTCAAACACTTCCAACAGACCATGTATCAGATGCATAAGGGCTTACCCCACCTTCAGCTCTGCCCCTAAAGTCAACTACAGGCTAATCAACTAGCATCCCTACGAGGTCTTTCAGCTTGTTTCAAGTTAGTATGACATTACTTAACGTCAAATACTTGGATATCATGGAGTATATGGCATATAAACAAGCACTTAGGCCCAAATAATTCATGCCAGTGTTTATCCTTTACTCAAATGTCCATGGTTCTGAGAAAATGTCACTGAACTCAACACATTAACTCTACTTTCTCTCCACAGATGCTGCCAGACCTGCTGAGTTTTCCTAGCAATTTCTGTTTTTGTCCTGCCATCTTTCTTTATTTAAATCTATGATTACTTAACACATATTGCAAGATTTGAGCATTTTCTTGCATTGCTCTCTTTGTATCACTCGCTTTATTAGGGATGTGAAAGTGACGCAGTTTAATAATGGCTACCTGTAGTTAAGCATGAACTAGTCTTAATGCAATACTCAACACAACAATATCAGCAAGGCTAGCATGAAATTTTGCGCAGATTGCACTGGTAGTGTTGATTCAACATGATTATTTCAAAGGACAAAGAGGAATAATATGACACAGGAACCAGCCCTTCAGCCAACCAAGCCCGTACTGATTCTTTATCCGTATTAAGACCTACTACTTATTCCCATATGTGGTTTCTTTCTCTCTGTTTGCCTCCATTCATGTGTCTATCAAGATACGCCTTGAACATTGCTAACATGTCTGCTTCCACCATCTCTATTGGCAGTGCTTTCCAGGCACCCACCATCCTGTGTGAAAAATTTTGCCCAGACTTCTCGCCTAAAGTTATCCCCCCTCACCTTGAACCAGTGACCTCTGTTAGTTGACCTTTCCACCTGGGAAAATGCCTCTGATTATCCACCCTGTCTATGCCTCTCATAATTTTGTAGGCCTCTATCTGGTCACCCCACAGCCTCTGTCTTTCCAGTGGAAACGGTCAGAGTTTATCCAGCCTCTCCTCATTACTAAAATCCTTCAGACCAGGCAACATTCTGGCAAACCTTCGCTGCACTGTCTCCAAAGCATTCATATCCTTCTGGTAGTGTGGCGACCAGAACTGCATGCAATAGTCCAAGTATGGCCCAACTAAATGTTTATACAGCTGTTACATAAATTCCCAACTTTCATATTTGATGTCCTGGCTGATGAAGGCAAGCATGCTGTATGCCTTCTTAACCACCTTATCCACCTGTGGGGTCACTTTCAGGGACCTGTGGAGCTGTGAGCCTAGATCCCTCTGTATGACCATACTCTTAAGGGTTCTACCATTTATTGTATAATTCGCACGTGAATTTAATCTTCGAAAATGCATCACCTGACATTTGTCCAGATTGAACTCCATCTGCCATTTCTCTGCCCAAATCTGCAATCTGTCTACATCCCACTCTATTCTTTGACAATCCTTCACCATCTGTCAACTGATATGTAACTGAAAAAAAAGCATACTTGCAAACAAGAGTGGAATTAAAGCTTAACAAAAGAGAATTAATGTAGTACACATTTGGCCCAAAGAAACTAAGCAAGGAGATGAGGATGAGGTATATGATTTCCTCACGAGGATGGGGCCAGATGCTTGTATCAATGTTTCTGATAAACCTCCAGTACTATTGACTATTCAAAATTGACTGATATTCCAGAAAACATAGTACGTCACAAATGCAAATGAGATTGCCATATGATCTGCATTCCATGAAAGAAAGCAGTTATCAATTGAGATAAGCATGTAGGAATGTA